>NW_023416321.1:11414676-12614676 GCF_014108235.1 Myotis myotis | reverse complement strand
GTGCAGGAGGCAGCTGATCAATGACTCTCTCTTTTTAATGTTTCTCTCTCTCTCTCTCTCTCCCTTTCTCTCTGAAAAAAAAAATTCTCTATGCTTTTCATAATGCAGAGCACAGAAAGGGTATAAGAATTTAATGCTGCTTAAACGGGCATATATTTAAAAGTATATATTAAGAAACATTGGTCTAAACCAAATTGAAGATGAAAAACCAAGGCTTAACAAGGTGCCCAAGGTCTCCAGGTGTTTGGGGAGCATACCAGCTTTGGAGTCAGGGAGGTGAGAGGCTCCATGTCATGTCTTACTAACTATGGCCTGTTTCAGGTGTGTCTTCTGTAAAATGGGGAAAAGGTCACCCATTCTCAGAGTTGCGGGGAGGGAGGAGTAGATGAGATTTTGTAAGTAAAATGGCCCAGCTTTCCATGCACTGTGGGCTCAGTTACTGTTGCTATTGTTCATTGGAAGCAGAGCCTGTCCTTCAGCTTGTCTCAGAACTCATAGTTGGGTGCTTGTCTGCCCTTGTCGGAAGAGGTGTGGCGGGGTGAACCTCCAGGGACTGGCTGCCCGGGTCTCTTCTCTGTCTCCTGCCCTTGGTCTGACCCCTGTCCCCAGAGTGAAGATGGGGAGTGCCCCCTCCTCTACAGTGGTGGAGGGAGGGAGGGGGTGCTGTGCAGATGAGGAGATGGTGGGGGTGGGAAACCTGTCTGGGCTCAGGAGCTGCAGCTTCTGTTTGGAAATACAAATTGCAGCAAATTTGTCATCTCTGGAGAGAAATTGCGGTTGGCAATTTCAGTGTTTTTCGCGCTTTGATGCTCCCGTCTGTTTAAGGGGAGAGGAAAGGGCTTGGAGGGAATCGAACTGGGCCTCTGTGAGTGGGAATGAAGGCTGAAAAGAGAGCAGAAAAACAAGTAGGGTGCTGTGGTGGCCGAAATGTTTTGAAAAAGGCTTCTCTCCTAATACTGGCGGGGTGGGTCTGCAGTCTGGGGCTGAGACCCTGGTTGTGGCTGGGTGGTGGCCTGGGCACACAAATGCTGTATTTACAGAACCATCACCAGACTAGGACCAGCTGGTGGAAGTGTGGGCCTGTCCTGGTCCCTGGCTGGTGGCAGCTTAGGCCAAATGAGGTAGTAAAGTGATGCATCAGGCTTTAAAGTCCTCAAGCCCAGTGGCTAACCTTCCCTCATTTGGTAGGTCAGAGTAGGTAAAAACACTTCCATAATAGCACTTACTTTGTGCCTCATGCTACTTTAAGGCCTTAGGTCTATTAACCCATTTAATCCTCACAGCAAATCTATTAGGAGGGTACTGTTATTTTCCTCATCTTATAGAAGGGGGAACCTGAGAGACAGGTTAACTGTTCCAGCGTCACACAGGAAGTTGGTAGCAGGAACTAAAGTCTCTTGACTATTAGTCTTGAATTTGTTCTCAAGGGCCATTTGTGAAGTTAGTCCAGTGCTAACCCTCCAAGACTAGGTGCTGGGGAAAATGGTGGGAAAGTAACCAGGGTGTTCTAAATCAAGGCGAATTATTGGGGTGCACCTGGTTAATTGTGGGGGCTTCCTGGAGCAGTAGATATTTCTGGAGCAGTTAGGAAGATCTGAGAGGTTTTCCCAGGTTGGTGTGGTGGGTACTCCAGGCATATGACCCTGCATAGGCAGAGGTTGGGCTGGTGTGGGACGATTAGGCAAACGGGTCTTTGGACAGTTTAGCAATCTGGGAGGCTTGTCTGAGGAAGAAGGGGAAGAGACATCAGTGGCAGAGCATTAGCACCTGGGTTTCTTCATTCATTCATTCACCACACATTTCTGAAGCCTCTTCTTCATGGCAGATCCTGTGCTGGGTGGTGGGGATATAGAAATGAACAAGACCCAGACCTGGCCTTGGAAATGATTGTAGGCTTTGCACAACAGACTTGTAATAAAGTCAATTATAGTATTTTGTGATAAGGGTTTTGATAGAGGTACCAGGGGACCTTGCGTTCATAGCAGGGGCACCAGTGCAGATTGGCAGTAGAGGGACAGTTAGGGAAGGCAGCCTAGAAGAGCTGACTTCTGAGCAGAGGTATGACGAGAAGCAGCCAGAGGTCCTCAAGTTGGCACTGCAGAGTCCCCTGGGAGCTGATGCCCGGGTCCTGCCCAGACTCATTGAATCAGAATCTCCCTTGATTATTCTAATGTGCAGCCAGCAATGAGAACCGCTGAATTACAGGAAGAAGCTGATGAAGAAGGGGGTAACAGGGTGAGACAAGGAAGGCCTGAAGGTGGGAGGGTGGTGTATTCAGGGGGCTAAGCCAGATGGCAGGGGCTGGGAAGCAGTGGCTTCTGGATGAATGATGTAGGAAGAGCTGTCAGCGGGTCAGCGGGCACACATCTGATGGCCCAGGCCCTGGCCGTCCTGGACAGGGACTCTCCATGCTGCCAGCCCCTCCCGGGGCCTGCACCTGGAGTGCTAGCTGGACAGGAATTCAGCGAATACTTCTGTTCCCATTACTGCTTCTCCGCAGAGCTGTCAGCCACGCAGCCATCTGTGTGCAGAGCCTACTGCTAGGAGTGGTGGTGGGTCAGTAATGAAGGGCCCTTGGCTCCCAGAGGCAGCTCAGGGCTGTAAGGAGGGCATGGAGGCCTCGGGGGTGGATGGACATTGCCTGTCAGAGACCTGGAACTTGGAGGAAACTTGGGAGGGGTCTGATGACCCACTACGGCAGCCCAGAGTCCAGGGTAACTGGGAAGTAGGGGCCACAGCCCCTGGAGGGGAAAGGAGGGACAGGGCTCACTGGCTGGTTTATGCCTCGGGGTCAGGTGGGCGTTTTCATGTGGCAGCGGCACTGTGGGTGCTGGGCACTCTGCAAAGGCCTCTCTGGCAGGCTGTGTCTCACACATCACTGGCATCAACCCTGAGATCCCAGTGTCCTGGGGTCAGACAGATCTCAGTTTCCAACCACACATCTGCTCTCTACCCTGGGCCTCTGGGCGAGGCTGCTTTATGCAAGCAAATGAGGATCGTAATCCTAGTTCCTGGGATTTGTGGGGTTTTACAGCTGTGCCTCTGAAAAGCAGCCCAGATGGTTCTGAGTCGCCTCTGTCCCTTCCCCCTTCTCGTCAGGGCTATGGCCCCGCCTCGGCCCTGATCCTGCCCAGTGTAGGCTGTTGTCCCTCCCCTCCACATGGAACACCTTGTAATCAAGGTCCCAGCAATGCTTACCACGTTCTCCTGGCCTGGACATGGGTGCAGAGGAGTGATCTGTGGGTTTATGGGTAAGAGCTCTTGCCTGGAGGAAGGTATTGGGAGTTATGGAGGGCACTGCCGAGGAGAAGGCCATTGGCAATTTAGGAGGATTCTGGAGAGATAGATACTTGTTGCTAGGTGACCAGCAGGGGCCAGTTAGGAGAGGTGAGCAGGACTGTGGAAACCAGGGTCATTTTCATAGTTACCATTTCAGTGAATCCCTGCCCCCTCTGGGGTCCTGTCCTTCTGCTTCCTCTTCTCCTTCTTCTCTGCTCCCCTGACCAGTGCCATCAAAAGCGAGTGTGTGCAGGGGTAGGACAAAGTTCAGGCTGTTGGCTTGAGGTTTTTATTTTCTTCCCCTTTATTAATGTTTGCAGTATGTGTTGTGTGTGTATGTTTGAGTGGGTGTGTATGTTTGAGTGGGTGTGTATGTGCATGCGGGGTATTCACATACGTGTGTGTGAATATAAGAAGATACTTGCCTGGCTGGTGTGGGTCAGTGGTTGAGCATCAATCTATTAACTAGGAGGTCACAGTTAGATTCCTGTCGGGGCACATGCTCAGATTGCAGGCTTGATCCCTAATAGGGGGTGTGCAGGAGGCAGCTAATCAATGGTTCTCTCTCATCATTGATGTTTCTATCTCTTTCTCCCTCTCCCTTCCTCTCTGAAATCAATAAAAATGTATTTAGAAAAATATATAAGAAGACAGTTCGCAGAGCGGCTGCATGGCAACTGCTTTCCCATGTGCATGCTTATCATGTGCCAGGCACTTGCTATGTTCCTTTACCCAGCTTCTATCATCTCCCTGAATCCTCCCAGCCACCCTGTGAAATAAGCACGCATGCCCCTGTTTTACAGATAAAACACAGGTTCAGAGAGCTTACATGGGTTTGTCTGAGGGGCCCCAACCAAGAAGTGGGAGAGTCAGGATTTGAACTCGGATCTGCCTGTGCACTTGAGCACCGAGTAACATTCTGTAGAGACAGTATTCCCTAGCTCAGGGAAGCCATTCCCAGCCTCAGGAGAAGGGCAGGTGCAGGGGAGGTGCCTGGCATAGGACTCGGCAGACCCGAGGTCTGTTCTCACATTTGTCACTGATGATTCACTCTTCGACTGTCACCTCCCCTGGGCCTTGCTGTCCTAACCTGTGGGTGGTCCTGTTGAAGTGATACCCATGGCTTTCTCTAAGGAAGGAATCCAGGTCCCCAGCCATGGCCTGATTAGACAGGGCGCTCAGATGGACTATCTTAGCCAAGGTCCTGACTGGAGGATCCCAGCACAGAGCCCTGGATGGAGTCAGGCAGAAGCACGCCCCTCCTGTCATGGTGGTTCCTGGGCTCAAGCAGACAGATGCAGAGTGTGGTTGATGCATGGGACTTGGAGCTGGAGCAGGGGAATAGCGGGGGCTGAGATGCAGCCAGGGAGCTGACTTGTCCATAAGACACTGGGGAACCATTGGTGACATCACCAATCCATGGGCACACCTTCTTGCTTATTCTGATGAGGGGTCAGGGGCTCTGAGCCTGGAATCCAGTGCCCTGAGACATGATGGGTATGACTGGATAGGGAAGCTTAAAATTGGAGGGGCCATCTGGAAACCCCTCAGCTGGCTTCAGAATTCCCTCTGAAATGTGGAGGTTCCTGCTCTGGCCAATGATTGGCTGATGGCATCTGGTGACCAATAATTCCAACTCAGCACAGACCTACTATGTGTCAGGAACTTTTACACATCTTGCCTTATTAAATGTAATTGCAGTCCTGTGGTGGGTATTGTTAATTCCTGCTCTACAGACAAGGACTGAGGCACAGAAATGGTAATTTCCCCAAGAATCATTGATAATTAGGCCGAGATGGTTTGGAACCCATAAAAGGCCATCTCTGGAAGGACTTCCTTTTGAATGGGTATGGAGCACTGACTATGTGCCTAGCTTTGTGTTAAAACCTTCTGAGGCGATATCCCATTTAAATCCTTTCAAATACTAAACGAGGCAAGAATTATTCTTTCTCCTTAACAGATGAAGACACTGTGGCTCAGGGAGGAAGTAGTCGAGCTGGGATTCAAACCCAGGCCATGCTAAGAAGAAACTGCCTCATCCAGGCCCTGTCCTGGCCAGCGGGGTGGGCCACGCCCGCCCCTGCTCCTGCTGCTCAGAAGTGCTGGTTAGCCATGCTCCTGTTGGCGTGGGCACGTGCTCCCTCACTACAGACATGTTCCATTAGGTGAAAGAGCAGTGAGGATAATGTCTTTATGGAAATGGGCTTGGCTGAAGGCAGCACAGGCATTTGTCTTCGGGAGACGCTGTCCTCCGCTCTGCTGCCCGTGGCTTGAAGATTTCCCTGGGGGCTACCCCCGCCCCACGGGTCCCTTCCTGTACTTGCTCTGCCCACTTCTCCACTCCAGTCAGCCCTGAGAACATGATGCTATGCCCACTCACTCACCTCCCCACCCTGGGCCCACCAGGACCAGGGCATTTGGAGCTGGGCTTCAGTGGCAGCAGGAGGAGTTCTGGTTGGACTCCAGGAAGCACTTCCAGACAATTGGGGGTTGTGGGACGGTGCTTAAGGCTGCCCACAGCCAGTAGTAGGGACAATGAAAAGGGCCCAGGTGTTGGGGGTGGGAGTGGGGGGTGGTACCCGCCCTTTGATCCTAAGCTTGGGCAGGTTCTGACTCATCTCTACCCCCTGGCTCCGCATCCATGTGCTGGACTTGGAACTCCTCCACCCACACCCCCATTCTGCACCTGCTCCTGGTGTCCTTAGAACAGATTTCTCCCAGCCTCAGAGTTTGGGGTGAGGTTCAGGATCCCAGAGACAATCCGGCAAAGAGACTCTGACTCCCCCAAATAGCCCCACCCCCTCTGTGCTTACAAAGATTTCAGGCTTTCTGAGCAAAGGGACCTCCTCCCCTGACTGCCTGTTGGGGGCAGCCTTACCCCACGCTCCCTCTGCAGAGCCCTGTTGCTCTAATGGTTGGGGTGGGGGTGGGGGGTTCTTGTAGGAAGAGGCACAAGAGCTGGGTCCCCTCCTCCTGTCCCCTGGGCCTGTGGGAAGGGACAGGAGGGAAGGTGGTGGGTTGAGGGTAGGCAGGGGTACAGCTGGGTGAGTGGGTGGGGCATCTGGGGGTTCTGAGGGCTACCTCAAGCTGGTCCAGGGGAAAGCCCTTGCCCACGTTCCAGAGCTCTCAGTGCTGGGCTATGGCCGCACTAGGCTCCCCTCTGCAGGCCCCTGACGGGTGCCCTGGATAGGCAGTTTAGATATAGCAATGGGGAGAAGAGGTGGGGAGCTAGGCAGCTGGCTACCTGGGTGGGGAGAGATGGGAACCCTGAGGCAGGAAGTGTAAGGCAGGGCATGACCATGTCCAGCTTCTGGTCACTTCACTGCCCATCCCCCAGGGTGTCCAGAAATACAGAGGGTGGCAGGGGCTTTGGGCTAAAAAGACAAGGCTGGGATGGGATGGGAATAACAGGGGGAGGGGAATGAGGAGACACGGCTCAAATCCCTACCAGCCAGGAGACCTCGGGCTTCTGGTCCTCAGTCTCCTGATGTGCCGTCAGGGATGGGGATGCCTGCCCCCGAGACTGCTGAATGAAGGGAGAGGTGCAGAAAGTGCTTGGCACATGGGAGGTGCTCACCCAGGGGCAGCTCCCGCTGGCCATCTCCCGATCTCCTTCCTCTCACACTGCAGCTGGAGAGAGGCCACTAGCCCAATGATGAGAGCAGAGCCTAGTGCTAGACTGTCCTGCCTCACAAGCCTGCCACAGCCACACACTAGTCCTTGGGCAACTTTACCCTCCCTGTGCCTCACTTTTCTTATCTGTAAAATGGGGTAATAATAGTTCCCCCTTCAGAGGGTTGTTCAGAGCATAAAATGAGTTCGTATACATGAAGCACTTAGATCAGTAGCTGCCGCATGTGAACACTCTGAAGGGTGTGTGACATGTCACTGTTTAACTGTCACAACCCCACACATTACACTACCCTGGGCTCCTTACAACGCTTCCCTTCAAGTGAGCTGCTTGAATTCCCAAAGCAGCCTCTGAGGTAGGCCCACTGGAAGTCCCACCTACTTTACAGGTGAGCACAGGGAAGCTCCATCTCCTTTTATTTTTATTATTATTTTTTAAAAATATATTTTTATTGATTTCAGAAAGGACGGGGGAGAAAGAGAGAGAGAAACATCAATGATGAGAGAGAATCATTGATCGACTGCCTCCTGCATACCCCACACTGGGGATCGAGCCTGCAACCCCGGGCATGTGCTTTGAACTTTGACCTCCCGGTTCGTAGGTTGACACTCAACCACTGAGCCATGCTGGCCAGGCAACACACCATCTCCTTTTAAAAGTGACTCTTAAGATTTCTTCAAGTGTGTGCATCGCCTGAGTACTTCGGCGCTCACCTGTAGCCGGGGACCTCCAGCGAGCCAGGCCCTGATCTGGACCAGAGAGGATGGCTCCCGCTCCTCCAGGTTCCCCAGGGATGACCCCAGCAGTGCCTGTGGGTTTGGTGAAAGAAGGGCGGCAGGTTCAAGGCTCTCTGTTCACGTAAAGGACTGGGGCCCTGGTGGCTGAACCAAGGGGAGGTCAGGGAGAGGTGTACCTGCCAGCAGGCCGAGGTGGGAGTTTCAGCTGCTTGGAGACTCAGGCCTTCCCTTTAATTATCATTGCAGGTGGCTGGGCGCCCAGGTTTTCATCTGACAGGTGAGGCTTATCTCCTGGAGCCAGAGAATTGACTCTGTAATTGACCAGGATGTCTTACCTTTGATGGTGTCCCCTGGCAGTTTTAAATCCTAGCAGGGCGGGCAGGAGGGTACGATCAGTCTCAGCCAAGCCTGTGGTCCTTTTAGTCTTGGACTCAATGGAGACTCAAATCCAGACAATAAGGGGGTGCTGTGGGGGTGGGAAGAGGGGTGTGAATGCCCAAGGGGCGCTCCAGAGTCAGGCCTGATTTGAGTCCCAGCTCTGCCACTTAGTAGCTGTGTCACCTGGTCAGCTCAGTTAACCCCTCGAATCTTCTATTTCCCCATCTGAAGATGAGGCTAATGGTACCCATGTGACATGGTTATTGTGAGGAGTAGATAGGATAGTGGGTGTGAAGTGCTCAGTACACACCCAGCACTCTTGTAAGTGCCCAATTAAGTGCTGGCTTTATTCAGAGTTCAGGGGAATGAAGGACCCACTCTGAGCACCCACGTGGTGCCCGGCTCCAGGTGGAGTTGGCCCTTGGCCCCATTGCAGTGCTGGGCCTACCAAGGCTTGAGAATCACCACCCTCCCTGGGGGCTCCCACCCCAGGGAAGGGCACACCGCTTCTCCACGCAACCTCTAGGGAGCGCCTTCTATTTGCTGCCGGTGTGAGAATCACACTAAGATCCTGCCTGGCCAGCCGTCCAGGAGCTCAGTCTCCTGGATCCATGGTTATAACACAAAGGTGTGTTGAAGTGGGCACTGGGCAGGGAACAATGAACCCTGGGGCGATGTGAGTGAGCCATCCACATCTGCACCATGCAGGGAAGCATCAGAGAGATTGGGGGCAGGTGGGTGGAGTGGTTTCCTGGAGAAACAGCATTTACAAAAGTGGAGGGGGCGTGTCAGCAGCTCCCCCACCCTTCCAAGGACACTCAGAAAGGCTCCGACTGCGGCAAAGGGACACATCAAGGCCGGATGCAGAACTGGGTGGTCTGTCCAGGAGAGGTCCCTTTTCTTTCAAGATGCAGTGGGAGGCCAAGTCGGACAAGACTGGTGACGGGACTAGGAAGCTTGGAAGGCGACTCTTCTGTCTGCCGGAAGGAGGTTTACTTAAAACAGAAGGTGCGGGTAGAGGAGGAAAGCAAGTCTGGTCTGGCTCTCTCTCTCTGCTCTGCTGGGTCAGAGGGTTAAGGGCACACCCAGGCCTGGGGCTGAGGGTGGACAAGGTGCTGAAGGGACACTCACCCCATGTGGCAGAGGGGCACCTGCCAATCCGAGCCTGAGAGCCTAGTGTTCAGGGAATGAAGGACCCACTCGTCGAGCTTGGAGGGCCTTTCAATTAGTTTTACAAGAGGCCTCCATCTCCACATGTCTCTCCTCACCAAGATTCCGGGGGAAGGGAGAGGGTGGAGGGGAGGTGGGTTCAACCATTCAGAGAATTCCCCAAATCCTTATTTGCCTGGGCCCTGCTTGTTCCACTCGTGTCCCTAGGACCAGAGCTATGGGGAGGGGAAGAGGTGTGTGTGTGGGGGTGCCTGCCTGCCACAGAGGATGCTGGCTGTTTGTGTACAGAGGATGCTGGGTGTCAGGAAGCACAAGGACAGGCTGTCAAACACTTTCTGGTTTGGCCACTTACCAACTGGGTAGACCTGAGTATGTCCTTCAAGCCTCTGAGCCTCAGTATTGGAATCTGCAAAATGGGGCAGTAATGCTTACCATTCGGAGCCATTCTAAGGATGATGTCGAGAAATGTCAGATGAGGGGTTGGCCTTGGAAACATGTTAGCAGGTGGATGGGTTACTATATAACGTAAGGTCATCATGATGCCTTTGGGGTACATGCCTCAGTTTTAAAATATGCAAAATGAGGTTCATAATAGTACTTACCTCACAAGTTGTATGAAGATTAAATGAATTATGTGTAACTGTCTGGCTTATATTGCTTAACAAATATTAGCCATTCTTACTGATTTTATTACTGTTGGTTAGCTATTGAGGCAAGCTCTCAAGCCCAAGGATTTGGTCATAGATATCAGAACAGGGGCCTAGAATGGGACTTGGCCTCAAGGAGGAGGCCGGAGGCCACAGAAACCATAAATTGGAACCCAGGTCCAGGTGAAACCCCTAAGTGGTGCAGAGGCCTGATGGATTATCAAGTCTGGGTTGTGTGTACCGGGCTGGTCTATGGCTCGTCATGACACCCTCCCACCCCTTCAGAGTTCTCCCAACACATTTCCCGCTCACCTTGGGTTCTAGCTGGAAGGGCCAGATGAAGGTGCCCATGCTAGCGACACCTGCATTCTAGGCACCTCCACACTGGGCTCCCAGGTGGCCAGGCTCAGAGAGGAGCAGGCCCAGCCCTGGGGGGAGCGGTGATGTCACCCTTGAGCATGCTCCCTTTCTCACAGAAGGGGCTGTGCTGGGTGAGGCCCCTGGGGCTGTGGGTCATGGCTGGGGAGAGAGACAGCAGCCCCTGGGTAAGCTGAGGCTCTGATCCAGCTGGCCTCTGTGGTGATGACCCTTCTGATCCCAAGCATCTGTTTTCAGTCACCGATTCATGGGACTTTAAGACTTAGTTGGTGGGGAACCCACACCCTTAGCTCAGTCCACGATTGGGGTGATATATTCAGAGCTGGGTCTGTGGACCAGTGGAAGCTGGGGATCAGTAGGATCCCTGAGAAAGAATTCATGGTGAGAGGTCTGGCTGATGCAGTGTGCCTGAGCGCGGGAGAAGAAGTTGCTTTGGGAACAGGCATGTGGCTGGTCATCAAACCCATCCGAACCCAGTGACTAGACTGAGTGTCCTCAGAAAGAAAAAGCTGAGTGTTTTGACTGAGTCATTTCTTTTACTCTCTAACCCTTTGGGGCCCAAGTAACACCGTGTGTGGTGGGACCCTTTGCTGGCACCTGGACATAAGTTGGATTTAGGGAACTGACTCCCCACCCTGCAAGAGAATGCTGAGTTCCTAGCAGAGTGCCTGCTATAAAGTTGGTGCTCAAAAATACTTGGTAAAAGTAATAGTAAGATTTTTTTAAAAGCCTACCTCACTTAGTGAAGGGTTTGGCATAGCAAATTTGCAGAGCAATTGAGAGTGGAAACCCAGACCTATTCATGAGTAAGCTACCCTTGGGGCTGGCTCCAATCCTTTGCAAACTCCCTCCCATGTCGGGAAATGCCTGAGTTGGCAGATAGGTGCTGGAGCTAAGGATATTTTGGGTGTTGTAAGTGCCATTCACACCCACAGGCTGGTGAAGAAAGGGCTATTTCCATGTTTTCTGAATGAAGGAGAAGAGTGGTTTGTCAACAAGAGAGATGGGATCTAAGTGGGTGACATTGGAGTTATTTGGCAATGCTGGTAAAAGCATGACACCTGTGTGACTCACGTGTTCATTACCTTTTCCTTTCTCTCTCCTGCAAGGCTTATTGATGCCCTGGTTCAAACTGGGGGCTCTGTGGGCAGGGTCCCCCAGGGAGGAAGGACCAGCAGGCCTTCCAGCATCCAGACTGTGGGGATTGTCTCTGAGGGAGACTCAACAGTACAGAAAGGCCAGAGCAAGGTTATTCCCCGCCTCCTTTCTCAGGTCCTGGTACCCAGCGCCTTCATGGTCTTCTCCCTTTCCTTCTCCTCAGCAATATAATAAGATCAAAGCCGTAAATTATTCATTCATGGTTGAGTGGAGCACATTTCAAAACAGGGCTGTGGGGCATCTTGTCTCAGAGTTGCCAAGGGCGAAGGCCCACAATTTTGGGTCCATCAAGTCAGAGCCCTGAGATCTGGAGCCAGCCCTGCCTAAGCTCTGGTCTTCCCACCTGTCTGATTTCCCCTGACTTCTCCCTGTTCAGATGTCCTGCCTCACCTTACCCCAGAGGGAGCCCAGCACCAAAGTTACCACCTCCTGGGCCATGGAGGCGAGGCTGTGGGCTTCAGGGCTATTGTTGCCCAGGACCCCTGGGCTGTCTCTTCTGGTGGGGGCAGGGAGCAGGAGTGCCTACGATGTGGTAAGCACTGGACAGGTAATGGTGCCAAGAACCACTGCAGCAAACATCTGTCATGTGCACTCTTAGTACTTCATATGGAATGTCCCCATCGAACCCCACAGCAACCCATCTGTTTCTATACTTATTTCACAGATGAGGAGACTGAAGCTCAGAGAGGTCAAACAACTTACCCACAGCCACACAGCCTACAAGTAGCCAAGCTGGGATTTGAGTACAAGCAGTCTGATGCCTGAACCTGCGCAAGGTTCCACTCTGTTAAAATATCGTGAGTACATTTATCCTTACAATGACCCCATGCACAGATGGGGAAATTAAGGTCTTGAGAATATAAGTAACTCATTCCAGGTTATGGAGCTAGTGAATAGCAGAGCCCAAATTTGAATCCAGTACATTCTAATTGAGAGTCTGTGTTCTTTCTACCACTGCCCTGAGACCGATGGATGAGCTGATCACATTCTACACACCCTTATGAAGGGAGGGATGGGGGAGGCACTTGCAGGCCCTTGGAGCCTCACCCTGGGCACTTGGGTGGGTGGGTGGGCAGCGGGGAGCCCTGGCCGATGGATCCAGGGCCCTTGGAATTTCCCGAGAAGGAACTTCAGTGTATGTGTCTGTGGTGCGGATTCATTTTAATGCTGCCACTATTTAAAGACTCAGAACTGACAATGGAGAAACACATAAATGCTTCCTATCTGAGTTGTTGCTTACCATTAAGAGTTTATCTCTAAGTAGCAGAATAATCATAACCCGTAGCACCCACGTGGGGCTGATTAGCTTTGCTGTAAGTTTATTTGATTACAACACGAAAGGCTGTTCATGACTTAGGACGCAGCTATAGGGCTGCTCGCTTACAACGGAAAAGTAGAAGCAGCGCAGCCAGCAGGGCCCAGGAGCATCAGATAATGAGTTTGGTGCTTTAAGAGCATGTTAATCAACAGAGACCCTTGTGCGGCCCCTTCCAGAGGGTGAAGCCAGGGATTTCTTCCCATGGGGGGCGATGGCCAATGCACAGAGGGTGGGAAGGAAAGGGAGTAGGAGGCAGACAGTGTTTGGTTTATATAAAAACTGTGAATATAGGGATCGGAGGGCATGCATTCATTTTTAAGACAAATTAAAAAACCCAATCTCATGCCTGAACCTGAATAATACTAATCTTATTTATGTTTTTGTTAATGCTTTACTAGGTGCTGGGCAATGTGCCCAGTGTGTAGAGAGCAACCTTATCATGGAGGGAAAGTTGTTTACCTAATTTTACTGAAGAGGACAGTGAGGCTGGGAGAGGTGCAGGGAGCTGCCCCGGTAGCTGTGGCGTCGCTAGGAAGGAAGGAGCTGGGTGTGCAGCCAGGCAGTCTGATTCTGGAGCCTGTACTGTCCCTGCTCAGCTGTGCTTCGGGAGAGTGCCTCTCAGCGACCCCGACGTCCCCCCAAAAGCCGGTGGACAGTGGGAATGAGGGTCCTCTGGCAGGACATGGGGCCTGTCTCTGGGCCTCTGGGTGGTGGTGAAAGTTACAGGTTCTAGAGCAGTGGTTCTCAACCTTCTGGCCCTTTAAATACAGTTCCTCATGTTGTGACCCAACCATAAAATTATTTTCGTTGCTGATTCGTAACTGTAATGTTGCTACTGTTATGAATCGTAATGTAAATATCTGATATGCAGGATGGTCTTAGGCGACCCCTGTAAAAGAGTCGTTCGACCGCCAAAGGGGTCGCGACCCACAGGTTGAGAACCGCTGTCTAGAGGGAGGAAGTCTGCCTCTTGCACACCTTCTACTGGGGATCGAGCACGTGCCCTTGACCAGAATCGAACCCAGGACCCTTCAGTTCACAGACTGACGCTCTATCCACTATTCTTAAGCTATACCAGGCCTAGCAGAGTCTCTAGGAACCTGGTCTTCAACTTGTAATAGTAGGCATTTGTACTAAGACAATGATGTGTTGTAACTGGCTCTTGGGGATGTGAAACTGTGCCTGACAGTCTTCTGGGTGGCTTTGCCTCCGCACGTGCCCCCCTCAATGCCACCTTCCTTGGGAAGGCCTGCCTCTGGATTGCAGAGGGCGGATCCAGGTCACCCTTTCAATGCATCATGCAGGGAGGTGGGAGGGCCAGCTTCGTCCTTCTCTCGAGCACAATGTTAACAAAGTTTCCACTTGGGAGGAGAAGAGGGGTCAGGAGAAGGAGGCTGATTCCCCAACTTGCCAATGTCTTCCAAGCGTATGTCTCTTTAAAATCTGCCTCGGGGAGTTTGTCAGATGGCCACCACCTGCTCAGGTTCCCCTAGACACCTTCTGCAGCTGCGGCTGTGTGCCAGGGCTGGAGAAAACTGGCTCTTCCCCAAAGTTTCTTTTCTCTTTTGTCGGCAATATCAGCAAGGCCTGAGCACGATGGCAAATCCGTGTTCTTTTACACATGTTTCTGCTTTGTAGAGGGGCTGTTTTTCTTCCCCACTTTCTCTCTCTTTTTTTTTCTTCCCCGGTTTCTCCTTAAAAAAATCTCTTGTGTGTCAGAAAGATGAAGCCAGAAGAGAAATGTCTCTTTCATGGCTGAGAATTATTGTTTTAAAGGCTTTATTTAAGCTGCTCTTAACAAAACTCAAACATCTGGCTTGTGGCACCTGTGTGCCAACTTGCAGGTTGAAGGGAATGCATGAAGATGGCTGGTACCCAGGCTGGGGGTGGAGGTGGGGGTGGGGGAGGGAGAAGAAGGCACAGCCTTTGTGTCGTCCTGGCTGTCGAGATTGCCCTGGCCGCTTTCTGTGCTGTTCTTCCTCCGCAGGGCAGGGGTGCGGGAAGAAAACCACTTTCTGGAGCATGTCTTTATGCTGGAGACATTCTGCTAAGGCGAATGTATCCATGCCCATTACTCAGGCTTTAAAACATAAAAGAATCCAGGACTTGAGCCTGTGAGATGCAGGGCTGGGGGGAGGGAAGGAGGGTTGGATTAATGCAATACATATTCTGTGCCATGGTCAGGTTCAGTTCTTGCAAACGCTCCGGGAGCTAGGTGTTGATGTCTTTTCATTCCAGATAAGAAAATGGAGGTTATGACTTGCTGATGTTTACCCCAGTGGCAAGTGGCGGAGTCAGGAGTCAGTCTCAGGGCCAGGCCTCTCGAGTCTGAGTTTATTCCACGATCTCTGGCCACTTCTCCCAGGAGCCCTGGACCTGGCTTCTCAGAGCCACATGCTATCTCCCTCTTGTGACACGGATGGGACTGTTCTCTGACTGGCGGGGGAGGGCGGAAGGGAGCTCTCCGCAAGTGACTCCCCTGATGATGCAAAGGCAACAGACGCCGTTCCAGGCTGGATTCTGGCCTTTCCCACCTAGATCTGTGGGTGTTGAGCAAGTTGCTTATTTTCTCTGAGCCTGAGACGTCTCAGGTGAAGATAAGACCCTAGTGTAAGGATCCCACACTAGACGTGCGTGTAAAAGCCCCGGCTCTGTGTCCAGCACGGAAGAGGTGGTCTCTCTTCTCCTTCTCCAATTGTGAGGGGGCCCGAGCCTGGCCCCAGAGCCAGGCACTGAGATGCAGAGAGCCCCAGGAAGGCAAGGGCGGCTGGAGTGGTCTCCCTTAAGCTGACTGGTCAGAAGAGGCTAGTGTTTAACCTGGTAAGGGGACCTGGGAGAGAGAGTGGGAGGCTCAATGTGGGGTCGTCCACCTGTGTCTCTTACCTGGTGGGCCCTAGAGCCCCGAGGTCTACCTGCTGGCAGTGCCTCAGAAGTCGTTATGCCTAGCTCTCACATTTCACAGACAGGGAAACTGAGGCCAGAGAAGGCAAGGGTCTTGGCCAAGGCTCCGAGCAGGTAGGAGGCAGAGCTCCTGCTTGGCCTCAGTTCTTCTGGAGTCAGAGTTGGGTTAGGGAGGATGGATGTAGAGTGGCACAGCATGAGGGCACCAAGGCTGTAGCCTCCCCAAACCCCCAGAAACTGCGCAGCTCCTGGGGCCCAGCGCCCCTTACCTAAAGCCGGGGGTGGGTGTGGGGAGGGGGGTGGTAAAGAAGGCTGGCGTGGCTCCCACTCCTGCGGATGCTTCTGGTCTGTCTGTGAGCATCTGCCTGCTCTCTCATCACTGCGTGGGCGGAAGCTGCCCATTAGTACTTCACAGCCCAGGTCTCAGCTCAGCTAGGCAATTAGGATGCCCAAGATCTGAATCTCTTGCCTCTAAATGCACTGGGAAAGCTCTCTCCTTTCTTCCTGAGCCTCAGTGTTTTCAGGTGTGAGATGGAGGAGAGGGATCTGCCTTGGAAGGTAAGAGCAGTGGAGAAGCCTCTAAATGATGCCCAAGATGTTAAATCAGATAAATATATGCCTTGCAACCTCCATAGAGGATCCCCTCATGAATCGGCCACTTGATCTTTTTCTTTCCACTCTCCTTTACCTTCTCCCCTCCCTCCCTCCCTTTCATGACATTTGTTGAACATCTGAGAAGCCTGGTATAGTGGCAGAAGCCAGGACTGGGAGGGAGAGGGTAGGGTTGGACAATGGGATTACGTAGGAAAGGGTGAGTATGTTTGGAGAATTTCTTGAGTCTCCCAGGAGCTAGGGGGGCATTGGAAAGAATGGAAAGAAACTTGGGAAAGATAAGGTGGCTATCAGATCAGGGCCAAGCCCCAGGAGAGGCCAGAGGAGGGGAGTTCAGGGGAATACTGGGTCTTCCCTGAGCTGAAACCCAGGCTGAGCTCAGAGAGAACCCAGCCAGGATGGGGAATCCTGTGTCCTTTTCCATCAAAGCGAGATACTCCAGAGTCCTTTCGTCCAGGTTCACTCCAAGGAACCAGATAGCAGTGGCCACTCAGGCCCGCTGCCTGGATCCTCGATGGAGGTTGCACGGCTCATGCCCTGAGCCTGGGGGAAGGAACCTGTCCCGTTGGCATTTGGCAGGAGGCATTTTTGTGCTCTGGATGCCAGGGCAGCCTTCCCAGTGGGGCTGCCTGTGGGTTCCGACCGTACCCTGTTCGCTCTTGCCTGGGCACCCTGTTCCCACTGGTGGGGCTTTCAGGAGAGGGAGCCCAGACCACTTGTTTGAGAGGAAAAACCTGAGCCCATGGAGGTGAAGTGAATGGGGCAACGTCACCCCCTATGCCAGTGGCAGTGCTGGGATTCATGTCTGTGGACTGCTCTTTGGGAAGGGAAGTCTTTGATGGTGATTTAATTTGTGCTGCCTTATGTGAGTGTTTTGTTTTTTTTTAACTTGAAAAGATAAAATTCAAAGACAAGAACAATGGGCTCAGGGCTGGATGGGCTTTTGTTGTAATAAAGGACTTGACTGGAAAGTTAGTCATAAAATACTAATAATCAAAGATGGGTTTGGACCCTTTCTTCCTCGGCCGGAAGCTGGATTGCCAAGTCAGCACCGGGCAGTAGGTCCTTTCTGAGGCTGTGGGCAGGAGGAGTGGTTGCTGTGAGACCCATCTGTGGACGCCTTTGTGTTCTTGGGCTTGGGTAATAGTTCTCTAATGGGTGAGTTCCAATGTTTTTAAATATGCTTTTATTGATTTCAGAGAGAGGAAGGGAGAGGGAGAGAGAGAGAAACATCAATGATAAGAGAGAATCATTGATTGGTTGCCTCTTGCATGCCCCCTACTGGGGATGGAGCCAGCAACCTGGGTATGTGTCCCGGTTCATGGGTGGATGCTCAACCACTGAGCCACACTGGCCTAGCTGAGTGCCATTCTTACATGGAAAATTCAAGGATAACCTTGAATTTTACCCCACTGGCATTCATTGTGATATAGACAGATCCTGGACACAGGGTCCAAGGATCTGGGCCCTGTCAGGTCACCCGTGTCTGATTTTGTCACCTTGGTCAGGTCATAAAGTGGCGCCTCCATTTCCTCATCTTCAGAGCAGAGACGGTAGTTTGTCCCCTGCCGCAGGGCGATCTGAAGAGAAAAGACACTTTGTCTTCCAGTTTCTCAGCTCAGTGCTTTTCATAGCATAGGTGCCTGGTACATATTTGTTGAAGGAATGACTGTTTATTAGAGAAAAATGAGGTGATGAATGGGAAACGTTAAAGTGGAGCATGAAGGACTGTGTAAGAACCTCTTAGTACTGTCGAGTCAGCTCCCAGTCCCTGGAGTTGGTGGGACCTACATCGAGAGGCTCTTTCTACACAGGCCGCACCGTATAGAACTTTCCTGGAGGGACAATTCTCTTTGGGGCCCATGGCCCTTCGGGGCAGACCTGCTGAGCGGTGGCTCAGGTATCTGCATCTGTGACGGGAGCAGCATTTTATTGCCTGGGCCGATGCTGGCCGTTCCCGACTCCCACAGGCAGGGGTAGGAGTACGCATTCTCCCAGGGCTCCGGAACCTGCACCTGTTCAGCAGGCCCGGCCCTCAGAGGCAGGTTGGGCTCTGTCAGTTACTATAATGTGTTCTCAGGCAAGTTGTTAAAAACCTGCCTCATTTTTAAAATATTTACGGTGGGGTTATTACAAGCAACAACAACAACAAAATAAATTATTTCCACCAAAATAAAAAACCTTTGTGCTTCAGAGGACATTATCAAGAAAATAAAAAGCCAACCTATGGAATGGGAGCAAATATTTTCAAGTTATGTAACTGAGAAAGGACTTGCATTTAAAATATATAAAGAACTCTTACAACTCAATAATAAAAAGACAAATAACCCAATTAAAATGGGCATAGGATCTAAATAAACATTTCTCCAAAGAAGAGGTACCAATGGCTACTAAGCACATGAGAGAGGTGCTCACTGTCATTAGCTATTGGGGAAATGCAAATTAAAACCACAGTAAGATACCACTTCACATCAGCAGGATGGCCAGAATTCAAAAGAAGATAAGTAATGACAAGTGTTGGTGAGGATGTGGAGACACTGAAACCCTCATACACTGATGGTGAGAATGTAACATGGTGCAGCCACTTTGGAAAACAGTTTGGCACTTCCTCAAAAAAGTTACACATGAGTTACCATATGACTCTGTAATTCCACTCCTATGTATCTACCCAAGAGAAATGAAATCATATGTCCATACAGAAACTTGTATATGAATGTTCATGGCAGCATATTCATAAAAGGTAGAAACAAACTAAATGCCATCAACTGATGAATGGATACACAAAATGTGGTATATCTGGCTCTGGCCCGCATGGCTCAGTGGTTGAGCATTGACCTATGAACCAGGAGGTCACAGTTCGATACCCAGTCAGGGCACATACCTGGGTTGGGGGTTGAACCCCAGTGTGGGGTGTGCAGGAGGCAGCCGATCAATGATTCTCTCTCATCATTGATGTTTCTCTCTCTCTCTTCTTCTCCCTTCCTCTCTGAAATCAATAAAAATATTAAAAAAAAAATCCCACAAAAAAACCCCCGAAAGACTTTTACGTTTCTCTGGAACAACGAAGTGGCATTTGCTGTTTCAGCCAGTCTGTCAAGCCTCCCCTGTTTCACTCCCCTTGTCTCCTCCCTCTGTGTTCTGGGAGTGCCCAGGAAGGGAGAGGAATTATTGTTTTTATTAATGGGCCCCTCTGAGCATTTTCACTTTGAATTCTTTCCTGTAGTCAAAATCTTTGTCCCCAACTTTTCTTTGTAGTGCAGATGAGCTACTTGGAAGGGTATTTTTACATTATTTTGCTCCCAGGAGGGGTGGGGGAGACAGAGCTGAGCTGGGGGTTATGGCGGGAGGCTTTGGTGCAAAGGTGCTAGTTTTAGCAGTTTTGGTGCTACTCCCCACCTCTGGTCCAGGACAGACATGGTGCTGTCATTCACCCCCCTTCGCCAGCTTCTCTTCCCTCTATCCCATCCTTCAGTTCCAAATGGTAGGTGTGGGTGCGGCAGGAGCTCAGGGGGAATAGCACTCTGTGGATGCCTTTATTTCCCCGTAGAGACGTCTAGTACAAGAGGGAGTTTCAGGGCCCTTGTTTCACATGGGACATGTGTGCATGAGAGAGAGAGAGAGAGAGAGAGAGAGAGAGAGAGAGAGAGAGAGAGAGAGAGAGAGAAAGAAAGATAGAGAGAGATTGAGTATAGTGGATGCCGTCGTATACTGTGCTGCCCAGATGCCCCTTCTGTGCTAAGTCCTTGGTACTGCAGCTGATGGCTCTTAGCGAGTTGTTCTGGGATTGCCTTAGCTACAAAAGAGCTGCCTCACCCCCTCCCTGCAGCCAATGCCTGCTCACTGTGGGGCCAGAGGTGTACAAGGGCTCAGGCCCTTCTCAGAGCAGGACCATCTGCTCACGGTGAATGACTGGAGGGCCATTCCATCCCCACAGCGGTCTCTGGGATCAGTGAAGTCTTTGTTGCGGTTGTATTACAATTCATCTCCTGCCTCTATCCATTTCTCCTTCCTGCACCTTCTCCTCAGAGTTGAATTTGGGAACCTCCCATCAATTTCCTGAGTGTAAGTAGCTGTTTCAGCGTTCCTCTCCCCAGAGAGTCTGATTGTAGACAATGAGAAAGAGAATGAGAAGAGAGAAGATGTGAAAAGCAGGAATAATGGAGGAAAAAAGATGGACTCTTCAAAGATATGGTTCTGTGTCTGGAACTGCAACCAAGGCTGGATGATTCAGGTCCCCCTCTCCCCCCATTTCAGTGCAGAAGGCTCTGTAGCGAGTGAGAATGATCCACATAAAAGGGCAGCTATCCCGTAACAACTAGAAGGGTAGAGCTGTGGAGTGAGACTATGGGGAAACAAGATAGAAGACTTGGAAAGAAAAGATACTGTTGAAAAAAAATTCAATACAAGGTTGGAAAGGTAAAGTTAAGGAAAGTTCTCAGAAAGCAAAACAAGAGGAAAAGGACAAAAAAACGAGAGAGAAAAAGAAGAGACCCAGAGAAACATTCCATGAGGCCTAGCATCTGAGTGGCGGGAATTCCACAGCAGGGACATAGAGGGTGAAGATGATCCAGAAACAGAGCAAATACTTTTCTCGAGCTGGAAGGTATAAATCTCCCCAATGAAAGGGCCTGTTAACACTAGGCAATGGTATTAATGAGCCTCAATCCCGATCACATACCATACAGAAAAATTAACTCAGGATGAACTATAGATCTAAATGTGAAAAGTGTGGGTGACAGAAGTTAGGAGGTGAAAGTGGGAGCAGTGAGGTGAAGGGAAAGATAGGAGTATTAATCTCTTTTTCCAAAGTGCAGCTTCTCTCTCTCTTTTTTATAACAGCATTAACAAATATGTTTTTGTTGATTTTTAGAAAGAGAGAGAGAAAGAGAGAGGGGGAGAGAGATAGAAATATCAATGATGAGAAAGAATCATTGATAGCTGCCTCCTGTACAACTCCCACCGGGATCGAGCCACAACCCTGGCATGTGCCCTGATGAGGAATCAACTGTGACCTCCCGGGGATTGAATCTGCAACCTCCTGCAACCTTGGTGTATTGGGACAACACTCCAACCAACTGAGCTCCCTGGCCAGGGCCTTCAGATTCTCCCTTTACACAGTGCAACTTTAGAGGGTGGAATATCACAGAGGTAACCAATGGAAGAACTAAAAATAGAGATATGGCAAGATGAGGTACAGGTGGTGTGAGGGAGATAAATCTTCATCTATCACTGTAGTAAGCCAATAGATTGTGTCTAAAATTGATGAAGCAAGACGTATCAGCAGAAACATATTATTTAGAAAAATGGAGGTAAATATAAGAAGAGGCGTTTTAAAAAGTTAGACATGGCTGCCTAGGGGGAACAGAACTGGGAGTTGGAAGCAGTTTAGCATAATACCTTGTGCTTATATTACTTCAAACAAAACTAGGTTTTTGGAGAAGACAGACACAGGTCAGATCAAGGAGGATAGTCAATGCTTTAAGGAGTCCTGGGCCAGCCCCAGCCTGGATCAGGCCATCTGGGGACTGACCCATTCAGTCTGTATAGGAAAAGGGATTTGAGGACTTTGAAATGTCACAAATTCTTGCCAAGGCTTCTCTGTGATGAACTTCATCCCTCCCCTTCTTTTCCCTTAAAAATATAATTTTTGATAAATAGCATGGGGCACTGTGGCTCCTCATGAAACAGTGACAAATGTTATATCTTCATGAGATCAGGAGGAGTAACAAAGGGGAGCGTGGGGAGGGGCTTGGAGTCCCCAGAGCACGTGGAATTTTATTAAAATTCTTTGTTTCATGCAGCCCATTAAAGTGATTCTACTGCAAAATAATTAAACATCATTCAGAGACGTCGCTGCTTTATTAGGTTGCAGCCTGAGCTTCCATGTGGGAAGGGGTGGCATCAAGTCTGCCCAAGAGAGGTGGAAACGGGCTGGCCTGGGCAGCTGTACTGTCTGGAGGAGTCCCTCTACCACCAAGGTCTCAGTCTCTCCATCTGTAAAATGGGAGAGGTGGACTGGATCTGTGATCCTAATCTGTTTGGGGTGGTGGGCAGATTTCTCTCTTTCCTTCCACAAAATGTCCCCTTTTCCGTGTCTATTCAGGGGCAGGGGTGAGAGGAGTTTGTTTTTTTTTTTACCACCTCCCATCAATTATAGCTGTGGAGGCTCTCCGCTGTCTGAGCTGCATAGAGTCCCTGGGAGTTCATCAGACACCTACCTGCTCTAAGCTGGCAGAAACTCAGAGGGTTTAAGAGTGCAAGCTTGGGGGCTAACCACTGTGTTTAAATCCTGGCTCTGCCACTTGCTAGCTGTGTGATCTCAGGCAAGCTACTTAACCTCTCTGAGCCTCAGTTTCTCATTCTGTGAAATGAGAACCTTATCTCAGAGATGTTGTAAGTACTAAAAGTGGCAGAGTATGTAAGGGGATTAGCATAGTGCTGGCACAGTAGGCAGTCACTGAATGCTAGTGATGATGACGGTTCACAGTCCTGGGATGTGACCAGCCTTCAGTCTGCTGACCTTGAACTCTGCTTCTTCATGTTACCAGCTGCCTCTGTCGAGTTCCGTTGTTCCTCTGACAGTGGCACTCTGGGTCTAATTCGACCTCGTTTTCCTGTTGCTTCCCGTGTCCTCAGTCTTTTCTTAGAGGCCGCAGAGGTGGGAGGCGGAGGAAGGGAGAGAGAGAAGAAAGTACATGCTGGGACTCAGAAGGCGTGGGCCAGGCTTCTGAAGCCCATCCATCTTTGTATATAATCCACCAACAGTTTTTATTTTCTTCACCTCCTTTTCCCCATCTGTAGAAAGGGGTTATCATCATGTGTAAAGAGTAAAACTAAGATTCAGAGAGAGAAAGTGACTTGCCCAGGGTCGCACAGCTAAAAAGTAGAGCTGAATTCAAATCCTGAGATTTGGACTCCCATCTAAGACCTTTGCCATTTCCCAGGGCTTCAGGCTCAGGCTCCAGGTGACCCTTGGTGAGTCCCTCTCTCTGGCCCCCAGTTCTCTTGCCTGGAAATGAGGTGCTGGGCCCAGATCGTCCCCGACGGCCCTACTGTCCTGGGCTTCTTGTCCCAGAGGGAGCCCAGGTCTGCCTGGTCCTCAGACACGAGGAACAACTTCTCGACCTCTCTCTGGCTCAGTTGCTGATGGAAAATTTCTGCCTCTGCTTTGTGTGCCTTTTGGAGTCTTGGGCCCTGGAAGCTGAGTGTTAATTATTCAGAAACCCACATGTCCTGTGTAAGCAAGAAATCCACTTCAACAGGCGAGAAATGCCACAAATTGTTTACTGCTCTATGCTTCACATCTGGAGTGGGAAGCAGGGTTGGGCGGCATCTTTGGCACCTAAATGCTGTGTTCTGGGCAGGGTAGCCCTGGGGTCAAGGGCAGGGGAAGCAGTCCCAGGCCCCAGGCCCCCGTTCTCCCATAAACCCGCTGAGTGGCTTGGGGAGAACTATCATGCCCATGGAGCTTCAGCTTCCTCATCTGAAAAATGGGTTCGCAGACACCCTGCTCCTTGAGAACAGTGCGGCCGCGGGGATCACTGAGAACCTGAGAGAATTCCTGAGTCCATGGAGTTAAACAATGTTGATGATGGGGTTCATCTGGGCCTTCTTCTGACCTGGGGGCCAGGCAGGGAGGGGAGTGTGGAGACCAGCAGGAGAGTGGGCAGATTGCCCACTCAGAGTTTCCAGGGAAGCAGGATGCTCAGCCACCTCTCTCGGGATTTCCAAGGCTTCTTCTTGCCGGGGCTCTTCGGGGTCTTTGGGTCAAGATGGAAGGAATTCGCCATCGACTCTCCAGGCCAGACAGAAAGTGAGGAGGAAAATAGGCGCTTACGTCTGGCTGGCGTGGCTCAGTGGTTGAGTGTTGACCTATGAACCAGGAGGTCACGGTTTGATTCCTCCTTAGGGCACATGCTGGGGTTGCAGGCTTGATCCTCAGTGTGGGGCATGTAGGAGGCAGCTGATCAATGGTTCTCTCTCATCATTGATGTTTCTATCTCTCTCCACCTCTTCCTTCCTCTCTGAGATCAAGCAAAATATATTAAAGAAATAGGTGCTTACTACATGCAGATCTCCGGGCTGTGGCCTTTGTCTGAGTTGATCTATTCTCTTTCTGCAACTGTGTGTGGTATGGAATATGTTGTCCATTTTATGAATAAAAAATACACCAAGGTTTAGCTAACATGCCACTTGCACTGGGTCACATAGTGTCAAGCTGCAGAGCAAGGATTTGAACTGAGGTCCGTGTGCTCCCCAGGGCCCTTTCCCATCACATCTCGGGGCACCAGCAGGAAAGTCCACTTTCCAGGTGGAAAACGGCTCGAAGGGCATCCCGGAGCCCTGGCTCTGCATGGATGCGGTTCTGTCGGAGGTGGTGGTGGTCCTGGCCATTTTTGTTCTGGTCCCTGGGCTATGGTTGGCCCTGGGTGGGGTCATGGGTGTGGAGTCAGAGCTCTGAGAGGAGAGAAAGCACCCCTAGAGCTCTAAGCGTGGGTGCACGTGCACCACGCAGCCTCTCACCACCACGGAAACCTTTCCTGAAGCTTTTCCTCCCCAGGCCAGTGGACTTCTGGTCACACGTGGCCACTGGAGCTGGTGGATATGTCAGATGAGGCAAGACCAAGACAGGTAGTGACTCCTGTATGTGTCAGCAAGTGATGACAGGGGCCTGGGCAGGAAGGCAGACACGGTCGGTGCTCTGCCCAAGCCCCCTTGGCACTCATCATTTCTGATGGCTGCCAACTACCGCTGGCAACCTGAGGCTTTTTGCCCCAAAGCTTTCTCTGGCTACTGGCACCTGCTCAGCCCTCTGAGTAGAGAGGAGGAACCACCTCCACTGGGGATGAATGGGAACTGGTGCCTATAAAGCCCAGCTCCCTCACTCATTGGGCAGAGTTACCTGGTGTGTGTGTGTGTGTGTGTGTGTGTGTGTGTGTTCCATACTGTCCCACAGTCCGTGGTTGTCCTCTGTGGTGGCCTGGTCATAACACATTCTGTATTGGCTTCATTCCTTCCCTGTTCTACTGATACCTCCTGGGTTCACCTCCTACATAAATATCGTGCACTTTGGCCCTGGCCGGCTTGGCTCAGTGGATAGATCGTCAGCCTGCGGACTGAAGGGTCCCAGGTTCGATTCTGGCCAAGGGCACATGCCTGGGTTGCAGGCTCAATCCCCAGTAGGGGGCATGCAGGAGGCAGCCTATCAATGATTCTCTCTCACCATTGATGTTTCTATCTCTCTCTCCTTCTCCCTTCCTCTCTGAAATCAATAAAGAAATGAATTTTAAAAAAATATCGTGCACTCTGATCCTTGTCTCAGGATCTGCTTCTGGAGGAGCCCCATCTAAGACACATAGCCATGAAGGCACTGGGGTTATGACAGCCAGATCTGGGTTGAGGTCTGATGCCACCACGTGATCACAATGTGACCTTGGGCAAATCACTCAGCCCTCTCCTGTGAGCTGGGGGTGGTGATAATGCCATTTTTTAAAAAAAGATTTTCATTTACTTTTATTTAAAAATTTTTTTTAAATTAATTCCAGAGAGGAAGGGAGAGGGAGAGAGAGATAGAAACATTAATGATGAGAGAGAATCATTGATTGGCTGCCTTCTGTACACCCTCTACTGAGGATCGAGCCCACAACCTGGGCATGGGCCCTTGACCAGAATTGAACCAGTGACCCTTCAGTCCACAGACCGATGCTCTATCCACTACGCCAAACCAGCTGGGGCTGCCATGGGGGTTTTGAGAATTAAGTGAGCCAGTGCTTCTGACCCATGGTAGATGCAGAATAACTACGACTATGATCTAATTGTGAAAAATTAGAAAACAACTCAAATGTCCAGTTTTGAGCTCAGTGTCAGTGGGGATGGGAAGGAGATGGTGCAAAGGGAGCGGGGGGCGAAGGGGGGGGGAGCGGCTCTTTAAGACAGTCTGAGAGAGCCAGATGTGAGGGTGGAGGCAGAGGACATCTGCCTGACATTTGGATTCAGGCGCCACTGGCTTTTGGGGCATTTGGCTCTAGGAGGGAGGGTCTCCATTTCCCAGAAATGCTGGTAAGGCTGGTGGGGAGTGGAGGTGCCACACTGGCTGGTAATTGCCAAGGAGTTTCCCATTTCATTGTGAGCATCCCTGGTCCAGGGTTCTGGATCCCTAAGACTCAGGTTTGCCTAGGTCCTGAGTCCAACTGCCAGGAATCTGAACCCCAACACTCAGACATGGAGCCTCAGCTGATGGTTGCTCACCCTCCTTTTGTGCCCAAGCTTCACTGGGAAGTATTTATTACATGTCACTGTGATAAATGAAAAGTCATATTTTACTGTGAATTATCCCCAGCCCATGCACAGCTAGATCTGTAGCCTGGAGAGTTATTAAGTGCTTACCACAAAATGCTATAAAAACCTCATCATTTTCCCCAAAGGCCTGTCCCACCAGGGACAGGGGAGGGAAGGGGTTTGGGGAGGGAAGGGGCAGCTGCCTCCATTGTGGGAGGGGCCAGTTGGATGGCTCTGCTCAGGGAAGGCACCTTGGGGTGGGGTCCTGGGGTCTCTGGCTTCCTGTGTTTGGCTGGGACCTTGGGCAAGGCTCTGGGAGGCCTCAGTTTCCCTGTCTGTAGGCATGTGAGCATGGGCAGCAATGGTTTTGGAAGCTGTGAGCCACAGCCGCCTCTAATATGGCGGAGAACAGAAAGGTTAGTACTGCAGTGAAATAGAGCAGAAGACAACATGAGTCTGACTCACATTTCATGGAACTGCTGAATTAACTATACGATGGAGAGAGGCCATACAGTTTAATTTTTTTGTCTGATTAGGAACCCCCATGTATCAGCCAGGATCCCAGCAGGAAACAGATGGCACACTCACATTAGGAGGCTTTTACTAAAGGAACAATTTACAAAGGTGCGGGCAGAGTGTAGGGAAACCACAGGGGTAGTGCGGGAACTCAGGGTTAGTACAGCTATTGCCCGGCTATGCCCCTTTTTGGGCTGTGAGGGTGAGAGAAGGAGCGGAAACCAGAAGCTGGAGGTGGAGGTGGCCGGGCTGTGTGGTGCAGGCTGCTCCTGGGGGACCGTGATCTTCTGTTCAGAGCTCCTGAGGCCCAAGGTGGCCCTGCAGGGAGGGAGCCTGGGAAAGAACACTTTCTCTCTCCTACGCCCTGCTAAGGCTCTCATTGGCCAGACCCAACAGGAGGCAGAGGGAATTGGGGCCTGGGCCAGGCTCCATGCTGGCCAGCCTCCTGGGGTGGAGCGTGGATCTAAGAGCCAGCCCTCTCTCGTGGCTGCCTCTGCTGGAATATTCCCACTGTTGGGCAGCCTCAATTACTGGGACATTCTTCCTCTGAGCAAGCCTAAGTTTGCTTCTCTATAAATCCTCCCCACTTAACAGCACATACAATAGTCATTAGGCTGTATGTCAAAGGCAAATGGTTAGCAGTCAGTGTGACTACATTAGTATCAGTTGTTTGCTTTGCATGACCTACTCATGTTTTTATAGCTTTTCGTCTTTACCTTTGTGGATGCGCCTGTGTCTGTGAGCAATGATGTTTCCACTAATTCCGTGCGCCGCTAAGTGCTCACCGAACATCTGTGCTGTCACCTTGATGCACTCGCTGAAAGGCTAATAGAATGGGCTCGACATTTCAGTTTGCAGAGCTCCCTGTGAGCCTATGCACTTCTGCTTCCCTGTGCCCATTTTCTCCTGGGCCCTCAGCCTGAGCCCTCAACCTGAGCAGACTGTCCGGCACGCAGACCACAGCAGATGCCGCTTCCACCGGCAGAGGCTGGAATTCCTGCTGGGCACACCTGCACACCTGCAGACCAAGTGGCCTCAGACACTGATCTCTGCGACATTGGTGAGGCCTTCACCAAGGTCTTTTTTAGCTGGGTGTCTTCTTCCCAGCCATTGCCCTGAAAACCCTACTTTCATTGACTCGAGGGATCTCAGGGATGGAGGGACCTCAGAGGTCTGATTCTCTTCTGGGACATCACCCTTCAAAGCAGGCCAGGATGGCTGTTTACTGCAGAGCTGGAGGGGAAACAGGACAGATAGTAACCCAGGCTGTCATCACCGTGCCTCTGCTTGGTCTCTCCCCCCAATCCTGGCTGAGCTCCCCCATCCTCTCCCCCCATCCTGGCTGAGCTCCCCCATCCTCTCTCCGCATCCTGGCTGAGCTTCCCTCCTCTCCCCCAATCCTGTCTGAGCTTCCCCTTCCTCTCCCACCCATCCTGGCTGACCACCCCCCTCCTCTCCCCCCATCCTGGATGAGCTCCCCCTCCTCTCCCCCCATCCTGGCTGACCACCCCCCTCCTCTCCCCCATCCTGGCTGAGCTCCCCCTCCTCTCCCACCATCCTGGCTGACCACCCCCCTCCTCTCCCCCCATCCTGGCTGACCACCTCCCTCCTCTCCCCCCATCCTGGCTGAGCTCCACCTCCTCTCCCCCCATCCTGGCTGACCACCCCCCTCCACTCCCCCCCATCCTGTCTGAGCTCCCCCTCCTCTCCCCCCCATCCTGGCTGAGCTCCCCCTCCTCTCCCACCATCCTGGCTGCCCCCCCTCCTCTCCCACCATCCTGTATGAGCTCCCCCTTTCTCTCCCTTCCATCCTGTCTGAGCTCCCCCTCTTCTCCCCCCAATCCTGTCTGAGCTCCCCCTCCTCCTCTCCCTTCCATCCTGTCTGAGCTCCCCCTCCTCTCCCCCAATCCTGGCTGAGCTTCCACCTCATTCCCCCCCCCCCCCCCCCCCGTCCTGGCTGAGCTCCCCCTCCTCTCCCCCCCCATCCTGGCTGAGCTTCTACCTCCTCTCCCCCCCATCCTGTCTGAGCTCCCCCTCCTCTCCCTTTCATCCTGTCTGAGCTCCCCCTCCTCCTCTCCCTTCCATCCTTTCTGAGCTCCCCCTCCTCTCCCCCAATCCTGGCTGAGCTTCCACCTCATTTCCGCCCCCCCCCCCCCCCCCCGTCCTGGCTGAGCTCCCCCTCCTCTCCCCCCCCATCCTGGCTGAGCTTCTACCTCCTCTCCCCCCCATCCTGGCTGCCCCCCCTCCTCTCTCCCCATCCTGGATGAGCTCCCCCTTTCTCTCCCTTCCATCCTGTCTGAGCTCCCCCTCCTCTCCCCCAATCCTGGCTGAGCTTCCACCTCCTCTCCCCCCATCCTGGCTGAGCTCTCTCACCCTCCATCCCCTCCGTACGCACCCAGGTGGCTGGCACATTTCTTCTGTCCACACCATTCTGCCAAAATCCTTGATGTATTTATCTTATTAAAAAATAATCTTAAACATTATACAGATGATGACTATTTTTTGTAGGAGAGTTAGAAAATCCAAGTAAATGTAAAGAATATAAAAGGCATCCATAGTCTACGGCCTGAAGGTAACCACTGTTGAAATGTTGGGTGTCTAGTCTTCCAGACTTATATAAAGATACTAGAGGCCCGGTGCACAAAAATTTGTGCACTCGGGGGGGGGGGGGGTCCCTCAGCCCGGCCTGTGCCCTCTCGCAGTCTGGGACCCCTTGGGAGATAACAACCTGCTGGCTTAGGCCTGCTCCCGGGTGGCAGAGGGCAGGCCCAATCCCTAGGTGCAGCCCCTGGTTGGGCTCAGAGCAGGGCCGATTGGGGAGTTGGGGCGCCTCCCCCTGTCATGCACAGAGCAGGGCGGATTGGGAGGTTGCGATGCCACCCTCAGTCACGCTCAGGGTAGGGCTGATTGGGGGGTTGGGGCACCGCCCCCTGTCACACTCAAGGCAGGGTCGATGGGGAGGTTGCGGCGCCACCCCCTGTCACACACAGAGCAGGGGGTTGGGGTGCTGCCCCCTGTCACACACAGAGCAGGGCCGATCAGGGGTTTGGGGAGCTCCCCTCTGTCACGCACAGAGCAGGGTCCATCAGGGAGTTGGGGAGCTCCCCCCGTCACTCACAGAGTAGGGCCGATAGGGGAGTTGGTGCACCGCCCCCTGTCATACACAGAGCAGGGCGGATCGGGGGTTGGGGCGCCACCCTCTATCACCCACAGAGCAGGGCCGATCAGGGGGTTGGGGCGCTGCCACTCTCACACTCAGGGCAAGGCCGATGGGGAGGTTATGGCTCTACCCCGTCACACACAGAGCAGGGCCTGTGGGGTGGGAGGGTTGGGGCGCCGCACCCTGTCACACACAGAGCCGCAGGGCGATCAGGGGGTTGGGGAGCTCCCCCCTATCAGGCACAGAGCCAGGCTGATCAGGGGGTTGGGGTGCCTTCCCCTGTAAGGAACAGAGCAGGGCAGATAGGGAGGTTGTGGCCCCGCCCCCTGTCACACACAGAGCTGCAAGTTGATCAGGGGGTTTGGGCGCTGCCCCCTGTCACGCTGATCCCGGTGCCGGGAGGCCTCGCGGCTCCACTGATCCGGGTGCTGGGAGGCATATTACCCTTTTACTATATAGAATAGAGGCCTGGTGCATAGTGGGGGCTGGCTGGTTTGCCCTGAAGGGTGTCCTGGATCAGGGTGGGGGTCCCCACTGGGGTGCCTGGCCAGCCTGGATGAGGGGATGATGGCTGTTTGCAGCTGGTCACACACCCTTCAGGGTGGGGGTCCCCACTGGGGTGCCTGGCCAGCCTGGGTGAGGGACTGAGGGCTGTTTTCAGGCTGGGACTGAAGCTCCCAACTGCTCCTTTTTTTCTTTTTTCTTTTTTATTCTGGGCCGACTCGCTGAAAGCTGGTTTCTGGGGTTTTGTTTAGCATCTATATTTGTTACAATGTTTCTTAAACTGCAGGCTCAGAGGCCTGCAGCGGCAGGCAGGGAACATTGGAGTCCTCCATCACTGAAGCAAGCAAGCCTCATGTTAGTTTCAAGCTGCCTGGCTGCCGGCCGCCATCTTGGCTGACAGTTAATTTGCATATCTCGCTGATTAGCCAATGGGAAGGGTAGCGGTCGTACGCCAATTCCATGTTTCTCTTTTATTAGATAGGATTTCTCTCCTACAAAAATGGCATCAGACCATACATATGATTATTATTTTATTTTTATATTTAAAAAATATATTTTTATTGATTTCAGAGAGGAATGGAAAGCCTGGACTCAAACCGTGGCCTCCAGGTTCATAGGTCAACGCTCAACCACTGAGCCACACTGGCTGGCATATTATTTTGAAACCTGCCTTTTCACTTGAAATATGTAAGCATTCTTCCACGTCAGTAAATATCCCCCCAACATTGCAGTTTATGGCTACAGTGTTCCGTGTGAGCCTGGGTCTTGACGAGGGTTTCAGTTCTCAGGGTGCTGGGAGTCCAGTGTGGAGCTCGCCCCCCTCCCCCAACCCCGGTGTGTACAGGAGGCCCTCTCTCCTCCCTCTCTCCTCCCTGGTCTGTTGGCAAACACCGTGCTGCCCCTGCGTGTTCCCTCTGGCCCCTTTTCTAGTAGCTTAGCCAGGACTTGGTTTGGGAAGTGTGATTATTCTCCCCACCTCTTGCCTCATACTTTCTGTATACACCGAGTGGCCAGATTATTGTGACCACCTGACGTTTGTAGGCAAATTAGCTATAATTTTGCGCTGAAGTTGCTAGAGGGCCAGACCATTATAAATAGGGAAGCGGGTTGTTTACCACAATGGTAGAAGTGATTTTTTTTCTGAAGACATGGGTAAACAACATGATTTAACAGCCTTTGAACGTGGGAGGTGCTTTCTGACCTGAGCCTTTAAAAAATGGGGCAATGTGACTTGCAAACTTTTAGGGAAGGGAGAAATGAGAAATTCTATTAACTGAAAATTCCAATAGCATATATATAGAGTGGCCAGATTATTATGACCACCCCATCGGTACTTCGTTGGGCCACCTTTTGCCTTCAATACTGTGGCGATTCTTCTTGGCATTGACTCCACGAGATGTTGAAAGGTGATGCAAGGAATCTGACACCATGTCTGATGAATAGCACTGTCCAGTTCTGTGAGATTTGATGGTTGTGGAACCAGCTGCCTGATGGCTCTTTTAACTTCTCCCCACAAATGCTCAATTGGATTGAGATCTGGTGATTGTGGGGGCCCCCTAAACAAGGTAAAGTCTCCCTCATGTTCTTGAAACCACTCCTGCACAATATGAGCACCGTGGCATGGTGCGTTGTCTTGTTGGAAGAAGCCATCTCCATTGGGATACGCCATCAACATGATAGGATGAACTTGATCAGCAACGATACTTAGGTATGTTGTGCTATTCAGATGTTGTTCTACACGAATTAAAGGGCCCAAATCATGCCAGGAAAACATGCCCCAAAACATAACACTGCCCCCACCAGCTTGAAGGGTTGTACTCATGCATGTGGGGTGCATGCTTTCATGCTGTTTCCGCCAAATTCTCACTCTGCCATCTGCATGATGCAACTGGAAACCGTGATTCATCGGACCACATGACTTTTTTCCAATGCTCGACTGTCTAATCCTTGTGTTCCTGTGCGAATTGGAGATGTTTTAGCTTGGTAACTGCAGACAGCAAAGGTGTTTGAACAGGCCTTCGGCTTCCATATCCCATACGATGCAGTGTACGGCTAATTTGCCTACAAACGTCAGGTGGTCATAATAATCTGGCCACTCCGTGTATATTGTTCCAGACTTATATAAAGATATTTCCCCACTCCCCTAAAATGGCACCGTGACATACATATTATTATTTTTAAATATGTTTTTAGTGATTTCAGAGAGAGAGGAAAAAAGAGGGAGGGAGGGAGGGAGGGGGGAGAGAGAGAGAGAGAGAGAGAGAGAGAGAGAGACATTGATGTGAGAGTGACACATTGAGCCTGCAACCTGGAAATGTTCCCCTGACCCAGAATCGAACTGATGACCCTTCAGTGCACAGGACAATGCTCACCCACCTGAGCCACACTGGCCAGGGCAGCCATGCCTATTATTTTGCAGTCTATTTTATCACTTGAAATATGTACTTTGCCACTCATCCTTCTTGCACCCTTCACCAGGGCTGCTGCTCAGAGGCCGGCCTGGGTTCTTTGCTCTCCTGGGGCTGCGGTCGGTGTTTTGGCAGAGAGTGGGGGCCGAGTGCTATTGGAATTTTCAGTTAATAGAATTTCTCATTTCTCCCTTCCCTAAAAGTTTGCAAGTCAAATTGCCCCATTTTTTAAAGGCTCAGGTCAGAAAGCACCTCCTCCAGCAAGACTCCCCACTCCTGAAAATCCATAGTATTTTGTCTTTACTCTTTTTATTTTTTTAATATTTTTATTGATTTCAGAGAGGAAGGGAAGAAGGAGAGAGAGAGATAGAAACATCAATGATGAGAGAGAATCATTGATCAGCTGCCTCCTGCATGCCCCCTACTGGGGATCGAGCCCACAACCTAGGCATGTGCCTTGACTGGAATCGAACCCGGGACCCTTCAGTCTGCAGGCTGACGTTCTATCCACTGAGCCACACTAGCTAGGGCTGTTTTTACTCTTATCCTGGTTCAGTTACATACTGGCTGTGTGACCTTGGGCAATTACTGAATCTCTCTGAGTCTCAGTGTCCCAATCTGTAAAAGGGCGATAATATTAGTATCTATCTCATAGGGTTTTGCCTGGTCAACAGTAGGTGCTTTATAACTGCCTTTTCTATCAAATTTTCTCCACCTGGCTGGCTTCCGCCCTGACAGGTCTCGTCTCCTTCCCACAGTGGTTAGCTGTGTGAGGCTATTTAAGAATATTCTGTCTGAAGGATCTGGTGGCCGGAGAGCTCCTGCCATGTGCTGACTTTGTGGTCCCAGGAGGCCAGGAGCCCCTCCTCACCCCAGCATCCCCATCCCCCTGACCCTTGACCCTCTAGTCCTCCTCTCCTTCTCCTCTGCAGATATGGGAGTGGGATGGAGCCACTGCCCCTTCCTCCCGCTCCAGTGCCCTGGCACTCCCCTCCACCTCTGCACCTGTCTCCTGGCGGCTAAGGGCTATCATTAGGGGATGCAATTAGACTGCACACTTCATTACACTGGGTGGTCATGAGTCAGGCAGCTGGGGGGCCAGGAGCCCAGCAGGTATGGGCACAGCATGACATGGCAGAGCTGGGCAGCAGGGAGAGACTGCTGAACTTAGGAAGGAGGTGTGAGGGTCCGACTCCAGGTGCCTCGTTCAGAGCTGAGGAGAAGAACGGGGGCTGGGCTGAGAGCCTCTTAGCCCAGGCCCTCTCTGTGATGCAGACCCCAACCAAGACATACATGTGATCAGTGTCCAGGTGGCCAAGCGCCTCCCTTTACAGCTGGAGAGAGTAGGGGCCAGAGAGGGTAGTGGCCTGCCCCAGGATCAAAAGGTGCAGAGGTGACTGAGCTGGGACCTGGGACTGGTTTTCCATCTCCCAGCATCCTGTGTGTGTGTGTCTCCTGTTAGCTCCCAGGCCCTGGGAGGGCTGGGAAGTGGGCTCTTAGCCTTAACCTCCAGCTCTTGGTTTAGGGGATTTTGGTGCCTAGGGCTGTGCTTAGGGTCTGGTTGGAGGTCTGTGGGCTGAGTGGGTTTGTGGTCTAAGAGGGCCACCAGAGTCAGGACTGATGGCTTTTCAAAGGTGCTAGAGGATTTCTTGGGGGTCTTAGTCCTTCCTTAACTGGAGCACTTCAGGCACTTTCTGGGTTCGGTAATGGTAGGGGAGGCAGCGCAGGGAAGGGGAGGGGAGTGCTGGGGAGGAGGGTGCTCAGTGGTCCCCGAGTCCAGCGGAGCCCGGCTGATATTACAGCGTCTCATTCTGTGTCTCATCCCACTCAGAAACCGTGACCAAGGGCCACCTCCTTTGTTCCTGCTCAGGTTGGAGAGCAGAGGTTCCAGGGCACAGGCTTAGCCTAATCCCCCACCTGCCTCCCTGCTTCAGGGGCTGGGAGCCTTGCGTTCTATTTCTCCATCTCTACCCTGGGGCTGCCAGCACTGACCTTTCCCCACAGCAGGCTTGGTGCAGGGGTCGCCCTGTGAGGAGACGTAGCAAGCACCGCGAAGACGCTTAGCTCTGGTGCATGCGTGCACCACGGAAGCATTGTGTTTCAGAGTTCAGTGCTGTTTTTCTTTCGAATCACACAGGATGGGTGTGGGGAGGGCGATGCCGTCATCTTTTCAGTGGTTGGCGCTTTCAAGGTCTTAGGCTCTAAACCAGCCGTGGGCAAACTACGGCCCGCGGGCCGGATCCGGCCCGTTTGAAATGAATAAAACTAAAAAAAAAAAAAGACCGTACCCTTTTATGTAATGATGTTTACTTTGAATTTATATTAATTCACACAAACACTCCATCCATGCTTTTGTTCTGGCCCTCCGGTCCAGTTTAAGAACCCATTGTGGCCCTCGTGTCAAAAAGTTTGCCCACCCCTGCTCTAAACAGATCCATTGGAGGATCCCTTGAAAGCTATGGACTCTCCTTCCAGAAAATTGCAAGCACACATAAACCTTTTGCATGTACTTTCACCAATTTTGTGATGTCTCCCCTGGTTTAGAACCCTGGCCTGAGAGGGTGTAGCCACGTGGCCTCCCCTGCTTTCTGAAGCAGCGTGAATTGACCTGCTAACGAGTGGGGGCATGCTGTCTGTCCTTAGGAGTGCCTGGATTGATGGGGAGATGTGTCCCACGACAGGAAGATCCTGGTCTGATGGGGGAGGCACTCAGCACTCTAAAAGCTCCTGGGCCAGTGTCCGTGGAGTGAAGAGAAGTAAACGATTAAGGATTGACCTACACTCCTTGGTGGCTGAGAAGGGCCCAGAGCTTGAGCTGAAGGGCTGGGAAAGCATGAGCATAGCCTGGGAAGACTTCCTGGAGAAAGGATTGGGGCTGATTCGAAGCGAGGTAAGGGGTAGGGACGTCAGAAGGAGGTGGTCGGATGGGTGCCTGTTGGTGTGCATGCCTGGTGTTGGTGCAAACCTACATCCAGCTGAGGTGCCACCAGGGCGTGACGCAGCTGCGCATCTGCATGAGTTACAGGTTCACCTTTAGGAATATCTGCTCCTCTTCTCTCCCGACAAAGGAAAACAACGTTGAACGTAAATCCTGGGATGGCTTGGATGGATTTCCCACTCCCCTCTCCCCGACTGCAGGGCCCGAGGGTGCAGGAAACGGGTTGTCTGGTGTATATCACAGCCAGGCAGAGTTCAGGGCGGCAGGCCTGACAGCCTGGCCATGTGGAGGTGATGTACGGAGGTGTGGGAGAGGGCCCCGGAGAGGAGACTTGGCATTTGTCCTTCAAACACAGAGTCGCGCTCTTTATTTATTTATTTGCAGCATGGGCATCGCTGGCTTGCAAACTCTGCTGAGGGGGCATGAAGCACAGGCCCCGGAGAGGGGAGGCTGGGGGCCTGCTCACCTGGGCATCCCCAAGAGTAACTGCCAATGGCTCCCCTGGTGGGTCAGGCCTTGCTGGCCGAGCAGATGGGTGATCTCTCTTTCTATCTCTCCCTCCCAGGACTGTTTGTAGCTTTAAGATTCCCATGACTCTGGAATTCTGTGCTGCTATAGACTCATGATCAATGCTAGGGTCTTTGACATAGGATTGGGACAATCCAGAATTATTTCTTAACTCAACTCAAGGAGTGTGTGTGTGTGTGTGTGTGTGTGTGTGTGTGTGTGTGTGTGTGTGTTTAATCCTCACCCAAGGAGGGAGAGGGAGAGAGAGAGAGAGAGAGAGAGAGAGAGAGAGAGAGAGAAACATTTATTGGTTGCCTTCTGTATGTGCCTGACTGGGGACCGTACTTGCAACCCAGGCATGGGCCCTGACTCGGAATGGAACCTGCAACCTTTGAGTGCACGGGACGATGCTCAACCAACTGCACCACTCAGGCCGGGCCTGTGTGTGGTAAACAAACCATGAGCTCTGCAGGCTCCTTTCACCCTGTTGAGAGACAGGATCGTGCCCTGTGTTGGTGCAACACCTTTCTCAGTCTGGAGTCTCCTCCGGGAGGAGGGAAAGGGAAACTTCCCGGGTGAAAATCTGCCGCTGGGAAGGAGGAAGCCCAGTTGCTCTCAGTGTGTCCTCTTGACAGGGGGGAGGGTAAGGCCCACACCGCGCACTCTCTCATTTCTGGAACTCGCTGCGTGGTGTCTCCACCACCAGACCTACCGAGTGAGAGTGCCTGTCTCTCACTCTCCACCGGTTTCCTGCCATGGGGGCTGCCCCGTGGTTTTAGGCTCCCACATGAAGGGTCGTGAGAGCCCAGTGTGGGGGGTGGGAGGACACTTATCTCGTTATTGGACCTCCTCATTATTAGGAGCCCACCCCCTTTTGCTCTAGCACACCTCTTTACCTCCTTTCTTCTTCTTTTTCTTTTTTAAAATATATTTTTATTGATTTCAGAGAGGAAAGGAGAGGGAGAGAGAGATAGAAACATCAATGATGAGAGAGAATCATTGATTGGCTGCCTCCTGCACGCCCCCCACTGGGAATGGAGCCCGCAACCCAAGCATGTGCCCTTGACTGGAATCGAACTTGGGACCCTTCAGTCTGCAGGCTGACACTCTATCCACTGAGCCAAACCAGCCAGGGCTTTACCTCCTTTCTTATTTAGTCCCAGGGAGCAGTTACCTCCTCAATCCTTCATTTAAAAATCCTGCCACTTGAATACTTTTGGGAAAATAACGATATGAGGAAGAGAGGCTAGGTTATGCTGTGGTAACAATAGCCTGGAAATCTTAATGACCTAACTCAGTGATGGCAAACCTATGACACGCGTGTCAGAGGTGACACGCGAACTCATTTTTTTGGTTGATTTTTCTTTGTTAAATGGCTTTTAAATATATAAAATAAATATTAAAAGTATAAGTCTTCGTTTTACTATGGTTGCAAATATCAAAAAATTTCTATATGTGACACGGCACCAGAGTTAAGTTAGGGTTTTTCAAAATGCTGACACACGGAGCTCAAAAGGTTCGCCATCACTGTCCTAACTCAACTAAAGGTTACCTCTGTGAGGGCCGCTGGGCATGACCTCCAGGCGGCAGTGTGGCCATCTGGGCTTCTGGTCTCAGTTCGGTTCCATCGTCTCCCCATAAGGCCATCTTGGTCACAACACAGGAGGAGACGGCAGCGGGTCACACACCGTAGCTCTTCTGTGCTCCGCCCTGGAAGTCACACATATCACTTCTGCCCACAGCCTGTTGGCCCGAATTAGCCATGAGGCTTCATGTAACTGCATGGGAATTGAGACGTGTGGGGTTCCAGGTGGAATGTTTGCTGAGTACCACTCTGTACCCTGGGGCAGCCTGGGTTGCCCCTGGGGACTGGGGCAGAACTCCCTGGGCCCTCAAAGGAGAACGTGCCATAGAACAATGGAAGTATAACGGGACAGGCAGGAGCTGGAAGGGCCCTAGGAACATCTAGACCTCCTCCCCGCTCCCCCCTCATTTTACACATAATAAAATGCAGCCCAGCCTGGCTAGTGTGGCTCCGTGGTTGAGCATTGACCTATGAACCAGGAGGTCATAGTTTGATTCCTGGGCGGGGCACATGCCTGGGTTGCAGGTTAATCGCCAGTAGGGGGCATGCAGGAGGCAGAAATAAATGTCTGTATAGTAATGTGCCTCTTTATCAAAGGCTTTGATATCAGAGACTGTCAGGGGCTAAGTTGTGGTCACACAGTAAGATATAGACAGGACTGGCCCGCCATGGCTCCCAGGGCCTCCTAGCTCAGCACTTCTATTCCTTCACTCTTTCATGGCTTAATCCTAATGGGACACCTAGGCGGGCAGAGGGGAGCCTGGGAGCTCCCAGGGGCTGTGCAGCTCGGGGTCCTAGGGCCAGCTCCTGGCCTCCCTCTGCTGACTGACTCCATTCATCGTGGGCACGATGGCCAATTAGTCGGCACACGCCATTACGCCGCCGTAACAGCTACTTTAGATGCAGCCAACATGGGCGTGTGTGGCAGCTGCGATGGACAGCAGCAGTTGCAATTAGCGGAGAAATCAGGGAAGACAAATGTGAGGCTTTTATAGTCAAGCAAACCTCAGAATAGAAATAACTCTGCTAATTGTGCTTCGTGTGCTTTTTAACAGGACTTCAGTTAGTAAATAATGCGCCCCCCCCTTGCGGGGAGGTTCTCTCTCCATTGTCTTTGGGGACTGACAACAAGAATGCCAACAGCTAACCCTTTTCTTGACCACTACTTTGTGCCAGGCACTGATCTGTTTTTTGTTTTGTTTTGTTTTGTTTTGTTTTGTTTTGTTTTGTTTTGTTTTGTTTTGTTTTGTTTTGTATCAACTCATTCAATTCTCACAGCTACGAGGCCTTGGATGGTGGGGTTTCTTGCCAAGGCCCTGCACAGTAGCAGAGCCAGCAGTGGGGCTCCTGGTGTACTGCAGATTCGAGGGGAATGTGGAGAGAATTCAGGGGGGTGGCGTCTGTGAACTTGGGTGTGAAAAATTACCTCTTTATTTTCACTCACCTTTAACGGCAATTGAGTATTTCCCTGATTGCGAACGTGAGCAATAAACCAGTAGAATCAGCAGTACAGTCCTCAGGATTTGTCACCAATGGAAATCGGTGTTCTGATACCTTGAAAAGCAAACAGTTTTTCAGCACTCCTTCCTGCCACTAGGTCTTGTCATTTAATGCTTTGATAAAGAGGTGCATTACTATCACACATGAATTTTAAAAAATCCTTTGATAATAACTGCTTTGCTATAACTGGTTTCCTTTGCCATTCTACATGCAGATGCTCCTTGACCTATGATGGGGTTACGTCCCGATAAACCCATTGTACATTGAAAATATCAGAAGTCCTGACTTACTGAACATCACAGCTTAGCCTCGCCACCGTACATGTGCTCAGAACACACACATTAGTGCAGTTGGGCGCAATCATCTCACCAATGAACACACTGTTGAGTATCCATTGTTTATGCTGGAGATTACCTGGCTGACTGGGAGGTGCAACTCCCTGCTGCCCCCGCCCAGCATCGCAGGAGAGTATAGCGATGTATAGCCCTAGCCCAGGAAAAAAACAAAAATTCAAAATTCCAAGTATGGTTTCTATGGAATGCGTATTACTTCCACAGTAAAGTAAAAAAATCGTAAGTTGAACTATCATAGATCAGGGATGGGCTCTCCTTCATTTTATGCGTATGAAGGCAGAATCTGGTAGGCTTCTCCGGATTGCCAAAGGCAGCCACAGCATGTGAAAGGTCACGAACCCCTAGAGGGTCTCTCGGAGCCTCAGGCCCTTCCCCTGAAACCATTTCACTGGCTGTGAGTGAGACTCCAGTCGATGGTCTTCCTACTTTATACGAGCTACGGGCAATTCCTCGAGTGTGCCATATGCTCTCTCTGTTCCACACCTTTGTGCAAGCTGTTCCCCCTGCCTGATCGGCTGCCCCCCGTCCCACCCCATCCCCTGGCTCCATGGGTTTGCTTCAGACAGCTGACGTGCAGGCCTCCTCCTCCCTCTGGGGAGGCCTCCCTGGCCTCCCGCTGTGTTCTCTGGGCCTCGTTGTTCTTCCCCAGGGTAAGTTCCAGGGTGGAACTGGTCACAGTGGACCAATTGGCTTAAGAACAAGTTAACCACGATGGAGCACTTGGGAGAAGCCGGTTTGGGAACATGGAGGCTCTGGCCAGAGCTTGGTTCTGGGGCACCTGGGCATCCACTCTCTCCTCCTATGGATAAGGATGTGGTCCTGTTAGTGCCGGGTTAGCTTTGATCAGAATCTAGCGTACAGAGTCAGTCAGGGTCAAGTGTCGGGATGGTGCCCTCAAGTACGAAGGGGCAGTGACGGCACTAGAAAGGTGTTGGTGATGTCAACAGAAAACCTGACCTTTGGGAAGGACTCCAGTGGCTGTGTGTGGGGACCACAGGGGCCAGGGTTTGCAGAGCGTGGCTGCACTGCTTCTGCTCTGGGAGGCAGTTCATGTTCCTCATAGTGTGTTGATGACCCCTTCCTGCCAACCCACAGCCCCACGAGGTGAGGCTGCAGGCCCTGCTCTGAGAACACAGCATGGAAGAACGCATTCACTCCTCATTAGCTCCCAGAGGCAGGCACTGCTATCTTGATTGTACAGATGAGGAAACTGAGGCACAGAGAGGCTCAGTGCCTCGTCCAAAACCCCCACACTCTGACTCCACAGCCAGAACTCCGGACACCAGACCTGGCGCATCGTGTGTGAGACACACGCTCCAGAAGGCCTGGTCTAATTCCGACTTGCATAATGTAATAGGAATCCTGACAAAGGTTGGTGGGTGTTTCTGTTTATCAACTAAAGTGGCATTGCCGTGTGGCGAGCATGCAAACACTTTACAATTCACCGGGCCTGCCAGCTTCAACATTCTTCATGCTTAGAAAGAAGGTTGGGACCCACATTATTTCCAATTTTGCATACAAAGTGAGACTTTATTAATATCTTTATATCACAGTGTCAAATTCACATAATGCAAAATCTCATAAAACATGAGGACACCATCCTGCCGAGTTGCTGGGATTTAATCTTGAGGGAGGCTGGACTGTGAGCTGCTCCAGGAAAGGCGTGGATTTATTCATGCACGTCTCGGTGCCTAGCACAGTGCCTGGCTCCTAGCACAGCACCTGGCTCCCAGCAGGAGCCAGCAAAAGGCTGTGAAGCGAACACGGTCTAATTCAAAGGAGTACAGTTCAGTTGGTTATGATTCCTTCTTTGGAGGGGAGCTCCCTTTACGGTTATTCTTTCTCAATAGTTTCGTTTACCCTCGATCTACTACCTCTTCTTTTCCTTCCTTAAAAAGAGGAAAAGAGGGAAGAGACATCTGTAATTGATAACGAAAAGGAGTAGGACAGAAAACCCAAGGACGGGCATCAGGGCAAGTGTGCTCGCTTAAACAACCGGGCTTAGCCCAGTCAGCGTGGCTCAGTGGTTGAGCGTCGACCTATGAACTAGGAGGTCATGGTTCCATTCCGGAGGGGAGTGGCGGGGGCGGGGGGGGGCGGCGGTTGCGGGCTCAATCCCCAGAAGGGGGCATGTAGGAGGCAGCCAATCAATGGTTCTCTCTCATTATTGATGTTTCTAGCTCTCTCCCTTCCTCTCTGAAATCAATTAAATATATATATTAAGAAAGAATGGGGCTTATATGTCAGGGCATGGGCATGGCTCGAGCATCAGTCAGAGTGTCTGTTTGCTATGGAAACCAACTCTGGATAACTTAACAACAAGGAATGCAGTTTAAGGTTCATGGGGGCTTCCTTGATCCAAATGAGGGGGGAGGCTAGTCTTGGGGGCAGCAGAAACCCAGGGGCTACCATGGAGTGGGCAGAAGACACAGAGCTGGCCATTGAAGGCCAGCCTGATCAGTTTGCTCCACCAGAGGTGACCCTCCACCGTTGCCCCAATACACACAGTTGGGAGTTTCTGAACAGGGAGGCTGGGTGCTAAAGGGAAGGAGATGTGGGTGCTGGTGTGCCAAAGAGGTCATGTGGCCCTGGGAAAGTTGCTCTCTCTGGACCTCAATGTCCTCATCTGTAAAATAGGGACAGTGCTGCCTACTGCGAAGATGCTGTGAGAATCAGAGACAATCTATGTGAAGGGTTTCTGTGAGAAGGTGCTCTGTGAGTGGTAGCTATAATTTTTATCATTGCTTTGAGGGTCCATAAACCTGGATTTTTTTTGGTGTGCTACTGATCATGGGCAAGTCATTCAACTTTCTGACCTCAGTTGACTCACTTGTAAAATGACAGTCTTTCTAGCTCTGATGGTCAATCCAGCCCTCCCTGCCCCCATTTCACAGATAATAAAACCAAGGCTTAATGTGGCAGAGACAACTCCCTAAGCCACAGTTTGGAGTGACTGTGGGGAAGCAGCTGTCCAGCAGGACTGCATTTCCCAGTCTGTTTCTCACCAATAACATGTGAGTTGGAGGGATGTGTGCTGGGCCGAGGCTGGACGTGTCTTTTCCATCCTCCCTCCCTCATCTGCCAGCCAAATGTCCATGCCCAGGGTGACCTTGGGAGCTGCATGTTGAGCATGGCAGAGCCTTTCTCAGCCTGGTCAGTAAATGACTGTCGGGAGCACGGTGTCCTCTCCCCTCTCCCCATGCCAGGCTGCTTTAGCCTTTCCGTGAGCAAGATAAACCCTTCCCTGAGCACTCCGGGCTCACCTGTTGTAGCAGTCGGCGTTACCTTAATGGATACGCTCCAGAGGGCGTGTGGCTTGTCCAGCATCTATGCCTCCTTCCTGGCTCTGGGTGGCATCCTGTGTGACAGCCTAATTCTCTCCATCAGTTGGCCAGTCCTTTGAGAGCCAGTACAGCAGCTCGTGACACCTAACACACCAGCCACCTCTCACCCACCCCACAGAAGACCTACAGGGACCAGGCTGAGCACTGACCCCATAAATCCCTTGTATCCCTGGAGGCCCCAGCATGTAGGAGTCCCAAGCACCAGGGAAGGGAGCCGTGGGGCTCCTCGCCAGCAATGGGGAGGCTGAGTAGAGCAGGAGCCAAGTGAGGTGGTCCAGGGAGAGGTGCTATGAACCAAGGGATGATGCTGTGTGGAGCTGAGCATAGAGATCTGGACTGGGGCCAGAGCCCCGATTTGAGTCCCACTCTGCTCTCAACTTGTGTGTGACCCCACAGAAACCTAAGTCACTGGAGAGTTGGTGACAGCTGCAGAGACCAGAGCCCAGGCTCTTCCGCTTCAGCCATGGATGGCTCTTTCTGGAAACCACCAACCCTTCTCTCTCTCTCTTCCCTACAAGCCTGGGCATTCCTGATTAGGATGCTAATGGAGGTGGGAGGAGGGGTGAGGAAGTGAGGCAGCGGCAGGGCAGGGAGAAATACCTGGGGAATGGGAGCCAGTGGCTAATTAAAGGCTCCATGTCAAAGAGGAATGCCAAGTAGGTAATTTTCATGTCATTTGAATAATGGGAAGAACGGTTACCATTTCTTGAGTTTGCCTGTTGAAAAGAGAGGGAAGAAGACAGGAGGCTCGGGAAGATCATGGCTGCAGGGGTCTCTTCATGCTACTGGGGACGTTGAGGGTAGCAACAGGGAGCAGAATTGTACCAGTGAGTGGTGAGGAGGCAGGGAACAGGAAGGGGACCATATCCTGCCTTCCTCCCAGAAGGTCCCATAAGTTCCCTGGAACCTGGGCTAGGGGACAGAGCAGCCATGCAGAGTGGAGGTGATGTTAGGTCCTGGCAGAGTTAAGGAGAGCCCTCCTTGTGGGTGCACCGCCCTTCACAGTTTCCATCCTTGTCCCACCAGATCGCCATGAACATGCTGTGAAGTAAGCAGGGAAGGGATGATGATGATGATGATGATACCTATTTTATTTATTTATTTTAAATATATTTTTATTGACTTCAGAGAGGGAGAGGGAGAGAGAGAGAGAGAGAGAGAGAGAGAGAGAGAGAGAGAGAGAGAGACATCAATGATGAGAGAGAATCACTGATTGGCTGCCTCCTGCACACTCCACACTGGGGATCGAGCCCACAACCCGGGCATGTGCCCTGACCAGAATTGAACCATGACTTCCTGGTTCCTAGGTCGACGTTCAACCACTAAGCCACGCTGGCTGGGCGTGATTCCTATTTTCGAGCTGAATCACTGAGCCCAGAGAACAAGAGCAAATTTCTCAGGGCTACATTTGCTCATTTATTCATTCGTTAATTCAACAAAATAGTTTATTGAGAAAAGGCTGCATGCGGGCCCAGTGCCATGAGAGTGATGGAGAGGCGGGACCACACATCAGTAAGTTCTGCGGTGCCAGGGAAGAGCGCCTGAGCCTGTTTGCCTGTGGCTGTTGGGTGCTTCCCCGAGGGCCTGAGGTTTCAAGCAGGAGTTTGCCAGGTGACTAACGCCAGGAGCATGATCCAGGCTGAGGGAGCAGCATAAGCAAAGGCCTGCAGTCCCGGGAGGGCTGTTCTTGTCCAGGGAATAGTGAGAGGCCCAGTGTGAGAGGAGAGCAGGGCTGTGGGCTGGGTCAGGTGTGGGAGCTGTGGCTGGAATAGTTGGTGGGAGAGGGAAGAGACCCCGGAGCCCGGCCCGCATGCCTTGCTAGGACACGTGGACCTGATTTTTAGGCCACGGGCCCCCAGGAGTGGCTGAGGAGGTGCTGGAGGGACATAGATTGCTCCATGGCCACAAGAACTGCTGTCTTTTTGCTGGAAGCTAACCCCAAGGACCCAGCCTCCCACCCCAGGCCCCCGAGCTCCTTCGGTCATGAGGGCCCACAGAAGAAATTCAAGCCATGGAGCGGAGAGACGCTGCTGCTTGGCCCTGTTCCTTCTTGTATCAGTTACTGGTGATGCATAAGAAGTTACCCCAAAACTCACTGGCTTAAAACAACACAAAACATTCATCCTCTCTCACAGTTTCTCTAGGTTAGACATTTGGGAGCAGCCTAGCTGGAAGCCATTGGTTCTAGGTTTCTCATGAAGTTATAGTCAAGATGTGGCCGAGGGCTGCAGTCATCTGAGGGCTGGATTGGGGCTGGAGAGTCTGCCGGAGATGCTCCATTCCAGGATGGCTCATTCACGTGCCTGGTACGTACCGGCATGGTCAAGAGGCCTCAATTCCTCACCACATGGACCTCTACAGAGCTGCTTGAGTGTCCTCACAGCATGGTGGCAGGCTGTCCCAGAGCAAGTAAGAGAGAACAATGTTACCATCTCCCCTTAGTTACACAGTATGGGAGGGGATCACAGGCAGGCATGATCCAGGAGGTGAGGATCATTGGGGGACATCTTGCTGGCTGCACACCACACCCTCCACCAGGGAAGAGCCCACAGTGGCTCCTGTGGCGGGACTAAGAGAGCCAGGCTGGTGAGCTGAGGTGGCCCACTGGAGAACAAGGGCATGGACTTCCTAGGTCATTAGGATAAGACGGGTCTCAGTCAGCTCTGCCTCCAACTTGCTGTGTGACCCTGAGCAGTTGTCCAAGCTCCCCTGGCCTCTGCCTGCCATCTCTGTGACGGTAGAGCCCGTCTGCTTTGCAGGCCTGGGAAAGCATGGAGGAGTCAGGTTCTGAGGGATGATGAGAATTACAGAAGCTGGAGTCTCTCCTCTTCTCATTCTTAGTCCTGTTTCTTCACAGTCAGATAATCAGTTTTTCCAGAAGTCTTTGCAGCAATCAATTTGCATAACCACTCAAATAGGCCCCAATTCCTTCCTTCAAACTAGCTCTCAGCTCTAAATCTCCAACTGGCTTCTGCGCAATTAAACCAGTGTGTGGCTCCCTGGATGGCTTGGAGCAGAGGCAGGGCCCTGTGTTAGCTCTGCACACTCCCTCACATCACCCCCAGCACCCTGTGGCCAAGCCCAGGGCTCAGGCCAGCTCCCTTCTCCTCCCCTCCCCTCCCCTCCCCTCCCCTCCCCTCCCCTCCCTCCCCTCCCCTCCCCTCCCCTCCCCTCCCCTCCCCTCCCCTCCCCTCCTCCTCTCCTCTCCTCTCCTCATTGGCTCCCCTTTGTGGTTGGAAGTGAGGGGTGAGGGCTTGGTGGTGAGGGGATCAGGATGTCAGACGCAGAAGGGATCTTGGGGACATCTCATGCAGCCACTGCATTTTATAGATAAACTCAGAGAGGGCCAGAGAGCCCAAGGCCACACATCACGCTGGCAGCAACACTAACACTGGGCCAAGAGTCAGAGTCAGAGCTCTTTCTAGTCTCGCTGTTATTATTCTCGATGGGCCGCGGGCCCCCATGACACCGGCACCCCCATCCCTGAGAGGCAGGACGGGGCCAGGGTGGTGTGGAGCAAGAGTGCTATCAGCGTGGACCAGCCAGACCACACTTACTGGGCACCGTGGAGAGGAGTAGGAAGTGGACCAAACCTTTGAAGACTCATGTTCCATGGAGAAGCAACAGAGCAGCAAATGGTCAGGAAGCTAGTGCAGAACCACCTGAGAGGGGCTGAGCGGGCCTCAAGATTGGCTGAAGTCCGAGAGGCTTATGTGAAGGGGAGGGGGGCAGCAATGGGCCATGCCAGGCCGAGGCACGAGGTGTGGAACTACGCAGGGCCAGCAGCTGCTTCTCCCACCTGGCTCGGGATGTGCCCCATGCTCACATTCGAATGGAGGGCATTGCTTCCCTCTGGCCTGGGCCATCAGCCAGCCCTGCGGCCTCCGGTCAGTGCTCCTCATGGGTCTCCGAGGCGCTGCAGGGCGGCCTCACTGAGCCTCTTATTCCCCACACTGCACCGCGGGGTGGATGACACAAGCCCACGACTGGCCAGTCTGACTTCGCAATTTCCAAGTCTTCATTTCTGGTCATTCCTCCCCCCTAAATTGTCTTGGGTTATGAGCTCAGAAAGGCAAACTCATTTTGATCTTGGCTTGAGTAAACCTTAATCCCGATTTTAAAAAGTCTTCCAGTGCTAAGAAAATTTCATCCCAGGTGCCCAAGAGTAAAATGGCTTCTGAGTTATTCCATTCAGGGCAGGGAAGAGGGCAGGAAGTCACATGTGTCTGGGGCTGCCTGTGCCAGGCACATCATGCCTTTGAGTGTGGTTCAGTGTTCCTGGTTTCTGTCTCCATTTTATAGCCAAGGAGCCTGCAGACCAGAGAGGGGAGGCACTTGCCTAAGGTCACACAGCCAGTATCTGTCAGAGGTGGGTTTGAAAGCTGCACTTGGGTGCTTTTCTTACACTACACAGGCAGCAGTTGTTGGCCTACACAGGTCCCAGCTCTGCAGTTGTTGGCCTTGCCAAGATCCTCAAGGAGCTGATGAGGAGTTGGGGAGCGGGGCAAGGCAGCCAGATTTGCCACCTGTGGGGGGCTGGGTTAAAGAGAAGCACTGACATTAATTGGGGAGCAGGAGCCCCTCATGTCATCTTTATTTCCTGTCTCAGTGGCTTGGCCTGACAGAGGGCTTTGTCTTGTTTGGTGCAACGACAGCATCTTGTCATGCTCTTCTTGCCTCATTCAGCCTGGCTCCTCCTCACAGCTGCTAGTGCCCCCCCCCCCCCCCTCTCTATCGCCATTTCCTGCAGAGTCACAGCCAGAAGACCTGGGGAACTGCCCAGCTAGCCACTGACCGGCTGTGTGATCTTGAGCAAGTTGCTTAACCTCTCTGGGTCTCAATTTCTCTACCTGCAAAGTGGCGGTAGAGGTTGGAGCAGAAGGTTGCTGAGTTTCTGTGATGATTTCCTTCCTATCTTGATGACAGGCATTTAAGAGGGCAGTGGGGAGTTGAGGTCAGGGGAGTGGCATCTTTATCCAATCACATTATTGTTAGAGGGAGAGGTCATTTGCATATAATTTGCACTTTCTTTTAAGTTCAAAATGCTCTGACACACCCACCCCAATTTCTTCCTCTACCATTTCCTCTCACCACGGTGCTTTCTACCCCACCCCCTACCCATGTCAGCCCTGACTCTGTCTTGCCTGGGTGGGTTGTTCCAGAAGGACAACTGAGTAGGCCCTGATGGCCATGCCTCTGCTGTGGCCCCTGCTTGCCTTTACTGTGGCTTAGCCTGGTAGCATCCATGGTATGCCCAAGCTGTGCACTGTGACCCTGAGATTCAGCTCAGAGAGGCTGAGCAAGTTGCTCCAAATTCCATAGTCAAGCGGCAGAGTTAGCCTATCCTTGAGACTATGCTCTCCTCACCACTCCAGGCTGTTCACCTGTTTCGAGATGTGCAACAGGGCAGAGCAAGGGCCTGGCTGGGGATGATGATGATGGTGATGAAGACAGAGTGTGGTCCATGAACCAGAAGCACGGGCATCACTGGGAGCTTGTTAGAAATCCCACTGAATCAGGAGGTGCGTTTGATCAGGACCCCCAGGAGATCGTGTGCACACTCCACCGGAGAAGCCCTGCTCTAAAACCTGCCTGTCACATTGGCTTCTAGGATCCAGAGCCACTTGGCGCTTTCTGGAGACAGAGCCACATGGTATCCGCGCCCATAAAGCCCTCAGATGGCTTGAGAGTGGATGGTTTTATGACCCGTGTTCTTTGTCTGTGGCTTCTCTGGAGTGGGGCAGGGCAACACCCAGCGGGCACCCATGCTCTCTTGCACACCTCCCTTGGATAATGAACTTCTCATGGAACACAGTGTCACAGGGGTGGGGTGGAATTGTTAGGGTCTCTTGATTAAAAAAAATTTCAAAAGATATTTTAAATTTTCAAAAGATATTTAAATTTCAAAGCATATTTTGTTTTACCCTTCTATTTTATAAGTGATGACATGGATACTCAGAGGGACAGAGCCCTGCCCAAAGTCACACAGAATCTGGGGCCAGAATTCAGCTCTATCAGTTAGGATTGTTTTTGGCTGCAAGTAGCAGCAATGTTGACTAACAGAGACTTCTGTAAATAGAGTTTGTTTCAAGCAATGGGGAGCTCAGGCATAGACTGCTGAGGATTGGCACCATGTTCAGCCCTGTGATGCATCAGTGGCCCAAGATCTTCCCGTTTTCCACTTTGTCATCCCCCCCCCCGCCCCCCCGCCCCGCAACAAGGAAAAGAAGCCTGGGGCTGATATTCTCATGGCAGAATATGGCTGCAACCGCTCCATATTTCACATCCATATTCCAGGTGGGAAGAAGAGGAAAGGGTGAATGATGAATGGGTAGAAGGCATATTTTTCCAGTTAGTTTTGTCTTTTTATTCAAGAAAGAATGCCCTTCCCTGAGGTTTCTGCCTATTTGTTTAGGCTGTAACTGGGTTACATGGCCACCCCTCGCTGGAAGATAGCCAGTGGGAAGTGTGTGGGGAATGGCCTTGGGTCAAACCATCTTGTAGTGACTGCCTCTCTGTCTAGGGATCCTGTCCTGAGATTCTTCAGGGTCCCAGAATTGCAGCCCTTGGGATAGGATGGCATGTGTTTGAATCAGAGAGGCACCTGTTCAAGTCCTGGGCTTGACTCGCCCACCATCATAATAGTCCTTTATGGGAACCACTTGGTGTGGGGGCAGGAGCTTTGCTAAATAAAGATCTATATGCCCGGGGGCTTGGGGACAGAGGAACTTGATCGGAGTGAAAACCGCAAGGGCTAATTCTAATTCTCTCATGGTCTCCACTGCTCACAGCCTCTAATGAAAACATGTGTAAGAAACCTGCAGGGTTAATTTTGCTGAAAAACATTCCAATAGAGCTCCATTAGATTTTCGTGTTAAATTAATGTAATGGATGCTTAAAAGCCATGCTAATTAGACTTTGTTATTAACAGAGATGTCAGGTGGATGGGATCTGGCCAGGAGCTGACTTTTTTTTTGGGGGGGGGGGCACCTATGGGAGGTGGATTTGTCAGTGGTCAGAGGTACCACACTATCTGGCGCCAGCTCCCCAGCTCCTGGGTGCCCCATTAACTGTCTAGTCATTTAAATTCTTTTGCCTGAGACTGGAATATTCTCTTCACCATGATGACAGACAACGAACTGTTTCTGTGGGTTTTTATTTCTATTTTTTTGGACATTTCTAAATTTTCCTTAGGAGCTACCCTAATGTCTATACAAGGGCCATGGCTCTGATGGTCACTGCCTTTCTCAGAAATCTTTGATAGCTCCCTATTGCCTGTCAGATAAGTCCAGAGTCCCTGGCTTGGCGTTCAAAGCCTTCTGGTATTTGACCTCAATTCACTTTTCCATGTCCTCCCATTCCTCTCCATGTGTACCAAGGGCTAGCTCCTCTCAGAATTGGGCCTTTCCAATTCCTCTTGACTTTGGCTATAACCCCCAAATCCCATTTTCTCAGCCTTCCAACACCCATGCTGTTCCTTTCATCTTGAGCTTAGGAAGCTGATCCTCAGGCTGTCAGATCCCATGGCCACTCAGTCTTCCTTGCCTGGAGCACCTGGCATGTTGTGGGTGATCAAACAATACCCGTTTCCCACTTGTCTCCCTTTTCCTTAACTTCCCTGCTGGGCCAGGTAGGACAGCTTCAGGGTGGATGCCTGTCCTGGGGGCTTGGGACTTGGGGATTCTAAAAGCCACATGGCATTTAGGAAGAGGCTCTGTGCGGGAAAGGGGGATGTATAAAGCCGGGATGAGCAGGAGAAGGAAGGCCTGAGCCCCTGCTCTTCCCAGCATCCTGGGCTGTCGGGAAGGGGCAAATGTCGCTGAAGGGGTTTTGCATGCCTTAGGGAGACACTGAGCACTCACCCGAGACTCAGCTACCTGCTTAGAGGGGAGAAAACCTAGACATTTTGGCTCCAGGCAGTCTGGACATGGGCACCAGCTATTGGGAGGGGCTGGCTGTGAATCACTGCCCAGCATTTGGGTCCTGGGGGCCCGTGGGAAGTTGCAGGGCAGAGGTGGTCTGTAGGAAGCTGAGCCTGAGTGCAGCCCCTCATGGGAAGAAGGGGTCCAAGGTCACTTTCCGGTGGTCCTATTCCTGCATCACAGTCTGTGCCTGCCCCTGGAAGTTCAAGGATGTAAGTCCCTTCTCCAGGGACAGTGGCCTCTCTAACTCTGGACTGGGATGAGAAAGAGATAATGTAAACCTTTTCTCTGTTCTTTGGCATCTGTCATGTCTCAAGAGGTGTCCATTTCCCACCCCCCTTTTTAGATTTTCCCTTTGGGGTCACCACCTGCCAGGCCCCCAGGTTGGGGGTAAATCCCTTGGTATCTGACAGGGGGGTTGGGGAGTGGACTTTGTTGGAAAGGGTGAGGCTTGCATGACTGGGATTGGCAGGAGGGAGAGGGCACAGATCTTGGGAGCCTCATCAGTCATCTCAATGCCAGTTTTGGGGGCCTTAGGAGGAAGGCACAAAAAGCCCGCACTCTCCAACAGACAGCTGGAGAGGCTTAATGCTTTAGGAAACACCCAGAGGCTTTTTGAAGAGAATCCAGCTGTGATGGGGACATGACAGCACAGGGAAGGGAAATGGGGCCTCTGCAGGTCAAAACCACCCGACCAGAGGAAGGGCTAGAGGCCAAAATGTTGGAAATGTTTGTTTCCATCCAGGTAGCTGAGTCAAGTCAAAGGGCCAGCAGGCTGTGTGTGTGTGTGTGTGTGTGTGTGTATGTGTGTGTGCACGCGTGCGTGTTGTAGTTAATGCAGGGCCTTCCACTGCAGAGTAAATTGCCTGATTGACCCAAGGTCGAAGGGAACATGTCTCTTCTCTCTTGCACAGTGGAGATTTCTCCAAGACTCAGCCTGTCAGCAACATCGCCTGAAATGCAAACTGGTGCTGGCCATCAGCGCTGGCCTGGCTCCAGCGCGCTGTCAGTGGGGATGATGGGAGGAAAGAGAAGCAGGCCCTCCCTCGCTGACTCCATGAATAGATCCTCTCAGCCCCGCCATAGCCCTTCTTCCTTAACAAAGGCCACATGGCCTTGTGGAATTCACCCCGAGCCTTTGCATGTAGGTAGTACCCAGATGGGACACCCTTCTCTTAACCTTTTTAAAATGCCTGGGTAACCTCTCTTCCTCACAAATTCTGCCAGATGGCAGGAAGGAAGTTCTGGCCTGGGTGCGTAGACCCACATGCTCAGGGTCTAAAACGAATGAAGAGTGTGTGTGTGTGTGTGTGTGTGTGTGTGAGAGAGAGAGAGAGAGAGAGAGAGAGAGAGAGAGAGAGAGAGAGAGAGAGAGAGAGAGAGTGTCTGCTGGGGATCTGGAAGCAGAGGGTATGAATTGGCTGCCTGGGCAAGGATGGAGGAGAGGGAGGGGCTGCATGCACCAGGACAAGCCCTGCCCAGGCTGGCCCAGCCACCTGCACTGCCACTTCAGAGCTGACATTTGGCACAGGTAGGCACAGTTCTGAGCACCTCTCGGCAAGGGTGCCTCTTGGTCCAGCCTGCTGGCTGGGGCCACTCAGGCCTCCACTCCCTGGCTCATGACTTACGGCTTGTGAGGTCATTGAACACAAGGGGGCGAGAGAACCAGAACCAGCACTGCAGGGGGATGCCCAGGAAACCCGTGCAGTTGTGGGCTGGGATGTGGGTGAGAAGAGAGGACCAAAGACCAAAGGGTCTCTAGAGAGATCTGTGCCTGTATTATGGGTTAGAGGCCAGGCCACCAGGGAGATGAACACTTAGCCTGGTCTTCCTGCCCCATGAAGGGAAGAAGAGGCACCAGGGAGTTGAAAAGAGAGATGAGGAAGGTGGATGTGTCTATTTCTTAGGCCTCAGTGGCTAGGACTCTCCATGTGACCAATGGAACGGGAATCCTAAAGCTTCTGTCAGCTGCCTTCCCAAAAGCCACCGGCTCCCCCACTTCTCTCTCTCTGTCAGAACTCAGGTGCTCGCAGCCATGTTGCTCAGGAGAGGCTGGGACTCCCCCTGCCCAGCAGTGAATCCCGATTAATTTAAGCCAAAGGTGACAATCCTCCTTCCTTTGCTGGTGATCATTCATGCCTGGTGTGCCATGCGATTCTGGCCAAGGACCACAGAGGGGAAGAGCGTTGGTGGAGAAGGCTTTCTGAGATCTGGAAAACTGAGCTGCCCCTGCTCGCCACTTTTGGAAGTTGATGGATGAGGATGTGATGCCTGAGCTCTAGCAGCCACATTAGGACCTTGAGGGAAATGGTTAAGTTGCCGAGGTGGGAAGAGAAAGAGAGAAACCCCTGGGTCTTGGATGGTATTCCAGGGCCCAGCTGAATTAACCGAACTTGGAATTGCCTTACCTTGGACTTCTTTTTATAGGAAATAATAAATTGCTTATTTTAAAAGCCACTCATGATTGATCGCTGCTGAAAGCAGCCAACCCAATCCAGTTTCTGAAATCAGGATGAAATGCTTAGATTATCTGCTGTGATTCTCTGCCTGGGGGCAATGAGGGGGCGTCTCTGAGCTCACTGGAAACCCAGTTTAGCTGGAACTGCCCCCTTCCCTCTGGGCAAACATCGCTGAAGAACCTCCAATAAATTAACCAGAAGCTCTGGGTTCAAACCCAAACCATGAGGCATGAACTGTATGGCTTTAGGTCAGTTTTTTACACAATGATTAGTATGCGTCTTCTCTAAAGGGCAGGTAGTAAATGTCTTAGGTGTGGTGGCCGTACAGTCATTGTAACCGCTGTTCAACTCTGCTGTTCTTGTTGGAAAGCAAGACACTGATAACACACCAATACATGGGCATGATGGCTGTGTTCCAATAAAACTTTATTTAAAAAAACAGGTGGCAGGCCGGATTTGGCCTGCAGGCCATGGTAAATCAACTCTCAGAGTCTCAGCTTCCTCATGAGAAAAATGAGGCTAATGATTTCTGTTTTCCTCATGGGGCAAATTGGAGCATTAAATGAGTTAACTCCAAGCTATCACTACATAAAGTGTCATGTATATGTGGGTCCCTTTCCTATGCGAGCCAAAGAGCTTGGTGCTCAGTGATGGAGAAGTGCTTGACTCTGCCACCCACTATAGCTATGTGACTGGGTAAGTCACCTAACTTCTCTGAGTGTCACTTTTATCCACTCAAAGTGGGGATGCTCACACCTACTTCACACAAGGGTTAAGTGGATAATGCATGTGAAGTGCAGCCCAACTAATGCACAAGGAATGGTAGTGAGTGTTTTTGAGCAGTAAAGCCTTCTGACCCGGCAGGTTCCATCTTGGCTCACCCCACTGTGCCCTGACAATTGGTAAATCTTGGTTTCCTTCCCCACTCACTTCCCGTGGGCCAGGAAGCCCTTGGAGGGCTGCACACCTCCCCCAGCACTCTCTCTCCCTCCACCACCCACCCAGTGCCCTCCCCACCATACTGCTTCCCATTTAACAGAACGAGTAATTAACAATGTTAATTCTAATCTCATTTGCTAATGAAGGCAGTCTAATTGCACCATAATTGGCAGCGGCAGCAGCAGAAAAACACAAAATAAACCCTGCGTGTGTAATTCAGTTTAACTTCCTTATAATTACCTTGCAGGCTGGGAATGGTGGTTGGGGTCGGGTAGGGTGGGGAGGTTGGGGAATTAGGAGAGAGGGTGGGAGGGCAGGGTGAACATAGCATTCCTCCTGCCCCACTCTCCTGTTTAGTCCAAGGCCTGCAAGACAAAACTCCCCTCCCCTCCCCTCCCCTCCCCTCCCCTCCCCTCCCCTCCCCTCCCCTCCCCTCCCCTCCCCTCCCCTGGTCCCAGCTGACCTGCTCTCACTTGGGACTCACTAGCCCTCTAAAGAGCTCCATTAGCCTGTCCTTCCCCTGCAGCATCTCTGTGAGGTGGGAATAGAGGCCTGAGACCTGACCCCGCCCACTTCTCCATCCTCAACTCCCAGCTCTGACCTTATGCTGCAGCCAGCTGCTCTGTTTGTGTCTCTCATTTGGAATGCCACCCCTCCCCCATCACCCCCTGGAAAACCCACCCTTTGAGGCCCTTCTAGGGGAGCCTTCTCTGCCGCCAGAGGCTGACCTGCACTCCTTTTCCACGCAGGAGCCTGCATCACACATCCCATCATTTGACACGCTTTCTTTGTCACTAGATTGCATCTTTTCATTTAAGTACCCCAGTGCCTGGCACAGAAGAGGTGCTTGAGTCTATTTTTTGTAGGATGCTTGAATGAGACATGGGTGACCCTGGTGAAGGTTCTGGAAGCATGTGGTGAGGAATGTGAAGAGATTTGGGTTCTGGCCTTGGCTCTCCCCCAGGCTGCTGTGTAACCTGGAGCTGTTCTTTGTACCGTGAAAGCCTTGCACTCTGTAACCTCTCATTTTCCACCTGTCCTCAATGTCTAGGACTTTTTGAATTTTCACGGTTGAAATTCTCTCTCTCTTCCATAAATAAATAAATAAATAAATTAATTAATTAATCCCCCAAAGGTAGCCAACATTGTAACAACAATTCCAGACCATTGTGTGAAGTCCTCACCTAAACTTCTTAAAAATACATATTTTTATTGATTTCAGAGAGAGGAAGGGAGAGGGAGAGAGAGAGAGAGAGAAACATCAGTGATGAGAGAGAATCATTGCTGGGCTGCCACCTGCACACCCCACACTGGGGATCAAGCCTGCACCAGAGCATGTACCCTGACCAGGAATCAAACCCTGACCTCCGGGTTCATAGGTTGACCCTCAACCACTGAGTTACACCAGCCAGGCCCCACCTAAACTTCTTACACAGCCTACTCCATCTGTACCAGGTAACCTCATTCCGATGTTGATGATGCTGAATAAATAAGTAAACACCTTCTCCGAACCCTAATGTAATGTCTCCCACATCCCACCTACTAGTAAGTAAGCAATACCTGGTAGCTCCTCTGCCCAGTTCTGGAGAGAGATGGGTGTCCCAGGTGTTTGCTCTGCTTAGGCATACAACCATTTCCATAGCAACCAACTGTGATTTCGGATGAGCTACAAACTGCTTTCCCTGAAGGGGTAGTAGGTGAGGAAAACTGCATCTCAGGGTCTGAAGAAAGCACTTTGGAAGGAGCATCCTTCCTCTGAGCCTGGAGACCCCAAACACTGCGTGATGCATGGTCACCTGATCTCAGGTGATCAGAGGCATCGAGGGGTCTCTTGGTTTCATCCTTCCTTAGGGACATCCCTTGTGGAGCCCGGCTTGCTTCTCTCACGCACACCAGCCTGACTGCAGTCCTGTGCTTTCTTTGCCACCACGGCAGAAATCCCTTTGCTTCTCTTTTGTCAAAATCATGTTTCCTGGATCCCACACCTGCATTTTTTCTTGGTTTATGGGTTTGCTTTGGTGGGGCACAGGAGATAAAATTTCTGAGACGGCCCATGAGAGGTTTCATGCCACACAGCTTCCCGATCTTTCCTATGTGACCAGATTTTTTCATGCCTCCCGGTGGCTGTCATATCTTTCCTTCTTCCTCGGTGTTCTGAAATTTCCCTATAAGGGCCTTGGTCTCAGGGGGCCTGTTAATTTGGAAACTCACATCCTTCAGTGCCCAGACATTTGCTTACATTACTTCTGTGATAATTGTTTTACCTCCAATTTCTCTCTCTTTCCGAGTCACCTGTTAGGTATTATATCTCCTGGACTGATTTTCTTAATTTTTAAAATCATTTTTCCTCCTCTTTTTCTTTTTGTTCTTTCTATAGATTTCCTCCGGGTTATCTACCAATCCTTCAGTGGAATTTTTTCTGTTTTTCTTTCTCTCTTTTTAATTCCAGGAGTTCTTTTTATTTCCTGAATATGTTGGTTTTTGTTGTTGTTGTTAATCCTCAACCAAGGATATTTTCTCCCCATTGATTTTTAAAGAGAGTGGAAGGGAGAGGGAAAGAGAGAGAGAGAGAAGCATCAATGTGAGAGAGACACATCAATTGGTTGCCTCTCGCATACGCCCCAACCACGGCCAGGGATGAAGCCTGCAACTGAGGTACGTGCCCTTGACTGGAATCGAACCCTTAACTCTTCAGTCCACGGGCCGATGCTGTATCTACTGAGCCAACTGGCTAGGGCCCGAATGTGTGTGTGTGTGTTTTAATAGGAGCCTATTCTATATTCAGAAACGCAGACCTGACAAGAAAAGCAGAAGCTGAGAAGACAGGGAAGACGTCTCAAAGGCCCCCTCTTTTATTTCTCTGAGGATGACTGGAAGGTTTTGATGTCCTGCACCTTCCTGCATTGCTTCTGTTTGATCCGAGCCCCTTCCCCCAGGTTTTCTGTTTTGGTCTCTGTCTTCTGTATTGGATGCCCTGGCTGCCTGGAAGCTCCGTGTGCCTGGGCCTGGTGGTGGCAAGAGGGTGGAGGGTGCTCCAGGTGGAGGACATTCGGGGCCACTGTCCCGGTCTGCTCTCGGGCTATCCTGTTCCATCAGGAAGGCATGCTCCAAGCTCTCCCAGCTGGGAAGCTGGGCTGCTGATGTTCAAGAGATTGAGTGGGAGAAGGACACGTGCAGACTCTTACTACCTCAGCTTTCCGTCAGTACCTTGCCCTGCATTCTGGAATTTATAAAATATATTTTTATTGATTTCAGAGAGGAAGGGAGAAGGAGAGAGAGAGAGAGAGAGAGAGAGAGAGAGAGAGAGAGAGAGAGAGAGAGAGAGAGGAGAGAGACATCAGTGATGAGAGAGAATCATAATCAGCTGCCTCCTGCAAGCTCCCTCCTGGGAATCGAGCCCGCAACCCGGGCATCTGCCCTTGACCAGAATCGAACCAGGGACCCTTCAGTCTGCAGGCTGACGCTCTATCCACTGAGCCAGACTAGCTAGGGCCATTCTTGGATTTAAAGCTGTCCAGATCCATTGCTCCTCTCCTGTGCCAGGGAGTAGGGGTGGTGCCTGGAGGGTCTGACCGCGTCATCCACAGACTTGCAGTCAATGCTTTTGAATTTAGCCTGATGTGAGCCCCACTTCGGGAGCAGCTGGCATCCCCAGGACCTAGGGCTTCTGTGCCAGCAACCAGCCAAGCCTGGGCTCCCCCACTGCTGACTGAGGCTGCAGCCTCCTCCCCACTCCTGAGTCAGTAATTATTCACCCATCTGCTTCTAAGCAGTGAGAATGCTGTTGTGTTGTCATCTCTCCTTTTCTCTTTGCCTTGCTTATGTCTTCACAAAATCCTGCAGCCATTTTCCTGCGGTGTGGGGAGGAAGCGAGGTAGAGCGACTTCCTCATGTGAGCACAGTGCTGTAGAGTTTCCACAGCCCATCCACATCCATCCCCCCATTTTATCTCCACGAGGGCCCAGGGGATGAGCAGGGAAGGGGGTTTTGTCGGCCGCATGTAACTGGAACTCTGAGCAGAGCTCCGTAAGCAGCCTTTAAACAGAAGTGAGCAAGAGTTGGAAACAGGTGAGAGGTGGGTTCACACCAACACCCCTGCTTCCCCTTGCTCCCCAGGTGGAGTTTAATGAGAAGCGAAATGCCATCGGCAATGGGGGCCCAGTGGGAAGTGGGATTTGGAATCAGAGCGGCTACAAACAGTCTGGGTCCAGGGCACCTGCAGTAAAATTGCTTTGATGTGGTAACTGATGATGTGAAAATTAAAAGTGAAAATCAAAGGCAGAACCTTATGGTGTTGGAAGGCACTGAGGGGGCCTTTGAGACTTCTTCCCTCTCTTCTCAACTCCTGTTTTTCTTGCCAGGTCTGTGTTTGTATTTGCTGGGATGCATATGTGTGCACACACATGTATGCGTGCACATGTACATGTATTTTCATGCTTCTGTGCATGTGCTTACACACGTGTGAGCACACATGTATGTGTATATGAGTATTCATCTGCGTTTGTGTGAGTGCATGCTTTTTTTGGTGTGTTTATGTGTGGGTAAGAGTGACAGTTTGGGAATTTCAACTTTCTACAGTAGAAAAGCAACAGATATAGACCTGGATTCAAAGACACTCATTTTCATATTGTCTTAGGCACCTTTCTTGCTTTCTCTGAGTCCCTGTTTTCTTACCTGTAAAGTGAGGCCTATGATGTTAAAGCTGCGACCACATCGGGGTGGCAGCCAGAGGTCTTGGAGCCATGTATGGGAACATGCTTTGTAAAGTGTCAAGGATTATGCAAAAGTCATTCTATCATTCATTTGCTCATTTGTTCATTCTTCGGAGACACACTTAATGAGCATTGCCTAGCAGGAGCCTGCTCTGAGGAAAACACTAGCTCTTGGGGGAAATAAAACGCAGGCACCTCTGACACTCTGTGCGGAGAGCCTGGAGGAGCACAGAGGGAGCACTGACCCAGTGAGAGGGGGAGGAGGCCCCTGGTGGTCGAGGCTGGAAGTGGGGAGCACGAGGAGTTGACATTGGACAAGCGAATGGAGGCGGACAGATGGGAGAACAAGTGCAAGGATGTGGACGGGGAGAGTGTCCCTGTCAGGTGATTAGCCAGGAAGTCAGTCTCAGGGGCAGAGGATCAGTGCTGGGCGCCAGGGCACTCCTGTCCGTGCCTGCCCTCCCGCTGGGGCAGTCAGGCAAGATCTGGGGAGGGGCCATCTCTGTGCTCATCCTTTTGTTCACTCTTGACTTTAACAAACTCCCTCTCTACGCTACTCTGTTGTAGGCTCTGGGGGTGCAGCAATGTCCCCAACTCCCCCTGGGTGGGGCCCAAAGCCAGGGTAGCAATCCCACCGCTAGTTCCACCCTCCAGACTCAGGCTGGCAGTGAGGCTTCTTCCAGAGCAATGTCACTGCGGAATTTTATGCTGTTTTTCCCTTTCAGGGGGAACGTCTGCCAATGGCTTTTATGATGTCTAATAAAAAGCTTTTTCCCCCGTTAGATATTTTTATTTCACCTTAAAGGATGTACAGTAAGGGTGAGGACATGTCGCTGAAATCTCCGCAGTAAATAACTCTTGGATCCCTTCCCTGTGCAAGTGGAAGGACGAAAGGACAAGTCAGGCTAGAGATGGCCTTGTCACCCTCCTCACCCTCAGAGGTGGGGCCCAGCGGAACCACAAGCAGGTGGGGAGGGTCTGTCCCCACCGCTATGGAGGAGGATGGAGGGCCCTCCTGTGGCCCCTGGACTCCATGTGTCCCAGCCCCTTTCCCCTCTACTGTGGGGGCCACAGCTGTGCCAAGCACTTCACACTGGCGTGAGGGGTTACGTGGTCAGGACTCTGGATCTGGTCTGCCAGGATTTGGCTCCTGCCTCCTCCACTTGCTACCTGTGTTGGAGACCTTGGCCAAGTTATTTGATCCCTCTGTGCCTCAGCTTCCTCATCTGCAAAATGGGAATAACAACAGTGACTTCCTACTGGTGTTGTTGGGTTGAATAAATACATTTATGTAGGTAAAGTCCATGGGAGAGTGGCTGGGATCTAGAAAAATGTTAAGAGACATTAGCTATGTCATTATTATTTCATCAGCGGAGCCAGTGCTGGCTGTGAGCCTGTCTTATCTTTCAGTCGAAGGGTGTCCAGACACTGGTTTGAGCCTACGAGGAAGGTGAAGTCGAGTGGTTTGCTGACGTCACGAGGGGAGAGCATGGGGCTGTGGGAGAACTCCCTTCCTGTGAAAAGCAACCCCCCTCCCCCACCCGGGAGGCAAATGCAGCCCCTGAAAGATCTACTCAGGAATCATTCTAGGATTCTGCTCATGGAGCTGGAAGGAGACCCAGAAGAGGGGTGACCTCCCCAAGGCCAGTGTTGTCCCAGATGGACCCAGGGTCTGCACTCAGCTTCCCACTGACCCCGGCCCTGGTTTCCATCTTCCCTTCGGGGAATCCATGGAGGGAGGGGCCATCAGGATGGGGAACTCAGTCTTCAGAGGCTGCCCTTGCTCCCAGACCCAGGACGGAGGGGTCCATGGTCTAACTAGCGGTGAGTCAGACACTTGACTCTAATCTGGGCTGTCCCATGAGCTGGTGGCAGGGGTGTGAGGTCAGTGATGACACAGGCCATGGGCTCCGCTGGACTAGGAGGCGCCGACACAGCCATTTTTAATGAAACTGTCAGTCAGGCCACCCGGGAACAGGGAGCAGACAGGGCAGAAAATCATCACTTTAGACAGATAATGACTCAGAGGCTTGGGTGGGATGAAAGCCCTGTGGTCAGCTGGGCAGTGCTGGAGCAGCTCTGTGTGGGGAGACCAGGCAGAGAGGCTCAGCTCCCGGGCCAGGCCCCGCCCACTCCACTGCAGGTGGACCCTGTGGTGTCAGTCAGCTCAGCAAACCCATCCTCTGGGCCAGAAACTGAGCCGGTGCTGAGAATAGGGACAGAGAGCCACATCCCTGCCCTCAGCAAGCTCAGTCTGAAGGTGGAGACATACCTAGGTAGTCGGTTACAGCACAGTGCGATGTTGGCTGTGAGAAAAGTGGATAAGAGGGTTTTGATCACCTTCCTTAAACTTAATTGTCTGATTTGAAATCTTGGCCCAGCTCCCTCCTATCTTTAGGACACTGTGCAAGTGACGTAACCTCTCATTGCCTCCATTTTCTCACCTGTAAAATGGGGTCGACCATAATAGAGTTGTGACTATTACTGCTGTGTCACAAACTCAGTGGCCTGAAACAACAACCATTTTATTATGTCTTGACAGGTTCTGCAGTCAGAAATTCAGACAGGGCCCAGGGGGATGGCCTATCCTTGCTCCACAACCATCGGGCCTCAGCTGGAAAACTTGAATGTCACAGGGGGACGCGAATGGCTGGGGCTGGAATCATCGGAGGCTGTGAAGTTCAAGATCTGCAGTTGGCAAACTGGAGACCCAGGTGAGCTGGTGGTGTAAGTTCCAGTCCAAGCACAGGAGGGGACTGACGTTGCCGCTGAAGAAGTCAGGCAGAGAGGAATGCTCCCTTACTCGGCCGTTTTGTTCTGCTCAAGCCTCCAGCAGATTGCATGAGGCACACCCACACCAGGAGGGCCACCCGCTTGATTCAGTCTATCGGGGCAGATCTTAACCTCATCCAGAAACACCTTCCCAGATCCACCAGAATAATGTGGAATCACATATCTGGGCACCCAGCGGCCCAGTCAAGGTGACACAAGCAATCATTACCAAAGAGATTGCTGAGGGCTACCAAGCAAATTAGTGGCAGATCCAGGCAGAGGTGGAAAGGCAAAGAGCAGAGCGTTCTGCAGTGTTTCTAAACCGTGGTGGGACAGAAGGGGCTTCCTCTGCAGAGAGAGCGCTGTCTGCAGCCCGGGGACCTGGGTTCTGGTTCTGGCTCTGCCACTTGTAGTAATGCTGGGCAATTACTTCTCAGGGCCCCAGTGCCCTCCTCTGTGTGAAGACGTCTTTCTTGATTCTATGCTTTGCTGTGACCATGTTGCATGTGATGGCATCACAGGGAATTTGGGGCAGAGAGTACAGCACAGGGTAAAGATGTAGGGGCTGGAACCAGCATCCCAGAGCCACCAACTCTGTGACCTTTGCAGGAGTTACCCTCCCTGCACCTTAGGTTCTGCAGCAGCGAATGGGGATCTGATGAGATAATGCAGTAAGTGCAGAACATGGGGGGTGCTCATTCAAACCCTCCAAAAATATAAGTCATTAGTATTTGTTGACAGCCTATACCATATACCATGTATTTGATTTACATAAAACCCTTAGCTCATCACATCATCCCAACACCTTAATAGGTGGTGTGGCAGAGGCAGACCCTGCATCCTTTTGTGCCTGGACACTCGGTGGACTACACTTCCCAGAATGCCCTGCAGTGGGACCATGTGACCTCAGTCTGGCCAATGGAATATGGGAGGTGCAATGCACCCTGCTTCCTCCAGGCTGGCTCCTCAAACCTCCTCATGAGGTTCCCTGTGCTCTTCCTTCCCTCTGTTGGTTAGCTGCGGAAGGGTGAAGGAGTGGTTCTCGAAAAGGGCACATTTGGCAATACCTAGAGACATTTTGGGTTGTCAAAACCTTGGGGAATGCTTGTGTCTACGGGTAAAGGCCAGGGATGTTGCTAAGCATTTCACAGTGCATAGCACAGCTTCCACAACAAATAGCCACCCAGCTCCCGTGTCACTAGTGCTGAGGTTGAGAAACCCTGGTCTAGAGGGTCCATAGCCCTGGGTCGTCTAAAGAAGAGCCTGGGTCCTTGAGTGACTGTATGGAGCACAGCTCTCCTTGCCTCCAAGGCATTCGACTGGAGGTAGGAAATGTGCGTTTAAACCACTGCGATTTGGGGGATTATTTGTTAGAACAGTTGGCCTATTTTGATTAACGCAGGATGTGGTTGTTAAGACCATTTCATTAATGAGGCAACAGAGCCATAAGGTCACAGAGCTTGTCAGTGATGAAGTGTGGGCTTGAACCCGGGCTGTAAAACCTGTGCCTGCCTCAGTCTCCATGCAGGCTCTTCTCAGCTCCTGGTCCTGTGGAGAAGCCGCCTCATCATTTCTGTTCCCTCTGTCTCCATCCCCTGGGGGATTTTAGGTGGAGGCAGCTGCAGAACAAATCACCAAGTTGCCAACAGGGCTCCCCTGCTCTGAGGCCGCCTGCTGTGGGGTAGAGCAGGCTCCCCCAGAGGTCTCATTCCTACCCAGGCCAGGTTGGCCCTCTGTGACACGCCCCTCACCTCCTTACAAAGGCTGGTGCATGCCTCCTGCCTGCACCCACGGTCCTCTGCAGGAGCCCTTCCCATCACACCCTCTGCTGTCCTGAGCCAGCCTCCACCCGGCTGAGGTTTGAATTTCCAGGCAGGTGTCTGGAGGCATCTCAGCTCCCTGTTAATTTCCTGACTTGGCTTTCTGAAAGGCAGGGGGCTCGGAGGTGGCTGCCTGGAGCGATGAGAAGATAGCGGTGTCTGCTCTGGCTCCCTGCCTGTCTGCCTGCGGGGGCACTACTGCCATCCGCCCACCCAAGGGCCTTCCCCTTGCAGTCATGATGCCACACAGAGGGAGCTGAGGGAGGGGCTGGGGAGTCTAGCTGTGGGTGGGCTGTAGAGCCTCATTGGGGAGAAACACGCGTGTGCAAGCCTCCAGGAAGTGTGTGTGAATGCATGGTGGTGTGTTTACTGACACCCATGACTCTAAGACTGGTGCATCTACCCATAAGTCATTTGGCACAGGATTTTCCTGTGTCTAGTGCATGTCAGGGAGGGGGCCCTTCCTTCACGGACATAACTTACAAGGTGAACTCAAGCCTTGTGAGATCTCTGTGAGTAGGAAGTTCTTCCTCTAGTCTGCTCCATGTCCCTCTCCTTGCAGTCTGGGTCCATCGTCTCTGTTTTGTGGAAATAGAGACAAATCTTTTTGCCTCCCTGATGTAAGCCCTTCAAGTAGCTGAAAATAGAAATTGAGCTTCTCTCTCAAGATGCTCCCCAGATTCTCTTCTGCAGACCAAGCAAACCTACCTCCCCTGACTTTTTTTTCACAGATAACGATGATCGCCGGGGAACTGTGTGGTAGGAAAAATGTGTCTGCAAGTTTCCTCTCCTTTTCTGAGGTTCTTCTGCCCTCCTTTAAAAGCGCCGATGTCTGCAGAAAAGACACAGGCCTTGGGAGTCTGGCAGATGTGCATTTCAACTCCTGCGTGGTCACTTATGAGCTGGGCAACTTCAGCCAAGTTATTAACCTCTCTGAGCAGGCTCAGTTTTGGCACTTGGCACTGAGCAAGTCACAGAGCAGATGCTCAGTAAGTGTTTATTTCTTTCCCCTGCCTTCCTTTATCCTCTCCCCACCAACTCTGGGAATCAGGTGTGCATGCCTCATACCCCCACCTCTCTCCTCATTCTCTCTTGCCCTCAGCTTCTGCTGCTGAGGAAGGATCAGGAGAGCTCATGGCCCACGCCAAACCTGACCAGCTGGGTGTGGAAATGGCATGGGTCAGGTGCAGAGAAAAATTAAGCAGTCAGGGTGGGATCCCAGGCTGCAGCCACAGGGAGGGGGGTGTGTGAAGGGAGAAGGCTTTCCCTGTTGCCTCTGTGCAAGGAGCCCACTTTCCACCCTCTGGTTTTTGTTACTTCTCACCGGAGGATATTTTTCCCATTGATTTTGAGAGAGAGTGGGAGAGAGGGAGGAGAGGGAGGGAGGGAGGGAGAGAGAGAGAGAGAGAGAGAGAGAGAGAGAGAGAGAGAGAGAGAGAAACATCCATGTGAGAGACACAATGTCCCATTGCCTCCCATACATACCCCCACTCCCCCAATGGGGCCAGGGATCGATGCAACCGAGGTATGTGCCCTTGACCAGAATCAAATCCATGGCCCTTCAGTCTGAGGGTCAATGCTCTAACCACTAAGAAAACTGGCTAGGGCCAACCCTAGTCATTTAGTCACTCTCTTGGCTTGGCCCCAATGCCTCCTTTTTCTTTAAAAAAACAAAAAAACAAATTTAATGTTATAGAGAGGAAGGAACCTGCAACCTGGATATATGCCCTGATCGGGAATTGAACCCGCCACCTTTTGGTGTGTGGATGATACTCCAACCAATTGAGCTACACCAATGCCTCCCCATTTAAAGCTGTGACCACAGCACTGCCCGTCATCAGGATGTGGCATGATCTAGAGCCACTGATTCCCTACCCAGGATGCCCATGTTTCTCAGACTCTTAGAGTACTTTCCAGATGGCGAGACAGGCTCAGAGTGGGGCCACGATGTGCCCAAGGCTTCCACCAAGGTGCCGTGAGACCCAGGCATCCCGACTCTGGGTCCAGGGCGGCCCCCACTGTGTTAGTTAGAAGTGGAGCCTGGCTGTGACTTCCTCCTGGGAGCCAGGGGAGGTAGAGATGCCGGATGCAGCGCGCGCGCTCGCGTGTGTGTGTGTGTGTGTGTGTGTGTGTGTGTGTGTGCGCGCGCTCTGTGCCCCGTCTGAAGCATCGCCTCTCTCTGTTCAGGAAGGGAAGGAGAAGGCCCAGGCTTCCCCGAGCAAAGGAGCCCTCAGAGGACTGTCCCGCACTTTCCTGAAGGCTGGGGTGGCGTTCAGGTCTCACCTCTGTGAACAGCCTTTCCATTGGCTGCTGTCCCTCTGTCAGTGTGGTACATAAATCCTCACAGGGACATAGGCCATGGGTGGGGTAGATGGAGATACAGAGAGAGGCAACTGTTGTAGGTTCCCAGGAACAAGGCAATGAACAAAACCAGTACTTCCCCCTCTCCCCCCCAAAAAGAAAAAAACAACACCCTGCCCTCAAGGAATTTACATTTTAGAAGGTGTGACAAAAGCAAAAAACCCCCCCCAAAACAACAACAAACAAAAAACACCAAAAATAAAAACCCCACCAACATTAGTAACGATGATGCATGCTATGGAGGAAAAAGTAAAGCATGGAGGGGGTTGGGGTGTTGGTGGTACAATTCATAGATGACAGCTGGGAAGGCCTTACCTAGCAGATGGCGTCTGGTAAAGTCTGACAGAGGGAGGGGCGTGTGAATGTCTGGGCATGTGCAAAGGCCCTGGGGCAGGAGCAGGCCTGGCAGGGGTGAGGAATAGGGAGACCAGTGAGCCTGAGCAGAAAGGACGTAGGTAAGGGAAGAACGGGCTGAGCATGCAACACAGGCTTCTGACGCCGAGGGAGTGTGAGAAAAGCAATTTTGTTAAGTATATATTAGGTGCTGAGCACTGTTCATACTGATACAATTTAATTTAAATCATCACACCAGCTTATGAGGTATTTTTCCCTTTTTCTAGACAAGCCCCTGAGGCTCACAGTAGTTAAGGAGCTTGACTGAGCTCACGCAGGAAGGAGGGGGCTGTGGGATGCAAACAGCCAGCCTGCCTGGAAAGCCCACGGCTGCCCCTGGGCCCGATGCCTCGTGGACACCCCTCCCTCAGCCCCACATCTAAGAAGCCCTTTAGAGGAGCCTCTCTTTAATCTTGAGGGAGTCAAGCTTTCCCTACTCCAGAGCCTTGCACAAGCTGGTTCCCCCACCCGGGACGCTCCCCTCCAATCATCTTTTGTAGGCAAACCCTGCTCACCTTTCAGGTCTCAGACACCAAGGTCCAGCCCCTGCTCCCTGGAAGAGGTCAGCCTCCCAATCACGTGCCTTATTAGCATCCGGGAATTTCCCTAATGTTCATCCAGGGAAAAGGGAGGAAGGGGAGAGGGAGGGAGAGACGCCTGTGGAGGAGAAGTAGGATGCGAGGCATTGAGGGCACAGAAGGTCAGGAACGGGCCGCTACTTCGGCTATGGGAGGTCTTGGTCCAAGGACCAGTGGACCTGGCCAGGGTCACATGTGCAGGGAGCTGTGGGCGGTGCCTGGACCTGTCCCCCGACTGCATGACCGTAAGATGTCCTTGATACCTCCTGTCCCTTTCTCGCTTCTTCCTCTGCATTCACCAGAGGGTAGGGGAGAAACCAAGGGAAGCGGGGCCCCGAGAAAGTGAGATGTTTGTGCCCAAGCTCATGGTGGGGCATGAACTTGGACAGAAGTACTAGCACTCACCTCCCAGCTGGACCCCTCCCATCACAGCCGCAGCCCTTTTGCATGCGTAGGGCCCAGCACCTGGGACCCCGCTTTGCCTCTTCACTCACACTCTTCCCAGCAGCTGGAGGAATGGAAGGACCTCCCAGTCTGGAATCTGTCCTCACAGGCTCTCCACTGCGGTGGCAAGGGGCCTGGGCTGTCCCTGTTCCCCACTGACCTCTGCACCCCACTCCCCCCCATGGGCGCCCACAGCTCCCAGCTCTCCTGCCGCAGCCAGAGGGACCCGGCTGAGCGTTACTGGGGTCTGCTCTGGCCCAGGAGGGTGGTGGCCACAGTGAGTGACTTGGAAGCAGTCAGGGATGTCCCACTTCTCTGGGGAGTCTCACCTTCAAACAGCCTTGGTAATGGAAGGCGTGTCTTAAGAGAAACAAGACCTTCGGGTAAATGACATTAGGGAGCACGCTTGAAAGGAGTGAAATTCCCTGTCTTCTTTTTGGGTTTCTTGTATTTAAGAAGACACCTGCCTTCTCTCACTGATTCCTAGAAGGCGAGGGTGTCCCGGGCCAGAGCAGGGTGATGATGGCTGCAGGTCAGTGCTGTGGAAAGGCAGGTTTTCCTGGCCTGCTCGCATGCACTTGGGTCTCATGTTCACTTTGTTGGGAGACCGTCTACTCTAAGACTGTGCTTATTGCTCATCCAGCCGCCCGAGCTAATTCCTGTGGTGCTGGCTTGTTGTAGCGAGGCGCTAGAGGCCCCGTGGGAAGGACACAGGCTGGAGCAAGGAGACCAGGCTTTGCACTGAAAAGCTGTGTGATCTTAGGTGCTCACTGTCCTCCTTGGTCCTTCTGGGAGGTAACCCTGGGTTTCCTGGCAGGTGAGGCCTCTGGCTGCCCCGGCCCTGCAGGGCTGCTGTCCTTTCACGCTGGGAATTCCAGGCTGGCCTTCCCTCGCCGGCTCATTCCCTGGCCTGGGCATCCTCAGCGATGACCCCATCCTTCCTCCCTGATGGGCAGGTCCCTCCAATGCAGGGATGGCTGCTGTGAATCTCAGCTTCTCCGGGCCAGGAGCACTTTCTTTAGCAGACGTGAAGCTGGCCGAGCCCTGTCTCTTTCTAACTGACCCCTGGCCAGGGAGAAAGGTGGGGCATAGGGAAACATCAGCTTTGAAGAAGGATGCTTCTCCCTAGACTGGATACCTCTGTTAGTGGTGGAGGTGGGGGTGGGCTGCCTTGGGGGAAACGGGCTGAAGGGACACTGTGTTTATTCACCTTGGGGTTGATAGGAGGAAGGAGGACCAGGGCTGGAAGACAGCCAGTCCTGGCTGAGATCTAACTAACTCAGCATCTCTCCCTCTCTCTGGGCCTCAGTCTCCCTGTCTATATGATGAAGGGTTGGACGATGCCAATAATCTCAAATGATAGCTCATGGGCGCCTGCGTCAGAGCTGGTTAAACATCTAGAGCGTAGTGTCCCCTGTAGACCTTCAGCATCAAAGCTCCCAGGTAAGAGCCTGGGACTCTGCATTTTGAATTTATTTGTTGATTGATTTTAGAGAGACAGAGGAAGGCAGAGAGATAGGTAGATAGAGAGATTTGTTGTTCCACCTATTTATGCATGCATTAGTTGATTCTTGTATGTTCCCTGACCAGGGATTGAACCCACAACCTTGGCATAGCCAACCAACTGAGCTACCTGGCCAGGGTCGGAAATCTGTGTTTTGATAAACTCCCCTAGATGAGTCTGGTGCCTGTGGAGTCTGGTCAGGGCTGGAGCAGATGGCCCTCAGGGTCCTCTGGCATCAGTGCTGTCCCAGCCCAGCTCCCTCCTACTTTGGTGCACATGTTACGTCACGTGGAGTCCTGTAGGAGGACCTAGGGAGGTCTAACCCAGAGCAAAGAACACTCGGAAGGAGACAGTCACTTCAGGAAATGCCATGGGGCAAAGGGCTTGGCCTGGGTGTGTGTGACCCCAGAGGCAGACCTAGGACTGTGAGTGGATGCAGAAGGAAGGGAGTGCTTCCTAGCAATCAGCACTCCACAGGCCTCCTTCGGTGGTGGTGAGGGCCCCGCCAGCGGGGAGTGTAAGCTGACATGTACTCTTGGGGAAACTGGTGGAAGAGGAGCCTCATGCAGTAGGTGGGTTTAGAGACATTGATGCAATCCCATTCCAGCCAGAGCTGATAGGATTCCAAAAAGTCCAGCAGCTTTGCCTGCCTAGTATACAAAGCAACATGCTCACACCCATGCACACACGTGCTCACACACATACAAGGAGATGTGTGCAAACCTTCTGACACACCTGTCCATGCACACCTGAGTACACATTTCCCTACACGACACAGGCATGTTTGCTTATGCAATCAGTGTATACAGGCACTCAAACACAAATACATGCATAAACACACATGGACAAGCGTGTGGTTCACAGACTGCACACGTGTGTCCCTGCCTCTTTCCTCTGCTGCTCGCCCTCCCCACCAGAACCGGGCCTCCCGGTTTAGCCTCCAGGCTGGTCTCTGGAGCCAGAGCCTTGTTTAATCTCCATTAGCGCTCTCATTTCCGTCACCAAATTAAAAGTGTGACAAAAAGTTAATTATTCTAATTCAATTTGGCCTTAATGCGGTGCAGGTGGTGATGGGAAGCCCGGGCAGAGGTGAGGCCTCCGTGAGCAGGATGAGGAGGCTCGGGGTTTAATACGTCTTAATGGCTGTTGCAGGAAAACGCCCCAAAGCCTTTTTCTCTGTGTCTAGCACGGCCTCAGCCCCAGCCTCCTGATGGCCCAGAAATCCCAGGGCGCTTCTGGGAGCTTGGCCCTGGGAAATATTTGCAGAGAGCAGCCTCTCTCTGGAGGCCTGAGCAGAAGTGACAGCGTGTGTGCGTGTGCTTGTGTGTGTGTGTGCTTGTATGTGCGTGTGCACGCATGTGTGTCTGCTGATGGAGAACACAGTCCAGACCGTCTTGTCCAAAAGCCTCTGGAGAGCCGAGCCAGGGCATCTCTCAGGAGAGCAGGCTGCTGGTTGCTGCTGAGCCTTCCTCCTGGGACGGAGCTCGGGAAATGCAGTCACCGCCTTTGCTGACACTGTGGGGCAGCCAGCCCTCCTCTGCTCCAGCTCAAATTGCTTTTCAGATCTGTCTCCTGCTCCTACCTTTGTCCTCAGCCGTGTTTATTCATTCCTGTCCCACTTAGCAATGTAGATTGAGGGGCTCTTTCCTCACTAACCACCAATAACTTGGTCTTCCCCAAACCCTGAGTCTCGTCCCCACATTTGACCATGGGGCCCCTGCTGGGTGCTGGGGCCTAGAGGAGCTAGGATGGAGGCTGAGGGGAATTAGGATTCCCATCCCAAGGGGTTTCTGTCTCCTGGGAGAGTCAAGCCTGGCTTCTAAGAGACCCTGGACTGAAGGAGGAGGTAGAGCCTCAGATCACAGAATATATGGTCTTGAATAAGGATCAAAATAGGAAGCTTGCTCTGCTGGTGCAGCTCAGTGGTTGTGTTGAATTGAGGTCACAGTTCTATTCCAAGTCGGGGCACATGGCCCGGTTGCAGTGGTGGGCTCGGTCCCCAGTAGGGGGCATGCAAGAGGGAGCTGATCAATGATTCTCTCTCATCATTGATGTTTTTATCTCTCTTTCCCCCTCCCTTCCTCTCTGAAATCAAACATATTAAAAAAAACACACGAAGCTGCTGTCAAGCTGCTAGCTGAGGCTCCAGTAGTTTCGATAGCTTTCCAACTGTTTGCACACCCTGTCTTGGGGAGCCCCCAGTCTGTGAGGGGGAATAGATCTTTCCCTGACACAGCCCCCCAATCAGGTGGGGGAGGTAGAGCCCTGCTGTGGGGGTGCCCCAAACTGGAAAGGGATAAAGGTCTCCAGTCACAGAAGCCCAGTCTGAAGACAAGAGGAGTCTCGGCCTCTGTCCTAGGGGAGCTCACAGTTATGTGGGAGCCACAGTCCTCCCCATGAGGAGCTCCCAGAATGATGGGGAAGGATTTAGGTCCAGCTCCCTCGCCACTGTGTATTGGTGGTCATGGGGAAGTATGGCTGAGAATCAGGGGAGAGGAAGTTGTTGATTTGTAGGGGATGCTCGTGGTAGCCAAGAGCCACTTAAGTCTGTGTGTCCCAGCACAACATGTCCCTTCCAAGAACCCAAGGATACGGGGGCAGGTCAGAGGAAGCAAATGTTCCTGATGCCCGATGCCTTTCTCTGTCCCCTGGAGCCTCAGCCCTTCTTCTTCCTGCTCACGAGAACACGTCCTGGACGCAGAGCCGGAGAGGGAGCGAACACAGGGGCTAGGCAGGGATGCTGGGCCAAAGAGAGGTGCCGGTCCCCCAGACACTGCCCGCTGCATCCCTGTGCTCCTGGAGGGCAGGTGCTGAGTATAGCCATTTGGAGCACTGATCTGCAGCGTGCACAAGCAGGAAAAGAAGGGAAATTGGATTTTGTTCTTAATCCAGTTAGGGAAAAATAGTAAGGATGGCAGGTTTGAGTGTCTGTTACTCACCGGTCCTTGTAGTCCTTCATCTGGGCATTCTGGTTCAGCCACATCACACCAGCCATGCAAGAGACATTGATGCGATCCCATCAATGAGAGTTAGCAGCCTGCAGGGCCAATGGATGCATCTGGAAGGAGAGTGAGGGGTACCTGGCAGGGGGGCGTCTCTGGGATGAATGAGAGGTGGCCTGAACTTTGCCTTTAATTAGGTGACTCCAGTGCTGGCCTGCCCACTGGGCAGCAGGTTTCTTGATCCCAACCAACAGGGTGGGTTTTGGCAGAGTTTTTTTGCCCTTGATGATTTGGCTAGATTTATGTTTTCTGGTAATTCTTTCTCCTCTTCAGCTTCCTCTTTCTCGCTCTTTCTTTTTTTCTTTCTCTTCTTTATTCTCTAGGAGTTAGAAAGATGTGAGGAGTGGAAAGGAGTTCCCAGCAAGGGTTGAACATGAGTAAAATCAGGGAGAGGGAGAAGGTAAGGGAATGGACCATCCAGGCTGGAGGACGGTTGGGTGAGCGAACACTAGGGGTGAGACAGGCCCTATTATTATTATTACTATTATTATTTTGTGGCAATAAATAGGTTTTATGCTATAACCTTTATTCCTTATATTTTTAATTTAATTTTTAGAATTTAGTTTTCAATTAAAGTTGACATTCAATATTATTTTACATCAGTTTCCGTGTACAGCATTGTGGTTAGATAATTATGAAGGACCTTGGGTGTCAGACTGAGAAGTCCTTGAAGTCAGGAGCTGTGTCTGGTTCATTGTTGCATCTCTCCAGGATGTGGTACAATGCCCAGCACAGAGTAGGTGTTCAATGGTTTGCTGAGTAAATGAATGACATTGTCCATAAACAGTGTGGAACCTGAACTCAGCCAACTGAAGATGGTTGAGGGCTAGAGTGGCATAGTTCAGACATTTATTAAGTTTCTGCATACACACACACACACACACACACACACACACACACACACTCCTCCTCATCCCCCAGTATGCCCAGGACCTTTCTAGTGTCTCCAAAGGCAAGCATTTCCAAGATTCAAGGCATTTAGAAAGATGGCAATACCCAAAAAGAACACCAAAGTCTGGGGATTCTTTCTCCTTCCTTAACCCATTGAGACTAGGTTTGGTCCCCGTAGCACTTGCTGTGTGTCCTCCAGCTTCTTATTTACCCTTTCTGAGCCTCACTTTGCTGCCCTGAAAAACAGTAAAGGGTCTTTTGAGTTCTAAGGTATTATTAAATATGATGAGTCAGTCTGTTCACCCCCCCCCCCCCCCCACACACAGCAAACATCTATTGCTCCCTGCCTTTGCTATGGCTGCTCCCCTTACCAAGAACACCCTCCCAGCTCTCTTCCACCAAGTCCAAGTGAGAGCCCAACTCTATCTGAGAATCTCCCCTGAATGAATCCCACGGCTATATGTTCCTTACTTTGGAGCCCCTCAGAAAGTCCGTGCTGTTACCACATAAGTTGCCTTCGAATCCTCAGGCAGGAGTGGATTAGCTCTCTGACTAGACAGTGAGCTCCTCCAGGGCAATGACCCTAAACTCCACTTCCTTCCCCCACGGAACCTATGCCCTGGACACTTGGCTTTGCCCTTGACCTTGGAGTAGGTGATCTGCACAGGGCAGGCGCACTTGCTCCCACTCCCAGATGTGGGGACTTGAGCTCTTTATTTGACCTGTTAGTCTCTTCTCCTTTTCGGTCAAAGTCCTCCCTGCAATGATGGCTTTGGGGAAAGTGTTGCTTTTCCCTACACCAACGCCCCGCTGGCTGGGACTCGGCAGTGTGCACATCAAGTTTCTCGGGGCCGATTCTGGCTTTGTTTCTGGGACCTCTGCTGTTTTAAAAGGAAAAGAACAAAGCTATTCTTTTCCTTCCAGGGAGTGAGTACAACTTCCCAGCACCCCCAGAAAGCTAGTGCTGCATAGCGTGGTATGGAACAGACTATAGGGTCCCTGCTCATTCTCCCTGAGAGAAGAGAGAAATGCCAGTCGGGTCCTGTCACCCACCATCTGTGTCACCCCTTCTCTGAGCCTTAATTCCATCCCTGGGAACCTGAGAGAACTGGATCAGGTTTTCTCTAAAGCGCATTTTTGTTTCAGCCATCTAGGATTCCATGTTCATGCCTCAGTTTCTCCCTGGGTCAGAGATATTTATTGAAAACTTCTTTGGCGTAAAACATCCCACCTCTCCCTCCTCCCCACCTCCGTACATTAATGACTTAAAGTATAATTGCAAAGTAATGTATCTCATTATACATCTCATTACATAAGCAGTGAGAGGGGATGTTAACATTAGCATCTTGGGTTAGGGCATGGGCTCTGGAGACAGGCCTCCCTGGTTAGAATCCTGGTTCCCCCACTTATTAGCTGTGTCACCTTGGGCTAGTTCCACAATCTGCCTGGATGTCAGTTTTCCCGTCTGTACAAATGGGGAAGCTAATAGTACTCATCTTCCTGGGTGGAGAGGGCATGGTAAAATGTTTAGCACCAGTCTTGGCATGTAGGAAGTGTTCAATAAGTCTTAGGAATTATTGTAATTATGGCGACCGCTTTGCTATATATTTCAGCACTCTCCTGCCTAAAATTCTTCATCTCTACCCTCTTTGTTGCCCATACCTACAGTCCAGACTACTTAGTGTGGCTCACAATGTCCCCTCGGACATGGGCTCTGACTACATTTTGAGTTTCCAATTCCTCCTTCCTCCAAAAAATCATGAACATTTTACACTGCAATGATACTCAACTGCAAACAGTTCTCTGAAATTAGGACACTGATTCACCCTCAGATGTTTTTGCATAAGCAAGCACCCTTGCCAGAAATGCCTGTCCTCATGTTAGCTTCCAAACCTGGTCTAAATGCCCCTCATCGGGGATGATTTCTCTCACCCTTCAAGTAGGGACAGCCACTTTCTTTGGGGGAAATGGTGTAGCCTAAATACACAATAATCTAGCGGATTCCCCTGCAACTGACAGTGTTTGTTTGCTAAGCTACCTTCTTTGCTGTGAGCTCCCAGAGAGTGGAGACAACTTCATTTTTATTTCTATCCTTACTGTCTATCCTCAGTGTTAACTCTGCTCCCTAACAAGCTTTCTTCCCATCACTCCCAGAGCATGAAATTTTCAGAGCCGCATAGGAAACACTGACAATGGATGTTGGGCATGTCAAGAGCAAGTCACAAGTTGAATGGTATTGGGGGGGGGATCCAGGAATAATTTAAGAAGGTTCACTAAGAAGGTGCATCTTGAGCTCAAGTTCGTTCAAGGTCTCCTTCATGGGAGCAGGTGCCTTTGGAGACCTGGTGTCAGAGCCTTGGCCCCTGCTTATGAACAAGGGAACAGAGTATCTGCTCACCTAATCTCCATGACCAGCTGCGTCCCATCACTACACCTTTGCTCATGCCTAGAACCCGATTACCATCCAAACTGTTTCTCTCTCACTCCACATACACTCCCCTGACACGCCAATCTGTAGATTTAACCTCCAAAATATTCCTCCGACTCATCCACTTCTCTCTATTTCCACTGCTTCCTCCTCCCCGCCCGTCTAAGCTACTATTATTCTTTGCCTGGATTCTTTTTTTTCTGTACAATCTGGTATTTATTAATATTTTGGTCAGAGAAATCCAAAGTTCACTATTCTGGAGGGATTCTGGAATTCCAGGCTGTTTTTGAGACTGTAGGCTGAATGGCCTCAGCTTGTCATACTAGATGAGGTTTGCCCAAACAACAGACCTAAAGCTGCATCAGCAAAGATGCTGATAACCCTTTTCTTCTAGCTGGGGCCTGTGGGTGAGATACTGATATCATCAGGAAAGCTGTACAGTTCCAGGATTTGCTCAATGGTATAGGTATCAGGGAACAAAGCAGGAATGGAAGGCTCCAGCCCCTTCAACTGAGGATCTTGCATTTGGACATCACTTGTGGGACTCTCGGTGATGACAGGGTCCCATGCCAAATTGGAAGGGCCTATGGGCTGAGGTGGAAGGGAGCTATGGGAATCTGAAACTACAGGGGGGAAATAATAAGGACTGGTTGATGTTGTGGGTGGGGTGGGCACATTCTTGGCTGGAAGAATCTGATTTGGTTGCTTTAGTGATAGCTGCTGCTACTGCTTCTGCTTCCTTGATTTGACTTGTTGTTTTCTTAACCAAGTCTTTGTTGTTGACTCTGCTGTGTAGAGTTCCAAGGCAAGTTCCCTCTGGAGATTTTTATTTGGAAACCTGTTGCCGTTAAATTGAACCTCCAACTATTCATGCTGCATACACATGAATGAGGCAAGTTTTCGGTACTTCTTCCATGTTACAATCCCGAATCCCCTTGGAGTGCCCATTTTCAAGCCTGCTGGATGTGTCTCTCTGAAAAAACAGTTCCTTTAGTCTGCCTGGCATCTTGCAATCACTCTCTAATTGATGTGTTTGCATCCACTCTGGAGTCCTGTATCAATTCAAATTAGGTTAGAGTGTAACGGAGACCCCCAAACAGAAAAGTCTGTAGGCGAGCCGTTCAGGGATAGCTGGCCCCACGGCACTGCCAGCACTGAAGTCCTCTGTCATGCAAATGCTCTGCTGCTTTAAATGGCTACCTCTGTTGCAGGAGGATCTGGTTCGCATATGATAGTAGGAACCTGGGGCATCTGTATGGGAGTGGAACTTGAGGGGTTAGACTTGGAGAGGGGTGGACTATTAGCTGGAAACAGGAGATTTATTAACATGAGGGCCATCTCCCATGACTTAGGATTTAATGCCTGGCAAGGACTCCCAGAGCCAGTTCTAACATGCTCCTCCGAGATGTCAGAAGGGACAGGTCCTCGAAGGTGTCAGAGCGGCCATAGGAAAGCATCAAGAGGAGTGGGTGCATTAGAATGGATTTATTACATGAAACCAGGAAACCCAAATGTATCTGCCCTGGGAGTGCCAAGAGGACACTCCCCATTAAACTGATAAGGAACAGGCTGAGGATGGAGACCCCAGTATCACTGAGCAGCTCAGTGGTGGCTATCCTTTGCAGGCCAGAGCTAAAAGGAAGAGATGTAGCCATGGGACTGAGTTGCCTTGTGTCAACAGGGATGAGAAGGCTTGGACTCGCAGCGGTCTGCCTCGACACACATGGAGCTGTGGTGATGGATAACACACTACTGTGTTCCTGGGGATTTGATAGATAGGCGGCCGGCCAGGGTATTCCATGACTTGTACAGCCAGGAAAAAAGAAAAACCTGGTTACCTGATGGCTGATGTCATCCCAGTCTGGGCTAGTTCTTAGGCCCAGAGCCCATCGACTGATGGGGAGACAGGGTCTTCTTGAGGACCTGCAATGCTGCTATGAGTATATACAATACACATTCCCTCAACCCTTTCCCCAAAGGCACCATGACCATTCACCAAAGAAAGAGGACCACCCAGACCCGTTGAGGGCTATCGGGTCCAGGGTCTGGACTTTCACTGCTGCTAGGGGACCGGTAATGCCATCAAGTTCCCCAGTTAGACTGGGGGTACGTAAAGGCAGGTGACAAATCCAGCCCTGTCGACGTCCACTCTACAGTGCATGTAATAGGTCCAAAGACTCGCCTTGCAGTCATTTCTCTACCTTTGTGTGCATCACTGGGATGGATATACTGAGACATTGACAGAACCCTCACATCAGTGCCTGCACTTGCTCAGTAAGGGTTTTTATGGCAAGAAGAGCCCAGTGGAACCTGCTGAACCCCCCACCTCCACCCCACCCTGCCTTTCAGACAAGAAAGAGACTCAAAAACTATCCAGATGGAACTGCAGAGATTGGTGCTGCCCTCAAATATCTACAAGGTGCAGGCTGGCGATCTCCATGATCTCCCTTTCAAGTCACCTGTCTGGCCTTTATCCCCAGTGTATTTGATTTGTTGTTCTTGTTTGCAGCACCTTTCCTGGTATTGCTGTCTGAGGGACTGAAACATGCCTGAGTTATCAGCATGGGATCCCACACGAACAGCATCTCAGACCAAGAGACTCATTTCATGGGGAAGGCGGTCAGCATGGTCATGAGCCGTGTAATTCACTGGTTCTACTAGATAACACACTGTCTGGAAGCAGCTGGTCTGATTTCACACTGGAATTGCCTCTTAAAGGCTTAGAGAAGGTGCCAGTTTATGAAAAACACTGTGGGGCTGTGGTACTGCCCTCCAGGCTGTGGTATGGGCATTGAATCATTGGTTACTGTATGGTGCTGTGTTCCCAATAGCTAGAATACAAGCATCTGAAACATGGGATGGAAATAGAGTTGGGTCCACTCATCACCATTTCTAAGAATCTTCATGGAGAATGTGTGTATTCTGTTGCTACAACTCTAGGCTCTGGTGCAGTAAACGTTCTGGTTTCTGTGGGGAATATTTCTACCAGCAGACACTGTAGGCACCTACTGTGGGTGTGCCTGATCACCTAGGGTTCTTCATGCCAGTGGAATAGCAGGAAAAGAAAAGGTGGGGGTGATTGGCCCTGATTTTCATAAAGATCTAGGGTTGCTGCTACCCAGTGAGGGCAAAGAAGACTTTTTATGGAGCTCAGGGATTTATTGGGACATCTTTTGATGTTTCCGTGCCTGATGGTAGTAGAGACTGGGCAATTGCAGCAACCATAGCCTGAGAAGGGCCAGGTAACCAAGGGCTTATATCCTTCAGGGAGCAAGCAACCCAGGCCCGCTGAAGTCATGACCGAGGGTGAAGGAAATAGAGTGCACTTGGTACAGGTTGTAGATTATGAAGATCAGCTGGAGCCTCAGGACCTGCTATAGCAATTGGTGCTGTACCTTGACCCACTGACATTCCTGCCTGCAGAATTTTTATTTTAGAGATGAAGGCCAGCTACATCTTACAAATTCAGTGACAAAGGGCACTTATTTTGGGCCCCGAGCACATCCGAGAACCACAAGGGGTAGACTGTGGCAGACACTCTCTGAGCCCCAAGCAGCATTCATTCCCTCAGCTGACCTGATTTCAGTGCAACTGAGTGGACAGCTCTGGGCATGCGGCCAGCATCTTATCTCAGTGTGCAAAGTGGCGTCTCTCTGTTCTTCTGACTCAGGGCTTTCTCTGATGCCAGAGAAGCCTGCTCAGTCTGCATATGTGCAGCGCGGAAGTGCAGGAAAATGAATCCCTCTGGGCTCCACCCACACCCAAGGGGACAGGAGTCAGAAGCCACTGCCCCCCGCCTCCTCTCTTCTCAAAGATAATTCTGAGGTCCATTCTGCATGGCCATTCAGAGGACCCTTAGCAGGAACCAGCTCAACAGTCTGCCGATGATTGGCTCTCCTGTCTCACTCTCGCTATTCCCTCGCACTGGCTCCCTGAGATCATCTCTGGAGTAAATTACCTGCCCTAGGACCTTGTTTCAGGCACTGCTGTAATAGGAACAGAACCACTCATTTCCTCCTTTGAGCTTGTATAATTCGTATGCATATTTCCCCCTATGTCACTTCCTCCTGTATTCTTTCCCTGAACAACAAGTCCAGGTGAGGACCCCCTCTTATCGTGGCTACACTCCCAGCACCTAATAGAGTGCCTAGTCTATTAAAGGCTCTCAGTAAATATTTGTTGAAAAAATGGCTCTTCCAGTGGAGTCTTCCCAGCAGGTGAAGAGTTACTGAAGACAATTGCGAGTCTTGCCACACTCGGACACGAGGCTGCAATCCCCGAGTCTGCCAGTGCCAGCTCCCCGTGTGGGACAGAAGTCCATTATCTACTCCTATCAGACTGTAATGCACCTCAGCGAGGGGCCTGGGTGCCTGGGCTGGCTAAGTGCAGCACAGTACACGCCCCCCCCCCTCCTCCTCCTCTGCTCCCCTTCCCCGGGCCGGCACCATTAAGCGAGTGTGAGAATGGCTAGAAATGGAATTTTATGAAAAAGTAATCTGCAGCTTAGAGAACAAATGGGGAGGAGAAGGGAGGGATTTGATGAGATGGGGGAGGCAATTTTAAGGGTCATCAGAGGGAATGAAGGAACATGGGAGCTGACAAGGAGAGTCAGGTAGGCGAGTCATCCAATGAGGGTGGCTAAGACGGTGGCAGGATTTTGCCCCCTGTCTTCTGTTCTTTGCTTTTTTCCTTTCCATTCTTTTCATTTCTTCTATAGGTATTTTGTCTTCATGTTCATAGGGTGGAGGGAAGAGGATGAAGGCCAAAGTGGGAGGTTGTGGGGGGAACAGGAGATGCTCAGAATAGAATAAATAACTGAAATTCAGGGAATCCTATCCTGACATCTGAAATGAATGAGGAGGGGAGGTGTGGGGATGGAGGAGATGCAGAAATGGATGGGGACATGGAGTGCTAGCATGGCCATGACCCACCCATCCCATTTTTGCCTCCTTGATAGCCTCCCTGGTGGTCATGATGGGTGAGCCACACTGTTGGGCAAGTCGAAGTAGGGAGCAAGCAAGGCTAGGTACTTGTTACAGGGAGGAGAGCATATTTGCCATGTGCCCTTCACAGGGTGTGGATATGAGTGATCCTATTATATCCCAATAGCAACTTTACAAGGTGGCCATTTTCAAGGTGAGTAAACCGAGGCTCATAGAGGTCGGGTGCATTCCTGGGACTCACACCTGGTGACATAGTCAGTCAATCCACTTACAGAAACCCGAGAGCTCCTGCATATGCCACAGGAATTATGCCAAAGCCCATGCTGCCCAAAGTCGATGCTTGTGATTAGAAATAGTCAATTTAGGGATGTGACTGCGGGCAGGGCAGACCTGTCTTCTTGGTGTGTTGCTCACAGTCAGCCAGCCTTCCTCATGTGCCTACACATACCTCTCCTGCCTCCCCAGAAGTCCCCTATGGGTGTGTCTTCTCATAAGCCTCCAGGCCCCTCCCTGGGCTTTGAGCCTCTCACACCCCCACCCCTCACACCATTTGCAAACAGCTAAGTGGAGCGCAGCTTGAGCTTGATGCTTGGTGATGATGAGTTTCCCAGCGGGGAAGGGTTTGCTTTGCAGAGACAAAGACCAAAGCAGCAACATTAAATCTTCCTGCTTGTCCACACTCAGAGCTGGTGGAGGCCAGACAGCCATCCCTGGGGAAGCAGCGATGGGTTGGAGCCTGTGCAAACAGAAACCCCGGGGGGTTAAATGCACCAGTGGAGATGCCCGCACAGGGCTGATGAGATGATGGAGGTGGTTATGTGTGTGGTCATTAACAGGCAGATGCAACGGTAGAGCCACAGAGGGAGGAGGCTGGACCAGGAAGTGGGGGCCTGGCTCTGCCACCCACTCCTGGAATGACTTTATGCTTTAGAATCTTAATTCAACTTTTTTTTTTTTTTTTTTTTTAAACGGGAGGAGTGGATTGGATTGCTTTTAACTCCAGGTAAACTAGTCTTTAGCCAACAAAGTCATAGCTTTCCTAGGGACTGTATGTTTAGCATAGCTCCTGCAGACAGAAGGGACTCAGCGATGTATGCACTCAACAGCTGTATCTCAGCCTTATGCTATGGGCTGGACAAAACTAGTCTGAGCCCTGCCTCCCAGAGTTCCTATTCTGGTGGGGAAGGAGACATTAATTAATACTCACGCATCACTGTGTCATCACAACCACGGTCAATGCTGTGAGGAAAGGGGGGAGGTGTGTGAGATGGCAACATGTGGACTCTACGTTCTGAGCCGCTCTCCCTGAGACGGGGATGCTGAAGCGGAGATAAAACTTCCTGGGGAAGGAACTAGAAGCGCCCTGGGACGGGGAAGAGCTTGTCTAGCGTGAGGAATGTGCACAGGGCCTGTCGTGGCTACAGCACAAGGAATGAGGGGCCACCGCTGAGGAGGAGGCTGGGGAGGCAGGTGGCACAGGAGTGGCTGCACCTGGCTGAGGGCAGCAGGATCAGAGGGTGATGGTGGAGCTGTCCGAGGTGCTGACCGGGACCTGGTGCTAAGACACGGGAGAGACCGTGGGATGGTGACAGGGAAGCTTTGGATGGCTGTGGCTTCAGAGCAGGTGGGCAGTGGGCCCCTCTCCCCACTAACCTCCCAAGTCACACTTCCCCTGACCTTTGTGTCATGTGACAGGTCAGTGTCCCTGACACTTGTCTATTCTGAATATTTTATAAACTTCCTTCCCTTCCTCATCATCTGAGGGAGCTTGGGGCAGGAAAGGTGTTTCTGCTGTTGAAAGGCAGAAAAGTGAAGAACCTAGTGATTTTCCTCATAGAGAAAGTGAGGGGCTTGGAGCCCATTAACTTAACATCTCCTTCTATTTATTTGTTTAGTTTATTATTATCTTTTAAAGAAATTTTTTTAAAATTGATTTCAGAGAGAGGAAGGGAGGAGAGAGAGATAGAAACATCAATGATGAGAGACAATCATTGATTGGCTGCCTCCTGCACACACCCCTCCCCTGCTGGGAATAGAGCCTGCAACCTGGGCATGTGCCCTTGGCCGGTAATGGAACCATGGCCTCCTGGTTCATGGGTCAATGCCCAATCACTGAGCAACACTGGCCAGGCTCCTTCCATCTATTTACTAATTTTTTGCAGACTCCAGAGTCACAGGACACAGTGGGGCTCTGTCTAGGTTATGAAAGAGAAATATAAAAGACCCACTGGAAGGTAACAGAAATGAGTGAAGTGGGTGAGGTGCTAGGAAACCGAGGCACACACTAGGGAGAGGTGAGGTCTGGGGAAAACTGGGGAGTGCATGTCCTGCCTACAGGAGCAGTGGTCACGCAGCACCACACAATTGTTGCCACGGAGGGATGTGGGCCCGGGTTGTCCCATCTTCTGATTTTCAAAGAGATACTAGAAATTTGTATTTTTAGATGAAATTTCCAGTTGTATAAAAATCACCAAATAATGGAATAACACAAACCCCTAGTCTTATGAGCCATGCAATACATACGTGTGGGGCCAGTGAGCCTCTAGTTTGCAACCTCTGCTGTGGTCTACTCCCCTCGTGTGGTAGGCGGGCACCTGGGTCTAGTGAGAGGCTGTAGCTTAGCCAAGGTGTCAGAGCCACCTCACCGTGGACTAGAGTGCCAACCTCTAATGTGCCAGGCTCAGCAGACACAGCAGATGTGTTCAGAGACACGGTTCCAGCCTGGGTGGGCTCATGGTCTGGTGGGGAGAGGCCCATCCCTCTAGCACCCCACGTGGTAGCTTTTAGAAGTTGGCACTAAGGAAGCACAGAAGAGGCACCCCCGACCTTTCTGGCACAAACATTCCAGTGGGGTGGAGCTATTCCAAGGGCTTTACAGTTTCCTGACAGGCAAAGGGCTGTCTGCGGCTCAGGGGCCCAGCCTCGGAGGGTCTCTGTGCGGGCAGGAGGTCCTGAGGCCAGGGATCAGGACCACCTGCTAGAGCCTGGGAGGCCGGCATGCAGGTGGGGGCTCCTTGGCTGGGCCTGGCAGAGGCCTGGCTGCATTTGCAATTTATAGTTCACTCTCCGCGGCATAATTGCACCATCAGTGCTTGGTGTCGCAGGGCCAGGTAAGGACGGATGGGTTGCAGCGATGGGCCTAAAGGCTGTCGTAAAGTGTGGTGTTCACAGTGCTAGATAGCCCTCCCACCCCGTGAAGCTGCTGTGTCCCCTGCATCTTTCTCCCAGTCTAGACAGCGAAGCTCTGTGTGGGACAAGTGGTCCAGGCACTAGTCCTTTCCTCTCTCTGGGTCCCCGAGCCAACTGGCAGCTCCAGAAGGAAAGGGCTGTGCCTTTACCAGCAGAATGGGGATTCCAGGGCAAGGGCTACGTCTCCCCAATCCTGGGGACCCCCACTGGGCAGAGTTTATACCCCTCATCTTATTGGACACTCCCAGGATAAAGCTATATCTCCCTCATCGGACTTGGGGCTCCCTAAGACGGGGCATATTCTTCCTTCAACAGATTGTGATTTCTCTAAGAGTATGTGCTCTGTCTCCCCACCAGAGTCCTGGGGGTGATGACTCCATTCTTCGGCTCTTCACTTCTGTAAGCCTCAGCGTCCTCATCTATAACATGGACTCTCCGCAGCATTCTGCAGGATTGTTTTTAGGCTGAGGGAGGGGGAGGGGAGGTGGGTGGAGGAGGACAAAGGGCAGGGAAAAGGGGGACACTTGCAATTATGTCAACATTAAACATTTTTTTAATATACATTTTAATATATTTTATTGATTTTTTTACAGAGAGGAAGGGAGAGGGATAGAGAGTTAGAAACATCCATGAGAGAGAAACATCGATCAGCTGCCTCCGCACATCTCCTACTGGGGATGTGCCCGCAACCCAGGTACATGCCCTTGACCAGAATCGAACCTGGGACCTTTCAGTCCACAGGCCGATGCTCTATCCACTGAGCCAAACCGGTTTTGGCAACATTAGACATTTTTAATAAAGAATAAAATAAAATATAGATGTATGATTTTCAAGTGTCTCTTAAAAAAAGATAAGACATTGTCCCTGCTTTCAGGGATTATTCAGGGATAAGAGGGGAACGTTAGGGCAGAATGTGATTATGAGTTTGATAGGTCAGTGGTCTGGGAACACAGAGGAAGGCGACCTTTATTGTTGTGGGCATGGAGGAAATCAGGGAGGCTGCCTGGAGGAGGAGGAGGGTCTTTGAATTGGGCTTTGAAGCCTGGGTAGGATTCCAGGAAATGTGTTGACATGGATGTCTCTCAGATTCACCCCTTCTCACCATGCTCACTGCTCCACCCTGGTTCCAGCCTCAGCCCCTCTTACCTGTACTAGTCCTGTGGCCCCTTAACTTGCTCATCATGCTGTCTTTTGTCTCACCTGCTCTGGACACCCTTCGCTCGGCTGCCAGAGGTGGCCCCATGGCACGCTCTTTGGCCCTGTGAGACCCTGAGGTTCTGTGTCTCATCACTCCTCAGCTACTCTTCACAATCCAGCAATCACAAACTGCTCCAACTCCCCAAGTGTCTGTGTTCTTTATGACTGAGCCACTGCACATCCCTTTGCTTAAAACACCCTTCCCAGCGTTCTTATCCGCCTGCTAGACTTCTCTTTACCCTTCAGGACCAGCTCTGCGCGGCAGGCACCCTTTTCAGCTCTCTCTCTACCACGGCACCCGCCACACTATATTTTAATTGCCTCTTGGTAAGAAGGTATTTCTCTGTTGGTAAGAAGGTCTTTCTCTGTTATATCAGGCAGGGGCTTGTTAATCTCATCGTATCCAGTGTTTCATTAGTAGTGCCAACAGCAGAGACTTAATACATGTTGAAGGAACAGATGACTAAGTTCCTAAGTGGTATTCTAGGCAGAGCACACGGCCTGGGCGAGAGTTTGGAGGAGGAATAGCACAGTGAGCTGCTCATTGTGGATGGAATGGGGGGGGGGGGGAGGAAGGGGGTGGGTGAAGGTGGCGGCCGAAGCCCTCTGCGTCCTTATCCCATCCCCTGGGGAGGGACCTTTGGGCCCTGGTCCTAGGCTGGGGTGGGTGGGAGAGGCTGGGAGCCTGCCTGGGCCTGCCAGTCTCCCCCTCATTGCCTTTCTCATTGAGATTCCTCCCAGAGACGGGGGGAGGGGAGATGACTCAGGGGGGTAGCTCAGATGTATCCTTACCCAGCACAGGGCGCCTGCCAGCGCCCGTATATCAAGGGCTCTGTCGTCTTGGTGCTCGCTGGAGAGGGAAGTGGGGGAGATAATTGTGTCTCCTTGGGAAGAAATATGGGCGCAGCGGCAGCCTCTTCCTTTCATCTTTGGGAGAAGAGCTGTCTACTCAGCATCCTTCCCCAGGGGGGTGGGTAGGAGGACTGTTTAACTCTTTCCTCTGAAATGCCCTCTGCAGAATCAATCCCCAAAGGCAAGTAATGCCTGAGGATTTGGAATCGCTCAAAGAGGCAGGTGGTGGAGAGTTCTTGGAGGCCAGAGAGCAGGCGGAGGAACCAGGGAGTTCAAGGGGCCAGTCAGCAACTCAGGACCAAGTATCCATGTAGGGAGTGGCCATGGTGTCCATTTTAGTCTTTCATGCCTATCCCAGTGTCTTTGTAGATTCTCCTGTTTCACCCAGAGCAGGAGGTCCCTGGGCATCTCCCTCCTGCTTTGCCCCTGAGATATCTGAGCCCTGGTCCAAGCCCAGCATCTGGCTGGGCAGGTACAGGAGGGGCGCTTGCTCTGAGCCAGGCAGCCCTGGCCCTCTCCATCACTCGCCTAACTTAATTTCCAAATGAGCTTAATCATGCCACCCTCTTTCATGGCCCCAATCTGCAATTTCCACTAATTAATGATTGCAAATTGCTAAGTAGCGAACCACTCGGTGCTGCTATTATTAATGGCTGGGAGTGAACCTTGATGGGCGTGTGGGGGAGAAGGGTCATTAGCCTTGAGTTGAGGGAATGTGTGATGGGCCAGGGTCAGAGGCCCACGGGGAGGGCAGAGTGAGGGCATGGCAACTCCTGCGTCCGGCCTGCCCCTCACCAGCTTGGAGGGCAGGGAGGCTTGAGGCTAAATGACATTTCCTCGGTGGTGGCTCTAGGATCCTGGGCACCAGGGTTGGGAACTGAGGGAAGTGGTGGTCAAAGCTATTCCTAAAAATGGAAATTGGGAGATTGCATAGGGCCCAGTCAGCTGGAGCAGAGGAGCGATCCAGCAGTGGTCTGGTGAGGGCTGGAGAAGAAGGCTGGGCCACCAGCTCATGCTGGGAACAGACTCCAGGTGCTCCGAGTTCGCCCAGCCATTCATGAAACACCCACAAGTAGCTGGGCTCCGAGGCAGCCTGCATTGCATGCTTGATGGGAACAGGACTACAGGGCCGTCGGAGGCTGAGGGAATGCGATCATTTATTCTCCCGGGGAGAGACTTGGAAGGCTCGTGGAGGAAGTGCTGTTTGAGGAGGAACTTCTGTGGCTGGGAAGGACCTAACTGGTGGGGGTGAGGGAAGGACATTTCAGGAGGAGCTTCAGCAGAGCAAATGCTGGCAGGTCCTGGCAGCAGCGAGTGGCCCAACATAGGTGTGTGAGTGTGTGTGTGTGTGTGTGTGTGTGTGTGTGTGTGTGCACGCATGCTCAAAAGAGTAAGGCTTGGAGAAGTAGGCAGCAGCCAGTTTGGAGAAGGCTGGGTGGTGGTGACAGGTGTGGGCTTGGAGTCACACCCATAGAGGCCTGAATCCCAGCCCTGCCACTTAGAGACTGTGCTCTGGGGCACACTGCTTAACTTCTCTGAGCCTCATTTTCCTTATTTGTAAAACGGGGGTCACAGCAGTACCCATCTTACAATAAAAGCTGCTGTAATGAATTAATTCCTATAAAGTGCCTAGAACAGTGCCTGCCACAGAGAAGGTGCTTTTTGGATTTTGGCCACTGTATTATTATAACTAGAGGCACGGTGCATGAAATTTGTGCACTGGTAGGGTCCCTAGGCCTGGCCAGTGATCAGGGCCAGCTGGGGCCTTCCTTCTTTCCATGTCGTGTCCTGGTGGTCAGTGCATGTCATAGCAAGTGATTGAACTCTTGGTCTCCTGGTTGAACTCCTGAGGGGACACTTTGCATATTAGCTATATATATATATATATATATATATTTTTTTTTTTCTGTAATGATCAGCTGTGGAACCATTGCAAGATTTTCCAAGGGAGAGAGACATAATCAGAGACACTGGGGATAGAGTGACTGGAAGGACACCCAGAGATGGAAATGTGTGGGGGTGTTTGGGTTTTCACAATGACTGAGAGCCCCTATTGGCATTTATTAGGCGGGGCCAGAGATGCTCACTATCTTGTAATGGGCAGGACACCCCAATCAACGAAGAACCATTTCCCCAGTATGCCAGCAGTGCCTGCATGGGAAACTCAGCTTGGATGGCTGGCTCTGTCTCTGGGTGCAGGTGGTTTGAAGAGGATGGAGGTCACCTTCAGCCCTTGGTCCACAGGACCATGTGCTGGACTGGTTGTCTAGCAACACTCTTGCCCATGTCACTCCTTTCCCCCTTCCTTTCCCTCCCTCCTCCTTTTCACTGTGTTCAATTCTGTTAAATTCTGGGGATACAGAATGTACAGGGGTGAACAGGTCAGCATTTCATGGTGTTTAGAGTCTAGAGGGAGGGAGACAATGGGCTATGACAGGAATTACAGGTGCTTTGGGAAAATTTAGAAGCTATTTAACCCAGACCTTTGAACTACAAGGAACAGACATATTCACTTTTGAGTTTCTTCAACATAGAGTACTTATTGTAAGGCTAGGATAACAGAGCCGACAGAAATCCTATGGGAAGTACAGGATTCAGGTATCATAGTCATTAGACCTGGGGAAAAAATCGGGGTCCAAGGTGACTATTGGATCTAGTTTTCTTATCTCCACAGTATCACTGAGCATTGCTGGGGTGTCCCTCTAGTGAGACATAGTGAGTATGGCTCCACTGGTTCCCACATGGTGGCTTCTCTCCGGGTCTATCTGCTTCTCCTGCCACCAACAGCTTCCTCCTCCTTTTTCCAAAGTGACTGGAAAACACACTTCGGGCTCAAGTAGTGGCTCCGTCCTTTGCCAATGTGACCTTGCACAAGTCAAATCACCTTCTTGAGTCTCAGTTTCTCCATCTGTCCAATGGGAGTCACAGTGCTGACATCAGAGGTTGCTCCCGAGTGCCGGCTCCCAGTGTGCTCTTTGGATTATCATTCCCTCCTCGGCTTAAGGCCAGGCATGGTCCTCATCAGTTGGACATGGAGGTGGTGTGACCTGAAGCCTTTGATGACACGATCCCACCAGACTCACAGCCAGGAATTTGGGGCTGAGGAAGTTGGGAGGAAGAAGTTATGGGGGTGGATGGGGATGGACCTATCTCTCCCTCAGAGCTACCCCCAATCCTGTCTTCCCCCCTTTTATTTATGTTCCTCACTCAGCTCACCCAAGTCACCCTCCCACTCCTCCAATTCTGCTGCAAACGCAATGGCTCTGCAGGCTGCCTATTTCTGCCTACACCAGCCCCCTCTGCACAGAGGATTTTCATAATTCCTCCTGGGCCTGGAATCAACTGCACGTCTAATTTTTCCCCAAGTGCACTCCCATAAAGCTTAAATTCACCGCCGCCTGCCCAGTTTCTCCACCTCACTGTCTTTCACAGCTGTCTGTTTCTCTCACCTTTGGTTCCCTCCACTGCTGTTAGAATTTATGGCAAGATGCCCCTACAGAGCCCATTCTCACGGCTGCTGAAGCCTCAAGGAGATGGGCAGACACATGGAGGAATGTCCTGACATCAGATGCCACCAAAGCATCCTTCTGACAAGATGGTTCGAGGGAGACCTGCAGATCTGCACACATGTCCTAGGGGAGGTGTGTGTGTGTGTGTGTGTGTGTGTGTGTGTGTGTGTGTGTTGGGGGTGGGGGCAGGGTGGGATCCAGGACTCTGCCTGTGGGTTTGAATGCGGTATTGTTCTCCATCATTAATTCACTGGTTACAACCAAGCAGAACAAGTGGATAATTTAAAAGTTCTTAAAATTTTTTTTAAAAAATATATTTTATTGATGTTTTACAGAGAGGAAGGGAGAGAGATAGAGAGTTAGAAACATCGATGAGAGAGAAACATCGATCAGCTGCCTCCTGCACATCTCCCACTGGGGATGCGCCCGCAACCCAGGTACATGCCCTTGACCGGGATCGAACCTGGGACCCCTCAGTCCGCAGGCCGACGCTCCATCCACTGAGCCAAACCGGTTTTGGCCTTAAAAATTTTTTTTGACACTAAACAACTTTCAGGGGGAGAACCCCGCCACCTTAATTGAACAAGAATCCATTTTCATCTCTCCTCTTCTCCCCCAGCCTTTGTTAATACGTCCACTTGTTTTGCTTGGTTGTAACCAAGGTGTGAAGACATTTTCTGCTTTTTCCACTTAACAGTATTTTACATGAATGTTTCTATTGTATCCACTTAGTCTACAGAGCTGTCATTTTTAATAACCACAGAACATTAATACGACTACAGTTTGCTTACTGCTATTGTTCGGCATTTGGGCGGCAGCCAAATTTTCAATCTTGCAAACAGTGTTGCCGTGAACATCTTTGTCAAACTACTTTCCCCCGTTTGCATCATTTCCCAAGGGTTGATTCAAGGAGAATTACCGGGTCAAAGGGCATGAGCAGTTTTGTAGCTTGTAGCCCACATTGCAGATGGCTTTTCCTGAGGACAGGGAGAACTGCAGAGCAGGGATAGGACTTCTATTTCTTAGGACCAGGGTCTGCTCCCAACTTGCTGTGTGACCTTGGGCAAGTCGGTCTCCCTCTCTGGACCTAGGTTTTCTTGTCTGTAAAATGAATGAGTCAGGCGAGAGGATCTATGATGGGGGATGCCTGCAGGCTGGCCTGGTTGGTAGACACTGGCGTCTCCGACTCATTGGGATTTGAATTCCTTTCCTCAGCGGTGAGGACAATGCCAGGTGATCTGCTGTTTGCATTTCGGATGGACTGTGTGTGGGTGGGGGTTGTGCTGGGTGCTGGGTCCCAGGAGATGCAGCATGGGCATCGCAGGCTGTGGTTGCCTGGTGCCTACTGCTCAGCTGTACTAGCTCCTTACACTTGGCAGCCGTGCATGCCATGCTGGGTGGTGAGTTTTGAATTTCATCCGTGGGCATCTGGGAAATGTTTGGGAGTCCGACAGAACTGGGTTTGAATCCAACCTTGATCCTCATTGCCTTTGTGGGATTTGAGCAGATGATTTAATACCTTGGAACCTCAGTTTCCTTACCTATAAAATGGGAATAAAAATACCTACCAGAGAGTTGAATGAGATAATGCATATAAAATACTGTGACAGCGCCTGGCCCCTGGAGCACCTCATATTGGTAACATTTTGCAAGGACCTTGTGCCATCCGTAGTGATGCTTTTCAAGTGAGATGTCCACAGCCCAGGTTCTGGCTGCTCCTCTTCTCTGAGGAGGATCCATTGGGCAGGGTCCTGCAAGATACCTGGGAGGGGCCTTGTCTTCCATGGGCAGGTGGCCCAACCCTGGCCTTTTCTGGACTCTGTTCATCACAGGCCCGAGCTGGGATGACCGTGCTCGCCCTCCTGCCCACCTTTCTTTCCGCTGTGCTCAGAGATGCTCTAGCGGCTCTGGGATCCCAGGCAGTTGGGGAAGTCAGAGACTGATGGAGCCCAGTCAGCACGAGGGCAGCCTGTGCTGGATTCTTTCCTGTCTCCAGCTCTGGTTCCAACTCAACTCTGTGACCTGTATTCCATCCATACCTCCTCCTTGTCCTGGAGCCTTTCCCCAAACCCCTAGCTTTCAGAACTGGGATCCCTTGGAACTCTCTCCAGCTTCTTAGAGAGCCCTGAGCCCATCCTTGGAGCCAGGCCCCTCTGCTTATGACTTCCGTCCCTCCTGCCTGGGCTGCAGGCTCGCAGTCAGGCTCTGGTGGGCCCAGCTGCTGGGCTTTCCCCTCCATTCATTGACTTCAGGTTCTCCAGGGATGCTTGCCTCTCTGCCTCCCTGACCTGCCGTGGGGTTGTCTGGGGTGGGGGGTGGGGGGTGGGGAAAGCTGGTGGGAGAGCCTCCTAGGGGAAGCCCACCCACTGGGAGACCCAGGGGAAAAAGCTCCCAGGACAGCCGGTCTGCAAGGTGGCAGCCTCGCGTGGACAGTAAACCTTGAGAAGTATTGGGGGAGGTGAGTGGGGAGGAGCAGGGGGGCCTCTGGATCTGGGGACCACGGAGGACTCTGGCAAGTTGCCAGCAACCCCCCCCCCCCCTTTGCTGTTCTAGTGCCCAGAGAGGAGGAAGATTTTCCAAACCAAGAACCATGCTGAGATTCTCATCCTTCCCGCGTGTTCACTGGCAACCCCGCTTTTATTTGCCTCCTGCTTCTCTCATGGAAAAGCCTCTCTTGAGTGCCCACCTGTGCCCGGGGCAGGAGGACTGAGAGGAGGCAGCGGCCCGCTGTGCCCTCAGGGAGTTTCCCAGACCAGGGTGGGAGAGCTGTGGTCTGTGGACGATTCTGGCCTGCCCCCTGTTTGTGTGCATAAGTTTTATTGGAATGCAGCCACGCCTGTCTGCTTCTGCACGCTCCGTGGCCATGTTCCCTCGACAATGGCAGAGGTGAGCAGCTGTGGCAGAGACTCCACGGCCCGTCAAGTGCAAAGTGCTTACTGCTGGCTTTTTTGTGTCCATACTGGATGTTCTAGATCTAGAAGCAATCAGACGCCCTTTTTATTCAGGGTCTTCATGCAGACTGGCTGTGAAGGCCATGTGTCCCCAGGAGGGCCAGGCTGGGACTGGCAGTCCCCACGCAGATAGCCCCTGCCCAGGGGGGCAGGCTCCCTAGGGAGATGGGCAGACCCCAGGGGATGGGTGGCAGCCCAGGCAAGGACACTGGAGCTGGGGCCTTCCCCACCGATCTGCAAACACTTCTTTCTTCGTGAGTGGAGAGAACTCTGGGCAAGAATCTGCCCTTGCCCGGCCCTGACCTTCCCTCCTCCTTATCAGATTCATGGGAGGGGCCTGAGCTGCCAAGCCTCTAAGTCATTGTGTTCTTTGGTTTCAGTTTGTCCATCTGTAGCACGGGGACAAGGAGATCCTGGGTTCTTGGCTCTCCCAGAGAAAAATGTAGACTTTTTGTTTGTTTTGTTTGGTAAAACTCACCCAAGGATATTAGAGAGTGGAAGGAAGGGGGAGAGACACAGAGAAACATTGATGTGAGAGAGACAATCAACTGTTGCCTCCCACATGCACCCCAGCCAGGGCCAGAGATGGAGCCTGCAACCGAGGCACGTGCCCTGGATCGGAATTGAACCTGGGAGCCTTCAGTCCGAGGGCTGCTGCTCTATCCACTGAATAAGACTGGCCAGGGTGAACATGTAGACTTCATCCTGCGGCTAGGATGGCTGTTACTGCAGTTCTTTTGTTGGGGAGGAGCGGGGGCAGTACCCCGAGACCCCTGGTTTTTCATACAGCAAGCCCAAGACTGAAACTCCCATTCCTAAAATAGTGTCTTCCCAAATCCTGGGAACAATGCAATTAGCAGCCTCTTTGTGCAGGGTGTTAATTAACTTGTTTTTTCTGAATACACCTTCTTCCAGGTACAGCCCATCGTCTCTGGGGTGCTGGCAGGGGGAAGGCAATTAGATCCTGTTACTGTACAATTAATTACGGCTTGGAAAGTGCTCAGGAGGGTGGGAGGGACTCCTCCACAGCACCCACCCCAGAAGGGCCTGTCTCACGAGTAGGCGCTGAGCCGAGCCGTGTGGCAGGGACTGGAGAAAAGGCTGTGGAGCCTAGTCCAGGGCGGGGCAGGCAGGCGGATCTGGGCACCTCCCTCTCCTGCTCAAGAACCTTCAGTGGCTTCCCAGTCCCTACCAAGTCAAGACCAAAGCCCTCCCTTGAACATCAAGGCCATGTACCATCAGGAACACCCGTCTTTCCGGAGTTATCTTCCATCGCAGCATGTGTCCGCCTCCCCTGCAAGCCCAGGACCTGTGCTGCTGGAATGCACATTCCGTGTCTTGGCTCCCTGGTTTCCCCACCTGGGACGCCCTCCTCTGCCTGCTGGAAAGCTCTGCCCTTCAGCTTGAGTGGCATGATCCTCAATGCAAATACCCACCCCTTCCTGGAGCCTCTCCTGAGGGCACGAGGGGTCTTAGAAGAAGGAAGGGCTTTAGGTCCAGATAAACTTGGACTCAAGTAATTAACAGCCTAGTGCAGGGGTGGGCAACCCCTGGCACACGTGCCAAACATGGCACGCCAGTAACTTTTGCTGGCATGCGAAACCCTCTCTTATAATCTTCCATTTACAATTTTTGTGAACATTTGAATGACTTAAATGTTAAATTACAAGGAACTGGCAAGAAACGTGATATTATCTTTGGTTACATTAAGGCTTTTGAAAAGAAACTGGAAGTCTTTAAGAGGGATGTGGATGGTGAGATATTTAGATATTTCCCAAACCTCAAGAGGCACATCAAAGACCTCCCAAAAGATGACAGAACAGACTGTCAAAGCCTTCAAAAGCTGTTTTTAAACATCATCGAGTCAACTATTGAGCAGTTCTTCTCAAGATTTGCGAAATTCAGAGAACTGGAAGAGACAGCAAAATTCATGAGGTTTCCAGACAGCATGAAACTGGAGGAACTAAACTTACAAATGTTTTCATGGATAGACATGGCTGACTTTGAAATGCAGTTGATTGAATTTCAGAGTAGCTCAATTTGGAAGCAGAAATTTATTGACCTTAGAGTTGACTTGGAAAACATTGAAAAAAAGCGATTAGAGACAGGAGTACCAGAGAGAAGTGCCGAAAAGGAACTATTGAGGACTTGGAATGCCATTCCAGAAAATTTTTTCTGTTTAAAAAACTTTGCAACAGTGTTACTCTCCATGTTTTCATCCACATACGCTTGTGAATCTTTGTTCTCAGTGATGAATTTTGTTAAGTCTCGTAATAGGAGTAGCCTGACGGATGAAAGTAGTAGCTCGTGCATATCTCTGAAGGTCACGAAATATAAACCTGATGTAAAATCTCTGTCATCAGTGATGCAGCAGCAAGAGTCCCACTGATAATATCAAATGGAGTCATAAAGTTTTCTGTCGGACTATCAGTGTACATGTATACATTAAAAAATAAATGTATTTTTCATCATCATATACTGTGTTTTTGTTGCTCGAATGAATTTTATTATTTCTTCAAGGTTCTTCACATACGTACACCTTAAGAGATATCAAGTAGGCGTAACATGTTCTCAAAAAATTAGGGCTGGCACGCAGAAGAATTTTGAGTCAGAGATTTTGCTGGTTTTGGCACGCACTCACAAAAAGGTTGCCCACCCCTGGCCTAGAGCTTCAGTCCCCTGCCCTGTGCAGAGGGGACCCCAAGACCTGCCTCACAGATAATGAGTGCCTGGTGCCCAGCTTGGGGGAGTCTCCTTTGCACACTTCAGTGCTCCAGCCATTGCCACGAGCCTTTGCCACTCCCCACCCAAGACCCCACCCACCTGGGTCGATGACCTGCTGTTTTTCAAACTAGTTTCCCATTCTTTGTCCTCTGTGTCCTTTTCCTCAGTCCCCTGAGGTGGGCAGCTGCACTCTGAACACTGAGCCTCAGCGAGGGCAGTACCATCCCTGGGTGTTGCGGGTCACCATCACGAGTTGGGGCACCCTGGCATTTAGTGGGCAGGACTAAAGATGCAACATGTCTGCCAGATGTTACGTAAGTGAGACACCTGTGCATATTTGTCTGGGGTGTCTTGTGTTTCTGCTCTATCTATATCTATATCTATATCTATATCTATATCTATATCTATCTATATCTATATCTATCTATCAATCATCTATCACCTATCTCTATCTATCTATCATCTATCTATATATCTATATCTATAACTATATCTATATATCTATATATCTATATATCTATATATCTATATATCTATATATCTATATCTATATCTATATCTATATCTATATCTATATCTATATCTATATCCATATCCATATCCATATCCATATCCATATCTATATCTATATCTATATCTATATCTATATCTATCTATCATCTATCTATCTATCTATCTATCTATCTCTTGAAGAAAGATCCAGTGGTTCTCAACCTGTGGGTTGCGACCCCTGAAAATACATCCTGCATATCAGATATTTACATTATGATTCATAACAGTAGCAAAATTACAGTTATGAAGTAGCAACGAAAATAATTTTATGGTTGGGGTCACCACTACATGAGGAACTGTACTAAAGGGTCGCGGCATTAGGAAGGTTGCGAACCACTGGCAGACTTTGTTTGATGAACATTTTACTAAGAATTGTTTGCCAGTTGGAAAACCACATCATGGGAGGCAGTGCTGCTCAGGGGGTTCAGTCCCGAGAAGACCCGGCCTGACCCACACCAGCACTGAGGCTCCGTGTTCCTGATGCGCCAGGTGCAAGCATTTGACTCATTTGTGTGACGTGTGGGTGGCTGTGCTCAAGCATTCACACACCAAAATACATGTTATTTATTGCAATCTTCTCCCCTATCTATTTCTCTTTTATATTACAGTTTTAGGGCATTTACAATTACACATGGAAGTGGGTTATATTCTCTTTGAATTTCATTTAATTTCAAGAGGGCATTCCCAAAGGTTTGTTATAAGAAAGGATGATAATACACCCAAGACTAGTCCAGCTTGGGAAATTCCTGGCTGGACCCATCCCTGCTGGGTCCGGCGAGGTGGGGGGTGCGCTCTGTGGCAGCTCTGGAGGCTGCTGGGGTCATGTTGTTGCTCCAAGTCTCCCCTCCCCCGCTTGCTGTCCCTCTGCTGCTGTGTGTGTATGTGTGTGTGTGTGTGTGGGGGGGGGGGGAGCATGACTGTGCTCCTGAGTGGCAGGAGTGTGTCTGTGCATGGCAGAGTGGGCCCCGTGAGGACACACACCTGCCCCGTGGAACACCTGCTTCTGCCTGCACCTGTGGGGGCTGGGCTGGCAGCAGCTGGCACCTGTCTCCACCTTCCGTCTTTCAAACAAGAGGGAAATGTTTGTTCAATTTCAGGGGAAGCCCACCTCCCAGCCTTTCAGTCCCGCCTGAGATGTGATCGTCATTCCAGCTAAAGGGAGGCCTGCAGCCCTGCTTGCTCCTGCGGGCGCCACCCCTCCCAGGCCACCTGGCCCTGTCCTTGTTCTACCCTCCACTCCCACCTCCTTTCAGGCAAGCCCTTTAACCAGATAAGGGATTACCAGGGCTCCGGGCTTAGGGTGAGCTAAACCAGGAGCAGCTCCCCACTCCCACCACGTCTGGACTTGGGGCGACTCTCCCCCCCCCCCACTGAGCCCTAGTTTCCCCACCTGCAAATCCAGGCCTTCCTCCCGAATTCACGTGTCTCTAGCCTACCACCCTTTCTTCCATCTCAAACATTCCTTCCACATCCTTCACCACGTTCTGGGGCTCCCTGTAGTGCATGGGGTAAATTAATTAGAGAATTAATAAACAGCTTCTGAAGGGATACTGCTTCTTCCTGCACCCGGGGCCAGCCCCTGCTCTGCCAGTTCCTCTCCCGGCTACATCTGTGTTTGCAGTGGAAAGTGACTCCTAATAGGAAGCTAATGTCCTAGAACGGCAGTGCCCGCCTTTGGGGAGTGCAGGGCCCTCGGTCCCCCACAGGGAATTAGCTGGTGGCTCGGTGGTGATGGGGGAGGGGCTCACAGCCTCCTTGCTGATCAGTTTTCAATCTCCAAACAGTGTGGTGTCTGTCTTGGGACTGGGGAGAGCAGGTTGCCCGGCCATGCTGGAAATATCAGTGTGTGTGTGTGTGTGTGTGTGTGTGTGTGTGTGGCCTATGGAATGGGAGGGATTTACACAGTCGCCTGAGAGTGATGATCTTGAATTCCTTCCCAGGCCTGGCCCGGACCAGGGTCAAGGTCCTGCCCTGAGGCCCATCATTTTGGGGGTGGGGGCTAGCCCTGAGGGGCTCCTTCTCCTATGCCCAGGGCTCCTGCGCCTGGGTCTGTCAGCTACCGTGGGTCCGCCAATCTGGAACCTGGAAGCCTCTTTCTAATCAGCTGACCTCCCTATCCAGTCCCCTCTCTGAGGACCAGTCTTGTTCTGCAGCCTCGGGCTGTGGAACCCGGGACTGTGGTTTGGGGGTGATGGAGACCCTTGAGGTCATTGGGTCACTAGATGCTGCGGCTGCAGGCTGCTTGAAGCGGATGCCCTGATCCTCCTTTGCTGATGATCTCCACGTATTTCAATCTGAAACAGTCTCCTCCTGGCCACCTCTCGGGCAGCCTGCAAAGCCCGGAGGCTGGCAGCTCCTGCCACCTAATTGCCAGTCTCATATTGAAAGGCACACACTTCTGTGAAAAAATAATTTGTTGTTTATTTGTCGTTAAAATTCCAATTTAACTGGACATCCTGTGTTTTTATTACAGAAACCTGGCAACCCTGGAAGGCCGCCCGGTCCATTGAAAAGGCTCACTAGGGTGATGGGCTGCCCTCGTACATGGCCAGGTGCGCCCCTCAACTTTCTCATGGGTACATGGGCACCCTGGTGACCAGGTGGGAGGGTGAGGGGGACCAGAGTCTAAGCCTTGGGCGACAGACTCCCAGCCTCCTCTTCCGCACGGGTGTGTTGCATAAGCCCCGAGAAGGTCAGGCTGAAGAGGCCTTGGAGGTCACACAGCTTCCCACGCCTGGCTGACCCTGTTTCCGGACAACTGATTCTGTGAGCGGGGCCCCAGGCACCTGTGTGGTTGACCAGCTGTGCCGTGACTCCAAGGCTCAGCTGGGATAGGGGAGGGCAGGCCCAGTCCAGCGTCCTCTCTGCACCGAGGACATGGAGGCCACGGCTGAGCCAGCTCTCACGCCTCCAAGCTGGAGTTATAGGACCTTCCTTCGGCTGCTTGTCCGAGGGCAGGGGCAGTTGCAGAGACAGGTCCTGGGCAGAACAGGCCATGGAGGGCTGCTTATTGAAACAGGACCTTTGTGCATCCGCCCAGGCCCTTCTACTGGTACCAGGGCCAGGTGGAGCCAGTTGTGTGTGGAAAGATGCGGCCTGTGGGTCTGTGAGGCCAGGGCTATGCAGAAAGTTCCAACCCTTCCTCTCGCCACTGCCCTTCCTCTGCCCAGCCTGCATTCCCTGCTTATGCGAGGCCCTCCTCACTGCCTTGGCGGCTGTTCCACCACCAGGTCTCATTCATGCTACTACCCACCTCCCTTCTGCCAGGCTCGTTCTCATCTTTAAATCCTCGACATAGCACATCCTAGCTGAACCATGCATCTTCATTGCATGTAGTGGGTGCTCAGCAAGTCTTGGCTTAATGGAGGGATGCATGGATGAAAGGACACTGGAGGTAGGGTCAAGAGACCCGAATTCTTGCCTTGGCTGGACCACTAACTGGCTGTGTGTCTTAGGACAAATCATTTAACCGCTCTGCCCCTCAACTGTCTAATCCCCAAAGAAGAAGCATGCGATAGCAAAGATGACTTGTTATGCCCTCATTTATGTCTTCTCCTTGGCCCTCAGTCTCAGGACATTTTCTTCCTTCACCTAACTGCATGCAGCCACAGGAGAACTTGTGCAAGGTCCTCAGACTCTGCCACCCTTCCACTGTGACCACCTGTCCACGGAAGTCCTCCATCTGTACCTCCAGCCCCCCTTCTCTCCTAAGCTGTCAACCGGACAGAAACCAAACTCGGCATCTCCCCTCCTCTCCCCCCGCCTTCCCCACTCACCTGATGTCTGTCCCTCGGTGCTTCTTCTCCTTGAAGACTGGCCCCACTCTTCATGTAGGTGCCCCAGCAGAAACCCAGGGGCCAATTTTCTGCTCGGTCTCCATCACACAGTCACCAAGTCCTGTTGACTTTATTTCCTCATCTCCTCTCTACCCGGTGCTGTGGCCTCTGCATCCTCACCCAGACCTTGGCCAGAGCCTCCTGTCTCCAGTATGAGATCCTCCAGCCGAACTTCTGAAATGTACATCTTATCCCGTCGCTTTCTCATTAGAGTCCTGCAGTGTCTCCCCATGTTCCTCAAGGCCAAGTTCAAGTGTGGCTTCCATGCGCCTGGTGTGTTCTGGGCTCTGCCCACCTCCCCAGTCTCAGCTCTCAACACCCGCCACCCACTTCAGAGTGCTGACTCCCCAGTTCTGAGGGAACTGCCTGCCGTCCCCTGGATGTGCGGCTCACCTTCCCACCACTGGGCTTCGCATGTGCCATTCCCTGCCTACCGACCTGGCTAACTTTGATTCACACTTCGGGTTGCTGACTTCTGTGGCTGCCTCAAGTCCTCTACCCCAAGGCTTAGCCTGTGTAATTCCACGAGCCCATGCTCTTACCATGATTCATCGCATCTGATCTTTCCAACACTTATCACGTGGTGTTGTCAAATCCAGTGTATCGCTCCCAACAAACGGTGGGTTCCTCGAAGGGATTGCGCTGGCCTGTCTTTGTGTCCTTTAGTGTCCAGCGCTATGCACACAGGGGAGCGGGGCAGAGGGGCACAGTGGGTAAGAGGCCAGACTTGTGCCCAGTGCCGTCCAGTACAGTGGCCACTCACCACGTGTGGCCGTGGAGAGCTGCGAGAAGCGCTGTGAGTGTAATCACACACTACGGTTTGAACCGTTAGTATGAAAACAAGAATGTAAAATATCTCATGAATACTTGTTAATATCGGTTATGTGTTAAAATGATAAGATTTTGAATATATTGGGTTCAGTAAAATATCTTATTAACATTAATCTCACCATTGTTTTCACTTTTCAGAGTGGGGTGCTTGAACATTTGAAATTGCACACACGACTCATGTTATACTTCCATTGGGCAGCACGGTCCGGAGCTAGACCCCTCGATTCCAATCCCCACTCCAGGGTGGCCTGGGGCAAGCTGCTTAGATTCTCTGTGCCTCAGTCTCCACATCTGAGAGACGAGGGCAGTATTAGAATTCTGCACACAGGGTTGTTATCAATATTAAATGAGTTAACTTGTGCTTTGCGGATAGGAAACCTAATATAAATATTAACCCTCACTCTGATTAGTTACCCAATGAATATTTGTTGGATAAAGGATTGAAATCCCGAATCCTAACCTTCTTACCTCCACCTCCTCCCTGCAGCAGCCACTTATCTGTCATTCAACATTTATTCGGCAAATATTTATTGAGACACTACAATGAGTCAGGCGCTGTGATTGACACTGCCGGCAAAGAGGAGCATTTAATCGATCAATTAATCCATTCAGCGAATCTTTGTGGAGCGCATCATGCGTGCCAGGTGCTCTGGAATACACAGGAAGCCGGGAGCGCGGAGGATCCTCCGGTGCAGACGGATCCCGGCGAGGTCGTGGCTGGCATGAGGTCGTGGCTGGCATGTGGACCCTGCTCCCAGGTGAGAAGAGCGGCAGAGACGGTTCCTGGAGGGGGTGCCTGATGCCCCAGCAGGGTCCTTCCTGCGGAGGGAGGCCACGCCTGGGAGAGGCGAGCCATTTCCTCCCTCATCCATCAGCTGCTGAGCAGAGAGTCGCAGGGTCACAAAACTTAACCTGAACCACACAGCCACATCAATATCAGTCGAGAAGGCTGTTTGTTCCTAAGTGGACAAGCCAGCTGGTTGATTGAATTTTTCACTCATCATTAGGGTGTTGAACAGAATCTAGAAAACACAGCCGTCCCTGGGCTTGAGCCCAGGCCCCAGATGGAAGCAACCGTCCGGCCCCTCCCGCAGCCCCAGAGCCGGCCTCCTCTGCCGTTTAGCTCGCAGCTGGTAAGTTAACAGCAGTTTAGGGATAATTCCACCTCCGCACTGAAGACTTCAGCGACTGTTAATGAATTTAAATGCCGGGATTTGCTCGGAAGCCTCATTGCAAATGCTGCTCACATTAAGATGCTAATGAGGAATCTCTGGAGAGGCGCTGGGGCTGGGCCAGGGACGGTGGCCTGGGTGGGGTTGCCGGCTGGTCAGGCGTTTTTTCTCATTTCTTATCCTCTAATCAGTGAACTCTCCAAACAGGTTAACTGGCTCCGGCCTCCGTGGGGATTGAGAGTCAGTCACCTGGGCCTGGCTGCGGCTGACTCCCCGAGGCCTTCTCTCAAACCAGAGGCCGCTGGGCACAGGCCTCACTACGAGGCAGGGGAGTCGCTGCAAGACCGGAAGGCCGGGACCCCATCCGAGAGGCTCAGGGACCTGGACGTTCTCCGGAGGCTTGACCCATGCCTCCCAGACTATCTATGTTCTACCGTAAGTAATTGCATCCTTGGTCAAGGGTGCAGCTTGTGGAAAAGACAGTTTTGGCGGCGGAAGTAGAGGCTGAGAAGCCTCTCGGCCTCCCAGCCTGTGTCCCCGAGCTCCGCGCCCAGCACCTTCCAAAGCGCCTCTCGTGCAGCCTCCATCTTCCCCTCCGTCTTCCCCTCTGTCTTCCCCTCCGTCTTCCCCTCCGTCTTCCCCTCCGTCACCCCGGCAGACACTCCTCTGCTCCTTCAGTGCTGGATTCGGCCGATGTCTTAATTTGGGATTATCCCCCTCCCCCATTCTTGGCCCCACCAAGCAGACCCCAAGGGGAAGATGTGTAATATCACATGTCCCTCCCTCCACTGCGTGCACACCTCTCCACCTCTTGGTGGCCCCAAGGGGACTGTTTCTCCACCCCCTGTGGCTGTAACTGGCCGTGGCCTGCAGACACAGCAGAACGAGTGCTGTAGGCAATCTGGGGCCTGGGCCTCAAGAGGCTGGCCGCTTGCTCCTCTGCCTGCACGGGGCGCTGTCCTGCCATGTCCTCCAAGGAAGCCAGCCTGGCTACCGCAGGAGCGGGCGGGGTCTCCCCAGACAGAGCCAGCACCACCTGCCAGACGTGGGTGAGGTCCACTTCACACTCCCCCTCAGCAGACCAGACCCGCCAGCTGAATGCAGCCACAGGAGGGAGACTCGGCAAAACCTCAGAGGGGATTCTCGGCAAACCACAGAATAGGTGGGGGGAGGGGGGAATACTTGCCGTTTCCAGCCCTGTCGGGTGGTTTGTTATGCAGCAGTGGTGCCTGACACAGAATCTGGGTGCGAGTTGTGCAGTTGTCTCTGTGGGCAGCTGGGCTCAGTCTCAGGGTGTGTCCAGTGTGCCTCAGAGCAGGCCCCTGTGCGGGGTGGACGGCGGGGAATTTATGCTTCTCTGTGGATTGTCCTGGCTGTTCTCTCCCTGGCACTGAGGCTTCCCCTTCTCATGGGCTGGCACCTCCCAGGCCAAAGAAACCTGCAGGCTGAAGCTTAGGAAGCTGTTGGCATGTCTGGTGGCAGGTGACCCTGGGTTGGCCAGGGGTATTGGCAGGGTGCGCCCGCAGATACTCCGCCATCAGTATTTACTGAGCACCCATCATGTACCAACTCCCTTCAGGTCCCGGGAACACGCTGATCGACAGGAGTTCACTAGCTCTGGGTCTCAGAGGCAGGTGAGGGACACACCAATTAGGGCAGAAATCCCTTCTCTGCGGGACAGGGCCAGCTCCCAGGGAGAGTTTTGAGAACATGTGGGGGCCTTTCTGATGGGCACAGTTACTACAGGGGATGACATTTATTTTTACTTTTTAAATATATAGTTTTATTGATTTCAGAGAGGAAGAGAGGGATAGAAACATCAAAGATGAGAGAGAATCATTAATTGGCTGCCTCCTGCATGCCTCACATTGGAAATCGAGCCTGCAACCCAGGCATGTGCCCTGACTGGGAATCGAACCGTGACCTCCTGGTTCATAGGTTGATGCTCAACCCCTGAGCCACACTGGCTGGGCAGGACATTTAGTGGGAAGGGCAGCTATGCCTCAGGTTCCGCAGCACAGCTCTCAGATATCCTGCTTGACATCCAAGCAGGAGAAAACCTGTTGGTAATTATTTGAGCCTGGAACATAGCTGTTTTATATATACACATAAAGTATTTGTGTCACGGATTTAATATACCCTGAATTTTCCAGGAACACAACTACCATATAAATGGAAGGGAGATTGTGCTCTGTTCTGTTGGAAACATTACCAAGAGTTATTCATCATTTCGGAAAATCTCATTTCCGATGGCAACGCTTTCTGTGGGATTTGAGTCCCAGCCCTGCCCCCTCAGAGGTGTCGGCTGCCTCCGACCCGGGGCCCTCGTGGTCCAACACGTGGGCGCGAGGCTCTGACTTCTCCATTGCGCCCTTTAGTGCCATTGAACCCCAGCATTTACATATTGAAATACATGTTTTATTATAAATACTCTTCATGTTGCTTTTTTATTATAGTTAGGGCATCCTGTTGATTTATTTTCAAATGATGTGTCTGCGTAGATAATACTATCTGTGAATTTCATTTCTGGATTGTAAAGGACCCATTACACACTATTTGTTATAAAAGCGGGGGATCTGATAGGGCTGAGCCTGAAGGGGCATTTCAAGCTGACAGCACCACCTGGCAGGTGTGAACACAGGCCCTTGGGAACCTGCAGGAGGAGAGATTTTTAGTGGGGTGTGTATATGGGGGGGCGGGTAGGGGGGGACTGGGGAGGGCAAGCATCTGGGAAGACCTCACAGGGGAGGTGACATGTCAGTGGGTCCCAAAGGATGAATCCAAGAAGCTTCCGTGATCCCTCAGATGGTCCCAGAGTGGACAGGCAAGAGCTTTCCTTAGAAGTCAGCTGCATGGATGAATATTTATGCTATCTCACAAGTGAGCACATTGCAAATGGAGGCTCAGAGAGGTTAAGTGACTCACCAAGATCATACAGCTCTTAAATCACCCGCTTATCACATATTCACCCAGCACACACTTTTGAAACGCCCATTTATGGAGTACACAGAGGCACTGCCGGTCCACAGGCATTTCCTGAGCATCTACGCGGCGTCGATATTGTGGTTATGAGAGAGTAAGACAGGGTTTCTCACTGTGGAAGAGACAGAAAGCAATGCGAACCAGGGTTTCCCAGCCTCAGCACTCCTGGCGTTTGGGCTGGATGGTTCCTTGTTGTTGGGCTGCCCTGTGCAGAGGAGGATGTTTAGCAGGGAAGAGGGAAGCGGGTTTCCTCCACTGTCATTGTCATTGTCATCGTCATCATCGCTTCTGATTACGGGGCACCCCCACAGGCCAGGCCCTGCTCAGTCCCTCCCTGACCTCAGGCTGTTCCCATCTCATGGCTGGAGGTGAAAGCCCAACTCTCAGAGGGGGCATGACTTGTGCCTCGAGGTACAGTCTCCGTCCACTGGCTCTAGAATTAGGGGCTGCGCTATCCTCCAACCCACTTCCTGCTCAGCTGTGGGGGCTGGGGGGGCAGGTGAGAGTAGGGGACATTGGGTGTGTGGCAGGATTTTAATCCAATTCTGCTGCTAGCTTACCCCTCATCTCCCCCCAGCAGGCATCATGCCACCAGGGTCTATTGCTTAATACCTCACTGCAGCTACAGAAGGCAGGCTTCATTTGTGCCCATTTCACAGATGAGGAAACTAAGGCCCAGATTGGTGAACTGAGTTTTCTGAGGCCACATAAGGAATAAGGGAAAGAGGTGTGTTTAAAGTAGGCTCTCCTGACTCTGAATCCAGTGCTCTTTCTGCTGCACGGGGCCTTGGTCTTCCCTGCCAATGGAGGATTCTGGACTGTTAATCTAGAAGTTTCCTCCTGGGTCCATGCTCTCGGGTATCTCAGGAGGAGGTGTGTTTGGGAGCAGAGCTTGTCATGGAGGAAGTGGGGGCAGGAAGGGCCAAAAGCTTTCATGCTGGGCCCTACCTTCTCTGGACATTTCCAAACGAGATCATTTCTCCTGTCTCGGCTCCCCTCATGGGCTCACGGTAAACGATTCCTCCTATAACTTTAAACTTGGTCCTATCACCAGGCCACACCATCTGCAGCACATTATGAATTAATTTAAAAATAAACCTGTAATCATCTTGTTAATACAGCAATTATATTACATTGTAATTTTTGTGTTAAAGCATTAAATGTTAAGTTGTAATACAAACCACACTTTGTGTAAGCTGATTTTGGCGGAGTCTTTACTGTCTGAACACACTGGGAACCTCCCCGCGTGGCCACGGCCTCCGGGGCCCTGTGGTCGCGGGGTCTTTCCCGGAGCCTGGTGAGGACATCGGGTCAGAGAAGGAGGCAAGCTCTCTTCACTTGTTTTTTCCTTGCAGAGCTGCCCTTCACCCGAGCCTGGCCATGAAAAAACCTGCCCAATCAAAGCCGAAGGACATTGGAACAGAGGACAGAAACCCTGACTCCATATTTCTCCTGTGGACCTCGGCAGGGGTCAGAGGTCAGCCTGGTCAGTCAGTGGAAGATGTGCGTGTGTGTGTGTGTGTGGTGTGTGTGCGTGTGGTGTGTATGTGTGTGCGTGCATGCGTGTGTATGTGTGTGTGCGTGCGTGTGTGTGTGTGTGTGTGTGTGTGTGGCCCAGACAGCATGGGCTGGGGATGAGAGATGAGAGTGACCACCACGCACATATTGACAGTAATCACAGGAGCTTCCCGAGAGAGTGGCACTCCTGCTTCAAGCTGGTCCAGAATCCAGCATGCAGACGTTAAAGTCCCCCTCTATCCTCTTTTCCGCAGCCACGTTGACCTATATCCTGTCTCGTCTCCCTTTGGAGGGTGCTCCACCCCAGGAGGAACTGAGTTAGCACTGCTCCCACCCTCTCCCAACTCTGTCCCCGGAGAAACAGATAATCTCATGGAAAAATGTGATTCATTTGAAGGTCAGACTTTAGGCGGGCAGAGCCGGAAGGGGCTTGAGCCAACACCTTGCTAGAGTCTCCCTGTGCCCATTTTACAGATGAGGAAACTGAGGCTCAGAGTAGATCGTTGACTCTGGGTCTGGAATCTCCCCAGTGCTCTGTCTTCTTAGTATCTTTGGGGCATTGGTAGGGTGAGTACGGATGGGTGGGGTGGAGGCTGTCAAGCCAAGGGCACTGACATTTTTTTGAAGTTCCCGGTATCCAATAGCAAAGCTTGTGGCCTTCGGGCTGTTGTGCCATTACCTGCCCCCCAAATCTGTTTTCTGTGTTCACTGTGCACAGTGCAGTGAGACAAGAGCCTCCCTTAGGCTCCTAAACCTTGAAGTGGGGAATTTATAGGCATGTCTTGGACTTTCTGGAGGTAAGCACATGGCTTGGCCATCTCTGCATCTGTACAGCCCTTGCACAAAGCCACGCACACAGTGGGTACTTCAGTACCTCCTGCTGCTCTCAGTCTCCACTGCCCAGAGATAGTCCTCTCCCCAAAAGGCAGCCTGCGAGGCTGGAAAGGGCTCTGGGCAGACGGACCTGAGCCAACTCCATCAACTAACTGGTGACCTCGGTAATTTCCTTAACAGATCCTACCTCGGTTTCCTCTGTGTAAGGACAGATGTGGATGGTAGTGATATCGCTGGGTTACTGATGGTGTGGGATAATGCATATGAGTCCCTAAGCACAGCACCTGCCACTCTTGATAACTGTTAGTCTTTGATATCAATTCTAGTTCCACCGTCACCAGCTGTGTGACCTCGGGAAATTAATTCGCTTTCTCAGGACTTGACTTTCTCATCTGTAAAATGGACATAATCACCCCACCTGGCTTGCTTGGAATGTTACTGAAATTAGACGAGATAATAGATGTTAAGTGAGTCATGGGTGTGAATGGCAGAAGTCCAGGCTGGTTGTTTAATGAAGAAATGGGGAGTTTCATTTGCTCACATAACCCAATCATAGAAAGGCCAGAAGCAGTGGACCTGGGCACCCTCTTTTCATCTCTCCCCTCTGCCTTTTTGTGCACATGATTTTATCTTCATCAGTGAGAAAGTTTGGAGTCATGTCTACAGGCAGTTTCAGCCACTCTCTGGCCTCATGACTGGCTCCCGACCAGCCCCAGAGAGAAAAATTCTGGGGAAGGCTCTGATTGGGCCAGCTTGGTCACGTGACCATCTGTGGAGAGGGAAGCGGAAAGAACACACAGTGCATGCAGAAACGCAGTTCCCTGAGGAAGGGAGAAGCTGCTACTAGACGAAGCAGACAGAGTGCTGGGCAGAAAAGTGGAGTGGATGTCCCCTCCTGACGTGAAAGTACTTTAACCATCCCTCTGAGACACGCTAATTGAGTTCTTCCTGTGTGTCTAGCATTGGGCTGGGCAAGAGAAAATTCAGATGAATAAGACACTATCATTGCCCAGAGCACCCCGTAGCCTAGCGAAGGTGTTCTGTAAATTAAAATCTGCTTTACGGGTATAAGGCGGCATCATGCTTATTACTTTATGATATACAATGTTTGCCGGAATCTCTAGGAGCCAGGGGAGGTGGGAAAGGAGGAAGTGGAGATCAGGATAGGAGATCACGGAGGCCAAGAAGCGATCGCTTAGTTTGTAACAGGCTGTTCTGCACATACTTCCTCGTGCCATCAGCACAATAACCTTTTACAGTAGAAATGTAGTCTGGATGTGGCGGTCAGGAAGGGGAAGCTGGGAGAGGAGCAGTGACTCCCAGGGGGCAGGTGGCTAGAAAGTGGCGATGCTGGAGTTTGAACCCAGGTCTGTCCCAGCTGGATCTTTTGCTCAGTCGCATGGCATGGCAGGGGACGGTATGCCCGTCCTCGCCTTAGAAACAAGACTCCCACCCTCCCTAGAAGAGTCCAGAGTGTGCTCAGGAAGAGGTGGGCCCAGCAGCTGGAGGATCAAGCATGGAATGAATAAGTGGTCATAGAGCAAGTAATTCAGGAGGCAGGATGGAAAGGAAAAGCCCCTTGCAGGGTTGTGTGTGCGTGGGATCCTAAGCCAGGGTCCCTCTCTCCCTCTCTCCCTCCCCTCCCTCCCTCCCTCCCTCCCTCCCTCCCTCCCTCCCTCCCTCCCTCCCTCCTTCTCCTCTTTAATCCAACTCCAAGTGGCAGATTTATTAGTTTTAATTAACAGTCCAAATGCTGGGAAAACATCCAAATTCCAGCTCTCAGCATCGCTGGGTTTCCACAGGAAGGGGAGTGAGGGGGCGATGCCAGGAATAGTAATGAGCGGGAGTGGGACCGCAGGAGAGGTGGCCCTCCCGGCCTGACCCTGGCCTGGGGCTCTCCCACCCCTCTTCCTCCGCCCCAACCAGGCCTGGCCTTGTTAGAGCTGGAGCTGGGCTGGCCTTCGGGGGAGGCCCAGCCGAGGGTGGGGTCATGGGAGTCAGGAGCACTTGGCTCTGGTCTCAGCTCCCCTGCTGTGTGACCTTGACCAGTCACTTGACTTCTCTGGGGCTACTGTGAAATTCATCTGTACAACGAAGAAGATGATTGAAGCCCCGCAGGGTCCTGGCAGCTCTGCCCTGTGAATCTGAGTTTCTTCCCGATCTTCTCCTGGCCCTGCTTTTCCAACTCCTCCTGCTTCAGGGAAACTCCTTGGATTCCTCTGTCTGGACTCTGCTCCTCTCCTAGGTGCTCCTCCAGTTTGGAGCCTCCATCCTCAACCAGATGCAACACCTCTTAGCATCGTGAGCACTCCCTCTTTCGAGGTTTGTCAATTGCAGGCTCCATCAGCCCTTGCTGGGTCAGGGTTTCAGTTTGCACCACTGTGTCCTCATCGGGGATGGCAAGACCTGCTTCCAGGATATGTGCGTGTGTGTGTGTGTGCGTGCGTGTGTGTGTGTGTGTGTGTGTTTTGGGGGGAGGGTAGGGGTGGCGGAGATTCAATGAGGTAACGCCTGTGCAGCGCCTGGTACATTGACAAATGGGGGACCCATCCATGACCACACAGGGTTGGGAGCCACCCGTGGGCCCTTCCCCTTGGGAGGCCCCTGGGAGGAATGCACCGAGGTGCCACTGCCATGGTTTGTGGTGACCAGCAACCCCTGTGTAATAGATGCCAGGCCCTGGCGGAGGCCAGTGTGTAGGGAGCTCTTTAGATTCTAATTTGACCCTTCCCCATGGTGCAGGCTCCTCATTTCAGCTTGGCACTCTCTCATGCTGTGCCGAGATCATGCAAAATTAGTCAACTAAAATGATTCTGCAGGAAAGGCAACCAGCAACCACGGGTTACTGCTGAGAAACCATGGCCTTGACTTAGGCTGGGCAGCAGGAGCCCAGCAGGGGCCAAGGGCTGCTTGTTTTAGCATTTTCCAGAGATGGGGAATGCGCTCCCCCACCCCAACCCTCCCGCTGAGCTCCTCCTCTCCAGCAGCTGTTCAGCTCGAGCCCCAGGAGCCAGCGGCCAGGAACTCTGGTGCCACCTAGGCATCAGGCTTATGGGTGGCCTCAACCAGGGCCCCAGGCCTTTCCCAGCCCCAGCTCTGCCAGCTGGAGTCGCTGGGACCAGCAGAGGAGTTGGGAGCTCGAAGCCATTGCTCCTTGGGCCTGCAGGCCATGGGAAAGAGTGGGGGAGATGAGCGTGAGGGTCAGGGGTGGGAGGGCATGAAAGGGAGGAGGATGAGGAGGGGTGTGGGAGGAGATGCAGGAATGCTGTTCCTGGGAGCATGTCATGTGAGTGTGGGGGTGGTGGGGGGACCCACAGAGGCCTTGGCCATAGATGTGTTTACCCCGGTCCTTCTCCCAGCAGCCCTTCCCTCCCTCCGTCCATCGGTCCATCTGTCCCCCCACACACCCACCCACCCACACAGTCACCTTATTAGAGTCCACACCCCACAGCAGGCTCTCTGCAAAGAATAAAGAAGTGAATAATGAGGCTAAAAGTTTTCAAAATGAAGCTCCACCCCCATCAAACCTGCTCTTGCCTGACTTGGCGTTTGGCTCCACTATCCACCCTGTTCCCCAGCGGGGAACCTTGCTGCCTCCTCACTCCCACTCCAACTCTCATTCTTCCTTTCAATTCATTTCACCTCCCATCACCCCTGACTTCCTGGGGTAGTTTATCCACCCCTTCACTCAACCCCTTGGGAAGAGGTTGCCTTCCTTCCTTGACTCCATGCCAGGCCTGGGCGTGGGGTGGGAAGGGAGAGCTGTGGGGCAGGCCAGCTTCTCAGCCTGCCTCCCGCCTCCCAGCAGCGTGACTCTGGACAAATGGCTTAGCCTCCAGCCTGCGTCTTCCTTTGGAGAATGGAGGTGTTAATATTGCGTCCAGGTGTGTGAGGAGGCTGATGCAACCGGATAGTGAATGCCAAGCGCCTCTGCAGTGCCGGGCACACAGTGGGGCTCAGGGAGTGCTGGCTGCATCCCCTCCCTCTCCCTTTCCTCTCACAGGCACAGGCGTCCCCAGGCTCAGGCTGCGAGCCTGGGAGGCTGGGTCTGGTGTGGGCAGGGGACCTGACGTCCCATCAGAGCTCAGAATAGCAGGAAGGAAGAGACTGTGCTTGGCTTCTGGAGTGTTATTATTTTGTGTTTTTTTTAAAGGGAAATACTCAGAACTAGACAAAAGGCTCTCTGGTGGGGGTGGGAATGAGTCAGGAGACCCCCAGTGGCCCCACGCCCCCCCAGGAAGGGAAATCCTAAAACTCCAAGGCAGGCAGAAAGAGGGGCCCCGAGTCTCAGGCCCTGGCTGGGAGGAAGGACCCTTCCCAGGAATGAGGAGGAGGGAGACAGTCCCCTGCCAGGTGTGCCCAGAGCCCCGGGCCCCACTCCTCACTCCTGCACACAGATCCCCCAGCAAAATTCTCTTCTGCTGGGGTAGCATTCCAGGTTGTTCTGGCTAAATGGGTCCAATCCTCTACTTTACAGATGAGGAAACTGAGGCCCTCAGAGGGGAGTGAAACCGGAGCCATGTCACTTGGCGTTTATTCCTCACTCTCTTGAATTCCCAGGTGAGTGGGCTCTGTACAGGAGCCATAAACAAAGGCCTCCCATAACGGTTGGGGCGTGGGGTGGGGAGGAGCAGGTGTGGGGAGGAGCAGGTGTGGGGATGGGTGGATTTTGGCACCATTATTTCCTGGGGCCTGGAGTGGTTCCTGGGTGTTCACTTTATAGAACTCATTAAGTTCTGCAGTTACGGATTATTCACTTTTCGGTATTTGTGTTATATTTCATAATATAAAAAGGTTTAAAGCCCCCAATAAATCTCACTGAAATCAATTGCACATGCAAAAAAGAAAAGGGAAAGAGACCTCGGTGGGAGGAAGGCCCCATCCAGGTTCCAGTCCCGGCAGGTGGTCTGCGCCCAAGTCGCTCCCCCTGTGAAGTGGGTGAGGCCGCCCTTGCCCCTCCCGCATGCTGCCCAGGGACGGGAATGCAGGGCCAGGACCTTTGTGGAGGGTCCCTGTTGGCTCCGGCCCCGGGAGGGTGATGGGCACCGCGGCCTGGGTTAGGGTTGGGAGGAAGGTGCCATGAGAGCGTGGTTCCAAGTGCTGCCGCTGGCCTCCCCATCAAGGCCGTGTCTGCTCTGAGAACCCACCGCACTTCTGATCCTGGAGTCTGCTGGGCAGGGTCCCTCTGGGTTCTGCTCTCCCCTCTGTACATGGGAGGAGTGAAGGGAGGGGAGACATCATATTTTTGGGGAACGTTCCCAGAAACATCCGGAGTCTGTCCACCACGATGAAGTGTGTCACCCAAAGGCCCAGAGAGACCATCTGACCTTCCCAAGGTCACACAGCATTCAGTGCAGATCAGAACTGAGGACCGTGCTCCCGAGGTGTCTCAGGGAGGTGTGCCCCCCTCACTCCCTTGCCCTGGCTGAACCCCAGTGGGACGGAAGTCAGGGCTCCCCCTGAGACTCTGCATTCCTCTCTGCTGACCCTCGGGGTGTAGGGCTGGCCCTGAGCACTTGTGACTTTTAAGCTTCCTGAGATTTAAGGTCAAGCAGGCTGCTGGCCTCCCCTCCCAGGCTGTGGGAGGGAGGAGGGGGTGATTCACTCTCCTCTCCTGCGCTCACTAAGAACACGGCTATAAATGTAACTGGGCCTTTTACACGTCTGCGTGGCTGCCTCTGGAAGGTGGCCCCTCAGAGCCTGCCCGGCCCTGCCTGTGCGGCCTCTGCCTGGGGAGGAAAGGGGGTTCTCTCCTCAGGCCCCCCTCCCTGTCCCCAGGAACCTGGGGAAAGGGCAGCTCTGCTTGGATATTATTGACTCAATTACTATGACGAATGTGTTCAGCATTCCCTAGGCACCGCTGACACACACCCATCAGGCTCAGCGCTAGGGACAGGGACACGCTGATGGGCAACCCCAGGCCCATGCACAGGACCTCACTGTGCTGGTGGACACTCGTGGGAGGGCCAATGACTGTTCTGTGAGAAATGCTCGACGGCACCAGCACAGGCCGGGCGCCAAGTGCCAGCCCTCACCTGCTCTGGATCCGGGAGGCCGGGCGAGGGCCCCTGTGGGAGGCGCTGCTGAGATCCAGGAGCGGGGCAGGTGTCCAGGCAGAGAGGGCGGGTCTACGGGAGGCAGGTTTAGGGACAGTGGGGAACGAGTGGGGGCCACAAGCCTGGAGGTTGGCTTGGGGAGGCAGGACCGGGAGGCCACGGGGCAGGGCCACACCCGGGGGCTGGCCCTTATCCCGAGGACCACGAGGGGCCTCCAAAGGGGCTCAGAGGAGTGCGGGGTGGGGACCAGGAGATGTTAAACGGGGGTCTTGGAGAGGCCACCCTGGCAGATACATAGCCCTCTCCTGCTGGCACCGGATGCTGTCACCTCCTTGCTCAGAATCTTCCAAGGCCCACCACCTGCAATAGGCCGGGTCCCCCCCTGGTCCTCAGGCCACCGCGACCGGCCTGCGGGATTGGTCTCCTCTGTCTCGCTGTCCTGAAGCCACTCGGGCCTGCTGAGCTGGTGCCCACTGCACAGCCTTTGTCCTGCTGTCCTGGCCCCCTTCCCGCAGGCCCTGCTCAGCGCCACCCCTTCCCGCAGGCCTACCGGCCACCCCTGTGCACCCCCGGCTCTGCCTTCTTTCTTTCTGAAGCACTCTCTCCTCCACATGGTTTTCATCGTAGATGATACATTTCTTAGACACAGTCTCTCCCCACTGCTCACATGGAGGCCCACTGTCCCACCCTGTCTCTGCCTGGTCCCAGCACCTAGATCCACCCTCAGACATGGGTGGACTGAGTGAAAGGGTGGTGGTCAGGCCAAGGAGGCTGCTCCTCCTGATGGGCTCCAGCAGAGCTGAGTCTGCAGTGATGGTGCTCCCCTTCCACACAGCCACAGTCCTTCCCTTACACACCACACACACACACACACTCCTCCCCCTACACACACACACACACACACACACACACACACTCCTTCCCCTACACACACACACACACAGTCCTCCCCCTGCACCCCTACACACACACACACACAGAGTCCTCTCCCTACACACACACACACACACAGTCCTCCCCCTGCACCCCTACACACACACACACACACACACACACAGAGTCCTCTCCCTACACACACACACACACACACACACAGTCCTCCCCCTGTACCCCTACGCACACACTCACAGTCCTCCCCCTGTACCCCTACACACACACACACACACAGTCCTCCCCCTACACACACACACACACACACACACACACACACAACACACACACAGTCCTCCCCCTACACTCACAGTAAGAAGTGCTTTATGGTCTCTACCTTGTCTGAAGTTCACACGTCCCTTGATTTCGATGGACATAAAGTGAGGACAATGCGCTTCCTAGGGCTCTTGAAGATGAAAGGAGTTAACATATGGAAGTTGCTTAGATCAGTGTCTGGAAGGCGGGAAGCCCTCAAATATCAGCCTTTGTTATTTTTAAGGCTCTGAGAGGTGGAGCCACTCATCAGAGGTCACAAGGCAAAGAGGTGTGTGAATCAGAGGGCTCAGCCCAGGTCTCCTGTCTCCAAACAGTGACCTTCCCCTTCACCTCATTGCTGCACCCACAGGAGCCCCATCCCCACTCTCCCTCTCCTACCCAGTGACTGGGTGCGGCTAAGCCAGTCTCCAGTGGCAGAGGGCTCTGCCAGCCCACAGGACCTGCCTGTGCCATCCACACACTGAGCTGCAGGCAAGCCAAGTCCCAGCCCCAGGTGTCACCCAGGGCTTCTCCAGCAATAGGAACGTCCTCGACATGACTTCTCAGGTCAGCTCTAAAGGTGGGCTCTGCAGTGCCCGGCACCTAGACGGCTCCTTTGAGGAGGAGACAAATCAGACCTCCCATTGCTGCTGCAAAGACCAGGCGAGGCTGGCACTGGAGCCTGCCCGCCCAGCAGGCACACTTGGAACCCCCCACTCCATGTGTCCACTGGTCCCTCTCCACACCGCCTTGCTCCCGACCTCGCTGTGTTCCCTCTCCCATTACTGTCACCCTTCCTCTTTGCCTTTGACCTTTCTCTGTGAGCTCAGAGCTTCCCCCTGGTGGTGGTGGTGGGGGGGGGGGGGGGGGTGGTGGTGGTGGTGGTGGTAACTCACACCATTATCCCTGGCCTTGGAGTGCCCCCTGGGCTCTCTCCATGCCACAGAGGGGCAGCCTGAGGCCTGAGGAGGACCACCTGGCCAGTGATAAAGCACACGTGCCTGGCAAGGGAAGCAGTGGGTCCCCCACCCGCTCTGTTGACTTCTGGCTGTGCGATCTTGAACAGGTTTCTGAAACTCTCGGAGTCCCAATTTTTTTCATCTGCAAAATAGGAAGAACAATGCCTACCCCATTGGCTTGTTTTGTTTTTTGAAGATAGAATGAGGCAATTGGCATAAATCACCCGCACAGTGCCTGGCATTAATGGATGCTCTGCATATGTTAGCTCCCACCTTCCCTCCTTCCCCCACACCTCTGGAAGAGGCAGTGGAGTTGGGGTTTGGGGGGTAACACTAAAGACAACAGATCACCCAGACTCCAGGAGCTGCCCAATCAATGCAGCTGCAGAACCAGACCGTGCTATCATTGCTTAACCAATTTTGCAGGGGAAAAAAATCAAAGGATGGCTACAAATGAAAAACAAACAGAGCAAAACCAATACTCATTTATCTAGAACTAGTTTGCTGTCAGACAATGGGCCAGTCCCTCTGCCTGAGGACCTGTCGATTCCAACTGTGCAGAAAGATGACAGGCAAGAGATGTGCTTGCTTCCTGAGCCTCAGAGAACCAGGGAGGAGGAGGAGGAGGAGGGGGCTCAGCCAGCGGGGGCCTGGCCAGCCAGCGTGATAGAGACGTCAGGCAGCTCCCGTGGAGCGCGGTGCGAGCTTCCCGCGTGGGCCCGGACGAGCCTGGCTCAGTTTGCAAAGACCTTTCTGATTCTGCCCAAGGCCCAGGAGGGTCCAGAGAAGCAGAGCGATGGACTGGCTGCCGTGTGAACCCCAGGGCAGGGCTGCCCCCGGGCACTGCACAGAGACCAGCCGAGGGCGGGCAGCGGTGCCCTTCTCTAGTTATGCACAAGGGCACCAGCAGGGTTCCCGGGGCCTGGCCCTTCTCTAGTTATGCACAAGGGCACCAGCAGGGTTCCCGGGACGAGGCTGAGAAGCTTCTTGCACAGGGAACACGTTTGCTTGAGTTCAGGGAAGTTGGGAGGGAGGAGCTTCTTCAACCCAGCACAGGGGTGGGTGTTTTAGGGACGTGTCCCGTTGCATCCTCATTTGTTTCTCCTATTAGAACTGGGAGCTCATCCAGGGCAGGGCAGTGTCCTTATCAGTTTGGTATCATTTGTGTTTGTCCCAGTGCAGGCCCTTGGCCCTTGGTGACTATAGAATGAACAAATGAACGAACAAACGAATGAATGAATGAATCTATCTGAAATGGACAAGGGAAAAGGAATAGGGAGAGAAGAGGGGGAGTAAAGGGGGAGGAAGTGCTGAAAAAGGGAAGGAGGAAGGGGAATGAACAAGGGAGGGGATGCCAAACACGAAAAACAAGATCTCGCCGGAGGCCAGGGCCTGGGCTGGAGAGATGGAGAGTGAGGCTGAGAGGACTCAGGGGAGGGAGAAGAGTAGGGGTGGTGCTGAGGGGCCTGGAGGCCTGGCAGGCCTGGCAGGCCTGGGGTGGTGGAAACTTTGGGGTTTGGGGACCCTGCCTCTGATTGTGAGGTCACTGCCTAAGCTCCTGGTGGGCCACATCCATCAGCAACCTAGGATGATGTCCACAATGCTGACCTGGAGGGCAAGGTCATGAGCTCCCAGTGACCCTTGCTCCAGAGTTTTTGATGAGGGACCAGGTGACAGAAGGTGCCCTATAGCCTGAGGCATCTCTCTCAGGATTCCATCATTGTTCTTTGTTCCTTGAAAGCAGCTGAAAACTTGTAGCTGAAGCCCTCATGGTCCTGGTCTGATGGGGTGACCTGAGGTACACCCTTCTCATCTCTGGAGTCAAGGTCTGGGCTCTTTGATGGACACAGCCCATGAAGCTTTCTACTGGGTCAGATTGGAACCAGGGGCACCACTGGGGAATAGTTATGCTCCTGGCTTTGGCCCAGAGCTGCCTGAGGTGATTCTGGCTCTGCCACTCATTTACTGTGTGACCTCTGAAAAGTTAGTTAACCTCTCTGAGCCTCAGTCTTCTCATCAGGACAAGATTGTCTTCCTCAGAAATGTGAGGGTAATATGAGATGATGTCTCTGAACTGCTTCCTGTTGGGTTTAGCACACAGTAGAGAGCATTAGAGATTATTAACCATTATTCCCCTCCCAGAGCCCTTCTCTACTATCTTCTAGCCAATGCAACCAGAAGAGAAAAATAAGTAAAGCCATACAGATTGAAAAGTAATAAATAGAACTGTCCCTATTCACAGGCCAGATGTTTGTATGCAGGAAATCCTAAAGACTCTACAAAAAAAAAAAATTCCTACAACTAACTGGCTGAACGGTTTAGCAAGGCCACAGGACATTAAGCCAACACAGAAAAAGTAATCCTATTTCTATACACCAGCAACAAACCATTGGAAACCAAATTTAAAAATTATCTGCTGTGCAGGAGCTGACCCTCTGGAGAAGGACTCGCTTCAGTGGGGCTTTGGTGCTCACCGTGTCTGCCCCTTGAATGTGTCACTCGTGGGGGTGGTAGGGTGGTACTCCAGGTGGTTGACATTGATCACCTTGTGCACTGGCTCTGGAGCCTCCTAGAAGGTGTAAAGTCATCCACTGCCTGTGCCCTGCTCGGGCCACCCAGCGTGAGCTGCAGAGCAATCTGTATTTGTGTTGAGCTTGGAGGTGCCCAGGAGAGGCCACACTGTGAATCAGGGTGGACTGCTGTTACTGCCAGGCCTGGGGCCACTTATTGAGAGGGACAGGGAACGCTGAGGCCAGCTGCTGCTTGTTTGAGAGATTTTAGGAAAGTCCAAAGCATGAGGGAAGAGAGGCCAGTTGTAAGGAAAAGACACTGGAAATGGCTTGGTTGGGCCTGCAAGTAGGGAGGTATGGGGTCTCAGGGAATCACCAGGGGTGGGGCGAATGTGTGAGCTGGCCTGATGGAGCGTCAGATAGGGCACAGCCTGTCAGCTCTGTGGCAGGGAGTGCTCAGCAAAGGGACACTGGCCTCTGCCAGCACTTCCGTCTGGGGGAAAGCTGCTCCCCCAGCTCCTGCCCTGATTCCAGACAAGTTGGTTCCTCCCTGACTGTCCCAGGTGCCTTTCAAGCTGTTGCCCCAGCGCTGGAGCTCAGAGGGAGTGAGTCCCAGGAAGTCAGTGCGCCGGCCTTTTAAGAGGAACACCTGGGACTCCAATTGCCTCTGTGTCACTCAGCCATAAACCTTGCTGGTTTTTACAGCTAAAAGTTGTGGGGACTTCTTTTCCCAGCACTGGAACCCTGGGCTGGGGGCCTGGTGTGGGGCAGGGGCCCCTCGCTCCCCAGAGGAACCTCCACAGCCAAGATGTCCCTCCTGATTTTAAACCACCTTACCTGCGTGTGGGGCCAGCTGGTTCTGGGATCCCGCCCTGGGTCTCCACCCCCACCACCAGTTTGGGTGTGCTTCTTCTTTGATTCCCTAGTTGTAGGACTTCCATTCAGCCAGATCCCAGGGGGCTCTGAATGATGGCTGTTCTGTATTTTAGTTGTAAATTTTGATGTAGTTGTGGGAAGTGGAGTCCTTCTCCAGAGGGTCAGCTCCTGCACAGCAGATAATTTTTAAATTTGGTTTCCAATGGTTCGTTGCTGGTGTATAGAAATAGGATTACTTTTTCTGTGTTGGCTTAATGTTACCTATGCCGCCATCTTGATTGGAAGTTCAATAAGTTAAAAAAAATAATGAAATATGTATACCTTTAAGAAAACACACAGAGGTTCTATATGCTAAAAACAATGGTGAAAGCTATAAAGAAGGCCTACATGAATGGAGAGACATACACTGTGGATTTATTGGAAGTTTCATCACAATAAAGAAGTCCATTTTCTCCAAACAGGTCTATAGATTTAAGGCAAGTCCAATGAAAATCCAGCAGGAATTTTTTGCAGATATAGGTGACCTGATTCTAAAATGTATATGTAAAAGCACAGGAACTAGAATAGTCTAAACAATTTTGAAAAGAAGAATATAGTTGGAGGACTCACAGTACCTAATTTTAAGACTTACTATATACAGTATACAATATACTACATTAACCAAGGCAGTGCAGTAATGGCAAAAAAAGGACACATATGCAAAGGAAACCCCCATAGATCAAAGGAACAGCATAGAACTTCAGAAACAGACCTATAGAAATGAGATTATTTGACTTTGATAAAGGTGCAAAGGCAATTCAATGGAGAAAGATTATATATTTTTCTTTTCTAATAAATGGTATTGGAACAATTGGTCATCTATACTCACAAAAGTGAGCCTCATCTGCCGCCTTATACTTTATATAAAAACTCAGTCAAAACGGATCATAGATCTAAGTGTATAACATGAAAGTGTAAAACCTTTAGAAGAAAGCATAGGAAAAAACTTAGTGATTTGGAGCTAGGCCAATAATTTTTAGATATGACACCAGAAGTATTATTCAAAAAATTAAAATGTGATAAATTGGAGTTCATCAAAATGAAAAACCCTTACTAAATGAAAGACACTGCTAAGACAAAAATATAGACGAGGAGAAAATATTTGCAAGTCACATATCTGATAAAGGACTTGTATGCATAATTTATAAAGACCTGTCAAAACTCGATTATAATAAAACAACCCAATAAAAATGGGCAAAAGACATTGCATCAAAGAGAATGTATTCATGGCAAGCAAGCACATGAAAAGATGTTCAGCATCATAGAAAAATGCCATGAAAGCCACAATGAGATGCCATTACACACCTATAAGAATGGCTAAAATAAAATACACACACACACACACACACACACACACATAAACAAGGGTTGGTGAAGATGTGAGGAACATGAAACTCATATTTTGCTTGTGGGAATGCAAATGGTCCAGTCATTCTAGGAAACATTGTGTTGGCTTCTTATTAAACTTACACATCATATGACATAGCAATCCTACTCACAGGCATATACCCCAGAGAAAGGAAGGCTTATGTTCATACAAAAGCCTGCAGGCGGATGTTTATAGCAACTTTATTCATAATCACCCCAAACTGGAAACAATCCAACCATCCTTCAATGAATGAATGGTTGTGGTACATCCGTACAATGCGATACTTTTCAGCAATAAAAAGGAATGAACAATTGCTACACATAACACCAGATGAGTCTCAAAGGCATTATGCTGAGTGAAAAAAAGCCAGTCTCACAAGGTCACATACTGTATGATTCCACTTATGTAACATGCTGGAGGAGGCAAAACGATAGAGATGGAGAAGGGATGAGTGCTTGCCAAGGAGAGGCGAGGGGGGATGTTTAACAGCCAAGGGCACAGCAGGGACTCTTGCAGTGACCTGTTCTGTTGCGGTGGGCACGTGAATGTATATGTGTTGAAATTCATAGACTTGTTGCCTGGCTGGGGTGGCTCAGTGGTTGAGCATCGACCTATGAACCAGGAGGTCACGGTTTGATTCCTGGTCAGGGCACATGCCTGGGTTGCGGCTTGATCCCCAGCATGGGGCGTGCAGGAGGCAGCCGATCAGTGATTCTCTTTCATCATTGACATTTCTATTTCCCTCTCCCTTCCTCTCTGAAATCAATAAAAATATACTTTAAAAAAATTCATAGACCTGTAATCAAACAAAAGCCAATTTTATTCCTTGTTAACAAATACTTTTTTTTTTAAAAGGAGGTGGGCGGCGGGAAGAGTTAAAAGGGTAGCAGTACCCTGGCAGACCAGCTGCTGGAGGTTCGAGGGTGGGATGAAATGGACTCGCAGAGGGGTGTGATGTGATATCACAGGTCCAGTCCCCCACCCCCCACCAGGTCCCGTTCCTGAGCCAGGCCTTGGAGGTTTTTATCGTCATAAGGAAAACAGTTTCCTTTTTGGTCGTTACTTCCCATGACCACCCTCCCATCCGGTCCGGCTTGGGGGCCCTGGGAAATCAGCTTTATCTGACTTTACACATTAAAAATATTCTTAAACCCCACAGGACACCTGCCAATTATCTGCGTAAGAACCAGGATGCTTCCTTCCCCACCCGGCCTCTGTAAGTCAATGGCTTGTTCCTTCATAGATTTTGAGTCTCCATTGCCATCTTCCCTAATCCAGGCCACACAAGCCCTACATCCCCTACTCCGGATGGTGGTGACAGCCTCTCGCTTCTCTCCCCACTGCAGTCCTGCTGGTCTCCACCCCTTCTCCACCCCGTAGCCAGGGTGCTTTTTCCACAGTGCCTAGCTCTCGTCCCTCCTGAAAGCCAGTAGGTCCTGGCGAGGGGCGAGCACAGCTTCTAGCCTGGCTCTGTGGGCTCTGGCTCCTTCCAACCTCAGTTTCGTTTGGGGCTTTTTGCCCAACATCTCCTTCCCTGGCGGTCTGAGCCCCATCTATTCCTCCCTTCCAGGGTTCTGTCCCCATTGTTCCCTCTGTCCCCTTTGCCTGGAATTCCCCGCCCCCCCCACCCACCCCCTGCCCTGTGCTCGGCTCATTCCCACTCTTCTTTCAGTCCCACTTGGACATCGTCTCCTCCTGGAAGTTCTTGACCAGCCGTGGGCAAACTACGGCCCGCAGGCGGATCCGGCCCGTTTGAAATGAATAAAACTAAAAAAAAAAAAAGACGGTACGCTTTTATGTAATGATGTTTACTTTGAATTTATATTAGTTCACACAAACACTCCATCCATGCTTTTGTTCCGGCCCTCCGGTCCAGTTTAAGAACCCATTGTGGCCCTCGAGTCAAAAAGTTTGCCCACCCCTGTTCTTGACCCTCCTCCGCGGGATGGCTTGGGTCCCTGGAGAGTAAGTGCCTGGTGTTAAGCTTTTGATGGTGGAGGATCCACTTCAATGGCATCATCTTGAATACAGGTCCCAGCTGTGGGACATGTCTACTAGCAAAATGACCAGATAAGGAACTAGGCTGCCCCCACCCAGGAAGGTCTCCCTTTCAGAAAGCCCTGGGTAACCGAGATCACTGGTCACCGAGTGACCCCTCTTCTCTGTTCCCACACCCTAACTCCCACTCTTATGGGGTCCAAGTTCCATGATGGCTTTTGCTGGTGTACAACATAACCAGCACAGGCCAGTCCAGCCATAGTGTTAGCCCTGGAGGGAGAGTGTCTGTGGGGTTTGCTGAGAGTACTCCCTCCTGGGCGAGTGCCTCAGACATTCCATGAACATCACCATGAATAGGCTGGGACCAACAAACCGTACCCCTCGGGCTCCCGGGACAGACGGGGCAGACTGGGGCAGACGGGACAGACTGTGTCCCCTGCTGACAGTCTCTCTGACTCTGTGTACCTGCCTCCCTTGCCGAATTTTCACAGGGTATCAAGGTGGCCTGATAACTTCTGAAAACGCTTTGGGAGTGGCGTCTGGTCTCCCATTCTCTCCACAGCACATATTGTTGACCTTACCAATGGGAAGAGGCGGATTCCACAGTATTGGGTGAGCATCCACTGCACACATGCACATACACACCCCACTCCCCCACCCCAGAATTTGCCAGGCTCTGCCCTGTGCCCGATGACCCAGAGCCTACCTGGGCATGGGAAGAGGATACCTACTCCCTCTCCACTGCAGGCTGGTCACGCCACTTAGTGTGGCCTCGTGTAGGGGGAGGATTCCAGGGCAATCAGAGGCTCCGGTGTGCGTGCCGCTCTCCCACTGTGACCTGGATAAAGCCCCACCTCTCTCCAGACCTCAGTTTTCCCTTCGTCCAATGGGACCAGTGAAACAGACCCAGCCAGTGTCAAAGGTGGTCTGAGGTGACAGGTCTGCCAGCTGGTGAGACGTCTCAGCCTTGGACCAGTGGGAGGACCCACCTGCAGTTAACAGAGAGTTGTACCCACTCTCAACGCTCAGCCAGAGCTGGGCAACATGAAGGAATGTCTGTGGGCTGGCTGAACCCCCCTGACTCCCCCTTCCTCTCATCCCCCTCCTAATTACAGGGTGGGCAGCTGCCATCCCCCTCCCCACCCACATCCACATATTGTTCAAACCTCTAATTTGTCAGTCAAGGAAGCAGCAAAGCATTAGCGATGGGTGGAACTTGCCAGGCAAAGATGTGTTCGTTCAGCCTGGGGCCCGAGTGGGAGGGGCGCCCAGTCATTTCCCTGACGAGGAATTGGAGATGGGGTGGTGCCTCTCCCCTGTCACCCTCTCCTCCCTGCACCCAGCGAGCTAGGAAGCTTCAGAATGGAACCAGGCTGCTGGCGCGCAGTGGGCTCTTTGCAGTCCTCTGCTAGTTGCCATTAATAAAACAGTACATTAAACCGGAGCTTGGAGGGGATAATTGGAGCCATTTATCATGTCTGCAGCCAGAGAGAGGGGGGCTCCCCAGCACGAGGCTGGTGACCAGGCACTGAGGGGTGAGCTGAGGGCCTGTGAGGACTCACCCCCCAGGGAGAGGCAGGGTGGTCTAGGCTTGATGCCTTTGACCCCCACCCCCCTCAGGGTTTTTAGGAGGCCTTTAAGGATCTCCTTTAGCCTAAACAGATGCTGTGAGGCCGGGCGCTGCTGCAGACAGCAGAGGTTGGGATCTGGCCCCACCACTTACGAACTGGGCAAGTTCTCTGATCTTTACGAGGCTCGGTTTCCTCATCCGTAAAACGGAGTTGATACCAAGTTAATGCTTACATCCAGGGCTCCTGCAAAGATGATCGGAGCGAATGCTTCCCTCGAAGAACGTAGCAGCTGCCGAGCACGCAGGCCCGGCTCGGGAAACATCCGCTGTTTCTGTTAGTTTGGCTGTCGGAGTGGAGCATGGGCACAGGATCTGAGCACCCACTTCTGGGGTGAAGGGTCACCACTCCAAAGTGGGGAGAACAAGTGCTTCCTCCTCAGGCAGACCCTCCGGGCACTTTCCACCCTGACCCCTCACCCCAAGAGCACGGGCAGGTCGCACACCTGCTGACCCCAACCCCTGTCTGCAGAGCGGGGATGGTCCCAGGGTGAGAAAGGGTGTGCAGCCTCCAGCACAGCACAGTGGGACTCAGTGTGTATTGGGGCTCCTTCTTGTTCTCTTCGAAGAGGGTCTCTTCTGCTGTTAAAACAGGGGATCCCTCAAGGCATGCAGAGGGCAGAACTGGGGGGGGGGAAGGTCAATTGGACTCAGGCGGTGGGTCTGGCTCGGGCTCAGCTGGCTCCAGGGGCTCACGTGAACTGCCTGCAGTGGATCGCATCCCTGGCCCCAATCTCAAGCCCTCTCCATAGCCATGGCCGTGGTAAAGGGACTTGGTAGTTCTGAGTGGATTTCAGTTCTCTCTGACTCTGGGCTGGGCCGTGGGACTCACTTTGGCCCATGGAACGGGGCAACAGTGGCAGTGACTGTCCCGAGTCCAGTCCTTCTGAGATGTAGCATGTTTCTGCTCGCTCTCCTGTCCCTTTGTCATTCGTATGAGAGCTAGCTAGCCTGCCAGCCCAAGGAGGGCAAGGGCCTGTGTTGTGGGGCCCCCTCCCCCCACTCCAGCCACTCCCACCAGCTGAGCCTGCCCCAGATCAGCCAACCCCGGCCAACTTGCACAACCATGGGAATAAAAGCTTATTGGCAAATGCTGCCGAAGTGTGGTGCTTGGTTATTACACCCAGAAGCCAAAACGACACACCAGCACCACTCCCTCTCCACCTCCCAGGCTACTTCTTAAGCAGGCACTGCCCCCATGGTGGCAGGTTGCCCATCCACATACCCAGCTTACCTTTAACAGCCAAGACGCCCAGCACCACCCACAGGAGGTTCTACAAAAGTCCAGGACCTGACTCTATTGGCCTAGATGAGGCCACATGTCCATCCTCAAACAATCACTCTGGCCAAGAGTGTGGGCTTCTTTGATCGTCTGGGTCTGGGTCGCGTGCTTGCTTCTCCAGGCAGCTGGGGCAGGGGTCAACCTCGAGCACTTGGTCTGTCTGCATGGACTGGGAGCTGGGGAGAGGTCATTCCCCAAGGAAATCAGGGCGCCCTTATCAGAAGGGGGGTGCTGGGCAGACAAGAACAGCAGATGTTCACCCAGGAAGCAGCGGGGGGCGGGAATCACACACTCAGGAGGGAGAATTCATGGGCGTGGGTGACTGATTGGATACGGGCAACATGACCCCAAGGTTCCTGACTGCTGGAGGACAGGTGTGATATTAGAGGAAGGACAAGAGACCTAGGGAGGCTCCGGGACACAGAAATCCCCAGGGCTTATTCCAGGCACAGTGAACCCAGTCTGGCTAGATTAGAGGGGTTCTTCCTTTGTGTCTAATTTTAGGTTCCAGGAGAGTCCCCCAAAGCAATGGAGCATTTCCCATCCAACCTGGCTCCTGCCTACATCTTTTTAGGAGCAACGAGGGCTATTCCAGGCTTGTCCCCAGTGGGTGGGGATGGAGGAAGCACACCAATGAAGGCTGCTTCACCCTGAGAGGGGGCATGAAGGTCCCCCTCCATGCATCCAAGTTGTTGGGGACAGGCTGGGATGTCAACTTCCAGTCCTGAGGCCTGGTGAGAAGACCCCTGTCCCTGGGGGTCTGTTAGAGTGCTCAGGGGCTGGGACGGGGGTCTGGACTCCTCCTCTCACCACATGTCTTGCCTTGTCTGGTAGCCTGCGACCCACCATGAGGTCTGTAAGTAGGAACTAACCAACCTCACAGCGACACACACACAGTGCCAGCACATCAGGGGCCATAGTGTAACGGGAGGAAGATCTCAGGGTGGGCTGGGCCACAGAGTAAGTGGCCCCTCATCCTTCCTCCCCTGAATCTCATCTTCCCCTTGGGAACGCTCTGACTTTGACCCATTCCTGTACTCTTTGTAACAGAATTATTTCTCTGAATAATAATAATAATAATAATAATAATAATAAATACAGCTCCTGCCACTCTCCCCCTCTGCCTGCCAGGACCCAGCTACTCGGCATTCAGAAAGCCCAGCTTCCCCCCTCTCCCAGGCCTTTGCTGGGGCCGGAATACCTGCCTGACATCCTTCCCCTGCTCGAAATCTTCCCACGGACATTCCTGTTACTGAGGTCTCAGCTCAAATGATCCACTTCCTTCAGCACCCTTCCCGGATCACGCCCCTCTACCAGCCACCCTCTCCTGTCACTCCTTATCACGTTGCTGTGTCCATAACACTGCTACTGCCAGACATCATCTGGCTCATTTACTTGTTTGCCTGCCTTCCCACCATATCCCCAGCAGCTAGAACAGTGCTGGGCTCTTAAATAATAGTTGAAAGAACACAAGAAGGAAGGAACCTTTAAGGTGGGGGCAGCAGGTAGTAGGTGGGGCTAGACAGGATCTTCATATATATATATCCTAGAGGCCTGGTGCACAAATTCATTCATGGGTGGGGTCCGGCCGACCCACCCCGATAAGAGTGTTGGGGGGCCGATCGGGGCCCAGATCAGTGCACGTCATAGCCACCAGTCATTCTGGTCGTTCTGCTGTTTGGGTCACTGGGCTTTTATATATAGAGATATAATTTTTATTGATTTCAGAGAGGAAGGGAGAGGGAGGGAGAGAAACATCAATGATGAGAGAGAATCATTGATTGGCTGCCTCCTGCATGCCCCCCACTGGGGATCGAGCCCGCAACCTGGGCATGTGTTCTGACCGGGAATCAAACCATAACTTCCTGGTTCATAGGTCAAAGCTCAACCACTGAGCCACGCCGGCTGGGCCAGAATCCTCTTTTGGAGCCCTCCATTCCTTGACGGTGTCCTGACAGCTGTCAAGGCCGTTCCCCTTCAGAGGTGCTGAGCAAAGACACAAATGGGCCGTGAGGATGTGGCCAGGCCCAGAGCCTGGCTCAGCCCCTGTAGCAGCGAGATCCCACAGGAGCTGCCCACTCCGCAGGGAGCTTCTCCCCAGGGCTCCCTTGGTCTCTGCCTCCCAGGGCCCCTCCTGGCTCCTGGGCTGAGCAGGGCTGCACTCGGCCTGGCTGGCTGATTGCTACTTTATTACGTGATGATGACTTCCCCGTCCCTGGAATGATTAGGCCTTAATAAATAACATTTCTCTCTGATATTGTGCCATCATTAATTCTGCTTAGCTCTCCTCGGAGAAAATTTTGTGGAAACATTCTCGTTGCTGCTATTTAAAGCTAAATTAATTCGGCTGATTATTTCTGTCCAAGCAGATTTGTGGCCAGGCGGCCAGGGCCGGCACAAGGAGAAGCAAGGTGGGTGCTTGCCCCCCCTTGACCGAGCCTCGGCCTGTCCCTTGCTCTGCAGTTCTCGCTCCAGCCCCCTGAAAGGGGGAGGAAGAACTAACTGAAGGGGGTCTCGACCCTGATTTGGGGGCACAAGTCCTCCCACCTCCCCCAAAGCAAGAGCGACATCGGGAGGATCCGCAGCTGCTCTCCCTGCCAGTCCCCTCACCAGGGTTTGTACAGGGGCACCGCCCTTAGAGGAACCACTGGCGTGACACTGAGCTTCGCTGAAGAACGTGCATCAGGATGGGCTGCTACCTAAGAGAGAGGCGTTTCGTGCGCCCACTAGATGTCTACGTACCAGTTCTGGGGAGTCTGTATAAAAACCAGGTTCTGATCCTCCCCGGAGGGCTCTGCACAGCCACAGTGGGTCGTACAGACTGAAGAGATTGGCAGGGGTGGTCACGTGGGCAGCAGGGTCCTGGGCCCCGGAGCAGGTGCTTGAGGGAACGACGCTGCGTCTTGATGCCCTGTTCTCCCGACGGGCAGGGCGGCGCAGGGCACAGCAGGCTTCTCAGTACCGTGGCCGGATTCTGTGAACTCAGGTTTCTACAAAATCGCAGAGGGCTTGGCACAACCCAGCGAGGTTCTGAGGAGACAGGCAGGATTCTGGGTAGCCGGGTGGGTTTCTGGGTAAGCAGCCAGGGTTGCGCAGCATGAAGGCGGTCTTCTGGATGGCAATACTGGAATCTGTTGAATCAATTAAAAAAGCCCAGAGCCGAGTTCTGGGAAGCTGAGCGGACTTCTGTCCAATCAAGTGGGATTCTGAGTCAGAGAGCAGGCGCCTGGGTCTGAGAAGAGGGCTCTGCGGCCAGTGCAGGGCGTCGGATAACAATGATGTGATGATGCATTTGGGGAATGAGAAAGCGATTTCTTTCTGGCCAGGAGGAGCTCCGTGTACAGATCCACATCCGAATAAAGGAGGGCTCTACACGACACAGCAGGCCCGGCCGGCGTGGCTCAGTGGCTGAGCGTCGACCTAGGAACCCGCAGGTCACAGTTTGATTCCCGGTCGGGGCATCCTAGCTGCAAGGGAGACTGGGAATGTGATTATTTGACATTTTTAGTGACCGTGGAGGGAAGCTGGTCTCGCCAAAAAAGCAGGGGACTCCTTCAACATAGGAAGGGGGTTGGACAGCCAAAAGGAATGACACATTTCCATTGCCCCTGCTGCCAGTCATGCAACGTCTCCGCGACCACAGGGCCTTTGCGCATGCTACTTCTTCTGCTGGTCTCCCGTCTGCCCCATTTCCCACCTACCATTTCCCTGCACCCTGTCCACACAGTCTAGGTCTTACTTAAACGCGATGACCTCATGGAGGTTTTCCCTGACCCCCCTCACACAGCGTCTCCATTCGCTCAGCGATAGCGCCTTATTCTTTTCCTCCATTGTACGTCACTGTGTGCTTACCTGTTTATTTGGGTGTTTGTCCATTTCCTATAAATCTTCTGCTCACCCCTGTGCCTAGCCTGGGCTTCAGCTCCTGGGAGAAGTGGTCTCGAAGTCCCTACCTTCAAGCCTCTAAATCTCCCCTGCATTTTGGGCACCTGTCCCTGGGGGTCACGCACACACCTGGCTCCGTGTGGCCCAGACAGAGCGCGTCACTTTCCTGCCCAGATGGTCTCATCCCCCCAGTCATGCTGTGTTAGCAGCCGAGTCCTCATCCCTTTCATCCTCCAAACAAGAGGTCTCGGAGTCATCACAGACTTGCCCGTCTCCATCGCCCTCATCACCCACCTAGTCCCTTCCTTCTCTACGTCCATCGCTCCATCCTGACCCTCAGGCGGCGCCTCCAGAATGACCAGAGCAGCTCCCCTGTGCACATCGCTTTACCGTGTGCCGAGACCACTGTACTCATGTTCTTGTTTGCTCCTCGAAAGCGAGCTGCAGGGGGCTGTGGCTGGGAAAGCAGTGTTATTATTGTAACTGGGATACGGTGTCCTTGCTGTCCCACAGACCAGAGGTGACGGTCCCTTAAACAAGATCAAAGTTCATTTCTTCCTCGTGGTTCTAGGCTGACCACAGCAGTCCAACTTAATATGGGGGCTCCTTGGTGTTGGGGACCCCCTCTATCTGGCTGCTCCACTCTCCTTAGGGTGTCTCCCTCCTTAGCACGGGTTTGCCCTCCAGCCAGGGGGAAGGGAGGAGAGGCAGCAGTGGGTTGGGAGGGCCAGTCAGCACCTTCTCAAGAGCACACCCAGAGGTGCCCACGCCACCTCTCACACAGCGCTGGCCCAATCTAGCTGCAAGGGAGGCCCAGCCTCGTTGGTTCTGGAGGGCCATGTGCCCAGCTAAACTGTAGCAGTTCCATTGCTAAGGGAAGAAGGGGATGCAACCAGTGGTCTCCACCACACAGATTTAAAAAAAAACAAACACCAAAATTAAAAGAATTGCCCTGGCTGGTTTGGCTCAGTGGATAGAGCATTGGCCTGGGGACTGAAGGGTCCTGTGTTTGATTCCTGACAAGGGCACATGCCAGGTTTCGGGCTTGATCCCCAGTAGGGGGAGTGCAGGAAGCAGCCAATCAATGATTCTCTCTCATCATTGATGTTTCTCTCTCTCCCTCTCCCTTCCTCTCTGAAATTAATAAAAATATATATTAAAATACAACAACAAAAAAGCCCGACAATAACAGACACTGAAAACAAACACGATTAACCCTTCGAAGGCATGTGCTCTCTCTCACTGCAGGCCCAGGACCACGCTGCAGGCGGTGCTGTCATTGCCTCCTTACAGAGGAGGGCCCTGGGGTGAGGACGGGATATTGAATGACTCGCTCCAGATCACAGCACTTGAAAGTGACAAGATGGGGTCCCAAGTGATGGCACGTGATTCCAGAGCCAGGATTTCCCCAAGGGAGGGGGGACCATTTCAGTTTTCATATCTTAAAACAGGAGGGAGTGAATTATTAATATTTCTGGAGTGAGTGAATTTCTGTTCCTTTCTGTTGGCTCCTCAACCCTAGAGGAGGGACTTCCACCCTTTCTTGCCCCATGGGAATGCGCTGGTGGGGTCTCCCTTTCCTTACTTACTCCCTCCCAGTGGGGGCACCTGCCATGTGACTTCACTTTCCTCACTGAGTGTGTGTGTGTGTGTGTGTGTGTGTGTGTGCATGTGTGTGTGCGTGTGCACGCGCGGGGGAGGAAAGGGGGGGCACGTTCCGCAGTGAGGTCTTGTTTTCAACAGTGAGGAAACTCAACCAAAAAATAATTCTTGCCGTGGTCCCCTGGGCCTCACATCTTGTCTGCATGTTACTGTTCACGACACACAGCCTGGGAACCGGAGGCGGAGGGAGCTGGAGGGGGCTGTGCCTCTCTAATCAATTTCCTCCTTAATATAACATTAAGAGCCAACACCTGCTAGTCCCTTCACATGATTTCTCACCCACGTTGATGAGTCGGGTGCCTCTCTTTCCAGAGAAGGCAAGCTGGGCACAGAGAGGTCAAATCACAGGGTAGGCGATGGAGCCGGGATAAAGCCGAGGCCAGAGCTCTAACTGCTACAGGGTGACTGTAAGAAAGCGCTGCTAAATGCTCGGTCACTTCAGCGTGGACGAGACCTTGTCGCTACAGTGTGTTTCGTCTCAGCATGAAACTCAGGTTGCGGATAAGGAGACTGAGGCTCAGAGAGGCCAGGCATGCTCCCCATTGGCCCAGCGTGTCCCTAGGCCATTCCGAGGCTCCGTGCTGTCGGGGCGGTTTGGGGGAGCGTCTGTCCCAGAGGCCCTTTGGCTGGAAGGCAGGTCTCTGGCCTGTCTGTCTCTCACTTCCCTCCAGGGGAGCTTCCCTTTCCTCGGGGATCCCTGCCCCTCGCAGGCCTCCCTCCCTTCCAGCTGCTGCAGCTGTGCCAGCCCATGTGGGAGGAGGGGTGGCGGCGGGTGGGTGTTGAGTGGGGGACGGAGGCTGTTTATTTACAATGTGACAATTTTGATGTATTTGCTAGGGGGAATGAACACCCCAGCACGCACAATTAAATTAAAAGATCAGCGGTTGTGGGCGAGGCTCGTCCACAGCTGACTTGGAACCAAATGGATCGGAGAGAAAGAACATAAATCGCAGTGGCTTCAGCTACTCAGCCAGGCAAGGCCCCCTGCAGCTCTCAGATGCTGCTCTGCCCCCCGCCCCCGGCTTGCCCAGGTGCGTACCCCGATTAGGGTGGTTGGTGGGGCTTGTGGGGTGTGATGGGCCGCCCTGGGGCGTCTGGGCACTGCTCTCTCCTCCAATGGGCAGAACTGGCCATTATGGTGAACTTCTGTCTCCTGCCCGCTTCAGCCAGCTCGTCAGCAGGTCCTGCGGGCCCTAACACGTCTGTGCAGTCACGTGTCAGCCAATAGCGCACCAGATACACCGTGGTGGTCCCTGAGATCACATGTAACGGAGCTGAAACTTCCTATAGTCATAACGTCACAGTGCAACACATGGCTCTCATGTGTGTGACGCTGGTGTAAAACACTTACCCGTCACAAAAGCACGGCCCCTACCACCAGGTACGGTGAACAGTACTTGATCATAAATGACTGTGCTGCTGGTTTATGTATTTCCTAGACTATACTTTTTTATCATTATTTTAGAGTGTCCTCGCTTTACGAATATAAAAAATAGTTCACTGTAGAAGTTGTGTTATGCTGGCAGCAGCCTCATGTGCCTCCTGTTTACCGGGTCTCTGATGGCCTCATTTTCTCTTGTGTTTGGTTTAATCTCGAGCTGTTTTGTGCAGTAACAGCAAGGCCTGGGGGCGACAGGCCGCAGCAGGGAGCCTAGCTGTGCCGTGGGCTAGACCATCGAGGTTCGTGTGAGTGCACCCTATGACGTTCGCACGAGGACGAAAGCGCCTGACGACGCATTTCTCAGAACGTGTCCCCATGTCAAGCAGCACGTGCCTGTCGGCTCCCTGCTTTCTCTCCTCTGCTCCCTGGGATGCTCACCCTGCACCTCATCTGAAACACAGCAACAGCCTCCCCCCTGGCCTCCCCACCTCCAGTTTTGACCAGTGAGATCCACTCAGCTTTCATTCTCCTGCCTGTATCCCTCCTACATTTCTTAGCCTGTCATTCAAAACCCTTGTATTCAAAGCCAGGTTTCTGCTGTGATGCTGCTGCGTAACAAACACTCCCCAGGTTCCCAGGGCTTAAACCATGAACACTTTCTCGCCCGAGGGTCTTCAGTGGGCGGGGCCAGCTCTGTTTGGAGCTGTGGGCTGGGTGCTGGTGTGTGACGGGTGACTCTTGTTCTGGGACAGGCCGCTACCCAGAGCGTGTTCTCACGACAGATGGCAGAGGCACAGGACGCCACGCTGAGCCACACATTAAGCCAATTTCAAGTCCCTGCTCATGTCAAGTCCGTGAACACTTTATTGACCAAAGCACGTCATGTGGCCCAGCCCACGGGCTCAGGGAAGTACACTCCACTTCCTTAAACAGGAGGAGGCAAGTCTCATGGCAAAAGGAGCAGATATGGAATTCTCTCACCAGGAGAAATGGAGGGATTGGGAACAATAATCCGATTTGCCATAGTCCTTTACAACTGCGGTTCTTAAAGACATAGTCCTCGGCCCAGTACGTATCATCAGCATCACCTTGTCCCCACCCTAGACCCACTGAATCGGAAACTCTGGGGGTGGGGGCCTGGCAGTTTGGGTTCTAACCAGCCCTCAGGTGATGGGGAGAACTGCTGCTGGACAGCCAGGCGGCCCCTGTCTTTATCCCTGAGACCCTCAGCTCCGACCCTCCCAGAGCCTCTAACTTCTCTCCCTGCGAATGCTCACTCCTCCCTCTTCTAACAAACTCCAGCTTGTTTTCCAAAGCCTGAGCCAAATGTCTCCTCTTCTGGGACGCCTCCCCCCCCCCCCCCCAACCCCCATGCCCGGCAGAGTGACTCCCTCTCTCCTCCGTGCTTCACGGGACTCTTACAGGTTCACTCAACACAGCGGAATTGCATGACAGAGTTGCATGACAGCTCTGAGTCCTCCAGGGTCAGGACTGCATCTTATTGGCTGTTTCATTCCCTCCCCCCCTCCCCCGCCCCCACCCTCCCCTGCATACACCTGGCGCAGGGTAGGCACTCAGTAACTACTCACCGGTTTGGTTGCTGATTTCAGGCACTGTTGCCAGGCGGAGGGAGCACTAATATTTCCAGCTCAGGCATCCAGGTGTCCCAGAGCGTTTGGTGGAGCAAACGGAGGGGATGAGGGGTGAGGGTGCCTGGGAGGAGGGCAGATGTGGCAGGACCAGGAGAGCCCTCTCCTCTCTAATCTTTTTCTTCCGGGCGGACAGGTGCATTTTAGGGGAAATTGAATCTGCACATTTCAGCTTCATTTGCACTTAGCACATCTGGTTGGCAGTGGGCAGGAGGCTTTTGATGTCTGCGTGTTGTGCCTAAGCCTTTTTAAGCCTCTTTTCTTTGAAGCCGGGAGACTTGTCTTTAAACAGACTTGCACATCCTCCGGAGCCTCCATCTTTGGAGACCTGGCTCCCAAAGGTGCTGGGGGGCCCTGCCTTCTGCATTCTCCATCCTCCATTCGCTCAGCCTACCCACACTCATTCCAGACTTACTGCGTGCTTTCGCAAAGCTGTGTTCGGTAGAAGAGGGTGGGGGAAACCTGGTAGATTTCAGAAGCCGACTCACCAAGCTCCTTCTAAGCTTGGCAGGGCCTGCATCCTCCCTGCCTGGGCTTCCAGAGCGGCCAGAGTGGCCCATGATTCCCCCGCCATCTCCCCACCCGCCTGTACAGCCATCCTTTGCAGTGGGGTTCTTATTCCTATTGTGGGCAGTGGATGGCTTCTTAATCTCACGGAAGGTGTGAAGAAAGCATCTCTAGAAATCGGGGCTGTTGTTACTGATCTGAGAAACCCACGCCAAGGCCAGCAGCTGGCTGTGTGGGAGCCTCGGAGCCCCTCCTGCAGAAGGTTTGCAAGAGACGCAGGAAAACACCTTGGCCCCTCCTTTCAGGTGGCTGACTCCGCTCCCCCCATGCTAACCCCCCCTCTCCGGGCTCTTCCTGAGCCTCAGAGAAGTCCCGAGTGGGGCCCTGATGAGCGGAGCAGCTGTCATCCTCTGACTGGAGCAATCAGTGGCTCCGCGGGCGGGGAGCGCAGGCCTGTTTCCCTGCTCACCTGGCGGCCTGCGGGCGCTGGGATTGAATCAGGGCTCTGATTGCTGGGTGACTCTCAGAGCTTCTGCGGGGTGTGGGGTGTCCCTGTGCCCCCTCCTCACCTCTGTGTACCAAATGGAACATCTCCGTGAGGGTGGGGTGCGGAGCTGAGGGTGGTGGGGTCTGAGCCTAGTTAAGTAGGGGCCCTGGGGGGTCTGAGGAGGGAGGAGGAGGAGCATCCCGTGGGAAACGGCTCTTACGTGTGGCTGGAGAGCCGCTGTGGGCCTGGGGGAGGCCCCACTCTGATGGGAAGGAGGGAGGTGCTCTTGACTGTACCACCGTGTCCCAAGCAGGAGCCGCTGGACACCTGAGCCCCAGAGCAGAGAGGTTATTCTCCTTCTTCATGGTTTCATGGCGGCTGCCGTGCGCATGGCACACGGACGGGGCCTGAGCCACAGGGAGAGCGGTCTGCAGGCTGTCTCAGATTTAAACAACGAGGCACCACCTCCGCCTCCGGAGTCCTTGCCTGGCTCCTCCTGTGCCCGGGGGGTGGGGACACAGTGTGGCAGCAGCTGAGGCTGAGCCGGGCCTGGACCCTGGGTCCTCTGACTCCATGGGCCCAGCAGGCTTCCGCTGTGCACGCTGCCACCTGTGGGTCCCCTGACGCCTGATCTAGTGCCTTAGCCCTTCCCAGCACGGGCTGACCCTGAGAACGCACGTCCTGCTCCGGCAGTGAGAGCACCGAGGAAGCTCACAGAGGCCAGGAGACAGCTCTCCAGGCAGCTGGCCACCCGCGGGCGGCCGAGAGGTCCGGCTGTGAGCCCGAGGCCAGCGCACCCCGGGCCTTCGCAGAGGGACTGGGACTTGTAGTGTGTGTGTGTGTGTGGGAGGGCGGGGGCGGCCTGTGGGAGGCGGGTCTTGTACTGAGGTCCGTGTAGGAGGGGGGCCTGGCGCCAGCCCCTGCTTAAGAATAGACATCGAGTCCTTATCCAGCCAATAATGATCGCAATCCGGGAAGCCGCGGTTCCCCTCCGGGGCCTTCCATCACCACCGGATGGGAGCGGAAGCTGGAAGCAGGCGTCAGGCCCACGCAGAGGGGAGCTGACAGCTGCCTCCCGCCCCCGCCCAGCTCCTCTCGCTCCCAGGTGTCTGCAGGCACCTGGCTGGTGAGGGGGTTGCGCCTCCTCCTCCCGGACTCTGACCTACATAGGGGAGGGGAGGGAGTGAGTGGGGGAGCCTGGAGCCTGGAGCCTGGATCCCGGCCATGCCACGCCCTGGCTGTGCGCCCTGGGCCTTGGTGCCCCCATCGTGACGTGACATGGGTGATCACACCCATCTCTCCATCAGCGGAGGGTCGCATGGGATGATACATGCGATGACACGTGCGATGCCTGGTGCGTGCTAAGCTCTCTATTTTGGTGACAAACCTACTATGTCCCTCCATATGCTGCCTCACCTCACCCCACACAAACCCAAGACATAAATACCCGCTGGGCCAAGGCAACGTTCATCCAGCTGTGCCCTCACCCCCCACGCCCACTGGTCAATACTGGCCAAGGGCCCAGGCCTCTCAGAGGGCCCCTGGGCTGTGTGGCAGGTGTGAGCGCTTGTTTCACTGCCCGGTGGGCTGGTGGGCTTGGTCACGCCCCTCTGCTCTGCACTCCAGTGTCTCCAAAGGCTGGGAGGCCCAGTTAGTGCTCAGCAAATAACTGTGGGTGGAGGTTGTCTGGAACCTATTGGGTTGAGGGGGGATGGATAGTAAGCACGCTATGGAGTGTTTACTACGTGCCAGGCATTTTAATAACAATAAGTGGCCTGTGTTGTGAGTGTGTACCCTACAAGCAGAATTACACTCATTCCTCACAATAACCAGGAGAGGTAGGTACGTCTACTATCCTCTTTTATGCAGATGGGGAAACTGAGGCACAGGGAGATGCAAACGCTTGGGGCGTCGTTACCACCTTGAGGCTGTCTGCTCTAGAGCCCAAACTCTTAACCTCCTGCAGGTGGGGCAGCACCTGGGCCCCCTGCAGAGGTCCTCATGACCATCTGCCGTTGTCTCTTTACAGACAGGGAAACTGAGGCCAGGGCTTCGGAGAGGCTTGCTGGGCTCCCCACTCCCCTGGCTTTCCCTCTCTCTGCCCCCTCCTCAGAAAGATGGTGCAGGGGGGGGGGTTCCCTCTGGCTAGACCCTGCCCATCCTCAGCCCGTTTCCAGGCAACCTGTTTTCTGGGCAGTGCCCCCTGGTGAGGCTGTGTTGCTATGGTGACCGCAGTGGGTACAGGTGCATCTTCAAGATGGTGAAGGAAGCAGCTCCAGTTCCCAACTGGTCCTCAGTCTCCCTTTGAGAGACTCCGGGGTGCACAGGCAGGTCCTCTGAGGTGCAAACGCACCAGGCACATGAAGGGGAGGATGGGGTTGGGCCTCTGGTGGGGGAGGGGGAGGGGGAGCAGACTCGAGGGGATAGGAGGGAAGGAACAGGGCCCAGAGCCTGGTTCACTGGAGTGGAAAAAGTCCCCCTCCAAATTGCTGGCTTCAGAATCGCCCCCTGACCTCTGCACCTGCTGAGATGCTGAGGAGGAGATTTTGTACTTACGGGGGGGGGGGGGGGGGGAGGAGTCATCTTTTCTTTTCCTTTTTAACTTGAAAAGATATGTTAAAAATACCGACTCCAAGGTTAAAGTCAACCCAGTCCCACTGCATAAAATTATACAAAAATAAATTAAAATTGTCCCCCTCCACATTAAGTCCCATCACGCAGAGGAAAAAAATCGTTAGTAGTTTGGGAAATCTACTTACTGATTTTTATATGTATATACAGATAGAGCCATATCTCTCTACTCATACATGTAAAAATATATTGTGTTAAATTGGAATCCTACTCTACAAATTGGCTTACACCAGTGATGGCGAACCTATGACACGTGTGTCAGAGGTGACACGCGAACTCATTTTTTTGGTTGATTTTTCTTTGTTAAATGGCATTTAAATATATAAAATAAATATCAAAAATGTAAGTCTTTATTCTACTATGGTCGCAAATATAAAAAAATGTCTATATGTGACACGGCACCAGAGTTAAGTTAGGGTTTTTCAAAATGCTGACACGCCGAGCTCAAAAGGTTCGCCATCACTGGCTTACACCTCGCTTTTTTTAACTTCATAATATATGCTGGAGATTTTCCATGTCCATAAGTATGGCTCTATCTTAAATTACTAAGAGCAGAGAAAGAGCAACCCTGGGGGCTCCCTGGAGGAGGGGGAGACGGACGCCCTGAGTGGAGCAGGGAGACGGTTACAAGCAAGGCAGGAAACTAGCACTTGTTACAACGACAGCGCGCCGGGTACTCCCATCGTGTCACTTCCTTCGGACACAATCCATAGAGCCGATCTGATCCCGTCCACAGGCTCCCAATGCCAGGACCTGGGAGAAACCAGGCCTTGATCCCAGGCTGGGTTTCCTCAAAACTTCACGAGGCAAGCTGTCCGGCCGCTGGCATGGGGGGCCTGGGGGAGCCCCCTCCCCTGCCCCCAGCCCCCCTGTCGTCTCTCCAAGGCAGGGGGAGCCAGGGGGAGCTCTGTGCTCCACAGACCACGTTGGGATTCATAAAACGGTAGTTTATTGAACAAGCCTGGGGAGAAGGGAAGTCATGAGAACCGCTGTATAAATTACGAGGCCATTGGTGTTATACGGCGGGAGCGAACGCTGTTAGTCCCCAGGTACAGGGTACAGGGAGCCTCCCCGACTCCACCCTCCTCCGCCTGCTGCCATGTCTGCTCCCGGGAGCCTCAAGGAGTGAGGTCCGTGAGCCCATGGGGAGACCTTCCAGGCTGAGCTGGGGAAGCCCTCTGCACGCCTCCGTTTCCTCTTCCCTGCAGTAGACGGAGCAGTGACGCCCCCCATAACCCCCCCCCCCCAGACCGAGTGGGGCTTTGTCAATGGACAGGGCTGCATGGGCTGGGCTGTCCTATTAGGGTTATTACCACTACCGTATTTCCTCACTTGGAAGATGCCCACTATCTTCCCTTCCAACATTTTAATTTTGCCAACGTGATGCATTTTACATGTAATGTAATGTAACTCCACGTTTGCCCCGGAAAAGCTGTTAACTTTAACATAAAATTAATGGCATCGTAGAATGGAAGAAACAGGATATTATTGCTGTTGTTATTTATCGTCGTTAGTATTTCGAAGACCTGGATGCCACTATCTACTTCTCACCTTACAGAGGAAAGCCAGTGCAGGAGGAGCGGGGAAGAGGGGGGAGGGGGCAGGAGGCTCAGAAGGCTGTGGTGTGGCCCTGAGCAGGTCACTTACCATCTGGAGGGCCCAGTTGTCTGGTTGGTCTGACACAGGATTTTCCGGGGATGTGAGACCTTCGGGGCTAAAAAGGAGGATGTGCCAGCCAACCCAGGGGCAGGTTGGCCTTCCTGCTCTTGACTCTGGGCCCTGCCTGGTTTCCTCCATCCTCTGGGGCAACCGGCACGAGGAAGGTGTGAGGATTTGTCCAAGTCAAGGGCTTCCCCGTGTGGGCTGAGAGTCGCCCCATGCACCGTGAGGTGGCTGGCTAGATTCCCAGCCAGGGCTTATACCTGCACTGTGGGCTTGACCCTCAGCAGGGGGCATGCAGGAGGCAGCCGATCCATGTTTCTCTCTCTCCTTCTCCCTTCCTTTCTCTTAAAAAAAATCAGTAAGAACATATTCTAAAGGAAAAAGGGGGAGGGCTTGCCTGCAGTCCAGGGTCCCTCTGACCAGGGTCCTGGTGTAGCCATGAGATCTCAGCCCGAAGAGCCGGCTGGCAGAGGTCATTAGCATGAACCCCAAGCTTTGGGGGTGGGTCATCCTCTGATCTGGTGACTGGTTTCCAATGCGATCAAAGGTACCTACCAGAGTGACTGCGTGTTTGTTAGGTTTTCACTCTCCCGGGAGTCTCCATCCCCGAGGCAGACAGGGCCATCTCAGAGACCCACGGACAGATGGAAGGAAGGAGGCCCATCCATACCAGCTCCAGGAGGAGAGGGTGGAGCTCTCGGGCCACGGCTTTCCCGAGAAATGCCCTGCCCTCATTCTCCACTTGGTTACTTGGTGGGAGGTGGGGTGGACATGAGGGAGGGGTGGCACCACCGCCTGGGGCCTGGTTGTTCTCTGCTAATGGCCCTTCAAGTGGAGAGTGAGCTGGGACTTAGCTCTCACTTCAGCCTTTTGCTGTGTGACATCGGGCTGATCACATACCCTCTCAGTTTTCCGATCGGTAAAATGAAGAATCAGTGTTAATAAAGTGGTTTCTAAACCCATTAGAAATCTGAAGGAGGCTGTTAAATACAGGTCTCCAGCGTCTCTGGGAGGGGGGTCAGCTTCTCAGAGATTCTGATGCAGTTAATTTGTGGGTTGACATTTGGGAATGCTGGCCTGGGTGGTCAGTAAGGAGGTGGGTAGGGGGAGCCAGACTCTGTGATGGTGGTGGTGGTGGGTGTATGTGGGGGGTAGGGGTGGTGAGGGGTGTGGTGTTGGGGTGTGTGGGGGGTAGGGGTGGTGGTGGTGGGGTGTGTGTGGGGGTAGGGGTGGTGGTGGTGGGGTGTGTGGGGGTAGGGGTGGTGGTGGGGTGTGTGTGGGGGTAGGGGTGGTGGTGGGGTGTGTGTGGGGGTAGGGGTGGTGGTGGGGTGTGTGGGGGTAGGGGTGGTGGTGGGGTGTGTGTGGGGGTAGGGGTGGTGGTGGCAGTGGGGTGTGTGTGGGGGGTAGGGGTGTGGTGGTGGTGGGGTGTGTGTGGGGGGTAGGGGTGTGGTGGTGGTGGGGTGTGTGGGGGGGGTAGGGGTGTGGTGGTGGTGGGGTGTGTGTGGGGGGTAGGGGTGTGGTGGTGGTGGGGTGTGTGTGGGGGGTAGGGGTGTGGTGGTGGTGGGGTGTGTGTGGGGGGTAGGGGTGGTGGTGGTGGGATGTGTGGGGGGCAGGGGTGGTGGTGGTGGTGGGGTGTGTGTGGGGGGTAGGGGTGTGGTGGTGGGATGTGTGGGGGGCAGGGGTGGTGGTGGTGGTGGGGTGTGTGTGGGGGTAGGGGTGGTGGTGGTGGGATGTGGGTGGGTATGGGTGGCAGTGGGGTGTGTGGGGGGTAGGGGTGGGGTGGAGGAAGCATTGCAGAATGCAGAAGTGCAGGGCTTGGCTTCAGAGCAGCTGACCTTAGGCAAGTGACTTAACCTCTCTGAGTTTTCCTTTTCTTGTCTGTAGAAAATGGGGGAAATAATCCCCTAGAAGGGCCACTGAGAGGATGAAGTTACATAATCGATGCAGAAAGATTCCCTCTTCCCTCCAACCATGTGTCCCACCGTCCTGCGGCCCTGACCAGTCTGGCCAACCTCTCTGCACCCTAGGACAGGGGTCCTCAAACTACGGCCCGCGGGCCACATGCGGCCCCCCGAAAACATTTGTTCTTTTACTTCAAAATAAGATATGTGCAGTGTGCATAGGAATTTGTCCATAGTTTTTTTATAAACTATAGTCCGGCCCTCCAACGGTCTGAGGGACAGTGAACTGGCCCCTGTTTAAAAAGTTTGAGGACCCCTGGTCTAGGATCTGGGGGACCCGGGGGCGGTGACAGGGCCAGGGCTGGCAGGGCAGGGGCTTGGCAGAGGCGGCGGCGGAGAGGCCGCCCGAGAGGACGGGGAGGGAGCGGAGGGGGGCAAAGGGCCTCTGGGGACTGAAATATGGTTCCTGCATTCGGGAATGTGCCTCTTCATCAGCTTAATGGGCCTCTGGCGGAGCGGGGGCCTCGGAGGTGGGAGAGAGGAGACGGCAGCTGAGGCGGGAGGTCCTGGGTGTGGACGGCGGCCGCGGAGCTGGGCTGCAGCTGGCCACGGGGCCTGAGAGGGTCCCCGCAGAGGCCTGGAAGCTGGGCTGGCGGTTGAAACCTTCGCCACGTTCCCTCCTAACCCTGTCCCCAGCCCGGACCTGGCTCCTGGCTATTTGGTTGGGGGAGAATTCCTTCTGGGAACTGGGAACACCTGACCCTTGGCCTCTGCTTTCTGACACCCCGCCCAGCTTGGCAGCCTTGAGGATCCGAGGTCCAGGTGCTGGCTGGAGGGCAGGCGGAGAAGTCCTGTCGGGGAGGCAGGGTTCACGGCCGTGGCAGTGGCCTCAGTGGTGACCCCCGTTTGACACCTCAGGGGGGTTCAGAAGGCCCCTGGCAGGCAGCGGCACGCACGCTCAGCCTGGATGACAGCACCGGCTCACTGAGCAGGGGAGACTCCTGCCTCGAGGTGCGAGGTAGGAAGCGGGGCTGACCTGGTTCTCTCCACTTCTTTCTCTGTCCTGGAGCCCGTGGGAGGGGACCCTGGAACAGAGGGTCCCCTGGCCCCCGGTCCACCTGTCTAGTAAGGGGACTTATTACAAGATGCTTCATTCTGTCCTGGCTGGTTTGGCTCAGTGGATAGAGCATTGGCCTGCGGACTCAAGGGTCCCGGGTTCGATTCCGGTTGGGGGCATGTGCCTTGGTTGCGGGCGCATACCCAGTGGGGAGTGTGCAGGAGGCGGCTGATCGATGTTTCTCTCTCATCAATGTTTCTGGCTCTCTATCCCTCTCCATTGCTCTCTGTGAAAAATCAATGAAATATATTTTAAGGGAAAAAAAATGTTTCATTCTGGGCCTCAGTCTTCCCATCTAGAAAATGGGGTTCTGATACCACCCTCCCAGCAGTGAGGGAGAAGGTGATAAAATGGGTGAAGGCAGATGCGGGTACACCCTGGTGAATGTGAGCTGCAGCTCCGGCCTTCTCTGGCGGTGGTGAGGGATTCTCCGATGGGGCCAGGTGGGGGTGAGGGGGGCAGGGTGGCCGGGAGGGGGCCGCGTGGGAAGGGTTAGAAGCAGAAAGATGGAGCTCCTGTCAGGTGCAGGGCAGTGTCCCAGCTCCCAGGGCCTGCTCAGGGATGGCCCCAGGGCCCTTCCCACAGGCAGAAGCTCAGGGGAAGGCGTGTGCTTTGCATAAGCCAGTCTATCTGCCTCCACGTCTGTCTCAGGCAGCCTGGGCGCAAGCTGGGTCTTCTCCGCCTGATCTGAGTGTCCCCGCCTGAAGGGAGCCTGGGCCAGTCCCTTTGGGGCACAAAGGCCGAAAGGACCAGGGATGTTCCCAAAGCCACATGGTGGATGACGGGCAGGATGAGGACAGACACCTAGGCCTTTGGTTCCCGGTCCTGTATGCATTTCTACCACAGAATAGTGATGACGGTGGTGGTGATGCTAAAAAGAGTCCTATCAGCCCAGCTGGTGTGGCTCAGCAGTTGAGCATCGACCCAGGAACCAAGAGGTCACCGGTTCGATTCCAGGTCGGGGCACATGCCCAGGTTGTGGGCTCGATCCCCAGGGTGGGGCGTGCAGGAGGTAGCCGATCAATGATTCTCTCTCATCATTGATGTTTCTATCTCTCTCTGCCTCTCCCTTCCTCTCTGAAATCAATAAAAATATATTTAACAACAAACAACAAATAGTCCCATCAGTGAGCATTTCCCAAGCACCTGCAGTAGGCTGGGCACAGCTGTCAGCACTGAGCACACACTGACGCATTCAGTCCTCACACTAACCCATGGGGTAGGTGTCATGATCATTCCCGGTTGGCTCCTCAAGGCACCAAAGAACAGAGAGGTTGGGTGACTTCCCCAAGGCCGCAGAGCTGGCTGTGGCAGAGCTGGGACTCAGACCTGGGGGTGTGTTCCCGGGCCCACACTCTCCTCGGCCACATCCTGCACTGAGAGTTCACAGTGGAGCCAACTGGGGGTCCTCCGTGCCCCTGCCCCGGGTCTGGCCCGGCCCCCCACTCTCCAAGCTCCCGGCTTCCAGAACCCCCAGCAGGACCTCTGGGTCCGAGTGGGAGGGGCAGGGTCCCTCTGGCTGGGGCTCCGGCCCAGAGGTGATTCAAAGTTGATTGCCTGGAGAGCATGCTTTGTCTCCTGGTGTCAAGCCCAGAACAGCCGGGGAGACAATTGCTGCAGGAGCCACATTTGTTAATCTCGCATTCGTTAATTTATTTTATTTTCCATCCTCAGAATTAGGGCGAGCCTCTTGAACTCAATATGCAAATGTATGCAAAGCAAGATGAACAGGCATCTTTAAAAGCACTTTTTCTCCCCTGCCTGCATTAGTGGAATTGCTGCTCTCTCCAGCCAGCGGGCGGGCGGAGGGGTGGTGGGCAGATGTGGGGGAGGGGGTCCTCTGTCACTTCCCAAAGCAAGTTTCTGTCCACTAGCTCGCACGTCTGCCGTGGGCGTCTTTATTACCATTTATTAGCCCTGTCCAACGAGGCTCCGAGGACTGACGTTTCATGCTCAAGATCACAGAGAAAGGAAGGGGTGAAGCTCGAACCTGGGGCGGGGTGGGGGTGGGGGGGTGGGGGATGGGGGCTGAGCCGGGCTTGGGGTTCTGGGAAAGTGCCCAGCATGGTAGCCCCAGCAGCTTCCACCACCCTCTCCTCCCGGCAGTCCTTCCTGCGGTTGGCTTTGGCTCCTTGGCCAGGAGATGGAGAAAAGTTCTGCCCCCTGCCCTCTCCCTGCTCCAGTCCCCCCTCCCCCACGGACCCATAGGAGCAAGTTATTGTTCTCCAGGTGTTTAACCATCTCTCCCATCAGAGGCCTCAGTTAATTGCTAGAAAAGCCTTCCTCTGCTTCCCAGGAAGCAAAAGCTACCAGATTTCTCAGCAGTAGTCGTATTGCTGGAGGGGGAAACGGAGAAAGAGAATGTTAGAGAAAGAGAGGTGCGGGGGGGGGGGGGGGGGGGGGGAGGAAGGAGGCGGAGGAGGAGTAGGAGGGAGAAGTAACAGGACTTCCAGTCTTTAGAAAAGAGGCCCCTCCCTCCACCTTCCTCCCCTCTCCCCTCCTCCAGCCCCTCCCCTTCCCCCTGAAGGATGAAGCCAGACCTGCAGAAGGGCTTGGGGACTGGAGTGGGCGCAGAGCCCCTGAGGTGCATGGAAATGTGAAGGAGGATGGGGGTAGGGCCCCCTGGGAAGAGGCAGAGAGCATTCCAGAGTCTGAAGAGGAGACTTGGGCGAGAATAAATGAGCAAGGGGGCAGGGAGATGTTTCCACACTCTTCAGACCAACCCCCATGGGTCTGTGCAGACTCCACAGCCTGGGGTTGGAATGCCATCCGCCGGTGCCCAGTTACCCTGCCAGGATGCCCCCTCCTGGCTCAGAGGCCTCCCCTGTCCTTAGAGGCCCAGGTGGTCAGGGGCAGGAGACCACTGCTGCCTCCCTGGGCATCTCCCACCTGCTCCCTGCACCCACCAGTGCCCCAGGCTGCAGCCTGCTGCTGGGGGAGAGAGGCCCAGGCAGAAGGCAGGGCTGCAGCCTGGGTTGGAAGGAGAGGTGCCCACCATATGCTCTGTGAAGACACAGATACCAACCAGTGAGTCTGCCATCTAACCGCCTGTATGACAAGTTTTCCCGGAATCCCAGCCCCAACAGTCAGCTCTCAGTGAGCAATTGGGGATCCTGGGTGGAGGGACCCTAACAGCCCTGCCCTAGAATATCAGCTAGCCCCCCCTCCATGGCAGGTGGGTGCCACCAGGGTACCCACTCTCACGACACTTTCCTTCCAACCCCCTTCCCTTCATCAAATTATTCTCCAACATCAGGTTTTATTGGGAAAGAGTAGGAGGCAGGTTGAAAAATAAACATTTTAAAGATAAATCAATAAATAAGGGAGCAGGCCACTCTTTGCCCCTTTAATTTTTTAAGGGAAAAATTAATTTTCCCCTTGCCTAAGTACCTGTCACCTTAAATTAATGTCTCTGGGAGCGAAAATGATGGAGAAGTTGGGTCATTAGGCAAATTTTAATTAGAAGCTCAGATGTCCTTTACTAATAAGATCTTACATATATTTCATTCTGTTCTTGCCTCCCGACTGCCAGGACATCTTTGCAACACAACCGAGGGCCTGGGGGCCAGGGCGATGCGATCTTAGGGAGATGGGGTTGGGGCAAGGGAGAGGAATGGGGAGGGTTGTTTTTTTCCATGCAAGGGGCTGAGAAGGGCAGGGGAGGGGGGTCATGCGGGAAAGGTATTTCTGCTTTTATTCCAGAAAGGGGGTGTCCACTCCAGGGCCCGGGCCTGCTACCTCTCTCCGTGTGTGTGTGTGTGCACGTGTGCAGTGAAGCAGTATACAGCAGTTAAGAGGGTGGGTTCTGAAACCAGACTAGTCAAGATTCACATTAAGGCTCTAGCTGTGTGTCCTTGAACTCGCCGCTTAACTCCTCTCTGCCTCAGTTTCCTTGCCTGGAAAATGGGCATAATGGGGACCTACCTCCTAAGGGTGTTGGAACGGCTCACCCTGACTTGACCTGCTCAGAGCGCACCACCTGCAAGCCCAGGAGCCGCCCGCAGGACAGCACTGGGCGTGGGTCAGGAGGACATGGCTCTGAGCCCGACACCCCCACCTCCATTCTGGGGGATGGGACGCTGGTAGGCCACCTTACTTCTCCGAGCATTTGTAGGTTTGCTGCTGGCCAAGAGGCTCAGAGGTGAGCCCTGGGAGTCTGAATGCCCCTCCCTGGGTGGGACAGCGCTCCGAGGACACGCAGCACACGCTGGGGAGCACTGGCCATGAGCCAGGAGGCGGGCCTGCCCCACCTGCCTGCTCACTTGCAGGCAGTGCTAGTCAACACGCATGACAGGATGCAGCTGATGACACGCCTCCAGCAGGTGCGCGCCTGTCTGTGCATGTGGTCAGGGAGAGGGACCCAGCGAGGCTCCTCCAGCCCCTCAGGGGACTCCACGTCTCTTCTGGACCAAGTCCTTCCCCGGCTTTGCAAATGCACCCCGTCTCAGCCAGGCCCACGCAGGCCGCACGTGCAGGCACAGAGCTCGGGGGCCCCTCCCAGGGCCTGCTGGTGGTGGACAGCGGCACTTACTGATATTTCGCATCCCACCCCGTGTCTGTCTGGATCGAATGCGCTCAGACTCAGTCTGGGCCATGGCTCATGTCCCAGGAGCTTCTCTGGCCTAGTTGTGGGAGCCCTGGGCCCCTTGGAGAACGCAAGTTCCTGAATTTCGTGTCCAGAGGCCCTTCGTCACAGGGCAGGGGGACACAGTGGCTGTGCGCTTCCCCCTGGATGTTCTTGCTCCCCTGGCACTGCTGGGGGAAGAGACTGTGAGGAGAACCATGCACGGGGCCTGTGAATGGGCATGAGAGGCACCTGCCCCGTCCCAGGCGCTGTGCGCGCCACTCCACACACTGACCCATTTAGTCCTTGAATGACCCAGAGACACTGTCATTATCCCCTTTCACAGATGGGAACACTGAGGGAAGGAAATGTCCCTAAGGCCACACAGCGGGAAGCTGATTTTCACATCTAGGCCTGGCTGGGTTTTAATTCTCTCCTTTGTAGATAAGCATGTGGGCAGGATGGGGGGGGGGGGGGTGCCAGACAGTCCCCCAGTCTCTGTGCCTGTGGCTCAGAGGCCACGGGGTTTGAGAAGCTGTGTGTCTGCAGGTGAGGCCCTTCCCTTCTCTGGGCCTTCCTCTCCCCCGGGGGCAGTGAATCAGGTGAATTCTGGCAGCTTCTGAGAACGAGTTTGGAGGACTCCCTGGAGAAGAGAAAGGATGCAGAGGGCAGAGGAGCTGGTGAGGGGAGGCCAGGGCTGGGTTGAAGCTGTCACCCCCCCTCCCCCAACTCGTTGGCCCCAAGTTCATGTTTGGGGCATGAGGTACAAGCCGAGGGCAGAGCTGTCACTGGGGCCATTACTCACCACGGCAACACCTTGGCCGCTGCTGCTCACGGACCCAGCTTCCTGTGGAAAGGAATGGAAATTGCGTTCATTTTCTGGGAACAAAGAGAGCAGCTCGCCTGCCCGACCTTGCCAGCGACCCCCCCTCGTTCTGCTCCCGGCCTCGCTCGCTCGGTTGTGGGAAGACTGGCTGCCTGGAAGAGATGGGTGGGGAGACAGAAATGAATGAAGCAGTGAGGCCGAGGTCTCAGAAGGGACTCAGAACCGGCATCATCAGTGTCTCCTCCCCTTACTCTGGGGAAAGGGAGTTGGGGGCACACAGCTCCCCAAATGTGTGCAGGAAAAGTGATGGTGGCAGGAAAAGTGAGGGCGGAGGCCCTGTGGGCTGGTGGGGGGACATGTTTGCTGGCAGGGCCGAGGAGGAGCTGGGGGTGGCCTGCTGGTGGGAGGAAGCCCAGCCTGGGAGACCGTACTCTCTTCTTTGGTCACGTGTGATGTACGAAGCCCTTCCACACACACCGTCTCATTAAATTCCTCCATTGCCCCATTTTAAGCAGAGGAAACAGGCTCAGAGGGGTGAAGGGATTTGCTCAAGAACCCAGCGTTTCAGGTGGCGGGGTCTGGAGGCAAACGCCAGCCCATGTGACCCCAGGGCCTTTCCACTTTCCCAGGGCACCTCTCTCCCTCTCTCCTGGCCCGGAGTTGGGCGTTCTGAGTTTCAGAGACGCGATGTCAGTGCTAAATTGCCATGCACATTCCCCAGGGCATCTGTAACATGAGATGATTAGACCGCATGATTGCCAAAGTCCTTTCTAGGGTGGTCTTTCTGTACTTAAGAGGTGAGAGTTTGGGGGCTCCCCCAACCCAGCGTTGAGAACCATGAGTGGTTTGGAGGGACATCGGGGTCACTAGGCTGACCTTTGTCAGCAATGGATTAGAATGGAGTCTTTTTGCTTCTGGGGACCTCACTGACCTTCCCTTCTGCAGACCTGAGTCCTCGGGCTGTGGGTTCTAGCCCTGCAGATGTGGAACAGCCCCGGGGAAGTGGGTGAAGAGACAGCCCAGTCCCTGGCTCAGCAGGCAAGGAAGCCTGCGCCCCTTCTTTCCCGCCCCCTCCCTCCCAGCCACAGACCCCAATGAGCAGCTGAGCACCCAGGTTCCCAGACGCTTGCCTGCACTGGATACGTGGAATAATGGAGATGCTTTTGGGGCTGGGAGGAGGGGGATGGGAGGTAGGAGGCGAACCTGAACCTGTAAAAATGTAAGAGAGAGATTTCAGGCTCCAGGTTGCACTTTCTTCACGCTTTTAGGAAGGTGTCTGCTCCCTGAAAGGACTCCTGGCCTGAGTGTCATTTTCTGAGAATCACCCCACTCCTCTGAGCAGGGAGAGGCAGAGGCAGAGCTCTGCTTCTGGGGAGACCAGTCCTTGTCCTGTGGGAGTATGAACCCAGCGAGGGAGACACAGCTCCCTATGGGGATGGGTGCCCGACTGGACCAGTATCACAGCTGCCTCTCTTAGGGAAGGGATTCTTCTGTTGGTGGGGAATATAGTGTCCTTGACTTCATGGGGGGCAGGGGGATGGTCTGAAGGACTTCAAGGGACGGAAAGTGGGAAATGTAAAGTTCAAACGTAGAAAGATGACTGCAGAAGAGGATTCAACTGGATACTGGGCAGCGGGGTGGGGGGTGGAGGGAGGTGGAGAAGGTGTGGGACCTCCCTCCAGTGGCCTTTCTCTTGGAAAGAGGCGAGTCATTCTCAGAAAGCCCAGTAATAAAGGGTGTGTGTGTGTGTGTGTGTGTGTGTGTGTGTGTGTGTGTGGAGAGAGAGAGAGAGAGAGAGGAGAGAGAATCTCATGCTCAGAACAGGAACGCTCACTTTCTAAATCTGTTTGGCAGAGATTGTACAAGGAAACCTTGAGAAAAGGATTATCTCGTCTTGTTCCTTGCCACTGGGGACAGAGCAGCTCAAATTGGAGACAAACATATAAATAGCATGTCTCCCTCCACCAAAATGAAGCTGTTGGACTGTGTGTTCTTTGTTGAGTTATGAGGAAAAGCTCTGGGAGTCATAAGAGCATAGCTGGTCACGGTGGGTCTTCAGAGGGGTCTCCCCCTGGGTCTCACTTTTCTCATCTGTAAATGGTTAATTCAGTTAACCATTTATAATATCTCTCAAGTCTTTTCTAGCCCCTGATATTCTTTTTGATGTTTTTACTAGACGCCTGATGCACGAAATGCATGCAAGATAGGCCTTCCTTCCCCGGCTGCCGGCACCGGCTTCCCTCTGGCACCCGGGACCTGGGCTTCCCTCGCAGCCCCGGCTTCATCCAGAAGGACGTCCAGCCTAATTAGCACATTATGCTTTTATTATTATAGATTTTTATCCTTGTGAGTCTTCTCAGCCAGCTTCCCCTTGGAGGCAGGATCTGCTCTGAAGACCTTGAGGCCTCCCTGGCTGGTTTTACTCAGTGGTTAGAATGTCAGCCCACAGACCAAAGGGTCTCGGGTTTGATTCCTGGTCAAGGGCATGTACCTTGGTTGCGGGTTTGATCCCAACCCTGGTTGGGGTGTGTGTGGGAGGTAATCAATCGATGTGTCTCTCTCACATTGATGTTTCTCTCTCTCCAATCCCTGTCTCCTCCCTCCCTTCCACTTTTTCTGAAAATTAATAATAATAATTAAAAAATCCTCAGGTTAGGATTTAAAAAAAAAGAATGAAGACCTTGGGGCCAATGGGAATCATCCACCTGGCCTGACTAGTCATACTGTTCCCATTTGCCTGTCCTCAAGCTTTGTACATACATGTGGCCAACGCTATAATCAGGTCTAAGAATGACATAGCCAGAGTACAAGCAGCGTGTGCAAGCCAGAGTGTGTACATAACAAGATCAGGGCTGGAGGAGCTCAGGGAACATCGCCTCCAGCCCTCTTACTGAATACTGATGCTCGGCCCTGGTTGCATTGGTTAGGACTTGCACTGACGCCCATTTCCCGCAAAGGTTCCTGTTTATATGGAAGAAGCGGCCATGAAGAGGAACCATGGGGAAATGGAGAAGAAAAGGAGCAGGTTATATACTCCTGTGACCCTTTCTTCTCCTCCCATGGGATGAGGGTGGTGTGGCCATGGCTTTTCATCAATGACTGAGATCCATGACCTTAAGGTCTCCCACCAAAAGTTTAACAACAGGAGAGTTGGCCTCAAAGAGCCCATTTTATCTTTCGTCTTGGCTGTAGAGCATGCAAGGGTTTGCGCTTTAGAAATCTGAAGCTCAAGGGGCCTTTGCCTTTTTGGATTTCTGAGGAAGTGTTCACAGTCTCATAGTGTATCTGAAAAGAGCGAGGCACACGCCCCTTCTCCCATTCACTGAGTCCTCATCATACCTTCAGTGCTTTACATTTGTTATCTCATTGAATCCTCATGAGATTCCTGTTAAACGGGATTTTTGTTATCAGACATTTTACAGATGTGGAAGCAGAGGCCCAGAGCGATCAAATACCTGGCCCACACTCAGCAGCTAGCCAGTGGGAGCTCATAATTTCCAGGCCAGACCCCGTAATTCTTCCATTCCAAAATGCATGGTGCCGGTCCAGGGATAAGAACAGAACTGGCCTGAAAGAATCTCAGTGAGTCCTCTCAGATTGCCCGTCTGCTCCCACCTGCAGCCTGGTCTTGGTTGTCGCAGATTTCCTCTCAGAGTGAGTCCATTCTTCTCCCTTCTCTGCAGAGCGCAGCTGGGTCGGCTTCTGCCTCCTTCTCCATGCCCACCAGATCTTACATATGCCTCTTGCGAGAGTTTTTTTTCATCACACTAGTGGCTTTGAAAAACTGGAAATGTTCCGCTCTGGCTGGATGGCCCAGTTGGTTGGAGCATCGTCCCATACACCAAAAGCATTGCCGGTTCAATTCCTAGTCAGGGCACACACCTAAGTTGTGGGTTCGATGCCAAGTCTGGGCATGTATGGGAGGCAGCTGATCAATGTTTCTCTCTCTCTCTCTCTCTCTCTCTCTCTCTCTCTCTCTCTCTCTCTCTCTCTTCATTAATGGAAACATATCCTTGGGTGAGGATTTAAAAAAAGGAAATGTTCAAACAACTCCCTCTGCTCCGCAAGGGTGTTTTGGTGGCTCCCTCGAGTAGTTAATCTGCGGCTGGGGCGCTGTCCTGCTGTTACTGGCTTTACTCACCCAGTGGCTCGTGCTGGTGCCGTCATCTCTCCACTTCTCGCCTCTGCACGTGTGTAGAGATTATGTGAGTAGCGATGAGGTGCTGGGGGAGGAGACCCTGAGGCGTCCAAAGGAAAACACTTTGTTGGAGATGTGATAGAATCGTCAACATTACTTGAAACCGATTGCATCAACTGTGAGACACGCGACAGATTCTGTTTACGCTGCAGCAGCGTGAAAATGATTTAAATGTCACCAATGAGGGAATTAAAAGCGAAGGAACGGTGGACAGGAGTCAGAGTCTGGGGTTAGGAGAAACAGCCAGGACAAAGTTCACAATCACGACTCAGCACCACGGACAGAGGCAGCGCTGGGTAGCCACCCTCCTCCCTTTGCTCTTTTTTATTTATTTTTTTAATGATGCTGTGCTGGGGTCAGGCCCTCCAGCTGGCAGGCCTCCCTCTCCTGACCTGTTTATCTGACCTCTGCCTTCCCTTCGCCCTCGCATGGGCATCTCCTGGGGCCACGAACAGCTGGCACTGCCCTGGCACATTTACGGATGAACTTGATACTTCCAAAGCTCAGGCCTCCGACACGGAGGGCATCTGGGCTGCTCAGGCCTCCTGCCCACAGGGTAGGTGACCTTCTTCTTTGATGGAGGAGCAGGTGGGTCGGTTTGGCTCTGGTGAGGATTTTGCTGTGACAGGTGGCCTCGAGTGATTGGGCAGGAACCCTCTCCCTTCCCCCATCTCCAGGAGACTCTGGCTGCAGGGTAGAAGGAGAAAAATTAAAACGAAGGCTTATTATGGAATTAGGGCCATAAAACCACGGGCTACAGCGATGCAGCAGCCACAGCCATAAACCTGGAGCCCGTTCAATCATAGAATAGGTGCATTTACACATTAAGCAGGAACATTTATGTACAGGTAACAGAGAATAACTCCCGCTCTTATGTTTGTGGCAATAACTGGAGCTTTATGGGGGTTTTGTGGCCGCTTAATTATGGTGAGTGGACCAAGAGGTCCGGGGTGGGGAAGGTCAGGGTATATAAAACTGTGGCCGAGGTCGAATATCATGACCAAGGAAGCAAAGTGTGGCCAAAGGCAATTTTTCCACGTTTCTGCCTCTGAGAAGGCTGAGCTGAGAGGCCAGGTCAGATGGGTGATGCTTATTTTAGGATTTAGGGAGCAGGATGCTTTGAATTATTCCCTGGGTTTTCCTTCTCCACCCCCTCCAAACCTTGCTTCAGTAGTCATGGTCTCTGTCAGTATTTGGAACATAGCTCTGGATCTGTCTTTGAGTTTGGATCCCCCCCCCCCACTTTCGCATCTGCTAAGGGCTTCTAGATCTTCTCCCCAATCTGTCCAGGCCCGAGGGCAAAGGTGAATGTGCGGGGTGAGGCTCAGGTTGCCCCCTAATTCTTGGAAAAGGCAAAGAGGTACAGTTGACAGCTATCCAGAAATGTCTTTAACAATGAAGGACCCATTCTAATCTCTAAGTCAACAAATATTTGCTCAACACAATTTTGTTGAGCACCTATGGCCACCAGGGGTGTGAAGTAAATGAGAAACAGCCCCTTCTGCAAAGAGCTCCCAGTCTGGTAGGGTAGTTGTAAAGGTAACAAAGAAATTATAATATGATGGGGCAGGTAACAATAAAACCATTGTCACCATTCCCGGGGCCATTCATGCATTCCCTGTGGCTAAGTTATTGTTGAGACTGGCGTGTGCTGACCTCTCCGAGAGGGGCCTAGCAGAGGTGACTGGTGTATGTTGAGACCTCTTTTGTGAGGTGAGAATGTCTGGGATTCAGTTGGAGGGTCAGATAAGCCCCTCCCTATGCCTCATCCGGAACAGCCCGCCTCCCCTTCTCCATCCACATTCCTAGTCTTGTGACCCCCAACGTTAACTTATTTCTGAAATCAAACTTATCAACCTCTGCCCCGTTTTCAAACCTCTTCTGGGAAGTGAGCATCTCTAAGTCCAATGTCCCCTCAACCACAGAGATCTGGTAACAGGTCATGGAGGGTTGACCACAGTTTTGTTTATTTGAGACTCGGGGCTCTCTGTGGCTTCCTTCCATGCCCCTGTGTCCCGTTACTCCAGTTCATTGAGAACTACCCATTCATGCAAAGAATTTGAAAGTATCCTCAGGAAGATGTGAGAAGTCCAGGCAGTCTTCCCGAAGGAGGGCGTGCTCAGTATGGGGCCTTGAAAGAGGTAGAGCTATGTCCAGTGGAACTTGGTCTCACCTGCATGGATGCTGCAGGGAGTTGGAGTAGGCAGCTGACTTACCCCGTCCCACCTTCCTCACGTCTACTCTGGGGAGGCCCCTGGCCACAGTGGAGCATCCTTCTGTCAGAAAGGACTGCAACCCCAAAACTCTGTAGGTTGGTCTTTTAACACTTTTCAGGTAGGAAATGTCATACACACCCTTCCCAGTCCCCCTTCCCCCTGCAAAACCTACTTTATCAATCTGTACTGCTAGGACCAACCTGAATATGTCCATAGAACTCTACAGTCTATAAGCTTTGCACTTGGTATAATCCAAGCCCTGTAGGGGACAAGTTGGGAAAGGATTGTCAGCGTCATTGGATAACAAGATACTTGGGCCTCGAAGAGATGGGCTTAGGTGGCAGAGCTGGGACCAGAGCTCAGGTCTCCTGCCTTGGATCCTTTAGCTCTACCGGACTTGAGGTTCTACCACAGCCTAACTTGAATTCCTACTGCTGCGCATGACTCTCACTTCTTCTTTCTTGGTCTTAAAGAGGATCCGCAGGGGGATAGCCACATATGTTGAAGCCTCCTGGGCTTAGCCCAAATGATAACGATAGCTGGCATTTATTAAACACTATTTGCCTGCATTGTTCTCAGGCTTCACATATATTAGCTTCTAAGTTCACACAACAACGCTATGAGGTAGATGTAATCATTCTCCTCCCTTTCCTGATGGGGAAACTGTGTCACAGGAATGCTGGCGAACTACAAGTCCCACAGCTGACGAGTGGCAGACCAGGCAATCTGCTCCAAAAGTCCGTACTCTAACCACTGCCCCGCAATCTCTCCTCTGGGAAGAACTCTATAGATTTAGGCCCAAGCCTTTGATTCCCATTCACTTGCAATGGGACTTTGGCTGAGTCACTGAACTCCTCTGGGCCTCAGTTTCCCTCACTGACAAATAACAACAGTGATTCACATTTAGACACTGCTTGCCAGTGAACCAAGTGCTTTCTCAGGCATCCGCTGATTTGGTCCTAGCAAATGTCAGTGAGGAAGACAACAAATATCAGTGATGGAGACGACAATCCTTATGTTACGCATAAAATAACTCCGGGTCTGGCCAAGGTCACACAGCTAGTGTGCACTGGAGTAAGACCTGGAACCCAGGCCTTGACTTGGGATGTGTGGGTCTTGGACTAAATGCCCTCCAAGAGTCCCGCCAGCCCAGATCTCCTCTGCGCTGGGAAATGAAGAATCTGGTGGCCTTAGTCAGTTCAGGATGTGACAACGAATTTACATGTACTGGGCGGCGTGTGAGCAACAGAAAAGCATTTCTCACCGTTCTCGGGGCTGGAAGTCTGAGCTCAGAGTGCCAGCGTGGCTGGATCCTGGCCAGAGCCCTCTTCGGGGTTATAGGCTGCCTTCGTCTCCTCATATCCTCACACGGTGGAAGGAGAGAGAGAGAGAGAGAGAGAGAGAGAGAGAGAGAGAGAGAGAGAGACCTGGGCTATATTTTATAAGGGCACTGATCCCAGTCATGAGGGGTCTACTTTCATGACTTCATTATCTCCCAAAGGGCCCATCTTCTAATACTATCACATTGGGGGTTAGGATTTCAACATATGAATTGGGGGTCACAGACATTCAGTGCATAATAGGGGTCATCGTGAGCTCTTAGTTTGGGGCTGGCCAACTGAGTGCTACTCAGTACATAGCACTCAGTCGGGCATATGAAGCTATCTTTTGCAATCCCTCATCAATCTCAAGGCTCACTGGGGGTCTCCCACAGATTGCCCCCCCAACAGAAGCTGGCTGTAGGAACCACCTCGTAACATCTCTCCCCCAGCCTGAGTGGCCCTGTCTCCCTTGCCCTTTCATTTTTTTTCAGATATCAACCGAGGGTTGACCAAGAAGCGTTTCAAAGCTGAGGCTCTGCCTCCAGAGAGGCAAAGGGAAAAAGGACAAAAATATAAAATAAAGATTATGCAAAAGAATTACCCTGCATGTTTCTCCTATCTCCCTCATCTCCCCGTGTAAATTACCCTATTATTCTGTTCCCTTAGGACTCTTGATCGTCCTTATTTCTTCTTTTGAGCTAAAGTCATTCATGCAGTAAATTAGTTCTTTGCTTTGAAATAGCTCTGATTGTAGCAGTTGCTGCCACCACCAGCAGCAACACCGCGTTCCCAGTCCCCGGACAGTTTCCAAAAAAAAGAAAGGAGAAAAGAAAAAGAAAAAACCCAACAACTCTCCCTTCCTCCCACTCGATTCATATGCATGGAGAAACGTGAGGGGCCCAATGTCTGGGAAATGATTTATTTGGAAGGCAAGCACATGCTGAGAGGCTGTGCAGACCCAGTGGTAACACAGACAGGGAGAATGAGAGTCATCATGGCATGGCCATGGGTCAATAAGCTAAGAAGTTCCACCCTGTCCTTTCCCCTTAAACACCAAGCCCTGGTTCACCTTGGGTTACCGGGGAAGCCGTACAGCGTAGAGGTTAAGAACCCCGGTTTTGGTGTCATTCACTCCTGGGCTGAGTCCTGGGTTCTGCCACATTTTAGCTGTGTGGCCTTGGGCAAGTGCCTATGTTTCCTCATCTGACACACATCTCACTCCAGACTCGTGGATCCAGTTGCCTGCTCAGCACCCCTTCCTAGACATCTAATAGGCAAATAAAACTTAACATGACCCCAAACAGACTTTTGATAGTCTCCCTTTCTGCCCCTCCCAGAGTCTCCCCATCTCTGTAAATCTCCATCAGTCCTTTGCTCAGGCTAAAATCCTGGGTGTCATTCTTCACTTTGCTTCTTTTCCCCATACGAATTCCATTTTGTCTGAAAACACTATTGACATTATTTACAAAATGTCTTCAGAGTCTGCCTACTTCGTACACCTCCACTGCCACACCCGGAGTCAGGCCACCATCACCTCTCACCTCCTGGTGTCAATAGCCTCCTAACTATTGATTTACACACTTACTTCCTTATCTCCAAAATGGTTCTTTAAAAACATGAGCTGGGTCACATCTTGCCTCTTTAAAGCCTTCCAATGCTTTCCGTGTTGCTTAGAGTAAAAACCAAGGACCTACACAGTCTGCACTACTCCCCCAAGGTGGCTATGATTGTCATTCATTTGGATAATTATTTGCCTTCCTTTAATGGTCACCTTTTCTTATTACAGAATAATATAGTGTGTGTGTGTGTGTGTGTGTGTGTGTGTGTGTGTGTGTGTGTCTCCTGGGGAGGGGGGTTGAGATGGGATAGGAAGGAATGACACTAAGAACATATGAGCTCACTTGGAAGTGAGATTCCCCAGCAATTCTTCAATATTTCCTGTGGTGACAGATGTGAACCCCACGCCTTCTCTCAAGGACGGATGTCATCTCTCAATGTCTCTTCTCCACTCTGAAGGGTACCCTCTCCTTTATCACCCTATGGCTGCGGGTGTTAGCAGTTAGCCTGGGAGAATCATTGAAGGAGCTTGCTTAAAAGGCAGATTCCATTCCCAGAGATCCTGATTGTCAGGAATACAGCAGTGTATTCAACAAGTGGCCAAGGGGAGTCTGATGTAGATGGTCATAGCATGTATATAATATCATAAATTATAATGAACATGAGATTTATTAATTGTTTTTAAAGTGTTTTAAGAGGTTAAAATTTTGTTCATCTTCAAAAGGGAAGATTTGGAAGCAAAATACACATATATCAATAAAAGTTCAATGCAAAAGTGGTTAGTATACAGGGTCAGGATACACACTTAGATTTATTATTAAACATGTGCCAGGTCAGGAATTATGAGATTTTTGAAGGGGACTTCATCATAATCTAATGCACAAACTTGAACAAGCTGTTCATTATGAGCTCACTCACAGAGAAACGGGTTCAGAGTTAATCTCTTAAAGTGATGTTTTCCTCAACTTTCAAAGTTTCATTATGGACCTAAAAGTATTGTTGACATTCTCTTCTGATGGTCTAAAGGATATTTCTATATACTATTGTTGTCCAGTCCTTTCGATCAACCTTTTGTTTTAATCTTTTAATCCTCACCTTGGACATTAAAGTAGTTAGTATTCCCCAAAGACAATGTTTTTATTTACTTACATATTCACCAATTTCTTTGCTAAACAATTCCACTATGCACCAGATTTTCCTTCTGGAATCATTTTCCTTTTTCCTGAAGTAGATCTTTGAGAAGTTAAGTTCATGTAGTCAAGTTCTGCCATTGGCAAATTCTCTTAGATTTCGATTTTCTGCAAATATCTTTATTTTGCTCTTGCTCTTGAAAGACAGTTTTGCAGGGTACACATTTCTAGATTGATGATTATTTTTCTTAGCACTCTGTTCTGGTGTCTGTTTTTATTTATGAAAAGTCTACTGTCAGTCTAACTCTACCTCTCCTGTATATAATCTGCCCCCTTTCTCTCAGTCTCTTTTAAGATCTACTTAGTTTTGGTATCCTGTAAGTTGGTGTCTATAAATGTAAATAGAAAGTCCAGCATGCTATCTATTTTTGCTTCCTGTATATTTGGATGCAATTCTTTACCACTTATGGAAACATTTTAGTCATTGTTATTCATATATTTCTTTCATTTGGTTCTCTATATTCTCTCCATCTGGATCTCTGATTAAATGCATGTAAGATCTTTTGATCTGGTCTTCCATATCTCTTAACTTCTCATTATTTTCTAATATCTTCTGTCTGAATAATTTCTTCAGATCGATCTTTCAGTCTACTAAATTCTCTCTTTAAAAGCGTTTAATTTTCTGTATCCACTTCGTTTCTAGTTCTACTTGATTCTTTTGAAAAATATTTTTGATAATTTTATTATCTAATATTGCTTGCTCGTTTTTGTGATTTTTAAGTTTCTTTAAGCATTTATACATGTTTATTTATTTTTAAAATATAATAATTTGATTATCAAACATTTACTTAGTGCTTTATTGTTGTTCCAGTTGCTGTTATAGGAGTTGGGGATTCAGCAGTAAACAAAACATATAAGAGTCTCTGCCTTCATGGAGCTTACACACTCCAGTGGGTGATTCCAGTATCTGAGAGTCTAAGGTTGTCGTTGGTTGCTTTTGCTGACTTTCACTCGTAATGGTTTATTACCCTGTATGTTTTTAACCTTTAATTATGAGTTCATGTTTGGCTGCACATAATCTCTGGGGATTCAAGGGGCCTAGATGAGAGGTACTTTCCTCTTAAGAAGACTTGTATTTGCGCCTTTCAGGAACCAGAGAATGTCACTGTTCTAGAAGCAGTGAATCCAGATTAAAGTAGACAGCTTTAATTTCTCCAATTACCACTGTTCCAAGGTTTAACATTCCACCCACAGAAGCACTAATATCAGCACCTGCCTTAAATGTTTTTTTGTGCATGTGGCAAAATACAGTGATTGTAGTAAAAAACAAATGCCATTTTAACTACTTTAATTACATTGACAATATTGTATTTTTACAATGTACATTTACAATGTATATTTACAAGTCACATTTATTAAATCACACTTATAATTTTGTTTCCAACATTTTTTCAGGACCCCAAACAGAAACTCTGTAACCACGAAGCAGTAACTCACCATTCTCTCCTTTCTCCAGCCCTTGTTCAGCTCTCATCAATGTGCTATGCCTTTGATTTTGCCTTTCTGGATATTTCGTTTGAGTGGAATTATATAACATTTGTCCTTTTGTGTCTGGCTTGTTTCACTTAGCATAACGTTTTCAAAGTTCATACGTGTTGAAGCATGTATCAGAACTTCATTTCTTTTTATGGCTGAATAGTATCCCATTGTACATATACACCACCACATTTTGCTTATCTATTCATCTATTGATGGACATTTTGGGCTGTTTTCACATTTTGGCTATTGTGAATGTTACTGTAATTAACAATGGCATACGAGTATATGTTTGAATCCTTGTTTTCAATTCTTTTGGAACACACTTTGGCTCTCTCCCTTTCTTCTTCCTGGGACTTCGGCACCATCCTCATTCTTTGGGTCTCTGGGAAGACCCCACCCTCAGTTCCCGTGGGCCCAGGTGTGCGAGGCAGCTGTGCCCAGTGAGCTGTTGAGCAAGGTGACCTCCTGCCAACGCCTGGGGGTGATGTTGCCCAGCTACAGTTGCTGGGGAAACCTCAAGTTAGAATTTCTTCACTTCAGGGCGTGTAAAGTCGCCATCACCGCAGTGAATTAATGTTGCTTTTCCTTGGCTAAATGTGAAGCCCATATACGTGCGTGTCAGCCTCTGGGATGATGGAAGTTGGAGTGTTCCTATTTGGAGACTGTCAATCACGACTCCCTCACTCTCTGCCTCGAGCTCAGCTTGCGCAGCTCAAGTGGGAGTCGTGGGGAAACGCCGAGCAGCTATTGTCCGCCCCTGTCAGAGGCGGGCACACCCAGAGAGGCCTCTGGCCGATGGTGTCAGTCCCTAGCCTGAGAGAGTTTCCACGCTGACCGAAGAGATGTAACCTCCAGCTTAAGGGGAATCCTGGTGTGCCGGGCAAGACCTAGGTCGGTGATGGCGAACCTATGACACGCGTGTCAGAGGTGACACGTGTGTCAGAGGTGACACGTGAACTCATTTTTTTGGTTGATTTTTCTTTGTTAAATGGCATTTAAATATATAAAATAAATATCAAAAATATAAGTCTTTGTTTTACTATGGTGGCAAATATCAAAAAATTTCTATATGTGACACGGCACCAGAGTTAAGTTAGGGTTTTTCAAAATGCTGGCACGCCGAGCTCAAAAGGTTCGCATCACTGCCCTAGGTGCTGCTGAAAGCAAGCCTGCAGTCTGACGGGGAGACCGAGTCCCTGCCCTGGGGATCCTCTGGTCCGACGGGACGACACTCTCCACTGGGCGATGGAAAATGGAACGTGACCATCCTGTCCCCCAGACGTCCTATCGGATGGGGGTGATCTGGCTGTCTGGGGGCAACTAATGACAAGAGAACCTCTGGGACACATGCGAACTGGCTTTTTCTTTTTTTTAATCTTTACTGATTTCATAGAGAAAGCGAGAGGAGAGAGAGAGAGATAGAGACATCAATGATGAGAATCATTGTCCGGCTGCCTCCTGCACGCCCCTGCAGGGGATCGAGCCCGCGACCCAGGCATGTGGCCCGACCAGGAATCCAACCGTGACGTCCTGGTTCACAGGTTGATGCTCAGCCACGGAGCCACGCCAGCCGGGCCCTGATGGGTTTTTTTATATCCAGGGCTATAAAACCCTACTGACCCCTTCATCTCCCTTGGGAATCCTGACCGCTCCCTCCCGCCCTCACCTCAAGGCTATTCTGAGTTTTTTTCCATTTGTGACCAGCCCAGATACAGGTACCAGATACCAGATGAAATTTTGAACATATAGAGAATTGGAAAGAACTATGAGTACTCACAGTCTTGTACTCAGCATTTAGGCTCTACAATTGTCAACACGTTGCTGTATCTCCATTAAATACTTGCCCATATATCTATCCTTTAATACATCTTATTTGGGGGATATTTCAAAGTGAGATACAGGCCATCAGCATACTTCACCCCAAACACTTTAGCATGCATATCATTAAGTAGAATTCAATATTTGCTTTGTGGTTCTCTCTCTCTTTGTTAAATTTATGTCAGTGAAATGGTGAAATGCACCCATTATAAGTGTATTCTTCAAGGAGATTTGACAAATGCTTACACCTGTGTAAACCAAATCCCTATCAAGATATGGAACGACTCTATCACTCAGGAAGTCTGTCCAGACCCGGTCCCAAGTCAATCACTGCTCATCTTTGCAGAAGCAATCCGTTTTCATTTGTAAGAAAACCTTTCTAGAATTTCACATAAATGGAATCAGATAGTATGTACTCATCATGTTTTTGAGATTCATCTATTTTGTTGCTTGTGTCAGTACTTCACGCCCCCTCCCCTCCCCCCCATCACCAAGTCGTGGTTGTAATTTGTGTATCCGTTCTTCTGTTCATGAACAGTTTATTTGGGGTTGTTTCCAGTTAGGGGCATCTGTGAATAAAGCTGCTCTGACTATTCTTGTACAAGTCTTTTTTTATAGGTATGTTTCCTTTTCTTTGGGGTAAACACCTAGAAGTGATCCTCCTGGCTCACAGGTGAGGCATGCATTCAGCACACCTACCTCATTGCAAAATGTCCCTTCAAAGCCTTTGCCCTCTCTTCACGGGCCTGTTTGTGTTTTTATTATTGTGTTGGAGTTCTTTATACCTGCTTGATACAAGGCAGGAAGTAGGACTTTTTGGTGGGCGTGAGCAAGGCCGGGACAGTGATGAGCCCCTTAGGAGAGCTTGCTCAGCATTTGTCCGGGGCCACGATTAGGGATGTACTTGACCCCATAGCCATCCACGATGAGCCACTTTTCAGCTGCCATATCTTCAAATGTATCCCCATGAAGCTGGATAAAACTCTGCTTCTTGGAGATGTGTATCTCCTGACAGTCAGGGAACTTGAACTTGGCCCCGGGTAGGGCCTACAGCACACGCTCCTTGTTCTGCGGCTTAGTGTGGATGGATGTGATGAATCAGCCGACGTGGGCTCTGGCCACTGGGCCCTGAGGCTTTCCAAAGGCGCCCTGAGGAGAGCAGGCCCTTGGATAATGTTTTCCTTTCATCCTCTCCCCCCAAATCCTATGGAGCGGTATTATACCTCACGTTTCACGGGTGAAAAAATAGACTTTCGGAGAAGGTTAACTTGCTCAAGGTCACACAGCAAGAGAGGTGCAGGGCTGGGACCTGCACGGGTCTGGCCGATGCCAGAGCGCGAGCTCAGAGCCACCACGTTCTGCTGCTCCTGCCCTTACAGGGCCTCAGAGCTGGCGGAGCCACCTTTAGGAGCCACCAGGTTCAACCTTCTACCTGATGGGGAGTCACCCGAGAATCTCCGCCAGAGGAGCTTCCCAGCGCAGTTCCAATGCTCCCAGGGGGGCGCTCACTGCCTCCTGGGCAGGCCGTCGGTGGTGGCACAGTACTCATTGCCACAGAACTCTTTTATCTATTTTAATCCTCCCCTGAGGATAAGTTTTCATTGATTTTTAGAGAGAGTGGAAGGGAGGGGGAGAGACAGAAACATCAATTGGTTGCCTCCCACACTCACCCAGACCAGGGCCAGGGATCAAGCCTGCAACCTAGGTACATGCCCTTGACCAGAATCGAACCGAAGACCCTTCAGTCCGTGGGCTGATGCTCTATCCACTGAGCAAAACTGGCTAGGGTGAGAACTCTTTTTCTAATGAGCCCAAGAAGTCAGCCTCCCTCAGTGCCCAGCAAGTCCCCCCAGAGCTGCCTGTATCCACTCCTTCAGGACAGACCGTGTGCTCCTCCAGCTTTGCCTGAGGGAGGATTGAGTCAAATCCCAGGGGCCAGAGAGGGGGCTGACCTGCCCCAGGTTGTGCAGTGGGGGTGGGGAGCTGAGGACTTGCAGGCATCCCTGGGAAGAGATGTACACATGTTCTGGGTCTTTCATCCTAAGTAGTTTCTGATCTGCCCCGCTGAGTGATTGCCTAGAGCCACCCTGTTTAACATTCATGCAGACCCCGGGCTGGGCTATTGCAGGAGGAAATCACCCGTGCCCGCATACCCCCCCCCCCCCCCCCCGCCCAGCCTCCCATGGCAACATGGCCGTTGTTTCACACGGCATCCCAGGCCAAGAGGAGTCCATTCTGTCCCCACAACTCTGCTAAGTTATGGGTCGTGTGGGATGCAGCAGGAGGGAGGTGAGGGGGAGGAGGAGGGTGGGCCTTTGTAGTATCTTCTGGTCCCAGTTAGAGCGAGGCAGCCTGTCGCAGCTGGAGGAGCCCTCAGAGGTCCCCTGGCCTAACACCTCGTTCTATGGATGGGAAGCTGGCTTCGGCGCAGAGAAGTGGTAGTCGCACAGCCCATTAGCCACAGAGCTGGGTCTGGCGGGCGACCGATAAACATCTGTTAAATGAATGAATCCTAGAACCATAAAGAGTTAGCGGCAGTCAGTGATTATGCCAAAGTTCCCGTCCAGCGCATGGCAGTGTCCAGAAACGTTTAAACTCTACAACAGATGGTCCTCGAAACCGGGCTTGAGAGCTTGCACTGTGTCCAGTCACTCTCTGAACCACTTCCACTGCTGGGCACTTTGAATATAGGAGTTAGTCTCTGAGTGGCCTCCTTTGCCCGCCTCCTTCCAGCCCTTCCGCCCTGAAAGGCAAGAAAGCAGTTCCCCTGCCCAACATCAGGCCCAGACCTTAAGGGTGGACGGATATGGCACCAGATCTCATCTCCCCAACCCACCTATTGCTCCCCACTTCCTCCATCCCTGCTAGAACAGCCCCCGTGATCCTAAATGTTGGGCAGGCTGGGGAAATGAGGTAGGGCCAGGGTAGCTCTCATATAGACTCTGCTCTGTAATGTGTGAGGCGCTACTAAGCTCCAAACATTTCTTTTCTTCCTCCTCAAGGCCCCATAGTGCCTTGTATTTCCTGGAAGAAGCCTCAAAGGGGGGAGGAGGGTGTGAGGGTGGGCACAGTGCCAAAAGGGTGGTCGCCTTGGGGGGCAGAACCAGAGGGATAAGGAGTGGTTGGGCAGGAGGTAGAATTAGGGCTGGGCCAGGGGCAGTAGAAGGTGACGTTTGGGAGACCATCCTGCTTTCTTCCTTCCCGCCCATCTTAATTCTGCCCTCACTCCTGTTCTTCCAATGAGGTGGTGAAGCCCAGAACAGTAATGGACCGTTCTTCTTAGTCCTCAAAATGAGCCACTGCCATTGGATGAATGGTTACCTGGATTCCCTGCCTTAACTGGGAATTTGCTTTCTACCACAGGGGGCGGTGGTTTAGCCCATCAGGGCAGGTATGCAAATTAGAGAATTCCGGGTAGCCTGTTCCCTGGCCAGTCATCAGCAGAGTTATAACCTAGGCTCTCTGATCGGTCTATCGGAATTTTTCATCATGTTGGACTTCAAAGAATATAACAAGTAGTTGGCTTTTGCTAGTCAGATGGCATGGGGCATGGGAGATTGAGACGGGCATGAGAAGGGCAGTCAGGGGCAAACACGGGGTGGATATGGTAGCCACCACCCCTCCACTCCACACCCCGCCCCCTCCCAGTTACACTGTTTCACGTTTTATCTCATCTCCTTTTGGATTGGTGTCAGACCCCTCTTCCTTGCTCCCTCCCTCGGATGGGTTCGCCGAGGCCTCGCCAACATTTAGCACTAAAGGCCTCTGGGTTCTGTGTGCACAGACCAGACATAAAGATGGATTGTTCCCTGCAATAAATATCGACTGATTCATAAATCTGGTTGCCAGATTCGATCAAAGTTGCTGCCTGCATAATCCAGGAGCGGGAAGACACTGGCTAATTCTGTGCTGGGCCTGCTGCTTCCCAGCGGAAGATGTGTAAACGTCAGTGTCTCTTAGCTTCCCTCAGGGGCCCTGGGAGGGGGTTGGGGAGACCAAACCCTCTCAACCGAGGGGGGAGGTCTGTGAATGGAGGTGAAGACTAGGGTGAGCCAAGGGACAGAAGGTTCCACAGTGCAGGATTGCCGCCCTTTCTTCCTCACCATCTCTGGCCTCAGCTTGACCCTACAGCAACCATAGTCAGGCTGGACATAGGTACTGCTGAACATCTGGATAAAAAGCTGACTCAGCCCGCTCCTCACCCAGATGTTTCTAAAGAACTGGAGTTTTGTGTGGAGGAAAACAACCCAAACCACTGACAATGGCGAGCTTTCACTTTTCATCCAGACGGTGGCTGTCAGGGAAGCACAGCGTCGGCGGCCTTTGATTGTTCTTTCCTGGACCCCCTCTTATGACATAGGCCCTGTGAGGACCTGAATATAGAAGGGAGGAGGCAGTTGTTCTTGCTGGCACGTTCCCTTTGGGTGCGTTGGGAAGGTGTCTTCTTACACTGTGGTCAGCTGCATGGCTGGTGCAATTGGCACTTGATGGAGGGGGTGGACAGAGGGTACCTGACCCTCACTGCACCCCATCTCACCTCCTAATCCCCTTGCACTTGGACTCAGTCCCCCATTCACCTTGGCTCTCACTCAGTCATCCTTTCATTTTCCTAACAAGTACTTGTGGAGGCTCTGCCTTGTGCAAGCCTTGTGCCTGGATTAACCATCCAAACTGCCCCTCTGCCCAGGGGTCCCCACTCTGGATGGGGGAGTGGGGTCCCCTGTGCCTCCTGACCGAGGAGAGGCAGGGTTGGGAGGGCACAGGAGCTGAGCTCTGTCAGGCCAGGGGCGTGGGACGGGCTGTAGCAGATGCAGCAGCTAAGAACGCGTGGACTATTGTGGACCATCCGGGCTCCAATCCCAGCTTTGCTACCAGCGGTGTGGCCTCGGGCAGGTCTCTGAGCCTCGGAATCCGCATCTGTAAGTAAGGGTCGTAATACTCCCTGCCTCACGGGGCTGTCGTGGGATGAAATCAGATACTGCACGCAGAGCTAGAACATGCCTGGAGGGAGCATGCACCTCAAGGCTGGGTTTTTGGTGGCCCATCTACCAAGTGTTTAGAGCAACTCCCGTGTGTAGGTCACGGGATGGTGTATGAAGGCGGCAAAGGTCAGTCAGAGATGGCCCCTGACATGCCCCTCCATGATGTCCACAACAAATACAGACCAGGGGCAGCGGGCGGGGCGGGCCACGTGTTCCACCTGTCTGACGAGGCAGGGAAGGTCGAATGGAGAGGGGGTGTGGTCTGAGGCCAGGTCACTGGAGGATGAGTAGTCATTACTGGGACAGGGAGGGCACTTAAAGATGGGGCGCTAGCATGAGCAAAGCGTGGAGGTAGGACAGCACGGGGCCTGGAGAAGAGAGGACAGAAAGAGAGCTGAAGCTGGGAAGGGAGGTTGGTGCCATATTGTGAAGGGCCTTGAATGCTGTGTGAGAGACTGTGCCTAATCCTGTCGGCAATGGGGAGCCACTGAGGCAGTGGTTCTCAACCTGTGGGTCGCGACCCCTTTGGCGGTCGAATGACCCTTTCACAGGGGTCGCCTAAGACCATCCTGCATATCAGATATTTACATGACGATTCATAACAGTAGCAACATTACAGTTATGAAGTAGCAACGAAAATAATTTTGTGGTTGGGTCACAACATGAGGAACTGTATTTAAAGGGCCAGAAGGTTGAGAACCACTGCGCTGAGGGCTCCGTGGGAGGAGTAATCAGAGCTGAGGTTTTCTGTGATGGCCCTGGCAGTGGTGTGACAATGGGATCGAAGAGGGACGAGACTGCAGAAGAGGCCTGGGGTGGTCCTGGGCCTGGGCGAAGCTATGCAAATGAACGATGAGCCCACAGGAGGCCAAGAGAGCTGGTGTACGCCACCAGGAAAAAGAGAGGCCGGCAATAAGGCCAGACACACCGTGTCTCTTCTGTGCGGGGGTGGGGGGGGGGTCCCCCGTTTGTTTCCCTTTTCATAAGAGAAGTAGCTGCCTCTGCTCGGGAAGTAGACAGAGGCATTTGGAATAAAACCCTCATAAATCCACAGAATGTTAGAGGTGGAGGCACTCGGAGAGGTGATGCAGGGCAACCCTTCATTTCCTGAAGCCAACGTGAGGTCTAGAGGCGGCAAGAAATGTGCCCTCACCTTGCAGGTGAGGGCAGAGCTGGGCCGAGCTCACCCGTGCTCCCTGGGAGCTCCCAGCACACCTCCCCAGCCCGAGTCAATTCATCAACGATGGACTGGGCGGGCGCCTACGCACGCCAGCAGCAGGGAGGCACACGGGAGGCCCAAGGGGGTGTGATGCTGCTGCCCGCAAAGAGGAGGAGGAAAGACAGACAAATGCACCCAAACCACACGCGATGTGATACGTGCATCAAAAATGCCAACAGCATGAGGTTCTTGTTCAAGCGGCTACAAGATATTCCCGGCAGCTCTGGCTCTGCCTCTCACCCCCTCTCATTCTCTGCCGGTCTGGCTGGCTATCTGTTGACTCTGAATATCTTTTTCTAAAATCTCTCTCTCTCTCTCACACACACACACACACACACACACACACACACACACACACACCTCAGTGTTAGTCTAGACTAGAACTTCTTGATAGAAGGAAGCATATGCTGTGATAGGGAGACAGTGTGTCTGTAATTATAATGATTGGGACCCCCCAGTGGAAAGTCCTCCTTGGGCTGGCCTGGCCCCGCTGCCCTCACTCACACACGGGTGCACAGCTGGGGGGGGGGCGGGTGTACAGGTGTCTGGATGTGACATCTTCTTGCCGCTTCCAAACACCAACCAGACTGTGGCCAGGTGGTGCTGGCTCCTGCCTCCAGGAAGCTGAAGGCCTCGCTCACGGATGATGCATGCGCGCCAGGCACTGCGAGGAGCTCCGGGCAGAGCAGCACGGACAGAACCGCTGCCCTCACAGGGCTCCCGTGGGACAGACAAACACACACATGCACACACGCATCAGGACAAAATGTACTGCTCGGCCCCGCATAAGGACTGCCCCCTCACTGCGCCCGTCGGTGATGGAGCTGGTTTGCCTGCTGCTTCTCGCAGGTGATGCTTGTGGGTCCAGGTACCTCCTGTTTTCCTCGTCAAGGGCAGGGTTTCCATCATAAACATGACCATCCAGCCTGTGCCGTGTCACCATGGGCGGGTCACCTCTCCTCTAAGCAGTCATTTCTGTAAAAGCTCCAGCTCAGCCTAGAGCAGTGGTTCTCAACCTTGGCTGCACATGAGAATCACCTGGGAATCTTTCTAAAATCCTGATTTCTGGGCCTCATCCTCCGGAAATTCTGTTTCTTTTTGATGGGGTGGGGCCACAACATCAGTAACAAAGAAACAGAATTTCCGGAGGATGAGGCCCAGAAATCAGGATTTTAAAAAGATTCCCAGGTGATTCTCATGTGCAGCCAAGGTTGAGAACCACTGGCCTAGAGGCTCAGGGTTGCGGGTGGGCTCTGGCTGGGAAAAGTCTAATTTGAGGATCAAAAAAATAAACCCAAGTTCTGGTGCCAAAGTTGAAAGGCTCTCATCTGTGCAGAGAGGGTTGAAATGAGCCCGTGTTTAACAAGAGAGAGGGGAGGGTAATGGGGCTGCGAATGGAGAGCCCAGGTGAGACGCCGAGTTCTGCAGGCGAAGCGGGTGCAGACGGTGGGTTATTAGCTCTGGCGTCTGAGTCTCGGATTTAAAAGGCTTTGCAGGTGTGGGGAGGGGAAACCCCGCCCCAAGAGTTTCAGGTTAGGTGTTAGCAAGGGAAGGAGGTAGGTCCCAGAGTGGGAAACAGGGGAGAAGGGGGGCTGCTCAGGTCCATTCTGAGGGTGGGGTTACCTGGGAGGCTGGGCTGGGGGGAGAGATTTTCTCCACCCAGAGAAGGAGTCAGTTTTGCTGCGGAAAAGACGGTCAAATGGCCTTTCCCACTGAGGTCGCCGCCCCGGCCTGGTGAGTCTTCAGAATTTGTATTTGCTTTTCCCATTCAGTGTGTTTGAACATCAGTCCTGGGGACTGGGGTGAAGGTGGGGAGACAGAGTTCTAGAGGCAGGGCTCACCCACGGGAAAGGGGAAGGGTCTGCCTTTTGCACCTGACAGACCTAGCTTCCTGCCCCGCCCTCAACTGGCTCTGTGGCCCCAGGCCAGTTCCCCGGGAGCCACTGTGGCCTCCGCTGGGATGTTAACCGGCTGCTGAGAGTGAGGGATCCAGCGTGTTCAAGGCCTGGCCCAGCCACTCAGGAGACAGGCCGCATAGACAAGGGGCTGAGCTGGATCCGCAGCTCCAGACCCCAGCTGCACACACAGAGGGTGGGCCTGCCCTCCCCTCACACCCGGCCAGCGGCTTAGATCTGCGGCAACCTTCTACCTCTGCCTCCTGTGGGGTGACAGGTGGGAAGGGACCCTGAAGGTGCAGGCAGGAGAGGAAGCTTGCCCCAGAGGAGACCAGACAGCCTTGTGCAGCCAGCCTGGCCCATTTCCAGCATCTGCCCCTCTTCTGGGAAGGAAAAGAACAAAACTAAAACTTGCTGTCATCAAGCAATTAAGTGGAAATCAAATAATCCCAAGGACAGAAAAACCAATTAATAAAGGAGCAACGAAAACTAACAGAACGGCGGGGGCTGCGAGGAAGTGCTAAGCAAACAAACAGGGCAGCAAGGATGCTGGAGGCTGTGTGGAGAGAGCTGGGCTCTGGCTGCAGCGTCTGAGCACGGAGGAGGGCCCTGCAGGCCCGGGGGCCCCGGTCTGGAGATGCTCTGCCATCGGGGACCGTAGTCTGATGAGGAGACACAGCCCAGCCCTAGGGAGCTCCCAGGCTCACCGAGGAGACGTAGTCTCTGCCCAGGAGGTTCGGGATTTCAGTTTATCGAGCTGCTGTTATATGTCAGACCCTGCACCAAGTGTTTTCACATGACATTAATTCCTGAAAAGTGATTGCTCTTAACTTGACCATCTTGTTTGGGATAAAACCCCAGTGTGCTCACCAGGCCCCATCGCCTCTCCAAAGTCCTTGCCTACAACTTGCTACCTTCCACCACCCTGGTCTCCCTGCTGCTCCTCAGATACTTCCGGCATACTCCTGCCCCAGGACCTTTGCACAGACTGCTCCTGCCTGCCTTTAAATATATATATATTAATTGATTTCAGAGAGAAAGAGAGAGGGAGAGCATGTTAGAAACATCAATGATGAGAGAGAATTATTGATTGGCTGCTTCATCCACACCCCCTACTGGGGATCCAGCCCACAAACCCAGTCATGTGCCCTGGCCGGGAATTGAACCTTGACTTCCTAGTTCATAGGTCGACGCTCCACCACCGAGCTACACTGTAGACCTTTGACTCTGGCTGAGTGAGGCCTGCTGCGTGAGCACTGTCCAAAGAAAGATCCCGGGCTGGAAAGAGAGGCCGACCAGGAAGGGAAGTGGGGAGCAACCGGGAAAACCCCTGTGTGCCTGCAGAAGTCGCTGCCAGCCTGGGACTTAATGCCTCACTCATAGACACTGGATCTTCCCTGTGTGCCCCTCAGGGAAAGGGAGACCCGGCATGAAGGCACCGGGTAGGGGGCGACAGGCAGAGCCATGCACTGATGCCTCGAAGGCAAGGTGGTCGAGTCGGGGCTCAGCCCCACCCTGGGCCCGGACCCCGCTCACTGAGCGTTTGGGGGCAGGCTGTCTGAGCCCTCTCGCTCCTGTTGCTGCAGCCCTAAGATGGGGACAGTAACTCAGGACACGCTTCTTACCTGCAATGCAGGACGCCAACGATCCCTGAAATCAAACTATTTTTCAGATGCATTTGGTGACATGACTTGAACTGACACGAGGCTGCAGACAGACCTGACTCACTGCCTGTGTGAATAGCCACACGGTTCACTGAGGACACACTGGTGTGTGTGGTTATCAACACGCCCCGGGAGGCTTGAGGAAATAAGCATTTCACGCGCTGAGTGACTTCTCAAAAGCCTGGTTCCAAGAGGTTTGGGAAATGGATTGGGACCAATAGCGTCTACCCTATGGGGCTGAAGTGGAGCCATCCTCCCGGGGCTCCTTGAATGCGGTGGGCGCTCGATAAATGCCCGGGCAGCCTCTGTAGGAGGAGTCGTGTTTTCACTTTATGCCTCTGGAAACAGAGGCTCAGAAAGGCTAAGCAGCTCCCCCAAGGTCACCCAGCAGGGAAGTGGCAGAGCTGCATTCAAAGGCGACATTCACATCGGAGTCACTCACAAGTCCCCACAATCGGCTGACCATGGTCAGGGGGTTTGTCCTCGCCAGTCAGTCCGAGATGAATTCCATGCAGTGACTTGCGATGTGGGCATCCCCCGCTGGCCCTCACCCTGGGACCCGGGGCGTCGGGAAAGGCTGGCTGGCGTGCTGGGCTCCTCCTCCTCTCGGCGGGGATGCGGGTGGAGTTGGGGAAACCACCACGTCCCTGGACCACCCGGGCCTCGTGCAGAGAGCTGGGGATACCGACACCACGAAGCCGATCTGTCGTTCGTTACCCTCCTCCCCTCAGTTGTTCTTGCCCAGGCTTCTGGGCAGCGGGGAGGGGGGGGGGGCAGACACTGGCTCAGTCACAGCTGGAGTGGGGGGGCTTCTTTGCAAACTGGAGCCAGTGCGGGTTCTAAGTTCATAGAGTCAGGAAACTGCAGTTCTTGGTGGCCTGGGAGGGCTGGCTGGTGGTGCCTCAGCACCATTGGCCCACTCTCGGCCACGCAGGGGCATGTCCCGTGAAGCCAGCGTCTTCAGGGGGGCTCTTTGGCATGGCGAGGTGACTGCATGCAGCATGAACGGGGGCTGCATGGCAGTGGGCAGTGCAGGGGGCCAGAGCATCCCACACATGGATCAACGCTGAAGAGTGAAGGGAGACACCACCTGGAGTGTGCCCAGCTCCCAGAGGTGGGGTAGAGGCCAAAGGGATTGTGGGTGATAGAATCGGTATCTCAGGATGTCGGTTGGTTGGAGTGAAGACCAGAATCTGACTGGAAGCTTAACAAGGACAGAGGAGACACCGGCTTTGGGGGTCCCATGAGCCAAGGCCGGGCCCAGCAGGAGTGACGACAACTTGGGGGCTTTAGCCAGTGGTCAGACAGCCGACACCAGGCAGCAGGGAGGCTCCGTGGGGCGGCCTGGATACCCCAGCCGCCAATGCTCTCCAGCTGTTAGCACCAGAACAGCAGCCAAAATAAGGGGCGAGATGGTTCCTTTCTGGGCACGTCCAGTTCCCAGTGTAAGATTTAGGAAGGATATTGACAGAGTGGGATACCAAGCCCTGGCTGGCTGGGTGGCTCAGTTGGTTGGAACGTCATCCGTACACCAAAAGGCTGCTGGTTCGATTCCCAGTCGTTGAGTATGTGAAGCAACCAGTCAGTGTTTCTCTCTCTCTCTCTCTCTCTCTCTCTCTCTCTCTCTCTCTCTCTCTCTCTCCCTTCCTCTCTGTCTAAAAATCAAAAAAATAAATCCTCAGGTGAAGATTAAAAACAAAACAGTGGGATGTCAATATCCAGGGCTGGTCCAGAGAAGCCCTGAGAGCTTTGGAAGGAGGGCCTGTGGCCCACACACCGCACTGGGGTTTAGAGTCGGGGATAGACGTTCCCTCTCTGAGAGGCCACCCCGTCTGTTTCCAGCTGTGATGGAGAAAACCCAGCTCTAAAGGCCGGAGGGCATGGAGAAGCATGAGGGACCCGGGCTACAGACAAGAAGGACTTCCGGAGCCCTTAGGAATACCTGTGCTTCCCGCAGGCTTCTGTGGAGAATAAGATGCCTCCATGTGTGGGTGCTGACTCAGGGCGGGGCAGTCTCAAGTGCCCACAGGGTGTCCCTCCCAGCCCCAGGGTGTGGCTGCAAGCGCTGAGCCAGGGAGAGAGGACACAGTGGGGAGTGGGGGGAAGAGCTGGGGACCCGCACCCCACCGTTGAGCTGGATGGGCAGTGTGAGCTGGCTCCCGGCCGGAGGGAGGCAGGCAGGGGGCTGGTCAGCACACGCTCCTTCTAATTACCCCCTCGGCCTAATTGGTCTGCCCGCCTCCCCTCCCACTGTGAGGACAGGCCTTTGTTTGCTGCCTGCCTGTTTACCAAGCCGATGGTTTTTAAAAGCTTTCACAGACACAGAGCCCATTTAGGAGGCTCGGTGGACAAAATTATTTATAGAGATTAATGGTTACTGTTCTCGTGCCTTTAGAAATCAAGAGCCATATGTGGAGGGGGGGCGGCGGGCTGGGGGGCCCACCTCGGCTGCTCCCTGCTGGCCCACCTTCTCCCTCCCTCTCTCTCTTCCAGACAGTCCTCTGGCTCTGTCTTTCCGTCTCTTCGTCTCTCTGTTTTCCTTTTGGAATTTCCCTTTAGCTTCCCTGTCTCTCCCCTCTCCCTTCCTCCCCTTCCTCCTCTCTTTCTATATCTGTTTCCCCGCTTTCTTGCTGCCTGTCTTCCTCAAGGTCTATATTTGGATTTGTAGGTGCATCTCGGTCTCTCCCTGAGTTCTGTCTCAGTGAATATCAGCCTCTCTCTCTCTCTCTCTCTCTCTCTCTCTCTCTCTCTCTCTCTCTCTCCCTCTCTCTCCCTCTCCATCTTCACAAGCCTCCATCTGTCTCTCTCCCCCATGTTGCTCTGTCCCTCTGTGAGTGATCTCTCCCCATCGCTGGGTCTCTGACCCTCTCTGCCTCCTCTGCTCTCCCTCCCTCTCTCCTGCTCTGCGCTGTGTGCTCCGTGCGCGTTGTCTCATCACCGTCGGGCACAGGTAGCCCCTCTCCGTAGGGGCCTTTCACACAGTCTCCAATCCAGGGCGAGGCCACATGAGGGGCCACTGGGTGGGCTCTGCGTGTCCTGGGCCCGGCTGCCTCCAATGAGGCGGGTGCTCTGACGGCTGATGTGTGTGGGACCTGGAGGGTGCGGCCCTCTGCGTCCCCTGCAGGAAGAGGGCCGGAGTGGAAGAGCCTGCCACCCAGGCCACCAGGAAGGAGCAGGGGAGTCGGGACACGAGAGCCTGGGAGCCGGGGCAGCCGCAAGCTCCTGCTTGTCCTCAGGCCGAGACTCTCGGGGTCGGAGGGCAGGTCCTAAGCGGGGTGTGAGGGCCTCCCAAAGGTCAAGGAGCCCAGCCCTGGCCGCTTTTTCTCAGGTTAGAGCATCGGCCCCAGGACTGAAGAGTCCCAGATTCAATGCTCCATCAAGGGCCTGTACCTTTGTTGCAGGCTCGATCCCCGGCCTCCCGTTGGGGCACACGTAGGGGCCAACTAATCGATGTGTCTCTCACATCGATGCTTCTCTCTCCGTGTCTCTCCCCCTCCCTTCCACTCTCTCTAAAAATCAATGGAAAAATATCCTGGGGTGAGAATTAACAACAAAAAGGTCAAGGAATCCAGGGGAACTCCGCACTGTGATGCCAGGCAGTCTGTAGAGCCTGGGCCTGAGGAAGCTACATCCCCACACACAGAGCTACTCCAGCTGGGGACCCAGTGAAGGGGGGCTGGAGGTGGAAGGGTGTCAAGCCCCTGATCCGGCAGTGCCGGTTGGATGGGGAGGAGGTGGCCAGGAGGTGGCCACATGGGCGGGAGTGTGGGGTATCCTGGAGAACCGGAGACTGGTAGGCTGGGCTCGAGTCCGGATGGACGTGTCACTCGCCCTGTGCCCTGGGCTAGTCCCTTTGCCCCTGGAGCCGGTTCCTTCCTCTGGAAAATGGGATCGGTGATGATGCACCGACATCTCAGGGCTGATGGCCATGGGACGGACGTGGTGATCAGGAGTCCAGACGTGGAGTAGGGAGTGGCTAAAACCCAGGCTTTCTAACTCATATTCCCCTACTCCTTCACCGGATGGCCTTATGCAAGTTTCTCAGTAAAATGGTGATAAAAACGAACCCTTTTACCGTCGAGTAGTTGTGAGAACAATTCAGTGAAGTCTTGCTTAGCTTGGACAAGTTACTTAACAGCTCGGTGCCTCAGTTTCCTCATCTGTGAAATGGGGATAATAACAATGCTCACCTTTGGTCGTGGTTGTGAGGACAAAACGAAATAGCACAGGCAGCGCATCTGACTCCCTCCCCTACACCCACCCTCTGGAAGTTCTTCACCTGGGTCACTGCCGTGTCCACAGTGACTGAAAGGAGAGCGAGAGTGTGGGCAGGGGGAGGGGCTGTGGTCTCCGGGAAGAGCTCTCCCGCCTCCTGTTCGTCCATCCCTCCACCTGTGGGCTCGCCGTGGGAGCCTCCAGACGCTCTTCAGTGAGCCTCCATGGGGCCTGCGGGATCACCCGCTTCCCAGGAGCCTGCCTGCTGCCCCCCGCAGGGTGGTGTGGTCCAGAGGTGGTGGGGGTGGGGGTGGAGCATCCTGAGTGGGAGCCCCAGGTGGAGGGGTGTCTGGGGCTCCAAGCTGCAGAGCCAGGAGCAGTGTGCTACCTACATGGCCCCCAAACTACACCAGGTGGACCCAGCAAACGGCACAGACGCCTGGGATGTGGTGGCCAGGCTTTGCAGCCATTCTCATCTTTCTGTCCTATCCGCTCACGACATAGTCCGTCCTTTTTCCTTCCCAGGGCATTGATGAGGGGAATTTAAATCAGGGCTGGGGGTTCCCGGTTCTTGTTTCTGGGCTTTGTACTTGAACTTACATTTTGAATCTCCTTATCCTCTGGACCTCAATTTGCCAGTTTATTGGATGGCATTAGCAACCCTGACCCCACTTAGCCTTTCATGGGAGAGATTAATAATTAATAACCACGGAATACCAGCAGCATTTATTCAGAGCTTAGCGTGTGGGGCACGGCGGCAAGACCTCTTAGCATGGCCCTGTTCAGTGCTCACAGCCTCATGAGGTGGGGCTGTTGTGGTCCCCATCGTCCATGTGGGAGAACAGACCGGTGAGGCCCAGCACAAGGACACACAGCAAGTCATTAGCGGAAGGGCCAGGACCCCACCTTCACTCTGACTGACACTCTGCCCTGTGTTCTCAGCACTGGATTATCGGGGTTAGGGGAGGGGCGGCTCTAGAGACCCAGGAGCTCAGGTGCAGACAGGGCCTGCTTCCTCCCTGGGGAAGGAGGTCCCAGGGCAGGAGAGGGAGTGACCATCAGGGCTGGTCAACTGCCCTGGGGTCTGGAGAGTCCTGCTCCCATAGGGGGATCTTAGGGCCAAGCTTGCTGGGTGGGGCAGGGTTGGGAGCACAGGGCTTCTCTGGTTCCGTAGGCTTCACCTGAAGCCTGGCCCAGTTGGGACGAGAGTAACAGCAGGGCTGAGGCCTGAGGAAGGTGAGAGAGACCAGAAGAGGGAGCCGTGGTTGGCTGTCCTCTCAGAGCACTTGGCACATAGTAAGTGCTCAGTTAATGACAGTCTGGCTGAGGAGTCAGCAAACGATCCAGAGCCCTCTGCTGTGAGACCATGGACTGGGTGTGACTGGGGAGAGGAAGACCCCTCTCTGCTCAGAATGGGGGGCTGGGTCCTCGCTTCAGAAGGGAATGCTGAAGTCCTCCCTGGCTCTGTTGGCAAAAAGGTAGGACAGCCCCACCCCCTTGGCCACAGCCCCTGGCAAGGGAACACGGAGCCAGGAGCAGGAGCAAGTAGCCAGGCCAGTCTGACATCTGGAGTGCACACTCCTGCCCCTGGGGTGCCCTACCCTGAACCGCACCCCAACCTAGTTTTCAGATGAGAAACTGGTAGTCATTTGAGAGTATTAAAGGTCAATTTATGTTGAAAAAGGCCCAGCATGACTCTCATCCTGAAATAAAATGAACATGAGTCAAAGATTGTATTGAGCTCAGTAATTAGCGAGAGACCTCATGAGATATTATACCCTTTTAAAGGAGAATTTAGATTCAGAGTATATAGTCAAATAAGGTATGCTGACATGAATTGACAAATACAGGGTGTCCCAAAAAAGGTATACACACTTTGAATAATTATTCATTCCAATGGGTTAACTCTGAAAAGAAAGAAATAGCAATTGGCTATCAGCTGTTAAGCGTGTATACATTTTTTGGGGACACCCAGTAAAAGCCCAAACTGGCAAATCGAGTCCATATCCACGAACCAGCAATCAGTTGCATTTCTCTGGCTATTATTTTTTGCATGATTGCCTTGGGATGTGAATGACAGCAGGACCAGGGTCTAGGGAAGAGATCAGAAGGCCCCGCCTCTTCATGTTTGCACTGGGCTGGCTACTCCCAGTGCGGGGGCTTCTCCTGCTGGTGCTGTGCCTGGCCCACCTGTGCCCGGCCCACCTGCACGCAGCCTGGAAGCGGGCTGAGTCCCGCTGCCGCTCTGAGACCCGCATTCTGCCTGTTGGGAAGCAGTTTGAGGCCTGAGTCAGCACTCTGCACGGAACAGTAGAAGGATTCCCACGACCTCACGCCGGGCAGTTGAAGGTGCCCTCTGCCTTGGGTACAAAGCACACTGGAGGTGATGATCCGGAGGAGGGGTGGGGGGGGGAGGAGCCCTGTGGTGGCAGGGGGGCTGGGAGAGGTTTTCAGGGAGTGAGGGGGAGATAAAGGGAGGAAAGATAAACAAAACGAAAGGGTGGTTGGATATGGAAGCAGAAGTCTAGGGTGGAAATGTGGGGCTGGAGCTCCATGCTCAGGTCCGGCTGCCTGGCTGTGTGTGTGTGTGTGTGTGTCGGGGGGTGGGGGCGGGGCAGGGGCGGCGGGAAATGTGGAGCCCTTCTGGGGCCTCAGCCTCTTATTGGTTAGAAGGGGGGTTACCCGCGTGGTCCCATGAATTCTGTGGGTCTGGTCGTACTTAAGAGCTTGGAGTTCCTAAACCTGTGGTGCACCCCATGCCTCTGCACCTTTGTCCACGCTGTTCCCTTTCCTTCCTCGTCTGCCTGGTGGGGTCTTATCTTATCCATCAGGCCCACCTCGCAAAGTCACCTCCCTTCAGAGAGCTCAGATCCTCTCACTCAGCTGCCGTTGTGCTCCGTGTCGGAGGTGCCGAGCGAGGGACTGAGAGCCGATGGACTGGGCCTAACCTCCGGCTCTGTACTTCTGAGGCATGCTGCCTGGAGCGTGCACAGCCCTCTGAGCCTCAGTGGTCATCTCTCTAAAAGGGGCCCGTTTCATCTTGCCAGGGCCCCCACCGCACAGCACTGGGAGGTTTGCAGGAGGCAGTGCTCATCAGCCCTCGGCCCCGTTCCTGGAACCTGGTGTGCACTCACCACACGGAGCCGTTACCAGACACCCGCAGAGACAGCACTGGGCTCAGAGCGCTAGGCTCGGTTCTGTCCATAGGCTCCACGGAGCAGGGCTGTGTCTCATGTACTTGTGTGTCCCAGGCCTAGTCCAGGGCCAGGACTTTTGCACTCTCAGGGTGAATCCCTATTGGCTGTGATGATTTGGGGGCAGCGGCGGGGGGGAGGGTGGGGAGGGAGGACAGACATGGAGGGACATGGAAGGACTGATAGGAAAAGGAGAGACCCGCTGGGCTAGGTGTGGGTACTGAGCTTCTAAGCAGAGCTGCCAGGGACGGCGATAATGGGCGCGGGAGGGAGCAAGGGGCCGGCAGCTCAGGCTGGCGGCCGGTAGCAGAGCTGGCATCTGGTTGTGGACTTATCTCCCAGGACACTAGCCCTGTGGACTTTGTCCAGGACACACGCACTCCCCCTGGTCATCTCTGAGGATGGGTGGCAATATGGGGGAGGGGGAGGAGGGAGAAGCAAGCCTTGGCTTTCTGGAAGGGACACCTGACATTCACCCCAGGCAGCTCCAGCTACGAGATGCTCTCCCCTCCTTTCCGGGGGGAGGCCGCACTATGTCAGCTCCTGCCCTCGTGCTGCCTCATATGAACGGAGGCACAGAGATGGGCAGCACTCGGTTAAGGTCACACAGCAAGTGGATGCACATGTAAAGTGCATTCCCGGGCACGGTCTCACTGTATGACCACCGAGTTGTGGGAGGCAGGGAGGCAGGGAGGCAGGGAGGCAGGGAGGCCAGCTTACTCTTCCATCTTATAGATAAGAAAATGGACACTCGGAGAAGAAAAGGACAAGCCCAGGTCAAAGACGGAGCCAGCAATGGAGCAGTGAGTTCGAGATCCGGGCTCGGCCTTCTCTGCGGGGAGTGGGCTGGGCCTGGGCCTGGGCCTGGGCCTGGATGGGGGCCGGGGACTTTGTTCCAGGACCATTGGCACCAAGTTTCAGAGCCCAGAGCTTGGAGGTGGGGTGGACATGGGTTTTACGCTTGGGGCTCAGGCAGGGCACCTCAGCTCGAAGGTGGCTGGCTTGGCAAAGGCCCCGGCTCCCAGGCTGCTCTGGAAAGGGAGGTGCCAGGGGCTGCCAGGCTTGTTGGCGGCGTGGCAGCCGCACTGTGGGAATGGGGAGAAGATGGGGTTTGGGAAGCGGCGTTGGGCAGTGCGTCAGCATCCTCTGCCTGCTCCTGGCCGTGCCCACCTGGATCCCAGCTGCTCTGGGACTATCCTGCCACCCCTCAGGGCCTGCCCTGGCAGCTGACCCAGGCCTGGATGCTGCCTGGAGAAGCATCTCTCCCATACCCGCAGCCACATTCCCGGGAGCCAATCTGCCCAGTCACACTACTGGACAGGGGACTCAGGAGCCCCGAGCCTGCAGTCCGGTTCTGTCAGTCTCACTCACCATTGCAGCTGCCTATCTGCTCTGCCAGGCCTGGATGCGGGGGGGCAGGTGACAGTAGTCAACTCCCCTTTTGGGGGTCCCCAGGCCTCCCAAACAAAGGTATGTGGAATGGGCGTGTGTGGGAAGACTAACGTTTACTCCATGTCTTACTGTAGACATAATTAATTCTCACACAAAAAGATACAAAGTAGCTATCATTGTTCCCATTATACAGACAAGAACACTGAGACTCAGAGACACTAGTTCATCAGGGCAACGTCATGGAACGGCTACGCGGTGGAACCAGGACTCAAATGCAGGCCTCAGCACATCACTTCTTCCACCCCCACCCCCACCATAGAGCTCTGCCCGGAGGGAGGAACAGATGCAGTGACGAATGACCCCAGCACACAGGATGCACGCAGTGACAGAAGTGAGAGGAAGGTGCCCTGGGCTCTCAGGGGAAGGGGCCGAAAATTCAGATGGAAGACACCAGGGGAGGTTCCTCAAAGGGGAGCCACTTGGTGTCAGGTAATAAAGACCTGCCAAAGGAGGCAGATGCCAAGCGTAGATAACCACGCTTCTGTGCGTGGGAGGCGGGTTCAGCGCCAAAGGAACTCGAGGGGCCTGTCTGGGTGATGGGGTTGTCATGTGTCCAGGTTGGGGTGTAGGTAGAAAGGGTGTATATTACTGACCCAAACGCATCCAGCTGTATTCTTAAAATGACATTTTACCACAGGCACATCCCCCCTCAAATACAACAATAACAGTAAAGTAATAACAGCAGACTCCTGAGACATTCCGAACAAACCAGTGTTAAAAATCACACAAACGTAGATGGGCATAATACTTAGTCACAAATTAGCTCCATGAAGAGCACCAATTTCGTTCTTATAAACAGGATTTTCACATCCTGTGTGTTCTATTTCATAAATGTGTGTTCACAGTAACGAGTGAGAGCGGCCCTGTCGCAGGGAGCCACGGATGCGAGTTACAGGTACAATTTTCTAGGAGCCACATTGTAAGAAGTGAAAATAAACAGGTGAAGTTCATTTTAATCATATATTTTATTTAGTCCGAGATGTCCAAATGTTATTTCAACAGCCAGTGAATATAAAAAATGGCTGACGACCTAGTCTGCGGTCCTTTCGTCATGCATGTTTTCAAAAAAGCATTCAAAATGGCCTATTAAAATCAAAAGGTATGATTCACAGGAGAATGACTGACTATCAAACATGTCAATCAAAATTATTTAAATAAAGCTGAGCCTTCAAGATTTTAAAATGCTATTGACGTAGCATTTAATATTTTCATTTAAAAAAATACAACAGTTCACAACTCCAGCGTGAACTGTCCAATGTGTTTGTTAATGGCATGGCCCAGCCTCCTGCTTTTTACACCCAGACCTACGCATGCACCGTACGATTGCAAAGAGCTCTTTAATGAACGTTCCTTGGCCGCCGGCGTCGGCTGCAGCACGTGCTGCCACTGATAACCTGGTGATGGTGAGTGCCTCCAGACGCACTCATTGGAACAGCAAGGCTGCTAGAAAATGGGCACTTGACATTACTTGCAAATGACGCTTTGCTCTTCAAGAATCTATCCCTGCTATCTAAGAGCAAAGATTTGCAAAGCTAATTAATTCATCTTCTTTCTCACCTAAGGGCTCCTGCTGCCTGGACGCTCTCCATGGTCTCGCCTGACGTCAGCAGCAGATTCCAGAAACCTTCCCGACGTTCTGACTCTGCTGTCTGTTATTTTGCAAACCTAGAGCATAAGACGAGGAGACGCATACCCCTGGGGCCCAAACAGTGTTAATCAGGAGAGCAGATGTTTAGGATTATGCCATGCCAGTGCTGAGCGTAATAATCCTGAGTGGCAAGAGGTGCCCACGTGTTCTTCAGGGTGTGCGTGTGCGTGTGCGTGTGCGTGTGCGTGTGTGCGTGTGCGTGTGTGTGATATTGGAGTTCAGCGGGCGGCTGCCTGGTTGTGTAAGTAGAGCTGTATTGCAGCATTTACTCAGACATTGTCTATGGCAGCTTTGGAGCTATACGAGCAGAATGGTTCTAACGGAGCCTGGACCGCGGCCCCTGCAAGCCTGAAATGTTTGCTATCTGGAGCTTTAAGAAAAGTCACTGACCAAGGGCAGGGCCCCCTCTTGCCTCAGCCTGAGTGCTTTTGGGGCCCCTTGAGTTGAGACCTCATCGGCAACGGCAATTTGGTCTAGACTTCTGCTCCAGTTGCAAGCCCCTTAAAGAAGGAGCTATAGGGGGGCTAGGAAAGTCCCCCAAAGCAGGTTCTCCAAGTTCAATTCTGAGGGATTCCAATTGTTTTCTGCAAAGAGTTTTCTGCTCCCATGGCATTTGGGATAATATTCTCTCACCAGTGAGGCCAAAGTCAGCAAGCGGTTGGGGCAGATCAAGAGAATGGTCTTCCTTCCTTCCTCCATTCGGCCAGCTCCTGTCCATCCTTTACAAGAGCAGCCATCAGGGAATTTCCCATAATCCTCTTCTCTCCTCTCAAGGAGCAGAGCTGGCACTCAGCTGTCCTGGCCCCACTGTCTTGGGAATGGTCAAGGGATCTTGGCCAACTGGGCATCTTGTCAACCTGGGAGACACCGATTCAGCTCCAGAAGGTGTGCAGTGCGGCCAGAGATGCGGGGTAAGTGGATGAAGGGTGTAGGGCTGCGGTGGGGCCTGCTCACGCCTACTGCTCACTGGTCACAGCGCATTCTGTTACATTCGGCACCTGCCTCCTCTACGTGATGCCTGGTTCTTGGTCGGGCCCAGGGCATCTACATAGTGCTGGGCACGTGGTGGGCCCACAGTCAGTAGAAGCAGCCAGCCCTTGTGGATGTGCCCTGTACCAGCACAGGTAGGGCTTACAAAGATGGACCCGAAGGGTCCTGCCCTCAGGTAGCTCCCCTCCCCAGCAGGAGGGATGGAGGGCTGGCAGCTGGAGCCCTTACCCTGAGGACAGGAGCCTCCAGGAGGCGCTGACTCTGGACGGGACACCATCATCCAGCTTGAAGGGTCAGGAAGGCTTCAGCAAAAAGGTGACCAATGAACCACCTGTTGAACGCAGCATGAACAAATGGGAGGTGAGGGTATAAGCCCCGGACTGTGGATTTTAAAATTGTGGGAAGGGATTGCTTCGGAAGTTTTAAATGGAATCTGTTCAAGATGTTCCTTGGTGGAAAGTGGGACAGGAGGGGTCTGGAGGGGGTGGGGAGGGTCCGAGCGGGGAAGGGGCTGGGAAAGCAGGAGGACCCAGGCCACGGACACGCGCTTTCGGGCCTCCCGCCCAGGTTCCCCGGGCAATCCCCGCCTGGAGCCCAGCCGCGGGCCCAGGGAACGTGTCGCTGCTGGTGTGAGAGAGATGGACTGTCGCAGCTTGAGGACAAATCTCTTTTAATTTTGTTCTTTGGAGGAGGGGTGGGGCTGGGCCAGTGCTAGAGTGAGAGATTGGCTCAGTGAGTAATGGCCGTGCCAGTTCCACTAACACCCCAGGTGAGGGATGAGGGGAGAAACGTCTCCCCCTCCCCTTCCAGGGCTGGCTGCCAGGGACAGCCGGGCTGCTCTCTCTCAGCTGGCTTCTTCCTGGGCACGCAGACGTCGGCGGAGAGCGCTAACGCTGAGAGGTCCTTAGGGACCATGTTACAGGGCCTTCTGAAGTGGCCTCCAGAGATTTAAGTGGGGACCTCCTGGGAAGTCCTCAGGGGACCACCCCCACTGAGTGTGAAATGTTGTACAAGGAGGACGTTTTTGGAAAGGTGGTGGTGGGAGGGTTCATGGTTTCCATCAGCCTCTCTAAAGGGTCCATACTCCCCCACCCCAAGTTAAGATCTGGATTCTGCCCTCTTGATTGGCAGATGGGGAGGCGAGGGGGCTCATCCAATGTCACGGGGCAGGCGTGTGGGTCCTGGTGGTGACTGTCCTCACCTCCCCCGTGGTCTCTGCAGTCCAATGTCTGGCTAAAGAGGGGCACAGGATGAGAGAACTCAGGTCTCCTGACCCTCCCCCCATCCTCTTTCTCCTCGTGAGCCATGGGGTGGGAGGCCTGGGGGGTGAGACAAGGGGGTTCAAAGTCTGGTATGTGTAGCCGTGTGGATGAGTGGGACCACCTGCTTCCCCAGAGGGTTCGGGGGGGGGGGGGCGACTCTGGTGCTCAAGGAGGCAGAATGAAAGCACCTGCAAGGACCCTCACCTGGGCAGCATGCACCTGATCTCTGCCATTCCCAGAGGACACCTGCAGGGGGCCAGGGGCAGCCTTGGGAGGGGTGAATGAGCTGATAGAGATTAGAAAGGTGATTCTGAGGCCACGGGGTGCAGTGGGGACGGCTGGGCAGGGGGTGCAGGTAGGAGGGGACTGTGGTGTCTTGGTGAGAAGGAAGGGGTGGGAGGACAGAGACGGAGCACTGGGGTGAGCCCTGTCGCTGCTGGTGACCAAGAAGCAAGAAGGGCCTCACGCTGGCGCTGGGAACTTAAACAAATGTGGAGGGAGATTGCTTCTGAGGGGTCAGGATGAATCTGGCCCCAGCCCCTGCTTTGACTTTGCGTCACGCAGGACAAGACGTGTCTCTGTGTTGGCCCCGTTTTCCTGCTCTGTTAGATGGGACAGAATCATAGGAGCAACCCTTGCTTAGCACATGAGGCCGGAAGACAGGGGAGCGGGCATGAAGGAGCTTTGATGCCTGTAGAGAACAGACGTAGGGATTGTCCACAGGAGCTGAGGAAAATTGTGCATGAGGAAACGATGGAGGGGAGGAGGGAGGAGTCGGGAGAAGAGGGTCAAACCTCACTCAAGGCGTGCAGTTGTTCTCCAAGCACAATGTGCTTGACAAGAGCAGTTGACAGAGCCCGCCAGGAGGTGGCCTCTGACCTGGGCGGGAAGAGGCGAACATGGTTTTCTGCACGTGTTTGAGCCCAGGCCTTGATTGCCCTGCAACGCATGCAACTCATTCGAGGGGCAGCTGAGAGGAATGAGGTTCAGGAATGTTCTGACTTTGGGGGACAGAGGTGGATAAAACGCATTCAACTACCTACAGCCGAATGCGATGATAAGATACCTACTGAGAGCATTGGGAGATCAAGCTGGGAGGATCTCGGAAGGCTCCTTGGAGGAGGTGACTTGTGTGCTGACTATGGGTGGGATCGGGAGAGTGACAGGGAGAGAGAAGCAGCTCAATGCGGGGGGTGGCATGAAAGGCACGACTTCAGGGCCCTGGGGGGCGGGGGGGGGGGCCCAGCCATTCTTCTCTTGGATTCATCCCGAGGTGAGAATGGTGCTGAAGTCCAACCATGGTCCATCTCACTTCCTAACTTTTGGTTCTTGAAGATGTGTGTCTTTCCACTGAGGGTCCCACCCGATGGGTCCCCATCCAGGAGTGGTCCAGCCATGGGCACCCATGGAAACAGATCCCAGGGCTGCCCCCCGCCCCCACCCGCCAGTCCCCCAGCCCCTGCGGGGAGTCTGATGAGCCGGGCTCCGCTCCAGGCTGTGCCCCGGCTGCTCGCCTGTTTACCACGCCGCTGCAGAGCAGATGGATGGCGCGGAGGCCACATTTTTCTCCCCGAGCAGCCGCGGGAGAATGAATCTCACCAAGTGTTGCCGACACCATCCTACCAGGTTCCACATTCATCGCGGACGGCCCGCTGACAGAGCACCGCGCATCCCTCAGCCCGGCGCTGGGCCCGGGGGAGAGAGAGGAGACAAGATGAACATTTTGCATCTTTTGCTTCCTTGGCTCTTTCTCTCTCCCGAGATCCATCCGCTCCCCTAGGTGGCCCGGGCTGCGCCTCGCGGCCAGGGCCTTGATGAAGGAGATGCTCCAAGACAAGAGAGAAGGTGAGGCTGAGACCAGGGAGAGGTGAAGAGAATATATTGATTCGAGTCAGCCGGGGTGGCTCAGTGGTTCAGCTTCAACCAGGAGGTCAGGGTTCGATTCCAGTCAAGGGCACATGCCCGGGTTGTGGGCTTGATCCCCAGTCGGGGATGTGCAGGAGGCACCCGATCAATGATTCTCTCTCATCATTGATGTTTATCTCTCCTCTCCCTTCCTCTCTGAAATCATTAAAAATATATTTTAAAGAATATATATTGATTCGCATTTGGTAACCTTACTCCGTCTTAGAACTGACACGAAGGGCAGGCAGTTCACTGAATGCCCCAAGGCCACGCTGGCCTGGCGTGAGGCAGCTGGGAAGATGCCTGGAGATCTGGATTTGAATACCAGCCTCTTTATCAGTGAAACACCAGGAGTTGGACAAACCATTTCACTGCTTTCGGTCTTGTGTTCTTCCAAAATGGGAATGGATTCCTTCCAGTGCTGGTGATTGGTGATGTGCCAGAAATTTCAAGACGTGATGCCAACGTCCCACCATTTATTGAGCACGTACCACGTGACTGAGACCCAATGCAAAAGAACATCTGTCCTCACAAGAACCTTGGGAAGAGGCCACCTTCAGCCCCATTGGACATACTGGGTCACGGAGTCAGGCAGTCACTGGCAGAACCAAGAGTCCAATCCAGCCCTGTCACTCCAACATCCTCTCTGGTCGCTAGGTGGCCTGAGTCCCAGGGCACAGAGCCTCTCGGGCCTGGACTTAGAGACTCTTCCAGAGGAGTAAATGATCGAAGGGAGGGGTGTGGGACCTTTGAGAGGCATTTGGGAAGGCATGCCCATTCCTGGACTCAGGGACGCCCGTAGCTCCCTTTCTCACCAGTCCCAGTCCTGCCTCGGCCCTCTGCCTTGTAGCCATCTTTCTGAGACCTAATCTCGGGCCCCTCTGTGTCTCCACTGGTGCTCTCTGGCCTCGGGGCCCACGCCAAGCTCCCGGTGCTGCCTCCCATGCCTTCCTAGCTTGCTCACAGAGCTGGGAGTGTCCAACACCCAGGCCCTCTCTCTCAGCTCTGGATCTTTGCTGGATCTGGGTTTCCTCCTTTGCCAGCACAAGGTCTCCTTATCCTGTTTCCAGAAGAAACTTTTGACCTTCCTACTGCCCTTTCTATCTATTTAGCCATTAGGGTTCCTTCCCTGACCCTCACCCCTGCGAAAGCTGTCAGGTGAGGAGGCTGAGATGTGGGGGATACAGTGTTGCGTACAAGGTCCCTCATGGAGACTTCCCTCCAGTTGGGGGACAGACAGAACCCTAACTGCACGCGGGGCCAGTGGTAGCAGTGCTGGGAAGGACTCTGAGCCAGCAGCCGGGGTAGGGAGAGCCTGGGCGTTGCTATTTTGGGTAGAGGGGTCAGAGAAGGCCCCTTTGAGGAGGGGACAGCTGAGCAGAGGTCGATCCCTGCTAAGGTCGTGGAGCAATTCTTCGAGGTGAGTTTTCACAAAGCTGACTTCAGGGGCAATGGTGTCGTCTGGCTCGGGGAGGGGAGCGGCAGAAGGCAGCTTTCCGGTGGCCTGGCCCAGTCTGAGCATCTCCTGGAACATATGGGACGCTGTCGAGACCACAGCCCAGCCAGGAGGCTCCTACCAAGGAAAGAGCATTTGTGGGTGAGGCAGGTCCTGCTGGGCCATGTCCTGCTCTGGAAGGGATGCTTCTGCCCTCGGAGACATGGGAGGACCCTGGAGGGTCCCAGCTCTCACTGTGGGCACCTCGCTGCTCTCTCACCCTGGTGGCCCCGACTGTTGAAAGTCATCCGTCCAGAGGGGCCCAGGCTGGTGCGCCTGGAGCACCCCTATCCCGGTGCACAGCCCAGTCAGGGGACTGAGGCGAAGATCTTGGAAGAGGCGAGGAATGGGAGGATGGAGCAGGAGCTGGGGGCAGTTGGCCAGCCAGCTCTGACCTCACCAGCCTGAGAAAGGAGCCCAGAGAAAGGTCAGTGGGAGATCTGCTGTGAAACTGGCCTTTATCTGCCCCCTGCAGAGATGCATATGGATGCTGATGGCCCACAGCAGGCCTTTGAGCTCTGTGCCAAGTTGAGGAGGGGCACGGTGTTCCCTGTGGCCTGCAGACTGCTCCCTGGCCTGCCTTGGCCCAGGGCCTGCTTTTGGGAGCTGAGTGTCTCTGGCCTTCTAGGAGCTGCCCTCAAAGCATGCCTATCCCCTATGAGGTCACCTGAACCAAGAATATTGATTTCCTGCACCTCTCCTCACCCAGCACATACACGAGATTCTGTGGAGGCCTTCCAAGTTTAGGGAAATGCCAAAGAATATCAGTAAAGGGCCTGTCTTGGAGAATGCCTTAAAGGCAGGTGTCATGCTACCAGCGTGGGGTCAGATCTTTATGGGGTTGTCACACAGGCTGCTTGGACCGCTCCTGCCCCAAATGAGGAAAACATCGAAATCTTTCTTTTGGGGACTGCCAACCTCCCCATAAAATTGTTGAAGGACCCCAGAGAGGTGACTCCATCTAAGAGGGAGGGCTGCATCGAAACACCAAGCTGAAAAAAAGAAAAAGATTCGGAGAATCAAATGGAGAAGCAGACCAGCTCTCCATGCCATATCACTTTAGAAAAGTCATCCTTCCTTGGAGAACAATAAAATAATAGCTAGCATTTACTAGGGCGAGTCGTGGGCCAGACATTTTCAGTTATTCACAGGCAAGAACTCATTAAGTCCTCAGAAGAGCCCTGTGCGGTAGGTGTTATTTATCCCCATTTCGTAGGCAGGGAACTGAGTGTAGGGAGAAATCAGTTCTGCTGCCTTCCGTGGCGCCCTCTCCTTCCAACCAGCCTCAGCCGGCTCCTCTTCCGGGAGAGAGGTGTTAATCTCTCCAGGATCTCTGTCCCTTTCCTCCCAGAAATCTTCTTGGTTTCCATGCAAAGACTATCAGCCCAAGCGGCCGGCGGGGCTCAGTGGTTGGGCGTTGACCTATGAACCAGGAGGTCACGGTTCCATTCCTGGTCAGGGCACATGCCCGGGTTACGGGCTTATTCCCCAGTAGGGGGGTGCAGGAGGCAGCTGGTCAATGATTCTCTCTCATCATTGATGTTTCTATCTCTCTCCCTCTTCCTTCCTCTCTGAAATCAATAAAAATATATGTTTTGTTTTTTAAGAATGTCAACTCAAGAACCAGGGCCCACCTCTGGGCTGAGGACTTCCGGCCCCAGGTTCTGCCTCACCTGGCACGGGGCCCAAAATAAATCATTTCATTAGAGTTAATGACGTAGCCCTTTTCACTGCAGAGTGTTTCCAAACAGAGGGTCCGCTAGTCAGCTCTAATGAGCAGATAGGAATCTTTGTAATTAACTTGGCCATGGCTTGCATGTAAATGGGTAGGTATTCTTCTGAGCAACTGTTTATCTATTGTTTGAAGTAGGGACTAACTGTGCCCCTGACCACCCCTCTCTCCAGCAAGCTCCCACCCAGGCAGCCACTCTGCAGGTGACTCACGCAGATGGGCAGCCGGTGACCTCTGCAGAGCCCCTGGGTACACCAGAGCCAGAGTGCCACCTGCCTTTACTCCAGCCCCTCTCCGGTAGGCCCACCCGTCCTTCACGCACAGCTCTGGACCCGCCTGCTCATCCCCTGTGACCTCCGCCTTCCCTCCTGGTGGGTAGAGGGGCTGAGGGCTCTGCCCCACACTGTGGTCAGGCAGTAGCTGCCTCAGGTTATTACTGCATTGGAGGAGGAGGGCTCCAACTGCTGGTGTGCATGTGTGTGTGTGCCCCTGTGCGTACATGTGTGCCTGTAGGGAGTGTATGTGTGTGTGCATGGTGTGCATGCATGCACATGCATATGTGTGTAGGAGGGCCGTCTGTAGCTGCCTGCAGTGTGAATGAGAGGGGTGCTCAGAGAGCGGGCATTGAGGATGCCTGCTCTGTGTGTGTCGGGAATGTGTGCAGGTGCTCTGTGCTTGCCCTGCTGCCCACAGAGCCCTGTCCCTCATCAAAGGCGGCACTTTCATCACCGGGCGCGTTGGGTGCCTTGTTGCGTGTGCTCCTGGAGGAGGGTTTGCTGGGGTGGAAGTGACCCTGTGGCCCTGGCATCTCCGGAGAGTTCCTGGAAATGCTGCAGCAGCTGGCGTTCTCTACTTCCCCTCCTCCTCTCTCCCCTCCCTGGGGGCTGCGGTCCCTGCCCAGTGGGTAACCACAGACCAGCCGTTCCCTGGGCCTGCCCCTTCCCTGGATCTAGCCATCCCACGGGGGGTCTGGAGTCTGGAACGGAGCCTGGAGAGGGAGGGGAACAGGCTGCGGAAGGAGGTCCCCTGGGCAGGAGCGTGGGAGGAAGGAGTCCCTGAATGGAATCCCAGCTCCTGTCGGCGCTGATGAACCGCATCCCACCAGGGAAGGTGGGCTCTGCTCGCTGCCTCGTGGAGGGCGGGGTGTATGGGTCTGTGGAGGCAGAGAGTAAGTAAGAGGCCCGGGCAGAGAGAAGGGAGGCAAGAGGGACCCTTCACCTACCACTTCCCACCGTCTGCAACCCTCTAGCCACCCTCTTCTTTTGATAGGTCAGGAGGGGTCTGCAGGCGGAGTCCACTTTCAGCACAAGGCGGGGGCTGCAGAACTTGCTACAGGCCCTGCCCGCTCTCCCTGTGGGACAAGCTACAAGGACCAGCCCCAGCGCCCCTGCCTGCGAGTCTCAGGATGGCCTGCTGGGAACTTCCATCACGGGAGAGGGAGGCAGGGCAGGGGGAGGGTGGTGCCCCCTGAAGGAAGGCCGGGGCTGTCTGAGCTCACACTGGCAGGCAGCGGCAGAACTGGGGCTCCAGGCAGCTGGGCTCGCTCCTCGGGGGTCCTGCAGCTGCAGGTGCACAGGGCTGGGAGCGCCACGAGGGGCTGAGGCCCACTCTGCGTCCCAGCCCCGCTCAGGAAAGGGGTTGCCAGGCAGCAGGATGCCTTTGCTTGGATCCACATGCGGGAGGTCACCACTGGGCTGCCGGCCAGGACACAGGTCAGTCTGGGGTGTGCACTAAGACCACAATCCTCCAGACCCCTGGTCTCGCAGAGGAGGGCTAGAGACTCATGCCAGGCCACAATGTGAGTGGTAGTGCCCAGGGGACTGGAAGCCAAGCCCCTGTGCCCAGTCCAGGCTGCCCTGCTGTGCACCAGGCTCCTCTATATTCCTGAGAAATGAAAAGGGTTGGGACCCCTCTCGGGCTCCTCCCAAACCTGGACAACAGCAGCGGTCTCCCCAGCAGCCCAGGGCTGCTCTGGGGTCACCTGAGGGAGGGTCGCCTCCTCCCCTCCCCCCACCCCCCCTCCTCTCTGCCAGGCCCCGCAGGGCTCCCTCCCCTCAGCCAGGCTCCATCCATCCCACCTCCTAATCCTCAAGTAGTTATTTCTGACTTCCCAGCCGTCTGCAGACCCCTCGCTGCCTCCCACAACCTTCCTCCAGGCTGCCTTCCTGGATTAACTGCCCGGCTTCCACGTCTCCTTTATTTCCGCTGCTCTGTGGGCTAAGTGCGTGCGTAGGTCACTGTGTCCTCCTGGGCGCCTGTTTGCACGTGTCTCTGACGGATGATTCCTTCCTTCAGGGTGTGATCAGCTCCCTCATCAAACTGAGTGGTGGTTTCCCCCTCAGACTGGGAGCTGCTGTAGGGCAGGGCCGGTTCCTCTTCCATCAGACGGGGTCTCCCCATGGGCAGGGCGCTGGCAACATGAACCTTAAGCTCCGTCTTAGCCCTGAGACTCACGGCCGCTCTGGCACACCTGGGGAGTTATCATTCCCAGCCCCCCTTCACACCTTCACTGTGCTCCCCCCACCCCCCAACTCCTGGGAACGGCTGCCCAGGGTGGCATGAAGTAGAGGATGGCAGAGCTGGCAAAGCTTGGAGGACTCTGACCCGCGCCTCTCACCCCACAGCGCCGATCTCTCTAGGAGGTGGAGGGTGGAGGGCGGGAGGTGTGAACTGGCAGGGCTGGGTGGTGCCCAGGGCTTCACACCTTGAGACCTGAGAACCATCACGTCTGAAGGCACTAAAGGGACCATCTGGCCCCTGGAATCTAGTGGAGGGTCTTGACTTGTTCCAGACATAGGCCTCATGGCCGGGTGACCAGGCAAGGACAGAGTGAGACCTCCCACCAAGCCCCTGGACTCCCGCTTGGTACTCTTGCCATGGCATCAGAATAATTCTCTAAACTCCAGATCCCCAGCAGGGAAGGCAGTGTGAAGATGAGGAAATTGGAGCCAAGGTAACCTGGGTTTGAACCCTGGCTCTGCTATTTAAATGTGCTGTGTGGCATGAGATAAGTCATATAACTGCCCTGAGCCCCAGTTTTGCCATCTGTGAAATGGGTATAATAATAGCACCCACCTTACTTGGTTACCCTGAAGAATCGATGACGTGATGGATCTAAAGTGATTATTAGAGTGTCATGGGCTCTCAGCAAAGGTTAGTGATTGTTATTTCATACCCCTACTTCCTTGGTCAGATTAATGGCAAGGATCTGATCGACACTGGGCAGGCTACTGTGGCAGGAGTGTGCGCATAGGGATGGCCCAGCTTCCCAGTGTCTCTTGCTACTGAAGGGGCAACCAGTGTCCCAAAGGAGAGCACAGGTGCTGGTTCATACCCACCCCCCTTCAGTGGGCATCTCTGCTTGTGCTGCCAGCTCTCCTTACAAGCCCAGCTCAGCACCTTGTTCAGGAGAGCCCTGTGGTCCTCTGCTTGAAGGTGTGACTAAGAGAGGGTTGGGTGACTGGCTTTGAAGACACTTAGCTGGGGATGGAGCTCCCAGGAGGGGAGGGAGCACAGTCCATCTAACAATGGCAGAGAGGCCTTAGGGCGTGTGGTATTCCACCTGCCCCCAAACACTGACCATGAATTAACTCTTAAGTGGGGGTCCCCATCACTGAGGGCATCAAGTCTTTAGAGACCCCCTCCCATCTCCGAATCTCTCCAACCTCATCCCCTTTCAATCGTCAATGGGGCTTCAGGATGCAGCAGAGAGAGAGTAGGCTGGTAGCTGCCTCCTGGGTCACGGCTAAGCTGGAGACCACGGGCACGCTACTTGCCCTTTCTGTGCTCCCGACTTCTCATCTGTAAGACGGGAGTAGTGATGCCTCTCTCTCTCTCTAGGCGCTCATTAGCGATACAGGTGCTAAAACAGCGGGGCCTCTCCATTGTCTCAGTGGACACACCTCGTTCTGGTGACTTGCATGTTTGTAAGAAGTGGCAACGAGCGTCCAGAGCTGGGGATGCACTGGCGGAAGGTCCGCAGCAAAGGCACAGTCAGATCCCGGGAGCCCCTGCTCCCAGCTTAGGAACTGCCATCACTGCCAGTGAGTTTCCTTCTCTGGCCCATTCAGTGCATTTTCTCCACTCGGCTCCCTGAGCAGAAGCCTTCTCTCCAGGGGGCACATCGGAAGTTCTTGTCCATTATCTGTTGAAGACGGGCATGGGGTTGCGTCTGGGGCTGGCGTGGGGAGGCTGGTGCAGGGGGCTGGTGCAGGCTCACGGCCGACTGTCCACATCTCCGGCTCTGCCTTCGCCGGCCCTGGCTGTCTGAGGAGGCTCATTTTACCAGCAAGCTGATTCATGGGCCTGGTTCCCGGTGCTCCCAGAGCAGCTCTCTGTCAATAACTATTCTTTATAAGGTCCCTCGATTCGTTTTCGGGGTTGAAGACAAATTTTTAAAGAGAAGTTCAGTGCCAGGGCCATTCCAGAGGGGCTGTTAACCTAATGTCCCGCCGCGTGCCTCCACGCCGGCTCCCTCCTGAACTGCGTGGGGGTCAGGCCTTGCCGTTTCCAGCAATTGCCTCTGAGCCCTGGCATCTGGGCAGGGAGTGAGGAATGATGAGAAGGGGACACAAATCACAGGCCGGGCAGCAGGCCCCGTCGCTAGGTTGGCTGTGGAACTTCCGGCCAGTGGTACCCTCTCTGGGTCCTCACGTCCCTGTGTGTGAACGCCTGGATGCAGACAGATACCATCATGACGGCGTCCACTGTCTCCCCTGGAGGGGCCAGGTCCCCCAGGTTCATTGGGAAGGTCTCTGCCAGGCAGCAGCTCAAGTCTCCTCTCCGTCATCCCCCTGGGAAATCAGCAGTTGGCAAAGTCTGCAGCTGAAAACCAGCCACGCACCAGGTCTCCATTCCCGCGGCGCTGGCCCTCCTCCTTCCTGCTGCAGGGTCTTCCTCACGGGGCCCCTCGCCCTTTCCATCCTTCCTTCCTTCCCCCAGGGAGAGGATAATCTGAACCTCGGGTCTGAGCCTGACTCCCAAATCTTTGCTAACCACCCCCTCCTCCCCCGCACTCATACACTCCCTCTGGCCTCCATGCCTTTGCATGGATGTGCTCATATTTCCCTATCCCCAGGGTCTCCTGCTCCAGGCAGGAGGCAAGCACGTGTGGAGTACAGGGAAGCGAGAGAAAGCACGCCCTCTGGGCCTCCTCCCTTCCTGGAATGTCCTTGGCCCCGTCCTCAGCAAATCCGGTTCGAAAATGTTTCCTCCTCTCCGCTGTCCCCCACCAACCCAGGGCAATGCCACCACGGAGAGCATTCATCGTCCCAGTTGGCGATGGTCGGCTGACTTGCCCATCTTCCCTGCAGAGCTGGGGCTCCTTCCATACTCCCCGGCAGGGCCTAGCACATAGTAGGAGCTTTCTGTGTTGCATAAACAAATGGAACCGTGTTCCAACTTTAGCACCAGCACCCCCTCCCATGCGCACACACCCTGGCTAGAATATTCCCTCTTCTTTGACTCACACCTATGCCCCATCTCTCTCTGTAATTGTGACCTTCCGCACTGATCACGTGGTGAGATGGCAGGGTATAGAAAATCCCCAAATGCAGAACAGTGAGGAGGCCATCTATGGTTTTTGTTTGGACTTTAGTCGGCAAACATTTGTTGAACACTTGCCGATTCTAGGCACCGAGGGTTAAGGGGGCCCCTTTAGGAGGTCACTGTCGGGGTTATTTGAGTAGCAGGTGTCTGGCGCTCTGGGAACCCGAGGACAGTACTTCTGCCCCAGGTTCTGCCCTGGCCATGGCTTCCCTGTAGCTTCCTCATGCCACTGAGCTATACCCATTCCCTGTTGCCAGTCCATCTTGGACAGAGCTGACCTTCCCTGAAAAGTCAACCTGAAGGTGGCAAACTCCATGTGTTGTCTGTGCCAGGAGCTTTGCTGCCGCTGGGCGCCATGCAGGGAGCTTAGGCACCCAATCCTCACGGTGCCCCCAGGGCTGCCCCTGCCGAGGAGCAGAGGCCTGTGGGAGGCAGGTGTGTTTCCCAGGGGTTGGACCAGGTGCCAGTGCAGCCTGTCCTGCCCCTGGTCCGTTCTGCCAGATGCTGGTTGCTGTGCCTCCTCCCCTCTCCAAGGTGGTTGCTGAGCCACCTCTCCAGGCTGTTGGAGGCTGGCCAGGCTCCCCCTCAGGTCAGGCGCCCCTGTGCCCCCAGGGGCTGCTGCCTGTGCCCGAGAGCGGTCTCCCAGAGCCAGCCAAGGGCCCTGTGGGAAGGGCATACCCAACAGCCTTGGCTCTCTCCGGCCTGGCTCCTGCCGTGGAGACCACCAAGTTTTCTCCATCAACCCATGGAGAAGGGAGGCCTCCCTGAGAGGCGGGGATGGGGATGGGGATGGGAGAGCCTCCTCGGAAGGGATGGCTGAAGGCTGTGGAAGAAACGGGCCAGCACTGAGGTCCATGAGCCCTGGATGCTGGAGGGGGAAGAGCAGGACGGCAGCAGGGCTCAGCCGTGTTTCTCTCTCACGTCATTTACTGTGCCCACGTGTGCATGTGTGTACACAGGTGTGTGGGGTGAGTGTGCATGCGTGCACATAAAGCAGAGACACGGAGCCAGCCACCATGCACTGTCTGTTCTCTGGGAGCTGCTGCCCCCACCTCCAATCTGGTCGCCTCCATTTATTTAAGAAAAAACCCGACACAGTGGTGGTAGAACCCGAGAGAAAAGTGGCTGTGAGATGGGGTAGGGAGACGCCCGCTCCCTCGGCCTTGCCCATCCCCAGGTCCTTCACAGCTTCCTCGGTGGGTGCCCCCCTCCATTCCCACCGGATTCCATTTCCTGGGGGGATGGGTGGTCGCCCCTGCAGAGCAGGGAGGAGAGGCCAGCAGAGCTGGAGGGGCTAAGGCGGAGTGCTGGCCTTGCTATGGGGCAGGCCTCCCTGGGCCCACCCAGACCATGGTGCTCTGGGCTGTGGCTTGGCCAGGGGTGGGCTGAGGACTCCTCCCCCTTTCGGCCACTTCTATAGCCCTTGGGGGCAGAGGAGGGAGCCCTGGGCTCTTAGGAAGGTGCCTGGCTTGGCCACAGACCCCTCTGGGGTCTGCTCCCAGGTCCTAGGAAGGGACTGGGAGGTCCCAGAAAGCCAGAAGATGCTACACGTGTCCCCCAACCTCCCCAAAGTTTTGTCCACAGCAAGATCCTCGGCAGGGCAGGCAGCTGCTGCCTCCCCGCCCTGCAGGACAGAAATCCCTGAATAGTGGTTTGAGAAAAGTCTTTGTGCAGCTTGTGACACAAGACCCCACAGATCCCCCCAGCACAGGGGGGACCCCGGGGACGTGGGAGGCAGGGGCGGCTCACAGAGCGGGCCCACCTCGCCTCGCTCCTGGGGCAGGCTGTCTTGGATGGGAGGAGGTTTGGAAAAGGTAGGAGGGCGGGGCTTGCCTCCTCCTAGCGAGCTCCCAAAGGGGCCCCCCACCTGCGGCAGCAGAGAGGGAACCCTGTGAGGCAGCTTGGGGGGTGGGGGGCGGTGAGGGAGGCGGCGCCTGCAGAGAGCAAAGCTGCAGGGGCAGGGCCTTTAACATCCACGTCCTCCGCCAGCAGCCCGGGCGAGCAGGGGTCCTGGCCCTGTCCCACACAGAGCCCACCCCCCGGGGGACGGCGCCTCTACGCCATCTCTTTGTTTCTGCGCATGTAGTTTGGGGGTGCAGCAGGCCGCGTGGTGCTTGCCACATCCGGGCAGCCCCAACCCAGGTCCTCTTCGTCGTCCTCCTCCTCTTCGCCGGCGGGCACCGAGTCATAGGCCAGCTCCTCCGTGGGCAGCGTGGTGAAGGTGGTGAACTTGACCCGCTTGCGCTTGGACGTGGGCGAGCTGGCGGGGTCCTCGGCCTGGTCCCGGGCCGAGCCGCCCGAGGAGCCGTCGCCCCGCCCATGCACCTGACTCTGGACACTGGTCTGCGAGCTGCCGCTGCTGTGGTGGTCGCCGTGGCAGCAGGCGGGCACGGTCTCCAGCGGGTTGCCGGCCGGTGGCGACAGCTCCCCCTGCGCCCGCAGCGGCTGCCCGTTGCCCAGGAACACCCAGTGGTGGGAGTGGTCCGTGCTGGTCTGGCCCTCGGGCGGGATGCGCTTGTGCCGGTAGCGCAGCACGAAGACCACGCAGTTAATGAGGAAGACGAGGATGGCGAGGCAGAAGACGCCCAGCAGTGCGTACATGCCGATCTCCAGGTCCGTCAGCCCCCGCTGGGGGCCCGTGGGCAGCGGCAGGAAATCTTCTGTGGGTGGCATCGCTGGGCTGGCGGTGACCGGCCCCGGAGCCTCGGGTGGGGACATCCCCGTGCCCGGAGGGCCGGCTCCCCGGGCTTCGTCCTCGCCCCCACCCGGCCCCGGTTGGCTGGGGCCTGGGTAGTCGTAGGTGGGGTCCTCCTCCTCCCGCCCAAAGTGCACCCGCAGGCCCACGGGGGTCGTAGCCAGGACGCTCTTGCGCTTGGTCTTCTGGCAGCTCTCAGCGATGGTGAGCTCCGCGCGGAGCAGCTGCCCTGCCCCCTCCGCCTCAGCCACCACCAGCGGGAAGGCCCGGTCCTGGGTCACCGTAGCCACCCGCTCGTCCAGGCTGCTCACCAGCAGCCCGTAGTCCCGGGGGCTGTAGAGGGAGAGTGGAGCTGTGGTGCCGTCACTGTAGGAGAGCCAGAGGCTCAGGAGGGCTTCCTGGAGGAGGAGGAGAAGGGGAGAGGAGAAGGGGAGAGGAGTCAGAGGCTGGTCCGGGCTGGCTTCCCTGTTGGATGAGCTTTGTGAGGGCAGGGACCCAGGTGTCTGGCTCCCGGCTGGACTCCCAGGGCTGGATGTGCCTGGCAGGTGGCAGGTGCTCAGGAATGACTGACTGGGAGGTGGTGAAGAGGGTCCAGGGCACATGGTGGCCTCCTGCTGCCTTGAGAATTCCTCTGCCCACCTCACCTTTCTCCCCTGGATGAGCTAAAGGTAAGTTCTGCCTTGGGTCTCACTCAAGTCCCTTTTGCTGCAGCAGTTACTCCACTTCTCCATGCCTGCCCCTGGGATCACCCCCATCCGACACTTGGAGATTGAGGACACATGCCAAACCCATTTCCCCTGTTGGTTACGCTGGCCTCCCTGCAGGTGAGAAAGTAGGGCCAAGAGAAAAGGGATTGGCCTGGGGTCAGGGAGCGAGTGGAGGCAGCTGGCTTCTGGCTCCTGACTCCTGGCTTGGTGCTCAACACCCGCCTTCTCATTCCCTGGGCTTCTGCCTGTCACCTTTCCTTCTTTGCCGGCAGCCAGTGTCCTGGCATTTAAGGGGGTGAGGTGGGCTGTAGCTGAAGCTCCAGAAATAGGTAAGTGTAATTCCTGGGGTACAGGCAGAGCTGATGGGCCCTCTGAGAATCTGGGAGGGGGAACCCTTAGCAGTAAGACCTCAGGTGGCAGGTGCAGAAAGCGAGACCTTGGCCAGACTCCCCGTGCAGACCGCAGTGGGGTGGGGTGGAGCAGGCACACAGGGCATGGAGGGTAGAGAGATCTTCCATTGCCCAACGCCCTAATTTTGGGGCGCTCGTGGCACACGGGCAAGCCAGAGCCCGCAAGCCCTCCTTCTACACTCCAAGCCCCAGGCTGGTAGGCGGGGCACCCAGTTACCTGCTTGAGGAAGCTGAGGGTTTGCTGGGCAGCAGCGGTGGCCAGGATGGTGTGGCTGCTCCCGGGGCTTGGCCGAAGGGAGAGGGCGAGGCTGGCCACCACCTGGGCCTGCAGCTGTGTGATGCTGACCTTCTCCTCTGTCACGGTCAGCAGTGTCTCCCCGAGCACAGACTCCGTCAGTGGGGACACCACCTGAGGCAGAGAGGGGCGGGGTGGGCGAAGGCCAGGAAAGCAGGACCCCAGGATCACCCATCGGGGGGAGTCCCGGTGACACCGGAAGAGAGGTCCAGGGGGCGGGGCAGGCTGGGAGGCTCTGCCTTAGATTTGCACCTGGGAACCAGGGTCCAGGGGTCTCTTGTGGGGGCGGGGGGCATGAGGGGCTTGCAGGAGCACAGATGAGAGAGATGGGCAGATGTAAAGGAAAACAACAGGCCCGCACAGTGAGAAATAGCAACTGATATTCCAACCTCAATGTGAGGGAGACGAAAGGGAGTGGTGGGGACTGTGGCCAACGGGAGAACTCATGCTCATGGGAAGGGGGCACCAGTACTGACTCTAGCAGCGTATTCCCAGGTGGGAAGGCAGGCCCGGTGTTGCCAGATTTATATTTTGTAAAACCAGAAATCTGGTTTTCTAAACAATGAGAAGCTTTCTCATTTTCAAATGTAGGATCGATGGTTTGTACAAGCAGATTCCAGCCCACGGGTCACTGTTCACCATCTCTCAGGTGGAGGATTTCCACTCGGGCAAATGTCAAGGAGGTCAGAGTTGAGTTCCTAGCTCCTGAACTTCTTCTCCGGGCCTCTAGCTGCCTGAGCCCGCACCTGCTCTCAGGGACCACGCGGTGGTGCAAGGTTGATAGTACTGGTCAGGCGTGGAGGGAGAACCTTCACCACGGTGAAGCTAAAGGGCCTTGGCCTCTGATGGTGGAACATCAGGCAGAGGCGCAGGCAGGGAAAAAAGTGTGTTTTGGGGGCCGAGACCCTGGAATTCCTTTCCTAAGAAGGTCTGCATCCTCTGCCCACAGGTAAACAGGGCTCCTGGCACTGCCCTTGTGCCTACCTTGAAGGGGGTGGTGCCCGGCTCCAGGCCTGCCAGCGTGCTGCTGTCTACCAGGCGTGCCACGCGGGGGTCACCCACCCGCATGAAGTCGCTGACCAGGTCGGTGACCTCCACCAGCCAGTCCGGGCCCAGCATGGTGACCACCTGGTCGGTGCCCTCGGACGAGGTCGTGTGGAACTGGGTGAAGACCTGCAGCGTGGCGTGCTGGTACTGCAGGGCGCAGCCGCGGCTGCTGCTCTGCCGCCGCTCCTCCTCCTCCTCGTCCTCGTCCTCGCTCTCCCGGGCTGACCTGGGTGGGGGCACCGGATCAGTGACCTGCACCAGCCCCTCCCTCCCCTGGCCCTGCTAGCTGCTCCCGTGCTCCCGTGGATGGCCGTGTGCAAATAGCGAGCCTTGTCCCTGGCTCACTCCTGTTCCTGACCAGTGTGGAGCTGGGAGGCCCAGGCTCTTCCCTCCTAGAAAGGCACCTTCTTGGCCCTCCCTGGTCTCTCTGCCTTCACTTGGCTTCCCCCACGCCTGCGAAAAGCTGGCATCAAACCCTAAGGAGTGCGACCTCTTTTCAGCGCTGAGCGTGAGCCTGGCCCTGCTCTCAGCTCTGCGCCGGAGCAAAGGCGATCCCTTTACGGGGTGCCAGGAGCCGGCTGGCTCGTCCTTTGCTGTGTGGCAAACAGAACTTGCAAGTGATCAACCTGGATGCTTAGCCGAGATTCACAAGCCAAGTGTTGAAGGGGCGGCTTGGGTTTCTCTTGCTGCTCATAGTGAAATGCAAAAAGGAGAGAGAAAAACTGAAGGAAGAGCTGGTGAGCAGAAGGGACCCAGGACGTGATGGTCTGGGGAATGCTCAGCCTACTCAGAATCACCCACAATGCAAAAAGCAAGGGAGTCACCGTGTGGCTACTGCTTTGCTAGTGCTTAGAAGAACCAAGCACTAGAATATTCATCCACACAGAGGGTGCTTTTACCTGTTAACAAATCCAATCCTCACCACAGTCCTGTGAGGTAAGTGTTAATGTGCCCATTTTACAGATGAGGAAACGGAGGCATGGAGAGGTTATGTGCATAGCCCGCGGTTGCCCAGCTGGTAAAGAGCAGAGGTCAGTTCTCAAACTGGTTGTCTGGCTTCAGAGTTTACTGCGTCCTCACTACTCAAAGCGGCATCAGCATCACCCAGGAGCTGGTCCAAAATACATGTGCAACGGACAGGATCTGCAGGTGAGCCGTGTGCTCGTTCAAGTTCAAGAGGCTCTGGTCCACCCGGCCTTGCTTTCCCAAATCCTGCAGAACTGAACTGAGCCCAAGTCTCACTCGGCCGCCTGCTCCTCTCCCTAGCCCGGCCCCTCCTCCTTTTTCCTGCTGGCTTTTCTCTCTAGCAGCCATGGTGGGTGAGTGGGGTGCGCTGAGTACAGATGGCCATGCCCCGCAGTTGGGTACTCAGGTGTGTGAGCCTGCCCCCCAGAGAGCGGACCCAATGTGAGTTAGTGTGTGCCCAGCTGATGTGCCTCGGCATGCCCAAGCTGGGGCACGTGGGTGCAGCTGTGTGTGCTCCTGTGTTACTGTGTCTGCTCCATTTTGTCTGCTGTTAGACTGGTCTCTCACCCTGTTCCCCAGACAACTCCTTTCCACTCATCCTTTTAGACTTAGCTCAAGAATCACCTCTTCCAGGAAGCCTGCCTTGACTTTTCCCAGAGAGAGAGGTGGTTCTCTCCTTTGTGCCACTCAATTCCCTGCTTCCTGCATCCGCCGTGCTCTGTGGCATATACATGATGGCTTCCCTGGTGGACCCAGAACTTGGCCGAGTAAGGCACTGGCCACATTCATCTCGCATCTCAAGCACCCGCCAGTGCCTGGCACATAGGAGGTGCTCAGTAAAAATTTGTTGAGTGCATAACCAGCCCGCAGACCGTGTACATCGCGGCCCTTAGGCACACATGCAGGTCAGACTGTGTGCCAGGGCTGTGTCACCCGCGAGTGTCCCGAGTATCTGCCGTGTGTGGAGGGGCTGTACCTCCGGTCGGGGAGGATGGGTACCCTCCAGCCCTTCACTTGGCTGAGGCGGGCGTCCGAGAGCTCGATGTGCAGGGGCAGCTTGGGGACCCAGACTGTCATTTCCAGGGGGGCACTGAGGACGTCGTAGCGGAAGGTGACCCTGGCATTCATGGACCCGCGAGACTCCTTTCCGCTAACAAACACGTAGTCACAGCTGCTGGATACCTGGGGAGGGGAGGGAGGTTGGTTGGCATGTCTTGCCCTACAGGGCATCCTGCGGGACAGTGCAAGGAACTGCAGTCTGACAAGCAGGGCCAGAGGCTGTTGGAGAGAGAAAGTACCAGTCACGTGAGGCTGAAGGGGAGGGGGCAGGGGGGAGAAGGCACCTCCTCATTTAATTCCACGGGGAGGTGTCGGCTTCTGTGTCCCCGCCTCCATCCTGTGTTTCCAGAGATCATCTCTCAGGGGCTACTGTGGGAGGTGGATGCAAATGCCTTCACAAGGGGCAGCTTCTGGGGCCACGGATCACACCTCAGAGGAGGCTTCAGGCTGAGCGTCCTCCGGACTGGCTCGCCTCCCCCCATGACTACCTGGGCAGGTGCCGGCAGGTAGAGCCCTTCACTGCACCGAAGCGCAGCCTGTCCTGAGCAGGACACAGGTGCTGCACTGAGCCAGGCGGAGGTCAAGTGGGGGGGGGGGGGCGGTGAAGGGCAGGACTTGGCTCCTCCTGGGCCCCTCTGGAGCAGCAGTCCCAGGAAACCGGCTCTGGTTAATTCCAGGCGAGGGGGCTGCTCCAGCCTGGGGAGGGAGTGAGGGAAGGAGAGAGGGAAAATCAGGACCAGAGGACCTCAAGCCCAGACCGGCGGATGACTGCCACCACGGGCTGCAGCTTTTGCAAGTGCATGCCCCTCTGGATACCAACTTGCATCTTAGAGCTTCCCCGGATGGGCATGGGCCTGCTGAACACCTCTGGGGGGCGGAGACCTGTGCCCACTCACAAAGGTGTCGCCGCCAGTCCTTCAGGACAGATGCAGACGGGTGTACGTGTTACATGCGCCCCCACACACCTGCGTGGAACACTGTGTGCCGCGTATTTAGGTGCCAGCTGGTGCACGCCCGTGGGCGCACATGCTCACGTTTGGATGCGGCCTGTGGGCTGATCACACCCTGAAGGCCCCGGGCGGGGGCGGGGGGGGGGCGGGGAGGGCACGGGCGGGGAGGTGCTGGGCTGGAGCTCATTTGTGGAGATGAGCCCAGGGCGTCCCAAACTCCTGCTCGCTCTCTTAACCGTCTCGGAGGGGCGGGAGGGGGGAGTGGGACCGCAGCCCTGCCAGCGATGCTCATTTCCCACTTCGGGAGGCAGAGCATCCCATCTGAAGGCTGGCAAATTCCACTTAGAATGTTGGCAGACTCCAACTCGAGTGTATTTCATTGAGAACGGAAACAAGTTCCATTTAGAATCTTCGCTAATTCCCTTTGGTATCTCAGCCATCACGACTTTGTTCTGGTCCCTCTGGGGCTGGGGTGGGGGTGTCTGGGCAGCAGAGAAAGGTGCAGGGCTCTTGGGAGCAGGCCCATTCTTCCTGCGCCAGCTGCCAGCTGTGGAGGGCCCGTGGGCCTGGCCAAGGCTTCTACTCCCAGGAGGTGATGGGGGTGGGGGACCACGCCATCTGCTCTAGCGCACTTGGAAGGACTTCTTCTTGGATGGGGGATAGCCAAGGTGAGCTCCAGCCTCCCAGACCTGGAGGGACCCAGGGCAGAGTTTGGAGAGAGAGCGTGCACGCTAGGTTAGCCCCAGGGAGCCAGAGGGAGCCCACCCCCATCCCTCTCCTCCCGCTCTCCTTCAAGCTGGAAGATTGACGAGAACAGGGAACAGATTCCAGAGTCGAACTGCTGGCTGGACACCCTCCTGCATTACTGCCCGCTCTACTGCCTCTGACCACTGTCCAAGGCCAGGGGAAGGGGCAAATCTGGAGGCCCTCCTGGGGAGGTGGCAACTGGGCCATTTGAGTCAGATCAATACCCTTTTTGCTAGGCCATGGAGGACCCAGGGCGGGGGGGGGAGGAGGGAGTCTCTGGGGAGGAGCTCAGGGAGGGGCCTTTGGGAGTTGGAGGAGGTTGGGGTGTGTGCCCAGAGGGGTCCTTCCTTGTACAACGCTCACTCCTGGCCTAACTCACATGCTTCTGGAAGCTTCCTCCCTGTGCTGGGTCTTTTCCATTCGGAGCCAGCATCCAGGTTCAGAGCATGTCTCTGAGGGCCCCCCCCCCCCCCGCCCCCTCGTTGCCTTGCCCAGTGTCTGCCACACACCAGGGGCTCCAGAACCTCTTGCCAGATTGGATTGACTTCAAGTTGTCAATGTTGCCTTCTCCGCATGGTCTGCAGGCAGTCTCTTCCCCATTCCTACAGGCAGCCCTCCAGGGCTGGCAGGGCAGTGCCCAGGGCTTTCCCTCACCCCACTCAGGCTGAACGAGGGATGCCCACAGCTCTTTCCCACTCCTGCTCCCAATCCCAAGTCTTCTTGCCTGCCGAGGGAACCTACACGGGACGTGAACGCCCCTCTGGCTTGGGGCTCCCCTCCCCTCGAAGGTCTAAGGCCTTCTTCCCAGGGGCCCCACCTTCAGGAAGCTCACCTTGATGATGTCCTCGTTGTCAGACTCACATTCCACCAGGGCAGAGACATCTAGGACGAGGCCGGTCACTTCGATGGCAATGACTTTGACAGGGATGGCCACCGTCCGGCCAGTCAGGATGGCCGTGTTGATGATCTCTGTGTCCTGTGGAGAGGAGTGGGGGGTGGGGCTCTGCTGAGCCAGGTGCTTGCAGATCCCTCCTCTACCAGGACATGCCAGCCAAGGCCCTGGCTCCCGACTGCCCCCACTTGTCAGGTGTGCACCCTTCCATGGGGACACGTGCGCACATGTGCAGGGAGGTGCGTCCACCCAGCCTCGCACCTTCTCAGATGCTCAGCTCGCTTGGTCTTCTGCAGTAGCTCCCATGGTCTACCTCCCTCTGCTGCCAAAAAACAACCATTCCCAGGGCCCTCCCATCTTCTCTCCAGGCCTTCCATGCTCCCCAGGACTTGCTGAGGAAAGTCCAGCGCATTTGTCTGGCCATTCAAGGTGCTCCTGGGCTGGCCCCAGCCCATCATCCCAGCCTTATCACCCCAATGCCCTCTTCCTAAACCCATTGCTCCCTTGGACCAACCACTCACATTCCCATCACTGCACCTTCTGTCTGCATGGTCCCCTGACTAAAGCACCCTCCTCACCTTCCCTGATTGTATGAGCCCTTCCCCCACACGGCCTTCAAGGTTCAACTGCATGGCCACCTCCTCCAGGAAACATCCCCCGAGTGGCCCCTCCATGGGTGACTTCTCCCCGCTCAGTCCCCCTCAGCATCTGCTGTCCTACTCCAGCACCAGGTGGAGTGCTGCCTGCCTCCTGTGAGTGCGTGCGTACACACACACACACACATATACACACACACACACACACACACACACACACACACACACATACACACACACACACACATATATATACACACACACATACACACACACACACACACACACATACACACACACACACACATATATACACACACACACACACACATACACACACACATATATATACACACACACACACACACACACACACACACACACATACACACACACACACATACACACACACACACATACACACACACACACACACACACACATACACACACACACACACACACATACACACACACACATATATACACACATACACACACATACACACACACATATATATATACACACACATACACACACACACACACACATGTTTACATGGTCCAGGAGACAATCATACACGCAGACACTGGCTCACAGGCACATGTGCACTGACCTATACGCACACTGAGCCGTGCACATTCCCATCACACACGCATCCACGATGCATCCACGATGGACACACGCATCCACGATGGACACAAGCATCCACGATGGACACACGCATCCACGATGGACACACGCACCCACCGGCCCGGCCCCCGCCCTGCTCACCATGGCCAGGGGCAGGATGGCTTGCACATCCCGTTGGATGACCGTCAGCTCAGTCACTGCCCGTTCCAGGTCGGGCAGAGCGCCATGGCCGCGGTAGTCGATGTGCCACATGATCCTCCGCTTGACCGACTGGCTGGTGAAGTTCTCCATCTCAAAGTCCAGCTGCAGGATCTCCAGGGGCCCCTGGCCCTCCCTGCCAGGGCAGGAAGGAAGGAGAGCCAGAGAGGAAGGAGAGCTGGGAGCGGCTCCGGAGCTCTGGAACTCCAGCCCCTCTCGGCAGCCTGGCCCTGGGGCCCTCTGAACCTCCTCCAGCCACTCGAGGTGCCCCGCCTGGACTCAGAGCCCCCACAGACTAAGCCCAGCCCTCCCACAAGCCTGGCCTCCGCCACCAAGGACTCCCCCACCCCCCAGGGGCCTGTCCTGCAGAAAGGTGGGCAGAGGTGCCACCTCGGCTCACCACGGGGGCAGGGGTGAGCCCTGGGCCCAGGCCACATCCACGGTGGCCGTTGAGTGCTTTGCCCCAGTCAGCAGCTCCGAGGTCACGTGCCACTGGCCACTCCGTGACTTGGTGCCTAAAAGGGTCACGCCCTTCTTGGCCTTCACCCTGGGACAAAGAGGGAGGAAGGAGGAGGAGAGAGTCAGCCTGGGGCCCAACGACTGCCTGCCTGGTCACGGCCCCTAGGCTGGGGCTGAAGGAGGTGAGTCAGTCACCCTGGGCCCCAGACTCAAAGCTGAGACTAATCTGGGGAGTATGGTATCACGTAGCTACAAACCCTGACCCTCAGTGGAAGCTGCAGTCAGCTCCGCCCTATCTCTGCTAAGCCTTGCCCTACCGCTCCTTACACGCCGTGGCAACAAGGGCCTCGCTGCTTCCGCACACCCCCATTCTATTTTCAGGGAGCCCCTAAAGACTGGAACCCCTTCCCTATGTTTAGCGGGAATATGACAACTATGGGTTCTGCCGGGGCAAGAGAGAACATCTCTGCTCTTGGTTATAGCCGCTCTTCAGAAAGCTGGGAAGGTGAGCAGGTTTCTGAGCTCTCTTTTCTCTGGGCCTGACATCTCTAGTTCCTCTACTCGCTGCTTTTCCCAGAGTTTCAAGTCACTTGTATCCCAGCCACCCCCTCGAGACACTGAACATATATGGTGTAGGGTCCTATACTACGTACAATACTTCAGCTGTGCTCTAACGAATGCCGACTGAAGCAGAATGGTCATCACCTCCCTAATTCTTCTACATGCGCTATTCCTATTAATGCAGCCCAAGATCTCTGGTGACTGACTTAACTCCTATTCACATTCAGGTATCAATCGCTGAGTCAGGTATGATCCTTTCCTGAAATATTTGAGCTTTAAGTTCACTCAGGAGAGGGGGCAAGACTTAAAGAAGTCAGAAGCTAACTGTCATGTTTCAGGTCCTCTTGCTTGGGGTAGCAGGGAGCGTTTTGGTGGGGCCTTTCCTATGAATCCTCCAACGTGGCTCAAACCATGGATGCCTACTGTGAGCTGTCTTCAGGTTTTGTGGGGACATGATTCTATTTAAGGCATTTCTGAATGGTGAGCCGTATCCTCCTCAGGCTACAGAAAGAGCTGGATCTCCTGAAGCTTTCTCCTGACTCTAGGACTGGACAAATGTCCCAACACACACACACACAAACACACACTCCTGCTCATCCTTTGGCTCCCAGCAAGGAGCTGCTCTCTGATCTCCATTTCTCCGCTTTGGCCTCAGTCTCCTCATCTGTGAAATGGGAGTTTTGCGCCAGCTAACATCTAAGGGCCCTTCCAGCCCCAGTTCTCTCCTTTTGGACGTCCGTGCTGGGGAAAACGGACATTTCTCCTTTACCGGGATGTCATTTCTGTGAGATACGGAAACAGGGTGGGGATTTCTGTCACCACTAGACAGATGAGACCACTGGGGCTCAAATAAGTGACATGTCTTCCTGAGGTCGATCGAGTGATAGTGGAAGAGCTGGGATTAGGAGGCTGGACAGGCAGGCCTGTGAGGCCCTACAGAGGGAAGCCAGACCCTGACCCATGAGCGCCTACCTGAGTGTGAAATGCTCCACGCTGGGGCGGGAGGGGGAGGAGGAGTTGGGGGCCAGGTAGAGGAGGATGCTGAGCACTTCCCCCGGCTTGAGGGGCCGGTCGGGCAGGCGGATCATCAGGTTGCTGTCCAGCCTGTGCTCCTGCAGGGTCCTCCTGGGGGGCGGGCGGAACAGGCTGATGCTCCCTATGCGCAGCAGCGGGTGCTGGGTAGGGCTCTCCGCCCGGGCCCCCACTCCGGCCCCAGCCCCCCGCCAGGTGCCCCCACAGCCCCCCGAGGCATCTGGCGCGTGGAGAGTGTAGTACAGCTCAGCCTGCTGGCTCTCTCCTGCCGACTCGGGCTCCAGCCCCTCCAGAGACTTGCGTCGGGCGGTGGGCGGTGCGGCCGGGGCAGGGGGCCCGAACCAGGCCAGGGGCAGCTCAGCCCGCACAAGACAGGCGGCCAGGGCCCCGCTGAGGCGGCAGGAGCTCTTGACCTCCCGGGCGTCTCGGAAGGCATGCAGGCGGACACAGGGCAGCCGCTCCGTGACGCCGAAGTCGTCCCAGTCCCGGCCGGCTACGTAGAACAGCACCTGGGCCACAGGCTGCGAGGCGGGCACACGGGCGCGGACGATGAAGGCTCGCACCTTCCAGTTGACCGTGAGGCGCTCGGGGATGTCCAGGGTGCTGGACGGCTGCAGGAGCTCGCGGGCCACCACCTGGCTGGTGCTGAAGGGCCCCAGGGAGACGTTGAGGACGGGCAGCTCCTTGGTCTGGAACACCACGAAGGGCTCCGAGCGCTGCAGGGAGCCATTGGCCAGCGCGGGCGGCAGCGGCCGCGCCTCCCGCAGGAAGAAGGCCAGCCGCGTGTGGGACAGCCGGTAGCTGATCGGCAGCACCGGGCCGGCCGGGGGCCCCGGCGGGCTGGGGCTGGCTGGGTGGGAGCGGCCGGAGGCTGGGGACAGACAGAAGAAAGACCCCACGGTGGTCAGGAGAGGCTGTGCTCGGACCCCAGGACACCCCGGTCGGCCACTCTCACGCGGGGCCATCCACTCCACAGGGGGGCAGCGCCCAGCCTGGCTCTAGGTCCTGGGGCGGCCAGGGCCAGGTTGCCCAGGCTCTGAGCCTGGCCCCACCTTTCCAGGTATGTTCACGCCCTCACTGAGCTGCCCCCCTGGCCTGGTGCGGGCTTTATTTCTTTATCTGCCATGTGGGGGTAAAGTTAATTCCGGCGCAAAGCGTCTCGGAGCTTTAAAGAGGTTTCATCCCCCTGCATCCTCATCTGTGAAAGGGGGATAACGTTTTCTTGCCTCGAGGTGCCACTAGGAGGTCTTACTAAGTCGTGTGCACGAGGGCGGAGTGTGGTGCTGAGGAAGTGTGAGCTCGCACCATTATCGCCTCGCCCAGGGCTCAACAGCGTTAGCTTATTTCATCCTCAGATCAATCCTCTGAGCAAATCTGATTACAATCTCCATTGACTGAACCCGTTTTCCATCAATAACTTCTCTTTTTCGAAAGCCTATTTTTACATCTCACAGATAAAGTGCAAGACGCTTAAGCAACTTGTCCCCAAGCCTGGGGCCACCTGACCCTCCAACCCAAGCCCCTTAACTGGCCCAGCTGCCTCAGATGGTGCGGGTTCCCAGGGGCCTCATACACCTCCACACCCTAGACATACAGGGAATTCGATCCTCAGTCTCCAAACCCAAATGTCGGCCTCAGGTTTGACCTCTCCCTCCTCTCAGTCCCCTCCCCTCATCCTCGCAGGAGCCGCCAGGTTCCAGCAATTCCACCTCTTAACTCACTGGTATGTCCCAGGCTGCCCCCTGTCTTCCATGCCCAGGCCCCAGTCTGGTTTCATTCCTGTTGTTATGACAACATGACACCGTCTGAGTCTCCCCTTTCTCCAGCTCACCCCCTCTCTGGCACCCCTTCCCTGGCACCCCCTCCCGTACACAGCAGCCAGAGTGATCGGTTCCTCTCAACTACAGATCGGACCCTGTCGGCCCCTCACTCCCAGCTCACCCGCTGGACACGGTCACGGAGCAGGAAGGACCACGATGTGCAGGTTTGAGGTTTGAGAACCAGTTCTGGGTCTTCCCAAGGGCCCCTGAGTCACATTCCTCCCCTTTGAAACCGGGTAATAATAGCAATGCTGTCTCACAGGGTGTTGTGTTGTCATTTGTTTGCATTTTTGAGAATCAAATAAGAAAGTGCTCTATAAATTTGTACAACACAATGCAACTGCGTGTACGTATCATTAAATGGTCTCTCCTTCTGCTTCCCAAATAAAATCCAGACTGTGATGGTGGCAATCAGGACCCTCTAGAATGGGGTTCCAGGGTCCCCTTCCCCCAGGAATCCTCCACCCAAGCCCCACTACCAACATAACTAGACAACTCCTGGCGTTAGCACTGCTGATGCTGCCTTCTCTCCCCTCCTTTGCTCATGCTGTGCCCTCTGGGTCGATTTCTTTCCTTTCCTATCTGCACACATCCACATCTGAATCTTCCTCCAAAGTCACCTCCTCCACGAAGCCCTCCAAGATGCATGCTCAATTTCTGCAAAAGCCCAGGACAGTTGTTCTAAGAGGAGCAGCGCCTGGTCTCAGCGTGCCTTCTGAGCAGCGCCCTTAGGACCAGCTGGGGGCACTGCTGGGCTCTGGGCAGCCTATGCTTTTACACCAGATTGCTCCCTCCATTCCCAGAACTCTGTTCCCAGGCCACCCTTCCCTCCTCTGCAGCCTGCAGGATATGCCACTGCTGATGGTGGGATGGAGGTGGGCAGCTGAGTCCCAGATGAGGACAGGAAGATGTTTGGCAAGGCGGGTCCCTGGAATCTTGCCCCGCAGTTACCCCTAGAGGCTCTGAGACGGTACCCCAGCCACCTGGGACGAGGCTGGCCCCAAGGCGCGAGGGTGGGAGTCCAGGATGATGGTCTGAGCCAGGGAACAGCAGCCAACCAGATGCTTTGGAAGCAGCAGGAAGCAGACAAGCAGACAGAGGCCTGGGGAGGACGCAAGTTCAAGGCTCCTCCTTGCCACACTCAGTGAGCAAGTTGCTTCCATTTGGAGCCTCGGTTTTCACCTCTAAAACTGAGGTGGTGACATCAGCCCGCTCACAGGGACGTTGAGAGTAGCCACAGGAAACCAAGGAGGGAGGAGGGACACTGTTCGATGCGGAGGGATGTGCGGGCCAAGATGGGGAGATGCCGCTGTGCTTGTCCTGCTGCAGGTGGAGAAGGGCAGCTGTGGTCAGGGAGCTGCAGCTGCCCATTCTCAGGCCAGGTGGACCCGGGCGGGGGGGCGGGGGAGATGCGGAAGTCAGACCACTGGCCCTGCCTCACTTAGCATCCTCCGGAGACCCCAGGGCCTGCTAAGTAGCACTTAGTCCCCTTTGACCCTCTTATCGTCCCAACCTCACGGCTGGCCATCTGGACCCCTTGGCGACACAGCAGGGGCAGGGGCCACCAGCTGGGCAGCAGACTCAGAGGGGCATGGAGGGAGGGATTGGAGAAACGTGTCTGCAAGCACACCTTGCCCTGAGTAGATTTTGGTTGCATCGATGGAATTCTCTGGATGAGCTGCCCAGCACTGACTAGGAGGCTGTGGGCTAGCGAGGGCCTCCTCCCTGAGGCACCCAAGAGGAGCCCGGATGGCCACCGAGGGGAAGGGTTGCTGACACGGGGCTCTAGACCCCTCCCAGCAACCTTGAACATAAGGAGACTGAGATTCTGGAAGGGGCAGCAACGTGCATTAAGAAAACAGCTAGCTTTCAGAAAGGGGAGCGGACAAGATGGTATTGGGGTACAACAGTTTTAGTGCTTATGTAGTGGGGTGTGGGGTCCCTTCCTCTTTCCATGACCTGCCCAGGCATCACCTCCTCCCTGAAGCCTTCCCTGATGCCTCTTACTGCCACCACCTGGGTGGTGTATTGCTGCTGCTGTGCTCTGTCCAGCTCTGGTTCTGACTGACCAGGAGCTACGTCCTGGTATGAGTGCGAGGTGCAAATGATCTCATTAGTTCTGCGAGTGCTCCCTGGGGGAAGTGTGCTGGCCTATGTGCCCCTTTGCCAGTGTAGACAGAAGTCTCTCCAGCCACTTCCAACACCAGAAGGCATGTAGGTTCATGTGTTTGCCTTTCCAGCTGGATTGGAGTAGGGGCAGACACTGGGTCTAGACCAGCCTTGCATAGTACGCGGGGTGACACACAGTAGATAACTTAGCAAATGTCAATTCTACCCTCTTGCAGGGCCAGTGGCTGGACAGAGGCCCTCCCTGTTCATCTCAGGCCGGCCCTAGGTCTCTGGGAGCACAGCACGGTCTCTGGCCACCCCCGACAACCCTCGCACCCTCTGCCCAGGCACACACTCCAGTGTCCCCCCAACATTGAATATATAAATTCATCTGCGTGGAGGCGAGGGCCAGGGCCAGGCGGGCGAGAGGTGGGGTGCCTCTGGCCATCTCCCTGGTTCTAATCAAGATCAGATGCCTCCTACTTCTACCTCTAATTGTCCCCAAATTAAAACTAATCGCTTGCAAATCAGAGGGGAAAAAAAAGATTGTCATTAGCTTTGATGAATTTGAGGCTAAGGGCACAGCAGGGCAGCCAGCAGGGCCGGAGGGGGCAGAGCTGTGCGTGTGTGTGTGTGTGTGTGTGTGTGTGTGTGTGTGTGTGAGTGCACGCACTACACCAGATGTCAGTGCTTGGGGATCCTTCCCCACTGGCTCCTGAACTTGCCTGAATGTAAGAATCAGTCGGAACAAACAAAACAACAATAGCAAATGGATTCTAGGGCCAGAACCAGGCTTACAGTCACTTTGCAGATGGAAGACCTGGTGATTCGTATGCTTATCAAGCATCCGAGGCCTGTGATCATCACACAAGTTTGGAAAACACGGGGCTCTAAGCAGGAAGGGTTGGGAGATACTGAAGGGGCTGTGACTCGCGTGGCCGACAGCGAAGGATCAATTGCCCGGAGCCTAGACCAGTGCCCTTGCCAAATCTATAAACGAATGGAAGAGAGGGAGCAAAAACCATGGCTGTGCAGGTGGAGAGGATCTTAGGGGCCACGTGGTCCCTGATCAAGAGGCCAGATGGGCCATGCCCAGTGGCCCCTCCCAACCCAGACCTCCAGGCCTGCAGGAGGGGTGTGGCCTGGCGGGCAGGCCAGCCCTGGCCCAGGAGATCTGCAGTGTGGGGAGCGCTCCACGAGGGTTCAGGGAAGAGGCTCTAAGAGGCAGGATGCCTGTGTTCCAGGCCTGCCTTTCCTTGGCTAATCCGTGCATCTGACCTAGGCCAAGTATGTCTACGTCTGCTCTCTGGGGCCCTGACCTCCCATCGGCAAAATGTGGAATTATCAACCAATATACCAGTTTCTGCAGAGCAGGGTGTTGAAGTGGGGAAACCTATGGCTTGAGAGAGGTTCTTGTTTTTGTGGGTTGTTTTCTTTTTCATTAGTAATACTCAGTGTTAGCAACAGTTTTAAGAAATGGCGTGTTCATGCTTCCTACTTCCTCGTTGGAGGGTGAACTGGGCACGCTTTCTAGAGCACACTTTCAAAATATGTTTTAAAGGCCTTGAAACTGTTCTAATAAGCAGAAACTGCTCTAATAAGCAGAAATCAATCAGCCCAAAGATTTACCCAGGAAGATATTCACCGCAATGATATGTTTATTAGTAAAAAATTAGAAACGAATGTCCAGAAGCAGGGAATGGCCCAATAAAAGCAAACACCTACAAATGGGTGTATGCAGCCATTACAGACTAAGGTTAGTTTTTTTAGAAAAAAACAATTTACTCGGAACAGCAAATAAATAGTTTGAACTAAAAGCAGGGTGCAGAACTGGCAATACTGCATGCTACCCATTTTATATAAAAAAAATGCAGACTCTGGGGGAAATACATCAAAATGCTAATGGGCTTGTCCCTGGGGGGTGAGGATTATGGATGATTGTTATTTTTTTACTTTACGTTTTTATGTATTTTCCAGTCGTCTGCAGTGAACATGGATTGCTTATAAAATTAGAAGGAAAACAATAAATGTCATTAAAAATGAAGGAAAATGTTTGAAGTTGTTCCAAGAATTAGAAAAACACACACAAGAGAATAAATTTTTTAAAAAAGAGAGAGAGAAGAAGAAGAAGAAAAGAAGCAAGAACCTGTGTTGTTTGGGAGCAAAAAAACATTCAAATGCCACTTTCTTGCTCTGTAACCTTGGGCAAGTTACTTAACCACTCTGACCCTGGACAGAGCCCGTCACATAGAGTGGTCCTGACTCCACAGGCAAATTGCTGGGTGTCGCTGCTGGCCCAGAGTCGGCCCTGGTGCTCATTCATTCATTCACTTCACTCTCCCTGGTCATTTCGTTCTGAGAGGAGAAACGCCGGGCCGTTTTTCTCCAGCACTTGCCTGTGGAGCTTCCAGCAGGTCCGCTGTCCATGTCGGTTAAGCTAAATGGGACAAAGGCAGGGATGGCAGGCACACGGAGCAGACTCTCCCCAAGGACCGCGACAGCGGCACCAAAGCTGGAAAGAGTGCTCGTTGTGGGGGCCCCTGGAATCCAGCCCAGGAAGCCACTGCCCTGCTGTGTGGCCTCGAGCAGTTTCCTCCCCTCTCTGGGCCCCTCTTTCCTCATCTGGGAGACATAAGTAGTCCCTTTTCCTGCCTGCTACATGGGCAACCGAGGGGTGAGCAGGGGCCGCGTGTGCAGGGAGTCCTGGTGAGTCCTGGACCACGCAGGGGTCAGCAGGATAAAGGGGAGCGCGTGTGACAGCTGGGCTTGGCGTTCCCCAAACACTGCCCTCCCCCGCCCTGCAGGACAGGGCCTGCCCAGTGTCCCAGGCGCTGTAGTATCATCACAGAACCACTGAGCGTTTGGGTCTTGCACTAAGATGCTGGCCGGGAGCCAGCAGGGACTGAAACCCAGCCCCAGCTCTGCGCACCAAGCCTGGCGCCTCGCACCTAGCATGGACCGCTTCTGTCTTTTTCTACGCTGACAAATTGGCCATGTACATTGGGTGTCCCAGACCAAGGCTAGAGCCTTGATAAGCCACCTCTTGGAGGAGGAGCACAGCAGAAGAATGGGTGCCTCCCTGAGGTCTGGGGCCGGAAAGGGACGCCCACACCCACCTGAGCCCCTCCATACTCCCTTCTCCACCTCGCTACGCCCTTTCCAGAGCTGGGCAGTGTCTCCACCACCCGGCGGCTCCCTTTTCCTCTGTGTCCCCAACACTGCGTGCCTGCAGCCTGGGCTGGGCAGGAGCTCCCAGGCGGGACTTGCAGCCAGTGTGCTATGTAATAACTATTCCTGCAGTGGGCATTGGGGGTTGGAGGCGGGGGGGGGGGGGGGGCGGGCTGTGGAGGGGGAGAGGGCAACTGAAGCCTCCGGCAACCCATAACCCCTCCTCCCCCCAGAGACTATAAATCCTGGAGAAGCAGCTTCCCATACTGTCGCCCCCTCCCCTCCCCTCCCGCGCAGGAACACAATGTTGGAATAAGTAAGCTGCGGGGAGGGGCCTGCAGAAGAGGCACCCTCCTCCACTTTGCCCTAAATCCCCTCCCAAGAGACCCCCTGCCTGCTTCCTCCCAGGAGCACTGGTGACTGGCCAGGTCATCTCCTGCCACCTGCCTGGGAACTAACTCCCTGCGATCAGGTCCCTTCCTCACATTTTATAGATGAAGACACTGAGGGTCAGGAAGGCTCCCAGCAGATGGGCTCTGCCATTTACTAGCTGCATCATCTTGGGCAAATAACTTGGCAGCCCTCACCTCGGCTTCCTAAACTGTAAACTGGGTGACAGCAATTCCTCTCTCACTGGGTTTCTGTGAGAATGAGACGTGCGTGCTATAAGATCACCTGCAAGGGGCTTCAACCATGCCTGGCCCACAGTGAGCCCTCTTTAAATGTGAGCTATTGTTTGCATGCTATTAGCCTCATTAAGTAAATTAAATTAAATTGTTATCATCACAGGGCCCAGAGATCCTCCGAGACCCAGTGAATGGCTCCCCGCCCCTACGCGTATGAACCCCAACCCTGATTCTCTTGCGGTCGATTTGCCTGCTGTAAGGGCGGGGAACCTGTAGCTTTCTGGGTCCCTGGCATCCAGCACAGAACCCCATGAGTGAGCGATTGTGATGACTCTAGGAGGTTGTGTCCCCTAACACACACACACACACACACACACACACACACACACACACACACACACTCTGTGCTGGTCTTCCTCTTGCAGACACCCCTGCCCTCCCCTCTCCTGGAATATCTACCCTAATCTGACCACTCCTTTTGCTTCCTCTGCCTAAAATCCTTCTCCCCACCCGCTGCCGGCTGCTGAGCTGCAACCTCTCTCACCTGTGGGGAAAAGGGAGGAACTCAGAGAGACGCAGGAGGAGGCCGGGAGGAGGGGAGGCTCAGCTAACCTGGGGCTAGGAAGGCCTCCTGGAGCCCAACGGAGGACCGGGCATCAGAGGGTCAGGTGGCCATGGAACCCCAAGAGGCTGCTGCTAGGACTGCCCCTGCCCCTGCTCCTGGGCCGCTCAAAGCCCAGGGAGGGACGCCCTGCCGGGTGCACAGCAAGGCAGACCTGAGACCCACAGGAACCAACTTTCTAGCTTCCTGGCTCCCTGCTAGTCCCAGGGGCACTTCCTTGCTGGCCCTGTCACCTTGACACCTGAGGGAAGCAATCCCAAGAAGAGATGAGTAAAGGTTTCCTGATCCCCAGAGACTGGCCAGGCAAAGGCCATCCCTTCCCCCACAGCTCCCGTTCTCGGGGGAGCCTGTGTGCTCACCTGGCACTGGGGTTCAGAGCTTCGTGGACCATGACAGAGAGGGAGGCTGAGAATTGGAAGGAACCCCAGGAGGAAGTGATGGAGGCCGTGGGGGCAACGACCTCAGATGTGCAATCCCAGATGGAACGGTGTCTCTGGGCAGAGGGGTTGCTGGGCTGCGGGAGTCTGGGGCACAGAGGCAGGGGGAGGGGAAGAAGTCCCGGAGTGAGCGGAGCCCTGCCCCCTCCCCTCCAAGGGCGCAGTGAGCCTGGCCCCTGACGCCGCTGTGCCCTGAGCCTGCCCTTGTGAGTTGTGAGCGTGTGTCTGTCTGTGGGTCTGTCTGCATCTGTGATCTCAGGATCAGGACCAGAAGCTCCGACAGGCTCGTGGAGACAAGGAGGCCTTGTATCGCCAGGCGAGCGTCCCTCACCCCTGGGAACAGCTCTTGCATTTATTTCTGAAAATCGGAAAGGAGCCCCATCCTCACCCCTGCCCCCCCCAACAACCCCTTGGCCCCAGACCGCAGTCTGCCCAGCTGTAATGGGCCTGATGTGAGGTCCCTTTTGTGATGGGAAGGGTTGGGTGGGGTGGGGGCGCAGGGGTGGAGGAAGAGGGGTCAGGCACTTCATTTGTGGACAGGTCTGGAGTCTGCCAGTGGCTAGGGGGCTGGGGACAAAAGGATGCTGTTGGAACAGCCCTTGTTCTGTGGACTGAGAACACCCTCCACCCTGCCTGGTCCAGCTCAGGCCAGGTGAGGCCGAGGGCCCGCTGCTCCCACCAGCCCTCTGGGAGCCCCCACCGTGACCCCCCAAACACACTAGCTTCCTGTGGGGCCAGGGTTGGGGGAAGACTATAAGTGAATTGGGGATGGGGCAATGGGGCCACACCGATGTGCTCAGGGGAAGGGCCATTTGAAGACAAAGGCCTGCCTTTGCCAGTCCAGTCCTCTGGAAACAAATGCTGGGCTCAGGGCAGGGCAGAGGGGAGGTCAGCAGGCAGGAGGGCACCCTCCAGGGTGCAGGCCTGAGGGGGAGGCCTGGACAGTACCACCTGGTCACATCACACTCCTGGAGCCTGGAAACCCAGACCATCCCTACCCTTAACCTACCTAACCAGACCTCTGCTGCAGGCCACCCAGGAGGGTTTGGGGGGGGGAGGTTAGAGAGAGGGGGGGTAAATAAGGCAAGGATGAGAAAGCTGGGGTGGGGGTGCTGAGAAAAGGAAAGAAACCTCGAGCCAGGAAAAGAGGGGAGGGGTAGAGAAAGAGGAGACCAGGAGAAGGGAAACAGGAGGCGAGATTAGGGGGGCGAGGGGGGAGGGAGGGGGATGGCCATCAGGATGGAAGAGGGAGGTGAAGGAGGTGTGCATAGGGCAGGGGGTGGGGAGAGGGAGGCTGGGGGCAGTGGCCTGAGCCCAGGCCTCCTGAGCAAACCTGTATGGCCAGGCCTAGGAACTGAGTGAGCTGCAGCAGTAGCAGCGGGGGAGGGGAGCGTGGGGGAGGGGGCTGCTCTCGGAGTTACACTAAATGACTAATGTGCATTATCCTAATTATAGCGGAGCAAGCTGAGCCTTCCCACTGGCGCAGCCGCCCGCATCTCCTAATAAACAATTAGCCGCAAACAAAGAAAAAAGTGTGTGTGAGAGAGCAGCGTGTGCACTGGGGTGTGTGCCCATGGTGGGTAGGGGTGGGCTGGGAGCTGGGCCTCGAAAGGGTGGGGCCTGGGGAGAGCAAGGGAACCACATCCCCCCTCCAGCCCACGCTGCCCCAGTCCAGGCTCAGGGCTGCAGGGAGCCGCAGGGCCCCCGAGATGCGGGGTGGGCCAACAGGGCCCAGCTCGCGTGTAGAGGCTGCGTATGGAGTGCTGGGCCGGGCTGCACGGGTCACACGTCCTCACCATAACCCAGCATCCCTGCGTTCGCCAATGAAGGACCGGAAGCAGACGCTGAGGCCTGCCCAAGGACACACAGCTGGGTTAAGCCTCATTGGCCCTCCTGAGTTCCCTGGCTCGGGGCTCATTTCCTGGGCGCACTGGAGCCTGGATGTGGGGGACCAGGTGTACCGGTCCACGGAACTGCGTTTTCCAACCTGCGCCCGGGTGCACGTGGTCATGACGGTAGGACCTCCTCGCCAGCCCCCGTGCATTTCCCTGACCACCTCTGCTGTCTTCACTGCAATCCCGGGGGGCGGGCCTTCGCCCCAGCCCCATCTTCAGGGAGGCCTGGGGTGGGAAGATGTTTGTTGGAGGTCCCGCAGCTTCAGTGGCAGAGTGGGGTTTGGAACTCAGACTCCTGATCCCTGAGGTGGGGATGGGGGTCTGCAGAGCTGGGTCACAGGAGCCAAGGGCCAGTTCAGGGAGCTTCCCGTGGGGGAGGAGTGAGCAACAACCCAGGAAAGGAGGAGCAGGGCATTTCCAAGCTGTCATGTCAGCTCTGGAGGAGAGCCCCCACTGGCCGTTGTGGTGCTTTGAGCCCCGGTAGGTTTCCCTGACTCAGTTACCAGCTCTCCAGTGTCTTCCCCAGAGAGCCTGGTGCAGGCCCGGCTCCGGCCCGGCCGGGGGAAGCCTGGAGAATTGGGTGGTTGGGAAGGGAGGCCCCCTCCTGAGCTGACCCCCAGGACGGAAAGTGTGCGTGCATTGAGAGTGGAGCCAGCCCAGCCCAGGGACTCGGGCCCTGCCACCTGCAAGGAGTGAGTGGGCCTCAGCTCATGGCCGGCAGGAGGGGGTGGGGGATGGGAACCCGGAAGATGAGAGCCACCTGCCAGCTGGGGAGAGGCTCAGAGGATCAAACCTCAGCCTGGGATTCAGGCACTTAATCTTTAAGCCTCAACATCCTCATCTGCAGAATGGGGCTGACGGAATCCGCCTGCATGTGGGTGTTGTGAGGATAAATATAGGGCCCTGGCCCACAGCCCCGCCCCTCACCACCTCCTCCCTGAGGCCCTCCATGATCAGGTTTGCCCTGCCTGGTTTTTTCTCGGCACCACACTGATTGACTGGCAGTCGTCCAGCTGCTGCTCCATTGGCATTTCTAACTCAGTGCTGGACAGGGGTCTTCAAGACTGTCTGGCGCAAGCCACCCACTTTACAGATGGGAAGGTAGGTTCCGAGAGGAGGAAACCCCCGCCTAGGGTCCCACAGCCGCCTCCTGCCCCCGGCCCCACTCTAACTGCAGCCCAGGAGGCCACTGGAAGCTTCCTGCTTTCCAGTCCCATGTTCCCGTGAGTGTTTCCCTTTCTCCTCAGGGCTCTGAGTTAGATGCCCTCTCCCACTCCCCGGCGGACACGCTTGAGCCTGCGCAGCTCCAGCCATGCTCTCTCTGCCTTTGCACATGCTGTTCCATCTGCCTGCTGTGCTGTTCCCCACACCTCCCCCTGACTTCTTGTCCTTTGACTTCTCCCAGGTGTCACCTCCTCCAGGAAGCCCTCCCTGGACCACCCCTTGCCTGGGTGAGGCACTGGCTTCTGAGCTGCTCCCAGCCATCATTCTGCACTTTGTTTTCTGTCTGTACTGCAAATGTGGGCTTGTAGCTTTGCTTCCTGCTCCACGGAGCCTTGCTGAGGGCAGGGACTGGGCCTCTCACCATGCAGCCCGAGGGCCTGGTACAATGCTAGGGCTTGCCGCCAACACAATAAAGATATTCCACAAATAAATATTTATCCAGCCCCTTCTCTGCTCAAGAACCTTCTGGGAACTGCCAGGGAGACAGAGATAAAGAAGATAGTTTCTGCCCTTAAGGAATTTGCCGGCTAACAGGGAGCCCAGACAAGTCCATAAATAACCACGCTAAAAGGTAGGAAGTGCTTCGGGCCTTTGAAGAAGTGCAGCGCTCCTGGTGTTCTGAGAAGAGCCCGATGCCGACACAGAACCGCTGGGAGGAGGAGTGATCTGAGTGGTTGAGTAGTCGGTGGAAATTCAACAACTGACTGGGTGAGGTGGGGCCTAGTGGGGGTGGCGGGGGGGGAGGGTCAGGGACCTTTTAGGTGGAGAAAACAGGGTGGCGACTGCGATTAAAGGCAACTTTCTACTGAGTGACATGGAACAGGGAGACCTGAGACTGGGTGGGCAGGGTGGCACCAGAGGGCAAAGGGCTTCGAATGCCAGGCAGAGGAGTGTGTGGATTTTGTCGCAGGGGTTTTCAAACTGTGTTCCTTGGAGCCCTGGGGCTCTGTGGAAGGGTCCCAGGCCCTGCAAGGGATCTGGAGCACCTTCTGATGTCACTGATTTTCATAGACTTTTACATGGAGAATAGCGCCTATGCCTTTAAACGTTCGCCCATCATACCATGGCGATGGGAGCCACTCCATGGGGAGTGAGGCCATGAGGTGGCGCCTGGCCTTGTCTCCCTGCTCCCCTCCCAGACACACACACACACACACACACACACACACACACACACACACACACACTATCGGACAGGAGGGCAAAAGCAGCGAAGATGGATGAAGCCACCGCTCTGAGGGGCTGATACGGAGCACGAGAAGCAAGTGCTATAATTAATTCCTGACCTGATGTTATCTCAGCACCCTGGCGGGTGGCTGGCCCAGCCGGGAAGGAACGGGCGCCCTGCACACCCGCTCAGCTCCCAGCACCCTGCAGTGAAGGGGCAGAGACCACCGGCAGGTGCCTCCTGATGGCTCTTGCTGCTCGCCGTGGCCTTCCTCTTCCTGTTTCCCATCGCCATTCCCGTCCCTCCAGTCCCTCTCGCTCTCTTTCTCACGTTCCCTCCCCGGGCACCCACGAGGAGGGTGCTGACAGGGGAGCCGGTCAGGAGACTTCTCCTCCAGCCCCGTGCAGAACTGTGCACAGGCCCCTCCCAGACACCCCCGCACTCCACACCTACAACAGGCCTTCCCCACTTCTGCTCCCTGTGATCCACCCACCATTTAAGGATCCTGAAAGCCCGCCTCCTCCAGGAAGCCTGCCTGGGCTGCCGTAAGGTATGGTCTAGAGATTCTTCTCTCTCCGCTAAGGAGTCTGAGAGGGGAATGACTCTGAATCAGTCCTCACGTGAGGGAAGGAGAGCAGTAACTGCGGAGTCATGTCAACTGTGAGTGTGGGGGGGAACCAGTGGCACCCATGTCACCACAGTCCCGACCCTTCAGACTCCAAGCATCAGATGGGGTCTTCAATCAGACATTTTTGAGGTCCCCTGCAGCCCTCAGATCCTGGAAGAGGCTGCCTAAGAGCACATGACACCCTCTTCAGTGCTAAGGCCACCCGCTCCCCCGTCTCGCCTGGAAAGATCTGCCCTAACCCTCCCTCAGGCTGAACGCCCACTGCTGGGTCTCGTTGCTGACCGAGTGCCCTGGTCCTCACTTCCGAGAGGAAGCCACAAGAAGGCCGATCACAGAGTCACATTCCCAACAGTTCTTGGCTCACTCCAACTCGGGGACAAACATAGAGGCGTTTCTGAAGGTCGGAGGTTTAACTTTATGAGTGCAGATGTGCTTAATGCTACATCCATCGTGGGGCGAACAATTTACAACAATAACGACGACAACACCTTTCCTTGAGCTCGTCCAGGTGCCAAGTGTTTTATGCCTCTAGCCTCCCTTCTCCCAGGAGAGCATGTGTCCATTATCCTAATTTTATACAGAAGGATGCTGCAGCCTGGCCACGTCCAAGGGCACAGCTAACCGATGATGGATCTGGAATTCAAATCCAGGCCTGACTAGCACCAAAGCATTTGCAAGGGGAAGAGATCTCTGCTGCCCCACGAAGGTTAGGGGTCCTCCCCGGATAACCACGGCCCCCACACCTAGGCACCTGTCGCCTCGCACACTTGTCTGTCTCCCTTGTTGTCTGTGGCCCTGGGACATGTGCACAGTGACTCTCAGCTCTATATCCCCAGGCCCCAGTAGACGTAGAGTAAGTTTTCCTTAAATATTGAACTAAGATCAGTAAGTGAAATTTGGGGGGAGGCAGACTTGGAACTAAAAATGAGATGATGATTTCTTGGGGTCAGAGCAGCCTAGCAATAGAAGAGCTGCCTCATGGAGGTAGTGAGCTCCCCATCCCTAGAAGGATCCCAGCCACCTGAGGCTGATGATTTCTACTGGGGATGCTGCACAGTGGCTTCTACACAGGCCAAGGGTTGGCCTGAGGGACCTTCCGACCGTGATTCCGTGAGTCAGCCACACCCCTGCCATGGCCTTGTGGTGGGTGGGGTGTACTTCCCACCTCCTGATTTGGGGCCTGCCCATGGGACTTGCTTTAGCTAATTTAGTAGATGGGACACACATAGAGGCTTGAAATGTGCTTGCACAATTGGGACTTTTTAAAAAATACATGTTTTTTATTGATTTTAGAGAAAGGAATGGAGAGGGAGAGAGAGATAGAAACATCAATGACGAGAGAGAATCATTGACTGGCTGCCTCCTGTATGCCCCCTACTGGGGATGGAGCCCACAACCCGGGCATGTGCCCCGACCGGGAATCAAACTGTGACCTCCTGCTGCATAGGTCGATGCTCAACCACGGAGTCACACTGGCTGGGCTCAGTTCGCCTTTTTACCACGAGAAGAATAAGCTTCAAGAGGCATCTGGTCCAAAGAGGAGGCAAGAAACATGGACAGACCCGGACCCACCCAGCAGCTTGGAGTCCAGCCAACTAAGCCCAGTCTAGAACAGCCAAACCCAGGCACCCAGCAGACCCACAAGACGTCAGCGTGCATTGTTTTACACCACGGAATCTGGGGGCAGTTGTTATGCGGCGTTATCATGGCGATAGCTGGCTAATCAACCTTCCCCAGATGCGTGGAACCCTGGTGCTCATGAGGGGTGGCGGAGGGCCGTCCAGCCCTCCTGCTATACACAAGGCCACAGCTTGTCGGAGGCCCAGGGCAGTTCCCTGTCCGAGGGCCAAGTGGGACAGCAGGACAGGGTCAGGCTGTTCTGATGCGAGGGGTGTGGGGGGGGGGGGGGGGGGAGGCTGGCTCCATGGGGTCTGCTCTGGATGTCCAGGGAAGGACCCCCAGAGGAACTGGCCTAGAAGGCCAACCCCTCCTCCTGCTCAACCCCACCACTGAGGTGCTGAGTACACCTGACCCCCTTATTCCAAAAGGGGACACCTTTGCTGGGCCCAGCTTTGAAGAGCCGTGCGGCTCTGGAGCTGGGCTGAGCCTCACTCATCATTTGGCTCCTGCTTCGAGGGCCCCAATTGCCCGTGTGGCAGTCAGGGATAAGGGACCTGAGTCTGCTGACCGCAGTAGGAAATGCAAGCAGCTGTTTAGGCAGCGGAGGATAGGCACGCCCCTCTCAGTGCTGCCTACACGTCCGCTGGCCCCCGCAGGCTCCCCTGGTATCCTGGGCAGCTCTGGGCAGCTGGGTGGCAGCAGTAGAGGTCTGCAGCTTAGGTTCTGGACTCGGGTACACCTGGCTTTGAATCTCCGCCCTGCTCCTGTGAGCTGTGTGACCTTGAGCAGGTTGCTCACCCTCTCTGAGCCTCAGCTGCCTCTCCTGTAAAGTGCTAACAACAGTAACAGGCACCTGATGGGGTTGCCACGAGGCTACAAGGCGAGTGTTACACACGGTGCCTTACAGAAGTGCTGAGTAATAAATGGTATTAATAACAAATCATTCTCGTTAGACTTAGGACTTTATCTTCCTCAAGATGCACTCATTCCTTTATTTGGGCCTTCAAAGGCTTTCCATGTGCCGGGTGGGCACAGGGAGGTCACAGTTGGTCTCTGAGGGGGACAGTTGGTCTCTGGGGGGACAGACACACAGGCCGCTAACTAAGATGCTGAGGGCACATGGATTGGGGAGCATGGATTGGGAAGTTCAGGAGACCCCTCCGCTGGGAGCGCGAGTCAGAGTTTGCCAGGAAGAGCAAGGGGTGGGGCGGGTCAGCGTGACAATCTGGGGACCTTCTGTGCTCAGTGAGTCCAGGCACCGATGGTCATCTGGGTGGTGAGTGCACTGAATGTGTGTTTGGGGAGAGAGAGGGCAGGAGAGGAGGTCCCCTGGATGCCTGTGCAGGGGCAGGCATGGCACACATCCCCAATACCCACGGGACCGGGCACGGCATGGAGGTGTATTAAATACGACCAGGACAGCAACGTTCGGCTGAGCCTCCGTGGGGCACATCTGCACAGTGTGCTGGTGGGGAGCCATCTCCTTCCTGTGGGACCTCGCTGGGCCTCAGTCTCCCCACCGGCCCCTCCCTGGGTCGCTCCCAACCCTGCCAGCCTCTGCCCCAGGGCTCCAGGTGGTCTGGGAGCCTGTCACCCTCTAGCTTCCTGCACCCGCCCACAGGCTGGATAAGGGACCTGATCTGAGGTCACACCCTGAGATGCAACATGGTTCATTCTCGAAGGAAAGGCCCCAGGAGAAGATGACTGGGAGGTCAGGCTCTCCTCCATCTGTCACTGCCCTGCACCCTGACCCTCGCCCAGCCCACTTCCTGTCAGCCGAGATGCAGCCACAAGGATGACAGTGCAAGAGCCTAACCCCCGGAAACGGACGCAGGCCATGGGGGTCACCCCGGCGGGCACAGCCCGCGGGGAAGCCTCGCTGGAGCCAGGCTGGGGTTTTGCACCAGCACTTCTGGGAAGGTCTCCTAAGAGGTGACTCACATCTCTGCGACAGGCCCTGCTTCCATCGGCTCAGACCTGCCTCCCCGCCGTCTGCCCTTGGGGTAAATGACTCTGGTCACAAGGATGGGTGAAGGAAGCCGTCGGTGGGGTCTGAAAGGGGAGCCCGACCAATTCCATGGTGGACGCCACCTCTGCCAGTGCACGGCTCCCCCATTCTCTTCTCCCCGTGACCTGCCCCAGAAACCACTGCCCCGCCATGCCCTCCCTCTGCTCTGAGCGTTAGGCCCAGGTGGGCTCATGGGGACAAAATCTGAGCAGCCACCTCCTTCAGTGGACGCTGGGAGCTCTGGGTCTTCCTTGTCCCTGCCCGTCTCCCATGTGGCCAAGCGGCCCACCTGCTCTCACTGTTCAGCACAGAGACAGAGACAGAAGGGAGAGCCCCTCCCCCTGCACCCCCGCCACCTCAGGGCAATCCATCACATGGGAGACCTGTAGGGTCCTGGCCCAACTTCCTCTGCAGACCCTGCAGTGCTAGCGATGGGGAACCCGAGGCCCAGAGGAATCAAGGGGCCTCTCTGAGCTCACACAACTCAGGGTTCAGTCTGGGGATTGGCCTCTGACTCCATCCTCACCTAAAATGCGGCTTCCGCCCTTTTGTGGATGAGGCAGGCCCCGCCTCCCTACCCTGCTCTAGAGACAGACAGGCCCCTGAGTCACACTGACTGGGAGCCATCCCCTCGCCGGAGGGCCCCTGATTGCTAATCTGTGGACAGGGATTAACCCTGCCCGACCTACCTTACAGGTCAGCCGTGGGGCTGACAGCTGTGGAGGCCCCGGGCAGTGCAGTGGGAGGGGTCACAAGGTTAAGAATGTCCCTGCGCAGGGGCAGAGGCAGCCGGGTAGCCAGGGACCGCCTTCCTCGGAGGCCCCGAGGGGCCAGAGCCATTACAGGAAAAGGACTTCAAGTCGGACAAAGACAAATTGGCTTAATTGACCCAAATTAGCAGCAGGGAGGGCCCCATGGCCCAGCTGCCGGTCCATTTAATCACTGTCACCCTGTGTGGTCAGGGACGGCGCCTCCCCGAAGGCCAGCGGGGTCATCTCCCCTGTGAATGGCCGCCTCTCTGGAGCCCTCCCTCAGCAGGAAGTAGGGCTGGGCTTTTGGGGACAAGGACAGCCTCCGGGCAGAGGTCAGAGCTCCCTGCAGATCTGAGCCTGGCTTCAGCAGGCAGCCTGGTCTGGTGAGGGCAGCCCGGGAGCCGGGGCCTCCCACGCCCCTCATTCTGAGCTCAATGGCCGCCCCTCGGAGGCTGACTATCAAAACCCCTCCCAGGTGCTGCCCAACTCCTGCCCTTTCTGGGGCTCACGGAAGGGGGTGCCTCGCTGCCCAGGCATCAGGACCACTTCTGCTTCTCTCAGCTCTCCACGGTGTTCCCTGAGGACTGTGATGGTCCAACGGGGGTCTCCTGAAACCTTTAGAACAGCGGTTCTCGCCAAAACCGGTTTGGCTCAGTGGATAGAGCGTCGGCCTGCGGACTGAAAGGTCCCAGGTTCGATTCCGGTCAAGGGCATGTACCTGGGTTGCGGGCATATCCCCAGTAGGAGATGTGCAGGAGGCAGCTGATCGATGTTTCTAACTCTCTATCTCTCTCCCTTCCTCTCTGTAAAAAATCAATAAAAAATATATATTAAAAAAAAAGAAAAAAAAGAACAGCGGTTCTCAACCTGTGGGTCGCGACCCCTTTGGGGTCGCCTAAGACCATCGGAAAACACATATATCATTACATATTGTGTTTGTGATGAATCACTATGCTTTAATTATGTTAAATTTGTAACAATGAAATTGGGGGTCACCACAACATGAGGAGCTGTATTAAAGGGTCGCGGCATGGGGAAGGTTGAGAACCACTGCTCTAGAAGGTGCAAGCCAGAGTTGTCCTTGGTCTCCGACGGCTCCGGCCCAAATCCCACTCTGTGAGGAGGCAGGAGGAACACTCTTCCCCACCCCAGACCCCTCTTGGTTTCTGCCTGCTCCCCGGTGGGGCCCGTCCCTGCCCCTTCCCACAGCAGACACTGACAGAGCGCCCCCTGTGGGCTGGGCTGGGCCCAGGAGCTCCGGCTCAGGCGGTCCCATGGCCTCATGGCCTCCCCGTCACAGCGCCCAGTCTCCAGCGGCATCTGTCCTTTTCCCACCTGGAATCTCAGCTCTGCCCGAGCTGAGGCCCTGGGAGAAGTGCCCTGACCCGCTGTGTGGGTCACAGCTCCAGCCAGGGCCCCCAGCTCTGCCCGGCCACACTCTGCCGGCCCTCAGACCCAGGGCTCCACCTGCCCTAGACGCTGAACACACCAGGCTTTCTCTGCCTTTCCCCTGCTGCTTCTCCTCTCAAAGCCACCACCACGCTCCTCCCTGCATCTGCATAAATGCTCCTTGAGGTTCGACCTGGGGTTGATGTTACACCTCTGTGCAGACCTGCGAGGCTGGAGTCCATGCCGGGTCACGGAGGGCAGAACCTTCTCGTTCTCTCCCTCTCCCCCTTTCTCTCTTCTTCTCTCTCTCCCTCTCCCTCTCCTTCTCCCTGACTTATAGACGGGCTGCTTATCAAACGCTCAGTGGAACGGACTATCAAAGCTTGGAAACGCATTTCAACACCTTCCTCTATAGAGACAATATTATCAGTAGTAGTTACATCCCCATCTAGCCCCCCAAACAGACTCGCCCTGTCATTCGTTCAGTCAGTATTTCCCGAGTACCTGCTCTGTGTATAATGAGACTAGGCAGTGGTTCTAAGAGCGTTGCTTTGAGTTCTGGATCCCGAAACAGAGGTCTAAGTGAGAGCGAGGACGATGAGGAGATAGAACACGAAAAATAGTTTCTCTTCGAATCATTTAAAAATAGGCCAGGCCCATCACCAACACCATGTCTACACTCCTCCTTCCCAGGCGCCTTCCCTCTGACCCCCAGTGCCTCCAGGTCTCCCCTTCGCAGCGGGGCCCCAGCAGTGGGATCCCCTCTAGGCCTGTCCCAAGCTCGAGGAGGCTTTTTAAAATGTAGGCTTTCCAGGCCCTCCCAGCCCTCCTAATTCAGCCTGTCTGGGGGGGAGGGGGTCTGAGAAGGTAGTTCTTGCCCTCCCCCTTACCCCCTCCCACTATGTTTAAATCTTGCTCTAGTTGTGTCTCTGCCACGGTTTCCCTTTAGAATCACCTGGGAGCCTAGGCCATACCCCGGACTAGTGAACTCAGAATCTCTAGGGCTGGGGCCCAAAGCATCGGCATTTGAAAAAGAATTCTCGCGTGTGCAGCCGAGAGCGAGAACCACTGCCTGAAGTTGTTCTAGTCTCACGGAAGTTTCCCCTTTTGTGAGAAAGGGAATTGACAGGTTCCCCAAACTCATACCTGTTCTCTCCCCCCTCTCCCTTCCCCTCCACATTGCACAGTGAAAGCGGCAGCCTCAGCCATTCCTTCTGTTTTGCTTCTTAATCCTCACCTGAGGATATTTTTCCATTGATTTTTAGAAAGAGTGGAAGGCAGAGACAGAGACAGAGAAACATGGATGTGAGAGAGAGACATCGATTGGTTGCCTCCTGCACGTGCCCCAACCAGGGCCGGGGATCGAGCCTGCAACCGAGGTGCATGCCCTTGACCGGAATCAAACCTGAGACCCTTCAGCCCCAAAGCCAACACTCTTTCCGCTGAGCCAAACCGGCTAGGGCAGCCTCAGCCATTCTCTGAGGATGTCAATAAAAACATATTTTTAAAAAATAAATAAAGAGACCCACTCTGGGCAGCCCAGGGAACCCCACTCCACCATTCCTTGAAAGGTTTTGCTTAAGGCTTGCAATTTCCTTTTCTGTTTTTAAAAAATAATTTTTATTATTGCTTTCTGAGAGGAAGGGAGAGGGAGATAGAAGCATCAGTGACGAGACAGAATCATTGACCGGCTGCCTCCTGCACGCCCCCCACTGAGGATCGAGCCCGCAACTCAGGCATGTGACCTGACCAGGAATCGAACCGTGACCTCCTGGTTCATAGACTGACACCCAACCACTGAGCCACGCCAGCGGGACAAGGCTTGCAATTTTCCATTGGCCTCCTCCCTCCCTCCCTCCCAGTTTCTCCTTGGGACCCTTGTCCATGCCTCAGCGGTGACACTTACTTCCCTGCGCTGGGACCTGGACAGAGCAAGTGCCTGAGGTCTGGAACGGTGGGTCACCTTGGGTCAATGCAGTTGGCTGGCTGTGACCACTGAGGCTCAGGCTCCAGCAACAGGGGCTGCACTGGCCCCCTGCATCTCTTCTAGCTGCAGGGTCAGCAGTTCTGCGGGTCCCCACTCACTTCCCTGCCCTGGGAAAGTCCCGACCTGCTGGGCCAGGCGGGGGCCAGCCTGCATCCTACAGGCTCAGGCTGATTCCCGCAGGCTCACATCTCCAACTTGGTGGAAGGTGGCTTCACATTTGTAACAATTATTCACCTAATTGGGTTCCAATTAAATCAGAGAGCAAGCGGAGGGCCATGTCGGTGTTTGCTCTCTTCCTTCCTCCTCCTGCACATCAAAGGGAGTGCAGGCAGGATGCACGCGGGCGTCTGGAACAATCCGCCCACCGCCCTCCGTCAGGGGTGAGCAGGGCTGACCTGAGATGGCCCACCTGTGGCCTCCTGAGCATGTCTCAGGCTTGCATTCTGTCAGGTCCTGGACTCATTCAAGGCTCCTCAGGGGAGCTGGGTGCCCAGGCAAGAGGCAGTTCTTCTCATGGGCTTCACCTTCACTGGAAAACTCAGTGGGGACCCAGGGAAGCGGGAACAGAGAGGTGAAGGGATGGCCCCCACCGGGGGCAGCATTACCCAGACTCCCCGTTTGCACACTGGAAGGGGCCTCAGGGATGGATTAAGTGGACCAAGGGCTTGCCAGCTGGGCTCATTAGGGGTGTCTCCAGGGCTGCTAGGGGGTGACAGGAGAAGGTGAGACAGATGGGGCCTCAGGAAAATACCTCCACTCCATTCAACCAGCAACTCTGGTTTGATCTGCATCTTATACAATCTGTATTATATGTAATTTTTGTATTATACACAACTTATGTATTAACCCTTATATATTATAATATATACTAGAGGCCCGGTGCATGAAAATTCATGCAGTGGGGGGGAGGGGTCCCTCAGCCTGGCCTGCCCCCTCTCACAGTCCGGGAGCCCTTAGGGGATGTCCTAGTGATGGCTTAGGCCTGCTCCCCTGCCGGGAATGGGCCTAAGCCACAGTCTCGCCTCCCTCTGCAGGAGGTGACCTGGCTGATCAGGGGAAGGCACCATCCCCATCACCCCGTTGTTGCTGCTGCCACTGCCGGCCATGGGGGCTGCAAGGCCTGAGCCCCAGGCCTCGCTGCTGCTGGGGCTCATGGCTGCCTGAGCCCACATCTGCATGAGCCCATGGCTGCCATGAGCCACGGGCCTTGCAGTCCTGTGGCTTTGTCTGGATGGAGATCTGGAAGATGTCCACCCTAATTAGCATATTACCCTTTTATTAGTATAGATATAGTGTATTTTCCTGTCCCCCCTCCCCCGAAAAAAAGCAAACACAAAACAAAATGTGCATTGAATCCAATCCTGTCATATCTCAAAAAAGGAAACAGAGGCCCCGAAGAGGGAAGAGGCTTGCTCACTTAGGGGTTAGGTTGCCAGGACCAAGGTCTCCTGGCCATGACAGGTGAGCTCCACGGGCTGGCAGCGAGGAGGAGGCTATGGGTAGAGACTATGGATGGAAAGATGAGCCAGGCCAGGGTCTCACAGAGGCACCTGCCTGGAGTTGGTGGGGTCCTCCCTCCTCTGGCCTCTGCTCCCTCGGAAGGGCCCTTCTCTGGCCCACACTAGAGAGAGCCCAAGAGGTCATGAAGATGGTCAGGTCAGGGGCTGAGGCTGGGTTCATGTCCCTGGGGCCCCAGCTGGCCCTTTGGCTGGATGCCGTACCCCAAGGAGAACCAGATCCACGTCTGGGGGCCCCGGTCACAGGATTGCCTCAAAAGAGCCTAAATCTGAAGAAGGACACATATCCAGTCAGGGTCTGGCACACAGTAGGTATTTGGAAAGCTTTAGTGGGGAACCTTTTTTTCTGCCAAGGGCCGGCCATTTGGATATTTATAAGTCATTCATGGGCCGTAGAAAACTATGAACTTAAAAATTAGCCTGCTGTATTTGCTCAAACACTTGATTAACTCATCCCTAATGCTTTGGCAGGGCAGACCAAATGATTTCGGGGGCCTTATATGGCCCATGGGTTGGACGTGCCCCACCCCTACTTTAGTAGAATGAATGAATGAATGAATGAATGAATGAATGAATGAATGTTTGATTGAATCGGTGAAACAGCTCAGTCTAGGAATTAGGATCCAGATTTCTAATCTGAGGTGAAAGAAACGAGGCTCTTGGGGTGGAAGGGTGGGGGACTGGTTGCAGAACAAGGAAAGTGAGAATCAGAGGGGCTTCTGAGAGAACCCCCTGTCTGAGGAGGCAGGCACGGTTTCTCCTGGGGAAGCCCCTCGTCTGATGAGAGAGGCACAGTCGCACACCCTCCCCGGGAGAGTCCCCAGGCTGGTAGGGGAGGGAAGAGGAAAGGGAAAATGTTGCTGCCCGAGGAGCTCCCTGTCTGATGAGGAGGCACCGGCTTGGGCAGCCTCCTGCCTGATCACTCAGTGAGAGCTCCCCGGTCCTGGGTTGGGAGCAGAGGGGTCACGTGTCTGAGTGCGCGGTGGGGAGGAGCTGGAGCTCAGCTAGGCAGGAGAGCCATTGACATTCCGGTCAGGCAGCCAGTCACTGAGTTATTATTATTTCTTTCTTTCTTTCTTTCTTTTTTTTTTTGAGCTACTTAGAGCAATTTACAGAAATCATTTAGGGGCCGTTTAGGGAGAAGAGAAAAGATGAAGACTTTTAAAGGCAAGGCCCGGGGATGGTTTTATGCAGATGGGTTTTGCAGGGTCATGGAGAAGGAGAACCTGGTTTCTGAGGGTGTGGGAGGGGCCGGAGGCCTGCAGAGCTCTGGTCTGACCAATCTGGTGGGGGAGACTGAGAGATAGCAGCCAGGGGCCGAGGAAAAGGGATGTGTGGGGAGTGTATGTTGGGCACAGGGCTGAGACAAGGGAGGAGGACAGCTGGTCATTCTGTGCCTCGGTTTCCCCCTTTGTAATGGGGGCACCTGCATGGGTGAGCTGATGACACAAGGATCAAGCTGAGTGGGTGTGATGCTCCCTCTGTGCCACTGGGAGCTGGAGGATGGATGGGCCTTGGGACCTAGAGCCACACGGTCAGGAGGTTAGGGCCCAGGAGGAGTGGAAGACAAGGTGTCCGGAGCCAGAGTCCCACTCTGCCTTTTCCCATCTGTGACCTGAGCCAGTGGGGTAGCACTAGGGAGGTAGCAACAGCATCTTCTATCTATTGAGCATCCGTGGTTCATAGAGACGTTGGCAGTGGTTGCTGCAAAATGACAGGAAGCCACACCTGCCCCTCTCCAAAGCCCGGGTGAGGCCAGTCACTTGCGTCCTAGCCCACATCAGTGTCTGTGACATCATTAACCACGTCCTTCAGTGTTTGTCACAGTGCTCAGCGTGGAGGAGGCCTTCAAAAACATGCGCTCAATGAAACTATAGCTGCCTTTTAGGGAGCACTTACTGCAAGCCGGGCGCTGCTCCAAGCACATGGCACGCATTGGTTTGTTTATGCACGACAACCAACCCTATGAGGAAGATACACTTATTATCCCATTTTATAGATGTGGAAACTGAGCCACAAGGCAGTCAAGTCATTTTCCCAAGCCCACGAGGCGAGGATATGGCAGGTGAGTGTGAGAATGAATTCATGAATAAATGAATGTGTCCCTGTCACTCCTTTAGCTCTCAGATCTCTTTTCCCAGAGGCTCCCTGGGTGGAAAGGTGAGAGGAGGGGAAGGAGCAACCCTTTTATTCATTCCCTGCAGCCCAGGTGTGGGGCATAGGGCAGTGAACGACACAGATGTGGCCCCTGCTCTCAGGGGCTTCCTTCCCAGTGGGGCGGTGGTGTCAATCCACGGGCGAGAAGACACATAACAGACAACATGTCAGGTGAAGGAACATGAAGCAGGTGAGGGGGCAGGGCTCTTTAGGACTGGGCCACTCTGGTAAGATGCTTTTCAGTGGTGACCTGAAGGCAAGAGGGGGGTAAGTCATGCTTATTTGGGGGGAAATGCCAGGCAGAGATGCAGCAAGGTCCAGGTTCCCAAGGCTCGGTGCCTGGCCTGGGTGAGGACAGCCAAGAGGACAGTGTGGCCTCAGTGGAGCAGGCAAGAGGGGAGATGCGGTCAGAGAGGCACTGCCGGGAAAAGGGACAGATCACGCGGCCTTGTCAGCCACTGTGGCGTGAGGCCTGGACTTTTACTCTCCGAGAGGTGGAGGGTTCTGAGCAGGAGGCTGACTTCATCTGACCCGCGGTTTACAGGATCTGCGGGCAGAGGGGGAGGGACAGCGGCATGAATGGGAGTCGCCATGCCCAATGTGAATCATGCCAGGGCTGGGGAGGAGCAGGGAATCTCCCAGGAGAGTGGCCCTGCTCGCAGGCCTCGGAACACTGGCTCCAGGCCCCTGGACACCTCGCCCTGCGTGTCCAGGATGGTGGCCACTTGTCACACGTGGCCGCCTGGCCACTGACACGGGGCCAGTTGAAATTGCGATGTGCTGTAACGCAACTATGAAGTGCACAAGGGATTTTGAAGATTTAATGCAACATTTTTTTAAAAACTATAAAATATCTCATTAATGCTGATTCCATGTTGAAATAATCTTTTGGATATGTTGGTTAAAATATGTTATTAAAATTTCACTTCACCTGTTTCTTTTTTACTTTTTCTCAAGAGATAACTAGAAAAACTTAAATTACATACGTGGCTCATGGTATATTTCTGTTGGACAGGACTGACCCAGCTCAGTAAACCCATCTTGCAAAGACAGGGACAGTCACTCCAGCGGGAGGACAGGATTGGTCTGAGGGCACACAGTTGGCTGAGAGAACGAACAGCCGGGAGCAGAGGATTCCCGAGGCAGAGGAGGAAGGTGGTGGGAGGCTGGGGAGCCCAGGGCCCTCGGGGTGGATCGGCTAGTTAGAGGTGACTCTTCGAGGTCACGGTGAATAGATGGTTACAGCGACCATGCACAGAGTTCTGATGGAGCCACAGGTGCATAACTCAGTTACCTGGCCCCAACATCCCTACAGGCGGGCGTATTCTCCTCCTATTGTTTGCAGAGCAGGACTCTGAGATTGTGGAGGGAGAGGAGTCAGCCTCACCAGCCTGTACAATTCGGGCCCTGCATGGTCATGGGGCCAGCTGCTGGACCCAGGAATGCCTCCTCCACCAGGGGCTGGAGGGACACTGGGCATGGGGGCCATGCCGGTGGCTGCCTTCCTGGGAAGGGAAAGAGCAGGGAAGAGAGGGAGGGAGGGAGGGACAGGGGCCGGCAGCTGGCCACTGCTGTTCTTAAAACAAGCAGCATGTTGCTAGGAGGCATTGAGGGTGAGAAAAATCAGACCCTACACAAAACAGAACAACCCAAGCTGCAGAACACAGCTATCCGGGAAGTCGTTGGCACTGTCTTACATGTGCTTCCAGGCAGCGAGGCCTGGCTCCCGGCAGAAAGGAAGGAAACAAGAAACTACCGCGTTTACTGAGCCCCCCAGCAGGCACGTGGCTTCTGTCCTGGGTACTTGCACACACACTGTGGTATCTCGTGCCTGCAGCAGCCCAGCCCGGGAGAGATGATGCCAGGGTGCCCATTCAGCCGATGGGAAGCTGAGGCGCAGGGAGACCCGGCAGGCCAGGGCTCCAGGTCGGACCCCTCAGCCTCTGGCTGCCAGTGGGGGTGAGGCATGAGGAGGAGGCCGGGCCTCTCATAGTGAGGGAGAGCTTGTCTCTCTGTTCTGGTCCTCGGCCACTTTCCGCAGGACTCCTGCCTGCAGGATAAAGTACCCCGAGGGGGTCAGAACTGGCCGTGTGCTGCAGACAAGGCCCCTGCGCTCCCTGAGCCTTCGCTGCTAAAATAACAAAGTCAGCTCCAAAGACTGAGCCTTCGGCTGCAGGCTCTGCACCTCACATTTGCCATCCAATCTTCCAGAGGCGGAAGCCAAGGAGCGGAAAAGAGAAACCGGGGCCCTGGTAAGTGGCAGAGCCAACACTCAGGTCCATCTCCCTGGTGGAGTCTCTGTGACTTCTAGTGCTCAGCCCCCCTCCCTAGAGCCCTCACTCCCAGACCAGCTGCTGCACCAGCTTCCTTCAACATTGCCCCAGTCTGCAAATTGCCCCCAACCAAGTCATCACTGAACCCTGCCTTGATTTTGCCACTCCCTCACTCCCTAACACTCAGCAGCTCCCCAGTACTCCATGGAAAGGTAGAGTCAAAGTTCTGAGACATGTTAAGAAATTATCCAGGTAATGAATTACCAACCATGCACCCTGCATTTAGCCCCCTGCTACGCCTTCATAGGCGGCCTTGCTTTCTCCCTGCTGGGCTTAGAGCTGGTAGGCTAGAGACCATTTTGCCTTGCATGTCTGTCTTCCCCAGGGGATCAAACACATAATAGATGCTGACTTACTTGTCTTCAGAGACAGAATTCTCTAACCTGGGTAAGGCCTCCACAGCCTCCTCCATGAAGCCTCCCCAAATCTCTTGAGCAATTAGGAGATTTTTCTTGCTCCCCACACTCTGTGTCCTTTCCAACATGCCTATGGCTGTGTTTTATCACCATACGAGCAGACATGGCTCGTTTTCCCCAGGACACCACCTTAGAAGCTCCTCATGAGACAAGTACCGGGTACTAAAAATGAAGAACATACCGTCAGTACTAAGCGCCTGGCATGTACTAATAGTGTAAATAACAATGATACAATTTTTGGAGGCTTAATAGGGCCAGATACTATTCTAAATATCTGACATGAAATTAGGATCATCACAGCACCTTATAAGTTGGGTTTGCTGATAACCATTTGCAGATGAGGAAACTGAGGCACAGAATGGTTAAGTAACTTGAGCAAAATCACACAGGAAGCGATGAAGCCCAGCAGCTAGGCGTGAGAGCCGAGTGCAGGGAAAGGGTGCGGAGGAGAGCTGTGAGCATCAGGACCACACTGAACCGGGGCAGTCTACTGCTGGCTCCCAGGGAATGACTTCTGGTGCCCAGCAGAGGGCGTGGCACATAGTAGGTGCTTAGTTAATAGAAGTAACTATTACGATAACTACGTTGTTCAACAGCTGCTCCAACATAGGTGTGTGTCAGCGGGTGCTGGGGGGGAGGTGGTTCCCCAGGGAGGAAGGCTGCAGTGCCCGAGTGGGGAGCCCAGTCCTCTGCACCATGCCAGTCCCCTCTGCTTCTCTCCCCACCCCCTCCCTCAGCTCCAGCCTCCTTTCCCCAGCGTTTCAGACCTCTCATGCACGGGGTTGGCGGCTGGCCGTTTTTCTCCTGCTGAAAACAGCCCCAGAAAATTGAGATCATTTCTCTGCTGTGTTGGCAGCTGAGAAAATGGCAATTTTTCCTATTTCCAATCCAAGAGTTCCTTCCTATTGGACAAGGGCCCTATACACCTGCCTTTCCCCACAGGAGAGTGTGGGTTGTCCGGGGCAGGTCACCTCCTTGGTTAAGAGGCATGGGCTGCAGTGGTCCTACGGTGGCAGGTGGCTGGTGGTGGGAGGAGGGGGCCGCCATCTGAGCACCTGCAGACATAAGACAGGGACCGGCAGAGAGGTCACAGCAACAGGTAAGCCAGGTCACTGCTAGGTGTTCAGGGATCCAGAGAAATTGGACTTTGCATTCCCTGAGCACAACAGCCTGCAGACATCCTGGCTGTCATACGCCCCAAGTCAGAGTAGTGTAAGATCACTGCCCAAGCAAGTGCATGGGCCCCCCCCACCACCACCCCCATAGTGGGCTTCCTGTAAAGGTAGATGCTTAGTTAAAGAATCGGAATCACCCAGCTGGTGTGGCTCAGTGGTTGAGTGTTGACCTATGAGCCAGGAGGTCATGGGCTGGTTTCCCAGTCAGAGCACATGCCTGGGTTGCAGGCTCGATCCCCAGTAGGAGGCATGCAGGAGGCAGCTGATCAATGATTCTCTCTTATCAGTGAGGTTTCTATCTCTCTCTCCCGCTCCCTTCCTCTCTGAAATCAATAAAAATATATTTTAAACAAAACGAAACAAAAAAACCCCACAGAACCTGCCAAGGAAACTGAGGGTGGCTTGGTGTCCTGGACGCCCCAGCTGAGATGAGGACACACATCTGGCCCCTGTCGCAGAAGCGATGCGGGGGCGGGGGGGGGGGGGGAGGCGTTGAGCAAGGAGTGGCTGTGGGAGCACCTGGTGCTGCAGCCCCATTTCACAGACAGGAGGCCCCGCCCACGGAAGACACCTGGGCGGCCACCCAGCGAGTTCGGCAGGGCAGGTCTGGAACCAACCTTGCCAGTCCTTGGGTGGCCTCGCTGCAGTCTGCTTCCTGTGCACCCCGACCCTGCCTGCAATGGGTGGCCATGGGGTGGCGGGAAAGGCAGCCACAGCAGGACTGTGAGGAGCAAGGAGCTAAGGAGAGCAGACAGAGGTCCCTCCCTGTGGCACTGGGGGCCAGTCCCATCCCTGTGGGCTCTGCAGCTCTGCAAGCCTGCAGCTGCGGGCCAGCTCAGGTCCCTCCTACTCCAAACCCTGCTATGGCTCCCCATTGCATCAGCCCACAAGTCAGTTTTACCAGGGCCTCCCTCCCCGCCCCCCAGCCTCCCCGCCCACCCTGTGCTCCAGCCCCTCTGGCCTCCTTGCTGCACCTTGAAAGGTTAAGCCCACTCCTGCCCCAGGGCTGGTCCCTCCCTAATATTCGGGTATTCGCTTAGCTTGTTCCCTCCCCTCCTTCCAGTCTGCTTAATGACACTTTTTAACTGAACATTCATTTTAATACTGCATAGCCCCACCCATCTCTCTCTCTCTCTCTCTCTCTCTCTCTCTCTCTCTCTCTCTCTCTCTCCTCACTTTTCTTTTTCTTATTTTCCTTAGTACTTTTGGCCTTCTTACATATTATATCATTGACTTATGGAATATATTTATTATTTACTGTCTGCTCTCCCCCACCCCACAGGAACACAGGCTCAGGAGAGCAGGGACTTTGTGGTTCTCACGAATCAGGACCAGGGCCTGGCCCATAGTAAGCGCCAACTGAACACTTGCTGAGTGACAGGGAAGGTGTACAGCACGTGCGCATGCGCGCATTTACCAGCCCATCTGACACAGAATTAAGTGCCCACTGTATTCCAGACGTCCCAGTGGCCGGGCAGAGTCTCACCCTCCCGGGTCCACGTGAGCCGACCGCCAGCAGAGAGGTCAGGCAGTGCAGGTACAAACAGGGCAAATCACCAACGAGCTGCAAGGGGTAGTTGGTTCATCTGCGAATCAGGGTGGGCTTCCAGGAGGAAATGTGGATGCCTCCGGCCTGAAGGCTGCGTAGGCCACGGGGGTGGAAGAGTGTTACGGTCAGAGGGAACATCATGTGCAGAGGCTCTGACATGGAAAAGAGCATGATGCGTTCAAGGCACTGGAAGAAGCTAGAGAGCGAGGGGGAGAGGGGCTCGAGAAGAGACTGGATAGATCATGGGGTCAGATGGGGGGCTTCGCTTAGGTGTATGGGTCTGTGTGTCTGTCTGTCCAAGTCTGCGCTATTCCTTGTGTGTGCGAGGCAGAAAGGGAGGACAAGGTAGGGTCAGAAAACATGACTTCAAGAGCTGATGCGTCCAGAACTGTGCTGTGCCTCAGCTTTGCCTTCTGTAAAATGGGATCACAATCGCTGCCTTCACCAAGTGCAGTGATGGCGAACCTGTGTCACACGTGTCAGAGGTGACACGCGAACTCATTTTTTTGGTTGATTTTTCTTTGTTAAATGGCACTTAAATATATAAAATAAATATCAAAAATATGTCTTTGTTTTAGTATGGTTGCAAATATCAAAAAATGTCTATATGTGACACAGCACCAGAGTTAAGTTAGGGTTTTTCAAAATGCTGACACGCCGAGCTCAAAAGGTTCACCATCACTGACCTAGTGGCTGCTGTGAGAAACAAATGTGGTCGTGGATCTGAACCCCAAAGAACCGTTAGAACTCTCAAGCAAGTCATATCAGCGTGTGCTCACACTGTGTGGGTGTGCCTGTGAGTGTGTGCCTGCGCCCTTAGCTCCCACCGACACCGTCTCCTGCCGCGACAAGTCTGCAGCATTATCTGTACCAAGCCATCAAAAATACACTCGCTTCTGGCCAAAGCCAGGCTCTCCAACAGCCCTGGGGGCTGGAGGAAGCAGGGGTGGGGGGAGGCCTGCAAGGTGGGGTCCTATACCTTCTGGACAAAGGTGGTCAGCTTTGGTGAGAGCTGGGGCTGTGCCTCCTTAGTCAGATTTGGGGCCTCTCTGAAGATGACATTCTGTGTCTCTGCATTCTGGGCACTCCCTGGGGGCAGAAACCATATTACCTCCCCCCCACCCCTGACCCCACCCCCACCACTACATCTTCTCCCTCAGAAAGGCAGAGAATGTCACTCAGTGTAACTGTGGCTGAATCTGTTTAAGGGCCGGCCACCTCTGGGGTGTGTTTCCGGGGAGGAGTTCAGGGTTGAGGGTGTCCTGGCTGCCTGTTCTCTCTCAGGGCCAGGGGTCTGCCCTGTGTGGTCTGATGCTGTGCAGACCTGGATTCTTGGATGGAGATGCCTCTGAGAACTGGGACCATTGTGAGTGTCAGCGCATTTATCCAGGTGACCCTGGCCTATTGCTCTCCCAGCTCTGAGGGTCCTGAGAGACGGGCCGAGGAAACAGAGATAAGCTGAGAGATCCCGCCGGAAAGCACGCAACCTGCTACGGCCTCTGTTTTGAACTGAACGTGAAAAACCATTCAAGAGAAGGGAGTGATCAGCTGGCCATCCTCACAGGTCAAAAAGGTGTGAGTGACAATGCGGCAGGAAGAATTCAAGTTTGATAAAAAGCAGAACTTTTCAAAGACAGATAATTATCTAGATAATAATTCAGGCAAAAGGGATTTTCTTCAATTACGTATTCTACCCTTTTTCATTTTTGCACTGAATTAGTCATTCTTGCATTCATTCATTCATGCAACAAACATTGAATAATCCAGGTAATTGCTCCCATTTTCCACTTCATCCTGCTGGGCTGTCTGTCAGCCAGCAGGCCTGGGGCAAAGGTGTGCGTGTGCTTGTGTGCGTGTGTGTGTGTGTGTGTGTGTGTGTGTGTGTGTGTGTTGGGGAGTGATGCAAGAGGAAGAGGAGCTGAAAGGGGCAAACAGGGAAGGAGACATGACTTCTGGCCTCTCAGCCTGTGTCCCTAGAGGAGCTTGTCCCCTCTGTTACTGCCCGGGCCTCACCTGTCTCAGTACCCCCCCACACCCCCCCACACCCCCCGTCTATTTGTCCTCCAGAAACGGGTGCCGCAGCTAGCAGAGTGGTACTCCCTGATACACTGCCTCATCCCTGGGGACCGCCGGAGTATGGCACAGCCAGCCGAATTGATGATAAGGAGGCCTACTTTTCATTTACAAACAGAAAGAAGAAAAATAGAAAAAGAAATTTATTTTCTTTAAGAAAGCACACACAACTGATTCATTAATCTCTTACCAACAGTCTGTACTGAGCACTGGCAGAGAAGAAGTAAGGAAGACCCTGGGGAGGGAATGGGGAGGAAGAGTCGTCTCCACTTGTTAGCGTCTGCTGTGCGCATCAGTGGAGGGGGCATGGGCGTAGGCAGACAAACAAAGGAGGTGATGAGAGGCTTCACCTTAAAGCTGAGGACACGATCACCGAACAAGAGAGTTGGTAGGGGGCCCGGTGGGCATCATCCTCTCACTGGCAGAGGAGGAAAAGACTCGGAGAGGGAGGCGACTCTCCTGGGGCTGCACAGCAAGTTGACAACGTCAGGATTTGAACCCCTGTTTCTTGTATCCTGGGGACTCCCGATTTCAAACTGCCTTGAATTTCAGAATCGAGGACTTTTTCTCATCTCCTCAACTGGACTTCAAGCTCACGTAAGGGAGCTGAAGATCTGTTCCCGAACCCCTCCACGTCCCCGCTTGGCAAGTGCCTGGCAAGGCTTATTAAAGCTACTGGTGACTGATGATCTTCCTTGCCTGGACCTGAGATGAGATTGAGGCCGGAGCACATCTTGGCATGAAGTTTCAGAGAGAGGAAATAACAGAGGTGGTGGAATCTCCACTGAGGGGCCCAGAGCGGACCCTCAGTCCATCAGGAACCCCCTTTGGGCTCTGGTACTGGTCCTAATTCCAGAACCAAGTGGCAGGATGACGTCGGCCAGTTCCCCCCTACCCCCTCAAGTGCCCATTTCCTCATCTACACGAGGGTGGACCTCGTTCCGTTGCAGCCTTGTGGACAGACATCATTATACATTGGACAACAAAGCAAGATCCTCCCCCCAGCACACATACCCTGTCCTCGGTGGGTGGGCAGACCCTGCTGGTGCCTGTCGGCATCTCAGCTTCTGCAGCATCACGAGCACTCGTTACCAATCTCAGGCCTGGGGTCTATCGGTTCCAGACAGGCCCCCAGTGAGGGCTGATAAGATGCCTGCCCTGCTATTCCAGAGTGGCCGTACCTCCTCCAGGCAAGCACCAAGTTTATAGCACATCCCCACCTACTGGTCTGAAACATTACAAAGCTGTGTTGTGGCGAAGGGCTGTGTGTGGCCAGAAGGAAGATGGGTGTGTGTGTGCTGGGAGTGGGGGTGGGGGTGGGGGCAAGCATCATTCCTCACTCCAGCTGTGAGAGAGCTGTCCACGACCCGGTGCTGACCCATTCCTCCTGCTGTGTGTCCCTCCGGCATCTCCAAGGAGCCCAGCGCTTAGGGAATCAGGGAGACAGGCAACGCATAGACACAACGTGGAGGAGAAACTCGAGCTTGCCAGGCTGGTGAGCACAAAGGTGAGGACGTTTGCGATCATGTATTCAGAGCCCCATGGGACACTACCTTCATAGCCTACGGAGCTGTGTGGTAACATGTCACCCTGGAGACATGTATCCTGTATGGGCCACTCAAGGGGCGTGGCATGGCCCTGCCCCATCCCATCCCATTGCTCTCTTCCTGGTGTCTCTGCCTGCCTCCGCCCTCTCCCCTCTTCTGCCCCACACCCCAGAGCGCCCTTTTCAATGGACACTGGGAGGGCCCCCCAATATATAGAGTTGTCTTCCCACCCCTTTCATTTCTTCTCAGCATCTACTATGTGTCAAACCCTGGAGAGTGAGGCAAAAACCAAGAGGACATGACTCCTGCCCTAAATGCAAGTTTGTGAGGATCCTGTAGAAATATGCCCACACACCCTTCACACACAGGCACTGCAGCCCGTGAGGAGTGCTGCAAGGGCAGCATGAAGGGCCAAGGCAGCACTGGAAAGAGGTCAATTACTTCTGTTAGAGGGATGGGGCCTGCTGGTGAGAAGCTAAGGAGTAATCCAGGCAGACTCCCTGGAGGAGATGATGTTCGAGTTGGGCTTTGAAGGCTAGGTAAGACTTTCTGGAGGCAGGGTATTCCAGATGGAGGGTCTGGTGATGCAAAAGCAGAAAGACAGGAAGGTGAGAAGAGTGCTCTCGTATAAGATGCATGGAGGACAAAGGGAGGGCAGTACCACGGAAGTGAAGAGGTAGCTGGATATAAAATCATAAAGGCCTTGGATGCTGGGGGGACGGGGGCAAGGAGTGTATCTGTCTCCTATAGGCAGTGGGAAGCCAGTGAAGGTGACTGAAGAGGGGGCTGGCATAACCAGCTCTCCAACAGGTTTAACCACCACCCCCCCACCCCCCTAAACTCCTATTCAAACTGAATATGGAGCAGAGAGTATCCTCAAAGACCAGACACAGGAAAGAGGCTTTCTCAGATGTCATCTGGTGGAAGCCTGGAGACTGGGAGCAGGTTAGGGGCTGTCACCCCACAGGCTGAGCTGGCCCCTGAAAGGGAGTGGGGTTCTGGATCTGCCCGGCAGGACTGGCAGAAAGTGAGAAGGCAAGGGATGGGCCAGGGGCCACATTGCTGGTGGAAGAAAGGGAACATGAGGGAGGCAGCCCAAGGTCACCCCACCCTGTGGCGCCAGAGTTAGACAGAAACCCAGGCTATTTGGCTCCCAGTCTGGCTGTGTGGTCAGAACCCTTCCACCTGACAGACACACACAAAAAACTGCAACTGCTTCCACTCCCCAGCATCTTCGAAGAGCCTGGAACTTCCAACCAAGAGTTAGCCCGAATTGAGAATAAATCCAGTACCCCTTTCCTGGACAGAGGGACGGTTTGGGTGGGTGTGTGGGTGTTAGGCAGCCCTGAAAGAGGAAGGCCCAGGGGAAATGGGGTTTGGGGAGGAGGGATTTCAGTGATTCTGGCCATATCCATCTGGGGAGGGTCCCCAAACTTTCAGAATCTTCTGGTACTCTTCCTTGAGGAAGGGGAGACTAAGGCATGGGCTAGGGACTCAGGGAAGGAGTTTGGAAAGGATGCCAGATAGATAATCAGGAGGGGAAAAAAAAATGCCTGCTCAGTGGGGGGCCCCCACCCCACCTCCTCAAATAGCTTTTTGCTGATCATCAGCCAACCCTGGGCCATGCAGGTACCAGGCACTGGCTGCGTGAAAGGACAGAGGAGGATCAGCCCACGGTTCTGCCACCACCAGTCCAGGCCTAACAGGGCACAGAGAAGACATTGGCTTCTAAGGAGGAAACGAGGCAGATTGCCCACACTCCAAGAGAAGCAGCGGCAGGACAGCAAGGTAGGATTCTGGCAGGTGAGGGCGGAGAAAAGATATTTAGTAACAGGACGAGGACTCAGGAAGGTTGGCAGTGGGAACTAGGAAGAGCATTTGAACTACCTGGGGCAGGAGGCGGCCATGGTCAGCTTTCAGAAGGGAACTCTGGTAGCCAGATGCAGAAGTGGGGCAGAACCACGCCTAGACCCAGGCCTGAGCTCAGTTTCCCCCTGCCAGGTGCCCAAATCCCCTGCTTGCCAAGCTCCAGGGCACAGACATGCAGAACCCTCCTCCCCACCCAGCTCTTCCCCACCCTCAGCCTTGCAAATTTCAGGTTCCCAGCTGCACACACACACACACACACACACACACAACCACCCCTCTCCCCCATGCTGTCCTGCCCCATTCTTCTGATAGAGGAACTAAGGGGTTGGCTGGGTCTGGTGACATGAACGCAGACCAGCTCCCAGGACCCGCAGAGGAAAGCCAGCGGGTCCCCCATCCCTCCAAGCTCCAGGACCCTAGATACCCAGAGCCATACCTTTCCAGCCGCTCTCAACCTTGAGAGCAGCGCCTGGGTCCGGGTAAGAGCCCTTGGTTAGAGACCTTGGGTGTCCTCACCCTGAGCCGAGGCAGGCTCTTAGGGACAGGGCAGGTGTGGGCTGCAGTGGAGTAGGACACATCAGCGGTCCCCCAACGCGGAGAGCCCACTGCCCCCTCCATCCAAGCCCCTCTCCAGCCTGTCTAGGTGCACCCCTCAGCGAGGGGCATCGACCACCCCCCCACACACACACACACTCACACTCACACTCCCTGCTGGTTGGGGAAACGTGTCCCAGGCCTGTTGGTTTCTTGTTGGGAGGAAGAAGCGGGTTTCTCTTCCCCATCCTCCTCCTCCCCTACCAGCTCTCTCCCTCTCCCTTCGGTCTGAGCCCCTCACCTCCTGGAGCGCCTCCAGCTTGCAGAAGGCCCGTCGGATCTGAGTTCCCATTTCGGGGGGCTGTGCAGAGACCCTCTGTCCCTCACCCGTCCCCCTGCCGTCCCCCTGCCCAAACGCGCCAACCCGGCCCCTCCCGCTTCCACACCGTTCACCACGGAGCCCGGGGCGAGCCTGGGGAGCAGACGCAACAGATTGCAGAACGCGAGAGCGCGGATGCCGCTCGCTCCACCCGCCGCCGGCCGCCCGCCGCCCTGGCTGCGCCGGCTGCCTAGACCCCCTCCCTCCGGGCTCGGCTCAGCCGGCCATTTAGATGCAGCTCACAAGACGGCGGGTGGGCGAGCCGCCGCGGCTCCCGAGCCCCAGCAGTCCGCTTCCTTTCTCGGGGCCGCCGCAGGGAGCGAGGCGGCGGGCGGCGCGGCCCCGCACCAGCCTGCGAGCCAGGGGCGAGGGGAGGCACGGTCCCCCGGCTCCCAGCGGCCCCCCGCCCCGCCGGCTGCGGGGGAGGGAGTGACGGGAGGGGCGGCTCAGACCCGGCTTAGTGGATCCCTCGGATCCCCATAGATTTCCGTGGGCGGACACGCCCCCGGACACTCGGGTTTGCACCCTTCTTACTCATCGGGAAAGGACCGGAGTGACTCCCCAACCCCCGGATTCCTGGGCCGGGCTCGGTCCCCAGGGCGGGGCGGGACTCCTCCGCTCCCGCCAAAGCGCTCGGGGGCTGGAGGTAACTCGAGCTGCGAGTCCGGGGCTGGGGGGGGTCGCTTTTCTCCGGTCTCCTCTGCGCCCCTCCGGAGGCGACCCCGCATCCTCACCCGCGAGTCCGCGCCGCGACACTTACCGAGGGCGAGCAGCACCGAGAGGCAGAGCAGGGCGGCGCCGCCGCGGCGCAACATCCTCGGGGCCATGGCCACGGCGGGAGCGGGGGGCGGCCGAGGGGCAGCCGCCGACGACGACCCGGCCCCCGGTCTGGTCTGGGTCACATCCAACTCGGGACTGCCGTGGCGCCCCGCTGTCTCCGCGAAGGCTCTGGGGCCAGGGAGTGCAATTCAGGGGCAGTTTGAGGGAAGGGGGCGTCCCAGGCGCCGCCGGCGACACCCTCGAGCCGGTGGGGGCGGGCGCAGCTCCCGGCGGGAGGAGCCTTCGCCTCCCGGCTGGTGCCCCCTGCAGGCTCTGCGCGGCCAGGGGGGAGCCGCACGTGCGGGCCGGGCCCCGCGGCCGCCGGCGTCTCGGGACTGCCCAGAGCCGAGTGCTGGGTCCCCCAGCCGCGCGGTCCAGCTCGAACCCGAACTCGCGCGAGGGTGCAGATCTCCAGCACCAGCCCCAGTGTTTGCGGGTTGGGTGGGATGCTCACACGGGTAGCGCGGCTTCCTTCCTCCGAGCGCCCTGCAGCAGCTCCAGCGTACAAATCCCAGGTTAGGTGCAAACGGGCGATTTCTTTCGCAAAGAAAGAGACAATCTGGGCAACTTTAATCCAGCTGGAGAAGGAAAAGTTTCCACGTAGCGCCGAGCCCGGCGATGCGACCTCCACCAGCCTCCGCGACGCCGCCGGGTCTGAATGCCCGAGGCGGGCGGCCAGCGGCTGGTCCCCTCGCAGAGCTCGAGGCAGGGTTCCAGCGCGCTCTCCCGTCTCGCCCGGGGCCCGGGCCCCACACCGGCCGGCTCAGCGCCGCCTGCCCGGGCCGCGGCTCCGCCGCTGGAGCGAGGGTGGCGCGGCCGGAACAGGCTGCCCCATGGAGATGGGGCTTGGAGATGCGAGGGAGAGGGAGAGCCTGAGCCGAGCCCTGCCCGCCTGGGGCGCCGACTCCAGCCTCCTGGTCGTAAACGCGGTAGGAGGGAGAGGGGCTCGGCCAGCCGCTGCAGCTCCCGGCTGCCCCCCTCTCCTCCCAGGTCTCGCTGGCTCAGCAAATGGGCGCACTGCTCCTCCTTGCTCCTCGCCTTCCCCGGGGAGATCTGCACAAACCTTGAACTTTTCCGGGCTTCAGAGTGTGCGACGTCTCCTTCTGCCCGCCGTCCCCGCCCTGCCCCCGGACGCCCGGTCGCCCGCCGTCTCGGTGCAGCCCGGCATCGGCGCGCTCTCCCGGAGTCAGTTGGGGCGAGCGGAGCGCAGCGCCAGCCCGGGCTGCGGGCGGCGAGACCTGGGCGCCACGCCAGGGGCTGGGGCACCCGGCGCCCGCGCAGCCCGCGGCCAGGGAGGCGGCAGCTGGTATCTACGGGGCCGAGCGGAGAGGAGGTGCTGGCAGGGGGGCCGGCTCCCCATGGACGTGTGTGTGGGGAGAAGAATCAAGGAGCAAAAAGGAAGTGGAGGTGGGGGGAGCCACAGTAGTACCCAGCAGCCGCCGCCGCCTCGGCGCTCGCGCCGGCTGCTCCGCCGTAAATGACTCGAGAGACACACACACGCGCGCTCGCCGCCCTCCTCCCGCGGCCGGGACTAGAGCCCACCCTGGCGGTAGCGGGCGCGGAGCCGGGCGCGCTCGTTCTCTCCCTCCCCCCCCCCCGCCCCCCAGATTCCCCGTGGTCACGTGGCCCCGAGCGCGCGGCCCACGACTCGCGCAACGCGGAGACACCCCTCGTTTTAGTCCCCCCTCCCCTGGCCACGTGTCCATTCCGCATTCCAGGCCTGGGGGCGCGCGCGGCTCCTTAATGAGACTCCGGCAAGGGCCGACCTCGCGATCCGCTCGCCCCTGTTTTATGTTTATTTTTTTTTTCTCCCCAGTGCAGGCAGCGCTGGGGCCCGAGTGGGACCGGCTGCGGTGGCTGCGTTTCCCTCGGGTAGAAGCCGCTGTAGCCACCGGTGTCCTTTGGAGAAGGATGCACGCTCCCAGCCGGGCGCCGGGGGTGTTTTACAGCCGCTCTGCCTGAGGCCGGGGAGGGGGCACCCTACCCCCACCCCCAGAGGCTGCATGGGGCTTTTGCGGGGCACTGGATGGGGATCAGCCGAACTGCGGCGCCCAGTCCCGCCCTGGCCACACAGCTTCCTTTGGGGATGGGTCCTGGGGTGCAGCTGGGGGGGGGGGGATCCCCTGGGCTGCTGGGGAAGGGGGTGGGCGGAGAGGAGGGAAGTACCTGCCTACAGGTTGTTTTGCAGGCCCTTACCGGCCATGGGGTGGGGCTGGGGGTATTGCCCCTCTTGCAGACTCACCCAGGCACCTGCTGACGAGGGGGAGGGGTGGTGGGTGGCGTTCTTTCCCACCATCAGGCCCATTCCATTAGAGCGCAACCCAGATCAGACCCGACAAGTCAACTGTCAAACGTCAGCCAGGCATGGAATCAATGGCAATGATTTTACAGCATCCTTGGGCATCATCATGGCTCAGCACCCCAGGGCCCCGTCTCAATCCCACACTGCTCTGGAGGGACAGGGTCTTCCATCCCATGGACATAAGTCTTGGGGTGGGGTGCGGCTCCTGTGGATTTGCACTCCACCAGGCTGACTGGGGAGGAGGTAGTTCAGAGCAAGGCCGGCTGGGGGCTCAGTCTGTGTCCCCCATCTGCCTCTCTGGGAGGCAGACTTCTTGACCCTGTGAGTTTCCTGTTTATCCAGTGAAGCGGCATTTTCTTTTTGGAAAATGGGCCTGGGCGGTTCCTGGGAGCCTCCCTCCTCCCTGGCTTCGTGCTGTTGCTGCCTCTGCCTGTGTGTACTGGGGCCTGCGGAGAGCCCAGAGCAGAGAGCGGCTTTCTCCCCTCCCCCCTGCCACATCTGTCTGGAGCTGGGAGGTGCAGCATGGAGAGGGCTGGCCGGCTCTTGGACGCCCTGGGGATGGAAGGTGCTGGAGTCGTCAAGGAAGATGATTCTCATTAGACTCCTAATGCCTGATGGCAATTAATGTCACCCTTGGGCTTATTAACCACCCCAGTGAGAGGGAAGCTAGCAGTCAGGCTGTGTGTGGGAGAAGCCACCTCCGGAGACAGGAGGGCTCCTGAACGAGGAGGAAAGAAGCAGGGAGGTCTCCCACCCCTGTCCCCCGCCCCCACATGGAAGGGGCACAGGGCCTGTCAACAAGAAGTCCAGAAAGGAAAGACACAAGTCTGCTTTTCTGCGCTGAGGACCCACTGCCCAGGTGAGGGGGACCAAGCTCCCCTTCTCTCCAGATATTGGCAGCTGAGTGGTCAGCAGTTCCAGCCCACTCTCACCGGTCTTTTCTGGAAACTGAGCACAATGTTCTCACTCTTGTCTCTACCTGCCACCTCCCCCTAGCTCTTAGGTGATTAAAAAAAATGAGTCTCCCTGTACCCTCAGTTTTCCCTCCCTACCTCCCTCTCTGCCTACCTCTCTGCCTCCCTCCCTCCCTTCTTCCCTTCCTCCTTCCCTCTCTCCATCCCTTTCACACCAATATGGCAAATATCTCCAACATCATAGGCACTGCTCACAACAATGGGCAAGACAGACCTAGCCTGTCCTCATGGAGCTTACATTCCAGGGGAAAGACACACACTGAGCTTATAATTGATTACAGCTGTGGTAAGTTATGTGGCATTCTGCGTGTTGTTTTTTTATCTTATGGAGGAGACTGAGGCCCCGGTCAGGAGGGTTTGTGGGTGGGGGCAGCCTGTAATTTCGGCCACTGGTTCTTCGGGTGCCTGCTGTGTGGACCCAGAGGCTTCTGCCAGGTCAGTGTGTCTGACCTTGGTAGACCTCCTTCCCTGTGCCAGGGAAGTGAAGGTTCTGCTGACCTGCTACCCACCCCTCACCTCCAACAACTCCAGACCCCCATGGGCCTGTTCTCTTGGCAGTGCCAGTTCTAGGGCTCAGGGAGAAAGAAGTTGGCATGAGAAAGACACAGCCAGCCCTAGCCTAGTGGATCGAGGCTCGACCTGTGGACCAAAGGGTCCCAGATTCGATTCCAGTCAAGAATTTAAGTTGCAGGCACCTCTCCAGCCCAGGCCCTGGTCAGGGCTCGTGCAGGAGGCAATCAATCAATGTGTTTCTCTCACATCGATATTTCTCTTTATCTTTCCCTCTCTCTTCCACTCTCTCTAAAATTCAATGGGAAAATATCCATTGAGGATTAAAAAAAAGAAAAAAGAAAGATACAGCCAGCTGCCCCAACTATTCCAATCTTACATGTCTTTGACTTAGAAAGGGATTCATACCTTATCTCGGGCCTTTCCTGCCACACCCTCAGACTGCCCTGTCTGCGCTTATGAGGCCTGTTCATGGACCCCAACCGGCAGTGCCTGCTGGAACCTGGGTAGGGGGTCAGAAGAGCTACCGCAGGGGAACCCAGGCTAGAGAGAGGACCTGGCAGGTGTGTACTCTTCTGCCCCCCAATGAACACGTTATTGGGTAATGTGCTGGCCCCTCCTTTCTGCTGCTTCCATTTTGTTCAGGGCCAAGAGTCTTTCTAGCTAGAGAACTGGCCATGATTGGGGGTTTCCTTGATCCTCAGCTCCAGGGTGGTGCCTGGAATAGCCCCAGGCCCCTGCCAGACAGACAGACGGTAAGGTGGGCTCTATGAGGCCCTGTCCCCTTATTCACATTACCACTTCAGACTGTTCACGTGGCCCCGCCCCTCAGTTTACATGCCCACTTCCGGCTAATCACGTGGCCCCATCCCCTCAATCAGAAGCCCAATTCCAGGGGAACTCATGGCCCCGCCCCCTTGATCAGATGCTCACAGCTGGCCAAGCAGTGGCCCTGTCCCCTTGTACAATGCCCTCTTACCCCTGACCTCGTGGCTCCACCCCCTTGAGACCTCAGCTGGTCTGTTTCTGGGGTGCCACCTCCCTGGTTGGCTGTCTGGCCCTGCTCTCCCACCTGTCAACAGTCCCTCTGCCAAAGTCCTTCCAGAAAATGGTGTGTGCGTGCCCTCTCTTTCCTGCTGGGACTGTGACAGCTGGGACTGAGAAGGAGACAGGACAGCAAAGTTCTGTTGGAATCCACGCAAGAGGTCCAGATGGAACTGTGCAGTCCCTGGAAGGCTGGGGGAGGGAAGGGTGATGAGGCAGGGGTGTTGATGAGGAAGCAGAATCCCCCCCCCCCACACACACACACACAATCACCCCACACTCCTGGGAGGAACAGCTGTGGCCCATTGTATTCAGGTGTTGCTCCTGAAGCACAGAGAGGGCAAGCGATTCCTGGAGGGCACAGAGCAGTTAAAGGGCAGAGCTAAGAACAGAACCCTGGGCTGCCCACACAGACTGTGCCTCTTTCACCTGTGACCTCTGGGTAGGCGCCCTTCACTTTAGGGCCATTTGCTCTGATGGGCTTGCCCCTTCCACCCCCACCCCTCCTCCAGCCCCAGAGGACAGGGGTCCTGGCACTGCCCCAGTGGTAACCTTGCACCCCAGGAATAAATCCCACTTGGTCATGGTGTATGATCTTTTTAATATATTGCTGAATTCATCTTGCTAATATTTTGTTGAGGATTTCGCACCTGTATTCATCAGGGATAGTGGCCTATAATTTTCTTTCTTTGTAGTGTCTTTTTCTGGTTTTGGAATTTGGATAATGCTGGCCTCGTAAGAAGAGTTTGGGAGTCGTCCTCCTCTTGAACTATTTGGAGTAGTTTGGGAAGGACAGGTGTTAGTTCTTCTTTGAATGTTTGGTAAAATTCTCCTGTGAAGCCATCTGACCCAGGACATTTGTTGGAGTTTTTTAAATTACTGCTTCAATTTCACTAGTTGTAATCTGTCTGTTCAGAGTCTTTGGTTCTTCTTGATTCAGTTTTGGAAGATTGCATGTTTCTAGGAACTTATCCATTTGGTCCAGATGATCCAATTTGTTGGCATATAGTTGTTCGTAATATTTTCTTACACTCCCCTGTATTTCTATGGAGTCAGTCATTACTTCTCTTTCGTATCAGGTTTTATTTATTGGGTCCTCTCTCTTTCTTTCTTGATGAGTCTTGTTAAAGGTTTGTCGGTCTTACTTACCTTTTCAAAGAGCCAGCTCTTGGTTTCATTGATCTTTTGTAGTTTTTTTAGATTCTATTTCCTTTATTTCTACTCTGGTCTTTCTTATTTCCTTTCTTCTGCTCTCTTTGACCTTTGTTGGTTGTTCTTTTACTACTTTGGTTTTTTTAAAAATCAAACTCTATGTGTGAAGCATTGTGCTCGGTAACAGAATACAGGAGTCCCCGCACTTTTCAAAAGTTCACTATATGCCACTTCACTTTTAGAACACAGATTCGTACCTGTTTCGCTAACTGGAAAACATCCAAAGGGGATTTTTCTTTTTCATTTTTGCTGTTTGTTTTGCAGTGAGCCAGTTATAGAGGCACCGTGCACCCTGAGTAGCGAGAGTGGCTCCCCAACGTCTTTCCCCGGGAATAACACTCAGCATCTCAGCCTCCAGCCACCATACCTTTGAACTGCGTCTGCGAGCATCTGTGCTTCATCTCTATTTATTTTGTGCATCTGTTAGCAAGACATGTCCTACGGTAATTACTTCTTTGCGTTACACCATTTCTCTTACAAAAGATTTCATAGGAACGCTTTATTGTAGGATAGTAGGGGCGGGGGAGAGAGACCTGAACATAGATTAAGTCAGATAAGACTCCGCTGTGGAAGTTCAGGAACTTGGCTCCACACATCCACGTTGAGCGCCCAGTCATATGAATAGCTAACTGCGTGCTCTCTGCGTGCCAGGCACTGAGCTGGGCATTTCACATGCATTAGCTGGGTCCTCAATACAACCCTGTGAAGTAGGCACTATTGTTTTTGCTGTTTCCCAGTGAGGAAACTGAGGCTTAGAGAAGGTAGGTTTCTTTCCTAGAGTCACACAGCTAGAAAGTAGCAGAGCCATCCCTCAGGTATGTAACCCACTTAGTCACTTGGACCATGAGGTGTAAGTTCCCAGGATTAGGTAGACGACAGAGCCACTGCGATCATGGCCGGAGGAGGCACCGGCACAAACAGGCCATTCAATGCAGGGAGGACGATGTGGTAGCCAGCAGGGGCTCTGGGGGCATTGGAGCCTGTGACCAGAGAGAAGTGTCCTCTCCACAGCACCAAATGGAGTGGCTCAGCCTCTTGCCCCCCCGCCCCGACCCTTCAGCACACAAACTTATACCTGCCTGCTGTTAGATACACACCCAGTTTCATACACAGTCAAGCACACCTGCGGCTATTACAGGGCCCACACAGCCTCTACCCTGCAGCTGGACCGTTTTTGCCTCCCCCTGCAGACTGATCTCCCAGCTCAGATGCTGGGGCCCATACTGATCCTCAGGCCAGGAGCAGGTCTGTAGGCTAAGGGCCGGTGCTCCCGGCCTCACCTCTCCAGGCCTCAGTTTCTCCATCTGTTCAATGTTGATCATCACACCACCCCCAGTCCCTTTTAAAGTTCCAGTTAATGTATACTGATCGCTCAATAGTACTGGCCACAAACGTGTGCTCTGTACTGTTGACTCTTATAATTCTTGAGCCCAAATTGCTCGCTATGGTCTACGAGGTCCTAGATGATCTGACCCACAGCTGCTTTTCCAAACTCAGTTTTCGCCTGTCCTGTCTTATTATGCTGGAGCCACCAAGGCCTCCCTGCGGGGATGTGTCAAGCACATTCCTGCCCCAGGGCCTTGGTACTTGCTGTTTCTTCCATCTGGCATGCTTTCCCCTTGGACCTCGCGTCTTGCTCCTTCACTTCATTCAGGTCACTACTCACCTACTACCTCCTCTGACGCACCTGCCCTGGCCACGGGATGTCAAACAACACAGCCATCACGCTGACCCTTGCTCTGTTCTCCTACCCTGCTTTGATTTGGAGCAGTTGACATTTCATCTTAGAACTTGTCTGTTGCTTCTGTCTCCTTTGATGAAATATAAACTCCCCAAGGCCAAGATTCTTTTAGAGGAGCTGTTCAACAGCGCCTGGCGTATGTGCTCAACAAAATAGACTCATGGGGTTACTTACGCATACCCATTTATTTTGGTAATCGGGCCAGTGATTTTTACCTGACCCTTCTACTCAGGTCTTAGGTCTGAGTTCACATAAGGGTCCTGCCTGGCACCTCACTCCCCTGACCTTCCAGAGCCTGGGAGGCCACTGCCAAGATCACCTTAGTCTCTGATGCGCCTCTTGGTTGTCTTGGCTCTGACTGTGCCTTATTCCAAGTTCTTCTAGCTGCCATGCCAGTCTGACCCTGACTGCTGGATCCGAAAGCCTGCAGGCTGGAGCCATAGGCCTGTCCTACTATTTCCCCATGTGAGTCCTCTGCCCCAGCCCGGCCAGGTGTTGGCCACCACCATCACCAGGGATGTCTGTCTCTATGCCAGGCTCACTCCTCTCCCCATACCTTCACTCTCTAAAAAAAAGATATATAGATAGATAGATAGATAGATAGATAGATAGATATATAATAGATAGATAGATAGATTTTAGAGAAAGAGGAAGGGAGAGAGAGAGAGAAATATCTATGAGAGAGAGACATCAATAGGCTGCCTCCTGCATGCCCCCAACTGGGGATCAAACCAGCAACCTGGGAATGTGCCCTGACCAGGAATCAAGCTGATAACCTTTTGGTTCGTGGGTCAATGCTCAACCACTGAGCCACACCGGCCAGGCCACACCTTCACTCTTGCCATACCCCATGCTTCACTAATGCTCTTCTCCACCAATTCAAATCTTAAGGTTTATCTTAACGTTTCCGCCCAGGGATCTTCTCTCTGGAGTCTTCCCAGACTCCGTGTGATATGGTTACATGGCCTCATGGGGAAAAGGGACAAACAGAGGCTATGGAGTCAGTCAGGGTTTGAGTCCTGATGGCAGGGCTCTGTGCTCAATTCCCTTCCACGTCTTGAGCACCCAGGCACCACGACACAGTAAATCCTCTCTGGGATTCTTAATTAGGTTATAGATCAGAATCCTCCCCCTTCCTATTTTATAGATAAGCGGGGGAGGTCCAGAGAGAGCAAGTGACTGGCCCAAGGTCACACAGCCAGTTCCGGACACAGCCAGGAACATAACCCCGTGGAGGAACGGGCCTGGCTCCCTGCATCACAGGGTGCCTATCCCCAAAGTTCCACCTCCTGGTTCAGTCCCACCGTGGACTTGGGCACCGGCTTGTTCTCTGCTAGAGGGACTGAGGCTCCCAGGGCATTATTTTGGGGGGTTCACCCTGATTTGGTGTGGCTGCTGGTTCAGCTCTGACCTTGGACTCCGGTTTCGGTCATTGCATTTATGTATTCATTCACTCAGTCCGTCTCACTTCGGACGTTTCCTCCTCTCTGCAGCTTCCCCAACTCTGCTCATACCCGTCCCCACTCTGTGCACCGCTAAGGCCCATTTCCTGCAGGTCAGCATGCAGAGGGCTGTGTGGGTAAGTCTATCTCCTCCTATAGAGGGAGACCCAGGAAGGCAGGTGCTGTGTCTGTGTTGTCCCCACTGTATGCCCCTCTCCTGACATCTGTTGGATGTTCACTTAATGGTTATTGAATAAATGAATTATTAATCACCTACTCTGTGTCTGGAGCTATGCCTGCTGAATAAAGTGGTTTCTGTCCCCAAGGAGACACCACTGTGCAGGAGAGGTAAGTGGGAAGGCACACGGGATCACAGCAGAGGGTGGCCGTGAGTGCTGCCCCATCGAGGGGCATCTAGCTCAGTCTACGTCATGGATGTTGCAGGGAAAGGGAGGGCTTCCTGGAGGAGGTGAGCTTTTAGGAAAGACAAGTTGGTGTAGGCTGCGGGGGAGTAGGGAGAAGAGAGAGGAGAGGGAGCTGCTGCAGGAAGAGGGAGCAGTGTGTCTAAGGACCTGGAGCCAGGGGCATGCAGTGTGACCTGGAAATGGCAGAGGTGGAGCACTGAGCTGGGTGGGCTCGGAAGGGGGGCTGGAGAGGCAAGCAGACACCCCCTCCCCACCCTGCACACAAAGGTACGTACATGCTTGCATGACACACACTCCCAGGGCTATGCAGTTACACACAGCTTTACACATACATTGTCAAAGACACTGAGATGCTTCTAAAGCATCTTATCACTGTAAGCATGTGCACAGCCACACACACACTCTCAGACCCCCCCCACACACACACACACACTCTCAGACCCCCACACACACCACACACACACACGCACACACACACTGCAAAATGAGGTGCCCCCTGAACTGTCTGTTTACAGTCTTTCTGCTCTCATTTCCCTAGAGCCCTCTAACCTTTAGCTCCTCCTCAGAAAGGACCCTCCCTCCAACCCCCACCCTCTGCCAAGCCCTGACTCTAGATGCCCCTTTTCCCTTCCTCCCGCCTGGCACATGCGGACAGCAAGCTAGGACCACCCCCCGGGCACCTGGCCAAGGGAGGATTTGGACTCAGGCCATATGGGCTGGGCTGGGCTCCCCGGTCTTTTCCTCCCCACCCCCACATGGCTTCACTTAATTCCAGGGCAGAGCTCTGATCAAATGTGCAGCAGAGAATAGAGAGGCAGAGCCAGAGAGAGAGAGAGAGAGAGAGAGAGAGAGAGAGAGAGAGAGAGAGAGAGAGAGAGAGAGCATGCTTTCTCTGCCCCAGCCCAGCAGCTAGACGGCAGTAAACTCTCGATGTTCCTGCACCTTTCCCAATGTCTCTTTTATTAGCCAACTTGGCTGCAGGTGGAAGAGGAAGCGCCAGGGGCCCATCTTCTCTGCACGCCCCCCCCCCCCATCCCCAAGTTTCCCAGATCTCTGCCTGTGACCTCACAGAGTTGTGGAGTCAGCTCTGCCGGGTTCCTGGGGGTGGCAGTGCCCAGGACGCCTGCTTTGGGTGGAGAATGCCAGGCTGGCTGTCGGGGAAGATGAGAGGGGAGGCCGGGGTGCTGGGGACAGGGAGGAAGCCCTTACACCATAAATTTGACCATCATAGGACTTCTGGGAAATCCAACATTTCAGGTGGGGACATAAGACCCACAGCTGTGGGCAGTGTGCCTGGCTTCACACAGGGAGCGGATCTCAGAGTTGGGATCAAACCCAGGTTCTCCTTCTGGGTCCCTCAAGATGAGAATCATTGCTTTCATTTCCCATCCCACCTCCCAGAGCTGATTCTCAGCTTCCTTAGGTCTCATTCTTGCTATAAAACCATCTATGGCTCCCTACTGCCCACAGGATTAAATCATCCAAATTCCTCAGATTTTCATCTAGTCCTTCTCCTACGAGCAGACCATATCTTCTCTGCCTCGGCGCCTTTTGCCTGCTGTTCCCTCTGCTTGGGAAACCCGTTCCTCCTTTCCCACCTCCTCAGGGAGCTTGTCTGCAAAGCCTTGTTCATCGCTCAAGATGGAATCAATCCCTGTCTGGCTCGTCGGTAGAATTCACCTGACCTCTCAGCTTCCGGATTCACTGATAAACTCCTTAAGGACAAAGATGCTATCTATTCATCTCTAAGTCTTCCACAAAATTGAACACAGCTCCATACATGCGTTAAGTGTTCAATAAATGTTTATTAAGCAACAAACAAACGAACGAAGGAATGAATGAATGAATGACAGAAGAGGCAATCATTTGGACACCAATGTCCTGCAATGTCTCGGGTGCTTCCCATCCGTTACTTTTTCAACCTTCACAATAATCCTGAGTGGCATGTAAACATTATCTCCATTTAGTGATGAGGACGCTGAGGCTCAGAGAGGCCAAGTAACTTGCTGAAAGTCCCTCAGCTCGAGAGTGGCAGAGCTGGGATTTGACTGCAAGTCTGTCTGCCCCTAAAGCCTGTGTTCACTTCGCCTGCTCAGAGCACATCTGATGCTAAATGCCCTCTAGGCTGGTCCCCCAGGACTTCCCAGGCCCTCCTCAAGATCCATCAGCAGGGGACACTCAAAGAGAGCCTGGGGTGACAGCAGTGCTTTTCCCACTAGAAGGTCCCTGTCCCTTCCTCGGGCTAAGGGAAGGCACTCTCGTTGCCATCTCACCACCATCTCTCGGATCCTCACAGGCGGTTGCCAGGGGCTTGTCTAGTGGGGGGTTCAGGGCCTGATTCCCGGAACCAGACAGCTGGGTTCAAATCCAGACAGGTCCCGTTTTCCGGGTAAAGAAAGAAGGTTCAAAGAGGCTGAGTCACTGGCTGAATGACACACAGGAAGGAAAGCTTAGTAGTAGTGTTGGAATTTGAACTCAGGTCAGGTGTGCTGTGTGACCTCGGGCCACTTACTTAACCTCTCTGTGCCCAGTTCCTCATCTGAAAAATGAGGACATTGATAGGACCTTCCCACAGTGCTGAAAGCTCTTTGGAGCAGGGACTGGCTCATGGCGAAGACTTTGTGCGTTTGCTGTCATTATTACCCATTGTTTTCCCCCTGGGATGCAAGCTCCAAACGGTTTGCCCTTTCTCTTCTCTTTCTGGGAAGTGTGTTGTCTGATTGTTCTGTGTTCTTGACAGCACCCTCCTCCCCCTAAACTCTCCAGGCCTCCGCTGTGAGATAAGGAAGCAAAACTGGGCTTGGAGAAAAGCTCCGAGAAAAGCCAAATCAAAGTGACTTTTGTGGTGACAAATGCTTAATAATAACTTTACAAATCCAGTGGAATTACTATGAATAACAACTCTCTCTCTCTCTCTCTCTCTCTCTCTCTCTCTCTCTCTCTCTCTCTACCATTCCTGTCTCCCAGAGAACACACAGCTACAACCCTGAAATCTACCCAAAAGAATCATTAGTGGGAAAACAAGCTAAAAATAGCCCCGAAGGAAACAGTGCCGGCTCAGAAGCAGTTCTTTGGAGGTGGGGGCGTCCACGGAACCTCTTCTGTCGCTCCTGGGTAATAGATCCTAATGTTTAAAGTTGGAGTGGCTTTGGGAGGTGGGTCCTTTTCTCTAGCCCCCACAATCTGGGCTCCTGGGTCAGCATCAGTGTGTCCCTCCCCCGGGGCATCGGGCCTTGTGCCATCTCCTGGTGGCCCAAGGAGGGCTGTAACAGGCTGGGGTCCACTCCTGGTCCCACTGCTGGTTTGGTCACTCCCCCGTGGGACCTGGGCTCCCTTCCCCTGTCAGGGCCAGGACCCCTGAGCTGGCGGGCTGCCTCTCTGCCCCGTCCTGTGAGTTGGTCTGACCTGGGGCCCTGCCCTCCCCTGAGGGTCTCTAGGAGCCTGACACTCTGTCAGGTGCTTCACACACACACACACACACACAGCCTCACCACTTCCTCCCCCAGGCAGGCCCCATTTTCCAGGGAGAGAAAGGAGGCCCAGAGAGGCTGAGTCACTGGTGCAAGGACACACAGGAAGAAAAGCGTCGTGTTGACATCTGAACTCAGCTCACGTTTGCCTGATGCCGAAGATCACAAACGTTCTTTAGGAAGCCCTGAATAGAGGGGGGCAGGGGCTCTCCTCCCAGGGCCCACTGGTGGGGGTGCAGGGGGGTATTCAACATGTAACGGAGACCGCGTTTGCCCTCGTGGTGTTTCGAAGGCAGGTGCCTTGTCTGCGCTGCCAGGGAGGGCTGTGTGTCCCCTTTAAGCCTGGGCGGCGGAGGGGTAGGGGTTGGGGGGGTCCCCCAGGCAGGGACTGTGTCTCCCAGACAAGGCTTTCCACAGGCAGGCTTACCTCTTCCCCATCAGAAAGGGTGTTCCCCAGGGCAGGACTCAGTCTGAGATTTTCCCAAAAAAACAGACCGTCAAAGAGGCCTCGAGGGCAGGGCCCTCTTCCCCTCTCAGACCAGAGGCTGCCTCTTGGAGGGGCTGAAGCTGTCCGTCAGGCAAGGCGCCCCCACCAGAGGCCTCACTCTCCTCCAGCTGAGTCCCATCAGGTCCTGCCTGGGTCTCCCTTGGCCCCCGCTTGCCATTTTCCTGGGATCCCAGAGTTCTGGCTGGCGAGTGGCAGCCCGACCAATGGGAAGGGCAGAGGCATGAACACGGGGCTCCCCTTGGCGGGGACCAAGGCTGCTTCTCTCCCCTGCGGAGATGAATGCTTGTCCCTGGGAAGGCTGACGGCTTTTCTCCCCGAGAGTGCCGCAGTTCCTCTTGATTGAAACGCGTCCCTGTGGTGAGGAGGCCCGCTCCGGGGATGGGGGGAGGGGGGGGTGTCTGTCCCCTGGCCTGGCCTGGAGGCTCCGTCCATCTGGGGAAGATAGATGACGTTATTCCAAGTCGAGATGATGCAACCAAGGCCAGAGTGAAGTGTTTAATTGGAATGTCAGGGGCCGGGGCCTCTGCTGGGATGATTGATCTCCAAGTGGTGCCTGTCAGAGGCGCAGCCACGCCAGGGGGAGGAGGCACGGGGAAGTCTGTGAGTGACCGGGGAGGCCAGGGTGGTGGGAGGCTGCCAGCCGTGTCCATTCCGCGGAGAGGGTACCCAATGGGCTTCTGCATCTGGCAGTGGCTGTGCTTCCTGCAAAGGGGAAACTGAGGCACAAGGAGAAAGGGCGATGCGATGGGAGACGCTATTGGGATAGGACACCAGAGCTCCAAGCCTCGGCCCTCTGTTTCCCTCCTGCTCTCAATCCCTTCTGGTCCCCTGACCAGTCCTGACCCCTCCCTGTGCTGAGAGGAGGGTGTGGATGTCCCATGACACAGTCAGGACATGACCGTCCTATAGCTTCCCCTCACCTCTGGCTCCAGCCTGCTGAGGACTGACTGGGTGATGACACATTTTAGAAGCCACTGACCCTTATCTATAATAGACAGACACTCTTCTCATCACCTCCAGAGACTAACAGGTCACTCCCATGTGGGGGAAACTGAGGCAGAGAGCTGAGCTTCATGCCACCCCTTGAGCAACCCTCCTACATTCACAGGGGTCCTGTCCCAGGAGCTGAGAAAGAGCTGGGGTGGGCAGCAGGCAGGGCTCTGTCCATCCTGCCTCCCGTCTTAGAAATCTGGCTGCAGGCCGGTGCTGAATGGAATGAGGCCAAGATAGGGGAAATGTGAGGTGTTCCGGGTATAAATAGCCTCGGTGAGTGCTCACTCTCCTTGCCTGGGCGTAGGAGTGAGGGAGGGAAGGAACCGGCTGGGGAGGTGGCGGGAAGGGGAGCTGAGGCTGCAGAGAGAGGGGTGGCACAGCCTCGGACACCCCTCTCAGGGTGGTATCTACAGGGGAGGGGCTGAAGGTCTGGAGCCTGCATCTGTGGTTTGGGGTAACTTAAAGGAGAATGTGGGATGGAAAGCCTGGGTTGGCAGGGGATGAAGAGAAGTCCCTGGGTGAGGTGGAGCGGGGCTGCTGTCTCCAAAGCATACCCATTGCTTCACACCTCAGCCCCAGGAGGCTGGACCAGGGCATTATAACTAGTCACTGTGAGCATGGTCACCATGATCACCATCACCACCATCCTCATCACCACCAATACCACCATTATCATCACCACCGTCCTCATTACCACCAACACCACCATTATCATCACCATCATCACCACCATCACCACCAATCCACCATTACCACCATCACCACCATCGCCACCACCACCACCACCATCATCATCATCATCATCATATAATCACTATGATCATCATCACAACCATTACCATCATCACTGTCACCACCATTACCACTGTCACCATCATTATCATCACACCACCATCATTATCACCATCATTATCATCACACCATCACCACACCACCACCATTATCACCACCATTACCACCATCATTATCACCACCATCACCATCATTATCACCACCATCACCACCATCATTATCACCACCATCACCATCATTATCACCACCATCATTATCACCACCATCACCATCATTATCATCACCATCACCACCATCATTATTACCATTATCACCATCATTATCACCACCATCACCACCACCATTATCACCACCATCACCACCATCACCACCATCATTATCACCACCATCACCATCATTATCACCACCATCATTATCACCACCATCACCACCATCATTATCACCACCATCACCATCATTATCACCACCATCATTATCACCACCATCACCACCATCATTATCACCACCATCACCATCATTATCACCACCATCACCATCATTATCACCACCACCATTATCACCACCATCACCACCATCATTATCACCACCATCACCATCATTATCACCACCATCATTATCACCACCATCACCACCATCATTATCACCACCATCACCACCATCATTATCACCACCATCACCAGCAGCATCAGGGTCATTATTTCCGTCATACATCAGTCACTGACCTTGTTCGTCCCTCCATTCCTGCCTGACGCTTTGCAGTTGACTCTAAAGCAGTTCCACATTCTTTCTTAACTACGAAATTAACCAGAGGCCTGTGGAGCAGCAGGGCTGCTCTGATTATCCCCACTTTACAGCAGAGGGAACCGAGGCACGGCGACGGCCAGTGCATGCTCATGGGAAAGCTGCTACCAGAACCAGTCCTTGTCCACTGGCCAGCGCTCTTCCCTCTTCATCCTGCTGCCGTGGAGCCACCACTGTGCTCTCTCTCCTGCTCCTTCTCCTACTTGGCAGCAGCATGACCTGGGAGGAAGGTTCCAGCTTTGACAAAATAAGAGGCTCTGGCCACAGTGGGACAGGCCCAGGTGTATGTACTTCCCTTCCCCTCGCTGGGCTCCCATTTCCTCCTCTCCACATGTACATTGTGGGTCTGGTGAAGTCAAAAGGCTCTTTCCACCCTGCTGGCCTGTGATGGTGCCACAGAGAAAGCCATAGCCACAGAGGAAGAGATAGAAAAAGACAGTGAGGTGCAGACACAGACACACGTGGACCAGGACAGAGACCCAGAGAGACCTGGGAAGGCCTAGTAGAAAGACTCGTTAAGATCCAGGAAGACAGAGAAAGAGAGACAGAGACAGAAAGCAGGAGAGGGACTGAGAGCGTCAGTGGAGACGGAAGAGCCCCAAGCCCAGGAGGAGAGGCTGCTGTCCCTATGCAGGGCCCCTGCCCTGTCCCAGTGTGAGAGCTGCCTAAGCCAGGGGCAGCCAGGGCAGCCTCCAGGGGCCTCTGAAGGGCCGGCTGTGTCAGCTCTTCAGTGAGTGTGTGTGTGTGTGTGTGCGTGCGTGTGTGTGTGTGTGTGTGTGTGTGTGTGTGCGTGTGTGTGTGTGTGTGTGTTGAGTTGTGGTTGTGGGGTGGGTTGGAATGCTTTCGTTTCGATACCAGGAATGATGTCGGGACTCCTCTCATGGCTTTCTACTTCCTTGTAGCCTGGACCTCACAACAGAGAGGCCGCCTCTGGCCTCGTCACAGAAAGTCCAGGAACATGGGACGTGGTGGAAGCGGGGCCTGCGGGTGCCCCCCCTCCCTTGCAGAGACTTGGGGTGGCTTCTTCCCTCCTACGAGGCTCCCTCGTCAGCTTTCGGCCACAGAGGCTCTGCAACACTGGCCTGGAGGTTGGGCTCCAGCTCAGCTCAGATGCCCACTCCCCAAGTGACCGTGAGCCGACTCTGGTTCCCATGTTCATGATGAGATGGGAATGGGTGCACCGTGCTTCCTTCGAGTCTGGGGAGGAAGTGACCAGCTCCCATCAGTGCACCCTGGGCCCCAAACCCCTGCTCTCTGTGCAGAGGGGCCACGGCGCGTCCCTGCTGAGTGTCCCAGGCACTCCGTGGGGCCATCCTGCGCATCTTCCCAACGTTTGTATCATTCAGATGTGGCAGCATCACTTCCCTCTTTATAGCCCCTCTATGGCTTCCCATTGTCCTCAGCAGAGTCCAGCTGCTTCCTCCAGGGCCCCTGGGGCAGCTGCAGCACAAGACCTGGAGGTAGCTGAGCCGATCACCACCACCACACGCCCCCCCCCCCGGCCCCCCGCTCGCCACTCCCCATCAGTCTTGTCTCTGCAAAGCCCCCACTGAAGGGGCATCTAGAGGCTCCACCTAGGTTTCAGCTGGGGTAGAGGGCAGGCAATCCAAGGCTGCAGAGGACTCACAGGCATGAAAGAGTCCAGGAAAATGAGGCAGGGTCAGGGCCTTAAGAGGTCACAGCCAGCACAAGCTAGGAGGAGGCTTGAGCTGAGAGGAAGGGAAGCCTTGCTGGGCCTGGGGATTCCCAGAGATCTCTAGCTCCCAGGTGAGACGACCTGTCTCGGGTTTCTTCCCATCGGTGGAGGGAGGGACTCCACAAAGCAACCCTGAAACACACATCCCCTGATGGCTTTGCCCTCCCTCCCCGCCCCCCACCCCACTCTTCTTCAGTTCTGCACCTCAGGCTGCAGCACAGAGGCCTGTGTTCTCTGAAGGCATCATGCTATCAGCTGCTTTGCACTGCTGTGCCCTTAGCCTGGAATGCCCCTCCCAGCTGCCCCCAGGGCACGCATCTTTCCATTGCTTCCTCTGGGAAGTTCTTCTGACCACCCCCTGCCTCTCCTGCAAAGACGATCACACCCTCCTCTGCCTCATAGGCCCCTGCAGTTGCCCCGCCTGTTTGATTCCTGTCTGTCTTCCCCTTTAGACTGGGAACTCACCAGGGGCTGAGACCTAGTCTTTCATCTCAGCGTCCCCAGCTCCTGGCCCAGTGCCTGGCATGCGGGCAGCACCGAAGTTACATTGAACAAATGGACGACTTCAAAAGTGCCTGCATTGACATTGGGAATGTGGCAGAAGACCCATGCTGGACAGGCTACAGTAGATGGATTTGTAATGATATGTGAGCTTGTGGTCTGGTTGTGTGTAGTGTTTGGGGGGGGGGGGGGGGAGGTAGCATGCAGGTGCTATCCGCATTTGTCTAGCTAGGAGTACATGGTGTGCACCTGGGGGTGCCATGGGTGGGTTCACATGTGCGCCTGTGTGGGGACCAATCAGCCCTGAGTGTGTAATAATGTCCCCGTACGCAGGGTGCTGGATGTGAGCGTGCGCGCCCATGGGCTGAGTGCCCTGTGCGAGTCTGAGAGCCAGAAGGCCGGTGCAGCGTGGGTGGGGGAGCTGTGAGTTAGAGGGTTTAAACAGGCTTCTTGGCTGGCCTGGGGCCAGCTCTCCCCTCCCAGCCTCTGCACACACGGCCTAACAGACAGGCTGAGTGTTTATACCACGGGAAACAGCCCGCTAAATATTTACCCACCAGCCGGGTGGAGCGGCCGGCTTCCCTTCCCTGCCTTCCCTCTGCAAGCAGGGCCCCAAGTGAGGGCCCAGCCGCCTGCCACTCGCCCTCCCTAGACTTAGCCCTGAACCCCTGATGCCTCCCAGGAGGCAATGAGGAGGGAACAGGAAGCCTAGCTGTCATCCTGAGTTGCACCCATTTGCACATCTCTCCTACCTGCCTCACATCTACTCAAATGAACATGCGTATCTTTTATACACTCATGGGTACTCGCATTACTGCTCGCCTCACTCTTATGCTCAGGAACACTTGAACTCATAGCCTCCCCTCTTTCCACGCAGCTCACCTCCTTTCATGCCTCTGCCCTCCGCCCTCACTCTGCTCTCAGCCCCGCCCATTCTCATCGACTGGGGGCTCCTCGTCTTCCACCCTCTCCAGTCCCAGAGCTTCTCCTCATACTGCTCAGCCCCCTCTCACGGGGCTCACCCTGCTCCAGGCCTCTGTGGCCAGCACCCCCTTCCTCCTGGCCAGCAGGCAGGTTCTAGCTTGGCCAACGCAAAACTCTGTCCGTGGTGCTGAACCAGGATACTGTACCTCCAAGGCACTTGCCAGCCTCAGTCCTGGGACATCGGTGGGAACTCTTATCCAAAAGTTGTCAGGGATTGTAAACTGGCTGAAAAGAGTAAGTCGTAGGAGAAATAAGATTGCATATGCTTGCCCTAACCGGTTTGGCTCAGTGGATAGAGCATCGGCCTGCGGACTGAAGGGTCCCGGGTTCGATTCTGATCAAGGGCGTGTACCTTGGTTGCGGGCACATCCCCAGTAGGGGGCGTACAAGAGGCAGCTGATGGATGTTTCTCTCTCATCGATGTTTCTGACTCTCTATCCCTCTCCCTTCCTCTCTGTAAAAAATCAATAAAATATATATTTTTTAAAAAGATTGCATATGCCTACATGAGCACATATGACTATCTGTGAGAGATAAATGAGAGACAGGGTTAAAGGAAGACAAAGAGGGATAGAGACAAGAGAGGAGGGGGGAGAGAGAGAGAGAGAGAGAGAGAGAGAGAGAGAGAGAGAGAGAGGAGAGGAGAGGAGAGGAGAGGAGAGGAGAGGAGAGGAGAGGAGAGGAGAATCCACTGGAAAGTCAGAAATATTGAGATATTTCTAAAGAGAAAAAAAGGCTTCTGTTTTGACACCTCTTTCAAATAACCCTACTTACTAAGAAGGCATGTTATTTCCCTCTGGGAAGTTGGAGAACTACATGCCCCCTGATTCTATCTGCTGGAATAACAACTAATTAAGGGCAGCCCTCCGATGTTGCAACTCCCTGCCGGGGCCGGGATTCATCTGAAAGGTGAGGCTGCTGTGATCTTATGCCCAGACTTAGGATCTGTGAAGCAGCCCCCGGTGCCCTCCTCACTCCAGGGTTGGCATCGTGGCAGGTCGCTGTCTTCCCGTGCCACCCAGGTCTGCCACCCCTTGCCTCCCCACCTGCCCTGGATGCACAGGGTTTTTAAGGGCAGACATCATCTGGAGAAAACAGCTGGAAACAGGCGGCCCCTCTGCTTGCTGCCTGACCATGTTTGACATCAAGCTATGTCGCTTGTTTCATGTTCCTCCCTGCTCCCCACCAGGCTGCCTCCTCACAGGTGTCTCCCATGAGTGACTCTCTTGCTGCCTCGATCCCCAAGCATTATCCATGCGCTGGGCACTCTGCTAGGCTCAGTGATCACATTCAAGCCTCACAATCACCTTGGGAGGTGGTGGTGATTCGCCTTTTACAGGTGAGGCAGCTGAGGCACAGAGAAGCCAAGCAACTTCCCTAAGGTCCAACTGCTATGGCTGAGCCAGGAGTCTGGCAGCCTCTTTGAACAGGGTCTTGCTGGGGTTCTGGTGGGGTCCCACTGGGGCTGTCCCATCCTGGCAGCCCCTCTTGGGTTCTCGGCAGGGATACCCAGGAAGCCAGGGGAAGGAGGAGGCAGCAGCAGCCCAGTGTGGGCATGCCAAGTGGGTTCAGCCAACCTCGAAATGCCATGGCCTCTGGCTGCAGGCGCGGGTGCCCCGGCCCATCACAGCAGAGACGGCCTGGCAGGGCGGGAGCCGGCTAATGGCCATGTTTATGGCTCGAAGCATTATTAGCTCTTAGGAGTGCTCAGCCCTCGCTTGTTGTCAACAGCTGAGCCTATTGATTGAGTGACTTGATGTTTTGGTTATTAAGTGCCTGGAGTGTGGGCAGATTTGGGCCAGGCTTGGCTGGGGGAGGGATATGGGAGGCGGGGAGGCCGTCTGTCTATGGACACTCCAGCCTTGCTTGTTTGTTCGGGCACATGCATTGGGGTGATGGGTACATTGGGTGTTCCTGCTTGCGTTTCTGAGTGCAGTTTGGGGATAAGGAGCCTTGGTGTCTGCACCCACAGTTGCAGAGCAGCCCTGGGTGGGGGGTGTATTGGGATTTGGATTTTGGAGGCCTGGCTTTGCGCTTGGGCAAATCCCTCACTGTCTCTGAGCCTTGCTTCTTTATCTGGAAAATGGGGATTAAAGTAACACGAGCTCCGTCTACCTTTGAGACAGAGAGTTAATGAGGTACAGCGGTTGGTACACTGCAAAGTGCTGTGCACACGCCAGGGAGTGTAGCTACTGCAACTAGTGTGGGCTGAGCTGCGATGCTGTTTAGGAGACAGGCTGGTGGAGTGGAAAATGAGCAAGAAGAGGGACCCTCGGGAGCTGTTGGGAACCCCAGCTCTGCGGGACCAGCCTCTGCAGCTCATATTTTGGGAAACCATTGAAACTGGGAGACCTGGGTCCCAGGCCTGGCTCCCGCACCCAGGTGCTGTGCAGCCTCGGGAAAGTTGCTTTCCTTCTCTGGGCTTTTCCCTTTATCAAAAGAGGAGCCCTAAGCGCAGTGGCCTCCAGGCCCTTTTCCGCTCTGCCTTTCCTCAGGCAGGAACCACTGTCTTTTCCGGCCGTGTGTGAGTATCGGTGGGATTCTCGACTCTCTGTGTTCACTGTGCACATTTCACTGGGCACACCACAGGGTTCCGATGCCTCGGAGCCAATGCGCGTTGGCGAGTTAACAGCCCTCCTCCCCCGCTCCCCGAACGCCTGAACACATGTGCCAGCCCATTCGCTCCTTGTGAAGGCAGAGGGGCGGGGGCACAGCTGCCTCCCTGGTCTCCAGCAGCTAATAGGGAAAGCCCATTTTAATAGCTGATAACAAGATGGGTCCATTAGAAGAACAAATTAGCTGAAAACCCAGAGATTACCTCTGTTCTGCTGGTGAGGGGCTGGGGAATGGCAGCGTCATTTGTTCAAGGAGGGCTCCCGCCCCCTGCTGCCCCAGGCGTAGGTGCTGTCCAGACAGGCCTGACAGTATCCAGCCCCCCTTCCCAGTTCTCCTGGGAAAGTGCTCCCTGTGTCCAGCTACCTCCTCAATGAAGACCTTCGTGGTCCCTCTGTCCCCCGCTGGAGGCAGCCCAGGGCCGCTCCCTCCTTGCTCAGAGCTCCATGGAGCCTGGCTGCACGGAGGTGGGGGTGGGGGCTGCCTTCCCTGACTCCCGTTTCAGCTCTGTGTCCCCCATTTTGATTCTGCTGTCTGTGAGGGCGGCACCGTTTTGTCAATCGCTTGGTTGTTCATCCTCTCAGCCACACATTTAACCAGTGTCTTCGGGAGGCCTACTGTGTGCTGGGTGGTGTGTTAGGCCCCGTCTCTGTGCTAGAAGAAGGGTTGAGCTGAGAGGGGAACCCCTCATGCTGTGCAGAGGCCCCGCAGAATGTCTGGGAAGCAGGAAGGAGTGACAGGTCCTGCTTGGGGAGGTTACAGAAGAAGTGGTGCCTGAGCAGCATCTTGAAGCCTCTGGATGATGAAGGACTCTGTGCACAGGGACCCGCGAAAGCCTGACATGCATAGGGCTTACTGAGAATAGGACCTGGTGGAGGGCCTTACACACAGTCGGTGCTGAGTTAATGTTTATGGGGAAATGAAACATTCATTGAGTGTCTATTATGGGCCAGGCATTTGCAGGTGCTGGAATGGTCACCTCAGTTTTCTCATCTGTGAAATGGGTATAATAACATTACTCAGCTCGCAAGGAGCCTAGGTAACGAAAGTGATGTGCTGGGCACAGTGACTTGCACATGGAATTACTAGGAGGGGGCTGGACCTTGACCTTCTCCCACCCGGGGAAGGCTAGTCCCGAGAGGAGGGAAGTCAATCTGTGCGGGGCAGGAAGGCAGTCCTGGGTGGGTGGAGGTCCGGATTTTGCTGCCATCACCCAGGCTTCCTAGGGCATGCCAGAGGGAACGCCGTGCCCCAGGGGCTCAGCCTTCGAAGGCCAAATGGAAGAGGTCTTAGTCACACATAACCAGGATAATTGAGAGGAGGGAGGAGCACATCCACTTGGCGCTCAGATTTAGGACTCACCCTGTCTTGCTTAAGCCACAAGAATGCTTTTCCACGTGGTTGGATATGGAGTGCACATGAGGCAGGAGAGGGAGGGAGAACTCCTCCATGGCTGCTCTCTGCCTCCAGAACGCGTAGAGGAACATTTGAGGCCCTTTCTAAATGCCGCCCCCCTCCCGCCCCGTCTCATCTTTCGCTACTGCTCCTAACATCTTCCACCCCAAGCACACCAGCTGTGGGTCTGCTCCTACAATGGACCGGTGCCGTTGCTGCCCTCTGTGCCTTTGCACGTGCTGGTTCTCCCACCTGGGGTGTCCTTTCTGCAGAAAATGCTCACTCATCCTGAGAGCTCTGCCAAATATGCGTTGCCCGGGGAAGTTTCTGCCCAGTCTCCTTGGGGAGGATGAGTCCCTTCCTCTCTGGGTTCTTGTGCATTTCCTCAGTTTTAAGATGCCATCGATTGTGAGCTACACCATCGATTGAATAATAGCTTCAGGGGAAAAAGAAACCCTGCTTTAAATGGACATTTCTGCAGTTCAGAGATGGTCACGTGGTTTTGAAAAGTCATTTTAGAAACAGGAACATGCAGTAGGTGCTTCTTTCATGGCTCAAGGGCCACACGAATGGACTTCATCCACCTATCTGTCCATCTGTCCACCCATCCACCCGTCCATCCATCCCCCTATCCATATTTATGGAGTTCTGTTCTAGGCACTGAGATGGTGCAGTGAACAAAACCAGGTCTCTAACCTCATATCTTATATCCCTCTGGGAGAAGCAAGAAGTAAACAAACAAAAGTCTAATCTACATAATGCAGGAGGAAGGTCACGGTAAGAGTTCTGAAGAAATGCAAGGCAGGGTGGGGGAGTGACCGGGAATGGTTTCTTTATAGGGTGGCCAGGGCCCTGTCCAAGGAGAGGACATTTGTGCAGAGGCTTGAATGAGGGCAGCAAGAGAACCACGTGGGTGCCTGGGGAGGACCATTCCAGGCACAGGGAGTGGCAAGTGCCCAGGCCTTGCAGTGGCTCCGTTCTTGGCGTGTTTAAAGAGCAGGTGGGGTCCCGTGTGGCGGGTGTAGCATGAGTGAGGGGCAGAGCCGGCACATGCCGTCAGTGTGGTTGCCAGGGCCCTGAGGCCGGGGAGGGTTGGGCTTTTGACCCTCTGTGTGATGTTACCACATGTTCTGTCCGCAGATGGGCCCCTTATGCTTCTCGGGCCCATCGATTGTAAGTTCCCTGCAGGTGGAGAGCCCAGCACTTAGCACAGTGCCCTGCACATGAGAGAGGATGGTTGAGTGAATATTGGAAGGCCTGTGAGCCATGCCCTCACTGGGATCACAGGTCTGGGTGGGATCTCGGGGTCCCGGAGGGGGTGTGGGTGTGGTTTGAGGTGGCCAGCCGGGGCCCCGGCAGGAAGGGCCCTCCTGCTGAAATGACTGAGCCCCACCTCCACGTCCCTTCTGTTCTGGCTCATTGGAGCCCGAGCCGGTGAGGAGAGCACAGTTCCCGCTGATGGCCCCTGTCTTCATCGTCTCTGCCTCCCCCTGGCGTATAGAGGCCCATCTGGAATGGAGCAGGCCTGGGCCAGTGCTGGTGAAAGGGGCAATAATGAAAGACAGGAAGCTGTTATTCCTTCCCGTGTTGTTTTACAATCCAGAAAGCCTTTGTCATGCATGTTCTTATTTAATCTGTACCTCCAACCCATTTGATTCCCTTTTCACAGATGAGGAAACTGAGGCTCAGAGAGGGTCAGGAAGTTGCAGGGCCCGGAGAAGAGCCAGGACTCACAGGGATCTCCTGATGCCCCTCCCCCATCCTCTTTCCTTCCCACCCTGTCGTTCACTCTAGACTTCAGAATCCACAGGGTAATGAGCCCTCTGGGCTCTGCACTGCGGTGCGGCTACAAGGACAGTGTTCCTGATCCGTCAGTGGGGCGCAAGTCTGGCAGACCCGAGTGTACTCCTGGGCGTGGCTGGACGGGACGATGACCCAGGAAACCTGGACCGATCCTGTAAGACATCTCTGTCCCGAGTCAGGACACTGACTCTGTTCCCAGTTCCACCACGAACTCACTGGGTGACCTTGGGCAAGTCACCGCCCTCCTCAGGCCTCCGTTCCCGAGATTGTCCAGCAAGAGGCTGATCTCGACGTTTCTGGGCGGCCCATTCCAGTTCGGACACAGGAGGAGTCACACTTGGCCTTCTGGGAGAGGCCCCTGGGCAAGTCACTAGGCTGGACGTAGGGCAGGCATGCTGGAGTGCGTCCTCCCGCGGACGCTGCACGTACTGTGGCAAGCGGCCCCCATGGTCCTGGAATTTGCTTCTGCTCCATCCCCGAAGGTCAGGGTCACCCTTCCAGGGCCCAGGCTCCGCATGGCAGGCACACTTGGTCTGGGGGCTCGGATGTGTCCTGCCGTCTGCTCCTGAGAGAGGCACAGGGGCCAGTGGCCGCTTCTCCCCCGAGAGGCAGTGTCTCCACCAGGCTGCTGCGACATGTGCCCTCAGAGGCGCTGCCATCTGCCCACCCACCCCAGACACCTGGGAGTCACCCCGCACCCAGTCACCAGGGCCCTTGCCCGCCCTGGGCCTTTTCCCAGGGAATGTGTGTGCGTCCCTCCACCTCCTGCTTCCGCCAGGCCCAGGCCATCACTCTTCCTGGCTGGGATCCCTGCAGCAGCCTCCTCATCGCTCAGCCAGGCCCCAGGCTCCCTCGCCTCTAATCCATCCTCCACACTGCAGCCAGAGCGAGCTTTCCAAACCGTAATTCTGGTCATGTCATCCCCCGGCTTAAAACCCTTCAATAACTTGCCTTTGCCCTCAGGATAAAGTCCAAACTTCATAGCGTGCTCCCACGGCGCTTCACCATCTGGCCGACATTCACCTCATCCCTCCCTCACCCCCCTCCTCTCCAGTCCTGATTCTGTCCTCCCATATCACCGAACATTCCTCAGTTCTCGGAACAGCCTGCATCCTCGCTCGCTTCCTGCCTTTGCACATGCTGTTCCCTTTGTCTGGAATACTCTGCTCAGGTCAGTGACACTCCGCCCCCCGGACCCCGACTTTCTCCCTGCCACCCCTCCCCAACACTGAATTGACCTCAGGACTCCTCTGCAAGACACCTCCTCCTGGAAGCCCTTGTGAATCCTGCCCTTCACCTGGCCTGGCCACCCCCTTTGGGTGCTCTCTCTCTCAGCATGCATCCCACGGATGGAGTCGTCCATCTGCTTTCCTGCACCCTTGGCAGTGAGCTCCTAGATAGCAGAGATCTTGCTCATCTCTGTATCCCCAGGTACCGCAGGTGCTCAATAGGCATTTGAAGAGCGAAAGTACAGGTGGAGAGGAATATCTGCTGATCACCTGTTAGATGCCCAGGCCGGGGACGCAGGACTCAGTAAGCAAGGTCCCTGCCCGAGGGAGCCTCAGCGCTTGCAGGCAGGGTGTGACGTTACCTCTTTCCAGCCCGGAGGTTTGGTGCCTCAGGTCTTTCCCCCGCCGGGACCACTGAAGAAATCCTTTTGGGGTAGGAAGGCAAGACGTGAGCCAGGGCTGGGGTGGATGCTGAGCCAGGCCCCGACCTGCCCGTGGTCCTGTGGCCACGCCGGCCCTCCTGAGGGCATCCTAGCCTGGAGGATGATCCCCCCCCCCTTCTCCCAGCCCGCCCTTCCTCTCCTCCCCCTCCTGTTCCTCAGTCTTCCGTTCCCAACCCCGCAGCTTAACGCGGGCCTCCCGGTTGGGCTTTTAATTTGGATTTATTGCTGGCCGCGACTGTATGTTAAACAAACTCCAGGCGATTATTAAAAACGTGATTATCGTCATTTATTGTCTCACTAGGTCCTCGGTGGGTGTTCGGCGGCTGAGAGCTGGCCAAGCCTCTCTGAGACAGAGGGGTGAAGGCCCCCAGAGGTGCCCACCCTCTGGCCTGGTCACACCTCCTAGGAGAGGAGGGGGCAGTGGGGGCCGAGGGACACTCTGAAGGGGGACAGAGGCCTGGGGGGGGGGGGCAATGTTGAGGTGGAAAGAGCACTAACCGGGCACGCGGAGGCCTCGTGCCAGTTCGGCCACGACTTCTCTGGGCTTCGATTTCCTCTTCTGAACATGGGAGAGTTGGACCACATGACCTAGTGCTCCTGTGAAATGGGAGGGCGGACAGGCTGTACCCCACCGTGGGGAAGGTGAAGCCAGATTGCTGAACGGAGGCCTCCCAGAGCTGGGATGGAGCTTCCTCAGGCAGGGTGCCTCCTTGGTCTCCGGCCCTCAGCCCTGATCGAGGGGGGCGGAGGCTGCAGGGCCCCCAGTGCAGCTCTGGATGCTCACGAGCCTGCCTAGCCTGCCGGCCTCCTGGTTCCCTCCCTCATTCCACCTCCACTTGGCTTCTCAGGCAACAGCTCAGGCCAATCCCAGGCCTGATGAATCTTTGATGAATTCTGAGTAAAGACACTTTTAAAAATTCAGAAAGGTAGGGAGGTGTTGGGACCAAGGGAGGCGAGATGATTCCGCTCCCCATGTGGGTCAGCTAATGAGGCCTGAGCCCTGGCGTGCGGGGCTGGGGAAGAAGGACAGGGCACAGCTGAGCCACCCAGACCAAGAGAGGCCGTCACCCTGGAGGAGGCCTCCTGCCAGCCTTTCTGGTGGAAGCAGAGGAAAATTCCAGAAGCAGAGGATATGAGAGATGGAAATACCACCTACGTCAACCTCCCTGGGCTGTATGGAGGTAAGGAAACCGGGTCTCGGAGGGTGAAATACACCCCCTGCCCCCAAGTCAGGCCCAAAGTTTCCAAGGCAGAACAACACAGGGCCCGTCTTCCAGCCCTGAGCTCACAGGCTGCCTCTGGATCCAAGTGCCTGCCCCAGGCTCCCTGATCTACAGTCAGACCGTTGCACTGCAGTCCCCCAGTCCTCAGGGCTTAGAGGAACTGCCCCTTCACCCCCACCCACTGTTACCCCCAAACCCTCACTGTGGCCTTTTTGTGGCTTTTCTTTCCTCATTGCATCTGCCCCCGATGGCTGTTTCAGCCCAGTTTTGCAGAGAGAAACCCATGCCCAGCCTGGCTCAGTCTTCCCAGCTCTGGATAGAGGGGGGTTGACGTGGAGTCACTGTTTTGGGCTCCAATGCTGGCTCTACCGCTCCCTCGCTGTGTGACCATGGGCAAGTTACCCAACCTCTCTGGACATCTTTCCTTATCACTCAAATGGGAGATGCTGGGGATGAAATGAGACAAAATGGGTGAAAAGTGGAGGCACACAGTCAGTTCTGTACATGGTGGCGGTATCCCTTTCACCTTCTAAGACCTGGTCTGCAAGTTCTGGGAAAGTTAGGACATTTCCTGTTTCTTTGTTCATCATTCCCCTTGAATCTCCTCCACGATGTCCTTAGAAATCCGCCTACTGTGGAGGCAGAGAGGGCTGCCCACTGCACAATTGACGGGGATGCCATTCGTATCATTGAACATTCAAACACCCCACCCCCTCCCCACCCCCAGCCCGGAATTGTCCACAGTCTTTATGGCTGTACGTGGCGGGGCCCTTGGCAGCGAGGCAGGCATGGCAATCTGCAGCCTTTAGTTCTCCGGCGGAGAGCTCCCTGGGTTTGTTTTTCTCCTGCTGAAGTTCCTTTCCCTTCTCTTGGCAGTGATACCTGTTATCTCGCCCGGTTCTTTGTGCATTTTGAACTTTACTCCCCAAACTGGGATTTCTTCTTGATTCCCATAATTTAGACTTCAGCTTTCAGAACAGCTTCTCCCTTCACCGTTGTGCTTTGATTTCCAAGCACGTAAGTTTCTAGAGACACATTTTTGGGTCTGTTTCAATTGCACATTCATAGGACTTGTAAATATAAAGGAGCCCCATAAACTGAGTTGCTGGGTAATGGCCTCAAAAACAATACATTTTACACCAGCACCTGAAGACGAGGCCCTAAATCGGGCAGCTGGGTCTGCACCCTCCAAGCCTTCAAATTCAAGGTGAGATTCTGCAGGTGCCTCCAGGGGTATCTGGAGGACCACAGTGCCCAGTGTGAGACTCGTATTTCTATTTGGAACGCTACCACTTTCACCCCCGCTGTGTGACTTTGGACGCATCACACAACCTCTCTGAGTCTCAACTTCCTTGACAGCAAAATGAAGTTACCAATGCCCACCCACCTCCGAGGGCTGTGGGACAGTGACTGGAGAAGCTGCCTGCAACATGACTGCCATGATAAACACCCAGAGAGGTTAGTTCTTCCCCCCCCCCCCCGCCCCCCACACACACTAAGGAAGAGAATTTGGGAGCTCAGAGAGGCCTGGCCGTATTTGCCACAGATCACTCGATCCGCTGGAGTCACGTCCAGACCTGCCTGACTCCGACATTCACGGTTGTTCCCCTCGCCTGGCTTTGTTGTACGTGTGTGCCTTCTTTTTATTGTGCTAAAATACGCATCACATAAAACTGACCGTTTTAACTCCTTTATGTGTGCAGCTCAGCAGCATTAAGTCCGTTCACATTGTTGTGCAACCGCTACCACCATCCATCTCCAGAACTTTTTCATCTTCCCAAACTGAAACTCCACACCCATTAAACACTCTCCCTCCACTCCCCCCTCCCTCCAGCTCCTGGCAACCACATTCTACTTCCTGTCTCTCTGAAACTGACTACTCACGTACATGAAATCATACAATAGTTGTCCTTTTGGGACCAGCTTGTTCCACTTAGCATAACGTCTTCAGAGTTCATCCACGCTATAGCATGTGTCGACATGCAGAATACTGTTAAGGCTGAATACTATTCCACTGTGCGTGTGCACCACAATTTGTTTATATGAAGATGTGTTTTCATGCATGTAATGAACCTGGTAACAGGTAAGTACAAGCCCTGTGATATTATCATTGTGGTACTTATTATCACTCAGTTACTTGGCGGTTATAAACAGTGTAAACTACAATTCTTCAATAATTGAATGATACAGGGTGGGGCAAAAGTAGGTTTACAGTGGTTTGTATGGGGGGGGGGAATGCAATAATTAATAAATAAGAATAAATTCTGTGTTGCACGTGCTCACAACTATAAACCTACTTTGCCCTGCCCTGTAGTAATGACGTTAATAAATACCCACAAAATAGATAAGTGCTTTCTTTTATCTCATCACAACATGTCACTGGTCCAGTGGGCTGGAACTCTGGTGTGCCTCAGAGCCACCAGGGGCGCTTGCTAACCATCCGTGTCTGTGTTGTCAACAGCCCCCTGGATTCTGATGTGCGGCAAAGTCTGAGCAGTATTGTCCTGGCCTTTGACTCTTTCCCTGCCAGTGTCTGGGAAGATGTCACAAGGCCAAGGTCAGGAGGGGGTGAGGGCAGAGGAGCGGAAGCACTAGTGTTTCTGAGCAGTTTCTCTGAGACCACAGGCTCCGGCTTCGTGACTGACCCTGTACTGACTTTCCTGTGTTGGGCAAGCATTCCAGCCCTTTCCGGGCAAATGCCTGACAGAAGGAATGACCTATTTGGACCTGTGATTGGAATGTAGGCAGACAGCTGTGTCCCTCTCACCTCTGACCTCCCAGTGAGTCAGGATAGGATTTTTGGCTTGAGGCTGGCATAAAACTAAGAGCAGGGGTGAGCAGGCTGAATGGGGGTCTGTTTATAAGGCAATCCTATGAACTGAATGTGTGTGTGTCCCCCCTCCCCATTCATAGGTTGAAGCCCTAATCCCCAGTGTGGTGGTGTTAGGAGGTGGGGTCTTTGAGAGGTAATTAGGTCATGAGGGTGGGGCCCTTATGATGGGATTAGTGCCCTTAACAAAAGAGACCTGGAGACAGATGATCGCTCTCTGCATGTGAGGATCCCAGGTGAGGTTCAGGCAGGAAGTTCATCCTGGCTGAGACAGGGAATGTGCACTAACATCTTCAGCATCCCCTGGGCCTAACTCAGTGCAGCTAGAGACCCACAGCAGGATAGAGAGAGAGCGTTTGAAGGGCAAATAGAAGGTATCTGATGCACTGGCTTCTGCCTTTCCATCTGCCTGGAAATCCTTTTGCTCACTCTCTCTTGTCAGACTGGCAACCTCCTACTGATCCTTGAGGACTCAGTTCAAAGTCACCTCCTCTGGGAAGACTTCCCTGGTCTCTGCAGGCGGAGCTGGCTACTTCTGGGAAGCTTACTGTTTGTCATTAGTTTGATTGAGACCTTTGCTCATTCATCCCATTACCCAGGGACATTATTTTTTGGGGGGAGGGGGGAGAGGGAAGGCTGGAAATCTCAAGTAGGTTTATTTATATTATAAAGATATAGCTAAACAGTACATTATAGCATTGTAATAAAATGATTGCATTTTCATTCTAAGAATCATTTCCTGATTAAGAATCCTGTCATTTATTGTGAGGCACAGTTGCAGAGGTAGACTGTAGTTTGTTGAATTGGTCTAGATATTAACTGGAGATTCTGAATGTAACAAGATTTTGAGTGACTAAAATTAGGCAGTCAGTGTGTTACAAAATTAGGCATAATAGCATTCCCATGCTTTCCATAATTACCTCGCCATTGTCTTATTTCCCTTGTAGTCTTAAAGTCAGATGTCCTGGATAATGTTCTATCCATGAGCAGTCGGATTCTTAACTGAAAAATAATTATTGGGTCACTTGAAAGTTAATAGTTTTGAAAAAGACAATAAAAGAGCCAGTTAAAGTCCACAGGCTTATTCCCATCGGTGTTGCTCGCAGATCTTGTCGTGTTCTGCTCCAAATTCTGGTCTGTGACTTTGTCACTGCCTAGGTACATGACATTGACAGGAACCAATAAACATAGACAAAAATGTCAAGTTGTTGACACCTGTCGGTTGGCATACCTTAAAATGCCCCTAAAACATCTTGGGTTGTCTGTTGGATACTCCCTCATTTCAGGGTCCACATCCTTTACACATTATAGACAAGCACTTCTAGCCTGAGAGGAAGGGAAAGTGAGAGAAACAAAGGGAAAGGGAGAGATAGAAACATTGATGTGAGAGAAACATCGACTGGCTACCTCCTGCAGGCCCCCTCCTAGCCTGAAACCTGGGCATATGTGCCTGAATGGGAATCGAACCGATGCATGGGACTGTGCTCAAGCCACTGAGCCTCAGGGGCGGGGCTCAGCAGGCATTTAGAGAACCTATGTGTCAGGTAATGTGTAGATGTGAGTGGCGCCCCCTGGAGTTACAAACAGAAATAGCACCAGCCGGTGTCTAGCCTGCAGTGTTCAAGTCCGTTGGGCTCCACCTGTGGACTTTAAAGTTTTTCTAAAAATAAACCTTTAACTTTGGAATACTTTAGATTTACAGAAAAGTTACAGATGTGGTATAGAGAGCTCCCCTATATGCCTCACCGAGCTTCAGGACCTCTTCTGGAGAACTGCCCCGAGAGGAAAATTGTCAGGTTCCGGCATCAGAAGGCTGTGCATTTCCCGAGTTCCTCCTGTGCCTTACGTTAAGGAGCACTGCGAGCTGTACAACTTGGAGCGTTTCTCCTTTTACATTGACTGCTGGGAAGCTCAGAATCCAGTCTGTGGCTCAGTTCTTGGAAGAGTGTGGATATTTTGAGTATTAACTTTACCCTTGCTTTCGCCTTGTCCTCCCTACTTTATGTTACTCATTTACTTAATTTCCACTTTGTTTTTCTGTATTTAGCTTTGCTGGCCCCTTCAAACCATTTTTGGAACAAGGTAGAGGCATATGTAAACAAATAGACTATTTCCTCTATGCTCCCATGTGCCAGGTGCAGGCTTCTATTCTAGCATTTATCACATCCTATATAATAAAAGCCTAATAAGCTAAGTGTCCAGTCGTCTGGTCGTCCAGTCAACCAATCTAAGTGTAATATGCTAATGATATGCTAAGGCCGCTCAACTGCTCACTATGACATGCACTGACCACCAGGGGGCAGATGCTCTGACTGGTAGGTTAGCTTGCTGCAGGGATCCAGCCAATCAGGACTGAGTGAGCCGGGCAGGACATGCCCTGGAGTCCTCCCACAGTCCCTCCCTGGCTGGCCAACCTCCTGCATCCCTCCCTGGCCCTGATTGTGCACCAGTGGGGTCCCTCGGCCTGGCCTGTGCCCTCTCGCAATTCGGGACCCCTCAGGGGGATGTTAGAGAGCCAGTTTCGGCTCGATCCTGCAGGCCAGGCTGAGGGACCCCACTGGTGCACGAATTCGTGCACTGGACCTCTAGTTGTATCATAATTGCTTGTTTACGTGTTTGACTCCCCCACTGGCTGGGACTGCCACCTGGTTTCCCTTCGCTGGACTCCTCTGCATGGCTGAGTACCCAGGGTGGGCTGTTGCCCAAATCCTATTTTTCAGACCCTGAGCCTACCACTGCCATCCCACCGCTGCCCTACAGGAACCCCTCACCCCCATCTATGCACACAGGCTCAGAGGCAGCCTTAGCATTGCTCAGGACCCCTCCTGCCTTGGCGCATCTCCTCTATATGCCACTTGGAGGCATGGAGGGTCACAGCTGCTCGGTACCCAGAGGGAAAGAGAATCCAGAGCCAGCATGCACCCACAGCCTGAAGATCACCATCACTTTCCTGAGAAGATGGAGAGGGAAAGTAGGGGTGTGGACTGTTTCCTCTTCTTGCTCAGCCCCTGGGTGGCACCTGTCCCCTCCCCTTCCCCTTGGCCATCCAGGTGATGGGGTGGAGAGGACATGTATGACCAATAGAATCACAGGATCACTAGATTGTTGGCTCTAAATTATTCATGTCGCCTGGCCAGTGTTGCTCAGTGGTTGAGCGTCAACCCAGTAACCCAGAGGTTGCCGGTTCAATTCCCGGTCAGGGTACAAGCTCAGGTTGTGGGCTCATCCCCAGTAGGGGCCAATCAATGATGTTCCTCTCTCATTGATGTTTCTATCTCTCTGTCTGTCTCCTTTCTTCTCACTCTAAAAATCAATGAAAAAAATATTTTAAAAAATTATTGATGTCTTACCCAGGAACTCAACTTGACCTTCTTTTACCCAACTCCCTAACCTCCCCCTCCCCCCATTGTGTAGAAGGGGCAACTGAGGCCCAGAAAGGGTGAGTGGTTTCTTCGACATCACACAGTGAATTAAAGGCAAGTTTGCTCTCTAGTGGGGGAATGAGTTCTGAGCTCAGTGAGCATCAGGCTCAAGGTGAGCTGGTGGGGGTGTAGTTCAGGGGTGAGGGGGATTCCCTAGTGCCCTGGGAACTGCCGCCCAGGGGGCTAGAGGGCTGGCCAATTATTCTGGGAAACCCCTCCTCTCTGTTCCACCCCAAACTGCACCATTACTCCTGGAATTGGGTAGATGTTGAAGATTTGCTTTGAAGGAAGAAAAAGAATGATAAAGAGCCCAGCTGGTGTGGCTCAATGGTTGAGCATTGACCTATGAACCAGGAGGTCATGATTTGATTCCAGATCAGGGCACATGCCCGGGTTGTGGGCTCGATCCCCAGTGTGGGGTGTGCAGGAAACAGCTGATCCATGATTCTCTCTCATCATTGATGTTTCTCTCTCTCTCCCTCTCCCTTCCTCTCTGAAATCAATTTTTTAAAATATTAATTTAAAAAAAAGATAAAGAGACAGTTTGGGGGGAGGAGGGGAGGGAAAGGTGGGCCAGGAGGCGCTCAGGTGACTTCCTGTGTGAGGTGGGAGAGGTAGGCTGTTCAGAGCAGGCACCGCAAATTCTAATGCCTGCGGGATCCTGCTGCAGGACTGACAACATGGGGTGCAGTGGGGGCCTTCCCGGGAAGCACAGGTCCTCAACCCTGGCGTGCGCTGCCTGCTCCGTGCTGCTGTCGCCATGGGGATGAGGCTGCCAAGTGGCAAATACTTCTTTTTTTTCCAAGAGAACTTGAAAATCTGATGCTTATGTGAAATCCAAATTTTCACATGTTGACAACCAATTCAAAAATTTAAAAGCTCTTTGCAAATACAATGTGTAGACCTTACTTGCATTTTGATTCAAATAAACCACCTGTAAAAAGACATTTTTTGAGGCAATTAGGAAAATTTAAATACGCACCAGGTACCAGATGCTAATGAGAAATTATCCTTCATTTTGTTAGGGTGATAATAATGTGTGTGTGGTTATGTGTTTTTTTAAAGTGCTTGTTTGCTAGAGAGGTGTGTTGATGTACTAGGGGGGAAATAATGAGATGTCTGGGTTTGCGTTAAAATACTTCAGAAAAACGTGTGTGGGGGGAAGAGGTGATGTGGGATTGGCGAAGTGGGGGTGGTGGCGGAAGCTTAGAGATGGGTTCATTCAGGCTCATTATACTGGGTCTGTTTTCAGATGTGTTTAAAGTGTATTAAAGGAGAAACGCTCTGTGTGGGTTGAACCAAACCTGTTGGTGGGCTGGCTGTGGCTGAGACCGCCATTTCTCAACCTCTAGTCGGGGACTTTCTCTCACGCAGAAGCCACAGAATAAGTACCAGGATGTAAAGAAACCCTAGAGATCACAAAGGCAGGGGTTGGCACACTACAGCCTGGGGGCCAAATCTGGCTTGCTCCCTTGTTGTTGTTTTTGTTGTTGTTGTCAATAAAGTTTTATTGAAACACAGCCATGTCCATTTGTTTTCCTATTGACTGTTACTACTTTGGTGCTGTGATAGCAAAGCCGAATAAATGCGTTAAAAACCATGTATCTTGGAGAGCGTAGAACAGTGGTTCTCAACCTTCTGGCCCTTTAAATACAGTTCCTCATGTTGTGACCCAACCATAAAATTATTTTCGTTGCTACTTCATCACTGTAATGTTGCTACTGTTATGAATCGTCATGTAAATATCTGATATGCAGGATGGTCTTAGGCGACCCCTGTGAAAGGGTCGTTCGACCGCCAAAGGGGTCGCGACCCTCAGGTTGAGAACCGCTGGGCTAGAATATTCATTACATTATCCTTTCCAGGGGAAGTCTGCTGAGCCCTGATTCAGGTCAGCAGCCATCCAGCTCTGTACTGAGGATCTTGTGCCATAACTCTGAACCCAGGGCTAACTTGAGGTTAGATAGAGGGAAGGTGGGCTCTGCTGATGGGGGAGGCAGGGCTGGGGGAGGGCACGAGGGAGGAGGGGGGCAGGAGGAGACCTGGGAACACAGGCCTCAGGGGTGGGATGAGGGCAGTCAAGCAACATGAGAACTTTGAGTGCTTGCCCTAGAGCCAGCTGGCATCCCAGGGCAAACCAAGGGCCACGCTAACTAGGAGGCAGCTTGGGGCGGGCAGAGAACTTGGGCTCTGGCCAGGCGGGTCTCTGTCACTTTAGTGCCATGCCCAAGTCTGTCTTCGTTTCTTCTTTTGAAAAATGGGAATGAGGTGTGGTCGATTAGAGGCACCGATCTAAACATGTTGCAAATAGTAGGTGTTTAATAGATGATCAGTATTATTGTTATTATATCACCGTGATGCATTTATTGAGCTTTTGGACCATAAAGAGTCAATGCTACCCAATTATATTGTTAACCTCAGATCTATTCTCTTAATAAAAGGAAACAAATGCAGATGATAGAGAATTCATACATTTGTGGAAGGTAAAACAAGATGTTTATTGATCTTTTAAGGGAGAACAAAGGGTAAAATTGCATCTTTGCACATATAAAAATCATGTGCCTCTGCTCGTGAGACGCTGGATGTTAACATTAAATGCTAACTGTAAATAAGGTTTTACATGCAAGCATCAGTGTGAAATGACAGCCTTTATATAACCTGCTTTAGACGATAGTAGACAGATTCTGGAAAGCTTCAAGAAATATAATAGGGAGGCCATGGTTTGGCCTGGTAGCAGTAACCTACCACCTAGGGCTGTCTTGGAGATCAATGAGATACCTGTGCAAAGAATCCAGCATGGTGCCTGGCACGTGCTAGATGATTGGCAAAAATATCTTCATTCCACCAATCCATTCATCCATCTGCGATCCTCTGTTAGTCTGTCTTCTGTTCTTCCCGGCCTCAGATGCCTGCATTTGGCCCCTCTGGTTCGTAGTTTACTTTGCTGATTAGGTCCTCTGTGCATTTTTTAAGATCATGTTTTTCAAACCTCAATAGGCGGACAGATGCTTATTCAGCAGGCCTGAGAAACAAGCGTCCACGTGTTGCAGGATCTGAATCACACGTTCAATATCAAGGATGTAGCTATTGAGCAGGGTCTCAGAGCCTTGGCACTATTGACATGCCCCAGATAACTCTTTGTTAGGGGCCTGTCCTATGCATCGTAGAATGCTCAGCAGCATCCCTGGCCTTTACGCACTAGTTGTGACAATCTCCCAGGTGTGACCACCAGACGTCTGTAGACTTTACTAAATGTTCCTTGCAGGGGGGGCGCTGAGAAGAGTCATCCCCCGTTGAGAACCATTGGTGTAGAGAATAATTTATCCACAGGCTAGTGCAGGGTTCACATCAGTAGTACTGCCCATTGCTGTATGTAGTCAGGCATCTAGTACCAAGGTTTTGATGATGATGATGATGATGATGATGATGATGATGATGATGATAGTGACAAAGATGTAGCTCCAACAAACCCTATGCCAGAGCCTGGTCATAGCTTTCCCACCTCCTTAAGGCCCCCAAGTCCTACTTACCTTCCCTGTCTCTACTCTCCTGGCATTGCTACCGGGGCATCTTTGTGAATGCTAACCAGCCGTTAGGGTGCCCAGGATAAGAGCGCGGGTGTTACTCCCTTTGCACTGCAGATAAGAAAACTGCAGCTCTTTGGGGTAAAGTGAACGGTCCAGCACATCTTGGAGCCAGAGCTGGGGTGCTAGCTAATATGTCACAGCTGCCCCTGTCACAGCACATCTTGGAGCCAGAGCTGGGGTGCTAGCTAATATGTCACAGCTGCCCCTGGGGGCGAGCTAGGCCTAGTCATTCTCCCCTGGAGCCTAAGAGGTTGTCACCCCTCCTCTTCCTCCCTTGTCCCCTCGGTCACGGGACACTGGAATAGTAATGGCACGCATTTGTGCAGCACTGTGTTATCCTACTATTCCCTCACCTAGACGAGGGAACAGAGGCACAGAGAGAGCTAAATAGCTCCCCCAAGCTCATAGAGACCGTCAGCGGGAGAGTTAGGATTCAAACCCGAGCAGCCCCGCTCAGAACCCACGTGCTACATTGCCTGTTGAAACCTGGAAATAGAAACTGCAGTCTCTGACTCCCAGGCTGTCATTTCGTCAGCCTCGAACCTGAGGAGATGGTTACCAGTTGCCGCAGACACTCCGGATGGGACGCCTCTGCCTGGGGCGGGGGGGGGGGGGGGGCGCTACTCCCAGACTCTGCCTAACCCGCCGCAGCCCCACCCCTCCTGTTCGGCAGGAGACAGCCCCTCCGCAGCCTTCAAAGCTGACTCAGGCGCTGTGACTGAGTGACAGACGCCAGAGCTTGTTAGCCTTGTCATGAATGTCCCGGCCTCCTCGGGTGGGAGCCAGGCTGCCCAAGGATGAAGGGGAACAGAGAGAGGCAGCGAGCCTGCTTCAGAAGCCTCCAGTCATTGTCAGGAAGCGGAGAGCAGACACCTGTGCAGGCAGAGAGCAGGGGTGCCAGCTGGCTGCGGGGTTTCCACGAAGGAGAAGGAACAAAGCAAAGAGCGTGCGATGTTGCTTTAGCGCTGGAATCTCGGCTCAGCCGCTGTCTAGCCGTGTGACCTTGGGCAAGTGACTTGACCTCTTTGAGGCCTGGGCTCTTTGTAAAATGGGGGTGCGAACACAGGAGGCTAGAGAAAGCCCAGGGGAGGTGCTCAGCGGGCCCCGGGCGTTCAGTAAAAGGCCGTGTCATTGTGAGAAGGCTGAGACTGTGACTGTCATGTGAGCCGGGCACTGGGAGGGCTGTGGGCTTCATGAGAAGGTGGAATAAGCGTGTAGGGGAGCCCTGTTGTGTTTGTTTACTCAACATTCCTCTCTTGAGGAACCAGCCTCCCTCTTTCCTTCGGAGAATGTCCCCTCTCCCTCTCCACGTGGTGGTGCTGGGACTGCCAACCCCACGATGGTGACCCTATTTGAGCCTCAGGGTTGGCATATGTCTGTCTACAGAGAATGGCCAAGAGGTAGGCATATCGCCCAAGGTAGGCCTAGTCGAGTCCCCCTCCTGGAATTTTATATATAAACAGTAGGGGAGCAAACTCCTTCCCTGCCCTCTGAGATAAATAAGCTGGATTTATTTAAGCCCAGAAATGTCTGAGGCATGGCACCTACCCCCACTTCTCCGTCTCTCCTACCCAGCCCACAGAGAAGCCTGTCTCCAGCCAGAGAAGGCCCAGGACAGAGGCATACATATTCATACAAGAGGGAGAATGCTGACCTGGTGATCTCATCTAAGATGCACCTCTCTTTCCATTAAATGAGTCAATAAAGTCCCCTTTTAGCTGAAGCTATCCTGAATTCGGTCTTTATAACTTTCAACCATAAGAAACCCAATTACTACAAAGGAGGCATTCTGAGAGACTTGGGGTGAGCCGTAGTGGGCATCGAGCTAACGGTACCGGGGTCCAAAGTCAGGAAAGGCTGTCCTGAGATGAATTTCCCATTCCATTGTTCCCGTACTTGTACCAATTTCTTGCATCTTGCATGTCCTTTTATCTTAGAGCATTTCACAGCCTCCTATTGTGTTTGAAGGCGCCTTAGGTAGTCAGGGCTGCAATTCTATATTTAGACAGACCTTGTTCAATGGGCCTTACCTATAGATACTGAATGGTAGGCAGGACACATGCGGTCCAAGATGCAAACCCAGGAAATCAGCAGATTCTTGATTTGGATGCAGGCTTCCAAGTGCTCCTGGCCAGGGCAGACCCACACAGTGCCAGGAATACGAACAATAGTCACCGTTAAGCCAAGAGCTGGTCCTCCCAATCACGCCAGGAAAATGAGCAAGTGGGGTGCTGTGTGGGGCTCCTAGAATGTCCCCGGGGTGCATGGGTTGGGTTGGGTTGGAGAAACCGTCACTATATAAATGTGGAATAAATTGGAGAGGGAAACTGTAGGATTTAGGCTAAGTGTTAGGAAATGTTGGAGGTGGTCAGGACACTGAGATGGTAAGAAGGAAAGGGGAACGGAGAACTGCTCTGTTTTTCCCAGTACTTGCCAGAAACCATCCTCAATACTTTATAAGCATGATCTCAGCTCAACCTTCTAGGGACAACCCCAAGCCTCATCCATGCTGGTGGGATTGTAAAAGCAATGCGGCTGCTTTGAAAACAGTCTGGCAGCTCCTCAAACGGTCAAACAGAGAGTTACCACGTGACCCAGCAATTCCGCTCCTATGTTTAGACTCAAGAGAATGAAAACATATGTCCACGTAAGTACTTGTATACAAATGTTCATCCTGCATTATTCATGATAGCCAAAATGTGGAAACAACCCAATGTTCACCAACCAGTGAAGGGATAAATAAAATGTAGTAAATGCATACAATAGGATATTATTAAGAAAAAGAAAAAACACACACAATGAAGTACTGATATATGCTACAGCATGGGGCGAATCTTGAGAACACTGTTACATGAAAGAAGCCAGTCACAAAAGACCATATATTGTATGATTGCTTTTATAGTTTTATGAAATGTCCAAAAGAGGCAAATCTATATAGACAGAAAATAGATTAGTGGTTGCCTAAGGCTGGGAATGGGGCAGCCCATTCCAGAGTTGATGGCTAAGTGATATGAGTTTTTTTGGGTTTTTTTGAGAAGTTAATAAAAACACTCTAAAATTAATGGTTGTGATGGATGTACAACTCTGTGACTATACTAAAAGCTATTGAATCGTACACTTTAAATGGGAAATTGTACAATATGTAGAATATATCTCAATAAAGCTGCTTAAAAAGTGGAAATTTTCCTTAGGGAAGTCAAAAATGGGGAGCAGAAATGAGGCAAAGGCTGCTATTTCCCCTATAAGTCTTGTGTAAAGATTTAGTGCTTAAGCTGTGAGCCTGTGTAACAGAATAAAACAAAAATTAAATTAAAATCACATCCTGATCCTAAAATAGGGAATAACCCTGTATGCTATTTTAGTATACGTGCTGCTGAAGTGAGGAAAGCTTGTAACGTATCATTGTTCCTATTTTACAGAGAAAGAAGCTGCGCTTCAGAGGCGGATAACTACTTCGCTCACGGTCCAATCCCTAATAAGCAGAGGAGCCGGAATTAGAGCTCGGGCCGTTTGATTCCTGCTGTTGGAGCCCTAGGCGCGGGGGGGGGGGGGGGGCCGGCAGAGGACGATCAGCGCGCTGCTCCTGAAAACCATCCTCTCTGGGGGCTTCGGCATGGGCCATGCACGGGCGGACGAGGTCGACCGCCTTCCCCACTCACCAGCCCGCGTGATGTAAGGAACGCCCCCTGCCTGGATGAAAGGCTCCAGACTTCAAAGGTGAGTGTAGGAAAGAGGGGGCAACAGGGAAGCAGGCCTGACTGGGGCTCCAGTTTCACCTCGTTGCAAAGGTTTTCTGATTCCTGCTGCTGCCATCTTGCCGGCTTCAGGGAGACTCTGAGACTTCAGTGGCACTGGACACAAGCCCTTCCCTTGACACCTCATAGCCCAGCCAAGGAGAGAGCGGATGACCTTTCATAAAGGCTCCAGAGGGCCTTGACTGTACGGCAGGGGTGGGGAACGTCCGGCCCATGGGCCATACAAGGCCCAAGAAGTCACTGGGTCTGGCCCTGCCACAGCTTCAGGGGTGAGTTAGTTAAACGTTTGACCAAATATAGCAGGCTGGTTTATAAGTTGATCATTCTGTATGGCCCGGGAATGACGTTATAAATATCCAAATGGCCCTTGGCAGAAGGAGGGTTCCCCACCCCTGACAGGTGGCAAGCAGGGCTGAAGAAGAGGTGGACTCAGCTGCTTGAATGTGAGCAGGTCATGCCACTGCTCTGAGCCTCAGTTGTACAAGAAGCGATGAAGTGCTCAGATGGCAGCGACAAAGAGCTCGGGGAAAGGGCCTGTGTGGTTGTGGGCACCTGATGTCCTGTGTCCCCTTGCCCACAGAGCTGGGTCCTGGGGGATGAGAGATGGAGGTCAGGGTAATTCCACATTTTGGTCCCTAAGCTTGTCCTCTTCCATGTCTAACCTCATTCCTGTGTATCCTTTCCTAGAAATGATTTGGGTACCATCTTGCCTGGATCAAGTGAGAGCCCTTAGGAGCTGGCTCCTGTCTCCAAGTACTTGCAGCTGTTGCTTTAAGGTGGCTACCAGGCATGGCTTGCCTGGTTCCCACCTCGGACTGAGGCCCTTGGGTGCACGGTGGGCTTGCTTACCAGCCCGGCCCTCCTGGCCAGCATTGTGCCTACCTTGCAGAAGGGACTCAAGAAATAGATTCAAGGACGGGAAGTAGAATGTCAAAACTGAGAGAAACCTCAGAGGCCATCCAATCCATTAATCCGCAGTTTATTTTTAACCTCAAAACCCTTTCTTCAAAAGGAAAGTTTATGCCGAGTTCCAGTCTATATATAGATAAAAGCTGAGCTGTTCTGACCACAGTGGGGCTGGGGCTGGGCCTCTCCCTTCTTCAGTCGCTTCTTTCCACCCATCCCTGTGGAACCCTTACAAGTGCAGGTAACAGAGTTTGAAGCGCATGGATCACATTGCAACTGCCCATTTTACAGATGGGAAAACTAAGGCTCAGGCAGGGGGAGTGGCTGTGACTTGCTGAGAGTTACGGAGGGCACAGCGCTGGGTTTCCAAGAGGATCCTAGCTCTGGCCTGTCCTCTCTGCTACACAAATCTCCCAGCACCCCCAGGCCCTGCGTGTGGTTTGAGAGCTGCAGGTGTCTCCAAATGCCTTTTCCCTCCAGCAGCGCTGGCTTCCCGGGACTCACAGAGAACAGCATTGCTATCATGATCACATTGATCATTAATGGGAGGGAGACATCGGGGTGGAGGAGAAAGGCAGAGGTGTGGGAACGTGCCAGAATAAGTCAGGCTTTATTACCATCACAGGCTGGCACAACTCCTACCTCTTCAAAGGGTCGCTTCCTCCCAGGTGGAAGGATCCATTCCTCTTCCGTTCTCTTTAATCCCTTCCTCCTCCCCTGCCTGCCTTCTCCCTTTCTCCCTTTATTAGGCCATTCACCAATGCCAAATACAATGGGCCTTTGGTTATTTCGTTATTTCTTGATCTAAAACGCAGCCACGGTGTCCCAGTCCCCCCGGCACAGAGCCTCCACTGATAAAGGATACAGCTCCAGCCCTCCGGGAGAATTCAGCCTAGACACGGGGCAAGCCTGGTATGCCGTCGGTTCTACTGCACTGTGCCGGGAGCTCCAAGCCACGGCAGCCAGGGCGGGTGATTATGTATGATCATTATGGCAACGACATTTTCCCAGCCCCAAATCAGGACACTTGGTCTGGCAAGAGCAAATGTACCTAAGGGGACAGCAGGATATGGCATATTTGACATTGTGATGGTCCCCAAGAATCTGGGCTGTTTGGGTGCCTTCATTCTGGCATCGATCGCAGCATACTGACCTCAGGGCTGTCGCGTGGAGTGCATTTCCAGGGGCATGCTCAGATAGCTTGGACCCCGTCGGCCTTTTCCTCGGACACCAGTCAGAATCTCTGTTTTTGCTTCCTCCCTTAATAAAAAATTGGGAGTTTTAACCCTTTTCTAAAGCGAATAGAGATGAGTTTTAGTCCTTACAGTCCCCACAGCCGGTCTCCTGCCCTGTGACTGTGGTTTGTGTGTTTCGCACCAGCTCCCGTTGCCCCTCTGGGGAGCGAGGCTCTGGCTTCCTCCTGCCAAGATAGGAAGTTCCTGGAGAGCAGGAGGACGGGCTTATCTAGCTTTATTTTCCTATCTTTCCCATTGGGCAGTAGAGCCCTTAGAATGAGGTTCGTTTAAGCCAGGGCTCGGTGAATTGAATTATTGAGTAGACAGGCTTGTGATGGGAAATAAACAAAAGAACCAACCCCTGTGATTCAATGCTGTTCAACTTGTCACTTGCAGACTGAGTCGCGGCTCCCTGGACGGATGGACGGACGGGGAAGGGAGCGCACAGACCTGGGGGGAGAAGGACGGGCCAGGCGCTGTGCTGGGCACACAGGTCTGCCTCACCCCTCCTGCATCCCTGTGAGGGAAGTGCTCTTCCTGTCCGTCACAGATGAGGAGGCGGGCTCAGGAGGTCCCGGCTCAGCCTCGGGGAGATGGAGAGCCCGGTGGAGCCCACGGCCTGTCTGTCCCCATTGCGTGCTTTTCCCACCAAACGGAGCAGTCTGCGTCCATGTTGCTGTGACCCTTCTCCTCCTCTGGCCCCGCAGGGTCCCTGGGAACAAGCTGACCTCTGACCTCTTGATCAGGTGAAAACAGTGGCTATGGAAACAACAAAGGCGGTGACCTCTGCAGCGGCTTTAGGGCACTGCAGGTCCCCAGCTTCTGGAAGAGGGCGATGTAAGTACCTGCCCCAGAGCCTCCCAGCCATCAGGACCTCTTTCGATGCACAAATGCTTTTGGTGACAGGAGGGCGTTTCGTGTCTTGGCCTTTCTGTGTGTAGCATCGGGCCATAGTGTCTCAGTTCCTGCTGCTGAAAGATGAAGGAAGGAGGCCGGGCTTGAATGGCTGAATTGTTCTGCTTAGACTGGTTCTCCGCTCTCCATTCTCCCCACAGTGGAGGCCCAGCCTGTGAAGGTCTGATTTCAAAGCTACCCTAAAAGGCAAGAGAGGGAGGGAAGGGAAGGGAAGGGAAGGGAAGGGAAGGGAAGGGAAGGGAAGGGAAGGGAAGGGAAGGGAAGGGAAGGGAAGGGAAGGGAAGGGAGGAAAGGAAGGGAAGGGAAGGGAAGGGAAGGGAAGGGAAGGGAGCAACAAGGGAGGGAGGGAGAGAGATACAAGAGGGAGGGAGGGAGGGAGGGAGGGAGGGAGGGAGGGAGGGAGGGAGGGGAAGAGGGAAAAGACCAGTACCCCCTCCTTCCTCCACCTTCCTCTCCACCATGTACATTTTCTAGGAATAAATGTTCACCCTGTGGGCTACTCTTTGCTACTCAAAATGTGGTCCATAGACTGGCAACATCAGCATCACCTGGGAGCCTGTTAGACATGCAGAGTCTCAGGCCCCACCCCGCACCTACTGAAAACCAGCATCTGCCCTCAGCAAGATCTCCATGGGATTTGCGTGCGCATTGAAGGTTGACAAGCGCTGGGTTAGAGGGCAAGGCTGTTGAAACCTTGTCTGTTCCTTTAAGAGGGCGGTCGGGTTTCTTCCACATCATGGCATCGGAGCGGGTTTTAGTGCAAGAACTTCAGGGATGGAGAGAAGAGAAAGCAACATGGGAAGAGACTAAGAGGAATGATCATCATGATCATCGCTCAAGTGCATCAACCATTCACTAAGCATTCATGACCTCATGTTATCCTCACATCAACTCTATGGCGGAGCTGTGCTCATTATTCCCATTTCAGAGGTGAGAAAACTCAGGCTGGGGTGATGGAGCAACGTGCTGAGATCACACACAATGGAGATGGGAGTTCTGAAACCGACTCTGGCTTCCCTGTGACCTTGGCCAAACGACTTTGATCTCCCGCCCAGGCTGCTCCCTGCTTCCGACCAGAGCGAACGACGCCCAGCGCCTCCTACAAAGCGGGCAGGGGGAGAAGGAACAAATGCACAAGCCCGCGAGGGCCTTTGGAGCCGAGATGTCCTATCTTGGACGCAACCGAATCCTTTAACTGATGAACAATGTCCAGATGGCAAGAAACTGCCTTGCTATGGAGCTGGGGCCTTTCTGTCGTGTTCAAAAGAAGCTAATTAAAGGAATTTTTCTTTAAAATGTATTTGACCCAGACATTTCCACATCAGCCTGGGAAGCCAATCCAGTTTGAAAACTTGGTGTGAAGTTTGAATTATTAACGCGCACATGAAAAATGGTATTGCCTACTCGCCTCAGAACATTTCGGGGATGGGGGAGGATTAAATGCCTCTCTTGAAGATTTGGCCAGGGATGGGGGCGGGGCCGGGGGAAAGCCGCGAAGGCTGTGAGTGTGCGTGAGAGTGTCTGTACGCTTGTAAAACACACATCAGAAAACCTGGCCCTGTATCGGAACTCTGGCGCTCAGATGACGGAGACAGATTTTTAAAGAGAATTTTTCACAGCTAATGCATAAAACATGATCCCCACAGTTTTCCTCTTTAAACAGCTTTGTTAAATAGTCAGTTGAATGGCATCTCCCTTGCTGCCTGAAGCCATTAGGGAATCATATTTATATAGGGAATTTCACCTGATCATCTCAAACAGCTTGGAAAACATCATCTGTTCAGCCTCATGGCACCCTTGCGGGAGCTGCGTGAACACTCCTGCTTCCTCGGCCTCCCTGGGTGCTGTGACAGTGGCTCCACGCAAAATGGATCTGGCAGAACCCCTGTCCCAGCTAGCGCCTTCCTGGAGAGCTGGCACAGGCCCGCACTGACTCCCGCCGGCCAGGTTGCTGGGATTCAAGAGCATGGGCGTGAGGATGGGGCTGCTGCAGTTCCCTCCATCACTCACGCTCACCACTCAAATATACACCGTGGAATCTCCAACAGGAAGAGGAGCCCATCTATAATAATAAAAGCGTAATATGCTAATTAGACCAGACATCCTTCCAAAAGACCTTCCAGAAGACCTTCCGGATGAAGCCGGGACTGCCCAGGTCCCAGGTGCCAGAGGGAAGCTGGTGCTGGCCGCTAGGGAAAGGAAGGCCTACTCTTGCACGAATTTCATGCATCGGGCCTCTCGTGTCTGAATAATGATGGAAATAATCTGAGGAGCACCCTAGCTGGTTTGGCTCAGTGGATAGAGCATCAGCCTGTAGACGAAGAGTCTGGGGTTCAATTCTAGCCAAGGGCACATGCCAGCAGTGGCATGCATGAGGCAGCCAATTGATGATGTTTCTATCTCTCTATCCTTTTCCCTTCCTCTCTCTCTAAAAAGCAATAAAAACATTTAAAAAAAAGAATAAAAGCTTATACTGTGGGGAAGTGGAGAAAACATAAGGCAAATTAAGACTGGTTTAGGTTAAGGAAATCAAAGAGGAATTTTTAAGCTGGGCCTTGTCGGCTAAGTAAAAATTCAAAAAATGGGAAGTAGGGAAGGGGAAAGACCAGGTGGCTCACTCTTATTCATCCTTTAAGACTAAACGCATCCCTCCCTCTCTGTTCAGTGATGCCTTCTGATGCCCCCTTTTTCCTACAGCACTGGCTTACCGTATCCTAACCTCTACCACACCTTTCTGAAACGGTTCAAATCTGTTGACTCCCATGGTGTCCCTGCTACACTGAGAGCTCCTCAAAAGCAGGAACTATGTCTTTCACTCTGGTATGCTGGGCCTAGCACAACTGTTGGCACATAGTAGGTCCTGGCACATGGTAGGTGTTGGGTGAACCAAGTAACAAATGTGTGAATGAATGACGCTGGTGTAATAAGGATGATAATAGAGGCAGGGTGGCCAGTGTACAGCTCAGAGATGCCAGCGTCCCCAGAAGGGGCAGTCATGCAGGGTGAACGGGGAGGGAAGGGAAGGGGTGGGGGAAGGGATTCTGCTCATGATCCTGACACATAGCCCGGGGACCGGAGCCAGGTGACAAGGTCCCGCCCTGTGCCTCGAGCCTCACTTGAAGGCTGATGGCTTTTTAACAGCATTTGTTTCCCCAGAGTCAGGATTCAGGATGTGCCTCTCTCCGCAGGGCAGAGAGGTGGCTGGGAGACAAAGAGCTTTTATCAGATTGAAAAATTAACATGTGAGGCAAAGGCAGTGCCGCCAGGCATGTGCGGGCATAGAGAGGCCAGAGACCCAGGGAGGCCCGCTGATTGACAGGCAGACAAAGCAGGCGGCCCTCCAGGGCCACAGGCAGGGGCTTCCTGCTCGCTCAAGGGGCCTTTCCCCAGGCGCAGTGTGACCTTGTGCCTGGAGGTCAGAGCGGCTCTCCTCCCCTTCCTGTGGGAAGTCAGACCCACAGGGCGATGCTTCCCCTGGGATCTCCATCAGCCTCGTACCTAAACCCATCTCCCCACATCTGGGCAGGGTCTTACGTAGGTGCTTGGAGAGGCAGTGTAGACGGTGGGCCGAGCAGGTGCTGGAGGTCGACATACCTTTGCTCGATTTGGGGCTCCAGCTGTGTGACCAGAGGCAAGTCACTCAACCTCTCTGAGTGCCTGCCACGAAGGGATAACGAGTCCTCTTCATAGAGGTGTGTGGATTCAGTTGTGTGGATTGGACCTTCCAGCAATAAGTTACAGCTGTTACAAATGGCTAATTGCCTCTCTTCTTCTCTCAGCCTAGCTCAGCTGCCCTGTCTGCTGCCTGCCATGCCCTCTGCATCCCCCGCCTCCACCAGCCGGCTCCCACTCCAGCCTCCTCATCCTTCTGGGCCTAGTCAGAAAGCTGCCTACTCCAGGAGCCCTGAGAAGGGATCCCTACCGAGGTCTAAACACTCCAGGTTCTCCCTTCTGGCCCCAATCATTTCCTCTGGAGCCAGAGTAACGAACTCGAGGCTGAGAACACGGTGCCTCGGTTTCCTCATCTATACACGGGGATAGCTGCACGGAGGCCTTGGGTCCGCGCTCTAAGGCTGCAGAGGCGGAGAGCCACGTGGGTGCCGGCACGTTGCGAGCACCCACAGAGTGCCCTCCTGTCTCTGACACTCAGGGGGACTCAGGAACTGGGTGCCCCGGGGTCAACAAGAGGGCCAGGGCTGGGTCTGCCTCCCCCTAATCCCACTGGGATGTCCTCAAGGGGACAGGAACCAGTCAGAGATGCCCAATTTGCCAATTACCTCCTTGTCTTAGCTTCCCCTCCACTTTCATATGCCCCAAAGGCCTGTCCCCGAGAAGGGCCCCGTGGAAGCACCAGGAGTAGCCCCAATTCCTCCCCAAACCCTGTCTTAGCAGCTGCCTTCTCCCTCCTATCCCTACAAACCCACTGGTCGCTCTCCCTCCTCCTTGGCCGGCATTATCACTCTCACCTGTTCTCTCTCTCCCTGAAGGCTGGGTGCTTCTGTGCATCCTCTTCCCAGGCAGCACAGATGGCTCCTTTCTGAGCATGTTAATCCAGCGCTCCTCTCCCAGGGCCCGGCGAGATGGGCTTCATCTCAGCCTCCTCGCTGAATCCACTGGGGAGGAAAGGGGGCAGGAGGAGCATCTTCCCATTCCACAGGTGGGAAGACTGAGGCAAGAGGCACTTGGGCTCTGCTCCTCTGCCAGCCCCCTGCCCTCCCCCGGGCCTGCTTCCGCCTTCCAGGCCTTTTCCCCTCCCCCACAGCTCAATCCTCCAGCCCAGGATCCTTAGCTCTTCCAACCGGGCTCTGCAACCTTTCCCAGCCTCCGCCCTGTCTTCAGGCAGACCTTGAAAAGTTCCCCTTCCTCTGCTTGCCCAACACCCACATGCCTGCAACCTTTTTTCTGGTACCTTGCCATCCCTCCCACCACCTGATTGTAGTGGCCCTGGAATGGGGGTCTCCCACACATTGTCCAAGGGGCTGCTTAGTATTCTAGTACTTAGCGGGGGGGGGGGGGGGGGGGGGGGCTGTGATTCTGGAAGCTTCTGAAATCTCAGGTCAGAGTGTTAGTGCATGTGTCCGTGGGAATGTTTCCAAGGAGGGTCCACGACTCTAACCCTCTCAAAGGGTCTGTAACTGCAAACCGGGGAGGAGCCATTGCACCCACCTGGAGGTGATGGAGGCCATGGGGCCAACGGCCCGTGCGGACAGGGGTGTGTCTTGGTGGGGCCCTGTGGCCTCTGGGGAGGTGTTTTGTCGGGCTACTCTGTCTCTTAGACTCCAGGTCCGCCTGGGGCTGGTCCTCACCCCCGGCTCCAAGCAGCTGCCATCTGTGTGCTCTCAGGGACCAGATGCTGGCACACAGGCTGGCTTCTCCCTTTTGAAATCCACTTTTCCTGAATCATTTCTGGGTCCTACGGAACCAGAGCGACTCAGCGTGTGGTCCCTGGACCCACCCGTTGAGTAGCACCGCCAGGGACTTAATCTCAACAGTTCCTTGTGTTTCCCCAACTGCTCCTTCCCCCTCCCTATCCACATACTGGGATCCTGTCTACATTGCAGGGCCCCTGGAGGGAGCTGTCCTTCTGGCTGCCCTCGTCCTGGCTTCCTCCTGGTTGACAGCACTCACCAGACTTGGGAGGTAGATGGGTGTCCTCTGCACCCAGCAGTGCTTGGGGCATAGGAGGGGCTCAGGAGATGCCCCCCGCGTGCTTGGTCCCTCTCGGTGAGGAAGAACTCATCTTACACGCCAGTGTGCATCAGGAGTAGCCCCAATTCCTCCCCGAACCCTCTGTCTGGACCAGGCGTTGTGCTGGGGACAACACAGCAAAAGGAACAGAGTTGTTGCCCTCCCAGAGGTCCCGGTTGAGTGAGGGGAACAGACAGGAGGACGGGCGCCGACCGTGGAGGGAGTGGTAACTGCCGTGTTGCGGGTGGAGGGTATAGTCTCCGAGGCACATCTCTGGCTTCAAGAGGGACTGCCCGGAGGAAGTGGGACTCGGAGATGGAGTGGTCAGGGGGTGTGGAGGAGGGGTGAGCGCACTGGGCGAAAGGCAGGGAAGTGTGAAGCGAGGGAACCTGCCCTGGTCCAGAAGCCACGGTGTTTCAACCCAGCAGAAGCAAAGGCCGTGCGAGGAGAAGAGGGAAGACATGAGCCCAGACTACTGGCAGGGCAGGGCGAGGGGGCCTGCCAAGGCGTTTTCGGGAACTTGAACTTCATAACAAGGGCAGACAATGGGGAGCTGTTCTAGTTACTCCGCCTGTGTAACAAATGTCACCAACACATAGGGGTGGAAAACAACCTTGATTATGTCACAGAGCCTGCGGGCCAGGAGCTGGGTCAGGGCACAGCAGGGTGGCTTCTCACTGCTCCAAGATGTCTGGGGCCTCCGTTGGAAAACTCAAAGGCGGGGGCTGGAATCTGGCCGTTGATGCTGGCGGTCACCCAGCCTGGGCCTCTCCAGGTAGGGAGGGGGGACTTGAGTCCAGGCCTTGGTCCTTCTGCGTGGCCTTGGGTCTAACTGTGTCTGGGGTCCCCCTATTGTGTGTTGTTGTCTGTCCTAACACCCTCTTCCTATAAGTGTTGGCCGATAGTTACCTCCCCCGGGAAGCCCTCCCTGATCTCTCTGGGTCAGACTGAGCACTGGCTGCCTGTGCCTGGAGTCACTGTCTCCTTGCTGGTGTCCCCCACAGGCCTGGGCCTCCTTGAGGGCAGGAATTGCATCTTCCTCGTGTCTGATTCCCGACTGCCTGTTATACGGATCAGGCTGAGGTGGCTTTGGCTCTTTTCTTATCTTGGCTGAGTTGCCCCTTTCAGAGCTTCCTTCTACCTGCCTTGTTTCTAAGCTCATTTGGATCAAATATTCACACATTTTATGGGGCCTCCTTCCTTACCAAGTGCTCCCTCTCCTGTCCCCTTCAACTCGCTCTCCGCAAAGCAGCTAGAGGAGTCTGGTTCAGGGTTACGGGTACCAGGGCATGGCCCTCCCAGCTCAGAACCTTCCTATACATGTTGTGGCTCCCATTACGAGTGAAATCCTTGCCTGTCTGCGTTCTACATGGCCCCGTGGGATCTGTCCTCTGCCTCCCTTTCGGACCTCATTTCCTACCATCCCCCTTCCCTATTCCAGAGACACTGGCTCCCTTTCTGCCTGAACACGAAACACTCTATCCCGCCTCGGGATTTTGCACTTGCTGTTCCCTCTGCCGGGAACACTTGTCCTTCGTGTCCTTATGTGGCTACTCCTTATCACTGAGAGCTCAAATCCCACCTCCTCCGACTCCCCTCAACCCTCCGTGTAAGGGGTGTCCTCACCCCAGTTGCTCTTTCTCCCAGCACCCTCCCAGTGTTTCTCATAGACATTATGGCTCGAAATGATCTAGCCTTTCTGTGTGTTTACCTGACACTGCTGATCTCCCGCACCAGTGTGCACGCTGTCTCAGGGCTTGTTCATGGCGACACAGAGCATTCAGAACGAAGCCTGACGAGTCAGTATTTGCTGTATGAATGAATGGAGACCCATTGCACAGATGGGACCATCCAGGTCCAAGCAGCCTAACTGACTGAGTCTGTGGCTCTGGGCCTCCACCCTGCTCGCCTCTCCCTGCTGGGGCTCCCCTCCTTCCCTTCCCACCCACCCACTCCCGTGGGATGTCGGGAGCATTCCTTGTCCTCAGGAGCCCAGGCTGGGAAGGGTTGACAAGCGGGAGAATGTAGGCACGCAGCCACACAGCTGTTGCAAGAAGCCAGAGAGATCCTGGTCCAGGGGGAGAATGAAGCTCCCAGCTCCGGGGAGGTGAGAACAGGCAGTTGTCTCAGCCAGCGCGGAGCGGGCGGGAGGCGCCTCTCCTGGGGTTATTGATGGATCAGACGCAGAACTGCAGATTATGCTACGTGCAGGCTCCGGCTGCCGAGTGCGGAGTGACGGGGCCCCGGGAGGGAGATGCTCGCCAAGGAGTGGCTGGCTGGCTCGTTTGCTCCCACCCCGGGATTTATGGAGCTGCCCTTGAGCGGGAGGCTCTGACGGAGATATATCGGCCTGCTTATCTGCTGGGAGTGGGCCCTCCCGATGAATCTGAGCAGCTACTGTCGCAGCCACCCCGCGGGAGGCCGTGGGAGATCTACAGCCCGCTCGCCTGGCCCAATCCCTCTCCTGCTCAACGGCCAACAACCGTTTAGCCAGGAGAGTAAGGGCTCGACCCACGTGGTCCCTGTGCAACAATAACGCTCGGTGGCTAAGAAGGACGGCGCTGCCCAGATGCCTGTCCCTCAGCTCCTGGGGGGACAGCTGGCTGCCCTCCGCGGCGGCGCTGTGTGTCTGGACATGACCAGCTGCCGCTCCCAATGGCAAATCCTGCGATGCACCCAACACAGAACTCCAGGCCTCGGGGGGGGGGGGGGGGGGGGGAGGCGGGCGGGGGAGACCTGGGACTCGTGTATTGAGGCCCCTTGTGAGCACCAGGCACACGCCACACGCCACATAAGCCCGTGCCTGTCTCCGTGATGCCCTTGGTCGCCTGAGGAGTGAGCAGCGTTAGCTCGTTCGCAGATGCAGACTGAGATTCGGGAGAACTGTGCATTATGCTCGCTGCTTAACGCTTACATCCGCCCTGAGAGGTGGACATGGTGAGTGAGCGTTAGAGATTAGGAGCTTGAGCCTCCTCAAGGGACAGTGGGGGAGAAAGGACAGATGGCTGTGGGAGGGCCCTCCTGTGCACAGACACCAGTCAAGCTTTTTGCATGTGCCTGGTCGCCATCACAGGGAGGTCGTAGGTAGGTGGGTTCTACTGTCCCCACTGGATGAATGAAAACTGGGCAGGGGTGGGGAGGGGGTTGGTAACAGCCAGGGAGAGGGTATTTGGGGGTGGGAGGGCCGAAGTTTTTTCTCTCTCTACATCGCACGGCCGGACTGAGAAGCTTCTTAGGGACCACGCTGGACTCATCTTCTGGCTCAACATCAGGCATCTGCTGGTGGGGGCTGGGCACGATGGTCTTTATTTGAAAGATCAGGAACCCAGCTCCCTACCCCGCCCCGCCCCCATCATTATTACCTCCTGCTGACACCTCCCTGCAGAGACCCTGCCTACCAGCCTCCCACAGCCCGGGCTGGGCAGGCACATCGGGAAGCCACCTAGGATGTCTCTATCCCTAGCTGGGGCCTGTCGGACGGTCTCCTGCCGCCTCCTGGCAGCCTGCCCTGGGAGACGTAGGGTAAAGCACTTTGATCACAGAAGCCCTGGGGAGCTGGAGCGAGTGAGGAAGAGCGAGAGCATGAGTGTGAGAGGTTTACACCCAGCTCCGATCAGAGGTCCCCACCCAGCGCAGTTCTGCGGGGCCTGTCCCTGTCAGGCAGCAGGGACAGCACAGGCAGAGACAGGAGAGGCGGCAGGCCCCTGGGCGGGTGCCCCACGGCCCAGCTGTCAGCCCTCTGACCCTGTCATCACCTTCTGGGTGAAGAACCAAACCTCCCCTTTCCTCCAGCTCAGTAGGGAGCCTCAGAGCCAGCGGCCCTTAGGGACCGCCCCCTGTGACAGGTGAGGAACGGAAGCCCTGCAGGAGAGAGACCCGCCAGGCTGCACGGCTGACCGTGGGCAGAGCTGAGACTGGGGTGCGGAACTCGGGGCGTGTTCTCTCCATGGCAGCAGAGGAAGCGAGGACGTAGTGAAGAGCATAGCTTCGGAGCCCGGCCGGCCTCGGTGCGCGTGTGGGCCCAACCCGGACTGACCGCTGTGTGACCCTGGGCACCTGCTGCCACATCTCTGCCTCCTCACAGGACGCCTGTGGGTGAGGGCCGCTGTGATGCCTGAGGGAGACAGGCACCTGCAGAGCGCTCAGTGCTGCTTGCTGTCCTCATTGTTGTGGGGGCTTCATGCGCCAGCAGAGCCCACAGGGAAGGAGGGGCGGGGCAGGGGTGGGCAGGATGTGGAGGCAGAGGGTGGCAGGGGCAGGCAGCTGCTTCCCAGAGCGACCGGCCCGTTTAGCGCCCTGGACTTCTTGGCGGTGCCCGCTCCTAGGAGGGTCAGATACTTGACATGGATGATCTCCTTTAATCTTCCCAACAACCCTAGGAGCTGCGGGAATTATCCCCATTTTGCAGATGAGAAAACTAAGGTTCTAACAGGTTACGCAACTTACCCCGTTGCAGCCAGTGAGAGGTAGGACAGGATTTGAATCCTGTTTTCATAAATATATATATTGATTTCAGAGAGGAAGAGAGCGGGAGAGAGAGCTAGAAACATCAATGATGAGAGAGAACCATTGATTGGCTATCTCCTGCACGTCCCCCCACTGGAGATCGAGCCCACAACCCAGGCATGTGCCCTGACTGGGAATTGAACTGTGACCTCCTGGTTCATAGGTCGAGGCTCAACCACTGAGCCACACCAGCTGGGCAAACCCTGGTTTCTTTGGCTCTGTCCATCTCCCCTGAGCCCAGCCTCATTTTCTGGGGGCACCTGTGCTTACAGGGCACAGGATGGGCAGCTGCTCTGGTTCAGAACCTTTTAAGAGGCTGGACCCCACCCTGCCCTGGCCAGTCTGGGGCCCCCATCTCTGGGTCTCCCTCCTGGGCTACGCCGTGTCCAGCTTTACCCAACAGAGGGAGCCCGTGCCCTGGTTCTCTGGCCTCAGAGTGGCCCACCTGGCCCTGCTTCGTTTCCATGGAGACAGGTGGTGGGGTTGACTTGCCCCAAGTTGGTGCTGAGCGAGGCTGCCCTCTGTTTATTTCCTCCTCTGCTCCTGCCCGCACTGTTGATGTTCTTGACTTAGGTCCGCGCTGTGGTTTTGACTTGGGAATAAAACAAAATAAAACAGGATGGCGTTTTATAGTAAATTACTTGAATATTTATGGTGCCGTGTGCCCTGTTTCCTGACAAAGTAACTCTATTTAGTTTCCAAGTGGAATGTTTCTCTTCGGGTGTTTCAGTTCTCCATCCCCCACGCCCTCTCGCTTATCCCTTCACACCCTCCTCCTTTCCTGCCTCCATCCTCACCGCTGATTGCAGCCTCATGGGAGGAGAGAGAAGCCATTGCACCCCCTCCAGTTACTGAGAGGAGACGGGGCCCAGAGGGGCCCAGGTCACACCAGGGGCTGGTGGCTGGCACCTGGAGGCAGGGCTAGATCCAGGATCCCTCTCCCACGGGCCTGGCAGGATATGCAGGCGGACAGTGGGCTCAGCCCAAGTTTGGGGGCATGTTCTCAGAGTCAGCAGAGGCCCGAGGGCCACCCCCAGAGCTGCCCCCAGCTCCCCTTCCCAATGCCAAGGCAATGTGTGGGTGCCTTCCCTCCCCCTGCCTCTCAGACTGCCTTCTGGGAGCCACTGTCATATCATCTTTCTTCTCAAAGCTAACAGCCCGTCTGACGTGGCTCAGTGGTTGAGCATCCTCCTAGGAACCAGGAGGTCACGGTTCGATTCCCAGTCAGGGCACATGCCCAGTTGCAGGCTCTCAGTCCCCAGTGCGGAGCGTGCAGGAGGCAGCCGATCAATGATTCTCTCTCATCATTGATGTTTCTCTCTCTCTCTCCCTCTCCTTCTCCCTTCCTCTCTGAAATTAATTTTAAAAAATATTTTTTAAAAGGCTAAAATAAATTAATTTATTGGGAGGAAGGGGACCATCTTTTTTTTTTTTTTTTTTCCATTTTATCCCCCCGCCCTAGACAGTCCCCTAGCCTCCCCTACCCCCCAATGTCTTATGTCCACTGGTTATGCTTATATGCATGCATACAAGTCCTTTAGTTGATCTCTTACCCCCCTACCTCCTGCCCCCCAACCCTCCCCGGCCTTCCTGCTGCAGTTTGACAATCTGTTTGAGGCAGCTCTGCCTCTGTATCTATTATTGTTCAAAAGTTTATAATGGTCTCTATTATCCATGAATGAGTGAGATCATGTGGTATTTTTCCTTCATTGACTGGCTTATTTCACTTAGCATAATGCTCTCCAGTTCCATCCATGACGTTGCAAATGGTAAGAGTTCCTTCCTTTTTAGAGCAGCATAGTATTCCATCGTGTAGATGTACCACAGTTTTCTAATCCATTCATCTACTGATGGGCACTTAGGCTGTTTCCAGATCTTAGCTATGGTGAATTGTGCTGCTATGAACATAGGGGTGCATATATCCTTTCTGATTGGTGTTTCTGGTTTCTTGGGATATATTCCTAGAAGTGGGATCACAGGGTCAAATGGGAGTTCCATTTTCAGTTTTTTAAGGAAACTCCATACTGTCTTCCATAGTGGCTGCACCAGTCTGCATTCCCACCAGCAGTGCACAAGTGTTCCTTTTTCTCCACATCCTCTCCAGCACTTGTCGTTTGTTGATTTGTTGATGATAGCCAGTCTGACAGGTGTGAGATGGTACCTCATTGTTGTTTTGATTTGCATCTCTCGGATGATTAGTGACTTTGAGCATGTTTTCATATGTCTCTTGGCTTTCTGAATGTCCTCCTTTGAAAGGTGTCTATTTAGGTCCTTTGCAAGGGGACCATCTTTGAGGCCATCTTTGAGGTTCTTGGCAATTTGATTTGTATAAAAAGGCCAAGATTGCACCCCCTGATAAAGTGCTAGCACATTAAAAAAGCTGCCAGGGTGGGTGAAGGGAGGAGCAGCCTGGAGCAACCTCCTTTGCCCGGAGCCATGGAGCCCCAGGGACATCCTGGGTCCCTTCCATCCGGCCGCACCCCACCACCACCAGGGAGCTGGTGCTGTCTGCTAGGCATCAGGCGAGGTCTTATAAAGCCCTGTGGCTCCAAGTGTGCCCATGGCATCAGCAGGCCTGGGAGCCCGTTGGAAACGCAGACACTCCGGCCCACCCAGGCCTGCTGAGTCAGTCTCTGGTAACAAGATCCCCAGGTAACTGTTGGCACCTGCGGGTTGAGAAGGGCAATGGTAAACCTCTTTTTATCGGCACCCTCCCTGTTTCACAGATGCAGACACTGCAGCCAGGAGGGGAGCTGGCGGCCCAGGCAGTGCTGTTATTAAGCCACGAGGCTGGGATGCGGACTCTGGTCTGTTTAACGCCGAAGAGCGTGGAGGGTGGCAAGTATTTCAGTGGGACCAGAAGGAGATGAGGGCCTTGAGGAGAAGGGAGGGCTGGATGTGAAGATGGGAGGCAGCAAGTCTGCGCTCAGGAAGTGGATCGGAGTCCTGTGGAAAGAGGCCCGGGACAGGCTGGCGTCTTGACCTTTCCCTGGGCCCTGGCTGCAGCTGCACTGACCTCAGGCCTGGCCCAGTGTGGAGCCCAGGACAGAGGGACAGGCCCCTGGGGCTTGGACTGCAAGGAGTCAGGAGGGCTATTGGGAGGAGCCCTGAACAGGAGGATGGATACTGGTCCCCAGGATCACATGAGGGGACCATTTAATGCCACTTTGAGCTGCTCTCCAGGCCCCTGTCCATGTTCAGTGGCCGGTTCATGTCTCCATGTGGGGGCGGCTGGAATGGAAGCAGCCCTGGCCGGCAGCCTCTGCTCCCGACGCACTGGGTGACCTTGCCCGTGGTGAAGGGCTGGACTCCGCTGTGGCTCCCGTTAGCTGGATGACCTGGGGCAAGTTACCCCCTTCTCTGTGCCTCCATTTCCTCATCTTGTAAATGGGGTGATGATAGTCCCTGCTGCATAGGCGTTTGGAGAATTAAATAAGTCAACACCCTAAAGTACAACATCAGCTATTACTCGTCTCTAGGCCTCTGTTCCCCCATCTGTACCATGAAGGGGTTGCTCTCTCTGCTCCCTCTGCCCCCCACCCCCACCCTCTGGCTCTGACATTCCAGGATTCAAGCTCTGGGCAGCCATTTGCTCTGCGTATTTATCTCCCTTTATGGAACTCTCAGCACAGGGTCATGTGCAAGATTAATAAATAAGTGGGCAAGTAAATAAATAATGCCTTTCATTTGTGCAGTGTTGAATAGTCTTCAAAGTGCTTTCTCATGCATTAATTATCTGCGCGGAGTCTCACGCAGGTTCTGTGAGATAAGCGGCCAGGGATTATCAAAAGTGACTGGCCCAAGGTCATGCAGTTACCCGAAGTCTAAGTGAGAAGAGGCGGGAAGAGGAAGGAAGGCCAGGGAGGGTGGCGGGGAGGCTCCGGATGGCAGACAGCAGAAAAGAACATGGGGGAGAGAAAGTAGTATTTGCGAAAGCCAACCTCGGACCTTTGGAGTTTCTCTTTCTCCTTCAGGGATCTTTAAATATCTGACATCTGGGGAGTTTTCTTCCCTCGCGGTAACTGGGGTCAGTGGCTAGAGCTCAGTCTAACCTTTGGCCAGAATTCGCAAAATCTTGGGCAGCATTACTAAAGGTATGGCTCTCAGAGTAAAGGAGGTGAAAGAACCACTCTGTGTGGGAACCTGGTGTCCAGTCCGAGGGATTCCACTGTGAGATGGATGTTGACACACAGGATGCGGGCGGCGATGACCCTGAACCCTGAGCCATCTGGGGCAAAGTTGAAGGACTGGCCTTGGGGAGGGCAGGCTGGGAAGTTTCAGTAAGATCTGCACATTTTTGGAGGACTGTGCACAAGCTCCTGGAGGCCCCAGGGTGCGGAAATACAACTGGGAGATGGAAGTTCCCCGGGGAAAATTTAATTGCAACCGGAGAAGAACCGGCTAATCTGTGCTATGAATCAGCCCCTGGCCCCCACCGTTCTCCCACCCCAGACACACTGAGGCTTAAGGTCCCCAGGTCCCCCTTTTCCTGGCTCTCCCCTCAGCCTCCCCGAAGCCCCTTCCAGGCTGCAGGAGTGGGGTGGGCCCTGGCCCTTGTCACTCTCCCCCAGGGACGGATTGCTCCCTGAGGGCTGAGCGGGGCGTGGGGTTCCCTGCCTTGGATGCAGGCTGACTGTTCAGGTCCCTCTGGGCTCTGGATAGAAGTCCTGGGGGGCTGTGTGCAGGGAGGGCCCTTGGGAACCTGACAGGGCTTTTGAAGAGAGCACGGTGTGTGTGTGTGTGTGTGTGTGTGTGTGTGTGTGTGTGTGTGTGTGTGTGTACAGGATTAAAATGCTGGTGCAGCTGCTTGTTGCAGAGGCTCAAGTCACCGAGGACTGGGCTAATGTTGGGGGGAGGGGGGGCTGGGATCCTGAGACGAGACAGGGAATGATATCTCCATCTCTCAGTGGAGCCTGCTGCCCCCTCTGCCACGTGCTCATCCTCCGACGGAGAAGAAGACAGCGATTATCATGGGGTTTGGGAATCCTCGCACCCCCTTGGAGGCGACAGGACTGGTGGCAGGACTGGATCTGTAAGAGAGTGAGAACGAGAGAGGCTTAAAGAACCCCCGGCTTGCCGGCTGTAATCGGCTTCTGTTCTGCTCTCTGCTGGCGTCTGGGATGCCTCAAAGGGAGACAATTTACCTCTAAGAAGCTTTATGGCTCCTGCCGCCACCATCTCAGGGGCTGGAACACAGGGCCCGCTGCTGCCTGAACTTGGTGCTCTGCGGAGCCTGCATCACCCCACGCCCCACCCTTGCAAGCGCCAGGAGCCTCCAGAAAGGTCCCCCCTGCCTCTCTCCTCCCTCCCCCCACTCTCTGTCTCTGATACAGTTACTCTGCCTCTCTCTTTGTCCTTCTCCCTTATGTTCCCACTCCCTCCCAGCCCTGCGATTGCTCTAGCATCCTCCCAGCCCCACGGCGTGAGGCCCACAAGGCGGCGGACTAGGACTGAGGGAGGAAGGAGTGGAGAGATGGAGGGTGCAGCTAGGTGCTCAGGACTGGTATTTTGCCTCTTGTACCCCCAAACCTCACCTGGGTCCTGCATTTTATCTGGCAAACCTAGTCTTAACTGCTCTGGGAGGGTCCTTGAGCACCTACCTGGCGGAGAGGGCACCGTCCTAAATCCCAAGGCCAAAGGCCCAATCTGACAGTAATGGACAGACTATGACAACTCATGGCCTTTACATTTCTTAAAATTGGTTTCAGAGAGGAAGAGAGGGAGAGAGAGAGAAACATCAAGGATGAGAGAGACTCATTGATCGGCTGCCTCCTGCACGGCCCCTCCTGGGGATCGAGCCTGCAACCTGGGTATGTGCCCTGACTGAGAATTGAACTGCGACCTCCTGTTCATGGGTTGATGCTCAACCACTGAGCCACACTGGCCAGGCACAACTGATGGCCTCCAGCAATCAATGAGTGCTGTCATCATTGTCTAAGAAAATTCGCTGTTGAAACATGGAGGTACCCCGTTTAGAGATGATGAAAGTGAGGCCCAGAGAGACGGGCTGAGTGGCCCGGAGTGCTGCTGTGAAGCTGGGGCGCAGAAGGCTTGGGCGGGGGCCCCCTGACTCCTTGCTCAGTGCTCTTCCCACCCCACACATTTATGAAGCAGCCAACTTCCTAATGGGAAAGGGTGGGGACAGACACAGCAGCCTGGGCTAAGGAAGGGCAGGGGGCTCCCGCCGGGACAGACCCAGGCTCACGTCTGGCCCTCGCAGCTTCCCTCCCTCCTGTGTACCCCTTACTCCCCTGCCAGCCCATTTCAGATTCTTCATTATTACTTGCTTCATGGGAAATCATGATCTGGAGTTTAAATAACAATTTATTGTCGGCATTTTTTGTTTTCTGTCTCTCCCTCTAGAATACAAGCCCCGGTGGCTTTGTCTGTCTTGGCCAATTGCTGTAACCCTGGCACCTAGAACAGAGTCTGGGACACGAGTACTCAATGGAAATGTATTGAGTGAGTGAATGAATGAATGAATGAATGAATGAATGAATGAATGAATGTAAGCACCTGAGGAACACACTGGCTTTGCCAAGCCAATACCCAGGCTCCTTGTTGTGGTGGCCACACTGTGGTTATCCTTTGGGGATTCTCTCACTCTATGTTGCTGGGTAGGACTCCCCTCTTCCTCGGTCTCTGAGCCAGGTCCACAGCCTAGGCCCGGCCATCAGCTAATTCCTTCTCCCTGACCAAGAGCGGGCACTGGGCCAGGCTGCCGCAGGGAGACCCAGTCCTGGGACATTTGCTGCCAGGGTGGCCGGACGCAAACCTGTGGCTGCCGGTGGGAAAGCAAGTCTGTCTGGGAATGAGGCCCACACAGAGGGAGGCGGATGCAAGAGATGGAGAGAGACAGGTTCCTGGCGACAGTTGCTGGAGCACCTGGATCCAGACGTGCCTGAAGCTACTACCCCCAGACTTTCCAGCTGCATGAGCCAGGAAGTAATCTTTTCTGCTTCAGCCTCTTTGAGTTGTAATTTATTATTACAACTGGAATTGTCCTCATTAATACAGATTGGAAAAAATATCTTAAATCATCTTTTTATTCCCATTTAGCATCTAACAGGGCCTGGCGTGTAGTAGGCACTCAATATGTGTTTTGAGTGAATAAATGATTGCAAGCACTTTAAGGGAATAAATCACGTCTAAACGTTAACAATTTTCCCTTTTTCTATCCAGACAAATGCTCGGCACACATTATGCATGCAGTGAATGCTGGTTGATCCCAGTTGGAGGCGATTCATCTCCTCATCTCTCCCTTCTCCTCCATGAGCTTTCTGTTAATAGAGGCCCCTGCCTCTGAGCCCCACCCCCTTGGGCTCCTGAGCTCTCATTCTCTCATTCTTCTTTCTTTTAATAATCACAACAATTTGCAATTTATCATATAGAATAGTTCCATGTCCTAAGTCCTCCAATAATCTGGGGGGAAAAGTGAACACTAACAAATAAAACCATAGGTGTTGGGTATACAGGTGCTGATGGAGTTATTCTTATCATGATGCTTATGCAAGCAGTTCAGCTTCACATTATTCTCCAAAGAGAGGAAGGCAGCACAATGCCTAGAAGAGTTTCCCTGGTGCTGCCTCACTCCTCATTACTTTGGGAAGCAGAACATGATATCTTGGGAGGAACAATGATGGTGTGAATGCTCTTGTCTCCCTTGGGTCTCCTAGTGCTGGCAGTTGACCAGACATTAAAAAGAGAACTCCATCTCATTAAAAATTTCAAATACACGAAAAAGTAGGGGCAGTAATAGAACAATCCATCACATATTCATCAATCAGCTTCAAAAACTCATGGCCAATCTCATTTCATCTCTACACTCACCCACTCCTCCATCCCTCACCCTGATTACTTCGAAGCATATCATTTTATATGGAAACTAGAGGCTCAGTGCACAACTCTGTGCATTGGTGGGGTCCCTTGGCCTGGCCAACGATCGGGGCCATCTCGCCCAGTCCCAATCAGGGCTGATCAGGCCGCCGGCCAGGGGGAGGGACCATGAGAGGTTGGCTGTGGGAGCGCGCTGACCACCAGGGCGCAGCTCCTGCATTGAGCGTCTGCCCCCTGGTGGTCAGTGTGCATCATAGCGAGCAGTCTACTCGTTCTGTCATTTGGTCATTCGGTCGCTTAGGCTTTTAGATAGATATATATATATTAATATGCACATCTAGTTGATAAACACTCTTTTGAAACTACAGTCGCACTGTGGTAAGTTGTTACAGCATGACCTCCAATGAACCATGCCTCTCAGTTTTCATGCCCTCGTGACATCCCCTCCTGCATTGCCTCTGTGCTTGACAATGTGGCTTTCTGGGCCCATGAGACAAAAACAAACACGATGCAAGGCGGAAGCTCAGAAGGCACTTGGCTATTGGGTCTTCTCTTTCTTGCCGCTTGCTGCCAATACTTCTGCCACCAAAGGAAGCAGCCCAGGGCCCAGGCTAGCCCCCTTGTGCATGAGAGGCCATATGGAGCACAGCCATTCCCACAGAGTCCATGCATATGAGTGAACCAACCACACCATGTGGGACAGATAGGAGCCATCCCAGCTGACACCTGCCCCGATTAGTGATTCACAGAATCATGAACAAACAAAACAGTCCTTGATTTAAGCCACTAAATTTTGTGTGGTTTGTTATGCAGCAACAGCTAACTGATGCACACACCAAAAACTGAACATTAATTCTTTAATTTCATTCAATACCCAATCAGCATTGACATTTCCTCGATTGTCTCTAGACTTTTTTTGCACTCTACTTTTATCAGGATCCAATAAGATCTACATATTTTGATTGATTGGTATGTCTCTTATGTGTCCTTTAATCTATAATTCCCACTTCCAGTATATATTTTTTCTCGTGGAATTAATTTTTTTGTAGTAACTGGGTCCTTTGTCCTGTAGATTTTCCCAAACTCTGATTTTGCTGAATGCCATGGTCCCATTTAATGTGTTCTTCTGCCCCTAAATTTCCTTAAACTGGCAACTAGATAGATCAGGAAGGCTTGGTTTATTTCCGTGTTGTGCTCTTCCATCAGGAGGTGTCAATATCTAGCTGTCTTTCGGTCATGGAACTGTCCACGACCCTGTCCTAGACTGATTCACCCATTAGTTACTACAAAATGATACCAGTCATTCACTCTTTGTTTCTCAGCTGTAATACTTCTTCTATAAAGATGAAATTTTCTTCACGAAATATTTGGTTACCTGTGGTAGCATTTGTATGGGAAAGATAGGATATGTGTTGGGTTTTTTACCTTTATTTGCCAGTTTTCAAAAGAATGAGTTTGTTTCCTAGTATTTTTCAGAAGTGACCAATTAGGTTTATTTTATGTTTTCAGTATCATTGTAAACTCATGGATTTAAACATCTGGATGTGTTTTTATTTAAAACTTATTTATATTTATTATTATTATTATTATCCTCACCTGAGGATATATTTACTGATTTTAGAGAGAAAGAAGGAGGGAGAGAGAGAGAGGGGAGAGAGAGAGAAAGAGAGAGAGAGAGAGAGAGAGAGAGAGAGAGAGAGAGAAGAAACGTGGATCAGTTGTCTTCCATCTGTGCCCTGACCAGTGATTAAACCTGAAACCTAGGTATGTGCCCTGACCCGGAACTGAGCCTATAACCCTCTGGCACCCAGGATGATCCTCCAACCAACTGAGCCACCGGCCAGGGCAGATGTGTTTTAATAGAGTGTATTATCTTTACTGATGCTTACATTGCACCAGCTTTGACCAGTGGGATCCTATTCAAGATTGCTCCTGAGTCATTTTGACACAAATCTTATAATCTTTGACCATGTTTGATAGCTTCCTTGTTTCTGGCATAAAGATATTATGGCTTACCTTGTACTTTTCCCCTGTCCTGGTCTTAGAATTAGCTCTTTCTTCAAAGATACTTGATTTTTTTTTTTGATATGCTTATACATGATATTTCACAGGTAGAAAAAAAAACTTCAGTGAGCTTTTCTTTGTTAGAACAGAAAAGCCATAAATTTTCTAGGAGGTCAACTTGTTTGCTGCAGATACGTGGCTTTCCCTGAGATAAGTCTGAAAAACTCTACCAGGTAAGAGTTTATCATTCTTGTGTTTGCAAAAAGCAACAGTCAAGACAGATGACAGTTCTTGGGGATCCACAGTTTTCCATAACAAAGAAGAGAACCTACCTTTGTACACAAGGAGCAAAAGAGAGAGTGATTTCAGAGCTGGTTGAGTCTATGTATTGGAAAGCCAAAGATGGGGAGGTGCTCAGAGGCATGACTTGAGGTCTGAGTCCTGATTGGGGACCTTGGACCCATGTCATAGAATGTATACAACCAACTTGGGAAGGCTGAGCTGCGTTTTGGGGAGCAGGGATGCCTGGAGATCTACCACCCCCTGAGTCAGAGTGCTATTTCTATTATGGACCCTGGGCAGTTAGCTTTCCTCAGGTCCACTTTCCTCATCTGGGGATGGAATTGCGCTAACTACTTCTGAACACAATTTGAAGATTAAATGAGATGCTCAGATAGAAGCAGCAACAGCTTGTATTGCCCAACCTGAGTGATTCTCTTCTGTTTGCCCTATTCCTGAGACATATGCCCTCTGGACAATTTCCATTTGGTTCTTTATCTAAACTAAAGTAGTGTCAGAAATCCCTGTCACTTTTCTTGGAGGAAAGAGAGAGAGAGAAACTTTGCCCAGAGGCTCTAGGTTCCCATGGTGGGTACATCAAGTTCAATGAACTCCATGTGGAGTCCAGGAGGGTCTGGTGTTTGTTCCCTCTGGGGGCATGACCTGACCTCTCTCTCTCTCTCTCTCTCTCTCTCTCTCTCTCTCTCTCTATATATATATATATATATATATATATATATATATATATATATATATTCCATATAGGAATATATATATTCCATAGAGGAAGAGAGAGATAGAAACATCAATGATGAGAGAGAGTCATTGATTATCTGGCTCCTGCATGAGGAGGCAGCCAACCTGAGCATGTGTTCTGACCTGCACTTGAACCATGACCTCCTGGAACCAGAGTCACACCTGTCGGGCTGAGCTCCGTCTCTTGATGATGATGATGAACTTGATGATGCTAGCAATAGCAGTTATAGATAACACTGACTGAGCGCTTTCTATACACCGGGCTCTATTGTATTATATATGTGTTTCTATTTGTCTGAGCCACCACCCTCTCTCCTCCAGGTTGAGCAATAACTTCCTTGCTTCACCCGTACTGCCCTACTGACTATTCTTCGCAAACTGTCCAGAGAGATCCTTTGAAAACATGAGTCAGATCATGTCACTCCTCAAAGGCTTTGAAAGTCTTCTTATCTTACTCTGAACAAAACGATAGAGCACACACAAGGGTCTCCCCGCCCCTCACCACCGGGTCTCTCGCAATTCTCTGATCTCATTTTCACTCTTTCCTTTCTGCAGTAGCCACGCTGGCCTCTTGGCACGCACACCACAGCCTCAGAGTCTTCACTCCTGCTGTTCCCTCTGCATGAAACGCTCCCTTCCCCACCCACTCTCACTTCCATCAGATCCCTGCTCAAACACTGCCTCCTGGGCAAATCTTCCCTTTCCTGATTGTCCTATATAAACCCCCCCTCCCCCCTCCCGCCCCATGCTCTCAATTTCTAGCCCCTTCTCTTCACGGCATTTCCACCACCCACCACATCATATCTTTAGTCTTTGTTACTATCTGTTCTGCTCCCTACAATGCAAACCTCGTGAAAACAGGCATTTTTATCTGTATCGTAAGCCCAGAAGACAGTGACAGGTACATAATAGATGGGCAATAAATATTTGTCGAGAAAATGAATGGATATTTACTCATGTAATAATCTCAGTAATCTTCTGAGGTAGGTACGATTATTTTCCCATTTACAGAAGCCAAGGCAGAGCTATAACCCACCCAAACTCATGGATTTAAACATCTGAGCAACCAGAAATGTGCTCAAGATACACAACAAGTACGTGGGGAGATGGAGTTGGCCAATCGGGCTGGCAGAGGGGCACTAATGATGAGACTCTCCCTCACCTCTTTCCTCGTCCTCCGACATGGGAGTTTATGGGGGTTCTTTCCCTCACCCACCTGGGCTTCTGCCCTGGTGCCTGGTGCCTGGTGCCTGCTCTGCCCTGGAGTTCAGGCTGAACAAGGAAGAAGGGGCCTTGCGGTGCCCTTGTCCTCCGCGCCTGAGCCGCCAGCTCCACGTACAGTAGTCCCTCCTCATCCGCTGTGCCACTGTCCATGGCTTCAGGTACCTGGGGTTCATTGTGGTCTGAAAATATTAAATGGGGTTTCCAGAAATAAACGACTCATACGTTTTAAATTGCACACAGTTCTGAGTAGGGGGGTGAAATCTCGTACGGTCCTGCTCCTTCCCGCCCGGGGCGTGAATCATCCCTTTGTCTGGTGTTCCCGCGCTGTATAGGGTATCCGCTGATGAGCCACTTAGCGGCTGCCTTGATTATTAGATGGACCGTCATAGTGTCACAGTGCCTGAGTAAGTGACCCTTGTATTATTGCTATAATTATCCTATTGTATTAATAGTTATTGTTGTTCATCTCTTCCTGTGCCTAATTTATAAATTAAACTTCATCACAGGCATGCACACATACGAAACAATGTAGTGTAGTATAGAAGGTTCTGTATTATCCACAGCTTCCAGCACCCACTGGGGGTCTTGGAAAGTGCCCCTCACAGATAAGGCCGCCTCCCTGGCTGCCCTGAGCCTGCTCAGCCCCTCCCTGCAGGAGGATTCGCCATCCCCCCCCAGACTCGCCTGCCTCAGCCTGACAGCCAACGGCTGCATAAAGGGAAGACAGAAAAGGTTGACGTGGGGAAGAGGCACACACGAGCATTTCTTCACTCCCCATGAAAGATTTCCCATCTCCATCTCAGAGACCAGAGAGAACAGGGCTGGAGGGAAGAGGAGGTCTGAAGCAAGACAGGACCTGTGTGATGCCATCATTTTGGCAGAGCTATGTCAAAATGGCCATGTTTACAAAGTCTCTGTGGCTGTTTGTTTTTCTGTTTTAAATTTTATTTTCAAATTTACCCACAGAAAACTTTGCTCTTTGTGTGTGTGTGTGTTTTTTAAAGATATTTTATTATTTATCAGAGAGAGAGGAAGGGAGAGGGAGAGAGAGAGAAACATTGATGTGAGAGCAAAACATCGATCTCTGCCTCCTGCATGCCCCCTGTGCTGGGGATCTAACCAGTGACCTTTCGGTGCACAGGACGATGCCCAACCAAGTCACACCTGCCAGAGCAAGTTTGCTCTTTGGTAGAGGACAGTTCTATGGGTTTTGGCAAAGGCGTAGCATTGGTGTCACCACCACAGTCATGACACAGAATAGTGCTGTTCTGTCATTCTCCTAGTTTCCTTGTGTTGCCCTTTTGTAGTCAGCCTCTCCTCTGAGGCCTCCCCCTGGCAATTATTAATATACTAATGGCCCGGTGCACAAATTCATGCACATTGAAAGGAAATTAATTAGAAGAAATATTTTAATGTTGCTATTCGCATTTTTTCTATAATAGAAGAGTCAACAAAATTCACGATGGACAATGACCAATCAAAACACACATGTGCGATTGGTGCCAGCGAGAGCTTTATATGTATCATGCATGTGAGAGTCAACTTAGCCTTTTATATAGAGAGAATAAACTTCTTAATTAGACCTGCCTTCTGATTTAGCTACATTTTTTCCAGCCCAGTGAAGCACCCCAACTTCTCTTTCAGGTAATTGTCAGCAACACAGCAGTAAATATCAACACGAAGCAGATTATTATTGTAGATCATTCAGGGAGAACAAAGGGTACAATATTTAACTGTAGCAGTGTTTGACTATATTCTGTGCAGTGAGAAAACCTGAATTCATTTTCAAGGTCCACCATTTTTTACTTCTTTTCGGTCGGGTCAAGTTTCTAAGCTTTCTAAATCTCTGTTTTCCGGCTAATGAAAAGAAAATAGGATTCTACTGAGTCTCCTATCTACCTACTCCAGGACTTTGGTGAGGATCAAATGAGATGAGGCACGGGAAAATGCTTCACAGACATTTGGTTAAAGTGTAAAATGTTTCCACCTGGCTATAAAGCAAGTCGTGTTTCTGGGCTGAAGAAACTGCAGGAAGGCTAGTCGCTAGGGGGAGGAAGCTGGTCATTGCTATGTGATGTCATTACCCGGACAGACACTTAGCATATTAGCCTTTTCTATATAGAGATTCCCCATCCCTTTTCTTTTTCTTTTTCTTTTTTTCTTTCTTTTTTTCTTTTTTTACTCCTTGCCCGAGGATATTTTTTCATTGATTTTTAGGGAGAGTGGAAGAGGGAAGGAAAGACAGAGAGAAACATTGATGTGAGAGAAACATATTGATTGGTTGCCTCCTGCATGAAACCCGACCAGGGCCCTGGTCAGGAAGGGGTCTGCAGCCAAGGTACATGCCCTTGACCAGAACCGAACCCAGGACCCTTTGGTCCGCAGGCCGACGCCCTATCCACTGTGCCAAACTGGCTAGGGCTACCCATCCCTTTTCTAGGATGTCACAGAAATGGAAGCATGTAGTAATTTAACCTTTCAAGTCAGGCTTCTTCCACTTAAGATGGTGGTGTTGCATGTATCAATAGTTCATTCCTTAACACATTTTTTAAAAAAATTCAGAGAGAGGAACGGAGAGGGAAAGAGAGATAGAAGCGGCAATGATGAGAGAGAATCATTGATTGGCTGCCTCCTGCAGAGCACCCACTTTGGATCAAGCCCACAACCCAGGCATGTGCCCTGACTGGGAATTGAACCGTGACCTCCTGGTCGATGCTCAACCACTAGGCCACACCGGCCGGGCTCAAAGTGAGTTTTTGTTTGGTATATTTTTGTGGTGAGTTTTCAGCTTGTGCTTAACCCTGAATCTTCTTCATCACCTCACCTGGGCCCCACGCGGGAGCACCTAGGTGACCCCTCCCGGAGTCCGAGCTGCAGCCGCCAGCGCTCTCATCCCGCGAGCGGTGAGCTTCTTAGAGTTGCTTCTAGTTGAAATCAATATTTGCTGAGAAGAATGCATCTTAATTTCAGCGGCCGGTTCTCCGGGCGAGAATCGCTCTAAAACAAACCTCCAAACCCACAGACTTAATGCATCCTCGTTCAGTTATTTAGTAAATCTCTCTGTGCAGAGAAAAATATCCATTAGCTGACAGGGGCAGGGGCGGGGGTGGGGGCCTGGGCAGAGAGAGCGGAGGTCCCAGGGAGGCCTCAGCAGTGGAGGTGGGACTGGGAGCCGGGGGGGGGGGGGGGGACCCCAGGGAGGCCTCAGCCGTGTCCCTGGCCCAGCTGGGACTCCCCAGGTTGCTGCGAGCAGGAGGCACAGCCGGCTTCACTGACAGCACGAGTAGGAGGGGGAATGAGACCCCTTTCCCAGCACCTGCCTGGGGGCGTGTTTTCTAACTGCCACTGTCCCGTTCTAAATCTCCACGGAGGCGATCGATTTTCTCCTCAGCAGGATGGGGAAAGCCGTCATTTACCCCAGAACACAGGCTTTGGTGAAACCTACGAGGTCACCCTGGTGACATCCTCCCCTGGCAGCCCGGGAAGGCTCCAGGCCTCAGAAGACTTCCGAAATGAGGAGCTTTTCCAAACTCAGCTCTCCTCCGCTCCCTTCACTCTGCCGAGTCAGGGTGCTTCTCAGCGTTTTTCTGCCTGGAAGGCAGGAGGCCTGGTTTAGAGCCAGCTGTGGCACATTACGGAGAAGCAGCAAGCGCCAGTGGGCAGAGCCGTGGGCTCCGGAGTCACGGCGACCTGAGTCAGTGTCCGGTCTTGGCGATTCCCAGTGTGTGTCTCTGGGCAACAGCTTTAACCTCCCCCGAGCCTCAGTTTCCCCAAGAGTCCCTATAGGGAAGAATCGTTATCAGTATACAAGCCCATATACTTAAAGTATGAGGCATATAGATGGTGAGCATGACAAGGAACCAATTACCACTTTAGCACCTCAGTTTATCCTCTCTGTATAATGGGCTGAATAGTATTTGTTTCACAATGAATTAAAGATAGAGAAGGAGAAGGAGAGGATGGGCTATCATGGCTCAGAAAAATAACAAGAAATGGTGGTATTGGCGGGGGGGGGGGGGGGGGAGGGGACCCTTCCATGGTCAAATGCTAGCGATCAGAAATAAACTCAGCAGATGGGAGCAAGGTCTACAGGAAATGTGAAAGGCAAGTCTCATTGCCTCAGAAGGGTCCAGGCCTATACTACCTGCTCTGAATTAGGACATATTACATGTTTGCGGCGCCTCCTAGTTTTGCAGGCTGGGCATCCAAAACTCAGAGAGAGGCAGCAGGGTGCCGGGTCAGCAAGCAGCTGGTTCCAGCGCCGGCTCCAAATTCGGGGCTTCCGGTCCCCGCCCCCAGCCTTTTCTCCCCTTTTCTCCATCAGTGGGTGCCTGCTTCCACCTGCCTTTTTTTTTTGCAATTGGCCTGAGTCCGAGAGGGGAGATGAAAGCCGAAGGGTGTTGATGAGGGAGGAGGAGGGAGCAGGGAGGAAGGAGGTATTTTTACCTTGAATTATTTTTATTAAATGTCACAACGGCTACGCAGCTCTTGGGATCCGAGTAGACAAATCAATGAAAATAATTACAGCGAACATCCTGCCTTCCCGCTTCCCTCCTCCTTCCACTCCCACAGCTCCCTGCACTACGAGAGGGGCTGGCAACTCAGCTCTGCACTCCAGCCTTGGGGGGGGGGGGGGGGGGCAAGGGCGGCGCCCCTCTGCCCTCTGCCCTCTGCGCTTCGCTTCATTGGTAGGCAGCTGAGCCTGGCTCAAGGCTCGGCTCTTGATGAGAAGGAGCAGCTCCGGCAGCAGCAGGGAAAATGAGCCAGACGCCAGAGAGAAGCCAGCAGCTCCTGCAGGGACTGAGAAACTAGGAAGAAGGCTTTTATTCTCGGAACCCACTTGCGGCTTAGAAATAACCCTTCTAGCAAGCCTTACGTTTCTAGTCAGGTGACGAGATTAGTTAAAGCCACATGAAGAAAGGCTGCAGGAGTTACCTATCCATCCATCCACCCATCCATCCTCCCACCTACCCATCCATCCAACCAACCATCCATCAACCCACCCATGCATCTACCCACCCACCCACCCACCCATCTCTCCTTACATTCATTCCATGAGCAATGACTGAGGATCCACAGGAAGAGCCATGGCAAGAGGAAGGTGGGATAGCTCTGATTCCAATTCTTGCTCTGCCAGCTCAGAGTCGGCTGTGTGTGCTGGGCATCGTTCCTTCGCCCTCCAGACCCGCTCTCCCTGCCTGTGCCCAGGGAGGGTAGCCCCCATGGACCGCATCAGTGGCTCCTAGCCCCCTGCTTTTCGCGGGTTCATGGCATGGAGAGCACCCGCAGAAGCTGAAAGGGAGGGAAGAGTAGGGTTGGAGTGCTTAACTTTTCATTTTCCTCCCCATGGGGTTCCTCAACGAAAGGTTCTGAAAGGGCCTTCTCCACACAGTCCTTTCCATTCTTGGGGTCTGGGACTCCCCCTTTCAGGTGAAGGTACCTGTAGTTACCTGCCCTGAGGTACTGCCACATCCCTGGCGGCTTTCCTATGTCCTGCCCATGCATTTTCAAACAACCCTTGTATTCAACTTTCCTGGCGTTATTTCGGTCAGCCATCAGCTTCCTGCTGGGACCCAGCCCGATAGGACGATAGGACGTCTGACCCTGAGAAAGTTATGTTATTTTACCTCTTTGAGTCTCCATTTCTTCTTGGGTGAAATGGGAGCGGAAGAGCTGCTTTGCGGGATTGCTGTGAGGCTCTGGGAAGATGAGGGAGGTGCCCTTCTCCCAAGGTGGCACAGCTGGCTAAGTGGCGGAGCTGGGAGGTGAAGCGAGTGCTATCTCGGCCCAAGGCCAACCTCCTCGCTGTCTCCTAGGATCTGGGACCCTAGGGTGGTGGCCCTGGGCATTCTCGGGTCAGTGGCCATGGCGGCTCATGGCTGTGGGCTCGGTGCCCCTCTCCAGCCTCATGGAACCCTCCCGGCCAGGCTGGCCTTGGGCCCTGGTGGCCATCACTCAGGTAGTGGCTTGAGGCCCAGAGTAGGGGAGGTAGTTAGCGTCCTCTTCCCACTGCTGTTAGAGGGGCTGAGCTGTCGATTCCATTCAATCACAGCCTTTGAGGAAAGGATGCCTGGCCGTTGGCTGATGAGGTCAAGGAAGCATTGTCAGATTTCTTTCTTGACTGAGCCGACAGTAAAGAGAAGGGGAGCTGATATTTGATGAGAGAGTGCTATGTGCCAGGCATTTTACAAATGAATTCTCTCACCTAACCTCCCAGCAATATATGAGGCAGGACTTCTCGTCCCCCTATTTCAGGTGAGGAGATGGAGACAGAGAAAGGCGAGACAGCCCACGTAGCACCCAGACAGGAAGGGGTGGGGTGGGTGAGGGGCAACGCAAACCCAGCCCGTCTGCCCGCATGGCCTTTGTCCCTTCTACGATATCGGGATAAACCGAGGGAAACAGTATCCTCTCCCATTGGCTTAGCAATGTGTTTTCCTTCCTGCATCTTCGGGGACTCTGGGCCATCGATGATCCCGCCCCTCTCTCCTGCATCTTCAACCTTGCTCTCTTCCTTGGCTCCTTCCCCTCACTCCCCTGTGTTCTCGAACATGTGCCTGCCCACCCTTGCTTCCCCTCCCAGTCCCACTCTGTCCCACCCTCCCCCACTTCCTCACCTACAGCCAGGCTCTGGTCCCCATCAAGTCCTGTCCAGCAAAGGCCACCATCACCTCCTGGTTCCCAGTTTTAACAAGAACTATCCGGTGTCATCTTCTTCAGCTTCATTCACTCATTCATTCATTCATTCATTCATTCATTCATTCATTCATTCAACAATACTGTTGAGGCCATACTATGTGCCAGGCATGATTCTAGGTAGAACAATGAACAAAGCAGGTGCGGTGGGGGGAGGGGGGTAGTTGGGGGGGGGGAGCAAAGATAAAGCAATGAACAAAAAACAAACCAAAAAATCCCTGCCATCATGGAGCTTACACGCAGCGGTTCTCAACCTGTGGGTTGCAAACAATGAAAATACATCCTGCATATCAGATATTTACATTATGATTCATCACAGTAGTGAAATTACAGTTATGAAGTAGCAACAAAAATAACTTTCTGGTTGGGGGTCACCACAACATGAGGAGCTGTACTAAAGGTTCGCGGCATGAGGAAGGTTGAGAACCACTGTGGGTGACAGACAATCAAAAGGCACATAGTGTGGCAGTGGCAGTGAGTGCCATGGAGGAGAGATAAGGCAGGACGAGGGAGGCAGAGCGGTGGGGGGAGGTGTGCCTCTTAGGTGGTCAGGGAAGACGTCTCTGAAAAGGCAGGATTTGAGCTGAGAACTGACACAGAGGGAGGAGGGAGGGGGACATGTGGAGGCTGGGCTGGAGGGCTGCAGGCAGGGGGAGCACGGTGTGCCCAGGCCTGTGGTGGAGCAGGCCTGATGTGTTCATGAGCAGTAGGGAGGCCAGTGTGTCTGGAGGGAAGGGAGTCGGGGAGCAGTAATAGGAGATGGGGTCAGAGTTCATGGGGGCCTGGTCATGTAGAGTCTTGCCGGCTGGATAAGGCCTTTGGTTATTACTCCGAGTGAGAAAGGAAGGAATTAAAGGGTTAGAGCGGAGAAATGAGTGGTCTCACTTATGGTTGAAAGCGTCCTAGTGTCTGTTTGCTGTGCAGAGAATGGACGGAAGGGGACACGGGTGGAAGGGGTGACCAGGTCTCCTTTGCAACATTTGCCATATGGGGCCACCTCTCTCTTGCAGGTCTATCCCTCTCCCCTGATTGTGTGTCTCCCTGACCAATTCTTCCTCATCTTAGGCAGGGCTCTCCCTCCCCTCCCCCATCTATGGAGCTAATGGGCCCCTTCTGCTCTGTCCATGGTCCTGATGTCCCTCAATCACTCCGGAGAGAACTCATACAGTCCCTGGCCTCAGTGCCCGAACCCACACAGCTCTTGAGTCCTCCTCCCAGCTCTGTGCTCCACATGTGCTCACCCAGCTGCCTCTGGACTTCTCCACATGGTGCAGAAGGTGGTCCCCAGACCAACTCATCTCACCGTCACCCTTCCTATAGCCATGGGACCGAAAGTCCGTGGAAGCAGCGCCCCATGGAGGGTGCAGCGCCCCCTTCAGGCTGCCCTGAAGTCCTGGTGTCAGCTAAGGAGGCCTTTCTCCATCAGGGAAAGTTGAGGCCCAGACAGAAGAGGCACTCGCCTAGAGCCATTGGTGCCGGGTGCCAGGGGCCGGCAGAGGGCGGGCCAGATCCCGGCCACCCACAGCATTCTGGACACTGAGCTCGGTGGGCAGAGCTCAGGGGAGAGGCTCCATCCGTCCCCAGAACCTTTGCATTTGGGGCCGAGGCCAGAATCCGAAATCAAGGAACAGGAGGAAACAGCATCTCTCTCCCAGGCCTCTGGGCAGAACCAAAGGCCCGGTCCTTGTCCCCAGTCCCCTTCTGACACTTGCCTTCTGGAGCAAGAGGTGCAGGCGCCCCGCCGCTGGCCACAGGGCCTGCTGGGTGAGAGTTGCTGCTCAGGGGGGCGCTGGTACTGCCCTTGGCTCCCCCTCTCCGGCTGACTTGCTGTCCTTCTGCCTGAGGAACAAGGGCTGGGGACTCAAGGAGCAAAGGAAATCCCCACTCGACTTGGATTTCGTAATCTGCCTGCAGATCTTGCCTGGTTAACCCGGTGGGTCATTTTAATTTTCCAGAAGCTTTTTGACTTCCCTTGGATCCTTAATCAGATAAGGGGGTCTGTATATGTGATTGTGCGAGAGTGTGTGTGAGTGTGTGTGTGTGTGCGCGCGTGCGCGTGTGCCTGGGCCACTGCTCTCCCCTCCCCCCCTTTTCCCCTCTGTCTTTTCCCCCCATAAGCTCTCTCTCTCTCTCTCTCCACAACCACATTCCATCTCCTGCAGAATGCTTCGTGGAGTCTGGAGATGAGAGGAGGCCGATTCCATCTCAAGGCAGAAGCCAGGCCTCACCCCTCCCTTCCCTGTGCCCGTCTCTCGTCCTGTCGTTCCTGAAGGAGGATTCGCATTGAGAGTGACTGGTTCTTGCAGGAGGGAGAGGGCCTCTCTCCCTGCCCCTTGCCCCCTCGGGGAGCTGTGCTTGCTGCCCCCGCTCTGTTTTGCTGGGGTCCCTCCTAACAGCCAAACCCAGTGCTGCCTCTGTCACAAGCCAGTCCAGGCCGAGGGGACCACAGGTGGAACAGAATACGTGTAGTTGCATAATTGACAAGGAGGAAGCCGGGGGCTAGCCTGCACCACAGCAGTGCCCAGGGAGAGAGGGCCCAATGGGACGCCTCTGATAGCTTATCTCCTAATACTTGTTGCTGGGAAGCTGTTGTCTTCCCTCGGAGCCTGCCTGCCAGCAAAGCACAGCACAGCTGGTGTCAGCAGCCTCCTCCTGCAGCGAGAACGCTCAGCTCCCTCTGCCTCGGGGGCTCAGCACCCCTCCTGGTAGTGGCTGGGCATTCCTCCCAGGCCTAGAGGCCCTGCCCTCCCAGGGATGGGGGGCCAGCTCAGCAAAGGAAAACAAAGAAAGCAAAGACAAACAATGCTTTCCTTGCAAACCCTGTGCCCCATTTGTCTTTGCCCCCCTGTGGCTGACGTGGTGCTTGGCACACAGTAGGCACTTGATGAAGGTGTGTGGTTCTGAACTGAATTATCTGTTGATGGTACCGGGCTGGGCCAGATCGCTTGAGGTCTGCCCTGCCCTAAGGCTGCCGTGGCTGTGTCTTCCAGAGGCAGCGGATACTGACAGACTAAGGGCCCTGACTCCGCCTTGCCTGACCCCAGTGTTTACAGTTACGTCCCAGAGGCTCTGTGATGATGGGCTCGGGGCCTCACATCCATCTGAAACAGCGAGGAGGCAAACTCAGGGAGGATGACTCCCAGGACAGCGCTCTTTCTATAATAGCAGGCTGCCAGCGGTGAAGGCCTGGACACAAGAACGGTAATCGTGGTACAAAGCTGGCTCACGCACCGATGGCTACCCGGGCCTGGTGAGGGAGTGCTCGAAGGATCCATAAAAAGAAGGCACGGCCCAGCATGTGTACCTTTAATCTGCAATGGTCTGTCTGCTCCTTGGTTGTTCCTTGGTTCATTCATTCATTGGCTCAATGAATATTCCACTAGCACCTCTCTAGGCCAAGCACGGGAAGTGGACTAGACTGAGTCCTTGCCGGAGAGGAGCTTACAGTCTGGTTCTGATCCCAGGTCGGCCACCCCTGGCTCCCCACCGTGGCTCTGCCTCCCTGGCCTTGCTCCTTGGGGATCCTGTCCGCCCTCTGGATCTCGTTGTGCCTCTCTCAGCAAGTGGGAGACATACTTCTGAGCCCACACTTCCTCCCCGGCCTATCCTGCTTCACAGATGGAGCTCAGGCCCTTGCCCAGCTGCACTGTCAGAGCGTGCACGCCCCTCCCCACAGCCAGGGAGGCCAGGGGTGTGCCCCTGACTTGGTTGTCTGTCTGTCCCTGGATCATCTGGTCCCCATATACTTTCTATGGCCTCAGCCAGGATGAACTCTCTCTGCAGGGAGTGAGAAATGTGGGGGGAACTCAGCTAAGCTCCTGGTTAGGCTCTGACCTTTGACCCTGCCCCTTGCCAACTCTGTGATAAGGGGCCTGCCTGCTGTCTCCGTTTGGGAAGCCACTTCTCCTGGGACACAGGGTCTTCTCTGAAGGTTCCACACTGTCTCATTGCCTATCCTCACCTACCAGAACTCCTCGTTTGGCTGCTCCTGCTGGTTGGTTTGGACCTCCTCCCATCAAGGCTTCCCTCCTGCTCTCTCTCTCTGATTGCAGCCATCCATGGGCAGGCCTGCAAGTCTCTGACCCAGAGCAGTGAGGCAAAGCCAGATCCCCAGGGATCTTCACGCATGTCTGCAATTCTAAGTCCCAGGCGAACAGGCAGGAAGACGCGCACGGATGCTTAGGAGCTTAAGGAATACTTTCCTGTCCCGTGAACTGGGACCAAGTCCCCGGTCACACTGGCCGATAGTTTGATCTCTCCCTGGGAGGGGGAGGGGGAACTGACAGAGCATCCCAGGGTCTGGATTTGGCCTGGAGTCTCCGGGCTGCCTGTTTTGGGGCCATGGGCAAGGATGCCTGGAGGGTAATAGCACTCCTGGTCCTATTTACCTTGCCTCTTCCCAGCCTCCCCGCTTTATGCCCGGTGTTCACTCACTTCCGTCATCATCGGGTGAAGTGGAAAATCACCTGGCTCTTAGGGGCATGCATGTCTCGGCTCCTTTCTCTGGCTGCTAATGCAACCAGCAGCTGACCCCAGCCATGCACAGCTGCCCTGAGCCTCTGAGATTGGGGGTGGAGACCAGCCAGGGGAAAGGACTTTGCTCAGTTCTGTTTCCCACAGGGCACAGAGCTGACCTCATGCCGGGAGCGCTGGGAAACAGAGCGATTGATCTGGAGGTGGAGACGTGAGCATAATGACTGCAGCTTCCATTTACGGAGCACCTCCTGTGACTCAGGAGAAATGCAAGTTGTTCTAGTCGACTATCTCACTTAACCCTCTCCCCAACCCCAGGAGGTAGGGATAGCTATCATCTTCCTTTGTGGGGACTGAGGCTCAGAGAGGTTCAGTGACTTGCCGATAGACACACAGCTAGAATGTGGCAGAGCTGGGATCTAAACCCGGACTGCCTGACTCCACCACAGTCCTTTCCCGGTGCAGCAGGAGGGTTCTGAGAGGGCCCAATAGCACAGCGCCTCCTACCTGGTTCTGCCTTGGAAAACAAGCAGGAGGACTGCCCCTTAGGGGGAGGGGTGGTCCTTGTTCCGGGGGGAGGGGTTTCCTGGGGCAGCCAGAGACTGCAGAGCCTGAGGGACATCGGACTCCTGGTTGAGGGGGCAATGGTCCTGGGGCAGGGATGGGAAAGGGGAACTGGACAGGGTGGCCGGCCATGCTGCACCTTTGAGGTGCTGCAGGACCTGCAAGGCTGGGAGAGTTGCCTGTTTTCTTGTCCTGAGAGATGGACAGTCAGAACCGGACGACCGCTAAGGTCTGTTTCTACAGCAACACTCTTGGGTGCTCTGGCCCGATGACCCAAGTTTTCTGACACACTCAATGTCCTCTCTTCACCCCTCACCCCACGCCTTGCCGCCCCCAGGGGCCTCAGCCTTGCAATGCAGTATCCCCTGCACACTCCGATACCGACCGCCCTGCAGCGAGCACACCAGGCCAAGCCTGCTGATGTGTGGGTGGAGACACAGGGGCCAGGGCCTGGCGATCAGGACTGGCCGTGCTGCACAGTGGGAGGGTCTCCCGACACAGCCTGGGTCTGGCCCAGCTCACACTCTCCTTCCCTGGCTGACTCAGGAGGAGCCACTGCCCCTCTCTGAGTCTCAGTTTCCTCATCTATGAAATGGGAGAGGAGGGCTATGACTCCTGATGGACTTCCAGCTCTATCTGTCTCTGAGACGTCTCAGAGGCCCCGGGCTATGGCCATGGTAGGGATGCCCAGGTTCCCCACTGCCTGCCTACCCCCTCCTCCCGGACCCACCCCAGACCCTTCTCTGCCCGAGGAGGAGCAGTGCCCTTTGCCCTCCCTCCCTGTCCTCTCCTCTCCCCACTTCCTCCCTTCCCGTTCTCTCATTTTTGAGAGCGCGTCACTGTGGAGGACTCTAGGAGTGTGGCGCTGAGTTAGACCCTGGGAGTGTGAGCTGTGGGTGTGAAGGGGGACGCAGTTCTCCCCCCAGGGGCACCCATTCTGGTTAAGGCAGATCGGCAACCACAGCCCACCTGGGGCGTGGGATGTGTGCTGGAGATTGGAGGCCACGGAGGGAGGGGGAAGTTGGAAGGAGGATGAGGAGGCTGCAGCCGATCTGGATCTTGAAGGATGAGCAAGAAAACTCCCCATTAGCAAGGAAGAGAGAGGGCGCCGGCATGCGCAAGGCACAGAAGCCAAGGACATGAGGCGTGTTCAGGGAAGGAGGGTTAGGTGGTTGGTTGGAGGTTGTGTGCAGGTGGGGAAGTGCGGGAAGCTGGGCTCCCACTGAGCCAGAAAGGAGGATCTGGGCCAGATAAGGAGGACTTTCGACTTTATCTGTTTATTATAAACCGTGTCTATTAATAATGATATGCTAATAATAGCAAACACAGTGCCCTCTATTTCAGGAGCTGTTCTAAGCACTCCGTACATGTTCCATTCTATCGTCCCTCAGCCCCTACAGGGTACAGTGGGGCCTAGACTTACGAGTGTCCCGACTAACGAGTTTTTTCAGATACCAGCTGTCTCTCAGCCAATTTTCTGCATTGAGTTGATAGAGTAATTTGAGTTAACAAGCTCCTTAACGAGCTCGGTCTCAGAATGAATTAAACTCGTAAGTCAAGGCCCCACTGTATATCCTATCAGCATCCCCATTTTCCAGATGAGGAAACCGAGGCATGGAGAAGTTAAATTGTCTGCCTAAGGGCTTGCAGCTGAAAGTGACACAGATTCAAATCCAGGCAGTCTGCCTCCAGAGCCTGTGCTCCCAGCCACCAAGGGGGGGGGGGGGACGCACCCCTGGGGGGTGCCAGCTGCCCAGGGCCGAGGTTTCCTCTCCAAGCCGGGTCCTCCTCCCTGCGGAGCCGCTGTGACTCAGGCGCTCTTCCAAGCAGAAAGGTGAGGGGCAGCCAGGAGCCGGGGTTTAGGGGGAGCATCTGTGCCCAGCTCTGAGCAGCTGCCTCCATTTTGATCTGATTACTCCCATCCTCTCTCCATGGGCAGGAGGTAGCACCTGCTTTTCATGGTCTCAATTAAGCCCCATTTCGGTTTTTATTCACTTAGCACCAGGTTGGGAAGAATCGTCTCCAGAGCACAGATGAGGAGGTGAGGAGGTGGCCCTCTGTTTCCATTCTGTTACCATGAGTAGAAAGACTTGCCCAGGGCCCTGGGCTATGAGAAACAGCTGAGCAGAGTGGCTGCACACCTAGATTCCAGGGCCCAGGCTGTCTGGGCTCGAATCCCAGCTCAGTATCCATGTGACCTTGACAAAGTTACCTACCTGACCTTTCTGTGCCTCCGTTTTCCACCTGTGACAGGGAGATGCTGGTAATTGATGCCTAACCCACAGTGTGGTTGTGAGAGTGCAATGAGATAATGCGTGTACAACAGCACAAACAATGCCTGGCACTTAGTAAGAGCACAGTAAGTACTGGTTGGGACAATATCGCAGGACTAGAGGCTCGGTGCACAAAATTAGTGCACGGGTAGGGTCCCTAGGCCTGGCCAGAGATCAGGGCCAATCAGGTTCCCTGCCTCCCCACCTGCCTGCCTCCTCCTTCCCTCACTCCTCAGTGCCCCACCACTGCCACCGGCTGCCTGCCATGTTCCGCACTGCCCCCTGGTGGTCAGCGCACGTCATAGCGAGCGATCAAACTCCCGCTCTCCCGGTTGAACTCCCAAGGGGACAATTTGCATATTAGCCTTTTATTATATAGGATTGTTAGGGGATTATTCAAGAATGTGGAAGTAGCTTGTAAATTTCCAAGCTCTGGGCCAACACAAGGGATCCATTCTCCTCTTCTGCCTTGGACTTCTGCCATTTGTGCCTGACCTCACCCCTCCGAAGGGTCAGGGGGTCAAGCCCATGATCTGTGTCACTGCATTCAGTAGGCATGAATCAGGTGTCTTGGCAGGCAGTCCTGCCTCAGTTTCTCTGAGAGCCCCAGCGTGAGCCACACTGGGAGCTGAAGCGAGCAGATGACCTCCTGGCCGGGGCCAGCCTGCTGCTTGGGGCTTTCTGGACAGGCCCATCCAGTCCCTGGGCTGCCTACAGTGCACCACCCTGACCCAGGGTGCCCTGCGGGCAGTGTCTGCTTGGAGGGGGCAGAGGAAGACCTCCCAAGCCCCCTCCTGCTCTGACTTGACAAGAATCCAGCTCTTCTGGGGGCCAGAGGCCTCCTGCACCCTGCCCCTCGGGCTTGGGGGCTCGGAGCGGGGACACCTCAGCAGGAGCCGGCGCTTTGCTGGAGAGGCAGGTGCAGGAGAGAGAGTTTTTTCCCTTCTGCAGTTTGCATTTACTTTTCCAACAGGTCAGTGAGCGCAGAGCCAATTCAGAGAATTGCCGAGGCGGCAGCAGCAGCTGTGTGCTCAGCCCAGCCTATCAGTCAGCCATCAGGGCGCTAACCAGGAGAGGCAGCGCCGCCCAAAATCGCAGAGGCCTCGGGGTGTGGCGCCTCTCAGTGAAGCTGCCGCTGCCACTGCCGCTGCCCGGCACCTGGCCCAGCCTCCAGCTCCTGGTGGCGGGTGGCCGCTGTGTCCAAGCCTCTGAGCACCCCAGCAAGCAGTGCAGGAGGCAACTGGGCTCACACAACACCTGCACACACGAGTTCAAATTCCAGCTCGCATCCACCAGCTGGGAGACCCGGGGCAAGTTCCTTAACCTCTCTGAACCTCGACTTTCTTATCTGTAAAATGGGCGCAGTAACAGTACTACTTACAAGGCTCCTGGAAAAACTTAGTAAGATTCACATGGAAAGCATCGTGGTAGTCAGTATGTGGGCCAGAGCAAGTACTCCCTATGCCTGTAATTATGATCAAGAGATTATAGACATGAGTCTCTGATCCAAAGTGGTCCACATTGGGTGGTTCAGATTCCATGGGACTTCGTTTTTCCATCTGGGTAGGTAACACAGAGACAGCGGCAGGAATATTCTCACTTGGTTTTCACAAAGGTTTTTGAGCACTTACTGTGTGCCAGGCTGAGGGCTGGTTCTGAAACCGGGTGAGACAACTTGAACAGGACACAGCCCCTTCCTCAAGGAGCTCACAGGTCTGGCTGGTGTGCAGATATGGAACCCCCAGGATTAACTGAGAAACTACAGGAAAAGGGGCATGGAAGCCTAGAGGAAGAGGAAGAGACTGGCTCTGCTGGGGACCTTGGCCACTTCTGAGGGGTGACCTGTGCGGACACTGGATAGGGCCGGGGATGCCCAAAGCAGATGGGGCAGGTAGAGGGGGTGGTCGGCAGTTTTCCTGGTGCCAGACCACGGAGGGCCTTCAATGTCAAACCTAAGGCCCACGTGTTATATCCCCAGCAGTAGGTCCAGGGCATCCGCCGCCCCAGCCTCACACCGGGGGTAGGGTGCTGGCTCAAGGTAGGGTACAGCCCTGTGCGGAGAAAATGCCCTGTTTGCAGAACCAGATAGTCCCTGGCTGCCCCAGAGCTGCTGGGTGAGGGTGGTGTTCTCGTGCTCTGAGAGGGTTCTCCGTGTCACAAAAGGCTAGAAAACAATTTCTTTACATAACAAGTCTCCTTGGTGTCTTTTCTTTTTTTTTTTTAAAGGAAATATACTTGGTATGCAAGACATGTCAGACCTCTGCATTCAGCTCCTGGCCATCATTTCTTTCTTTCTTTAAAAATCTTCCAATTGTGGTAAATACACATAACATAAAATTTAACCTCTTAGCCATGTTCAAGTGTATAAAGTGCTCTTGTGTAACCGGTCTCCAGCACGTCTTCATCTTGCAAAACTGAAATGTTATATCCAGTCAAAAATAACCCCCCACTTCTCGCTTCTCCCAGCGCCTGGCAGCCTCCTTCTACTTCCTGTCTGCGTGACTGACTCCAGGTGGCTCACATCAGCGGAATCATGCGGTCTTAGATTTTCCTGATTGGCTTATTTCACTTAGCATGATGTTTTCCAGGTGCATCCACGTTGTCACACGTGTCAGCATTTCCTTTGCTAAGGTTGAATAATATTCCATTTCGTGGACATACCACAGCTTGTCACCACTCCTCTCTCGGCTGTTGTGAACGCTGCTATGAGCGTGAGTGTGCAAGGATCTGTTTGCCTTTGTGCCTCGCCTTTCTTGGGGGTGTACGCTCAGAAGTGGAACTGCTGGATCCTCTGGCAACTCTACGTTTAATTTTTTTAAGACCCACCTACGATTTCTGGCCTTAGCCTCTTAGCCACGGGAGGAACTTCAGAGACCACACCGCTCCCCTTTTTCTGCTGCCATGTGAGTTAGTGGCACCTGGAATTTGGGGCGCTCAGTGCGTGCCTCTGGCACCTTTAAAGACAGCTCCAGGACACCCCACGGCAGCGGGGCCATCCTCCCTTGTCAGTAGATGGCGCACAGGAGCCCAGAGGCAGAGGCCACCGAAGCCGCACAGCCGGCCAGGCGGGCGGGTAGGCGGCTCGCAGTGCGGTCCAGCCCACAGGGCGCTGGGACCTTCCTCTTTCCACTTCAGGAGGCAGAGGCCCCCTCTCCAAGCCCTGGGAGGCCCAACAGGACGACGAGGGTGCGGCGGGCTGCTGTGAAAAGGGCTCCGCATGGGGCCCCCGACCTCGCCTTGCGCCCCGGGTGAGTCATTCTCTCCTTGTGGGCCTCAGTTTCCCCTCCTGTGCAGAGGCAAAGGGCAGGCGGTCTCTCTGGGCCCTTGCACTTTGCTCTTCCCCATCAGAGGAAGCCTCCTTTCTGGGGTGTTTACCAGCTCCCCCTAGTGGACACACCAGTGGTCCTTGGTTTGGACCAAGGCTTCCCAAGCTCCAAGATGCTCTCTGTTTTGCAGGTGGGGAAACTGAGGCTGTGGGAACAAAAAGACTGAAAAGAGGGTGGGTGAGAACCCAGGCACCCAGGCTCCCCAGACTAGGGCATCCAGCCCTCCCTTCCTCGCTCCCTCCTCGCCAGGATGGAAGGGACTTGCCCCAGCCCCTGCAGGAGCTCTGCTGTCTGCCTCCCAGCAGCCCCCAGGGGTGAACATTGCTGGGGACCAAAGGGAACAGCTGTCCTAATGCCTTCACCCTCCAGCTCCCAGGAGGCTCAGTGCCCTCAGGGCCAGCCTGTCACTGGAGCTCATTAAGGATGCATGAGGTTCAATATGTGGGTGAGACCAAGAGGCAGCGGGGGCTGTGATACGCTTCCCCTCCCGCCCTGGCGGCCGGCGCTGTGGACGCATTAGGTGGTGGCCGATATCACTTATTTATTACCGAGCACTTAGGCAGCCGCACTGGGCTCTTGCTCAGAGCGCCCTCCACCCTCCTGCCACCTACCAGGCCCCTCTCCTTACCCAGGCCTCCTCCTTCCTGCTTCAGCCAGTTCTGTCCTGAACTGCCCAGGCAAGGGAGGGGGGAGGTGGTTCGAGGGAGGGGGGAGGTTGAGACACACAGAGGGCAGCCAATCAGAGCCACACAGTGACATCTGGGGCGGGGTTACCATTGCAGGTATGGACCCTCTCAGAGAGGGTAGGAGACTCACTCAAGGGCACACAGACTCACTCGACAGACCCCAGTCAAGTTCATGCACTGTCCTGCTGAGCCCTCCAGCCTGCGTGGAGCTGCACGGGGGTGAGGGCAGGAGGAATCTGGTCCCGGCAGCGTCAGTGACCGCACACACGGTGGCTCTGCTTCAGATCCCAGCCTCACTCCTGATGACAGACGGAGGCTGCAGGGCTGGTCTGGGGTCCCAGCATGGGCTCTGCTCCTTCCTGGCTAGTGTGCCTGTGTCACGCACCAGCTTCCCGGGCGGCTGCTGCAGTTCTCATGGCGGGAGTCACACTCAGGGAACCGTCCTGCCTGGCCAGGCTGTGAGCCCGTGCGATGATGGCGTGGGTCTGAGGAGCTGGCTGCTGTGATACCCTGTGGTCAGAGCATGGTGCTCTCGGGGGAAGACGGAACCTGGAATATCCTGCGGGAAGACCTGACCCCCAGTCTGGATTCCAGAAAAGTTCATCTCTGACTACCTCCAACCCCAGGAGGCCCAGCCAGGGGGGACAGCCAGCCAGGCCCTCTCTCCCCCTTCCATCTTGTTGTCATTGAGGTCAGAGCCACAGCGGTCTGAGGAGCCTTGTCTAGACACTGAGGCCCAGAGAGGGAAAGGGGCAGGCCCAGGGTCACACAGCAGTCAGTGGAGGAGTGTGGCCAGTCCCATGCCCCTAGCCCTGTGCTGCCTGCAGTGGGGGTGTGGGGCCTGGCTCAGCAGAAAACGTGCAGAATCTCAACCTTCTCCCCGAGGGAACGCTGACAGCAGGGGCCATGGGCAGAGCGCCCTCTCCCGGGATTTCCCTGGAAGTGAGGCGGGAAGACAGCGGGGAGCGATGGAAGAGGCTTCGGAAGGCCCAGACCTCTGGCCTCGCTGGCCTGAGGGATGAGGGAAGAGGCCTGCCAGTCACCGTGTGCCCAGGATTGGGTTTAGGGCTGGACCCGGAGTGCGGGATTCCGGTCACAGGGGAGCGGTCATCCTGGCCTCCTGGTAGCATTTGGGCCTCACCCAACCATGCTCATGGTGTCCACCTTCCAGCTGAGAAATAGACTCAGCCGGTTAATGGTTTCCCAGGCTGCACTGCTCTGATTCTGCTGTGACCAAGCCCAGCTGCCCCGGCCTTCAGCGTCCACCCTGTTACCTTCCTGTGCACCTTCGGGCACGTCCAGGCCAGGACGCAGGCTCTGTCTCTCTCGGGCCCTGCCCCCTCCTGGGACGGGCTGTGCTGGGCCTTCTGCCTGCTTCCCCTTGCCCTCTGGGCTCTCAGGTCAGAGCCTGGCCACGGTGGGCACACAGGCTGCCCCGGTGCGTGGTGACTTCGGATTTAGCACACTCTCATGCCATCGCCACCCGCAGGCTGCGTCAGCAGCTGCCTGGTGAATAATTCATCGAGCCTTGTTTATTCTTCCCTTCCTGGCTGTGAGTGGCACTCAAAACTCCACCACAGCCCTCTTCCTCCCCGCCCCTCCCGCCCCCCCTCCCCCCCCCCCGCCCCCCACCGTCCCCCAGCCTTCCAGGTCCAGCTGCCCTGGCCCTTCCCCCTTCTCCAGCTTGGCCACCAGAAACCTGCTCCAGGATCGGGCCATGGGCATTGGCCATGAATTATTCAGGCCTCCTTTGGCTGCAGCCAGGATGACTATGGGGCTGGAGGAGAGGCTGGGCCATTCGGTCTCCCACTCAGGGCACGTGGAAGGAGCGTGTGGGAGGCAGAGATGGAGACATCTCGGGGCTGCAGCTTCCATCGGTCAGCAAGGCGGGGACACGTCCATCAGAGGGGACAAGACAGCCCCTCCGGAGTCAAGCAGCCCCGGCGTCAATCCTGGCCCTTCTACTTTGCTGTTGAGTAGCCTTGGGCCAGGCCCTTAGCCTCCCTGTGCTCAGTTTTTCCATCTGTAAAATGGGGACGGCCATGGTTCCCACCTGGCGGGACTGTCGTGCAGAGTAGACGCGAGCTCACCCTTCCTGTTCTACCCACACACGGCGCTGTATTGCCGTGGCTTGGCTGTTTCCCTCTCCCATCGTCCTGCGAGCTTTCTGTAAGAAGGTATCGGGCTGTGTGTCTCTTGGCATCCATGAACTGGTCCTGAGATGGCTCCTTGTAGTTGCTTGGTAAATGCTTGCTGAATGAGTGAATAAATGAATGAGTGAGAAATTGCTCCCCAGAGATGCAGGGGGCTGATTTATGAGGCAGCGAGAAAGCTCCTGATTGCTGGGAGTGCTCCACTGGGTCATGATTCGCGGAGAGAGGAAGGATGCCCTGTGAGAGAGAGGCTCTTCAAGGCCCCGCCCCCCTCGTTAAGCAGCTGTGGTTCTAGGTTTCAAGGAGGGCATGTGGGGGGTAGGAAGAGGAGCTGGTGGCAGAGGACGGTGATTGATGGTGATGATGGTGATGATGATGATGATGGCAATGATAATAAAGGGACACATCCTATGGCTTGAGGTGGAGTAAAAAGACAGAAGAAACAGCTGACCCACTGGTCCAGCCTATCAGATATTGTGCTCTTCATGGGCAAGGACGGTGGCTTCGCCTCCGTATTCTTGGTGCCTGGCACACAGAAGGCACGCGACAGCAGTTCGCTGAATGAATGAGCGCCCTTAGTCCTTGGGAGCCGCAGGACGTATCCCCTCCCAACCCAGTGTACAAACTCCTCCATCTGCCCTGAGCCAGCTTCCATGCTCTTTCCTCTTGTCCTTTGCCTCAGTTTCCCCAGCCAAAAAAATGGGTCACGTAAGTTGCTTCCCTTCCCTTGCTAACCTCATCCGAACTGGCTGGTTTTGAATCCCTGGCCATCAGGCTTCTAGCAGCCACAGCCTGGGGGGTGGAGAGTGGGGAGGGGGTACTAGGCTTACACTGCAGAGCACTGATAAACTATTTTGATATTTCTGTTACTTTCAGAAAGACAGCTTTCAAGATTGAAGACCAGGTGGTGTTGGTCTTTTTTTGGAGGTGCTAATTAATAATTTAACTCCATGTAATGATAATTTTATCTTGTTGCCGTTTGTGGATTTGTGATTATCTCATCTATCCGGTGTCTGGTGCTCAGCATGGAGCAGCCCCCCCGCTGTTTCCCGGGACGTGCTGCTGGGAGAACCTCCCTCTGGAGAGGAGCCGGGAGAGGCACCTGCACGGAGGTCTCCCAACCCAAAGGCTTCCTGGAATCTCTCGGGGCTGATGCGTCTGGGAACAGAGGATGGAGCCTGGACCACGGCTTCCATCATCTCCGCTTCTGTGGAAATGGACATCAAGAAGAAGCCAGTCTCAGCCCCTCATCGGCCTGGGAGAATGTGACAGCTGGCCCCACCCTGTCCTCTGCCCACAGGGGGACTGAGGCTAGACCCTGGGAGGGTAGTGTAGCAGCCAGTCACAGAGCCTGTCCTGGAGCCCAGGTCCCGCCTCCCAGCTAGGTCATTCTGCCCTCCAATGTAGCCCTCCTCCGTGCTAGCTGGCCATCCTTCATGCCCCTTTCCCTGAACTAAGAGCCCGGGAGTTGGGAGGGGAGTGGTCCAGGAGCATTTGAATGGAGCTGAGGGATGAATTCAGCCCACTCCTCCCGTGAAGCCTGGGGCCCAGGCCCCGGCTGCCCCTCCTGCTGGCAGCGAAGAGAGGAGGAGAAGCCCAAAGGAGATTGGCAGGCAGGGCTGAGAGCCTGAGCGTAGGCGGAACCCTTTGGTGGCCTGGCTTCGTGTTCTCCATCGCAGCGGTGATCCTGGCATCCCCTTGTCTAGAAGTGGGTGGGTTTAGTTTCCACTTTTGCTGAATCTAAACGTGTGGCTTAGATTCAATTGACCAGGCAGAGACGGCTGTGGAACAGGAGCTGGGAATGTTCTGAGCTTAAACGCTGGGGCAGTGGAGACGAGCAATGCGGTTGTAGCAGGAGGCAGGGGCCAGGCTCTGAAGGGCTATGGTCAAGGTTGTTTTCAGCCTCTGAAGGATTGGAAGCCAGGAGTGACCTTTGCTTCCAGGAGTCTCGGTTATCTTTCCTGCGACAGGAGGGAGAGAGCTCAAGGGAAATGTTGGAGGCAGCGTCGGCGCCCCGGCTGGGCCCAAGTCCTGCTGCGTCTCCTGACAACTGGATGGGACTGCGGAGAGGGTGACTCTGCCTGGCCCTCCTCACTGTCCATCAGGGTTCTCGGTTTCCTCTCCGCCCAAAGCTGGGCTAGAGACCAGGCCCCGGTCTGGCCTCTGCCCAAGCTAATGAGATGCTAATGTTGTAGACCAGATTGGCTGCAGCATCAAAGTGTTTGGGGACCCCCCTGACAGCCTGAGATGCCCCCCAGCCCTCTGGGCAGCTCCAGCTCCAAGCCAGGAGTTCTCCCAGCCACTGTACCTGTCACTTCTCGTTACAGCTGATGCCTGCTGTGCCTGCCGGGGACCACGGGGCACACATGGCCACCTCCCCTTCCAGAGCTCCCGGGTCTGGCGGGTCCCTGGGGACCCTGAGGCTTCCGCGGTGCCTGGGCCGGGTCTTGCTCATTCCAGATCTCACATGACCTCTCCTGCCCAGATCAACACGAGACGTTTCTTTGTTTTGACTTCTCCTACCCAGGGCTTGCCACAGTGTGCGTTCAGACAAGTCTCCATTGTGACACAAGCTCTCTCCCCTGGATGCTTAGAACTCAAAAACCTGAGAAGGTCAGACCGAACCCTCATTAATGACCAGTGAATACAGGTGTTTGGGTTGGTTTTTTTAAGCATTAGTTTTTGATTTGCTTTAAAAACTGTCCAAATAAGATATATGCAAATTAAAAAACATGTAAAATACCGAAAGGCTTATAATACAAAACCCATTCTTTCCCCACCCTTCCTACCTCCACTCTTGCTCTCCTGGGGACGACACATTTTAAACTCTTTCAGCTGCATCTTCTGCTGCCCGCTGTCCTATCTATATATATAAAAGCCTAAGCAACCGTCCAACCACTCAACTGTCCAACCTGTAGCTATGATGCGCAATGACCACCAGGGGGCAGATGCTCCAGCTGTAGCTATGATACACACTGACCACCAGGGGGCAGACGCTCAATGCAGGAGCTGCTGAGCTGCAGTGACTTGGCAGCTGCAGTTCTCCGGTGAGGCACCTGGAACCAGAGAGGAGGGAGCCCGAGAACTGCCCTCTTGCAATCCGGGAGCCTTTGGGGCTTGATGGAGAGCTGGTTTCGGCCCGATCCCTGCAGGTCAGGCCAAGGGACCCCACCAGTGCATGAACCAAAGCACCAGGCCTCTAGTTTCTAAATAACATGCCGATGCCACTGTTTCTTGCTTTCTCCCTTTTAGACATCATCCATTGCCTCCCTATTCTATGGACAAGGATTTCACTCTGATACCCTCCCACTCTGTCCCTTCCTCCTCAGAGAGTCATAGTGTTCCTTTTTGCCAAATCTAGAACATCATTGTGACCATGTAAACGTGGCTCACTTCATAATCAAGAGATCGAGTCATTGTTCCTTTCTCGTGTATTTTTTTTTTTCTGGTGTGGCCAAGACCGGACTGATCAGGTACCCACCTCTTCCCCTACATTTCTCAACTTTCCCTCCCGTTGGGTCAGGATCGGTGACTAGATTGTTCCTTTGGATTCAGAGCCTGCGTGCCTCTCCCATCTCCTCTTCCCTGGCGAGGAGACTGTGCGGGCCATGGCTTCAATGTCTGCAAATACAAAAAGAGGGGCTGCCCGCTCCGTATAAAATGTGATGTGTGAGAAATAAACTTATCGTTTGCCCTGATACCCAGTATTAACTATTTGGATAAATATCCCCAAAGGTAATGATCACCTCACGTTTTCAAATGCATCATTTTATTTTATTTTTATTTTTTATTATTGTTTTATTGTTTTATTACTTAAAGTATTACAAAGGGTATTACATATGTGTCCCTTTCTTTTTCCCCACCCTTGACAATCCCCTGGCCTCCCCTACCCCCAGTGTCTTATGTCCATTGGTTATGCTTATATGCATGCATACAAGCCCTTCGGTTGATCTCTTACCACCCTCCCTCCTGCCCCCCAACCCTCCTCGGCCTTCCCGCTGCAGTTTGACAATCTGTTTGAGGCAGCTCTGCCTCTGTATCTATTATTGTTCATAAGTTTATAATGGTCTTTATTATCCATGAATGAGTGAGATCATGTGGTATTTTTCCTTCATGGACTGGCTTATTTCACTTAGCATAATGCTCTCCAGTTCCATGCATGCCGTTGCAAATGGTAAGAGTTCCTTCTTTTTCACAGCAGTCAAATGCATCATTTTAAAAAACATTTCCAAATAGTGCACCAGATCCGCCACGCCATTATTATTCATCTGTTGTTCACAAGCGTTGTTTTACCTCAGCTCATCCATCGCTCCCCGCTCCCTCCCTGCATTCTTTCCTCCTGGGGCCCTGACCTTCTTGCTTTAACCTGACCCGCTGCAAAGTTGTCCGTCCTGGGCACTTCCTCTGCCAGGCTCCGGTGTTGAGTCTCCTGCTTCCTGGATTCTATTTTTTGGTTTCGTTCCCTCTTTTGCTGGAGCATATCCTTTGGTAGCTCACTCAGAGAAAGTGTGTGCAAAGGGAATTTCCTGGATCCTTCCGTATCTAAAAGCCTTTCATATTCTCAACTTATATTTAGTGGCATGTCCAGATGTAGAATTCGATATGGAAAACAATTTCCCTGGAGCATTTAAACTGCATCACTGTTATCTAGTATCCGGTGTTGCTCCTGAGAAGTCTTACGGCCGTCCTGACTCCTGCTCCTTTGTAGGAAACCTTGCTGACGCTTTTGGGGTCATCTCTTTGCATGTTCTGACTTTTTACAATAACATGCCTCAGGGGTGGATCTATCTATTGTCGGGGCACTAGTGTCCGGAGATCTATCTATTGTCTGTAGGCCCTTTAGGCCCTGGCATCTGGAGGTTCATCTCTTTTAATGCTGGGAAATTCACTTGGACTATTTTTTTGATAACCCTCTTCCTTCTATTTTTCTCTGTTGATTGGGTACCAGTTCCTGGGTTGATCCTTGCATTAGCCATGGTTATTGGGTACCAGTTCCTGGGTTGATCCTTGCATTAGCCATGGTTACAATGATGCTACAAATGGCTTGCACCGTAATTACTTACTCTCAGGAAACTGTGGCTGAGAGTCACTGACTTAGGCTGGACTCGGTCGAGTGGCTAATGGTGACTGGCCTTACGCTCCGATCTCAGAGTTTGCTAGGGGGATGGTTGATCTAGGATGGGATTGTCAGAGCAGTTTAGCTCTGCTCCAAATGTTTCTCACCCTTATTGTGGGGCCAGTGGTCTGGGAATGGTCTCAAGGGGATGGCTGAGAGGCAAGAGCCGATGACATAAGAGTTTTAAAGCCTCTGATCAACCTCTCTCCCCCACTAATATCAGACGGCAAGAGGCCTCTTTCGTGGGGGATAGGGGGGCTGTATTTGGGTATTAGGATAAGTAAAGATCAGGGCAATCAGCACAATCTACCACAATCCTTTAAATGGTATAATTTTCTTTTTTTCCCTAGGTTTGCCATATTGATCTAATTTCAAGATTTCATTGACAGCTTTTTACAACCTGTGTTGTGTGTTTTATTTCACATTTCAGAATTCTAGAGTTCTTTCTTGTTCTCTAGTTTTCTTTTTCATAACCTCCTATTTTTATTTTATGAATGCAATATATCTTCTACCTCTTCTTTAATATTTGCTGGAGGTTTTCCATAAGGTCTTTTTTGCTTGTTTGTTCGCTTTTTAACATTCTTTACATGATCTCTTTCCCCCCTGGCTTGTCCACCTCGCTTTGCTCTGCCTAGTCTCCTGGTGGGATAGCACAGGGCATGTGGGCTAGAGTGTGGCTATGGGGGCTGACAGCCGAGGCCATAGCGCAAGTCTGTGGCTCACAAACCAGGTGACTGTACGTGGGCGTGGCCTTTCTTTCTCAGAGTCCTCGTCTGTTAAATGGGAACAGAAATAGTAGCCTGCCGAAACCGGTTTGGCTCAGTGGATAGAGCGTCGGCCTGCGGACTCGGGGGGGTCCCGGGTTCGATTCTGGTCAAGGGCATGTGACTTGGTTGCGGGCACATCCCCAGTGGGAGATGTGCAGGAGGCAGCAGATCGATGTTTCTCTCTCATCGATGTTTCTAACTCTCTATCTCTCTCCCTTCCTCTCTGTAAAAAATCAATAAAATATATTTTAAAAAAAAAATAGTAGCCGGCCTCACGGACCTGTTGGGAGCATCGGAAAAGTCACAGGCGGAAAGCACCCGGAAGCATCTAGAACACAGCGAGAAGCCTTAGTTATTTGCTTTGCCTGTTGGAACCAAAAGCTGATGGGCAGCTTCCTGTCTAGCGGCAAAGCTCGTGGAAAGTGCACTTTCACATAGCGTGTGGGGCGGGAGCCTGCTCTTGTAACTGGACATCATATTGCATGTGAAGTTGTTTTCTCCCTACTCAGAGCAGTTCCCCGCAGTGAAGACGGCAGTGAGGAGCTCTGTGATGGGCGGGATGAGGAGCTCAGGGCTCCCAGTGGCGTCTGTTTAGGCTTCCACTTGATCCCAGTGTCCAGCTCCAGCCCCGCTCTCACCTTCAAAGCGCTGGTGCCTGAGCCCCTAGCATTTGCCATCATTCTGGGGGGTTCTAGGAGAGAAAGACGACATAGAGGTCAAAGCTGTGCTTTTGATGTGTGAGCTGCAGGAACCTCTTGTTCAAACGAACGTTCCATGGCAGGCCACGTGTGAAGCAAAGGAACCCAGAGCCGCCCTGGCTGGGCCTGGAAGCCCCACTTCCTCTTCCCCCACCTCCTCTCCCCCCACCAGCCTCCTCTGAGACTCTGGTTCTTTCTGTGTCTGAAAACCCTGAGACGCAAACATCCCTGCCCTCATTTTACACGCGGCCAAGCCCAGCTGGGCGGGGAAAGGGTCTGGAACTTGACCTCTGACCTGCCACACCCCGCTGCTTCTGAACAGAGGGGATGGTAGGCTGATTTCCATGTCACTGTTTTTTTAAAAGTTCGTCTCAACCCTCCCTTCTGGGTCTGGTTTCTCTGGTTCTGTCTTGACATTCTATTTTCATCCCTGCCACCTCCGTGGATAATGACAAGGGCCTCATAATTGCTTGCTACTTGCTGGGTAAAGTAGCTCTACCTTTGATTTGTCCCAAAATGTTGTCATCCCATAATTTGGTTCCCACCAGCCTCTGTGGTCTGTGCTCCCACTCGTTCCGGTCCATGGAGTCTCTGCTCCCCTCACCTGCACCCCACACACGTTTTAAAGGCCTCCCAGGCCTTAGATTCTAGCAGGCAGCCAGGGTGGAGCCCACCCCCACCCATGGGTTTCTCTGTCTCTCCAGGGAAAGATTCTATCTTCTTTTAAGATTCAGCACAAATGCCACCTTTTGGGAGAAGTCTTGCCTTGAGTAAATTATTTGATCTCTTGAGCTTAGTTTGTTCATCTGTAAAATGGGTGGTGTGGGGCCTGCCTTCCTGGGCTTTAGGGAAGGTTAAATATGTTAATGTAAGACTTGGCACAGTGCTGGTCACACACACAAAAAGAGGTTTGCTGAATCTTAGCTATTATTACTCTGTGTGCATTGATTAGAAAAGTGTCCCTTTCCGTCTCCTTGGTGTCTAATTTCTCCAGTAGAGGAGTGGGTCTCAGCTCTGACTACACGTTAGAATCACCTGGGGAGCTTCTTAAAAACCTGGTTGCCTGGGCCCATTTCAGATCAATTGACTGGACCTCTGGAGCCCAGGTGCTAGTATTTTTTTAAATATATTTTTATTGATTTCAGAGATAAAGAAAGAGGAAGCAAGAGATAGAAACATCAATGATGAGAGAGAATCACTGATTGGCTGCCTCTTGCATGCCCTACACTGGGGATCGAGCCTGCCACCTGGGAATCAAACTGTGACCTCCTGGTTCATAGGTCAACGCTCAACCACCAAGCCACGCCGGCTGGACCAGGCCCTGGTATTTTAAAAGTCTTCCAGGCCATGGATTCTGACAGATGACCAGCTGGTCTGTGAACTACCTGAGAGCCAACACCAGGTACTGCCAATTTTTATATCCTACATAGCACCTCACAACCAGGATCCCGTTACTGTTGAACGGATGAATAGATGAACACGTGCTCAACAAAGTCAAGGTTGGCATGAGAGGGTCTTTGTAGACGTGGGCCTTTCATTGAGGTTAATCAAGCTCAGGCCTGGCTGGCTGATCGAGGGCCCAGCACAGGGCCCTAGGAAGTACGTGTGCCTGAGGGTGGGGTTCTGCACCCCAGCCGGGCAGCCACCTGTACTTACGGCCTGTGACTCACAACGTGCTTTCCTTAGACCTCATTGCAATCCCATGAGTAGGTGCTTATTTTATACTTATTCTTCCTAGTGGTCCCATTGGATAGATGAGGACAGCGTGGCTCAGGGACATCACGACTTGCGCATGGTCTCCTGGTCAGCAAGCTGCAGAGCCAGGCCGCGGACCTCTGTTTTCTGACCTGAAGTTGGGTCCAGGGCTGTGGTTCCTCTTGGGGACACATGCGAGGAGGCCTGGGGAAGCTTCAGTGGTGGAACTCGTGTGCGTGTGTGTGTGTGTGTGTGTGTGTGTGTGTGTGTGTGTACTACTGAGTGACGCTACATGTATGACTGCTTGTATATTTCTTGCTGTGCTGTGTGGTGTGTGTGTCTGATTGTGTGTCCTGGTTGTGGTGTTGTGTGTCATGTGTGTTGATGTGTTGAGTATGTGCTGTGACTTCAGGAGCCCCTGGAGCTCCGCAGAGCCTGCTCCTGTGGCCACCAGAAGACCCCGTACCCATCTGGGAGTTCAGGGACTCAAGTGGCTGCCCCTGCCCAGCAGGGAATGTCCTCTCTCCCAGTCTGGGGTCCCATACCCTTGTGGGGACCCTTCTCTGTCCAGCACCCACACTTCCCCACCCCCCTGGCCTTGCTTCCTTCCAGAGAAGAAGAAGCAGTTGTGTGCAAAGGAGGAAGCTGCCTGTAGCTTTTCCTGTCCTGCCCGCTCACCACCCACCACCTTGCGCCTGCTGAGCCTTCCCTTCTGCCACGCTCGGCTTCTGTGGGAAATCTCCCTGGGCACCTTTACTCCCGACTGTGTGTTAATTGCTTCATCTCCAGGCTCCCCATCCACCTCAGAACTTATGGCAGGGTCACCTTGACACATAACTTTACCCCTGTTCCAATAGGAGGTGGGAGGGACAGCCAGGGGCCAGGTGTGCAGGTTGAGGGGTGCCTACGCCAAGACTGTGGCCACCACAAGGAGGATGCTAGGTATGCGGAGCGAAATGCCCAAATTGGGCTCTTACCACCCCTTCCTTCCTCCACTCCTGAACTGAAATGCAGAGGACCATCTCAGGGTTGAAGGTCCTTGCAAAGAGATGCCACCTGACTGCCAGGACCTGTAGGAAATGCGCCTTTTGAGCCTGTTTCAGGTCAGGGGAGGGGTCTTTTCCAGGGGACAGCAGGAAGTGGAGGGATGGTGGTCCAGAGTGTCATGGATTCATCTGCTTGGAGGCATGGGGATGGCTTCGGTGGGCCACGGTCTGCGGCATGCTGTCTCTCGTTAGTGACAGCGAGGCATTCTATTCCCACTCTCAAATGAGACATCCTCTTTCTGCAAATTCCCCCTCCCAACCTCACACTCATCCTCCGCTCCCAGCCCCAGCTGCTCACATCTTCAGTTCTTTTGTCCCTGGAGGAAAAGGGTTTCTTTCACCATCCTTGGCCAATGTCTTATTGTGCCAAGGGTGAACTGATGCCCAAGGCAGGAATTTTTTTTTCCAAGGGCACATGGTCTTAATTCTGGTCTGACCCTGTGACCACCCCACTGTGTGATGCTGGGCACATCACTGCTCCCCTCTGTGTCCAGTTTCTTTACCAATAAAAAATCAAGGACTGTGCAGCCACCCCATGCTCCATCCTGGTGCATCACAGTGGGGTTCCAGGGTTCTCCTGTGCAGGGACCCAGCCCCTTGGACCATCCAACCTAACAGTAAAGGAACTTCTTCCAAGGGAGGCTCAGGGACACTCAGAGGCCATGGTGGTGACAGGAGGCCATGGGTGGGGGGTAGGGGGGGCAGCTTCCTGACCTCAATCTCCATTTCCAAGGACAACCCAGATGGTGGTGGTGGAAGCATCAGAGTGACTGAGACAGAACTTACCAGCAGTGGAGAGACTGCCCAGACCAGGGCAGGGCCCACCAGACTGTGAGCCCCTGAGGGCATCTCTGGTTCATCTGTCTTTTTAGTTCTTCACATTCTGTCTCCTCAAAGCTGATGCTCTGTGAGTATGTGTTAAAGAACTGAATAACTAAACAGAGAAGAGATGATAAAGTTGGTTAGATAGTCGACCGAAGAAGAGGGGGATCTTGGGTTGCTGGGCCAAGTGGAACAAAACAGGGAGGGAAATGACAAGTTAGGATAGGTTAAGTTATGCTATGGTAACAAACAAACCCCAAATCTCAGTGGCTGAGCAATAAAGATTTATTCCTCATTCACACCACATGTCTGCATAGGTGGGCAGCTCCCATGTAGACATTTGTCATTGCAGTCACCCAAGCACCTAGGATAACGGAGCATTCCCCATCTTGGACATGTCCAATCACAGTGTTAGAAGAGACTGTTCAGGTCCTGCATTAGTAATTAACTAGACCAGGGGTGGGCAAACTTTTTGACTGGAGGGCCACAATGGGTTCTTAAACTGGACCGGAGGGCCGGAACAAAAGCATGGATGGAGTGTTTGTGTGAACTAATATAAATTCAAAGTAAACATCATTACATAAAAGGGTACGGTCTTTTTTTTTTTTAGTTTTATTCATTTCAAATGGGCCGGATCCGGCCAGCGGGCCGTAGTTTGCCCACGGCTGAACTAGACAGTATGAAAGTGACACTTGCACTCATACCCCATTGGTCAGAACTAGTCACATGGTATCTTTTGCTCATACCCAATTGGCCAGAACTAGTCACATGATACCAACAACAGCAGAGGACCAGGAAATACAATCCTAACATATGCCTGGAAGACAGAAATATCTGGTGAATAGCGATAAGGAGAGCAATTTAAGAATTAGCCATGGAGAGTTGGAAGGGGAGAGGTACAGCTGACATTTCAGATCTTCACTGACCCACATCCCAGAGCGCCAAGTCTGTGACCATGCTCCTTTAGAACCATGAAGCCATAAACAAGTCCCTGGAAGAGGAAGGGAGAAGGCAGGCTGCAGGTGAGTTGAACTGAGCGCCAGCTGTGTGCCTAGCTATGCTGAGTACTGGGAATATAAGATGGATACAGCTCCTTCCCTGATAGATCCAATAATTATATTAGAAACAGTGAAGTGTAAAATGCATGAAGATTTGATATCCTAGACCCACGGTGGAAACTGACCAGTAGAGGAAAAAGGAGGCAGTATGGTCTGTCGCTGCACTTAGTGGTCGCTGTATTTCCTCCTGTTGCCTCAAGGTTGGGGCTGCCCAACAAAGTCACAGGCCAGTGCAGTGACATGGTTTCTGACTCCTGCCTCTACCCTTACCACGCCCCTCAAGGTTAGAAACCATTCCTGGGGAGAACCAAACACTCACCCCAAAGTCTTAAAAGTGCATTAATGTTGTCCCAGTAAGTTACGTGCTCTTATTAAAGGGAGTCTTTCATTTCTATGACATTTTTACGGACATTTGCCTGGTGACATTGTGCTATCCTTGGTTTGAGTTCTTCAGTACAAAGGCCAAAATGAGAGAAAGAGCAAAAGAGAGGGAGAAAGAGAGAGTAAAAGAGAGAGAAAGAGGGAAAGAGAGCGAGTAGAAAAGGAGAGGAAGATCAGGAAGACTGGACCCCTTTGTTTAGGCAGGAAGTGTTTACTTTTCCATCATCTGGAGGGTAATCCCTCCTTCACCAAATTTGACTGTGTAATTTGGCTTGAATTGGGAAAACCAAAGGGCTTGGAGTTAATACTAAATGTAACAGTATCAGCAGAAGGAAGATGGGGATGGGGGGGAATGGCACATATATGCTCTCTGATGAGCGGCAGCTTCACTGAAGAATCATAGCTGCCAACAGTCTAATCCTTTTATGGCCCCCAGTGCCTCCAGAACGAAGTCCGAGGTCCTTAGCTCGACTGAAAGACCCTTCACGATATGTCTTCATCCTGTCTTTCCCTCGAGCTTCCCCTGCCCTTTGACACCCACTTGCACCCACACTCCAGTTCTAGGCTGCCTTTCCTGCACTCACCCAAACATGGCTCTGCCTCAGTGCCTTTGCATGTCATTTGTTCCCTCTGCCTGGGTTGCCTTGCAGTCACCTTCTTGGGAAATTCCTCCTCCTCCTTGGGGCCCTGACTCAAGGGCCTCCTACTCCATCAGCATCTGTCTCCTTTATGCCACTTCTGTCTCTTGGACAAATGCCCACTACAGTCCTTATTGTCCCAGCTGACAGTTTTTCCATGCTCGTCTCTGCAAATAGGCTGTGGAATCCTTGAGGGTGGTGATATTCCTTTTACTATCTGTTGTATTGAATATAAGTGGGGCTCAGTATACATTTCACAATATACTGAGCGAATGAATGAGTAAATGAATGAATGAATTGGAGAACATATAAAGGGGCACCTAGTGTAAGCTCCCACTCAAAACCAGAATTCCTTCTACAGCAGGGGTCAACAAACTACAGCCTATGGGCTGAATTCTATCAGGCACTTGTTTGTGTGAATAAAGTTTTATTGGAACACAGCAAGATGCATCTGTTGGCATATTGCTCATGGCCACTTTGGTACTACAGCAAGAGTTGAGTAGCTGGAATCACATGGTCCTCCAAGTACCTCCTACCTGGCTCTTGACAGAAAGGTGTGCCTGTCTCTGTTCTATAGCATTGGCTCCTAATCTGTTTTGGACTAGAGACATCTTTGAGAATTTGATCAAAAGCTTTGAAACTGAGTACATGCACATACACAGAACATTTTGCATTTAACTCCAGGAGGATCCATGACCCCTTGAATCCTGTCCATCAACCCCCTAGGGATCCGCCTAGGATACCAGGTTAAAAATTCTCTGACCCAAGCTAGGAAGACTAGAGCTGAGAAAGTGATGGAGAGCGTATTACAAAGTGGCTGGGGCAGCAGATAAGGGTAAAAGCCATGCCTTTGAAAAATCAAAGCTTAAAAAAGAGACTGCATTGCTTTAGCAGTGGTTCTCAACCTCCTGGCCCTTTAAATACAGTTCCTCATGTTGTGACCCAACCATAAAATTATTTTCGTTGCTACTTCATAACTGTAATGTTGCTACTGTTATGAATCAAAATGTAAATATCTGATATGCAGGATGGTCTTAGGCGACCCCTGTGAAAGGGTCGTTCAACTGCCAAAGGGGTCAAGACCCACAGGTTGAGAACCGCTGCCTTAAGGCATCTCTGACATATAGCTGGTACCTCCGGTCCCAGGAAACTCACTACTGTGCAGCATGCTGTGCTGGTACAAGACCCACAGCTTGTGGGGAAAGCCCATCATCACACTCAGCCGAGCTCTGGTAATGGAGCCCACTGGTCCTTCCGGATGTGGAGGTCCTGGGCCCATGGGCCTGGGCTGGCTTTGTGAGCTGATGAAGAGGGGCGAGGAGAAACCAAAAGGCAGGGGAGAGCCCGCCCACTCTGGTCTTCCGGAGGCACAGAGGGAGGGGGAGGGACGAGGAGCCAGGGCCATTATCATTGCTCAAATGCAGCCCCCCTTTCTGAAACACAAGGGGTGGGGATAGAATGTGTGTGCCTGAAAGCTAATGAAGTTGTGAGCAATAAGAGGCGTGAGGCCTCCGGGAAGCAAATTGTGGGCCAAATGAGCTCGTTTTTTAGCAGAATTATTAAATTAGCAGATGAAGGAAACACATTAGACATTATGAGCCTTGCTTTTAGCAGAGCCCTTGATGGAGGGTTGCGCAGATGCTTGCTAAATTCATTCCACACAGGGTTGGAGAAAAGCTGGCGTCACTGGGATCCCCAGTAGGAGGGACTGGGGCCAGGAAAGGTGATGTTTAATGAACATCTGGGCCAGGCACTGGCTTGGGGGCCTTAGATCCACCAGTCATTCAATCCCCACAGCCCCTGGCAGGGTAGGAGTGACTGTCCTCATTTCAGAAGGGAAGATGGGCTCCGAGGGGTGCAGTGCCTGGCCTCCGCTCCCTCAGAGTCTGTGGCTGAGGTCCTGGTTGAACCCTGGTCACCCTCAGTGCTCCTGACCCAGGGGTCAGACATACTTCCCTGCCGGGAGCTCTTGGACATGGAGCAAAGGGACTTGAGAGACTAGTGAAGGGAGAGGGTGAAATAAGAGCTGGAGTCAGGCAGGGAGGACCGAAGCCTCAGGTGGGATTGAGTCAGGATCAGGAGGGGAGGCTGGCCCCAGCTGCAGGGCTGATTCTGATCGCTGCCTTTAAGAAGGTGTGCTGAGCCCTAGCCAGTTTGGCTCAGTGGATAGAGTAGCAGCCTGCAGACTGAAGGATCCCAGGCTCGATTCAGTAAAGGACATGTACCTCGGTTCCAGGCTCCTCCCCAGCCCAGGCCCTGGTTGAGGCTCGTAGAGGAGGCAACCAATCGATGTGTTTCTCTCACATCGATATTTCTCCCTGTCTTTCCCTCTCTCTTCCACTTTCTCTAAAAATCAATGGAAAAATATCCTCAGGTGAGGATTAACCAAAAAAAAAGAAAGAAAGAAAAGAAAAGAAGGTGTTCTGAAAGGACAGGTGTTCAGAGAGGTCAAGCGCGTGGAGTCCACCTCACGTGGGGATGGTTGAGTGAGCAATAGGACTGTGTCACTTGCTTGAGATCTTCAGGGGCCTGTCCTGCAGGATGCTGGACACTGCTGTGGCCTCCGAGGGTCAAACTGGGTCAGCGACGTCTCCCACGGAGGCCAGGTGAGCGATACCCCCTTGTCCAGGTGAAGCTGTCCCTGCAGGAGGATCCAGATCAGAATCACGTGGCTCCTGTGTGGGAGCTGCCGGGAGGGTATGAGACTGAAGGCCAGGAGGCCGGGAGGCCGGGTGGGCATGAGACTGGAGGTTGAGAGGCCAGGAGGGCGTCAGTGCAGAATCCGGGGATGTCGGCAGCCTCGGGTGGGTTGTTTAGAGGAGCTGGTTAAGGGCAAAAGGTTCTCTGCGCACGTGCACGTGTGAGCACGCCTTCAAGTGGATGCTGATTTCTCTGCGTGTGCACGTTCAAGGTGGATGCGTTTGTCTGTCTGTTTGTCAGTGTGCCTGAGGGGGCCTGAAGGTTGTCTTGCTGTGGAGGGGTGTGCATACCTGCCCCTGGAAGTATCGGGCTTTGATGCGACACTGTGTGGATGTGTGTGTGATTGTGTGCGCACACGTACACACATGCGCAGACTACAGAGGGAGGCAATACAGATAAATCCTACTTTCAGGCTGCAGGAACAGGTCAGGCAGACAAATCTTGCCACAGCCCTCCGACCAGGCTCTCAGCCCCCAGAATTCCCTCTCTGGCCGCCATCCCTTATAATGGCATGGACACTCCATAGGGGACGCCGTGGGGTGGGCTGCGTCCATCTCATGCGGGCCTCTCTATCCCCACGCTGCATCCATTACCATCTCCACTCCTGCCTTTGGGCTCTTAGATTAGACAGTAACTGCTCAGTGCAAATCCCTCCTAATTGTTTCCCTAACAGAGGGGGAGGCGGGTGCTGTGGTGAAGCCCCTAATACTGGTTGCAGGACAGAAGAGGAGCCCTTCCCACCTTACCAGGCCCACCCTACGCCGTTCCAGCCGGGGTCTCCTGGATGGTCTCACGTGGGTCAGAGCTGCAGTGACCTTGCCATTCCTGAGACCTCTTCCGAGAGACATGCCCCGCTTGCTCTGTAGGCAGCCTGGAGAGGGCATGAGAGTCCTCTCTCAACCACAGCGCCCCGGTCCTGGCCCTGCTCCTGACCCACTAGATGACCTTGGGTTGAACCCTCTTTAGCCTCCGTTTTTCCCTGTCCGAAATGGGGCCAGGCTGTCTTGTCTGGATCCCAGTCATGGAGTTGGGGTGAATACAGTAGGGCTGTTATCTACTACGATGAAGGGCGGAGTCCTGTGCCCCATCTTGTTTGGGCAAGTCCTTTATCCAGAGATATGTTGGTAAGTGTTTGACAACTGGCTCCCTGTGAGGAGAAAGCCCATACTTGCAGTGTTTGCCCATTTCTCTGGTGTAAATGCTCCTACCGTGACTGATTTCAATCCACTGGCATGAAACCATTGAACACGGAGGTAGAAGGAGATGAGCACAGCGGCTCCTGTGAGCTGGTGGGAGCCGGTCCAGCCCATCACTGCCTTTCTCCTAAACAACCAATAACAGCCCAGCCAGAGGAAGAAGCTAAGTCAAGGTCAGGCAGGAAGCAAAAGGTCCAGCCGGAGTGCCGAGCGTTGGGCCTGAGTTAGAGGTGAGGCTACAGGATAGAGCGGGAAAGACTCAGGAAGGCAGGCACTGGGAGGATGAGGAACAGGTGGGAAGTGTGATGTGCAAGGAGGCGCAGGGTGAGTGGTTCAGGATGGAAACCACGTTTTTTCTAGGCGATGCTCAGACGACCCAATGCGGCTGGAATACAATATTGCCTCCTGCTGTTCCCAGGCCTGGGAGAGGGAGGAGGGTGTACGTGAGGATGAGGAGCTGGGCAAAGAGACAGGTGTTCCCTGAGCACAGGGATGACGTCTGAGCAGGCCATGCCAGGAAAGGGCAAATCCAATTCTGTAATTGTTGCTGCATCAATTCTGGTGACAGTCCCACAAGGGTGATGCCAAGGGCCCGGGGAGGGGGGATGCCCTGACTGACATCATCTGCTATTTCTGGGCTAATTCGCAGCCTCTTGCAGTGGGAACTTCCTTTAAGGCATAAATTACCAGAGCCTTCTGGTGATTGCCTCATTCTCCTGAGAACACGAGGGGAATCCACGCACGTGGCGTCCTCGGGAGATGCACTGAGAGTGGAGAGAAGAGTGTATCCTGAAGTCACGGGGACCGGGGTTCAAATCTCACCTCTGCCCCTTATCAGCTGAAGGGCTTTGGGGAGTCATTCCTCTAACACGCCATCCCCTCCAATGGGCTGACAATACTTTCGAGGGGTCCGGTGTGATGAAGGGACGAGGTAGGTGACAGGTCGGGCCCCAGGGCCTGCTCATTGCAGGGAACATCCAGTCTCTCCCATTTCCTTTCTTCGTTGTCCTCTCTCGGAGAGTAGACTCACTATGGGCAATCTGTGGAAGCTTCCAGAAGGAGATGCAGACTCCCTTTCTGACCCCTTCCCTGGTTTTGGGGTGAGGGGCTCCCAGGGTGAGGGTAGAGAGCTGCCTCGGGGAGGATGGAGGGGGTGGGAGGAGGGGGAAGGGAACTGAGGTTGTTCACCTGGGTGTGGGAACTTCTTGGCCAAGCAGGAGACAGCCTGGGCCCTCACCATGCTCCCAAGCAGAGGTGCCTGCCTTCCGGGCCCCTGTCCACATGTCTGCTTAGCGCCTTTCCTGCGGATGCCCGGCTCTCTGTCCTCCTGCCCCCACTGCCCACCAGTCCGAAGGGAAAGACCGTTAGACTTGTTTCTGCTTGCTGCACGGATTTCCGCAGAAGCCGGCCCGACTTCTGGTCCGTCTGTCAGTCTGCCTGTGATCTGCCCCTGATTGCAGCTGACTCTCTTGCACCGAGGCTCCCCTGTATGATGCCTGAGTGACAGGGAGGTGATACGTGAGAGAGAGTGACAGACAGGCACACACATATGGCGGAGGGAACACGTGCCCACACGGTGAATTGATAGTTGGGTTGTCCTCTTTGAGACAAGGCCACTCAAAGTGTCCCCAAGCCCAAAGGGCTGCCCAGAGCACCATCTATCCCACCTCCAAGCACCATCTGTCTGCCTCCCTGACCACAGTCAGAGGTGCCCCCAATGGAGGCTGCAGGAGAAGGAGGGACAGTACCCATGGCAACAGATGGAGAGGCATGATTCAGCTGAAGAGCCTTTGTCGCCTCGGCGCTGTCCAAACCACCAAATGGGCTGTTTGCAAGGTAGCTCTCCCTGGCATTGACGTTGTTCATGTGTGGGCTGGGCCCCACCTGCCAGGCTGCTTTGGTGGGGACTCCTGGATGAGGAATGGGGGAGTGAGACTGGGTGGTCGAAATGGGCTGCCTTCAAAATAACGACTTGTGTCAGTAATCCATGTCAAGCACTTTTCTCAGTTCCTGGCAGGCGGTGGGTGCTCAAAAACAGAACGATTATCGGGAGGGAGGCTGGACGGAGTGACCTTAAGGTCAATCCTCCGCCTCTGGGCTGGAGAGATGAAAGGCCGATCCGTGGCAACAGGTTATGAATAAGCAGGCGCTGGGAACGTGGGATGGAAAGGGCTTCCCAGAAAAGGAGTGGCTCCATCTCCCTCGCCCTGATCTGCATGGCTCCTGCAGGCCTCCCTCCCCTCTCCGCACTCCATTTCAATTTCAATTTCAATGTCAATAACTTGGCTGGAACGACAAGCAGACAGGTTGCCAAAGTGAATGGGAACATTGAGTTTCAGAGTCTGGGACCGGCTCATGCAGCTAGTGCCATCCCTCTCAGACCTTCCAGGCCCTCCCTGTGCCCAGGCCTCCTCCTCGGTGCCTTTGGGGACACTTCTTTTTACTCTCCCCAGCTGTCCGTGTGGCGATTTGAAAAAAGATACACTCTCTTGTGTGATCAAGAGCTTCAAACAACAGCATCACAGGGGACGCCCGGCCCCTGCTCTGCGCTCAGCAGGCACAGTGCTGGGCATGTGAGGACGAAGGCTTAGCTCCTCTCTCTCCTGAGACCCCGGCCTGGCGTGGGAGACAGAGGAGAATCAACAATCAGGTAACATGGCAACTGGTTTGATGGAGGGAACGGAGGGCTCTGGGAGCACAGAGAGGGTTCTCTGAGCCCGGGTGGTGCAGAGGGAGGGGCAGGGGCAGGGGCAGGGGCAGCCTCCTGGAGGAAGCAGGACGGGAGGGACTTCTGGGGGCACTTGGATGGCAGGCCACAGGCCGCTGAGTTCTTTCCCTCCTGGGTCAGTGACAGCGGGAATGTCGCCATCACAGACCCCTTTCATTGAAGCCAGAACTGGCTGTGCCCAGTGGGACAGTGGTCATGTCCTCTGGAAAGGAGGGTTTGATGTGGAGGAGTGAGAAGTGGATAAAAGGCACCCGGGAGGATAATGCCTGAGGGAGACGGGGCCTAAGGTCCTGGAGGTGGGAATGGGGGTGCCGGGGCAGCCCGAGGCCCTGGCTGTGCTCCTCCCCACCCCCCGCCCCCCGCAGTGGTGTGGGTGTGACGCCGTCCTGGAGGGAGCAGAGAGAGGGTGTGGGGAGGCCAGCAGGTGCAGGGGCACCGCCTGAAATGCTTGGGCTCAGAGATGGGAACAGAGGGGCCCTGGCAGAAGGAGCCCTGGAGTGGGGAGATGGCCCGGTGATGGGGCAACACTGGCTTTGCCAACCTGACGTCCCTGGCCAGCACCCACGTGGGGTCACCTGTGGCTGCCCCCATGGGAGCCACAGTTCAGGGAGTCAGACAGACAGGTGCTGGGACAGCTTTGCCAGGAGCCCCCATGAGCAGGACCTTAACCAGCCTCCTCCTCTGCCCAACCAGAATGCCAAGAGCGCTGCTGGAAACAGACAGCCCCTCCACACCACCCCGGAGCCAGGGCTGCCAGGGCAAAATATTCCCACATGGGGAGAGCACGCAGGCGCGGGCTTCCGCTGTCTATGGCAGAGAGGAGCCCAGAGGTAGAGCGCCCTGGGCAAGACGGACCCTTGCTCAGAGGCCCAAGGGCGTCTGCTTACGAGCCGGTGGGTCCATGGGGCTATGCTGAACCACTGGAAGCAAACGCCCCTCCAGCGGTGCCCTGACCTCTTGGCTCCTGGGGCGCCTCAGCCCTGGGTCCGGAGCATTTGCAGAGGCTACTTGGGCAGTAGCCCCGCCATCCCCTTGGACCCTCTGGTCCTCCTCTTTGCACATCTCCAGGGCCTGGTGAGGCTGGGGCTGAGAGAGCCTGTGGCTGGGGATGGGCAGCCATGGTGGAATGAAGTCTAGGAGGGTGCAGTTCCAATTCTGTTGCGGGGGTCCTTTGGGCAAATTCCTCCCCTTTTTATTTGTTTGTTTGTTTTGTTAATCCTCACCCAAACCCAAGGATATTTTTCCATTGATTTTCAGGGAGAGTAGAAGAGAGAGGGAAAGGCAGAGAGAAACATCGATGTGAGAGAAACACATTGATTGGTTGCCTCCTGCATGAGCCCAGTCCAGGGCCCAGGCCCGGGGAGGAGCCTGCAACCCAGGTACATTCCTTTTACTGGAATCGAACCCGGGACCCTTTGGTCCGCAGGCCGACGCTCTATCCACTGAGCAAAACCGGCTAGGGCAGTGGTTCTCAACCTTCCTAATGCCGCGACCCTTTAATACAGTTCCTCATGTTGTGGTGACCCCCAACCATAAAATTGTTTTCGTTGCTACTTCATAACTGTAATGTTGCTACTGTTATGAATCGTCATGTAAATATATGATATGCAGGATGTATTTTCATTGTTACAAATTGAACATAATGAAAGCATAGTGATTAATCACAAAAACAATATGTAATTATATATGTGTTTTCCGATGGTCTTAGGCGACCCCTGTGAAAGGGTCGTTCGACCCCCAAAGGGGTTGCGACCCACAGGTTGAGAACCGCTGGGCTAGCCTCCCATTTTTAGAGTCTTCATGTGACTCCTCGGTAAGATGAGAGGCATGGACTAGATCAGGGTTAGCAAGGAGGGTTCCTTAGAAGATACCCTGGGGGGAAACATTTTGGGAGAACGCACCCTCCAACCATCCACATACATTACACTCTCCCAGAGGCTGCGGAGCACAGGAACCTGCTGGGGCTTGTCTGCGAGGTGTTCCCTCAAGGGCCCTGTTTTCTAAAACTGCCCATTTTCATGCCCAAACAGGAACGGTCCCTGAAGGACGGTTTGGAAAGTAGTGGACCCTGCGCTCTTCTGCGGATTCCCTCGGCTCTGCCCCCGTGGGGAGCCGAGCTGAGAGAGGCTCATGGGGCAGGATTTGAACCCTGGTCTGTCTAGGTGTCTGTTTCTCTAAAGAAAGTGGGAGAGGTGGGGGGAGGGGGGGGAAAGGAAGTGGCATTTGGAAGCTCTTCCATGCCCCTGGCTCTGTGCCATCTCATTTGATCCCACAGCGACATGAGGGTGTGGGTGTGAACGACCCGCTGGCAGGTGGGGACAGGGAGGCGTGGACTGGCTCAGGGACAGGGAGATGCTCCCGGAGTCCTGCATGAAGGTCAGAGCGCCCTTTCCAGCAGCTCACACTCTCTCTAGCCTCTACCAGCCCCATTCAGGGTCACTCCCTGCCCCGCCCTTTCCTCGGGGGAGGCCACTGGGAAGCATCACAGGGTGAGGACGGGGAGATGGGGAAACCATCTTCATGTAACTGTAAAGGCTGACTCCTAAGAGCTCAGTCCACACAGGCCCTGGGCAAAGGTGTGCAGCAGGCAGTGGGGTCTGTGTGGTGCAGAGGAAAGGACCTGGCCTGGGGAGCTAGGCAGACCGGGGTTCCAATCCCGCCCCAGGGAACCTCTCTGAGCCACCCCTGTACCTGGCATCGAGGTTAACTGACCTCTCTGCTTCCCGTAAAACCTGCCAGTGGTGGACGGGGCTGCTTGGCCATGAGACAACTCCTGTCTAGTTTGCCCGTGTTCTGTGTGTTCCCAAGCCCGTTTATGTCAGTTGTACCTGTCATTGTAAATAGATGCAGTAATTTAATCTAGAGCAACGCAAGCCAATTAGATGTGAGTGCAGGAAAGAGTTGTGTTTCTATGGTAATTAATTTAATGCTTTGGGAAGGCTGCTAAAAAATTGCGGCTGAATTAGGTGTGGGCAAGACTCAGAAAGATCTGAAGGAAAGTAAACCCCATACAAGGAGGTGTGTGTGCACTGATTGCCTTGCAAGGACTCCGAACCTGAAGTCTCTTAGCTGGTGCTCATGTGGTCTCCAGTGCATCATCTCGGAAAACCAGTTCACCTTTCTGAATTTTCTTTTTCTTGGCTCTGAAGGGAGTGAAAGACCTTCCACCTTGCAGAGTTGTCATGAGGACAAATGACGCCGCGTGCAGCCCTGTTCCTATTCGTGTTGGTCTCTCTATGGTTGATAATTCCTCTCTCTCCTCCCTGCCCGGCGGCCTTCCCCCATCCGGTGTTTCCAGAGCTTCTCAGTTTGCGGTTCAGCTACTCTGCTGGTGACGAGGGTTTAGGCAAGGACATTCCCTGAGAATGGCTTCAGCGACGAGGAAAGCCTTCATGAGGAGTGTGATTCCTGGTAGTGGGTCAGAGCAGCGGGGGTCGGTTTGGGCTGGAGTCTCTGTGGCATTCCTCCGATCCCCAGTCCGATGGCTGGTCCAGGTGAGGGTGTGGTTTTCCCTGATGTGTGACCTGGCCATCCTTATATCCCAGCCGTGGGCAAACTACGGCCCGCGGGCCGGATCCGGCCCGTTTGAAATGAATAAAACTAAAATAAAAAAAGATGGTTCCCTTTGATGTAATGATGTTTACTTTGAATTTATATTAGTTCACACAAACACTCCATCCATGCTTTTGTTCCGGCCCTCCGGTCCAGTTTAAGAACCCATTGTGGCCCTCGAGTCAAAAAGTTTGCCCACCCCTGTTATATCCTCTCTGTGACATGCCATCTTCCCTGACCGGTCTACCTAGGGGTCAGCTCAGCCTCAAACTGCAGAGCGACCTTATCCCAAGCCTGGGGCCCCCGAGGAAGTTGAAGCTGGACAGAGGAGCTCAGCCTTGCCCAGCTCCAGCCTCCAGAGCCCTGTGCCTCAGAGATAGGAGAGGGGTGGCTGTCACACCGGCACCTGTGGCGGACTCTGCCTGGCTTCCCAGGGATGGAAATCCGGCCCGTGGCTGGGTCAGGCTGCTTGCTGCCTGTCCAATCTCTCCCAGGCCTGTCACTTGACACCTCGTGCTCCCAAATCCTGGCCTGCAGACCCTCAGAGAGCCCCCACAGGGATCAGTGTGTGTACCCATCCCCACCCCGAGGGCCCGGCCCTGCCTTCGCTGCTGCCACTGCTGGCTGCCCGGCGCTCTAGCCATAGGCCTCAAGGCTCCAGCAATGGGTTCGCCCTCCCATCTCAGCGGGATGGGCCCCAGTGGAGCCCTCAGCCCCGCATGTGGCCCCGGAAGCCTGGAGCCCAATAGAGGCATCCATGACGCCCTGTGTGTGGGCGGGCGGGCAGGGGTGGAGGGAGCAAAGGAGGGGACGTGAGGGTAGACAGCAGACTTCTCTCTGGTGCTGGTTTCTGTGTGTGGATAGAGGCAGGCAGACCAGGGTCATCACTGACAGGTGTGAACACTTGGGGCATCCTCTTAGCCCCTGAGCCTTTGTTTCTCCATCTGTGAATGGAGGTGATGATGGTGGCCTCAACTGTTTCTTGAGAATGTTGTCCATAAGATACTGTCAATAAATGCAAAAACAAACCAAAAAAGTAGAAAGACAAAGATAATGTCTGTAAAGACACCACACACACACACACACACACACACACGACCTATTCTCATCAAGGAAGCAGGAGAAACCCCAGGAAAAGCACACGCTCTGCCGTAGCTGACGGGTCTAAGGACAGACCACAGGGCTCAACACCAGGCTGTCCCTCAGACAAGCAGTGAACTCCCCGTCCGCCCTGGGCAGCCAAGCTGGAGGTCGGCCTCCTTGGCTTCTGGCTTGTTGATCTGGACAGATTTTTGAGGGTTGGAGCAGAGAACCTGTTTTCCACTTGGCAAGACTGATGCCCAGAGAGCAAACGACTTACTCCAGGCTGCACGGCAGGCCAGGGTCAGAGTGAGAGGCCCTGAGTGCCGATTCCCCTGTGAAGGGCTGGGCTGCACGCACGCTGCTCCCAGCCCTCCGGCCCCCTGTGGGCTGACGCTGGGCACGGGACAGGTGGTGGTGAAGCCGCTGGGGCTCCGTGGGGCAGCCTGGCAGTGGGGCTGGTGGGTCGTCCCAGCTTTTCTCGAAAGCTGTGCCAACGGCGGCTGCCTGCCTGAGCCCTGGCTGCATGGCTGGGCTGACTACCTCGTTCTGCTGACTCCCAGAGCAGCATCTCGGGGCTTTTCTCAGGGAAATAACCCTCCCACCCCATCATGGAAGGGAAGCAAGGCAGAGGGAGGCAGGGCAGACAGAGGCCGCCCCAGGCTGACTCACTCACTCATCCACTCAGGTCTGACGTCGGGCCAGGATGCACGTCTTCTGTTAAAAGGCTGAAATCCTTTCAGAGCTCTGTGAGCATCTCTACAGTCAACGACCCTCCTTCAGGTTCTCTTGGATCTGCATCAGGTAAAAAATAAAAGGTTGATGCCTGGCCCACAGGGACCTCAGGGCACCTGCTCCAGGGCTGGTTGTTAAACGTTTTGACTAACACCCCTGGTCACAGATGCCAGCAAGCACTTTAATTGGAACTGTTGGATGCAATCGGAAGTACTCATCTGTAAAGTGCCATTATCCATCCACCATCCATCCATCCATCCATCCATCCAGCAGATGTTTACTGAGCACCTAGTAACTGCCAAGAAAGGGCAGGGGATGGGATATGGAGCTGAGTAACGTAAGGTCCCAGCTCACGCTCTTGCTGCGGAATGGCAGGGGGAGGGGACTGTGCAGCTGTGAACAGTGGCCGAGAGGGAGAGGATGTGGCGGGAGGAAATGACACAGGCTGGCACCTTGGCTTGGAGAAACAGGATGGAAGCTGTTAGGCCCGTGGGGAGGGGTCTTGGAGTCCAGCTTGAAGCTGTCAAGGTTCTTCAGTTCTGTCCAATTATCCACTAATGACTCACAATGAATAGATTAGGAAGGGGACGGAGGACAAGGATGCTTAATTATCAAGCAGATGAGTGAGGAACACCGAGCCTCTCCTGACAGTTCTGAGGGAAGGAGGTGGAGGAGAGGGGAGGGAGGAGGCGCAGCACTCCCTCTCCTGGCAGCTCCATGACCATTGCCGGGGGCTGAGCCAGGCTACTGAGCCTGGGACCTCCCAGGACCACAAGTGGAGTTCAGTGTGTGTGTGTGGGGGGGGGGGAGGGGGAGAAGAGGGGGGTGAAGGTGGAAGTGGGGGGTATATGGGGACGGGCAGATGGGTGATGCAGGAGGTCTCTGCATGCCATTTCCTCTCGCCCCTGTCAGCGTGGGTGCCCCGGAGCAGGGAATCGGGGCTGTGGACTTTGTCTGCTGAAACCTTGGCTCTGGCTGTGACTTGATGCTGCTCTGTCCCAGCCCGGCAAGGACACTGGCCCTGTTGCCCCTCCAGCCACGCCTGCTCCTCGGTATCTGGGTCCCGCCTTCCTCTGGTCTCCTGTGGGAGGAGGAATTCCACGCAGTCTCTTTTATGACAGCCATAACCAGCATCTTCGCCCCACACACAAAGGCTCACGGTCTCGTTGTGGCTCCCAGCATCCTCTCCCGTGAGACTCCCAGGATTGTCCTACTCGAGACTCCCAGCAGCCTTGGGAGGCACTGGGAGCCAGGGGACCAGGCATCATTCCCTCCCCAGGAGGCCCAGGAGGAAAGTGGGGCTCAGACAGGTGACTTGGTTGGCCAGGCACCTCACAGGTGATGTGTGGAGGTAGGGCTTTGAACCCACGTCTGTCTGGAGAAGCTCTTCATACCTGATGCTGATTTGTCCCGCAGACCTGAGCTGCAGATGAGGAGAGCTAAACTGTGGCTCTTGGCAAACAAGATCTATTAGGCCTGAGGTCATGTCCACCCCCGGTTCTCCTCCTCCAGCCTCATTACCCTCCACCTGTGAGGCACCTCCTAGCCCCTGGCTGGTTCTGGGCTCCCATGAGGCCATGGGTGATGTTCTCCAGCCCTCAGGGAACTCTCTCCTCTAATACCCGAGCATTCCCTGCCTCTCACACACACCTGCTACCCAGCGGAGGCACAGGGACCCGGGCAGCTCCATGTGCTCAAGTCTCTGCAGAGACTTTCAGTTCCTTGAGTCCAGTCTGTCCGGCGGCTGTCTACCCGTCATCCCCACGTTCAGCCTTGCTCACATCTTGGGGTCACTAAGCATGTGCTGATTGGTCAGACAATCAGGGACATGAGCAAGGGGTGCGAGGGGTGGGAGTAGGGGAGTTCGTGTTTGCTGAATCCTGGGTTGAGTTTGGTTCCTGCTAGGGCTGTGCTTTCTCAAGGAGACTATATGTTTCTAACTCTTGTCCTGGGGAATGAATGAAAAGGTATTGCATGTCTGTTGTGTGCCAGATGCTTTGAGGACAGTCTCTCATTTATATTCTCTCAAAGATCTCAGAAGTGGGTGTCTCAAGTTTGCAAATGAGAAAACTAAAACTTGGGAAGGTCAGCTGACTTTTCCAAACCAAGGTCAACTAGATAGTATGACAGCTGGGATTCGAACAGAGGATTCTGGGCTCCAACGTCCATGTTCTTTCCTCCATTGACCAAAGGGCATGGGAGACAACCTGGGAATCCAGGGACCAGGGCGAGGCTGCCTTGAGCCAAATGCACCATTGCGCCCATCGGTAGATGTAGAAACTGAGTACAGAGTAACTTCTTGTTAGGGACCAAACACGTGTGTCCCCCACAAAGTCATATGTGGAAACCCTGTTGGGACCCCCAATGGGATGGTATTCGGAGGTGGGGCTTTTAGGAGGAAATTGGGCCGTGAGGGTGGAGCCCTCGTGATGGGATTAGTGCCCTTATAAGAAGACACACAAGAGCATCCTTCTGGTACTCTGCTCCCTACTGTGGGAGGATACAAGGAGAAAAGAGCCAATGAAGACCAGAAAGAGGGTCTTCACCGGTCGCTGGATCTGTGGGCATCTTGATCTTGAACTTCCCAGCCCTCAGAACTGTGAGAAACAAATGTTTGTTGTGTAAGCCACCCAGGTCCATGTTATTTTGTTGCATCAGCTCAGGCTGACTGGGACACTTGCCCAAGGTCATGGAGTAACAAGCTGGAGTTTGCACTTCAGCCTGACGACTTCTAGCAGGAGGAGCGAGGGGAGAGGAGGGAGCCGAGAAGGATGTGCTTTGCAAGGCCTTGCTGGGCCAGGCCCAGGGATTAGCTCACTTCAGGATGGAACTGAAACCTGTTTCCATCCGAAGAAAAGGTGGGGGAGGGACTTTGGGTGGAGGCCCGAGCGGGTTTGATTTGTGGCTGAAATCCCAGCTTCTACTCTGGGGCCTCAGGCTCCCTCAGCCTGGCCAGGGTTAGCTCTGTGTTTTTTTGGTGGTGCCCTCTCCTCTTCCGAGTAGGAAATCTATCCCTCCTCTGGGGCGTTCCTGTGGCCCACACCACGGGCCACATTTCCTGGGCTCAGCACAGTCCAGACGCCTTCCCGTCCCTGCAGGCATCGGCCCGGGGCAGGGCCTGAGTTTGCCAAGCTTCCCTTCTTCCCTGTATCTCTTACCTTGACTTGAGGGGCTAGAAGCTGCTCATCCACAGACTGGAACTCGGAGGAGGGTCTAATCCAACCCCTTCATGTTTCAGACAAGGCGCTGAGGTCCAGAGGTGAGAACAACTTTCCCAAGGTCACAGGTGACATGGCAGGTCGTGGACAGTACGGGCACAGAAGCACAGCCTGCTACTTCCATTGCACCAGGCAGCCTGCTCCGAGCTCTGTAGGGAAATGCCCCCACAGGTGATAATTTTTATTATTAGCTATTATTTGTGGAATATTTACCATCTGTCTGACATCGTGTAAAGCACTTAGAATATATAATCACACTTAAGCTTCATACTAACCTTATTCTTTATTTACTATCCCTACCATTATCACCATCATCATCATCTTTCAGATAAGGAAACGGAGGTTCAGAGAAGCGAAGTAACTTGCCCCAAGGTAGACAGCTAAGGAACTGGAGGGGCAAGGATTTTAGACCAGTATTGTGGCTAAGCTTCCTCTGGAGTGGGTTCACCTCAAACACTTGGACCTAGATCAGCGTGTGGAAGTGAGGGAGGAGTCCTGTGTCCCTGGGCACTGGATCTGTGGGCACCTTGATCTTGAACTTCCCAGTCCTCAGAGCGGCTGGGGATTGAAGGGCCATGTTCAGACCCATCACGGAATGACCCCCACAGTCTGCAGAACTTTCACATCTGGGGTGTGGCTAGGCTCAGGAAGACATATCCCATATACCCCCCACCCCCCACCCCAGGATTCCTCTGTAAACAAGGGACTGGGGGTGAGGTGGAGATAAAGCCTTGCCCCAACCAGTCCACGTTGCATGCTGTTTGCTCATCCTCACAGCCAACAGGTGTCGGCAGAGGGAGACATCAGCAACTATGGGGACTGGTCCAGCCTTTGCCACTGATTAACGATGTGGCTGAGGAGTAGTCCCATCATTCCTCCTCTGAGCCTTTGTTTTCTCACTTACCAAGAGGGGGAGTAATATCCACCCTGAAGTTCCCTTGGAGAGTTTGTGAAGGTAGAAAAACGCACTATGGATGAAGGGCTTCAAGAAGAACAAAGCTCTGTGTATTTGTAAAATGAGGGTTCCGGGCATGCAAATGGAGGCTTGGGGGTTGCACGATGGGGAGGCAGCATTTACTGAGCATCTACTTTGAGGACTTTATAGCCATTATCTCATACAGCCCTCAACTCAGCTCTTCAGAGCGGTATTAAAGGATTTGCCGCTTCTGCTCCTGGCTAAGTGGTTCTTAAAAACAGACCAACCACCCACAGACAACGACTATACACTATGAGCAAAATATTTTTAAAAAATAGTTATCAGAAGGAGAGCCATTCAAAAGAAGGCAGATTCCAGAGTCGGGGAGTGAAAGAGGATATGGGCATGTGGAAGCAAACAAAGAGCCTTGTTTTTACAAGTTGAGCCCGAGGGCACACCCGTCCTCTCATGCTGAATGGCTAACACCTGGATAGAGACCTGCGGTCAGACGGCTTTGAAGGATGAGAAGAGATTTCCAGGCCACCATGGCAGCTGGAAAGTGAAGGAGGAAACTCAGAAAAGAATAAACCAGAGAGGGGAGCTCCAGATTCTGGGTAGAAACTCTGCCCAAATATCTGGTCAACCCCTGAAACAATGCACGTATAGGACAGATGCCAAGTTGCCCAGTGAAGCCGAAAGGAACTGGATGGAAATTTCAGTTGCAACTCACTAAAGGAGTGACAGATTTGCAGTGAGACCGTCAGTCAAGTTATCTACTAAAGTAAATTAAAAATGAGCAAACAAACAAACCCAATACTCTTTATAGCAACATAAAAGGTCCAACATCTCTACAATTTATCATGCAAAGTATTCAGGGTGCAATCCAAAATTATCGACACAGACAGACACAGGAAAAGGTGACCCATAGCAGATAATCAATGGAGATACCTATACGATAGCTCAGAGTTTGCAATTAGCAAAGATTTTTTAAAGCAGCTCTTATAACTATGCTCAAGGATGTAAAGGAAGTATGCTCACAATGAATGCAAAGATAGAACCAATCTCAGCAAAAAAAAAAAAAAAAAAAAAAGAAAGAAAGAAAGAAAGAACTACAAAGGAGAACCAAATGAAAATTTTAAACCTGGAAAACATATCTGAAACAAGCAAAAAAAAAAAATAGTATAATCACCATTTATAAGTAAAAGAAATTCAGGTTCAGAGAGATTGAGTAATTTTCCCCAAATTACACTAACAAGTAATAGAGTTGGAATTTGGATCCCAGGTCTATCTAGCTCTAAAGACTTTATTTTTCAACCTCACTAGACAGGATTTAAAGATTAGTGGGAGTCTGTGGGGGAGTGGTTGCGGACTGTGAGCTCTTCTGAAACTCCAGTGAGACCAGGGAGCCTTGCTGTAAATTAGCTGTATTTCCCTGACAGCAGCCGATGGGTTGTCTATCCAAGGTGCTGAAATTTGCCCACTGGCCAAAACTTCTCCACCAAACCATTTCCGATTATTCCCACTAATGAGTGGAAAGGGAAGGGAAGGTAAACCATAGCAACTCATGCTCTAGAATCTATCCATTGCCCCACCCACTGCTGTCCATGGGTTTTGGTCACGTGCTGCGTAAGCTTTTCCTATGTTTTGCAAAAATCCTGTCCTCAGGGGTGTGAGCAGAGAGTGAGCAACTTCATAGATTTGTACTATAGCTGAGATCTAGTTAAATTGAATTCCTCTTTGGTAAGTTTGGTAATGTGCCTAATGCTAACATCATACTGTAAAAGGCAGAGAAACTTGAGACCCAGGGCCTGCCCTCAGGGACACCCCCTTGAAAATGAGCCCAGAGAAGGAGCCAGAGCCAGGCCAGCCGTGTGGGCCCCATGTCTCCTGTGTGTCCTTGGAAGACCTGCCTCCTGACTTCAGAGCAGGGTGGGGTCCCTGTGAGTTGGGAGCAATCGCAAAAGGCTTTCTGTTAGAGGTGGGGTGCCAGCTGGTCTGTAGAGGCTAAACTCAGGAGAGGAAGAGGAAAGATCATTCTAGGACACAGTAGGTGCTTAGTAGATATTTATTAAATAATGGAATGAGTGCACAGTTTTCTTCCTGGTTATTTTTAAGTATCTGTTTTCTGAAATGATTTTTTTAAATATTAAAAAGAGGCTTTTAGCACTATATTTAATAGCTCTAAACTGGAAACTACCCAAATGCCATCCACGGTGGAACGGAAAAATAAATTATGATGTCTTCCCACCATGGCACGCATAACAATGAGAAGGAGCGCTCTGTAATGACATGCAGCATTGTGGGTGCATCTCAGAAGCACAGTGTTGTAAAAAGGAAGGCAGCACCAAAGAGGACATATTGGAGGGTCCCACTTATATGCAGTACGAAGAGGAGCAGAGCTATTCTATGGCGTTTGAAGTCAGCCCGGTGGACTTGGGCAGCAGCGAGCGGAAGGAGCAGAGGGGGAGCTTTTCAGGGACCAGGAAGGTTCTGCTTTTTGATCTGGATATTAGTTACACAGATGGTTCCATTTTTGAACATTTCACCGGGCTGCACACTTACGATAACGGCATTTTCCTGTAGGTATGTTGTGTTTCAACAAAAACTTAACAAAGACAGGCTATGTTCCCCAGCCTGACTTCCCAGACCCGGTGCTCTCTGGTCTTTACTCATTGATATCAGATGGCATGACCTTCTGAAGGTGGTTCTCAGAGAATGGCAGGTGTCACCTCTCCTAAGACCAGAGGACTTTTCCCTCTATTTTAATCACTGGGAAACGGAGGCCTGTAGATGGGAAGTAGTTTGTCCTTGTGTCACATAGTGAGTGACGGTAAGAAAGAACTTTGGTCTTTTTAAAAATATATATTTTTATTGAGTTCAGAGAGGAAAGGGAGGGGGAGAGAGATGGAAATGTCAATGATGAGAGAGAACCATTGAGCAGCTGCCCCCTGCACACCTCACACCAGGGATCGAGTTTGCAATCTGGGCATGTGCCCTGACTGGGAATCGAACCAAGACCTCCTGGTTCATAGGTCAATGCTCAACCACTGAGCTACTCCAGCTGGGCAGAACTTTGGTCTCCTGAGAACCTACTTCCTATGGCCCAGGTAATAGACACCTGCTCATCCACACCGGCCTGGAGAGACAAAGAATGTCATCGGAAGTCAGAGTGATGGATGGGAACGCCTGGAGGCGTTCGGAGAGCTTCGGGGCGCCCACCCACAGGCCAGGTCCATAGAAAGCAGCATCTGGAGGATCCTGGGCTGCCGCCTGCTTTTGTGAGATTTGAGTGAGCCAGCTCCTCCCCCTGGACCTGTGACCTCAACTGTAAAATGGGAGATTGAACTTGATGACAATAAGGCATAAATTTTCTTCCAGTTCCAATATTTCAAGGTCAAAATCTGAACCAGGGTCATCCAACCTTGATTAGGCACAGTCTCTACTATTGCCTACCCTCGGGGGGCTGTGCTGGGTCAGGGATAAAGAAGGAAGTTTTTAGGACATTTTAATGCATTCGTTCATTGATTCATTAATTTGTTCAGCATTCATTTCAGAACCCTTTACGGAGTATCTGCTCTATGCTAGGTACGGTGCTTGGGGGACACAGATCAAAGGCAAGGCCGCTGTCCTTAAGGCGCTTACGTTCTGGGGGGAGAGATTCAGTGAGTAGTTATAAAAACTGTTAAGTGTTGCACATACAGATTAGCACTGAATGCGGTGGGTGGACAGAAGAAGACTTGATTCTTCCTTTTTAAAATATATTTGTATTGATTTCAGAGAGGAAGGGAGGGAGAGAGGTAGAAACATCAATGATGAGAGCGAATCAGTGATTGGCTGCCTCCGGCACGCCCCCTAATGGGGATGGAGCCTGCAACCTGGGCAAGTGCCCTGACCAGGAATCAAACGGTGACCTCCTGGTTCACAAGTCACTGCTCAACCCCTGAGCCACACTGGCGGGCAGAAAACTTGACTCTTGCTTTGGGGGTGAGGGTAGGCCAGAGAAGGCTTCTAAGGAGAAGTGAATATGTGAAAGAAGGAGTAAATCAGAGAGGGGAAATCGGCGTAGGGAACGACATCCTTGACAGAGAGGACACCATTTCCAGAGGCAAAGGAGAGGGGGGTAAAAGACATTTCTGTGTGGCTGGAACCAGGAGTGGGATTAAGGAACAAAGGTGAGGCTGAAGGTGTGAACGCCATGACAGGCTTGGAGTGGGGTGGGGTGGGTGGAGGTACCTATCCAGAATGAGTGTGAGACGGGGTGAGGTGGCGGGGGCCTGGGAGGGGCCCCTCCCCCACACTTTTCTTCCTTCCCTCCGTCCCACATTGGATGAGACTCGGGGTTTCTGCCGCACGTCCCAGCCCCCTGAGGCTCTCCAGTCAATAAGCTCTTTAAGGAGCCAGAGAGAGGCAAGATCAATACAGTTGCCATCGATTCCACCTCCATGGCCGATTAGTACCAGGGACTCTGCTGGCCCAGAGAGCCTCTCGCTAATGCACCCTGGACGTCAGATTAAACTGGGAGCACCGGTGGCCCGGGAAGAGCTTCTGCCCCGCGTGCAGGAGGTCCTGAACTCCCTGCCAGGAGCTCTATGACCCCCAGACGAGCCCCATGCATTCCCTAGGCAGGCAGCAGCCCCTGTCATGACATTCCCATGCTCAAAACCTTCTGATGTACGCCATGGCCTTCGGGGGCGAACAGGCCCTTGGGGATCTGGCCTCCTGGCTGCCTCTTCCAGCCTGATCTCAGGGACTTCCTACCCCCTCTGACCTGGGTCCCGAAGAGCTGCCTTCGGCTCTCCCAACCTGTCTTCCTGTGGCCTGCGGTCATCCGCCATTTCTTCCCGACAGTCTTCCCTCACCCTCCCCTTGCCACCAGCACCACCAGCCGCTGACCTAGGCACCCCTCCCAGGTTCTGCCTGAGCTTCCCTTGCAGAGCGAGGATGGAATGCACTGTAATTGCTTCTTTTCTTGTCTCATCCTGGCTGCATATTAGAATCACCTGGGAGCTTTAAAAACTACATATTCGGATTCAATTGGTCTGGAATGAGGCCTGGGAGGTGATGTTTTTACCTCCTCCCTCAATCCAGGGGATTCTGAAGCATCTGCGGCGGCAAATCCTGGGTCAGAGTCTACACTTCCACAAGGCAGGGGCCACATTGATCACGTTAACACCCCCACCATCGGCACCCGGCACAGTGCCGGGCACGTGGGGGTGCTCGGGGCATATCCATGGAAGCACCTGGCCTGGACACTCCCACCCACTGGGACCTCCCTCTCTTCCCGGCGTCCCTTCCTCTGATGGGTAGCCATCCCTTGGAGTTGAATAGCACCAGTCATTTAACGTCATAGGGCAATTTTTTCAAATTGAAAATTAATTTCTTTTTCTTGTGATGTTCAGGACACTAAGGTAGCCAGGCTGGGTCCTGCTTTAAGAAGAGAAAATTTCTGCCCTAGCCAGTTTGCCTCAGTGGATACAGCATTGGCCCGTGGACTGACGGGTCCTGGGTTCGTTTCCAAGTCAAGGGCATGTACATCAGTTGCAGGCTCGATGCCTGGCCCTGGTTGGGGCATGTGCAGGAGGCAACCAATCGATGTGTCTCTCACATCGATGTTTCATCTATATTTCTCCCTGTCCCTTCCACTCTCCCTGAAATTCAATGGAAAAATATCCTCCGGTGAGAACTAACAACAAAAAAAAAAAGAAGAAGAAGAAGGAGAAGAAGATAAAATTTCTGTCTGACTTGGGCCTCAAGACTCTGCTTGGAAAGACAGGTAGGCTCAGGGCCCAGGTGCCCAGGAAACCAGGTGGTGCATCCAATCTTAGAATGTATGTTTTCCTGTGATATTTTCCCCAATGTTTTGAAGCTCAGAAATACATAATTTGAATAATTATAGTCTTTGTTACACTCCCCTCATTGATCATGCTTGTTCCTATTTGTCATTCACTCATGTTAAAAATATAACAAGTTCCCTCAAACCCACCACCTACCATTACAGTGCAGACCTTGACAAGGATTGCTGCGTAATTGTGTGACCTCCTCCTGCCCATCCCATCTCCCTGTCTCCCTCCACCCACAGCAGTCATCCTACATCTGTCATTTATCTGCTTTATTTTTCACATCCTTCTCTTTCTCTAAATGTTTTTCAGTTCCCTTGCATTTTGGCTGGTTTCCCTCCCCCTTTTGGGGTGCTGGTGGTTACAGAACAGAGGAAGTGGGATGCGCGTTGCTCATTATTTTTAGCTGCAGCAACAATCTGTGAGTAAAGCCACCTTGGCCTCCAGTGTTCTCTGAAGGTGGAGGGAAATTCCTCATCTGGAGAGGCCGCTGTTTAAGGGAACGACGTGAAAGGTGTGCTCTGTTGGGCAGAGTTTAAAAGAGTGGGCTTGCCCTAGCCAGTTTGCTCAGTGGATAGAGCATCAGCCTGGGGATTGAAGGGTCCCAGGTTCCATTCCAGTCAAGGGCACATGCCCAGGTTGTGGGCTCGATCCCCAGTAGGGGGCGTGCAGGAGGCAGCTGATCAATGATTCTTTCTCATCATTGATGTTTCTCTCTCTCTCCCTCTCCCTTCCTCTCTGAAATCAATTTTAAAAAAAAATACATTTTAAAGAGTGGGCTTTCTGAGTAACCCCCTCCTTCTAAAGCCTCCCCTACTCCATCCTTGTCCACAGCCCGGAGCCTTGTAAAACTAGCATACCCTCCACAGACGGCCAGCCATGGCAGAGCTGCTCCCAGATGCCCCGGGTCTGCGTGGGCCAACCTTACTCTCGGGGATTCCCTCTGGAGGGCACAGCAGGTGCCAACCTGAGACTGGACTCTGCCTGAGATGTAACTGTTGGGATAGGAGGGTGACCCCAGTGTCACACCCTGGACCGGCCGCAGTCCCCCAGCCCACACCCAGACCATCTTGCTGCCAGTGTTCAGGCCTTGGTCCCTCTGTGACCCCCCCTTAGCTCCTCAGGCTGAGGACCAATTATATCCCTGAGCGAGTCTGCATAGTCCCTGACCATGGCTTGGGGATGCTTCGATGGGGATGGGAGGAAGCTGCCTGGGCTGAGCCCACCTGTAGAGGGACGAGTCTGGCCTCCCTTCCTGTTGGAAGATGTGCAGGCACATCCCTGGCTGACCTGTCCATGCCCCTCATCTCCAGCGGGAGGACACAGGCATCTGTGAAACCAAGGGAGCCAGCCAGGACCCCTTCGCCATCACATTTCTGCTCTGAGTGGGTGTGGGTGGGGCTCTGATGGGGAGCATCCTCCTGTGTGCTCTTCTCCCCCTTAAGTCTGAGTGTTGGGGGAGGGCGGGGAGGGTACTCTGCCCAGAGCTTGAACTGCAGCATCCGTGGGCCCAGGAAGCTGAAGACACCACCCTCCCCCCACCCCCGCCCCCGACACACACACACACACACACACACACACACACACACACACCTGCTCTGAGCCAGAAGGGTTTTGAGAGAGAGCCCCACCCTAGATTTACTGATGGGGAAACTGAGGCCCACAGAGGAAAGTGACTCAGTCACTCAAAACTGATCTGGCAGGACAATGCCCACCCCTTGCTCCTGTCTGCCATCTTCCAAGCTGCTGCCCCCCATGCCGAACCCTGGAGCCCTTGCACCTATGCCCTCGGAGGAGAAAGTACCCTTCCCAGCAGCCTGTTATCCTAGAGGACCCGCTACCTACTGGCTAAACGAGGGTTGGCATCGATGGTTTGGGGTCCAAGGCCTACCTCTGCCTCATATTTATTTCGTGACCTCAAGCGCATGATGCAGCCTCTCCAAGCCTCTTTCTTTATCTAGAAAACAATCGGGGTGATAACAATGAAGTTTCTCTCTCCTGCTGGTTGTGAAGTTCGAATGAGATACTGCAACAGCCCCGCACAGTGCCTGGTACATAGCAAACAGTCAAGACACCCGGTGGTGATGATTGTCGTTGAGCGGGTGGCTCCTGTTAATCCCTCACTACCCTGCTCAGGCGTCACCTCCTCTGTGAGGCCCTCCCTGATGCTCGCTCCCTCCCCGCTGCAGCTTCACCGTCTGTCTGGTGTCTGTTATGGCTGCTTTACCATCTGGGTGGGAATGTGCTCCTAAGGAGGAGGTGTGTCTCATTCTCCCGGTGTCTCCTCTGGGCTGTGATGGGCCAGAGCTGGCCCGACGCAGTCTCAGTGGTCGGCAGGGTGCGGGGTTCTCTTGTCTTACTGGTGCCCAGCCTTTGCAAGCCGGCTCCTCTCCTGTCCTTCACGTCCCCCGCTTGAGGCCATGCTTCGGGTCTGCATTTGGCGGCCTTCGCTGCCCCCTCCTGACCACAGAGGGCAGGACAGGGCCCGAGGAGGGGGTCAGGGGGGCCGAGTGAGAGCTGTTTCTCACTGCACAGCCTTCACACGTCCCTCTGTGTCGTGGCCTTGACCTCTCCACGCTCACAGGAAAGCCAGACAAAGACTGTGTGCCAGGCGGGCAGGGCTTCGGAAGAGCCAGTCTCTCTCGGGAAGCCAGTCTGCATGGCACCCTGGGGACCAGTGCCAAAGCCGGTGCCTGCCTGCTCACCCCTGAGCCCAGCTTCCCAGCGCAGCCTCTGAGAGAGCCCCCGGGTCACCCCATATCACACACAGGTACCAGCACTTGCTTGCTCGCTCACAGTCGTCTCCAGCCACCCTCGGGGAGTGTGACAGATTGAAAAAAGATGGTTCCAGCTAAGAGAGTCCCATAATTATCAACTGTGGATTATTTTAATTAAAATTCTTTGCATCCGCAGCTCTTAATTTCTAAAATGATTATAAATGTTATTATTAAAGAAAAATCCTTGAAGTGAGATCCATAAATCTCAGCCTGGGCTGTGCTGACAGGGCGAGCTGGTGTGGAGGAGGAGGAGGAGGAGGCCCTGCTGGGGCCGAGACTCCTGGGGAAAAGGAGAAGGGAGGTGAGACAGGGTGGAGGGAGAGAAGAATGTAGGAAGGCTGGATTGCACGTGCGCCCCTCCGGCTTCACCGTCTGAGTCACTAAGCCACTGGGACTGAGAAATCGGGGCGGGTCTGGTTGGGCACCTGCCTCTGCTGTTTGCTGTGTGACTTTGGGCAAGTCAGGTCACCTCTCTGAGCTTCCAGTTTCTCATCTAAAGATGTCTCCCTCTTTCAAGGTTCTCATACACAGAATGAGAATAACTGCCGTCTGGTAGGGCTATTTGGAGGCACGCTGATAATGTGGGTGCGTGCAGCATGTGTCCCAGAGTAGCCACAGTGCGGCACTTTTAGTTACTATAGATAGCCCATCCCCCAGGGGGGCTCCTGGGACCCCTCTGTTGCTGCCTGGCTCCATCCTCTGCCCTCACAGGCTCACGACGACGGGTGGCCAGCCCTCCCCCTCCAGACCACTGAAGAGAGGGTCTCAGGGCACCAAGCTGGGCCCTTCAGGCTGCAGCAGTCTCCCGCCTCAGAGGGCAGGAGGCCAAGAGGCCAGCCCCTCACAGGGTCCGCGGGCAATGGACGCCCAGAGAGGAAATATCTCACCCAAGGTCCCTCAGCCAGTTGCTGGCAGGTCGTTTTGCCTATTTTAGCAGGTGGCTAAAGCCTGCTTTTAAAAAATGTATTTTTAAGCCTGTGTTTCGAATGGCCAGGAACTGACCACCTGAAGCGGGAGGAGGTGATGCTGACAATGACATTACCAGGCAGCCGAAGGGGCTGGCAGCGGCGGGATGGGGAGGGCGCACGCTGCCGGGGTCAGGACACCTGGCCTCTGTGCCCACCTCCCTCCAGGCTGCCTGTCCTGCGCAGCCTCGGGCAGATGCCTCCTCTCCCGGCCCTTCGTCTCTCCGCAGTAGGACGGGCGTGGTCATCGCTGTCCTGTCCGGCCGACCTCCGGCTGGTGGTGAGGGTCGGAGGAGGTGATGGAGCTGAAAGTGCTCTGTAAGCAGGAAAGCGTGAAGCAAATGCAGGAGATTATTAACATGAATATTAATGAACTTGTTCAGTGTTGGTGACTGGCCACAGACAAGACGGAATGCCGGGCGTCTGGGGAAGATGAACTTCTCCAAGCCACTGACGGGTTTCCCGAGGGGCTGGGCACGCAGCTCTCTGCTGGGCCATTTCCCAAAGTCCTGCAGATGCACGTACTTGAGGGAGGGAAACCTGGGGGGCCTTCAGCCAAGAAAGCTGGTAGTGGGTGCAGGCGGCACTGGGAGGGTGCAGGGGACCCCTCTTCCCTGGCAGGTGCAGCGACAGAGAAAACTGATTCTCATTTCTTCTTGGGACCCAGGAGGCACGCAGGGCTGAGGGCTGCGTCTCCTGCTGTGAACCCCCCCAACCCCCCCCAAGGCAGGAGGCTGCCTTCCCTATTTGACTCCCCTTTACCGTCCGGAAGACTCCTCCTCCCTCCTTGGGAAACTGCCAGGTTCAAGAGCTGAGGTGGAGTCAGGCCCCCACACCCCTTCTCCAGCACATTCCTCCTCCTTCCTCTCCCCAGACACTCACATGTGGCGGGCCTTGCTTCTTGCTGTAGGTGTGCAGAGTCCCTCTGTGTCCATTCATTCATTCACCCATTCACTCATTCATTCTCCCATTCATTCATTCACTCATCCATTCATTCATTCATTCATTCACCCGTTCCTTCATTGACTCACTCATTCATTCATTCATTCATCCACTCATATGCTCAGGAAAGGTTTGGTAAATGTCTAAGGTAAATATCCGGGTACTGTGCCAGCCTCTGGGATGCAGAGGTGAAGGAGACCCTGTCCCTGTCCTCAAGGTTCAAAGGTTGCTGCAGGAGACAGATGACAGAAATGCAAACAGGCCCTTGTGCCACCTGCCAAGGTTTGGAGCGATGGGAACATACCAGAGCCTGGGGGTGGGGGGTGGCTTCCAGAGAAGGTTTCCTGGAGGAGGTTGTCCTGAGCTGAGCCTTGAGGGAGAACGGGTGATGTTCATAACCCCCACTACTTAACCCACATGGAACCTTCCAGTGTCTTGTCTCACTGAAGAGGGAAGCCCAGACCCCCAGGCTTGGAGGAGCTCAGCTTCCAGCCACGGCCCCACCAGCCGCAGTTCCGGAAGACCAGAGCCTCCCACAGCTCCTGCCTCAGACCGTGCCTGCTGGCCCCACACCTGGAGGACGGGACCAGGCTGTGAGGGCTCCATGAGACAGGGATTGTGAATCGCGCTCTGGAAAGGGAAGCGCCCGTTGTCATCGCATATTATTTTATTATTCAGTTGCTGGAAGTGTTTTGATCTGCCCAGCATGACGGCGGCTGGGAGAGCACAGCTGAAATTTCATTTCAATATTTGTTGAATAATTTGTACCACTCGTAGGGCTTAAGAATGTGAAGATTTATGTGTGCAGTGTGTGTGAAGGGAGAGAGAGAGAGAGAGAGAGAGAGAGAGAGAGAGAGAGAGAGAGGCAGGCTGGGGGGGGTGGTCTGTGTCGTGCTGGCTTTGGCACAGGGAGCCCTGTGCATTGAGGACTGTGGTACACACGTGCACACCCCTTCGTCCCCTCGGCACCATCACACGATGGACAGCTCACACCAGGCATCCATCCCATGAGTGCCCTGGAGGCGGCGCTCTCTGTGTTCCCGGGTATCTCTCTTCTTGGCAGCTCAGGCAGAGCTCCCGTCCTGGTCCACGTGCAAACTTAAGGGCAGACTTAGAAAGTTACCCATTGGTGCAAATGACCCCATTATAAGCAGGCTTTGCTAAGCGCTAGGACAGAGTCCAAATTCTGCACAGTGGGAAGGACAGAAGGTTCTGGCTGGTGGGATGCTGGAAGAAGAAAGCATTCCAGCTGACACTGCAGGACCACGGGCCTTCCAGGTGGAAGGGGCGGCGTGAGCAGCATCGAAGGAGCCGGCTAGGGTAGGCAGGGTGTTGGGAGTGGCAGCGTTGCTGAATGAGGGGAGGAGGGAGTGAGGGGTCTACCTTTGTCTGTGGAGGGCCAGCTTTGTACCAGGTGCTATGCTGGTCATTGATGGTGTGAGAGCCCAGATGTGCAGCTTGACACTGAGTCGCCGGGAAGATGCCCCTGGGGGCGGGGGAGAGAGGACAGACAGCTTGGTGGGCTGGGGGACAAGGCAGCCTGGTGCTCGAACACCTGAGCCCACTCCATTCTCCTCTTTGCCTGTAGAGAGAGGAGAATGGACGGCATGCACCACCCAAGGAGTTCCTACTGTGTGCTGCACAAGTGGCCTGCCAGGTGGCTGTTGTCTACCCATTCCACAGGTGAAACAATCGAGGCTTAAGAATGTGTGTGAGTGGCTGGAATCATAGGAGGAGAACGGAGGTCTGACTGCACAACCTATGCTGGTCTCAAGCCTCCTCCCTCCCTCTAGCCTGCAGCTGTCCATGACCACCCTCCCCTCCCACCAGTTCAATGCCCAGCCTGGGCCCCTGTGAGCCCAGGAGGAGGCGAGCGCCGCTTCCTGGCTTCCCCCCACCGCCAAAGGGCCTGTGCTCTCCTGTACTTGCCGCTGATCCCTGCAGCCTTGGATCTGCAGGAGGGATTGGTGGCAGGGCCTTCTCTGGCCACCAGCAGAATGAGAGGTCTGGCTTCAGGTGCAGAAAAGCTCATTCCTCTCTCTCCCCTCCTTTTTCCTTTCCTGCCTCCTCTTCTGGCTTTTCTGAAGCTTATTTTTAACACGGGATTTGAAACTTCGATGTGGCAAAGCTCTGGGACAATGGAAGACAGAGGGTGGATGCTGATTGGCTGGAGAGGGGAGTGGCCTGGGAGCCTATGGCAGTGCCGTTGCTTAGCTTAGCGGTATCAGCACATCAGTGCAGGCTTCGGGCTGGGTGCTAACAGTTCTCCATCCTCCCCTTCCCCGAGGAGGGAAGTCGATTCGTTCTCCTGGAGCGGGACAAGGGTGGGGAGAGGTGCCGAAGCTCGCTCCAGGTCGCACAGCTGGTGGGAGGTGGAGTCGCCTGCACCCACGCCCTGGGCTGGGAGGTCCGGGGGGTGGGGGGGGGCGGTCCTTCCAGACCCCATCCCGTGGTGAGATCACAGTGAAGGGGCTCAGATCTGTCTCTGCCCTCCCTGAGCGCGGACAGATTCCTGGGTGTTCGGAGATTGCCTCCCAAACCCGAGTTAGTCCTGATAGAGGTCCAGGAGGACGTGCTGAGGGATTCCTTTCCTCCTTGGTGGTCCCTCCCCATCCTGGGTAACTTGGAACTTTAAAATCCAGTGAGCACTGGCCCAGCTCTCCACAGCCCCTGGATGTGACCAGGAGGAAACCGGCCTAGGAAGCCGGGGCCTCACTCTGCCCTCTCGATGACCACGGGGAGGCTTTCCGAGGAGGTGGCTGGCCATCGTCACTCCTGTGGGAGGAGCAGCACAGGCAAGAGGGGACAGTGGCAGGGACCTGTCATTGGAGTCTAATGAATCCAGGTGACGTTTGGCAGCAACCTCCCATCACACTTAGGAGAAAATTCTGGAACTTCCTATCATGCTGACAGGGCCTTACGTGGTCTGGGCCTGCCTCAGTCACTACCTCACCTCCATCTGTACCTCTCCTTAAACACGTCCCGGCCACACTGCCCCAGACGCCAAGCCTTTCCTCCTCAGGGCCTCTTTCTGGGACACCCTTCCATCATTTCTTATCTGGATGGTTCTTCCTCATCCTTTGAGCCACAGAGAGGCCTGCCTATCCCTGACCCCCCCAATCTCTCGTCACCCCCATGATTTGCTCAGCAGCACGTGTGGCTGATCCTGAAGCTGCCGTGAGGACTTGCCAGCCGTCTGAACACCTTTGTGTCCAAGTACCCACCTGCAGCCTGCCGAGGCCCACCATGGCCAGCCTAGGCCCACCATGACCAGCCTAGGCCCACCATGACCAGCCGAGGCCCACCATGACCGGCCGAGGCCCACCATGACCAGCCTAGGCCCACCATGACCAGCCTAGGCCCACCATGACCAGCCGAGGCCCACCATGACCAGCCTAGGCCCACCATGACCAGCCGAGGCCCACCATGACCGGCCGAGGCCCACCATGACCAGCCGAGGCCCACCATGACCAGCCGAGGCCCACCATGACCAGCCTAGGCCCACCATGACCGGCCGAGGCCCACCATGACCGGCCTAGGCCCACCATGACCAGCCGAGGCCCACCATGACCAGCCTAGGCCCACCCCGAGTCCCTGTTGACAAATCATTGACTTTCACCTCCTTGCATCCTCAGTTTCTTCATTTGTAAAATGGGTAGGGCAACATCTACTTCCTAAGATTGCTGGGGGGGCAACATGAAGGGCTCCGCTCATGGTAAGTACTCCCTCAACACCAGCCACAATTCCTATTCATATCCATTCTTGGGTCCAACTGGGCATGGCTGGCACACACGCATAGCTTGGCATGAGGAAACTGAGGCTCTGGGAGGGGACCGGAGACTAGCTTGTAGGCAGCTGGCCATCGGGGGCCTGGGGCTCCTGCCTGCTCTGTCCACTGGGGATGGGCCTCGCCTAAATGTTCTAACATGGCTGCCAGGACGAGCGCTGGAAGTCCTCAGAGGAGCAAGATGCTTCCCACAGGACACAGAGAACCAAGTACCAGCCCAGCAGGCCCCATAATTGGCCATTCAGGCCCCATCTTTTCCCCTCCAGCTCACCCATCCCATGTGCCCTTCAGCCTCCTTCCCTCCCTGACTGAGGACATTTGCATGAGTGCAGCGTCTCCAGCATCTCCAGCGACTGCTCCTCACCACCTGCTCCTGCGGCTCTCTCCCCACCTGAAGCCATCAATACATATGCAAAGGCCAGTATATTAATTTGTGTTTGAGCAGGAGCTGGGGACACAGCCGAGAAAGGGGATTCGGCGGTGGCAGTGGGTGGGAGGTAACAGATGGCTTGATTGCTTTACCTGTTGCTTATTTGTTAGACGACAATTCCTCGCCTGTGTTTCGTTGTCCCCAGGCCCCAGGATGGCAAGGCATCAGGCCCTGGAGGGCTATCTGGGGGGGGGGGGGGGGGGGGGGGGGGGGCAGGGCGAGGGGTCGGGTGGCTGGCCTAGGAATTAAATGCCAGAGTCTGGAAATGAATAACTCTCCCTGGGTCTCTCTTGATCAGACTCCGGTTCCTTCCCTGGCTGGACACTCAGGGCCCAACAAGCATGCAAAGCCAGGAGGGAGCTGAGTCAGGGACAGCAGGCCTGGCCCTTCTATGAAAAGGCTGTGCAGCCGGGGGTGGCTCACCTAGCATCTCTGGGTCCCCATTGCACCATCGCACCCGCCCCGTCTCCCGTGTGTGCGGGGCTGCTGCGGGGGTGAACGGAGGTCGTGGGTGTGAGAGCACTTCGACCTGCGTGATGCTCGGGAATGGGAGGCGTTCGTTGCCAGCAGAGCGGTTAAGAGCTGGGATTCGGGAGGCAGCCAGGCCTGGCCTGAGTTCTGACTCTGCCTTATCACTGCGAGGCCTTGGGTAAGAATTCACAGCTTTCTGGGCCTCCGTTTCCTTGCTGTGCGGTGCGGTGCGGTGCGGGAACAGCAGGGCGTTAATGCAGCTCAGCCTCAGCTCAGCCTCCCCGGAGCACAGGCAGACCCCACGGGCTGCTGGCGGGTCGCTGTGCCTTCCCTGCAGCCTCAGGAAGCCCACTGCACTGTGCCCCCCACCCCGCTGACCGCTCCCTCCTTCGCGTCACCCTCCTGGTTTGGTGGGTACTTCTTCCTCATCAGCTGTCATCGTGGGACAATAACCTGGGGCCTGTGGTCCTATCACCAAAGGACAGCACCTGAGCAAGCACGGCCACCTGAGAGCAACTTCTGGAGCTGGACAAGAGGCTCCCAGCCCCCGAACACAGAGGGAGCCATGCACCCAGGGGCAGGGCCCACAACAGCGGGGCCCTGCTGCCCCTCCGTCCACACCCGCCCTCCAAGCGCCCGGTTCACCCACATCCTCGCCGACCCTCCAGGTCTCCGGCTTCCCGCTGGTCCTCTGCGCCCCAGATACGTTTCCAGGGAAGTTCCTTTTGCTGAAGTGAGATAGACTCGTGTTTCCATTGCTTATCTTTCAAGAATCTGGCTGACACACCCCTATGCCTCATGTACACAGCTCAATGACAGAGAAAGTGTAGGCGCTCCCTTTTAATAAGCTTTCTCTACATTCGTCTCCATCACTTGCTTGTTTTGTGACCGTGGGCAAAGGCCTTCCACTCTCTGAGCCCCGGTTTCTTTTTCTGTAAAGTGACGGGGAGGGTGTGGGACTCCCCCTGATTATTGTGAGGATTAAATGCTGTTGTGAAGGTAAGCGCCTTGCTCAGGATCGTGCGCTCGATGGTGCTCAGTGTGACTGATTGGTTAATTCCCTATCAGTGACATTGCTTCCATTCAAAAGAAATCTCGGAGAAAACAAGGCCAGCAGGTTTGTCAAGAAAGCATCCTCCAGGAAGTAGCTTAGGGGCTTATTGATTGAGAAGTCATCTTATCTCTTAGAAGACAGAAGACGACAGAAGGAATGGAAGGAAGCAGAAGACTCCTGGGCCAAGCTGCTAGGGGAGGAGCCAGGGTCACGGTTGGGGGTGGCTGGGTTCCTTGATGCACCTGAGGGAGAGAGGGGAGGGGGGGAGCAGAGCAGGTAGGGAGAGAGGGTGGAGGGGGAGAGGGGCAAGGGGAGGCTGGTGAAAGGAAGCCCTGAAGGTGCAGGAGAGGGAGGGGTGGTGATAAAGATCCCAACTGTCCTTTGCATCCCTCGTCTCCATTTTGTATCTACAGAGCGCTCTCCCCAAATAATGCTGTGCTCCCTAGGGGAGGGGAGCACGCATCACATGGTCAGGATTTCCTCTGCTTGAGCTGCAGCCTTGGGGAGAGGGCTCCCCACTGATTTCTCTCTGGCAGTTTTCCCTTCCCTGGGCAAGGGCGACACCAGCATGCACAGAACAAGGGCAAACCTGGTTGGAATGTGGAGTCTCTTGGCACCATCTGGCGTCTGTTGGCACATGACCAACCCCTCCGCTCCTCTGGCTACGCACTGTGCAGACGATACTAGATGCTAACACCTGCCCCCGGAGCAGCGCCCAGCCGGAGGGACGGATGCTGTGTGAGGATGACCACAGGACCCCCAGCCCAACCAGGTTCAGGCCCTTGGTGTAGGGACCTCAATGCATCACGAAGCATCACCACGTTGAGGCTGGTTTGCAAAACCAACTCAGGGCTGCCTAAGCCAGCGGGACCCAGGGTTGGGTTGTTTGTGGTATTAACCGAATCTGTCCCTTGTTGACCTTGATTCTGCCCTTGACCTTTCAACTCGTCTATCTACTCCAGGTCTGCCTGCCTGGGTACTTTCCCTACAATCAAGGAAACAGGGAAGGGCAGCAGGCTGCTCTGGGCCAGGCACTGTATTAGAGGCTCCAAGTACTTTATTTCCTCTAACCCTCCCACAGCTCACTGAAGCTGGTAGGATTGTGGGGTTTTTTTAATGTTTAATTTTTCAATTACAGTTGATGTACAATATTATATTAGTTTCAGGTATACAATCCAGTGATGAGACATTTATATGACTTACAAAGTGTTCCCCTGATGTCTCCAGTACACACCTGGCACCGTACAGAATTATTACAGTATTATTGACCGTATTCCCTATGCTGCACTGTATAACCCCCTGACTGCTTTGTAACTGCCAATTTGTACTTCTTAATCCCTTCACCTTTTCACCCAGTCCTCCTACCCCCCTCCTCCCCTCTGGCAAACATCAGTCTCTTCTCTGTATCTACGAGTCTGTTCCAATTTTGTGTGTTCGTTTATTTTGTTCATTAGATTCCACATATAAGGGAAATCGCGTGGCATTTGTCTGGCTCTGTCTGACTTATTGCACTCAGCACAATAGCCTCCAGGCCCACCCATGTGGGTGCAGATGGCAACATTTCACTCTTTTTTATGGCTGAGTATTCCATTGTGTACATGCACTACTTCTCCTTGACTCATCCATGTATTGATGGACACTTATGTTGCTTCCATATCTTGGCTATTATAAATGATGCTAAAATGCACATATGGATGCATATGTTTTTTTAAATTAGTGTTTTGGGTTTCTTTGGATAAATACCCAGAAGTGAAATGGGGGTCCTTCTTTGTCTCTGTTACAGCCTCTTTTTTTTTAGGGTCTTTAAACATTTTTATTGAATTTATTGTGGTGACATTGGTTAATAGGATTATATAGGTTTAAAGTGTACAATTTTCTATAATACATCATTTGCATATTGTATTTTGTGTTCACACCCCAAGTCAAGTCTCCTTCCATCCCTATTTGTCTCCTCTCTACCCCCTCCTATCTTCCCCCTTTCTCTCTGGTAACCACAATGCTGTTGTTTGTATATATTAGGGGTTTTCTTTGTTTGATCCTTTCATTTTGTTCACCCAGCCCCCCAACACCCCACCCCTCTGACAGCTTTCAGTTTGTTCTCTGTGTCTATGAGTCTGTTTCTATTTTGTTTGTTAGTTTATTTTGTTCATTAGATTCCACATATATGTATTTGTCTTTCTCTGACTGGCTTATTTCACTTAGCATAACACTCTACAGATCCAACCATGCTGTTACAAAAGGTAAGATTTCCTTCTTTTTTCTGGCCGAGTAGTATTCCATTGTGTAAATGTACCACGGCTTTTTTATCCACTCATCTACTGATGGGCACTTGGGCTGCTTCCAAATCTTGGCTATTTTAAATCATGCTGCATTGAACATAGGGGTGCACAAATTCTTTTGAATTGGTGTTTTGGGTTTCTTTAGATATATTCCCAGAAGTGAAATTGCTGGGTCATAAGGCAGTTGCATTTTTAATATTTGAGGTAACTCTGTACTGCCTTCCATGGTAGCTACACCAGTCTGCATTCCCACCAACAGTGCATGAGGGTTCCCTTTTCTCCACATCCTCACCAATGAAAGAACAAAGCAGAACTGACTATCCCCATATTGTAGAGCTGGGTCTTCAGCCTGACCCCCCACCCCCAGGAAGTGACCACAGGAATGCCAGAAATGTCCTAACTCCCCTAACCACCACCTGAGTGGACCAATGAAGCTCCAGGAATGCAGCTAAGGTCCTAATAAGGCTATACCATAGAATGTTCCCTATGCGTCGCTGTTGACCAATCAGGACGTAGTGAGGGATGGCTCAATCCTTAGAATGTGTTGGTCACTTCCTGACCACTGTGCTGTAAGACCCAGCTGAAAGACCCTGACCAAAGTGACCAGTCTCTGTAACCCACGTCACTTACCTAAGCCCCCCCAAATGACTAGCCCTATAGAACCTTTGTTCTCCTGGGGCTCTCTCTCATCTCGCTGCTGTGTCGGTAAGGAGGCTGGGAGCCAAGCCCGGGCTTGAAGAAAGACTCTTTGCTTTTGCATCGGAAGAGGCTCCCTGGTGGTTGATTTTTGGGGACCCCGAAATCTGGGCACAACAACCAACACTTCTTGTTTACTGATTTATTGATGATAACCATTCTGACAGGTGTAAGGTGATATCTCACTGTGGTTTTAATTTGCATCTCTCTGATGATTAGTGATGTTGAACATCTTTTCATATGTCTATTGCCCATCTGTATATCCTCTTTGTAGAAGTGTCTATTCAGATCCTTTGCCCATTTTTGAATTAGATTATTTGTTTTCTGGGTGTTGAGTTTTATAAGTTCTTTATAAATTTTGGGTATTAACCACTTACCAGATATATCATTGGCAAATATGTTCTCCCATTCACTGGGTCATCATTTTATTTTGTTGGCTACCTTTGCTGTGCAAAACCTTTTTAGTTTGATATAGTCACATTTGATTATTTTTTCTTTTGCTTCCCTTGCCTGAGGAGATATATCAGAAAGCATATTGCTATGAGAAATGTCTGAGATTGTATTGCCTAGGTTTTCTTCTAGGATTTTAATGGTTTTGAGTCTTAACATTTAAGTCTTTAATCCATTTAAAGTTTATTCTTACATATGGTGTGGCCTAGTTTCATTTTTATTTGCATGTATCTGTCCGTTTTCCAACATCATTTATTGAATAGACTTTTTACCCCATGGTATGTTCTTGCCTCATATGTCAAATATAATTGACCATAAAGGCGTGGGTTTACTTCTGGGCTCTCTATTCTGTTCCACTGATCTATCTGTCTGATTTTATGCCAGCACCATGCTGTTTTGATTACTATGGCCTTGTAGTATAGTCTGATATCAGGTAGCCCGATTCCTCCAACGTTGTTCTTCTTTCTCAAGACTGCTGTGGCTATTTGGGGGTCTTTTGTGGCTCTATATAAGTTTTTGGAATAATTGTCCTAGTTCTGTGAAATATGCCATTGGTATTTTTTATATATAAATATATTTTTATTGATTTCAGAGAGGAAGGGAGTGGGAGGAGGAGAGAGAGATAGAAACATCAATGATGAAAGAGAATCTTTGATCAGCTGCCTCCTGCACACACCACACTGGGGATCAAGCCTGCAATCTGGGCATATGCCCTAACCGGGAATTGAACTGTGACCTCCTGGTTCATAGGTCGACCCCCAACCACTGAACCACGCCAGCTGGGCCACCATTGGTATCTTGATAGGAATTGTGTTGAATCTATAGGTTGCTTTGGCTCCGCTCTCCGTCTCTCAGTCGTGTGTTTATTCACTGCCCCGGCAGCAGCTCTAGACTGTCCCATGTTTTCCTGAGTCAAATACCATGGAATTCTATGACATCTGGACTTGTGCAGACTCTGAACAACTTTCTTCCTCGTACCATCTACTCCCACTATGGCTCATGTTCCTGGGAGGTACCCTGACCACATATATTAACAGTCACCTGGATAGTAGCGAAAGAACAGAACAGACCCATAAGAAACATTGCAGGCACGGAGGGTTTCGGGTGTGGCTCTTCCTGTGCATGACCAGGGATGGCTGCAGAACCAGCAGGGAGCAGCCTCACCCTTGATCCCAAACTCAGCGGATGTCTACTGAGAAACTGCGGTTCTTGGAAACCCACCGATCAGTTTCTGAGAATGAGGGACTGGATTTTATCAGAAACCTGGGGGGAACACTGGTGATGGGAAAACAAAGTGGAGAAGCTTGGGAAGACCACGAATGACAATGAGCTATTGAAGTCAGCAGACTAAAGGGAGCTGCTCTCCAAGGAAGGAAGACCCCGGGGCATGACAGGACTGCTCTCCTCCACCCCCTCCGCTCAGGGCCTCTCTCATTTGCATGTAGATTAGAAAAGGCCATGTCTGGGGGAGGGCGAAGCAATGTTGGGACTGCGCATGTTCTGTGGGAATGAATACGTGTTTAATTTAGGCATTCCAGCGCTCCATGCCAACGTTTGCATCAGCTTGTGGAGAGGTGAGAAAAACACGAGTGAGTTTTTCATACAACTAAATGTATTCATTCTCAGTAGCGTTGTCCTTTTTTTCTGGGATTATATCTTTCCTACACTCTCGGTGTTAAGACATCCTTTCATCTATGAAACGACGTGTGATGGCCGACTACAGTTGATTTCTTGAGTTGCCGTACTTGGCAGGATATAAAGCTGGCAACTCCACGTTAAATCCTCCAATGTTCTCGTTAACATTTTTGCTGAACGACAAAATTCTAAAGCCTGAGGACCACTGGGTTGTACTTTGTCAGTTATCATTATATCAACTCTCTTCTCAATCTTGGGATATTTTTTTTATGCTTAGCAGAGACAGTCTTTGAAATTCAAATACCTCAACCCTGGTGCTTAAATTTAATCGCCTTCTTTTGGTCTGCAGGGGAACAGGTATTATACTCCCCATACTCCATAATTTGGGGAAGGAGATGGTTCTTTTACAAGATTGTGTTTCTTTGCTTTTCTGTACCTGTTACTAGGACTTGGTTTGAAGAGTGTTCGGTCTAATAAAAAGCCCTCACTGGCTGGAATGAGGTGGTGGGGGTGAAGGGAAGGAACGGAAGGGTGGAAGGAAGAGATGATGAGTCTCCAAGGTATCTTGAAACCATTTAGATAGAGCAAAAGCTCAAATCGTAGGTAAGAGGCTGCTACGTTCCTAGGCCTGGGAAGCTCAGTGCCTAGAATCAAGTTCAAGGGGCAGGTCCGGAGAACACGTTAAGGAGATCAGGAGTGTCACATGCTCAGAGAATCTACAGGCGAATGTGGTAGAGAATGAGGAGCCCAAGGAGTTCCCAACCTTGACGACCAAGTGAGAGCTGGAGCTCTGTGCATTTCTTGGAGGATGGGGAGAGGTGAGGAGCCCGGAGGGACTGCGCAAGTCCCTGGAGCAGGGGGTAGGGCCTATGCGTTAGTCACGCCGCTGCTGTAGAGAAAGCAGGAGGTGCCCCGCAACTGGTGACCCCCGCGTTGTCATAATCACTGCCAGTCGTGCAGAGTAAAGGGCTTGCCCCCTTCTTCCTGGTGAGAGAGTTTTGCTAGGGAGCCACTGCAGCCTCTCTGCTCAAGCTCTGGACTCTCGTGGAAACATTAGAAAGTGGGCAGGACCCTGCACCCTGGGGCACCATCCCCTCTGGTGCTTCCTGCGTCCTTGTGGGCATCCCAGGCCGGCCCCCGTTCTGCGTCTCCTATGGAGATGGTAAGCAGACACGGCAGGTCCCAAGTATCAGGCCTTGTCCTCTGGACCCCACGCTGGGTGGATAGGTTAGGCCTGCTTTCAGATTCAGGGGAAGGAACTAAGAAGCTACGTTAGAACTCTAGGCCTCAGCCCTGTTCTCCAACTCAGGTAGCCCGGAAATACCTACCTTGAGGCTCTCAAGTATTTTAATCCTCACCTGAGGATATTTGTTCCATTGATCTTTGAAAGAGAGAGAGAGGAAGAGGGAGAGAGGGAGAGAGAAAAACATTGATGTGAGAGAGACACATCGATTGGTTGCCTCCTGCACGTGCCCCAACTGGGGCCAGGGATTGAACCTGCAACTGAGGTATATGCCCTTGACTGGGAATCGAACCTGGGACTCCTCCGTCTGAGAGCCGACACTCTAACCACGGAGCAAAACCGGCCAGGGCTGGCTTATATGTTAATAAAATAGCCCTTTGGTTTCCATTCTGCTCATGTCCCGTGACTTTAAACACCAGCTGTTTGCTGATGACTCCGAATCCCTCTCTGAGCTCTGCATCGACAGTCCACTCGGCATCTCTTGTCTAGAGGGCATGTCACGCGTTGCACGGCCCAAACTGAGCTGCTGGTCTTTTTTTGCAGTAGGTCCTGTCTCAGTTCACGGAAGGTCCATCCTTCCTGTTTCCCAGGCTGAAAACCTTAGTATCATTCATACCTTTTCTCTTTTTCTCTCAGCCTCCATGAAACCAGCTGTCAAATTCTGCTCCCTCTGCATCTAAAATGTATCCAGAGTCCAACCACTTCTTTCCATCCCTCCTCCCTGACCCTTGCCTGGACCACCATCATCTCATGTCCTGGCTCATTTAGGAGCTGTGGGCCTTATGACGGAGACAGCATCAGAGGCCAGGCCTGGCCCACAGGAGGGAGGGGGCATGAAGGCCATAGGAGGCCTGGGGGGGACGGAAGGGGGGGCCAGGGAGGAAGATCTGGAATCAACAAAGGCTTCAGAGAAACAGGGGCAAGAAATAAAAGGGAGGAAATAAAAGCTGCAGAGAGTCTTGGGACTGCCAAAGGGAATAAGAAGGGCATTTTACAAATCTATCAGGGAAAAGAGATCTGGCCCATTAATAAATGAGAAGGGAAATAAAATTAATGATGATGATAAAAATGGCTGAGCCGCTGAAGTGCTTTGTAAAATTGGTCTTTTACAAGGAAAAGGGGGGGGGGGGGGCATCCAAGGGATAGGCAATTAGAAGGGGACAAAAGGCTTGTCAGGGGAGTTGATGAAAGGTAGCAAAGAGGATACTTAGAAGAATTGGATCATGCATTCCCGGTCCAAATCCCCACATCTGGACGCAGGCCTCGGGGTCGGAAGGGAATTAGCTGAAGAAATTATTAAACCCTTGGCAGGTATTTTAATAATAATAATTTATGTATGTATATATTTGAAGAGGATGGCCAAATCGATGAAGATTCGAGAGCTTGGGATAAAGGAGGTAAGGCAGTACCACCTGTTGAGCTCTTCAATAGCCAGGCACCATGCATCTCAAATGTCCTGTCACTGAATCCCCCAGCAGCTGGGTGGTTCTGTAATCACCCATTTTACAGGCAAGCAAACTGAGGCCCAGGGAGTTTAGGTGACTCTCCGAGGTTACTCAGCCAGCAAGCAGGGGTGGCCCAACTGGAACCCACATTGTTCTGATTCCAAAGAGGATTCCTTTCCAGGTTCCCAGCCGCTCATTCTAACTCTCAATGGATGAGTCCGCGTGTCGGAGAGAATGACGCCCACCTGCCAGGGACCCGCTACAGTGACCTTCCTCTGCCCTGCAGCCTTGGGGCTCTGACCACATCGGCAGAAGGCTGTTGGGTTTGAGCTGTTTGGAGAGGATTTTAGACTTTGTGTGATAAGGAGAAGGAAGTGGGGCGGAGGTGGAGGCGCATGGACCCAGGGGCACAGGACGTCAGAGCCACCAGGGTTGTGTGGGTTCCTAGTGTCCGATGTCCTCATCATACCTGTGGGAAACAGGCCTGAGGAGGGAGGGGGAAGGGGAGGAGCAGGACTAGCCCAGGACCCAGAAGTTGAAGCCATAGCCAGGCCGGCCAGCTGGAGGTCCAAGGCCATGTTTTCTGTACTACTTGGCCTTCACCCGTTATTCACGTTTGTCCCTGCTTGTGTCCTTTGGCATCCAGAGACTGGCCTTGACTTTGATTCTTGGCTTTGCATCTGTCCCCTTCTCCCTGCTTTTGTGCTGTCACCTGTGGCATCTCACATCTAGACCTCACATCTCCTCTCTGTTGCTGTTTTGTTAACTGTGATGGCTGAGGTGCGAGGAGGGCAGAAGGCGAGGATGAAAGAGGGAGGGGCCCTGAGACTCATCGGGCTCCTGTCCCCCTGGGAGCCTGTCATTCCTGGGTCCTGTGCACAGTGAGATGGTGCCGGAAGCCAGTCCATCCTTGCTGCTTGACACAGTCGCTGCAGGAAAGAAACATCTGCACAGCATATATTTCAAGGGACCTGGCGTATATAGCATACTGTTCTTATGTTTGCTCCCCTTAGCGCTGTGTGTTTTAACCAAGGTCACCTCTCCGAGAAAGGTTGTTTCCCCAGGTAGGGATTTTTCCCTGAAGTCAGGGAGGGGATAAAACTCCTTAACTAAGTGCCAGGCGGGTAGTTAATCACTTTAACTACAAACAATCACGCTTAAGCTACATAATCTTTACTCCCTGGAATGGAGATAAGAAACGCCCTAACCTTTGCAATAGAAATTGACAGGATTAAAATCAACTGGTATAAATACGGATGTAACAAGACAATAAACACCAGAACTTCGCTGGAGATCCAGACCAGAACTTGGCTGGAGATCCTGGCTAGAGATCCTGGCTAGGCTGCTGATCAACTGAACGCTGTCTCTGTCCACACCTTTGGGGACCCCTGGACCTGCTGGGGTTGGACCCCAGCAAGATGGGAACCCACCTGTGATTGGTTCAAATACTGGCCCCAATGCTTTTTTTAAAATATATTATTATTGATTTCAGAGATGAAGGGAGAGGGAGAGAGAGACAGAAACATCAATGATGAGAGAGAATCATTGATTGGCTGCCTCCTTCACTCCCCCTACTGGGGATCGAGCCCACAACCCAGGCATGTGCCCTTGACTGGAATCAAACCCAGGACCCTTCAGTCTGCAGGCTGATGCTCTATCCATTGAGCCAAACCAGCCAGGGCAGGCCCCAATTCTTTACTCCCTTCCACCAACCTGTTCCATAGCTTCGTCTCATGTAGCATTTACTTCTCTTTTTCTTGACTCTGGGCTTTACCGTGTGACTTGCTTTGGTCAACGAGATGGTGGCAATGTGCCAAAAGCCAGGATGTGGCATGTCCGTGTGTGGCTGGGCACTTCCTCTCGCACCTCTGCCACTGTCGTGAGAGGAGCATGTCCCAGCTAGCCCACTCGTCCAGCGTGGGTGAGGGACACCTGGAGCGGGGCCATTCCGGCCAGCCCCACTCTTGCTGTGGCTTGAAGCAAATTCCCAACTGGACTTAGACCAGCCGAACTTCAGCTGCCCTAACTACCCCTGAGAACAAATGCTAATTCTCAGTTACCACGGAGAGTTGGTGGTAGTTTGTTATGCAGCAATGACTAACTGATACACAGCCATCTACATAACGTGCTTTGAGAGACCCAAATTTCTATCGAAAATCTCTGTTTAACCTCAATTTATTAAAAGTAAAAACAAATCATTAAGCACCCACTGTGTGCCCATTCCCAAGTTAGGCATGATGTGTTCAGAAGTTTTGGTTACTGTCTTTCAGGAGCTCAGCCTAGGGAAGTCGGGAAGGTAAACAGATGATGTCAATGAAAGCTTCCCGGAGGAGAAAGACCCCCAAGCTGAGTCTTGGAGGAGAAAGAGAAGGAAGGATGCTCAAGGCAGGAAGTACAGCACAGCCACGGGCACGAGGGTCTGAGCACGCTGGCACATCCGTGGAACCCAGGCCCCTCTCTGTGCTGGACCAGCAGGGCCCTGGCCTGACGGACACGTTGCAAGTCTCGGACCAAATGGTATAAAACGAGATTTCCACAACGGCAACTTACTCCCAGATGGGGAGGTCCGGGGACACGCCATTAAATGAAAAGTGCCACACGACGCGGTAAAACTCGAAGAAACTCAAAGGGCACAGAAGACTCCGGGTCCTGTTGCAGATGCAGTAAACAAACAGCAGAATGCAGGCCCGCCAAAGGCGCAGAGGTAATCACGCAGACACCTGCTCCCGGAAGTCGGCTGGGTCCCCGCGGCCCAGCCCAGGGCTGCTGACAAGAAGAATGCCCAGCAGTGCCCTCACCCACTGGCACCCAGATCCCTCCCGAGAGGCAGACCCTTCACCTTGGCTCCTCGGAGGCGGGAGGGGCGGGGGGTCTGAGGGTAGAGGGAGGGAACAGTGAGCAGCCTCCCTGCTCACATGGCTTGAGCATGGCCACCCGCTCCTTCTAACACTCCCCCTCTCTTTCTAGGGTGGGAGCCCAGCCCAAGTGTGTGATTTCAGAGTTAATCTGTCTGCACTAATTAAATATTGACAGCTGTTAAATATGCGCGGGGCGTTTCAGCCGGCGGGCTTGATGTCCCAAGCTCCGCTGGCTTGGGCTCTGCTGATGGGCTGCTTTGTACTCCTGGCTGCCTCGCCCTCATCCAGATGCTCCCAGCTGCTGCGGTGGCCTCACCAGACAGGACTCTCAGCCCCTGGGTCTTAGGTGACCTCTGCCCGGGCCTGGGACGTCCCCTGAGCTTGCTGTGTGGGATTGGGGGGGTCTGGGTGCTTGGTGGGGAAGAGCTTCCAAAGTGAACATGGTCCACAGAGTGGATCTGGCCTCAGGGGTGGGAAAGAGAGGCTGAGCCGGGGGTGGCCGAGGGCCAGGCGTGGTGACCTCCGGTGGGGACTCCTGGAGCCTCCTTCCTCCCGTCTTCTGCAGGTGGGGCCCAGTCTGTGTGGGGAAACAGCCTGCAAAGGCAGCCATGACCCTCAGGCTTCGCAGAACGTGGCTTCGGGCCGAGTCCTGAGAGATAGGCAGGAACGGGGCAGGCAGTACAGGAGGGTTTGTGGGAAGGCCTCCTGTCGGGAAGGGCATGAGTGAAGGCTGCGATTAGAGCGAGAGAATGGCTCAGAGTGAATGGCAGGCTTCGGAGGCTGAAGGGCAGAGGAGGACAGGGCTGGTGGGGGGAAGGGGAGCAGTCAGTGGCCTGAGGTATACAGAGTCCTTCACATTCTGCACCTTCCCTCCAGGCTATGGGGCTCTCGGCTGGCCTCAGGCACCTCTACGGACTTTCCCACCAGTTCAGGGCCAGGGTGTCTGAGAGAGCACCCTCCCTCCTGCGGTCAGTTCTGGTGTGGGGTCCATGTGGTCCAGGGAGGCTTGACATGAGTGACAATGTGTATCAGCTCTCCCTGTGAAATACCTGAGTCTCAACATTCCTACCTGCAAAATGGGCAAATAATAGCACTGACCCAACAGTGTTGTCACAGCATCAAGTGAGATACTGCACACACACACCAGCAGGAGCTACCTCTTATGTGGCCGTTCGTACATGTCAATCGCTGTTCTGTGTGCTTGACATACATTTACTCCTTTAGTCCCCACAACAGCCCGACAGGCTGGCATTACTACCGGCCTGTTTCCAGCCATAGGCCTGAGGCACAGGGACACTAATCCTCTTGCTGGGGTCCCACGGGCAGTAAGTGGTGAAGCTGAGCCCACCCCGTTGGCTCCAGAGTCTGCCTCCTTCGCGCATCAGAGGGTCCAATAAGTGGTCTCCTCCCAGCCTCCGTTTTCCCCCAAACGTCGGAACAGTCTGTGTTCTGTTTGGATGAAGGCACCTCTCCCACGGACACTCCTGCTCTCGGGAAAGCCCACTGGGAGACTAGCTTCTCCTGGGTCCACTCAGGGCTCATTCCCTCACGCACTCACCTCCTTCATCCACTCACCATCCCATAGCTATTTACTGAGCACATACACGTGCCTGTGCTGGGGACTGTAGCTGTGACCAACGTGAGACCACAACTGGGGAGCAAAGATCAGCCATAAACAAAAATCTAGGCAAACTATACAGGGCCTCGGTGTGTGGGAGCTGCATTGGGAAGAATAAAGCTGAGCAGGGGGATGGGTAGTGGGTGGGGGGCGGCGGGGGGAGTCAGGGCAGGTGCATTTGAACAATCAACTGAGGGGGTGAGGGGTGAGCCACTGCATGTGAGGGGACAGTAAGCCAGGCAGACGGAGCACCAGGGACAAAGCCAGGAAACGGGAGGCCGGGGAGACCGGTGTGACTGGGGGTGGAGGTGGGGGCTGGGGGTGGGGGGAGATGAAGGCAGAGAGAGAACGGTGGAGGGAGCCGGTCCTGGAGGGCTCCTTCGGCCAGTGCAAGGCCTTTGACTTGTGTCTGGGAGACAGGGGGGCCCTCAGTGGACAAGAGCCGACTCTTCGTGGTTAAACGGGCTGCCCCGGCCATGGAGAGAGGAAACTGCAGGGCCTGGTGGGTGCAGGGGCCCGAGCGGGAGGTCGGGGGGCCAGGTGATGGCTTGTTGCCCAGGTATTAGGGTCAAGCGGGTAAGGAGTGCTTGGATGCTGACAGACGGTGTTTTGAAGGTAGAACCAACAGCGTTTATTGACACATTGGATGAAGGATGGGGAGAGAGTGAGTCAGGGGAACCGGGAGGCCAGGGCAACCACTTACTGAGATGGAGGGAGTGGGGTTTGGTGTGGAGCCTGGGGATGCTCAGGGCTTGGGTTTGGCTATATTAAGCCCAGATGCCTGCTAACGAGATCCCCAAGTGCAGGTTCAGGGAGGCGATTGGAATACAATTCTGAATGTGAGGAGATGCCGCACTAGAGATTTAACTTGGGTGCTATCGGTGTGCGGATGGCATTTAGAACTCCGACACGGGATGAGGTTGCCCAGGGAGGAGGAGAATCGATAGGAACGAGCAGAGGTCTGAGGACCAAGCCCGGAGCAGGGATATGCACAGGGCAGGAGCCTGCGGCCTTGCGGCCACAAGCCCAAAGCTGGACAGGGAGCACCAGCTCCGCGCTTTCGGCGGGCCTTTTCTGCCCTCTAGTGGTTAGGCTTGGGAATGACCCAACGTAGCCTGAGAACCCGGACCACCTTCCTGGGTTTCTTCTGAGTGAGTCACTTCCCTCATTTATTCCGCCGTTTCCCAGCAGCAGTTAGTAGAAAGCCTGGCAATTTCTACCAAGCACCTACTTACGGGCGGGGCACTGACCAGCGCAGCAGATGAGATGCGCTCGGAGAGCCATTGCATCGTGGAAGAGAAGACACACAAACTCAACAGGACACAGTGGTGCCCAGCTCGGGGCCGTTTGGTCACTGGAGACAGTTTTTTTCAGTTGTCACAACGGGGTGGAGGTGGGTGGGTTGCTCCTGGCACCTAGTGGGTGAGGTTCCTCAGCACACAGGACATCCTCCTGCAACAAAGAATGATCCAGCCCCCAATGGCAGTGAGTGCCGGGGGGGGGGGGGGGGGAGACCTGTGTCAAGGGCTGTAAGATGGGTGTTTGGCTGCGAGGAGTAACTAAGCTGCCTCCGGGGGAGGCGTAAGGAAGGCTTCCCTTCACAGAGAACGTATGTCTTAACTTGTCTTGAAGGATGCGTAGAGCTTTGCCAAGTAGATAGGAGAGAGATTAGAAAACAGATGATGGGAATGTGTTCAAATCATGCCACAAAAATACCTGGCTTAGCGAGGGTGGCCACGGGCCCAGCTGTGTCTGAGACGGCCCCGGGTCTGCAAGGCGTCACAGCATAACTGATCCTGGAGCCCCCTTCCACTCCCACGAGTGGCCCAGTGAGGGTGACAGAGAATGGGGGCGCCCTAGACCCAGCAGGCTCAGCGTGGCTGGAAAGGGTGGATGGGAGCTGCCCTGTCAGGGAGGGCAGGGGGGCTGGGTGTTTGCAGAAAGCAGTGGGGACCCCCTGGTGGTTGAAGGCAGGAGTCTTGCCTCAAGAAAGCTGACCAGAGGCAGCATAAAGGTCCCAGAGACAGAGGAAGAGCATCTGAGCTGGGGCTGTTAGAACGACCTCCCTTCACAGTCCTGAGACTCCCCGTCTCAGCTGGGGCTGTTAGAACGACCTCCCTTCACAGTCCTGAGACTCCCCGTCTGAGCTGGGGCTGTTAGAACGACCTCCCTTCACAGTCCTGAGACTCCCCATCTCAGCTGAGGGCTGCAGAGAATGGGGCCGAGGGCTCCACACAGAACCCAGGACAGATGGAAGCCCTCCATGTCCGCGGCACAGGGCCCCGGGGGTCACTGGGCCTCCTCTGCTGTTGGCAGGCCCTTCCTCACTCCCTGTGCCCAGGCAGGGGTGCTAAATGAGTGAGTGCAGGAGCAGGGGGTAAGGAGAGTTGGGACTTGGCCTCAGCTCTGCTGCTGACAAGCCGTGAGGCCTGGGGCGGGTCACAGCTCCTTCTGCCTTTGGTTTCCCCATCTGTACCAGGAGCAGGTGGACCAGCTAGCTCATCTTTAAGGAATTTTCTGGCTCTCGCCTCTTCTGTTCTGGCACATTCTCCTGCTGACACCCTCTGAGAAGTGGATTCTGCAGCCTTACCTTCTGATCGGCCGGCAGGGACCACGTCCCCTTTCCAGGACTCGGGTCCTTAAAGAAACAGGAGCAATTCTACCCACTTGGAAAAGGCAGCCTTTTAGGATGTGTATCAGCCGGCGCCCTTCTGCCGGACAAGCTTGGACTCCATGGCTGTGAGCCCGGGATGCTCCCCTTCTGGGGCCTGAGTCCAGCGGAGTTTGAGGCGTGTTTCTGGAGAGAGGATAAGCACGCTTTGCTAGGGGAAACTAAATAAGGGCACAGCCTGGAGAGCCATCGGAGAGATGCTGTGCTGCTATTTACAGATGGCTCAGCTCGAGTGGGCAGAGATGACGGCAGATGGGGCCAAGGCAGGACCGAGCGGGAGAGGGCTTTCTAAGAAGACAGCCTCCCACATGCACAGCCAGGCACAGCCCACGGGCAGGCCGAGTGGGTGGGCCGTCCCCATCAATGGAACTGAGGTTGGGAGGGGAGCTCATTCAGCAAGTGTACGGCTCAGCCTGTGGGGGGAGAGCCCAAGCACCTGGCTCCTGCGTCATGCTGCTTCCAGGACATCTATTCTGAGGTCTTTTCTTTTTCTTTCCTTCTTTTTGTCTTTCTTCTTTTTTTTTAATACATTTTTATTGATTTCAGAGAAGACGGGAGAAGGAGAGAGAGAGAGAAACATCAGTGATGAGAGAGAACCATTGATTGGCCGCCTCCTGCATGTCTCTTGCCGAGGACTGAGCCCAGCACTGGAGCAGGTGCCCTTGGCCAGAATTGAACCTGGGACCCTTCAGACCACAGCTCGATGCTGTATCCACTGAGCCAAACCAGCTAGGGCCTGAGGCCTTTTCTTTGGTGGAGGAGGATGCTGGGGTCAGAGAGGAAAATGGAGTTGCCACAGTCACCCAACTGCCAAGTAAAACATCTGGGACCAGATCTGCCCGCCTCCTCGGGGTCTCCCACCTGTAGCTGGGAAAGGGGTCACGACGTCCCTCATCTTGCCTTTATTTCAGACATTGTGTGTCTCTGTGTGTCCCTCTCTCCGTATACATCACACGAAACTGTCTTCCCTTATAAAAACACAAAGAGAATTTAGAAGAGAAAGCCAGGCTGAAAGAATGACCCTCCTACCCAAGCATTAACTTGGAGGTACATTTACTTCTCTCGTTTTTCCTGTACGTAATTTTTTTCCCCTTTTCACATAGTGGAGTTCCTATTGACCGTATAATTCTGTGCCCCGATTGCACTCTCACTATCATAAATATTTTCCATGTTATTACACACACTCCACAGATGGCATTTTGAAGGCAGCGGGCTCACTGGACCAACCCCTGATGGTTGGACATTTAGACTGCTTGCCATTCTTAACTGTTACCATAATGCTTCAGAGAGCAGCTTCCTGTAGGTTGCCTTTGAGTCCTTAGGGTGATTTTTCTTGGGCTGCACTTTCAGGGAAAATGCTAATGGGCACGCCAGGCGCCTCGTGGGTGGCCCAGCCTTGGGCGTCCCAGGCAGAAGCTGACAGGCCCCTCCCCTCTTTCTGCAGCCTTCCCTGGAGATGACGTTGAGTTCTTGTTCTCATTACTCCCTCGGGACCTAGAAGTTCTTCCCAAGACCCCGCCATTGAAACCCATCACCTTAGCCAGGATGCGCTTTCTGTTGTAAGTGAAGGAAAAATTGGGATGTGCTGAAAGATGTGCTAACATACGCATTGAATTTTGAAGACTCGGTCCAAAAAAACTGTGAAATAGCTGATTAATAATTTTATATTGATTACCTGTTGACATAATAATTTTTTTTACTATATTGAGTTAAATAAAAATCGCCGTCACAGCCTTCCTGGGCCTTTCCCTCTCTCAGCTAAATGGCCCCTGGACTTGTTGGCTAGGACTCGGTTTCCTGTCTCTTTGCCATTGGCTGGCTTCCCTGGGTGTGTTTCTGTTGGTTTGTAAAAGTCCAGAACCACCCGTGAGGCTGGGTCTGAGGCAAGTCCATGAATCCCTGGGTTTTGGAGAAGTCTCTAGTCACTACCCAAGCGTCCCCTCTACTACGCTGCCCAGCTGTGGAGAGAGTTGGTTCCAGTCCAGGTATCCGAGTCGTCCCTTCCCTGGTGGCTCCTATGAATCGCTCTTTTAGCCAATTTCAGGGCCTGAAAGCAAGAGGAACAAGCCCAACCGTGTGTTACTGAAAAGGAGATTTATTACATTTAACCGAAGGGATCGTTTGGAAAGACGAGAGCTCTGTGCGCCAGCAACCACAGGCAAATGGCACCTGCTGCCAGGGGGGCTGCCCTGGCTTCCCCCGAAGCTTCCTTCTCTGCCATTGCCGCCCTGAGGCTCAGAGCGGGCCTCTGCCCATGGGGTGCATCCGGCACGTCACGGGCCCAGCAGGTCATGGCCCAGGTAGCACATGCATGGATCATCCTGGCTTGTGACTCCAAGTGTGATTGATGGACAGCGTCTCGGGACTTCTGTTAACAACACTTCAGCGGCCATTGCTCCATCTTGTCGGCTCCGTTCACGTTACCATTCCGAGGCAGAGGATCACCGCAGACTCCTGTTAACTTTCACAGACTCTCCGCCCGCCCAATGGGCTGTGATTATCACCTGATGCTCAAGTTGAAGCCCTACTGTTTGCTGTAGGACAGCTTCCATGAGAGGGTCCCTCCTCTCAGGCAGGCCCCTGCTCACCCCCACCGCGGCCCAGAATGCCCCCCACTCAACGTCATTGCTCTCCAACTGCTAGAGGCTCCTGACCCAGCTTTTCTCCCTACATCTACCTCTGGAAAGGCCACCCCAGTCTCCTGAGGATGACAGCAGGGAAGAATTGCATTCTGGGCTGTGACTGCATCGATGCCACTTTGCAGGCTTCCTGCTTACATGCAAGGCACTGCCACCGGCAGTTCAGGCGTCTCTGCAGAGAGAGGACGTCTTTTCAAAGTCACGAGTTCATGCTGATGCGATGGTGATCATATCATTCCACGAAGCCTCCTCTTTTGTTTTTAATCCTCATCTGAGCATGTGTTTTTATTGATTTATTTGAAAGAGAAACATTGATGTGAGTAACATTGATCAGTTGCCTCCCGTATGCGCCCCGACCGGGGATTGAACCTGAAACCTATGTACATGTGTCCTGATCAGGAATCGAACCTGTGACCTTCTGATGTACAGGATGATGTTCCAACCAACAGAGCCACTCGCCAGGGCAAAGCCCCTCCTTTGTTATTCTCCTATAAGAACCTCTTGATTTATGTCCTTGTTTCCTTTTCACAGCTCTCAGCCTTTCCTCTCACACACAACACTGGTTTCCAAATGCCATGCTGTACGTTGTTAAACCAGGCTGCGTGTTGCATGAGAATAATGCCCACAGCTCTCAAAACAGCAACATCCAAATGCCACCTTGTGGCTCCTTGCTCTCAGGGTTTCTCCTGTATGACGTTCTACACACCACGCATGAGTTTTCGTTATTAGAAATCTGTTACTATTTCTCTGAGCCAGGGGGCTTGCCTTTCTGATTTATTGTCCCCACTCACTCCATTTATTAACAATGGTTCACGTGTCCAACTCCTTCAGGAAGCTGGTAACTGGCTAAGTTCACCTGCGCTCTCCCTTTAAGGAAGAACACAGTGAGTAAGATGTGACCTAGATAAAGTAAGTATCCTTTCCTATTTACACTGGCCATCGGGGTACAGGTACACCCCTGTGCCATTCACCGCCCATACCTTTTGGCACAGCACGCAACACAATAAAAGCATCTTTCCCAGGCAAATCTCCTTGGATGATCTCAGGGTGTGGTGGAGATGAAACGGGGCGGGGGGAGCTTCAGGGCTGTACGTAGTGACTGGAAATGACAGAGTTGAGTTGGCCGTGGGACAGCAATCCTGGGTCCCAAGAAAGACTCTTCAGGCCTTGAAGATCTATTGGGATAGAGAACACACACACACACACACACACACACACACACACACACACACATACACGCACACACACCTGTAGGGCCACTGTCTGTGCAATGCTGTTCCTTCTGCCCAGAACACTGTCTTCTTCCCCATCTGCCACACTTGATTGTAGTGTGTGTGTGTGTGTGTGTGTGTGTGTGTGTGCGCGCGCGCGCGTGCGTGAGTGGCTCTGTCTGCCTGTCTTCTCTTCTGACCCTAGGCCAGGGGTTGGCAAACTTTTTGACTCGAGGGCCACAATGGGTTCTTAAACTGGACCGGAGGGCCGGAACAAAAGCATGGATGGAGTGTTTGTGTGAACTAATATAAATTCAAAGTAAACATCATTACATAAAAGGGTACGGTCTTTTTTTTCAATAGTTTTATTCATTTCAAACGGGCCGGATCCGGCCCGCGGGCCGTAGTTTGCCCACGGCTGCGGGCCTAGGCTCTTGGGGCTCAGAAGCACTTCTTCCTCATTTTCATATCCTCAGGTCCTGACATGTGGTCAATACTCAATAAATGTTGAATGAATGACTAAAATTAGCATCCAACGCACCATAAAACCTTAATGAACCTTAAACTCGAAATGAATCCCATCCCACGCAGAGCCTCGTCCTTGTTATATGCAGGAGACATTGATATGCACGCTAATGACGACCATGCGTATTTCATGGGAACGTTTCCAGAAGCTACGGCCCCGTGCCGTCGTTTGCGATGGCATTGCGCTGTTCTACTGTGTTAACACGCTTCACTTTGCTGGGTCAGCCCCGCTTCTTCGGCCTTTGGGTCGTTGACAGTTTTTAGTTATTATGGGTAAGGCCGCGATAAACATGTTTTTCTTTCTTTGGGGCTAATGCCACGGGGTTTGTTATGGACGAGGAAATTACTGGGTCAGAGAGTTGAAACATCGGCGCCTCTCTCAATCATGATGCTGATTGCTTATGCAAATTGGTCCAGTCTCTCCAGAAAGGGATGCTGAAGGGCACGCATGCACTGGCTGCCAATCTTGGGTTGTATCATATTTATTGTGGCTTTAATGGGCATGTAATGGGACCTGAAAGTTGCTTGCATTTAAATTTGATGTTATAGCTGGCAAGATGGCACAGGTGTCCACGCTGTGACTTACCATCTCCATTGCTTCTGTTTAATCTCCTTAGGCCACTTATCAGGGGACTCACACCGCAGTCCATCCATTATCTATCTGGGGCAGAAATCAGGCCTGGGGAGGAGCATGTGACCGATGTAATAAATGCCTCCGCCTTCCTTTTGATGTTTATTTATATTACATTGTGGTGCAAAAATCTTCAGTCTTATACAGCTGAACCCATACATCAGAGCTCCGATGGCATCTGTTTCTTCAACAGCAGGGAGTTTATCTTATCGGCAGGGTGGCGATGCGGGTCTCTTGTCTCCCTCCCTGTCTGTCACAGATGAACCGGCCGATAGGGCTGAACTTGCCCGGCATGCGTTGTGAATTTAAATGAACTCTCCCCTGGCCCATTAGCCAATGGTCCTGGCGATGTTTATTAAATAACAATCTCTTTGCCCAATCTGCCCCTGGGCTGGCCCACCGTGAGTTTTATCGGAGTTCAAATTCGTCTCGGGAATCTCTCTTCTAGTGACCTTTGCTGCTTGTAATTCAACAAAGGGTAATCTCAGCGACCGACACTTCACGTCTTAATCGCTCAGGAGGGATGGGCTCTCGGTGCCATTAAAAGACAAATCCTGGGACGCTCTTCACCTGGAAGGGTAAGCGTCCTGCGCCCCGAGCCGTCAGATTCTATTAGGGGACTTAGGGGATTCACACCGGCATCGCATTAACTCCATCTATTGACTTTGGGATGTAGAACATGTACTTAGGGATTACAATTAGACCAGAGCCGGAAAGCTTCCCAAAGACCTCAGAGCTTTCGACAAAGGGGAGGCTTATGTTTCCTTCACATGGGCCTGGCCTGGGGAGTGTCCCACAGGGTCTGGCCGTCCTGAGGCTAATTGTTTCGAGTAATGTGATGTGTCTGTGGCCTCCCCTTGCCCCGCCCCAGGAGAGTGATCCGGAATCCCGGTGAGAAGGCGGAGAGAGAATCGTGACTATAATACCCCGTGAATCCTGCAGCAAAGGCCCTGGTGGGTGGGCGGTGGTTTGGGGAGGGGATGGCAATAGAGGATTCACAGCCCCTCCAATCAGTCCAGAGTCCACAGAATATGACTCCCACCCCTTTGGTGCCAGTATTTCCAATCCCTCTGCTCCACTGCCTTCCAGTTGCACTCTCCAACTTAACTTCATTTAGCTGGACATCTTCTCCTCAGTCCGCCCTGGGCTGGTGAGAACTCCGGAAGCAAGACCACACCCCGTGCACCTCGGTGCTGGGAAAGTTCACGTCTCCGAGCTCACCAATGCTCGCGGTCCTCCTCTGCTTCCGTGGTCTGTATCCCCTCCAGCCTGCCTTTCCCTCCTGCATCCTGCTTCCCTGGGAGCAGTGTCCTTGTCATGCAGGGACCTACTCCTCCAGACCCCACCCGTCTGCCTTATCCTGGGCCTCCTTGTCACACCCTCTGCACCCTCAAACTCGCCTTCTCCACTGGCTGCTTCCCTTCCACACCGACAGATTCCCTACTGTCTTCATTGTTGAAAATCTCATCTTCAAATGTTTCAGGACTTGCATGTTCTTCACATACTGAACACAAAACCGTGACAATAGATAAGCCGTCGGGGAGGGTGCTCCTCAGCAAAGCCCTGCATTCCCTCCGGCCGTGGCCCGCCTGCATCCTCTATCCCCCCTGCATCCCCCCTGCATCTCCCTGCATCCTCCCTGCACCACCCCCTTGCATCCCGCCTGCATCCCTCCTGCATCCCTCCTGCATCCCCCCTGCAATAACACACTGTCACATCCCTTCCATTGCAGCTAACCTCTCAACTCACTATCCTAAGAACTTTGGCCTACCCCTCCACAGAAGCTGCTTTTACCAATGTCACGTATGGTTTCCTCATGTCTAAGCCCCACAGGCACTTCTGAGTTCTCATCTTCTTGACTTCCCAGCAGCGTGTGACAATGCTATTCCCTCCTAGTCTCTCCTTGAAACACTTTTTTCTCTGACTTGGGGATGGCCTCCCCTCTTGCCTCCCTCCCACCTCCCTCCCTCCTTTCTCAAACTCATTTTATTTTTGGCTTCCCTTCCTCTGCCCAGTCCCCCATGGTGGTGTTCCTCCGGGTGCTGTTGGTGGTCCCTGGGTCTCCCCACTGGACGCTCTGTTCCTGGGCAGTTACTTCCATTCTCGTGGCTTCAATGTCTCTCTATGTGTGCATGACTTTCCAGTTACATCTCCAGGCCGAGGGTGTCTCTCTCTTGAGTTTTAGAGCCTTGCGATGATCTCTGGAACCCACTTTCTGCATATGAACTTGCCCCAGCCTCTGAGTAGCTATGTGACCTTGGGTAAGTTACTTGACATCTCTGTGCTTCAATTTCCTTCCTCCAAAAGCTATACTGAGAGTTGAATTGGGTTATTGCCATCATTATTACGAGCAGCCAACTGCCTGTTGAACCTCTTCTCCTTCAGGTGACCCAACGACATATTGAATGTGACCTGCCCCAAAGTAACTCACTGTCTTCTCCATCTGTCCTCCAAAGCCTTCATCTCCCGTGTGTTCCTTTCCTTTTGGTGGGTGACACCACTGAAGTCCCCACACATCCTGGGCATGACCTTCCACCCTCACCCCTGTGGCCTATCAATCACCAAGTCCATGCATCTAGCTGCTAAACTTCTCCCTGCACCCCCTCTTCCCCGCCTCCCCTGTCCAAACCCTCACTCAGGTCACCATCACCTCTCCCTTAGGTTTGCTGCACGCGCTCTGCAGTGGGTCCCTCTTGCTTTAAAGTTCAAATCCCTTAGCAAGGTTCACAAGTCCCTGTCTGGTCTGGGGCTGCTCATTTCTCTCGTCACTCCTTCCCCACCCTCGGGCATCCAGCCGCTCTAAACAGGACTCCTTTTCTCACACTCACTGTGTCCTCCGGCATTGCCTCTGCTTCCCCTTTGCCTTGAGCAGTCTTTCCCCCGTTCCCTTTCTTGGCATCACTAACTCCTAATCTTTGGACCCTCGTGATGAAAGCCATATCCAGGCAGCTTCTCTGACCTCTTATTGCACTCTCTCATAGCACCATACGCTTCACCCATGCTTGGACCCCCTGCACATCAGCCTGTTTGGAAGTCCATATCCCCCGCAGGGAGAGGAGTCATGACACTCCTGTTCACTGCAGTTTGTCTGGTGCTTGGCACATAGTAAGTGCTCCATAAATATCTGCTGAATGAGTATTCCATTCCACAGCCTTGGGACAATATGCATGCTCTTCAATACATGATTCTACTCAGCACCTACTGCTGGCTATCAGCTATCCTTCCCCCACTTGTCACTCTCCTCTAAGTAATTCCCAGGCCTTGCCATTGAGAAGCTCAGAGTGTAGGGGTAGAGAGGCACAAGCAACAGGCAATGACAGTGGGATAACACAGGGTGATCGGTGTGTACCAGAGTCAATGGTGTGAGGATGGGGGCAGAGGGTGGATGGGCAAGACTGCCTGGAGGAATGAACTCTGAACCAAGTTTTAAAAAATAAGGAAGAGTTGGATAGGGGACACAGGAGAGGAAAAAGCTCATGTATTTGCCCTAACCGGTTTGGCACAGTGGATAGAGCACTGGCCTGCAGACTGAAGGGTCCCGGGTTCGATTCCGGTCAAGGGCATGTACCTTGGCTGTGGGCATATCACCAGTGGGGGGTGTGCAGGAGGCAGCTGATTGCTGTTTCTCTCTCATCAATGTTTCTAACTCTCTATCCCTCTCCCTTCCTCTCTGTAAAAAATCAATAAAATATATTTTTAAAAATGCTCATGTATTAATAATGCTCCTATTCTTCTATGTGCCAAATAGCAGCCATGTAGCGACAACCCTGTGTCTACTTCCACCTCCCATCAGCTCCATTTCATTAAAAGACTGTGCTGCACACTTGGGGTGCTAAGCGCTCCATCCCCTTCTCAAAACCCCTCCCACGTTTTTGCTCATCTAAATAAGCCCGGCTGGTCCTGCATGGCAAACCCTGAGTAACTGATGCTGCTAGTGTTCAGTGCGCACCTGTCTTCATTCATTATTTCTCCAGCCAAGGGCATTGACTCAGAGGAGGCGAGTCATTTGCCCAGCGTTGCACAAGGATAATTGGAAGCTCAGCGAGGAGGCAGCTCCAAGGACCTGCTCTTTTCCCCACAACCTGGTGCCGGCTGCATACTTCACCTGCCTGTGCTGAAGGGTGACGTGAAGGCTGGCTGTTTGGTGGGGATGAGGTATGGTGTAACAACCCCCAAATTTTGAACTTGAACATGAAGAATCTTGGGGAGACTCTCCATGGAATGTATCATTTACCAGGAGACAAAGACACTTACTCAATAGGAACAAACAGAAACAGTTTCCATACCCTAAGGCTGTGGTTCAATGAAATGAGAAATAAATCGCACAAACAAGGAGTTACCCAGTCGCAGAGTTAGCATTCCTGAATGAAGCCCCGAGAGGGAAGCGGTTCAGAGCACAGTACTCAAAGAACAGAGATATAAGCACAGCATATCAAGTGGCTGTAGGAGATGCTGCCATGCTGGTACTGAAAGGGGAAGATATGGCTCTTTCTGCGAGACAGCAAGAGTGACAGACCAGACTTGCACTTCCAGTGAGGTCCCTGCCGCTCTGCGAGGAAGGGGTCAGGACGTGAAGCAGGAAGCCTAAGCAAGAGGATCTTGTGTGAAGTCGGGTGGGAGGTGGCCTGCTTGCCCACTTCACTCTCCTAGTGATCCTCCTAGGGGGGTACTATGATTCCCTCCATTTTACAGGTGAGAAAACTGAGGGTTCCAGAGGCTGAGGTTGCCCAAAGGGCACCAAGCTGGCATGTGGTGGCGGCCCAGCCTATGATCTCCGTCGCCATGCTGCCTCCTAACCAAGATGGTGGCCTCCAGTAGCAGGAAGAGACAGAGGGGTTTCATGGTACTTGAGAGAGAGAATTGCCAGGATTTGGTGACTGGTGACAGCTAGGTTCTGGGTGGGTAACCAGTGGACCAAGCCTCCTTCGCCTATGAGACGGAATATAGTCAGGACGGGGAGATGGTTTGAGGAGAAAGGGGAGGTGATGAATTTGGTTTAGACCAGTGGTCCGCAAACTGCGGCTCACGAGCCATATGTGGCTCTTTGTCCCCTTGAGTGTGGCTCTTCCACAAAATACCGATTTCTGCGCATGAGCCACGAAGTTTCAATCGCACTGTACGTGCGCGCCCGCACGTGGTATTTTGTGGAAGAGCCACACTCAAGGGACCAAAGAGCCACATGTGGCTCGCGAGCCGCAGTTTGCCAACCACTGGTTAGGCCATATTCATTCTGATATGCTGGTAGGATTACAAAGCCACATTTGTGTGGATTCAGGAAATAACCATAATTCATCCATCCCCTTCACAAATATTTATTCATTGCTTAATTTGACAATGTTGTGTGCCCAGCACAATTTCCAGGCTAAAGCCCACTCCCGAGGAAGGGACCCTATTTTGCCATGTTTACTTTCGATATCTTCTCTGGTATGACCTCATTCCTCCCTTCAACATGTTCGCTCACATCGATCATCAGTTCTCAATCACAAATGACAGAGTCTGTGGCTAAAATGGCATTTCCACCACCCAAAGCCACAGATGTGGCAGGGCCCCTGCGTGCTAACTCAGATTCTCCACGTCACGGGAGAGCGGTCAAGAACGATGTGGAAATTCTTGTCTTTTTGCTCATCTCTTCCTAAGTGCCTCCTCCCCGACAGAAAAGCTCCAGGCAGGGAAAGTCAGGGGGCCACACCTTTCACACGGGAGGAGCTGTGGCTGACTGAGAAACCTGCAAACCCACTCACCTGGTTTCCACTTGTGCCAGCCGCTCAGGGCTCACTTTGTGGTGAACCGCAGGTCAGCAAGCTGTGCATCTCACTCTGCCTCTCTGAGCCTCGTTCTCCGATCTGGGAATGGGACTATGATACCTGCTTTGCCGGCATAGTGTGGGAATTCCATAGGAAACTGTTGCAAAGTACTCGGCACATAGCTGGTCCTTCTGTCAATCACGTAGGGGTCTTGATTAGCAACCGCTTCCCGTTTCAGAGATGCTTAGAAATCCACTTGACCGTCTGTAAGTTCCTCTGGGTGTGCCCATAAGTGGCTTTTTGTATTTTACATAGGTATGATAAATCTCTATGACTACGTGTCAGGTTAATTTTCTGCAAAAGAGAGATGAATTAGATTCACATCGGTGTGATTTTTTAATATAAACGTACAACATGGCTTGATTTCTCGATATTTTACATTCGATTGAAAGGACTATAAACTTCAATGAAAGTTTCCAAATATTACCCATATTCGCTAGACATGAACACACCTCATTGTATCTTCCTGTCATTGTCTGCCCACCGTTTTGCTGTGTGCTTTTTGCACTGAATAATTTCACAGATGCCTGTGTGTGTGTGTGTGTGTGTGTGTGTGTGTGTGTGTGTCTTTTAATGTCTTTGTATCAGGAAGTTCTGAGGGTTTCGTAATATTCCATTGCATTGATATTCATTTGTTAAAAAAAGAACTCTTCAATGCTTAATATGTCAGTCTTTGCCTGTGATCTTTTCGGGATAAAGTAAGACCCTTTCTGTGATCATGTCTGTGTCCTGGACACTGGGTGGATCTCTTTTCCTAAGTGAGGGCTACGCTCTCATTTACATTCTCCTGCTAAAGAATTAGAGTCTGGTTTTAGAACTCAGTCTGTTTTATCCCTTCTAGACCGTGTGGGTAACCTTGTCCCATATAAGAGGCAAAGGTAGGTCTTCGTTGTGTTCGGTCTTTCCTTTCTCATTCCTTCTGGTTCCTTCGGAGACAGTCTTGGGGTAGAATTAGCAGCCGTGCTTGTTCTGAATCTTGATTGGAACCGAGACCTGAAAAGAAACCTCTATTTCCCATCCCGTTTTGCTTTGATATCTCATATAACCAGTGCACCCGGGACACCCCTCCGGCATTGTCGGGGTGTGGGAGAGGGATGGCTGGAGGCACTGCACACCCAGGCTTTGCCATTACTCTGCCATGATTCCTGATTTTCCGAGGCTCTGATGTCCAGGTTTATCTCTGATGCTATGAGATGCCCCAGTGTCCTTCTGATACACTTTCTACTTTCTTATGACACTGATTCCTTCATTTAACACATCTGTATGGAGCACCAACTATTTGCCAAGCACTGTGCTAAGTGAAAAATTGAATTGACTTCTCTTTCTGTCACAACCAAAATGTCTTAACTAAGACACCCAGGTATTACTATGCTTATCTTACAGGTATGAGTGAGGGGGACAAGGGGGCACAGGTGAGCCTAAACTGAGGGCCAGTATCTTCGCCAGTAAGGGAAGAGCTAGGAAATATACCCTTGTCTGAGCTCTTCCCACTGCAAATCATTGCATCTCTGTGAATGGTCAGCAAGTTAGAACTCTCTGGTCTAGGTGTCCTCAGGAGTGAAATCAGGCCACCTCAGGAGTCCTGCACTTAGCGGAGGTGAAAGCAGACTGAGTCCCCTTTGTCTCCTGCTCTGTCTGAACCTCCAGGGCTGGGAAGTTACAATGGGAGGAGCAGTCCCTCTGCCTGAACCCCAAAGCAGCAACAACTCCATCCAGGGGAACTACAAAGGGAATTTTCAAAATCTCATGTTTCCTGTATAACTTAACAATTTAATACCTGGTACAATAAACATAATTATATATTACTTAGTACTCTCTCTTCCAGTATCTGGGGGAGATAGAAAGAGAGACAGCAGCAAACACAGAGACAGAAGCAGAGAGAGCAAACTTTCAAATATCATTTGATGCCTAAATGTCACAGGCTTAAAAAATTCATCAGAATTCTCATGCATTCTTTCCCATAAGGGACTACCCTTTAAACAATGACCTTTAAAAAAAAAAAAAAAAAACCAAGCAAACAAACAGCCCTGATACTGAGACATGTTTATTTTTTTTTATTATTTCTTTCTAATTCTTCTTTTTAAAAAAAAAAAAAATCAGCCTGCACATCCTACTACTGACAGGATAGATTTTGACAGCCTAAAGTGTAACTATTTGGGGCAGTCTATCTTGGAATCTAACATATTCTTTTGGACCACATCTATCTGGTGTGATTCAGTCCCTGGCTTTTCCAAGAGGAGATGGTTTAAGTAATGATGATTTCCTGTGGTTGTAAAAATTCCATTTCACCTGCTAGCTGCCATGATTTATCTGAAGACTCAGGGCGGGAAGGTGGGAGCACAGAGTAATCTGTAGGAAAGCATATCAATTACACGGCAGGTGCTACTTCCCCTAAGATCTCAAAGAATGGTTCAAAGCCAGTGCTTCATAGTGGAAAGGGCATGGGTACTTGAAGTCGGTAGGAGTTCATGTCTTGGTGTTTTTACAAGCTCCCAGTGGGAGCTATAGGGCCAGACACAGCAGTCTTTCCAGATAACAGCAGGTGTTTTTGCAAGTCTTGATAAATACAAGACTTGGTAGTGTTGAACTACCAAGACTGCCAAGTCTTGAACAGCCTAGATCTTACTAGGTGGTAAGAACTCTGCTTAAAATTGGAACTTTGCACAGATGATCTGCTAGATTATCTCTCTGCGTATCTGTCATACACCATCTTTGTAATTAATATGAAACATGTTGATACATGGAAGTGACCTTCCCAGCTCAGACTGGCATGTAATCAGACCAACCTGGGCCTAGTGTCAGCAGATCTGGGTGACAGAAGAAGGATCCAGGTGAGCTTTACACATAGACATGATTGTCTTAGTAAGGGATTCACTAATTGCCGGTGAGAAGGAATTAGAAGTTTATCAGGATTTTGCTCTGTGTAGTTTTATTACAAATATTCTATTCTCAGCTTTTTGCCTCTCGTCAAAAACTCAAATATAGCAGCCCTTTCTGGTATTAAGGAAAAAGTAAACTCTGTAAGTAGTTGTCCATACTTGCTGTCTCCAATTCCTTCCTTCCATTCTCTCTGGAATCCATTCTCTCTGGAATCCATTCTCTCTGGAATCCATTCTAATAACTCTTGTCAGGGTCCCCAGTGGTAAAGCCAAAGGTTGAGCCTCCATTCTCATTCACCTTGAACTCTCAAAAGCATTTGGCTTAGTTACTCCTTCCTTCCTGGAGCACGTTGTCTCCTTGGCTTCCGGGACACTATATTCTCCTGGTCTCTCATGGACCTGCTCCCACCCACCATTTCTGCTTGGTGTTCTTTCTTGGTGTCTCCTCACCTTCTTGGTACTTAAACAGTGGAGGATGCCAGGGCTGTCAAAGGACCTTGTTTCTTCTAGGCCTACATCCAGTGTTTGGTGATCTGATCCAATGCTGTGGCTTTAACAATCATCTCTAGGCTACACCATAAAAAAAATCACCATTTTATAGATCAAAATAGTTGAATATTGGCATTTTCACATTGCTTGGGCATAATGAGTGCTCAGTAAGTATTTGTCGAATAGATGACCTGTGGGTATAGACATGACTCAAGACAGAATGGAATCTGAGGCCTAGAGAAAGGTCTGTGTGGAGTTCTGCTTGTCTGACTGGTCTGATATTACTGGCCTGATATGCTGTTGGGTGCAGCACCTTCAACTCTATCCTCTTTGAGTTCATTCCTTTACTATAATCTTGCACTTCAGACAACAGCAAACTGAAGAAGCAGTGTTTAAGGCAACTTGGGTTCAAGATCATAGACATGAATGAAGTGCATTCTGGGTCATCTACTTCCTCCTGCTAGATTATCACTCTGGGTATCTGTCACTGGTGTGGGAGAGTAGGGCCAGATTGTGGCACCACTAGCCAGCAGCAAGTGTGGTCAAGAGTAAATATATCACAGTCCTAGACTTCTTCATTGGCCACCTCTGGGGCAGGGGTCAGCACCAGGAATCCTGGGTCCCAGGCCAAGGCCAAGGAGTAAACCCAGCAGTGGCAGTGGAGTAGCCGCTGGGGATGAAGTAGGAACCAAGGGAGGGATTTTGGAGGGGAGAATGAACCACTATGTCTCAGGCTCTAAAGCATGAATAGAGCCCCATAGATCAGGGGTCTCACACCCACCTTGCTATTTACCAGCTGTGTGACTTGGGCAAGTCCCTTAACCTCTCTAAGCTGTTTCCTTCTCTGTAAATGGAGCTGGAAGCATGACAGGACTGTGGTGAAGATTAATGAGACAGCATACACTTTGATATATACCCGTAGATATTAATCTTATAGTTGTATTTTCTCCTCCCAACTACTCAGTGACGTAGGTATCATCACCCCATTTCAGAGACAAGAAAATAGAGACTCAGGAAGGTTAAGTCTTGCCTACAGCCACACAGCTGGAAAGATACACCGTGGGAATATTATCCCAGATCTTTCATCCCCTACCACCCCCAGCTCATGCTGGTTCCACTGGGACCTGGTGGGAGCTGGGAGAGAGAAGGGGGCCGAGGAGCAGCCATCCACACCCACCTTTTTCTGCAGCAGCTCAGCTCCCTCTGAGCTGTTAGGTGGAAAGGCAGAGCAGTGCCCACAAAGGGTTTCCCTGCCTGACCTTGTTGCTAATTTTGGTTTCTGTGGCTTGGTCCTCCTTCTCAGTCACACCTACCTTGGGAAGTCCTCCTACCCCAACCACAAGCCAGGGAGACACCATTGAATGCCCCACTGGGCAGTTCTTTGCTGAGGTTTTCTATCTCTTTCCTTTCCAGTAGTTAATATCTCCTTTTCATCCCTCCCACCAAGAGGGCTTGGTGAACTTCGCTTTCTCTTAGTGTGAACACCAGAAAGAGAAGAAACAGCGTGGGTGAGTGACTTCCACCGGGGTTACACAGCAAAAAGTTCTCTGTGGGCAGTCAACTCCTTGGTGGCCACCTGGAGCAAAAGATGACAGAAAGACCTGGTAAAGGTCTGATAAAGACCCCAACCCCATAATGTTCCATTCATCTTTGCTCCATGCATGTCAGAATCTCTCTCAGTGGCTGGGGAAAGGCCCACATTTGGTTTCACAATAGAAGTTTGGATCTTTCTGGGTATCAGAACTGTCCTCCACATCCCTTCTCCTCTCCCTCACACTGCCCACAGCTGATCAGAACCCTCCACCACAGGGAAATTCCAGTCCCTGCCTCCTCTGTTCTGCTCACTCTGAACCATGGTGGGTGCTGTCATAAACTGATGTCCCACCTGCACCCTTGCAGTCAGTATTATTCTCATTCTAGAGTTGAAAACACTAAACCTTCAGAGAGGTCTAGTGAGTTGTCTAAGGTCACAGCCCTGGTAACTCTAAAGGCCCCAAGCCCTTCTCTCTGGAATCCATTCTAATAACTCATGTCAAGATCCCCAGTGATAAAACCAACTGCATCAGGGTGGGGCATCCATGCTTTCTCCCACTCTACAGAGGAGTGGCTCTACAGCTGACATAAATCAAGTGCCGACACTGGGTCAGGTCATGGAAGTATGAACTTGAGCCTGGTCCTGACAGCCCCAGTGCCTATGGACGGTGCTATCTGCCTAGAAGGAAAGCATGGGTACGAGAGTGCAGAAGGTCTGGGTTTGAATCCCTGCTCTGCCACTGTCTAGCCGGTGAGGTCTCTCTCTCCACGGGGTCCTCAGCCATGCAATGCGGGGGTTACCTTCTTCATGGTTGGGTTGTGTTGAGACCCGAGAGGCATCCAGAGATAAAGCTTAATATAGTCTGGCCCTGGGCACGGAGTAGGGGCTCAATCGACGGGAGTTCCTTTCTTTTCTAGGCTCAGCAAAGTCTTGTTTTCCTGGCTATAAAGCAAGAGAGTAGCAGAACCTATTGCATCTCGTGTCGTGAGGATTGAAGGAGCTCGTGCCAAGCCTGCCACAGGGTCTAAACCCTTGATTTAGGTCAGCTGCGAAGCCACTTTCTTGGGAGAGTGGAAGAAGAGATGGCTGTCCCCACTCATGCAGACCATGGAAGGCCCTGGGGTTAGAGCTCAGGAGACATTCTGCTGGAGTTGAGCCAGGTCCTTTCTGGGTCGTAGACAGCTTGCTCTTTCCAGCCTTCTTGTTTTTTCACCTTTAAAAGTGTGTAAGTTACAGCTGACATACAATAGTATATTAGTTTCAGGTGTACAACCCCATGATCAGACATTTATGTAGCTTATGAAGTGATCACCCCGATAAATCTAGTACCCCTCTGACATCTTACACAGTTACTACAATATTATTGACTGTATTCCCTAAGCTGTACTTTACAGCCCCATGGTTATCCTGTAACTACCAATTTGTACTTCTCAATCCCTTCACCTTTTCACCCATCCCCCCAACCCCTCTCCTATCCAGCAACCCTGTGAAAATGTTCTCTGCAGCTATGAGTCTGTTTCTGTTCTGCTTGTTTGTTTTTGTTTTTTAGATTTCACATGTAAGTGAAATCAACGGACATTTGTCTTTGTCCGTCCGACTTATTTCACTTAGCCACAATACTCTCTAGGTCCATCCATGTTGTTGCAGATGGCAAGATTTTATTCTTTTCCTGTGGCTCAGTCACAATCCATTATCTATATGCACCACTTCTTTATCCATTTATCTATTGATGGACACTTAGGCTGCTTCCATAAGTAATGGCTACTTTAAGTAATGCTGCAATGAACATATGGATGCATGTGTCTTTTTTATTTAGTATTTTGGGTTTCTTTGGATAAATAACTAGAAGTGGAATTGAATTTCTGGATCCTTCTTTATCTTTTGTCATAGCCTTTGTATTAAAGTCTATTTTGTCTGGTATAAGTATTGCGCTTTTTTTAAAAAAAAAAAAATCTTGTTCTCTGGGGCTTTGGGAGATACTGGGTCCTATGGTTCCATTTCTGTTCCAGCCTTAATTTTTTAAAAAAATATATTTATTTATTTCAGAGAGGAAGGGGGAAGGAGAGAGAGATAGAAACATGAGTGATAAGAGAATCATTGATAGGCTGCCTCCTGCACTTCCCCTACTGGGGACTGAGCCCGCAACCCAGGCATGTGCCCTTGGCTGGAATCGAACCCGGGACCCTTCAGTACAGAGACCAACGCTCTATCCACTGAGCCAAGCCGGCCAGGGCCAGCCTTAATTTTAATCTTCTTCTTCCCTACCTGCCCTGGCTTCCCCCACCCCACCCACCCTCTCCCTAGCACACTGCCCATGGGTTTCCACTATGGGAAGGTCCTTCTGCCTAACCTCCTATCTGCTTCCTGTGGTTAATATTTGGCAGATCTTTTGAGTGGGCTCATCTGTCTGAGTCACTGTCCCCTCCCCAGCTTCCACTGACACAGCAGTGGGCTTCTCTTGGTCTCCTTTCTGCCCCCCTCCCCCACCAAGGTGATCTGATTCTTGCTCCATTCTAATCGCCTGACAACACCCCACCACCACCACCACCTTTCAGAGCCTGAGAGAGAGAGCAGGGTTCCATTTCAAGCCCCCACTTTCTCTTTCTCTGAGCACCTACACTGAGCCAAGACCCTGCCCTAAGCACTTTCCATGCATTATCTTACTGGGCTCTCACAAGATCACTGTGTGGTCATGATTAGTTAGCAACTGTTTCCTTTTAGAGGCTCAGGGAGGTTAAGAAATTTGCTCCCAGTCAGATAACCTATGTCTGACTGACTCCAGTTCCCAGGCTTTTAAACACAGTCTCCCGTGTGTTATTTGGTCGGGAAGCAGAGGGAAGGACAGACAAGAGTCCTTACAGCTGTGAGAATTTGAATGCTGCCTCACTCATTCAACTTTTGGGGGAACATTTGGTTTGTGAGCACCCACTTTGAGCACAAAAGGTGCCCTGGGATTTCCCAGAGACCAAGAGGGCCACTGCATGTGGGAGGGAGGAAGTGTGACTCTGCAGGGCCTAAGGGCTTCTCAGAACCCAGGGCTCAGTGCCTGGAGCCGGGTGGCTTGGGGAGGGCTTCCCAGTGTTAGGGGGAAAAATAGAATAATGGGAACTGGCTATGGTTATGGGAAATATTAATCATGCTGTTAACCATGATTGCCTTGTGTTGTTAAAGAAAGGACCTTCTAACCTGGCCAGGGTTTGTACGTCCCCGGGACCTGGGAGTCTACGTTGGATCTGAGAGTCCACTTGGAGTGTGGTCCAGTCTTATTCAAGAATTGTCTAATATCATGGGGAGATTAACAACCTCATCGCCCAAACAACGGAGTCCCACCCCAGCCTGCATTGCCTCCTTCCCCATGCCTATAAATCCCTACTTCCCCTTGAAATCTTTGTCCTAGCAGCTGGCTTATGGGGGTCTACACAGCAGATGTATTGTGGGTGACCTGCTGCTCTCCCATACTGCCGGCGTTATTGGAATAAACGCTCATATGTGATTCAACCCTGTCCCTGCTTAATTGGCTCAAGTAGTGACAGGCAACCCGGGCCCATTGGTTGTCCGGTTTCCAGCTCCCCCCGAGGTCTGGGCTGGACCCTTTGACGACAGCACATGGGTTCAGAGAGGGCCCCCGGAAAGGGGAGGAGGAGCCCGTCAAGGGTGAGGAGCACAAGAATCACCCAGGTAAAGGGTTAAGGGGCCATAATCATCTGGGTATGGGTTGGGTTGTTAATGAATGCAGAGATTACTAAAACTCAGTTGGTCAGGGTGGGGCCCAAGTTCCCAGGTATGTGCTAGCCTAATAACCAGGATTGGGACATTGAAGTGTTTAATGTGTCAGTGAAGTACTTTTCTTACTCCCACTGTCTAAGGGATGGAGAACTTGAGTGACTTGGCAACTCATTTAACCCTTTGCTTCGCTGGCTCTAAGAGAGAGTAGTCAGATTGCCTCCTCTTTCAAGGACTAAGAATAGAATGGGTAAAAAGTGTCAATCCGCATACTAGTCAAGTTTGCTCGGATGTGGTTAGCAGCACACACACATTTCTCTATGGTGGAGACCAACTGCCTGAATTCTCTAAATATGAGCCATCTCCAGGGGTCGGGCTCGCTTATTTTTGTTTTTTGGGGTTGTTGTGTTTTGGGGTTTGTTTTCAGTGAGAATGAGCTGGCTCAGATATAGCCTGCCTGCATGGTTTTTGCTGTCACCAGGAATCCTCAGCAAAGTGACAGCATGCACTTGCTGGTGACTCTGCAAAAGAGCCAGGCTGAGTGGCCTCAGGCTTGTCATCCATGCCCTGCCCGGCCTGGGTGAGCTGGGTGCTGAGAGCTCGCAGGAGAATGAGAGGAAACGCCAGGTGTTTGATGAGGCCTTTGCAACACTTATGGTTAAAAAACAAGCAATAAACAACAAGCAAAAAACCAGAGAGGGGGACTTACTTGACCAGATACCCTGACTTGTTCTGAGTTCTGCGTCAACGAGACAACAGAAAAGGTGACCAATGGAATGAAACAAGAAAGCCCAGAAACAGAACCACATATGGATGAAGCCGGGGTTGTAATTATCTGCCATGTCAATGGGGAGAGATGAGACTTCAGAAATTAGGCCTGTGAAAATGGCAATCCATAGGGCAGAAAAGATTTCATTGGATCCTTACATTACACCATATACAAAAATAACTCCAGATGGTGGTAAAAGGTTAAAAATAAGTTTTAAAAAATTTAATAGAGAATCTTAATAGAAATATTTAATAAGACACAAAAACATTGCCTATAAAAGACTGATAAAAAAATTTTCTATATTAAATTTATGAGTTTGCTTTCTAAAAAAAAACTTGAAAATAAGCTATGAATTGGAGAATATATTACATACACATACTAACAAAGGATTAGTATAAGAATCTATCAAGAGCTTCTTCTGTGGGAGACTATAGTCTTTTTCTTAAAATATTTTTATATTGATTTCAGAGAAGAAGAGAGAAGAGAGTGATAGAAACATCAATGATGAGAGAGAATCATCGATCGGCTGCCTCCTGCACACCCCCTACTGGGGATCGAGCCTGCAACCCCCAGGCATATGCCCTGACTGGGAATTGAACTGGTGACCTCTTGGTTCCTGGGTCGATGCTCAACCACTGAGCCACACCGGCCAGGCCTATAGTCTTATTTAAAATGATTCAGAATATATTTCTCTACACCATTGGCTTTGGGCATGGCCATGTAACTGTCTTGAGCCAATAGAATGTGAGCAGATGTGACATGTGCCCGGTAGAGGTTTTAAAAGCACTGCCGATCCTCTTACTCCTGGACTCTCGGCCTGAAGAATGACATGTCTCCTAAGTGAGAGCCATTCTGTTAGTCTGGGCCCGGGAGCGGGAAGACATGGAGCCAGGACTTGACCCACAGCTTGAGCCAGAAATGCAGTTGACCTGCAGACTTGAGAGCAAAAAAGAAATGTTTCTTTCATGCGCCAGTGATATTTTGGGTTTGCTTGTTATTGCAGCAAGAGCTGACCAATATGGAAACTAGTACCTTGAAGTGGGGTGCTGTGCTAACCAACGAATAAAATGTGTGGTTTTGGCTTTGGGGCTAAGTGGCAGACAGCAAGGAAGTTATCACAGGGGCTGGAAAGAAATGGCAGCCTGTGCTACACAGTCGTGAAGCGATTGGTAAAACAGGCAAAATTCAGTATACCTACTGAATTTATGGCTTTGGGAGAAGTAGTTTTGAAACAGAATATTGTTAGTGTGAGCTAGTTGTTACTATTTCATAAGAGACAAAAAAAAGTGATGACAGGTAAAAACCAGTTCCTTTGCAAGCATAGAAACTGGAAGGGAACATAGAAAGTCTAGAAATCCTGGCGTTTACTGTGTTGAAAGGAACAATCATCTCTCATTTCAACCTCTAAAAAGTAAAATAGTCTCAAAATAGGGCATAGCTTTAGGGGCAAAGCTCAAAACAAGGCATGGCTATGAACACTCAGCCTTAAGGTCAAGACCAAATCAAGGGCATGGCCATTACTCCCTTCGTTAAGATCTCCAAGGAGATTAAGACAGTTCCAGGGAATCCTGTTTGTTGGACGAAACGACTCATGGAAAGGAAACTGGATGTCATAAAGCCTAGCAGTGCCCAAGAACTTGAAATTATGTGGAGAGAGAGAGAGGGCAGGGGCCATGTCTCAAAGCGAACTGTGAGTTTAGCTACTGACACTTCAAGAAAGTTTTTGAGAGAGTGTATTGCCCAAAGTGTTCCAGTCTAGATTAAATAAGGCTGACTTTTCAGAACATAAAATGATCTTGAGCCTCAACAGCTACAGGCAGGAAGCAGGCTGATGATGTCGATAAAAAAAACAAAAATACACAGAAGAAAAATGGCAAAAAACAGGAACAGATATTTCAGAGAAGAGGAGGCCCTTGTGGCTGGTAGACCAGTGAAGAAAATACTTCGCCCCATTACTGGTCAGGGAAACCCAAATCCAGATGAGAAAGATATCAAAATGATTTGGTTAGAGAAAAAAAAAGGAAACTCGGACAATACCAAGTGTTGGAGGGACTGTGGTCGACGGGTCTTGTAGGCATTGCTGGTATTTTTATGTAGCTACTTTGGAAAATAAATGGAACTATCTCGTAACAGGGAATTTCTTAAGCCAGCAATTTCACAGGCTTCTATATGCCTAATAGAAGTCTTGCTTATACAAAAATGGTCATAGCTGCACTGTTTATGATGACAGGAATCTAGAGAAAAACTCAAATGCCACCAAGAGGGAACGGATGAATAAACTAGTAGTATACTAACCCGATGGAATATCACACAGCAGTTAAAACAATGAATCGCAGGGACACTCAGTCATATGGATGTTCGTTAACAAAATACTATTGGGTAAAACAACAAGTCACTACAGTTACAAACAGCATGATCTCCTTTTAATAAAGTAAAAATATATACATTTTAGGAATACATGAATTCAGGGTGTTGGTTACGTTGGGCTGGAGGAGTCAGGGAGAATGGTGTGGAGGGAAACTACATTAGAAGTAGTTATTGTCCAGGCGCTAGCTTTTGCTTTGAGTGATTGGTTCACATGCGTTTATGGCATTATTAAAAAGAACGGGAACTTTTACAAACAGATTGTTTTGATTGCTTTTTAAAAATATTTTTTATTTTGTTTTATTGCTTAAAATATTACAAAGAGTATTACATATGTCTTTTTTAATATTTTTTTAATTTTGTGATTGCTTTTTTTTTTTAAAGTCATAGACTATGAGAGCTATGGATTCTCAGAAGTTGGTTAGTTCTATTCCCTTTTTCCCCAAACAGAGAAAACTGAGGCCCAGATCAGACCCAAGTTGTACAGTTCTTGAGTGGCTCAATCCAGCTGCTCTTGTCTCAGTGCAACATAGGCCAACCACGGCGTCACACTTCCTCTTCTCTCCCCCACACCTAACCCATGTCCGTCCTGTGGCAACACACCAGTGTCTGTCCCTTTTGCACACCCCGTGCCAGAGGAAACCACCCTCTTTCCCGCCTGCCCTTCTGCTATGGACGCCTCCATTCTCTGTTGCTCTGTTTCTCAGCTGTCTTCCCAATGCCCTTAGATTACAATGTAAGCTCATCATGGCCTGCCAGGCTTCACGTGAGCTGGTCCCTGCCTTCCTCACAGGCGTCATGTCCCACACGCATGCCCCACAGGCTTTGTATGCCGTTCTCACTGACTCCTTCTGGAATGTAGCAGATGCGGCCAGTGCCCAGCTCACGTCCCTCAGCCAGGCCTTCCACCAACTGGCTTCAGCCATGGCAGACGCCCTGCCCATGAGCAGTGGGCAGAGGTGCCAGGGAGAGCCCTCACCAAGGACTGACGGGCCTTGGAGTATAAATACCCCCGTTCCTGCGCTTCTCAGTGGGATGACTCAGGGGTGGGCTCTGCACTGTTTCCCAGTGTCACTGGGAGATGCCATTTCAGTCACCTACAATGGAGCTGACTCGATTATTTTTTATTGGCAAATCCTTTCTTAAGTCCTTCCCCATCTTGCTTTTGCTCCCCCACTGCTCCTTTCCTGCACCTCCCAAGTAAACCATTTTCACTGAAATCTTGGCCTTGCGTCTTATTCAGGGGGCGGTGTAAACTGAGTTAGCTTTTGCACTCACCACTCTCTCTGCCGGGCGTATTCCATCCTGTCATTCAGGTCTCAGCTCAGGTGCCATCTCTTGAATCCCACCCCCGCCCCAACTAATCAGACCCTTTGTTATATCTCTTCATTGACTTACCCTATTTGAAATGATATTGTTTATACAATTAGCTTGAAAATCGTGTCTCTCCCCGAGGGTGTTAGCGCTACAGGGTAAGTGCCTTGTGTATTGTGGCTCCCAACACACTGGAGAGTGCCTGGCCCATAGGAGGCATCCTTTAAACATCTATTTACTTAGTGAATGAGTGGTTTTTTGCTGGGAGGGATGTCTGATACTGCATCAGGACTAAGATTTACAGCAGCTGTTTGAGTCCACACGTTTGTAATTGACACAGCAATTGCTGGCGTGTGCATGGAGACTGCTATTGTGTTTTGGAGCAGTTGATTCTCTTCCATGGGTTTAATATGCTTCAAATGACTTTGAAATGATCACAATTGCTCTGCTAATTACAATCCCGATAAACTCCATGAAAGCCTATCTTGGAAGTACTTCCAGCCCAATAACACTGTTAGAAAGAATTACCTACAGTTGAAAGTAAGAAAACCACGTTTATTTCATAATAGTCTTCAATTCAACTTGCCCTTCCATGGATGTACCTGAATTAGTAAAGCCAGGCTGCATTTAGCTGTGTACTTACTGTACTTACAGGGGTGAGACGTTGACAAGGCTTGCCCCCGGACATGCAGAAGTGAAGGCCAGAAAGAAAGGCTCCATGTGCAGTCCTTTGGCAAAAGCTCATTTCTTAGGTGGCCTGGTCCATCCCCTGTTCACCTGGCATGGACCACCTTCAGCAAGGGACTACTGGTCTTTTAGACTCAGGGTCCTGCAGACCAGAAAGAATGGCCCCAGGGGCTGAGACTGCCTAGGGCAGTGATCGGCAGACTCACTAGTCAACAGAGCCAAATATCAACAGTACAATTATTGAAATTTCTTTTGAGAGCCAAATTTTTTAAACTTAAACTATATAGGTAGGTACATTGTTATTAACTTAATTAGGGTACTCCTAAGGCTTAGGAAGAGCCACACTCAAGGGGCCAAAGAGTCAGCTAATCTGAGTTCTTAGACAAATCCTCTGCGCTTCAGTTTCCTCATTTATAAAGTGGGACTGTACGAGATCAGACAGGCTAGCACATGTGAAGGGCTGTGAGCCATGCCCAGCGCACAGGAATGTCAGCTATTAGCTACTGTTATTCCACAGAGGCTGGAACAGCAGGATTAAGGGACGGGTGGAGGACAAGGAGCCTCTAACCGAATCTCAGAAGTAGCAGACATACAGGTTGAAAGCGAACCAGGAGGGGCACCCGTCATAGAAGTCACAGCAAGAGGATGTTTCCAGGGGGGTCAACAGGGTCAGTGGCGCTGAGTGGTCAGGCAAGACCGTAGCCAGAGTACCTTGGATTTAGGCACAAGTTGGTCACCGGGACTGTAGCCACTGCCATTTTGGTGATGTGATAGAGAGGCCAGTTTTCAGTACATTGAAAATGTGGGCCGGGAGGAAAGGAAGAGAATGGCGTGAAATATTTCAGTTTGGCTGGGAAGGGAGACAAGCGAGAGGAGGCGGTGGTACAGCCATGGTCAGGTTAGTAGCCATCTTCTTTGCAGGATACACATTCCATCCGGCTGTGCTATCTCCTGTGAGGCTCATCAGGGGGACAGGTGAGGGCCCATAACTTACAGATGAGGCCACTTACGTAGACAGAGTTGGGACCAAAGCATTTCTTCTCCCTCCACCCCACGCTGGTGTGATGATGTGCAAGAGGGAAGGAGGGAAGGGTGTGATTAGTGCATTTGGCTGCTTTATCACACCTGCACATCAAAGGACACATCCGGTGAAGAGGAATTGAGTCGTTGGCAGAGGAGGGTGGTGATTGATTCCTTTAATTCCTTTAACCCATCCTAGTATCCCCCTAGTATCTCCCATCTTGCTGCATGACACCCTATCAGTGTGGGAAGAGAAATCTTTGGCTGCAGAAAGTTCCAGCTACAAACAGTGGGGCAGGCTAGACTCCAGGCCCACAGAAAGGACACTGTCTCTTTTTCCTATTTTCCCTTCTCCACAATCCCTTCTCTGCCACCTGAGATGTGTCTGGCTGGCAGGTGCCCTGGCCTTTGACCCTGCTGTGGCGGAGTTGGGTGGGGGGTGACTTGAAGGTCGATGTGTCACTTGGAGCAATGCTGGTGAGGAGTGAAATACATTTGGGGAGTAAGTTTATGTCAAGGACTTTGGAATGATAAAACCGTAGTGGCAGGACTTTGGAAAGTCACCTTCCAAACCAGGGCTGGGAGACCCAGAGTGGGCAGAGGGCGATTCCAGGGAGTAAACTGATGGGTGGCCATCTAACACAGTGGTTCTCAACCTTCCTAATGCTGCGACCCTTTAATACAGTTCCTCATGTTGTGGTGACCCCCAACCATAAAGTTATTTTTGTTGCAACTTCATAACTGTAATTTTGCTGCTGTGATGAATCGTCATGTAAATATCTGATATGCAAGGATGTATTTTCATTGTTACAAATTGAACGTAATTAAAGCATAGTGATTAATCACAAAAACAATATGTAATTATATATGTGTTTTTCGATGGTCTTAGGTGACCCCTGTGAAAGGGTCGTTCGACCCCCAAAGGGGTGGCGACCCACAGGTTGAGAACCGCTGATCTAACATGAAGCAGACATTTCCCACCCCTGCACCAGAGGACAGAGGTGATGGCCAGGATACCTGAATGTCAGTGTATCCAAGGACTGGCCCCAATTCTGAGGGGTGAGCCCAGCTCCAGTTCTGAGGGGTGAGCTGTGTAAGCTCAGTGCACTCTCTGTGGTCTGATCAGCTCACTCCGCAGCCCAGGACACATATGGTGATGGTGGCATCTCTCGGTGTAGGCCAACTCTGAGCTGAGCCTGGGAACAGGGCTGTGGGTACAGGGTGTACTGGGAAATGGGTTGTGGTGGGCCCCAGGCTGTCCATCTGCCTCCCCAGAGAGAGAAGGGCTCCTTGGGGACTTTCCCAACAGGCTGTGGGCGTGACTGAATCATGGTGGCCTCGTTGGGTTTGGTGGGCATATTTTGGAGTCAGATTGCTGCCACTTCCTGCCGCTGCTCTGTAAGGTGGAAAGGCTGGGGTGCTTTTCCCACCATTTCATGCAAAGTTGGCACCGTGCCCTGACCTCCAGATGGGCTGTCGGAATCCTCCAGGGCTTCCCGGCACCCTCGGGGTCCCGTCATGCCCACCTTCTCCTTCTGGCTTCAGCCCAGCTCTCCGGACCTGAGCACAAAGCCAGGAAATCACAGAGGCAGAGCCCAGTGATTTATCTTCAGGGTGCCATCACTGGGGCCCCATGTGGCAACTCACTTTTCCTTTCTGGGCCTCCTGCTCCTCATCTCTCAAGTGAGATGACCCACCCCAATTCTTCCTAGGGGCTCTTCCTGCTCCGTGGGGAATGGGGCCCAGCTGGTGTGGCTCAGAGGTTGAGTATCAACCTATGAACCAGGAGGTCATGATTTGATTCCTGGTCAGGGCGCATGCCTGGGTTGCAGGCTCGATCCCAAGTAGGGGGTGTATAGGAAGCAACTGATCAAATATTCTCTTTCATCACTGATGTTTCTCTCTTTCCTTCTCTCTCTCTCTCTCTCTCTCTCTCTCTCTCTCTCTCTCTATATATATATATATATATATATATATATATATATATATATATATATGAAAATGGGGCCTCTGGGCCCTGCTGCTCACTTTCTTTGGGACCTCTGGCAGGTAACTTTCTGTCTCTGTGCCTCAGTTTCTTCACCTGAAATGTAGGAGGGTTGGCCTAACTCAGTGACTCTTTTCCCTGGAAATGGGATGCATGTTAGGATTATTCGGGAACCTTTTATCAAAAGACATGTGCTTGAGCCCCACTCTGGAACTTCATATGCTGAGTCTAGGGCAGTGATGGCGAACCTATGACACGCATGTCAGAGGTGACACGCGAACTCATTTTTTTGGTTGATTTTTCTTTGTTAAATGGCATTTAAACATATAAAATAAATATCAAAAATATAAGTCTTTGTTTTACTATGGTTGCAAATATCAAAAAATGTCTATATGTGACAGGGCACCAGAGTTAAGGTAGGGTTTTTCAAAAGGCGGACACGCCGCGCTCAGAAGGTTCGCCATCGCTGCTCTAGGGCAATAGGAGTGCATTGAAAAGCCTCCCCAGGTAGTCCCATCCCACCACTTCACTCCATCCGAAGTCCCCAGCCGGGGTGCCCTGGGACCCTCCGCAGTTTGGCACAGTGACTCTGGGTCTCCAAGTGTGGGCAGACCCCTGCCCAGCCACCCCTGGTGGAACTGGCCTTCGGGTCAGGTCTGGGATGCGGAGGGAGCCTTCCGGGAGTCACCTTCCCTTCCTGGTGAGGGTCCAGGCAATAGAGCCTAACGGGCTGATCCCAGCCCCTGGGGCGTTTAGGGCCCAGCAAAATGCTTCCAGCTGAAACTTAGAAAGCACCAGGAAGTCGGGAGCTCAGAGAAGCCCGGTAAGGCGGGACAGGGGTTTGGATTCAGAAAGCTTTGTGATCCTGAGCTGTCTGACGCTGAATCAAAACTATGCATCTTGCGAAGGCAGGGGAGGGTGGGTGGGAAGCATGTTTTTATGCTCCTTCACTGAAGAACCTCACCTGCCACCTCTCCTGGACTCTTTCACATCTAAAGGTGACTTCATTCCTTGTCTTGCACAAGCCTTCAGTCCAAATCACAAATCTGGCCACACCCCTATTCTCAATAAAAAAATGTTCATGGCCTTCCGCTGCCAAGAGAGGGCAAAAGGCCTGCGCTTGGTGATCAGGATCTTGTGAAGCCGGGCCCACAGCCGCGTCCCTGGGCTCCCTGTTGAGCCACTCCGTACAGGCCTACAGGCGAGTGAGGGATGTGGCCCATCAGGCAATACAACGGCTAAAGGAGCAAGTCCCATTCACGGGGGGCTGGGGCGGGGGCGGGGGGAGAGCGGGGAGCCCAGGTGGGCTGGCCTGCAGCTAGTCAGCCCGATGAGGCTGGAAGGACATCACAGGCAGAAGGGAGAGTGACGTCCCATGTGTGGCCGCATGGTGTAGGGCTGTGTAAGCGGGGCATTTGTCCTTCCTCTCGGGCACAGGGGCTGAGTGTTGTCGGCTCAGTAGCTCAGAGGCTGTGTCCACACACTGGAGAGCTGATCACTTTCTCTGGGCACCTGAAGGTTTGCTGTTGCTACAAAAGATGCTTAAAGCCCCCTTCACGGTGTCGCTGGGAGCCAGACAAGAGAGGCCTCCTCCAAAAACAAAAGTGCTGACTGTGAGAGAGAAAATAGGGGGCAAAGGAACCCCAGCGGAGTGTAAGAGGCCCTGGAAAATGCGAGAGAGGGTTTTGAATCCCAAGGCGTTTGCACACTGGGGGGCCTGACTGGGAGCTGGGCTTGTGTTTACAGGAGGCAGCTGGGGCCTGGTCCAGAGGTGGGAACCTATTTCATAAAAGATGACTGAGAAAACCTTTCTACGGGCACTTCCTGGTTCTCAAACATCTAAGAAAAGCATTGTTCGTAGAAACAACTGGCTCAGGGTTGCCTCTCGATCCATCCTAGGCCATTGTGACCCACCTCATTCAAGTCCACGCATTTTATTGATGTACTGACTATTTGGCCCTCACCTTTCTGCCAGGGGCTAGAGAGGAAGAGGCCAGGCTGGGCTTGGGCAGACCGGTGTGTGGAGCACTAGGTCCTGCCTAAGAGGGTCTCAGCCAGTTCTCCTGGGGCCGGTGCCGAGGAGTCCGAGGGGGGAAGCATGATTAAGCTCTCTGTTCTCTCCTTGCCAGTCCTGGCTCCCAGTGACGGGGGAGGAGAAGTGAGTTTCTGGAGGGGCAGCCCCGTCTCCTTCCCGAGTGGGTCAGCTGTGTCCCCAAGAGAAGGAAAGAATTTCCTGGGTGACCACATCTGTCCTCTCCATGTCCCAAGTGAGTCTAAAGGACCTATGGTTACAACAGTCAGCAGATTGGTCACATACCTTTGTCTCTTTTCTCTCCCAAACCCCACCCCCCCTAAATTGACAGTAAAGAAATTTTTAAAAGTACAATCTGCAAAGACAAAGAGATCAGGAGACTGACAACAGCTAGTCATGTCTACTACCTCAAGTACTTTGTGGGCGGCAGGCCGCAGCTGGCGGGAGCATGGGAACTGATGGAGGTGGAGGTCAGATGCCCAGGTGGCCTGAGTGCCCATAGTCCCATCTCTGCCATACTTTTCAGTGTGACCTTGGGAAGTCAGCTTCCTCTTTCTGAGATGCCTTTTTCCCATCTGTAATATGAAGAGAATGTGCTGGATACATGATTCTTATCTTCTGGGGCCTGAATTACAAGTATAGGTACATAAGTTGTTGTTTTTTTAGTTTGTTATTTTTAATGTATTTGTATTGATTTCAGAGAGTAAGAGAGAGATAGAAACATCAATGATGAGAGAGAATTATCGTTTGGCTGCCTCCTGCATGCCCCCCCCCCCCCCCCCGCCCCGGGGATCAAGCCCGCAGCCTGGGCATGTGCCCTGACCAGGAATCGAACTGTGACTTCCTATTTCATAGGATGACACTCAACCACTGAGCCACGCCGACCCAGGGTGGTACTTAGGTTTTTCTGTTTGTTTTTTGGTTTTTGTTAAAAATATATATTTTTATTGATTTCAGAGAGGAAGGAAGAGGGAGAGAGAGATAGAAACATCAATGATGAGAAAGAATCATTGATTGGATGCCTCCTGCACATCGGACCAAGCCCGCAACCCAGGCATGTGCCCTTGACTGGAATCAAACCCAGGACCCTTCAGTCTGCAGGCTGACGCTCTATCCACTGAGCCAAACCGGCCAGGGCGGTACTTAGGTTTTGATTCTGGTTCTGAAACGAGGCCAAGACATCTTTCCAAAGCTCACCCAGGACACTTTCAGAGCCACTGTTGGCATATGGTCTTCCAGGCCCGTTCAACTCTGACACGCCAGGACGCCCACCCAGGTGTTTCTCTGAAGAATGCACGGAGCAGAGGGGTGGCAGAGATCTGAGACCTTCATGGGGGAGATCCAGGCGTGGGGGTGGGGGCTCTTCAAAGGAGGCTGGATGGGAACAGCAGAAGGGTCTTCAAGGAGACAAAGGCATTGGAGATGGGCAGAAAGTTCACAGAGGGAGACAGCGAGGAGGGCCCTGAAGGTGGAGGTTACAGCAGAAGCGAAGTCCTGGACACAGAAAAGCATGTGGCAAGTTCGGGAATCGCAAACATTGAGACACGCAGGAACCCAAGGAGACATTCCAGGAGGAGCCACGAATGAGCAGCTTGAGCTTCGTGCACTTGACGATGGGAAGCCACTGCTGCTTTGTGAGCTAGAGAGTGCACGGCCGCGCAGATCAGCCCGGCCCACACTCGATGAGCATAGAGCGCGCGCTGGCCTCATGGTTTTAACCCTCAGATTCGGCCCAGCTCCTCTTTCTTGAGCATCTACTACGTGCTACTTATTGTAAGCACTGCGCACAGTGGCGTCATGACCTGGCCACTCCGTAGCTGTACCGTCGCATCTCTCCCAGCCGTTTCCTCACTCCTGTCACTCCCCTCACGCCCCACCCCTGCTCCAGCTCCACCTGGCATCTCTGAATGAACGTTCTCCATCTTGCCTCACAGCCCCTTCCTCTATTGGCATGCCCCTTCCCATTCAGCCCTCCGTGGGAGACTGCGTGGTGAACATTCCCTGGGAGGCCTCTCTGAGGCCTTCATCTCCCACTGTCCCGACACTGGGGGCCTTTTACTGTTTATCTGTGAGTCAAAGGGCAGCAGCTGGAGGTCAGGTGTGCATCTCAGTGGCTTTCCCGGTCTAACGTACGGACTGCTGGAACAGGGCAAGCTGTCAGGTGATGAGATCATTGAAATGGGAAATAGAGGGGCAGGGCTCAAACATTGAGTCATATGCACAACAATGAGTCATATGCAACCATTCGCACATAGCACTGGATAGGTGACTGGGGCGAGTTAATGCAACTGCTGATTGGCAGAACTGGGGACCAAATGCACATGTGTCTTAGTCCTGGCCCAGAGCCCTTTAGCTGGGGACAGCGGCTGCATCCCTGGATGAAAAGATGTGGGATCAGAGAAGCCACAAGCAGGCCACTTCCTCTCACTCACTCTTCTCAGCTTCTCAGGGGGCAGCTCCTACTCACTTCGTCAAGATCCCTATCTGCTCCTGCACGTGGGAAGTTTCCAGGTACTTGCGCATTGCGTCCCTCAGAGAGGTGGGGAGGGCGTGGTCAGCGCGGCCCTGGACCTGTGTACCCACCTCTTCTCCCCATGACTTCCCCACCTGGGAGCACCCATTTCGCTCTATAAAAACCCTGGCCACTGCGGGATGGGGTACGGAGAGCACTTGCTTCACCAGACTCGTGAGACCTCTCTAGAGAGACCCGACCAGCCCGCGATGAAGCTCACCACCACGGCCCTGGTGTGCCTGCTGCTGGTGGGGACGTGGCTGCAGGATGGGAACAGCTGGAGCCGTGAGTGGGGCTGGCGTCCCTTAGCTTCACCTTGGGGAGGGCAGCAATGTGGGCAGGCACCCTGGGGTTGCAGACAGAGCTCACACTACACTCCCTGCCTCCATCTCCCCTGCTCCGGGAAGAATTCTTCTGGAAGAGGGGGAATGGGTGGGGCACAGGGCCCGTAGGAGAACCAGGAGTTTGGGCAACCACAGACAGCTGAGCCATTCGCTCCTGCAAAAGGAGGCCCTGCCTCGTCCAGACCCTGCAGACAGATGAAGGGGGCTGTGAGGTTATTAGCTGGAGGCCTGAGTTCCAGAGGGGCCCTGGGTCTTGCCTCCACAAGGTAACAGATAAAGGGCAGAGGTCAGGACCCGGGGCTGTAAGAGTTGGCTAGCCTTCGGCAAGTCACTTTACTTCTCAAACTCTGGTTTCCCCATCATTAAAGTGGGACTGAGAATGTCTAACATCCAAGGCTGTTTAGAGAATGATAGATACACCAAAGAGGCTTTGTAAACAGTAAGACCAGGAGGAAGGAGCCAGGAGGGTGGGGTGTGGGCCGGGGTGTAGAAACAGACAGGGTCGGGTGTCAGGACAGAGCTGAGGACAGGGGGACAGGGCATTCTGAGAGCCAGTGGGGGAGCTGACTTCCCTTGTCACTCTCTCAGTTTGAGCTCCTTGAACAGTGTCTAATTCTGCCCCAAGACCATAGTTGTCCTGCATGGGCCAGACTCACCAGGCCCCCAGGGCATGAGATTCCTGAACCCCAATACTGGGGCAGAACCTCACACGAGTGGTGGGATGTCAGAGGTGGAAGAGCCTTTAGAAACCAATCTTGAGACTGGTTTATTTTACAGATGGGAGGTCTGGGGCCCAGGAGATCTTGCTCAAGGCCACCCACTGGTTTGTGGGGAGCTAAGACCTGAACCCCAGTGTCCTGACTCTGCCTAAACACAGAACTAGGTGGCTGGTGGGACAGTGCTGCCCCAGGGCCCTCCCAAAGCCTGAGCCTGTCCTGGAAGGGTTTATTGTTTGTTGTTTTGATTTTTTTTTTTTTGAGAGAGTGGAAGGGAGAGGGAAAGGCAGAGAGAAAAATCAATGTGAGAGAAACACATGGATTGGTTGCACCCTTGACAGGGATTGAACCAGGGACCCTTTGGTCTGCAGGCTGACGCCCTATCCACAGAGCTAAACCGGCCAGGGTGGTTTTTGTTGTTGAAAGAGAGAAAAGAAAGCCAGGTTGACGAACTGCTGAACCATTTTTGTGTCTCTCTTCTAGTGCACGTGCCGTCTTCCAATTGTTGCTTCACGTTTGTAAGGAAAGCGATTTCCCTGAAGAGCATCCAGTGTTACAGAAACTCCAGTTCCTCCTGCTCCCACCAGGATCGTCTAATGTGAGTGCCATTCCCTGCTCAATTCCTGACTTCCTCCTCCAGAGAACAGAAACCGCTACTGGAATTAGAAAAGCGGTCGCTAGATGGCGATGTCCCACCAGAGTAAGGTTTCTAAACCCCAGAGCAAGGCCTCTAAAACCTGGGTGCAGAGCTGAGTGTGGGCGCCAGGGGGTGCTCCGCGCGTCCTCGCCTGCGCCGGTGTGTCCTGCAGTGACTAGTTTCTCGGCGCTCCGAGGAGCCCAGTGTTCTATCCTAACACAGTATTAAAGGAGCTGCCTACATGCTCCCGCTATTACTGCACAGCCAGAGGAGTGAGGGCATCACGATTAGCGCCTGACTCCAGGTTTGCCAGCCTCTCGTCTTGGGTGGCCTTGGGCAGGGGACTCTCTGCCCTGCATTCTCCTGGTGCTCCTCTGCAGTCCTACCTGTGAGGTGGAGTCCACACCATAGCTGCATCCAGGTCGTTATCACCTTGTCGCTCCGTGTCTAGAAGGCACTTTTGTGTATATTGTCTTGGTTAATCATCTTGGGGTCACATATTTTCATTATCATGAAAACTGAGGTTCAGGGAGGTAGAGAGTTGTCTGAGATCACCCAGATAGCAAAGGGCAGAACTGGTCTACTTGGTCCATGGCCAAGCTTAGGAGCCAGGAGGGTGGGGTGTGGGAGGGGGCAGATCAGAAAAGAAACACACACACACACACACACACACACACACACACACACACACCCTTAGGATGACTGAGCGTCCCTAACGTACACAGACACGGGAAAAGATAGAGCAGGGAAGCCCTCCAAGGTTCTCAGGAGGGGAATTTTCCATGCCTGCTAATCCTCGGGATGTTGACAGCCTTCAGCTCCACTCGGACGCACCGGGGAAAATCTCAGGGAAAGAGGCGCAGGAAAGGCCGTTTAATAAGCTCCCCTGAAGCGTGGGTGCGCCCCCGGTAAGGCCGCCACGGGTCTGGCGCAGTGACTGCACCTGTTAGAGAGACAGCAGCGTAGGGGCACCCAGCAGTAAGGAAGGGCAAGGGGACTCCTGTACGGTGCCTGGCAGGTGACTCGGTGCCTTTTCGGTTCTCTGCCCACAGATTCAAATTGAAAGGAGGCAAGAAGAGCTGTGCCTTGAAGACAGACAAATGGGTTACCGCTATCTTACGGAAGATAAAACCCTGCTTGCCGACGGAAATGTGATCCGGTTCCTTTCTACCCTGGACTCTGGAGGCCTCCTGGTTTCACCTGCCCCCACCCCCACCCCTCCACTCTCCACCTGTTCTGCGCCAACATACTAGGCCACAGAGGGTCTGGTGGGTTGTCACACTTTACATATTTAAACTACAGAATCCTTGATTTCTGCCTCCCTGTGCCTCTCAGACCCCACAGGGATCTCAGGTTGCAAAGGTGATTGGCACTGAGGGTCTGGGGCCAGCGACTGGAGGGTGGGGGAGCAGGGGAGACATGTTGCACCTGGTGCCCAGGGAACTGACTTCTTGTCAATAAGAGTCAGTAAGTCAGAGGTGGGGAACATCCGGCCTGTAGGCCTTATAAGGCCCCTGAAATCATTGGGTCTGGCCCTGCCAAAGCATTAGGGGTGAGTTAATTAAATGTTTGACCAAATATAGCAGGCTAATTTGTTGATAATTTTGTGTGGCCGGAAAATGATGTTACAAATATACAAATGGCCCTTGGCAGAAAAAAAAAACCTCCCCTCCCATCCCCCCACCCCCCTTCCTGCAATAAATGATTGACTCCTCTCTGCTGACTGTCTTTGTCCTGGGGACTCAAGCTGTGATGTAGCTTCTCTCTTTCCAGGCTGATGGTGGGGGAAGGCACCATGCAGCAGCAAGTGGGGCCCAGGGCTGCGTTCACATTTGGGTGCAGGACATCCTTCCTCCCTGACCCCCTCCCCTCTGCCCTGGAGGGTTCAAGGGCTGATGCTATCCAGAAGGTACAGCTGCTCTAGCAGGAGGGGGTGTTATGAGGTCACTTCCCTGTAAGGTGTTGCCAGTCCCATTTTACAGATGAGGAGGCTGAGGGCTGGAGAGGGACATGGACAGGCCTGAGGATACATGGCAAGTCAGGGTTAGATCCGGACACGAAACTCTTTCCTGTCCCGAGATGTTGAGTGACTGCCTGACACAGCATGGCACAGGCACAGGAGCCCTCTCTCCCCAGACAGACCACCACGTGGGTTAGCAGGGCCTTCTCCCCTGGGAGGGCTCTGGTGAGTATCCAGCATGGGAGGGTCCAGGTCTGAGAGATGCCAACACAACTCACTTAGAGGAGGAGGCGGTGCTGGGAGAGCAGGAGGCCCCTTGGTGCACTGGAAGGAGGGCAAGCACAGCTCCACCTTGTGTAACATGGGACTCGGGAGAACAGCAAGGGAGGGAGCACAGTCCATGCTGGGTCTCGGGATTGGCACCCTTTAAAGACCAGCTCGGTGGCTGTAGGGGAGAAGGTCTCAGGTCCTGTGTCTCAGGGCTTCTCCCTCTTGCTCCAGCATTCAGCATGTCACACGGCCGGCCCACTCTTCTTAAATGGCCCCCTCCCCTCTGCCCCCATGACTGCCCTGCCTAGGCCATTCCCTCTCTCCTGGACCAGGCTGTTCTCCATTCTCCCTTGCCAGCTCCACCCTGCACCGGCCACAGGCTACTCTTCCTGACATCCCCCCGGCCTCCCATGGCTCCAAAGCCTTAGGCATCACCCGCCTGCCTTCAGATCTAACTCCAAACTCCCCGCCTTCACATTGTGACTCCTCTCTAACCACAGCACAACCTTCCCTTTGAAAATCTCCAATGTTTCCATCTGGAACCAAACTCTGATCTTACGGGGATAGTCCTTCCAGGCCCTCTCCCCTCTTTTCCGTCCTGCACCTTCTCTATAGGAATCTCGTGATGACTGTGCTACATCCTCCAAGGTTGAACTTGTCCCATCTTCTCGACAAGTTCAATGCTAACTAGGACTGGTCAGCTGGTTTTCCCCTGGGGGTGGGGGGGTCAGGTGCACACAATGTGTATGACTCCAGGATGGAGGACTGCTCCTAGCAGGAAGGCACGGGTTCAGGGAGACCAGTTAGAAGCTGATGCTGGGACTGGAGCCATTGTTCTAGACTAGTCTGGGCTGGTAAGCCAGGGCCCCCCTGACTTAGGCTAGCCATGGCCAGGGCCCACTACATTCACATTCCTCTAGTGCCCTCTGCCAACCTGCACTTCAGAGTGGCCCCTGCTGCTTGGAAGTTACCCTCAAAGAAAACACCACTGTTAGAGATTTTAAATAAAATGCATTTTCTGCAAAATATCAGCAGTCCCACGATTGCATTTTCTCCACAATAACATATTTAGTTAACAACACTGGCATTTACCAGGCACTTTCCTCCCTAGTTGCCCTGGCTCTTCACCCCCGTGGTTCTTACAGGCATGGCCACAAACCCTGGGGCATTAGGCAGGAGAGAGAGACTCTGCCTACAGCTGACAGCAGGAGGAATGGGGGCTCATGACAAGAACCAATGGGCTCAAAGCCTTCCTTTAAAAAAGACAGGTCAAGCAAAAACAAACAAAACTCATAGACCCAGACAACAGCATGTTGATTACAATGCAGGGAGGCAGAAGAGGGTAAAGGGGTTATAAATGAGATGGAAGGAGTCTTGACTTGGGGTGGAGAACACACAATACAATATGTAAATGATATATTATAGAACTGTACACCTGAAACCTATATAATTTTATTAACTATTGTCACCCCAATGAATCCAGTCCTATATAATAAAAGGCTAATATGCAAATCGACCAAACAGCAGAACGACCAGTCGCTATGATGCGCACTGACCACCAGGGGGCAGACGCTCAACACAGGAGCTGCTCCCTAGTGGTCAGTGCACTCCCACAGGGGGAGCGCCAGGCTCATGGCTGGTGAGCACAGTGGTGGTGGCAGGAGCCTCTCCCACCTTCGCGGAAGCACTAAGCCATCGGTAGGATATCCCCCGAGGGCTCCCAGACTGCAAGAGAGCATAGGCCGGGCTGAGGGACCCCCCTACCAAGTGCACAAATCTTGTGCACTGGACCTCTAGTCCTATATAATCCTATATAATAAAAGGGTAATATGCAAATTGACCCTAACAGCAGAACAACCAGAACTACCGCTTGACCAATCACTAGGAGGTGCACCAACCATCTCTCGGTCCCTTTCACTGGCCAGCATGTTCCCATCACCTGATGGCGAACAGAGAACTGGGGGTGGGTGGCAGGAGACACGGGTGGCGCCAGGCCAAGGCCCCCGCCCTGCCGGTCACCCCACACACAGAGGGTGACCTGCAGTGGGGGCAGGGCTGGCAAGCAGGCGAGAACGGCTGACTTCTCAGTCCCTCCCCCGGGCGTCAGGCTCTGATCGCCCAATGGTGAACGGGGAACCTGGGATGAGTGGCGGCGGGGGACGGGGCCAGCAAGCTGGCAGAATAGCCGAACTCTTGGTTTTTCCTCCCAGCCGGCAGGCTCCCATTGCCTGATGGTGAACAGGGTACCGGGAGTGGGTGGCGGGGGACACAGGCGGTGCCAGGCCAAGGCCCCTGCCCCACTGAAGGGAAAAGGATAGAGAGATAGAATCAAGATGAGAGAGAATCATTGACCAGCTCACTCCTGCACACCCAACTCTAGGTGATCGGACCCACAACTTGGGCATGTGCCCAGACCAGGAATCGAACCGTGACCTCCTGGCTCATAGGTCGACGCTCAACCACTGAGTCACATCAGATTTTTTTAAGCTCATAAAATTTTATATCTTGTATGTGGAGCAAGCATTAAACTAGATGCTGGAGATACAAAGATGAATAAAATAATAGCAAGAAAAGAAAATGTCAACAAATACTGTCATAATTGGGAGGTGGAGGGTGATGGGAGGCTGCTTTCCCAGGGGAACGAGTATTAACTTCTTTTATGGAATATGTGAATCATATAACTTTTGTTGTCCTTTTTTCAATGGAAGGAATAAAACTCAGAGTACAACCAACTAAAAAGTAATAGATATCATTTTTCATTCACCCTATATAATAAAAGGCTAATATGCAAATCAACTGAAGGGCAGAATGACCGGTCACTATGATGCGCACTGACTACCAGGGGGCAGACGCTCAATGCAGGAGCTGCCCTCTGGTGGTCAGTGTGCTACACGGGGAGCACTGCTCAGCCAGAAGCCGGGCTCACGGTTGGCTAGCACAGCAGCAGTGGCAGGAGCCTCTCCTGCCTCCGTGGCAGCACTAAGGATGTCCGACTGATGGGGAGCAGGCCTAAGCCATCAGTCGGACATCCCCCAAGGGCTCCTGAGAGGGTGCAGGACTGCGAGAGGGTGCAGGCTGGGCTGAGGGATCCCCACCCCCGCCCTGCTCCCAAGTGCATGAAGTTCATGTACCAGGCCTCTAGTTAGGTTATAAAAAGTGGTATCTAGCAGTGACATTTTATCACTGCTTAGCTGGCATGGCCTCTTTGGAGAAAAATTTTTATCAAGTATTTTAATCAAATTTTTCAATGTGTTTATCCAGCAATTCTACATCCAGATATCTCCCCTAGAGAATACACATGTGCACAAAGAGAGCTGTATAAGAAAATTAATGGCCACATCCTCTATAATAGTAAAAGACAGGAAACCACCACATACTATGCAATAGTAACAAAGAATGAGATAAATCTATATGTACTGCCCTATCTGCTGGATACGTGCAATTAAGTGAAAATACTGAGTTGAATAATAATATAATTCCAACCCATTACTGTTAAAAAATAAGACCAAGATAAATTTTTTTAATGCACTCATTACCTGTGGTAAGCACAGCTGGTTTTTCCCCATAGCCATCCCTCACTTCGCCCCCCCCTCGCCCCACGACCCGTTCCTCCTTGCAAACAGAATGCCCAGTTTTTTTCAAGCAACAGCCAGATAGCTATGGGCTCAGGGCAAGCAGGCCCCTGGGATGAAGAATAATTGGTTTTATGAAAAATTGGTTCTTTTTGCCAAAGAAACATGAGGGAAAGTTTGCAGGGTGACTTCTAGGACAGATTTTCTCCTTTGATCAAAAGGAAAAGCTTTGCTTGGCAGGTGTGGCTCAGTGGTTGAGCATCAACCCATGAACCAAGAGGTCACCGGTTCAATTCCCGGTCAGGGCACATTCCCTGGTTTGGGGCTTGATCCCCAGTAGGGGGTCGTGCAAGAGGCAGCCAACTCATGTCTCTCTCATGGATGTTTCTATCTCTCTTTCCCTCTCCCTTCCTCTCTTTGAAATCAATAAAAATATTTTAAAAAGAAAATTCAATATTTAAAAAAAAGAAAAAGGAAAAGCCTTGCCAGGAAAGAAGCTGCTTTTCCCCAGCTCCTTCCTTCCATGAGGAATGTCCCGTGATGTGTGAGAATGTGGGACTTGAGGTGCAGCAGCCGTCTGTAGCCATGAGGCACCGGCCAAGAGAACCGCAGACACACAGACCAGAGATGGTGCATTGTTGAGTCACAAATGGGTTCTGAAGCCAGTCAGCTACCTCTAGGCTTCTTAAGCAATAAATGTCCTTATGATTTAAGTCACTATTTTTCAGGTTCTGTTTCTTGCAACTGAACACAGACAACAATGGGAGAGAGAAAAACTACTAGCAAGATATGCATCAAACTGTTAACAGAGGTCCCATGGGGAAGGAGGGAAAAGAGGACTTTCACTTTCTAAAACATATATTTTCCCAAATGCTATATTTGAGTATTGCTAATGCCAAAAATGGGGGCGGGGGGGGAAGGAGGAATATACAGCTCAACTTTAGCAACCATGTATACGGCCTACGTATCTGGGTTCTAATTTCCCGTTTTCCCCAGGCCCTGGTTCACGTATATTTTCCCTTTTTACTGTGTTTTGGAAAGCCACTTCAAATCTTACATGGAAAGACGGTATAAGCAAATAATGCAACAAAGGGTATCAACCCTATCACAGAAGTCCATCTCGGGCTTGCTAGATGTGCAGAGTTTGAGAGGCACAAAAACCAAGGCAAGGAGGAAGCATCAGAAAAACAAAGGCGCAGGGGAGAAAAGCAGCCGGCTTCTCGGGGAACGTTCACATAGCTCACTTTGTAAAGTATATGGTTACCTAACCACTATGCTGTACACCTAACACTAATACAAAATGACACTGAATGTAAGCTGCAATTAAAAATAAAGTTAAAAGAGTATACACACACTTCTTTGAGGACCACTCGTCTTCATAAGGACGTTAATGTTCTTTAACGTTAGGATGTTCCATCTCTCTGAAATTCAATTTACTTTTCTGTAAAAAGGGAAAAAGAACAGTGAGAATTTCCTGAAATATGTATACTGGTATCATGATATCAGCACAAGTACGGCACCAGGGGCTCAGAAATGCTGTCTCAACCCCAAATTCTCCCTCCTCTCCACACCTCCGACCCCAGCCCCCACTTCCTCCAGATAAAAACAGGACAACGCTTTTTGTTGTGTGGGACGAATTTGGAAATGAATTCGAGTGACATCCCCAGGAGCTTAAGGGCTGACGGCAGGTGTAGGGAAGCACATCATTTTCACAGGCATTTGCCTGCCTCCACCCCATTCCCAAGCTCAAGTGTAAAAATGCTGGTCACAAACCCTACAGCAGGTCACCTCACCCTGTGCAGGCTTAGAAAGGCTAATGTATCCTCACCAGAAACACACACGCAGGAAGGCAAGAGCCGTCTCATCTGTAATTTGTTCAAAGAAAGTCCATAGACTAATAATCCTTTAGTTTCATATTTATGGGAATGGGAGGAGATAGCAGTGGGATACGCCAGACTTCAACTTGCCAATTCACCACTCCAAATAAACCCAAGTATAGCCTGTGTGGCTCTGCGTGGCAAAATATCACCTCACAGCTCAAGGCAGTCATTCTTTCCTCCCACCCCCCCACCCCCCCAAAGATATGAGCTACATTCATGTTAACTTAGCAACTGCCAACAGAGAATTGTGTAAAGGAGTTCATGATTGCGGCTCTCACCTCTTTGAAGTTAACTAAACACTGGCTACCAAGAGAAGTATTAAGAACCTGACTCAAATCTCCAACTTCCCGAGAGAGTGAAAAATACACTAAAAGGCAAGACATGGGATTGGTGGCATGTCTGTAGAACAAACAATACATTTATCATCCATCCAGATTAGAACTGGGGATTCTTGGCTCTGCCCCTAGTATAAAAATGACCCAGAGATGTTAGAGTTAAAACTTAAATTCTGCTTCCATCGTTCTCTCTAGAATAACTTCTTATAAATCTTTCAGTCTGAAAACCATATGCAGAATAAGCACATACAAGGTTTGGTATCCGTTTCTGAAACAATGGTTTGGCAGAAGCTAAAAACAAGGTGGTAAAAATCTACAAAAAGCCTTCCTTCAATTACTTCATAATCCAATGCTGCCCTCTAGCAACTCGAGAGAGGAATAACACTAACAAGCCAAGGGGTCAGGAATCTGAAATGTTCAGGATTAACTTTTTAAAATGTTGCTACAAGAGAAAGGGTCTCCACAATTGTCCAAGAGCCCATCTTAACACGAAATTTCCTTTTGGAAAGATGCTGGGATATGTTAACACAATCCGCACCTACTGGGCTACTCTACAGACTGAAAAGGCCTGAAGACACCCGCCACTGAGCCGTCTGTGTGAACAGTTACGTGGGATTTACTACTTCCCCAGGCAGTCATTTTATGTCCCTGGAAAAACTTCCTCTCCCCTGATTCTTCCATGTTTTAGAAAGGAGGTGGACTGAAAGCTCTTAGACCTACTTGATACTTCTCACAACCAGTACTTCATAAATACATGGTTATCGTGTAAGTTTTTCCTAAGAAATGTAGGGACTAGTCTAAAGCAAAGTTATATTACAATTATGGAATCAATTGCCAACCTTGGAACTCAAAGGAAACATTTATGTCTTGGTAAGGAGTATTTCCAGGAAGGGGAGTGGCTAATAATTAGGACAAGAGGAACAGGTTTAATCACAACCACTTGAAGTACTACGTCCAGAAAAGGCCTTTCATTTCCACAATCACTTTGCAAGGACGACTTGCAAGTTCGAAATTCATTCTATGAGATGTCATTGCTCTCATGTCAAGCCGATCAGAGCCTGTTAGTTGTTACCCTGAAACATGGAGAGACCTACGCTGGGAAAGGAGGGCCTACTAATCAGGGCTAAGTGTGAAACAGGAGAACATCCGCCTATGTGACTTCTGGCTGCAGACAGGTGTTTCCAATTTCTCAGGTTTCGTCTTAAAAGAAATGCATCCATGTTAGTGCGTCTGTGTGCAGGTGGGGAGGGAAGAACCACATACATTTGTTTTTCATCTTTATTGTTAAAAGTATTACATATGTCCACTTTTTTCCCCCTCATTGGCCCCTTCTATCCCACCCCTGTTCTCCCACATACATTTATTTTCAAACAAAAGTTGCCACGTATTTATTATACATTTCTATTAACTTAAATATGTACAGTTGGCTCAAAAAATCATGATCCGTACATTAGCACACATTCTGGAAAGCTTCTCAGACCCATCAGGATGGGCTTCTCTTGTGACTCAACTGAATCTGAGGAAAGAATAGAAGAAATCACACACCTGATTTACAACTGCTGGTCATCAACAAACATGTAAAAAACAAACAAACAAACATAATGTACTGACAATGTAATTTTCAGTGGCAAAATAGCTGGAGTGTTTTCCCCCGCAGCTAATGTTTTGCTCAATATTATTCTACTTTCAAAAATTCTTTCCTCTATTTAAATCTATATGCACTCCCAGTCTCTCCTCAACATGTATGAATCCCAAAGATCAAATCAGTCAATTGTAATGAATATGCCCACTGCAAAGCTCAGCCTCATGTCTACCACGTCTCATTTCAAAGGTCAAACCCTGGGAGAAGCAGCATGCCCTACTGTTTTAGATTTTGGGCAGCAAAACTAATGACCAGACATTAACCAGGTCTATGACAATCTACTATTAACTAGCTACAGGGCAAGCACTTATAATCTCTCAAGAAACATATAGTATAAAGTAAGAGGATTTGAAGCTCCGGGAAGCTTTAATTCTATCTGAAGATACTTCTCTCTCACTGTTCAGTCTCCTTTGTGGATTAGATGTTTAGTAATTACATTAGAGAGCTGACCTCAGAAGAAAAGAGCCAGATTACTGATGAAATTCCCAAGGAAGCTCTGCCTGTGTGGCTCAGTGGTTGAGCATCAGCCTATGAACTGAGATCATGGTTCGATTCCCAGTCAAGGCACATACCTGGGTTTTGGGCTCAATCCCCAGTGTGGGGCATGCAGAAGGCAGCTGATCAATGATTCTCATCATGTATGAGAATCTCCCTCTCCCTCCCTTTCTGAAATTTATTGATTTAAAGAAAAGAAAAAGAAATTCCCAAGGAAGATTCACGTCCAACCAGGCTCTTCCTGATCTACCTTCCGTCCCACTCCCCTAAAGGAATACATAGCAACACAGGGGCAAAGAAACAAAGATCAGCTAATGTGGTCCTTTTGCCACTGACAGCAATGGGCGTAACCTTAAAACCTAAAGAAGCAATTTAAAGGATTTTCTTACTTCAAATGATCTCTTTAGAAGTCTGAGTAATGGTGCAACCTGCAAAAGTAAAAGACAAATCATCTAAACAACTTTGTGATAACCCAGAGTACTGTCAATCAGATCACAGAAGGGCACTTAGGGATATTTTAAGGGGGTAGGAGGGTGGAGTCATTCTCACCAGGCAGCAAGGTTGACTTCTCAATCGGACATTCTGAAGGAGTCTAATGCTAATACCTCAGATTTTAGATGAAAGTCTTAAGCTTGTCCCAAAGCATCAAATTGGGGTCTAAGAAATACCTGACCAGCCATACCCCACAGAAATGTTGTCAGTCCAACCTACTTGTTAGAAACTCTCACTGGAGAGCAACGCTCTGGTGAAAATGCTAATGGCCTGTGGGGCTTACTTAAACAAAAGAAAATTTCAGTTATAATAAACCAAAGGAAGAGAATTTCTAAGTGCAACAAGACTCTATATTCTTTTATATAATCCAAACTGAATCACCAAACATGATCTGAAATGAGGATGGAAAATATCAATTTTCCAGGTATAACCCATTTTCCTTTCAAAGTAAGTTGAACTTGAAACCATATTATTGTTTGCTATATTCTTTTCACAGCTATATCCTCAAAGTCAATTTACATGCCTCCTTTTCTTCACTCCAGATTTCATTTTATTTCGAAAACAGACCTTCCCCAAAGCATATAAACATAAACACAGGCTTCTATGCAGCACCCACTACCAACACAAGGGAGCAAGGCGGCGGGCTGTGATAGAAGTCACAGGTTTCCAGCTCTTCGGTTCTCCCTGAAGAGCCACCTGTCACAGAAATCTCCTGGCAACAATGCTGCTACATTTCACTTGTTCCTGCTCTATAGCCAAGTATACTGAGTGCAGAAAAGACCCTGGACAGAGCATAACTTTTGGATATCTTTGTGGTTAACGTCCTTATTTATAGCTTACCGCTGCAGGAAAAGAATTTTCTTTTTAAAATGTAAATCTAATGAGTAAATGGCAAATTGCCAAATCAACATAAGGCACAAGAAAATGGCAATGTTATTAAAGTGGCTACTTTTCCTCAATTTGACATTCTCAAAATACAGCTTACTCAACAAATAAAAAATAAAATTAAAACATCCCCAGGTGAACCTTTCTGCTAGTGCCATTTTATGGTTTTATGGTAGAAAAATGCACATTTTGTTAGATAATAGAGATGAGATGTCAAACTCTACACTCTACAATTAATAACTTATTGTCATTGATTACAGAATTAACAAATTATATATAATTTGTTAACAATAGCATCTCTGCACACTTTCAAAGGGAGATTATAGATATTTCTGACTTTTACACATAAATAACACCTACCTATACAGTAGGGCCCTGCCCTTTTCATTCCCCAAAGCAAAATATCCACTTCTTGGAGAAAAATCCATGGTATGCACAAGAGAAAGATTCTTCTGCTTAAAGACTGGGAAGTTTGAAAATACTGTACAGGAAGGAAGGTGAACCTGCAGGAAATAATGAAAAGCTTTACATTTCAACAACTGGGAACTCAACTTTCTTAAATTTTCATCTTCACTCTATCTTTTAGCTGGAACAAAAAGCTCATTTTGACTGTAGTACACATTAATGTAGCAAAATATTCCAAAATTAAAATTTGATTTTCAAATTTGAAGGGGAAGGGAAGGAAGAGAAAAAAGCATTTTCTTGATGTTTTTAAAACTGCATCTAGCATGGCGCCTGGGAGATTCAAATGCTTGCCAAATAAATGAATAAACTAAGTCAATAGAAATACCCGTTAATGCTCTCACTTAATGACCACAGTAAAGAATACTAAAATCTGTCACAGGGAATGGATACTTAAACATTACAAAGAGTCTGATTTTACATGACTGAAGCCTCGGCAAAGTCATGCCACGTATTCCAATAGCATGTAACTTATTTTCTCGCTTTTACTTCTCAACTATGCAACACATCCTTTGCCTTTGGCAATCTCTCCTCAGGGAGGACTGGATCATGAAAACCTGGTTTCTCAAGTGAAACTGTGTTCTGATTCAGAGCTGAAAGCTCCCCTCAAGGCCAGGCCTAAGCACATAGGCACACAGCCTCTTTCTCCACGAGTCTCAGGGGAAAAATGAGCCAAAGTCCAGGATAGGCGAGACAAGCCCTCACCCAGTTTGCAGATAAGTAAAACTCAAGCATGGAATCAGTTACCTTAAGCAGAATAGGACTTTAACAGCCCTCACTTTTCAAATGTTCTATAGCTCTTCCAAGAAATACAGCACCCCCCCATTCATACACATAGTTATCATTCAGCTGGTTATCTTGGTAGTCTGCCATCCTCCACATTTCTAGATGAGACTTTAAACCATCCAATCAAGGTGGTTTTCATAGACAAGTACCATTAATATATGCATTTGTCTATTAAACAGGTTTTAGTCAGTCACTTACCAGTATTAGATCCTACTCCCTGATATATACCTATGGACCATTATATGTCAAGAAAGTACGTAGTGAATCCCCAAGTCATTTTCAATTATTCTCAACTTCTGCAGAAGACAGGTCTCACTGCATAGCATGGCATCAATGCAAAGGCATTAGTGCCAATGAGAAGTGGTCTTGACCCATTAAGCTAAGAAGTTGGCAGTACCCAATTTGATCTTAACCTTTAAACTTCTTAAATACCACTCTGTATAGGGTCTCTGAAAAATTTAAATATATATATTAAAGTACATAATAAAGCACGTTAGTATTTTAGGAGAGAAGCCACAGTATGGATATTGCAGAAGGTTTTACGCTTAGTTTGGGAATGCAGGAATTATGAGTTTTGGCAAGTGGCCTGGCTTCTTAATTATTTTGTTTAGTTAGTATAAGTTTGCATCCTCCAAGCATCTGAACAGGTGATCCAAGGCGTCAGGGGAGCAGACCATCAGGAAATAACCACTTGCCGCAAGGGCCAAGGACAGAATTGCCCCAAGCCTTACTTTTACTTCCATCCTCTATGTAACCTGCTCTTCAAACTATGCCCATATATTTGCTCATTAACTCTTCTGTCATGACTTGGAAGTTTGGGGACTGCTTTTCTGACTCTTCCAAAACAAAATATACCGGAACCAACCTATCTACTTGAATGACTTCTTAAAGAGAAGTGTATTAAACTACCTTTTTATTTTCTAACTGAAATTGGAAAAAACAGCCTTCTAATTTGGATTCATGTTACTTTATACTTAAGTCAATTGCTTATTACAAATAGGAACTCCCTACAGGGCAAAAGTTGGGGTACATCTTGTATAGTAATATTTTTAAAGCTAATTTTTAACAGAAGGTAGCTGTGTATTTTAGTTGCTAAATCAACAGAACAGAGTACCAAAACACTGTGGTAAATACACACACTTACAACCCCCCTTAGATGCGGTGCCTTCGTGCAACAAATAACCTATACACCCATACAGAGTGGCCATGTGAGGTCTTTCTATTGGAGAATGAACATCAACTTATCAACAACTCATTTTCTTATTTTATCTCCTCTATTGACTTGGCTATTGGGGGCAAGAACAAACAAACAAACTAACTAACTGTTTACAATGTCCTCCCAAGAGACTCAACTCTATCTATGTGCAAAGTCCCCACTGTAATCTCTCACTGCATTTGCACATCTTTCCTCAGACCTATGACCCACCTGATTAGAAGGTGGCAGTGCTCTGACCGCTATGGTTATCGTCATTATAAGATATAATTGAACAATTTATTAAAACCAAACTTTTTTACTTTAGAAAGTTCCCTTTATCTCCAAACACACATCTGTCATTACATTTAAGGGCCCAGATATAAAAATTCAACAAGTAAAGCTCGCTCATCCTTAATTTAATAGATAAGAAGTTCTCCAACTTTCTACTACATCCAAGACTACAGATGTAATAACAACTTAACTTCCCGGGTCTCTTAATGGCACAATGCTTTAGATTTATATTCACTGTGCTGTGCTGAGATAACAGAGCTGTTTGGATCATTATGAGAATGCATTTAATGATGCTAACATTGTTTCACTGAGCTATTCTGAAGTTGCTAGGCCCAGCTTCTTTCCATTAGATATTATGGTTGACTAACATTTAAAAAATGGGATTTGGCTGTTACTAATGAATTCCTTGTGTGATTTTACCACAATAAAACACCATAAATGCTGTCCTAATCACTGAAGCAAACTAGGCAGAATTTACTAGGCATCTTGCAGAATATATTATGTCTGCATGAGATAGATCCCATGGTTTTATAAAACAATTTACTACCACTGAAATGATCAATGATTAATATGTCCTAGTCCACCACTCCTATTAAAGGAATGGAGATTTTAAAGCTGACTTGAATTAGAACCTTCTCGTTTGCCAAATGACTCATTCAACAGAGGCAATAAAACAACGCTATATTTTTCAAAACACTTTATTCTAGTAGAATCCTTTCCTCCTCAAAGAAAGCGTTACGCAGAATGCTATATGTACCAGGTAACAGGGAAGCTGCTCTATGTGATACAGGTGGGAGCTGGGCATCCACCTTGACCTACCTGCCATCTGAAGTCCTGTACACATTCTAGGGCTCCGAGGAATTCAGTCAAAAAACAACTAAAGTGCTAGGAAAAATATGGAATCTAGAGGTACAGTTCTGCCCTTCACCAGCTGTGACTTTGAGTAAGTTAATCCTGCGAATTGTTATTTGACTCAAGTTTTTTTTGTAGAATTCTCTGTAAATCTTTGTAAACTATACACTATTATACAAAGCTGATGAAGCATGCCAGACTCTTTGCTGAATGAAAGATAAAAATAACAGTCTGTGAAGTGCTTTCCACCTGGAAGTATACACGTAACAACAGCACAATGCAATACTGCCATTCAAAGTTCAATGCCATCTGTATACCTAGTGCCTAGAGCAAATAACCATTAAATGAGTGAAGAAACTGATTCTGCTTAAGGGGAAAGAAACTTCAGAGATGCAGTGACATGTAAGCTGAGCTCTGAGACTGGGGAGGAAAGAGTTAACAGAGGCCTGAGGCTGCTCTCCTTAGAAAGGCCCACTGCTGGCAAGGGGGGTCCTGAGATGGTGTCTGGGAACTTGACTGGTACACAGTCCCCTACACTGATCTGAAACTTCCTCCAAGTGACCAGGGTGGCGCACTGTGCCTAAACCACGGACACAATGTGGTCTACGCTGAGCACCTGCCTGTACTCCTGGGAGCCTAGAATTTCGGTGCATGCTGGGCAGAGGGTCCCTACATATGATCAACCCCAATAAAAACGTTGGCACTGAGTCTCTAATGAGCTTCACTAGAAAACACTTAACATATGCTGCCACATCTCACTGGAGGAGTTACACGTGTCCGGTGATTCCACTGGGAGAGGACTGTTGAAGCCTGCGCCTGGTTTCCTCCGGACTTTGCCCCAGGCCGATTTTGCTCTGTATCCTTTCCCTGTTAACAACTCTTAGCCATAAGTGTGACTATATACTGGGTCCTGTGGTTCCTCCTACAAAATCACCAAATCTGGGAGGGGTCCTGGGGACTCCTAGTACAAAGGTATATTCACAAGCACTACCTAGCTATTTAAACTGCAATCTTTTTCAAAAAATGTATTTCTAAATAAATAAATAAATAAATAAATTATATCTATATATATATATGTATATATATATATATTTCTCTTGACTTCAGAGAGAGAGGGAGAGGGGGAGAGAGGAAGAGGGGGAAAGAGGGAGGAAAAGAGAGAAACATCAATGATGAAAGAGAATCATTTTTTAAAAATATTTCTATTGATTTCAGAGAGGAAGGGAGAGGGAGAGAGAGAAACATCAATGATGAGAGAGAATCATTGATCGGCCACCTCCTGCACACCCCACACTGGGATTGAGCCCTTAACCCTGGCGTGTCCCCTGACTGGGAATTGAACCTCATGGTTCCTAGATCAGAGCTCAACCACTGAGCCACAACGGCCGGGCTAAACTGCAATCTTTTTACACAATTTATTTTCAAATCTAAAACTTGCCTCCACTCCACAAAGACAACATACCTCAGAAGGTAGATGAGGAAAGAAAACTGAAGAGTAAAGAAGTGTTTGCCTTAAACATACTCCTTAATAATATGCTGAAAGAAAGAAACCTGTGAAAATGAATAGCCACTTATGAAATTTAATAAAACAGCACAGCTTTCCCAAAACAACTGACATAATACAAATGTGGTGCTACTGTGCATCTTTCCTACAACCACACCCAAAAGCGACAATATCAGTAATTTCTACATCAAAAGAAGCTACTCTTTAAAATAATCCACACTCTCCTTTCCTGTTATTTTTCCATGTCTTCAACTTAAATTTTAAAATTATCAATGATAAAAGGAAAAGGCAAAGAAATATTACCATTATAAAAACAATCCCGTTTACCATCGCACCAAAAAAATTAAGCTACCTAGGAATAAACTTAACTAAAGAGGTAAAAGACCTCTACTCAGAAAACTACAGGACGTTGAAAAAAGATATAGAGGAAGACATAAACAGATGGAAGAACATACCGTGTTCATGGATTGGTAGAATCAACATCATTAAAATGTCCATACTACCCAAAGCAATCTATAAATTCAACGCACTTCCCATTAAAATACCAACGGCATACTTCAGAGATCTAGAACGAACTCTCCAAAAATTCATCTGGAATAAAAAAAGACCCCGAATAGCTGCAGCAATCCTGAAAAAGACCAAAGTAGGTGGGATCTCAATACCGGATATCAAGTTGTATTACAAAGCCACTGTTCTCAAAACTGCCTGGTACTGGCACAAGAATAGGCATATAGATCAATGGAATAGAATAGAGAGCCCAGAAATCGGCCCGAACCAATATGCTCAATTAATATTTGACAAAGGAGGCAAGAACATACAATGGAGCCAAGATAGTCTCTTCAATAAATGGTGTTGGGAAAATTGGACAGATATATGCAATAAAATGAAACTAGACCACCAACTTACACCATACACAAAAATAAACTCAAAATGGATAAAGGACTTAAATGTACGACAGGAAACCATAAAAATTTTAGAAGAATCCAAAGGCAACAAAATCTCAGACATATGCCGAAGCAATTTCTTCACTGATACAGCTCCTAGGGCACTTGAAACTAAAGAGAAAATGAACAAATGGGACTACATCAAAATAAAAAGCTTCTGCACAGCAAAAGAAACCATCAACAAAACAACGAGAAAACCCACTGTGTGGGAAAACATATTTGCCAATGTCATATCCGATAAGGGCCTAATCTCCAAAATTTATAGGGAACTCATACAACTTAACAAAAGGAAGATAAACAATCCAATCAAAAAATGGGCAAAGGACCTAAATAGACACCTTTCAAAAGAGGACATTCAGAAAGCCAAGAGACATATGAAAACATGCTCAAAGTCACTAATCATCCGAGAGATGCAAATCAAAACAACAATGAGGTACCATCTCACACCTGTCAGACTGGCTATCATCAACAAATCAACAAACGACAAGTGCTGGAGAGGATGTGGAGAAAAAGGAACACTTGTGCACAGCTGGTGGGAATGCAGACTGGTGCAGCCACTATGGAAGACAGTATGGAGTTTCCTTAAAAAACTGAAAATGGAACTCCCATTTGACCCTGTGATCCCACTTCTAGGAATATATCCCAAGAAACCAGAAACACCAATCAGAAAGGATATATGCACCCCTATGTTCATAGCAGCACAATTCACCATAGCTAAGATCTGGAAACAGCCTAAGTGCCCATCAGTAGATGAATGGATTAGAAAACTGTGGTACATCTACACGATGGAATACTATGCTGCTCTAAAAAGGAAGGAACTCTTGCCATTTGCAACGTCATGGATGGAACTGGAGAGCATTATGCTAAGTGAAATAAGCCAGTCAATGAAGGAAAAATACCACATGATCTCACTCATTCATGGATAATAGAGACCATTATAAACTTTTGAACAATAATAGATACAGAGGCAGAGCTGCCTCAAACAGATTGTCAAACTGCAGCAGGAAGGCCGGGGAGGGTTGGGGGGCAGGAGGTAGGGGGGTAAGAGATCAACTAAAGGACTTGTATGCATGCATATAAGCATAACCAGTGGACATAAGACATTGGGGGATAGGGGAGGCTAGGGGACTGTCTAGGGCGGGGGGATAAAATGGACACATATGTAATACCCTTTGTAATACTTTAAGCAATAAAAAAAAAAAAAAACTGTTTTAAAATATAAAAAAAAAAAAAAAAAAAAAAAGAAATATTACCAATCTGACTGCTTCTTTCATTTTTTCTGAAGCAATTGCCAATATTTCTGTAGTAGGATTGAAGGTCAAAGAAGAAACACCGGTAACCAAGTTCATTATAGCCTTTATCGGCTTTGGGTTTGTTTCTTGGAGACAAGAATCTTGACTATATATGTTTACCACTCCACAGTTAGAACTGCAAAGAAAAAAGGGAATATGACAGGTTAAAACAAGCAAAGGGAAAAGCAAAGCCAAAGGGGCCAAGACGGTCCCGGGCCTATCTGAACATCTAGCCCCACCAGCTTATGCTTCTGGACAGCAAGACCCACTGGACCTCCCACCCAGGGAGGATTTGACCAAAATCTCTTTAGGGATCAACTGTGTTTAGGCTAAGAAAGTCATAAAAATCCACTTCTCCAAGTTCTAAAACTACAGGTGCTGGTTGGTGGTTTGGTGGGTACGAATTACAGGTAAGTATTTAATGCCTCCTCCTCCCACCCTGTATCCTTAGAATCAAGCAGGGGAATGAAGCCATTGTTTTCCAGTGATCACATACGAACGTCCTAGATCAGTGGTCGGCAAACTGCAGCTCTGCAAACTGCAGTTCGTGAGCCACATGTGGCTCGCGAGCCACGGTTTGCCGACAACGGTCTTAGATAATACTTTCAAAATTTCTACAGTACTAACAAACAATATTTCCAAAGAACGTATGTTTTTGGTTTATACCACCTAGCCAGATGAAGGCAAAAATGCTTTAAATGCCTTTAAGGCTAAAACAAGTAACTAAAATAGTAATAGGAAAATTTGATGTGATCAAATAGATATTTCAAATATAAGAAAAATACAATGAAACAAGGCAGTCCAGTGTTTTCTTTGCTAAAGAACAGATAAACCACCAATAATATTATAAGTCACTGCATTAAGACAACAAAATGTAAACAACCTGGGTTTACTGATTTCCTATTACTCAATAGTTTATAAACAGTACTTAAGCACCATTTAGAATATCCAATTCTTTAATATTTTCTCATTACCACAATGTGATTCTCTGTACTCACCCACAAGCCACATACTGTCCATTCCTAGATGCTGCAATGCTCAATCCATATAAACTGCCTTCATCAACAAACCTGTTCAGGCACTTCCTAGAGTTCACATCCCAAACGTAAACTTCCCCATCCGCTGAATGAAAGAGCCAAAGGTTTGGTTAATTTTGTTTTAAACTTGAAAGGCAAGTGAACTGACTGATCTTAGTTCCTCTTGAACAGTACAAGGGACTACAAATAAATACCTACTACAAATAACCTAGATCTACAAAACTGGCTTAAAAATATTTCTTGCATACGTTCCCATGTATAGAAAACTGCATTCTCAATTAGTCATTAATAGTATCTTTAGATTTAGAGTGAACATCACAAACTCTTATCTTGTGTTGAGCTTTTAGAAAAAGCTTCTACATTTCACAGATTACTGGAGCAAATTTGAAAAAAAGAATAAAACACCCACCAGCCCTGGTTCTCTAACATCTATCAACAAGTATTAGAGCACCTAATATGTGAGGCTAGGTGATTTAGATGTCAGATTGATGATAATGTTGATGGTGAAACAAAGGAAGTGAACTTATCCAGACCACAAGGAATTTGTAATTTAATTAAGAAAGTACACAATTTATCTATTACCAAATAATTTAAATAACAAGGAATGCTAAATATAAACAACCATAAATAGTTTTGAGAAGGGAGAATTTGTACAAGGAAGAATATTAAATCTGAAGAGAACACAAATATTTTCATAACAGAAATGGCCATCAATTGCCAAAACCAGTCCTTAATTTTTTCTCTCACACCTACAGCCATCAGTATTGATGATCACCCTCTTCTCCACACCCAGTATCAATTTATTTCTATAATAACCCTACAAGTATCTCAAACATGGCTCTTCGCTCACCTATTTCAGCTCTTCCTTTTTTGTGTATATTGCTCTCAAGTTCACTGTTCTATATACTTTTATCCTCCCCGTGGAATTGAATAAATCTCACTGTTTCTACTCTTTCCTTAACAAATAAAATCTCCCAGGCTGGCATACAGATTTAGGGTAGGTAGCAGGGAAATATAATTGGAAAATTTTCATAGGATCATATTTCAAAACTTTGTTTTTCTGCAGGGTAATGGTACAATAAAGAAAGGTGTTTAAAGATTAGCTAGCAATCGACTAAAATGGAACAGAAGGGATCAAGGGCAGAAAGATCACCCAGAGACCAAGTCTATTTAAATGATCACAAGTTGATGAAGACTTAAAGCAAAAGAGGCAACAATGAATCCATGAGGAAAAAGAAAAAAACTGATAAAGTGGAAAAGAGAAAAGGTAAATTATTTTTTCAATTATCCTTCTATCTCAAAACATTCTTTATAGGTAACAATATGAACAATATGATGTCAATCACATAAACTACTTCTTTCAGAAGAGAAAAGGAAGAGGAAAGAGAACAGAGGGGAATAACAAGTAAAATATAGGCAACCCCCCATTACCAAGACTCAACTTGTGATTACACCTTCCCTCCTTTTAGGGCCTCTCTTACACTAAATTTGACCTCCTCCATGGTGACCAAATTTGTAAATATTTTACATCCACATCCAATTCATATACCAAATTTCAGTACTCCTGCTGACTCTCCACCTCTTCTCCCCAACTCTGACTCTCCCAGGGCCCAAGAGCCATTTCACTAGGATTATTACTCTGAGCCAATATTTGTCCCATACCTCTCAGGAAACCTAGAATAGGGACTATAGATACTGCTGACCTCCTTATATTAATTGGTAAAAAAAAAAAAAAAATCTAACTCAGTTTTGTGAAAGTTTGATTCTAGGCCAAAACAAAACTTAAATAAAAGTTAATGCTTAAGTTAATCTTCTTTTAAAACTTTAAAAAATGTGATAGTATCAAATGCTCCTTGCTGAGGTAAAATAAAAATTATGCTAAAAAGCCCTGCAGAGATTACGAGATGCCACTCCTGGGCAGAACCACTCAAATGCCCCCACTACCAAACAGCATGGACTACACTGAGATTGGGATGACCCTCAAAATCCTTCAGGAAAGGGAGCAAGACGCAAAGATGACACTGGCCAGAAAGGCAGAAGAGCAGGAAAGCACAAGATAAAAGAACATCATGGATGATAAAGAGCTGGTCAATAGTGCTGCAGAAATATCAGGGAAGAGGAGGTCTGAATTGCTTTCAGTCAACAATAAAGAAAATACCAAACATCCAAGTCACCAGGAGCTAAAAGAAAAGGGGTAATGATTCTACGTAACTTTCAAAAAGAAAGTCTTATTTAGAATGACTCATCTTTTAAATAAGCATTTACTTTCCCTCTTTTCCTCAAACATGTTAGTGGTGTATGTTAAATGGTTAGCTCTTCACTACTATTAGCTAGTAAATGAGAAGGCCAATGGCAACAAAAAAATGCATGCTAAAAACAAAACTGATTTGCTTACTAAAACAAGAAAGTCTAAAATCAAACACAATTTTTGATTAAACTTGAAATGTAAACACCTTCAAAGCTTCAAAGAAGCTTCTGATCATGTCATTAACTTACCCGAAGAGGCGTACACTTTCTTACTGTCTGAAGAGAATGTGGATGCTGCAATCCTTCCATTTACTTTCATGCTACTAATCAATTCTTTAGTCTAAAAAAAAAAGTAATAAATAGTGCTTATCAAATCGTCGTAGGAGGTGCACCGAAGAATCACACTGTGTAGCACAGGAACATGGGGCTCTCCATTTTGTAGCACCTACTCGGCGTTTCTCCCTGTTCTCCAAAGTTCTCCCCCAACTGCCCGCAGCTTCTCCCCAAGCGCCACTCTGCCCCTCTACTTGGGATGCAGACTTACGGGCACCATGAGTTACGGTTCAAGACCATCCCTGCACTAATTAATGTCTTATCCTAGAAGCAACGACTAATAATGCTTCACCTTCATTGACAGCAAATGAAAATATCCAGCAACGCCATTTATGAGCAAGAAGGACCCATCTGAGGAGACTTCGAAGCTCCTTACTATCTTCTCTTTCAAACCTAGGAAGAAAGGGGAATCAATTAAATAAGGATTAATATGGCTTTCCATAAAGCTATCTTTCACTGACAATTGAGAGTTTCTGATCTTTGAAAATATCTAAGCACCTCAAATTAAACAAAACCTAGCCTCAGCCACTGAATAAGTCTGACCCTCCTTCCACTCTCTCTGAAAAGCAATGGAAAAAAATACCTTCAGGTGAGGATTAAACAAAAAAAAATTTTTTAAAAAAAGGATAACTGTATTTTCATCCAAAGCTTACAGTATATTATACTAGTTATATGTACATATATAGCGTTTTGCGTTTAACCTCACAAGAAATAGTGATAATTGCTAGTATCGGTATTATAATTGCTCTTTACAAATGCTGGACCTTTCAAAATATAAGTCAGATAAAATTTACAATGTGGCCTAAGGAAAGAGGATACAATGCTTTAAAGATGTCAAATACAAACCTTTTTAGAGATTTGTGAAGATTTTTAGGTCAACTGCTGACAATTGATAAGAAAAGGGACGGCCAATTTCCATAGTATAGTAAGTGGGTTTGTGATAGGCAGTTAGATGGACATTTGGCCAGGTACAGAAGGTCACTAGGGCGGAAAGCCTCGGGTGCCCAGCAACAGGCAAAACTGGAAAAACAAGGACCTCGTCCCAGAATAACCTTTCCTCCGTTAGCATATAGCTGATAATGCAGTTTAGACCCCTTGACCTTTCTTATCACTGATCATGTGGCTCCGACTCTCTCCTGGCATGTCACTAGTCATGCATAGACACAGACCCCCTTGGAGAAGGAACAAGGGGGTGAAGAAGACTCCCAGGCAGACCCTTGCATGACCACTCCCTTAAGCATTAACCCCTAGGGATAACATCGAAGCCTCAGTTTTGTTTCAGCTCCAGGACCAGAAAAGCAGCAAAGCCAGACAAAGAGATACCACGGCTGACATTAGGACCAGATAAACTGACGAATGACCCTCTGCCCTGGCACCAACCAATCACTGGAGACCACAACCCTGATAGAAAGAACACACCTGGAAAGCTGATGTATATTCTATTGAGACGCTCCCGAGATTTCCCAATAAATACCCTCGAGACAAGGATCTAGTGCATGCCTTAAAATACATTCCAACCTCTAAAAGCAGTACTTTATTTCCTTTAAATGTAAACCAAAATTCTATTATAACAAACACTAGAACTAGAGGTTACCAAAATTTCCTGAAGAGCACAGAGGTGAAATAATTTGTCGAACAAAGTGAAACACACATCTTCCACCTCCCAGGCTCATGCTCTTCCTCTGCATTAATTGCTAATTTTACAGACAAGTATCTGCAACTGCTTTTCTGGTCTAGGGGGATATATATTTCCAAATTATGATTTTCCCATAATAAGTGTTCAATGCAAAGCCAGTTCACTGTTTTCATTCAAACATTATTTCAACAATGCAATGACATTTTCTAAACAATACTATAGCTAAAGAAACTTATTTTTAAGAATCCTATAGGGAGCATTTGATCTTGCTCCCCAGCATAAGTCATCATTTTGGCTCAAATAAATCCTTATAAAAATTCTCTTACAATTATGAGGAGGAAACTAAGTGGCTGTAAATACTGTTAGATGAACTCAGCTATGGGCTGGGGAGTTGGGGGATGACCAGCTATGTGTTCAACAGAAAGCTTACCTCTCACTTGATGTACTGGAATTAACTTTCCAGCCAGCATATCATAGACATAAAGCACCTTGCTGTGGGTACTTGTGGCTAAAACCTCTTCTCCATTAGCACTAAAATGAGCCTTAAAGATTGGAAACTTTTCCAAATAGATGCTCTGAATTTTAGGATTTGTTTTCCCATCAACCTATAAGGAAATACAAAATATTCCTTTTGGTTATTTACATAGACTCTATATCCTGGTAGCAAACTTTTCACTCCAAGTCGTCATTTAAAAATGCAATGACATACCTGAAACAGTGATACAGAGTTATCTAGTGCAGCAACCATCACCACCTGAGCACAAGGATGGAACTGCACAGACGAGATCCGAGCAGTCGTAGGACGTTCAGCATTGGCATGTACGCAGTTCTTCATCTATGGAAAAATAAAGCTGGAATTTTATCAATTCGAATGGGTTAACATTATCTTCTTTAGAGCATGAAGGAAAGACATTATAAAACAGTTTATTTGCAGAACAAAGCCCACTGGAATGGTACCGAAAGACCACAGCTCTGCTACCAACTAGCAGGTCATTTCACCATATAATAATCCATTTTTACTATCTATCAAATAAGGATTAGATTAAGCTCGTGGAGCACCAGGATACAGTCACTTCTCCAAGATGCACCCTATTGGTTTGGTTTATATTTTTAATCTTCATCTGAAAACGTTTTTATTGATTTTTGAAAGAGGAAGGGGGAGAAACATCAATGTGAGAAACATTGTTTGGCTGCCTCCCACGTGCACCCCAATGGGGCATTGAACCTGCAACCTAGGGATGTGTCCTGACCAGTAATCGAACCCACAACCTTTTGGGATACACTCTATTTGGCTTAAAAGACTGAATTCCAGGGAAATTTTACCTAAAACTATGCAGCATCTTTGCATTCATGGCACAAAATAAGAGGTTCTATGATTAGCATGACGTACTAATGTTCTGCAGGGTGTATGGTTGTTAGTTTAAAGCAGGGGTCCTCAAACTACGGCCCGCGGGCCACATGCAAATACAAATATTGTATTTGTTCCCATTTTGTTCTTTTACTTCAAAATAAGATATGTGCAGTGCGCATAGGAATTTGTTCATAGTTTTTTTTTAAACGATAGTCCGGCCCTCCAACGGTCTGAGGGACAGTGAACTGGCCCCCTGTTTAAAAAGTTTGAGGACCCCTGGTTTAAAGTAATGACGATCTCATGCATCATTCGAACTATTTTCAGTTATTTCTTTGTTTTTATAGGGTTTTCCTTCTGTATTAAAATTTGAATTACATAAAAAGACAAAATATTATGTGTATGCTTTATAACCACTGAAGTTAAATTTCTATGGTGACTCCATTTTCAATGGAGGTGAATTCACCCTACGAGCTCAATGAATGTCTTCAGGTGGGGGGAGACAGAATCCCTTTTACCTAATAATTTATCACAATAGGGTCCCCTTCCCCATCCAAATATACATGCCACGGCTTTACAGTGGGGAAAAATATCCACGCCAAAGAGAGATCTGTCCATGTGACAGATGTTTAACTGAAGCACGGTGCTGGGTAGGCACTCGGTTACTGCAATGAACAAGCTAACCACAGTGACGAGTTAGAAAGTAATGAGTGTAGGCCACTTTAGATACAGTGGCCGGGAGAGACCTTTCTAAAGTGTCATTTGAGCAGAAAGGGAATAATGAGCTGGCTATTAGCAGTGCCTGAAGAACAGACAGACAGAAAGAAGAGCAAGAGCACAAGTTCTGAGGCAAGAAAGGACTCAGCTCATTCAAGAAACAGACAGAAGGCCTGCATGGCTTGACTAGGAAATACGGAGAAAGGTCTGAGATGAAGTTTTGGATGCAGGCAGAAGCCAGACCATGAAGGGCAGCATAGACCATGAAAAGGAATATAGAAGTTTTCAAAACACAATGAAAAGTGACATAATGCTTTATTTTAAAAATATCTATATGAAGAGTAGTTCAGGAGGAAGTACAGTGGACGAGGGAAACGAGTTACAAAGCTACTGCAGTAACCGGGGTGACAGAGGACAGCAGAATGAACTAGGCTGGTGCCAAGAGAAATAAAGAGAAATGCAAAAGGAGAAATCAAATAGGATTCCTAAAAGATTCCTAGGGACATCATTTAACTTTCTTGATCATTTTTGTAACAGATGAAAAACTAGCATAAGTATTTACCCAGGCAAAATGACAGCAAACACATTTAGTCCCACAGATAAAAGGAATCCATACAGTTGTAACTGGGAAGCATACTGAATTTCAGAGGTAATTAGCTGGGGAGGCCCAACTTCACTGACTCTCACCTTTAAGATTCCTTTAGGAAGAGAAGTCGATGTGGATATGAAATTCCCAGTCCTTTGCAATAAATCATCTTCATCCTCTTCACTTTCATCTAAGTCAAACAAACCCACAAGGCTGATCTTTAGAGTAATTGAGATGAGCATTACCTACCCCAGATGTCTATAGTTGAAACCTCAACTCCCTTACCAGCCTCCCAACCTTAACTACTTTATTTAAGCTGCAATTGGTAAAAGTAAAACAGCAAAATAAACTTGAAACAGCGGAAAAGGATGACAGAGCTCAATACATATGATCAAAATCAAGCCTGACTCTAGAATGAAAGATACACATTCACAGACAGTGACTAGAACAAGATGAAATGAAGTTGAAATAAACTCAGTATTTAATTTGAAAAGAATTCATATTGAGTTCTTTAGCAATAGGGTGGACAGCAGAGCTAGCTTAACAACTCTCGTGAAAAAGAACTAGAACTGAAAGACCAATGTCAGCAAACTGTGTATTAGAACTTCAAAGAGAGCTAAGAGCGCCCTGCTGTGGCTCAGTGGTTGAGCATTGACCCCTGAACCAGGAGGTCACGGTTCAATTCCCAGCCAGGGCACATGCTCAGGTTGCAGGCTGTCCCCAGTAGGGGGGTGGGGGGAGGTCCTGATGGATGATCCTCTCGCATTATAAATGTTTCTATTTCTCCCTCTCCCTTCCTCTCTGAAATCAATAAAAATATGCATAAAAAAAGAGGGAGAAGAAAGAGTACATTATGTGATATATTTAAGCGGAGGCTAAAGTATCCTCTAACAGATGTTGTAGAAAAGGTTCTTGCAGTGAATAAAGCAAGCTACAACACTAAGATTCCCTCAACCTCTACAAGTATCTGGCTGGAAACCAGAAGATACACTTCTATTTGATAACAGGGTGAGTTTTCCACAGCATTATATAAAACAAGTAGCTTCAGTACTATGAGGACTGATGGGTGTGGTGAAGGTGTACTTTACTACCATGAGGACTGACAGGTGGAGGAAGGGAGGAGAGGTGGTGGTGGTAATCAAACAGAAACTCATCCGATATCAAGGATGCTAAGGAAGGACTCCTGAATTATGTGGGAGGACTTATCTGGGACTCCCTAAGGGATTTCAAAGGTCAATTCCAAGTATAAAATTTATAACTCCAAGCACATAAATCAGATCTTGGCTTAGCCATTCATAGTTACATCTAAACTCAAGAATCTAAAAGCAGGAAACAGTTATGGTACAAACCAAACTTCAAACGTGAAACTGAAAAATAAGTTTTTATAAAGTGACTAATCAATCATCTGGGCTTGACCTGACATGTGCTCCTTAGGCAGACATCCCATTTCCTACTGGTCAGCTAAGTTAGTTGCCAATGTCTTCAGAAGGGACTATGAATCAAGAAGTAACAGTACTACTCATTTTTCCTTAACCCTATGCCATAAGGCAACACAGTTCTGTTGAGGAAAAAAACCATAAAATCCATCCATTATGTCTTTACAGTGGAGAATATGCTGTTAAGCAAGCCTTACATTATTGCAAAAGGGCTTCCCTCAGAGAAATGGTGGACTTCAAAACCAGATTTTTTTTTTTAAAAAAAGACATATTTGAAACACCAGGTTTTATTGTTTGTTTGTTTTTTTAAATATGGAACGCTTCAGGAATTTGTGTGTCATCCTTGCACAGGGGCCATGCTAATCTTCTCTGTATCGCTCCAATTTTAGTATATGTGCTGCCGAAGTGAGCACGAAACACCAGGTTTTAATGAGCCTCATGAGAAAGCTCAAATAATAACAGAACAAGAATAGAACTTCTTTACTAATAAACAAAGGAATCAACACTTACCATCTGAAGATATTTTCCGCTTATTAGTCTCTACCCAGGCAGGTACTCCCCCCATGGCATGCTGAAATCTAAGCAAAAAACATGAAAAATGTGTATGGTAACCACTGTATGTTCATAGAGCATGATACATTTAAAGAATATAGGTAAGACCATCCTTGAGAACATGTTTATATTCTCTTCCAAAGAAGAGAACAAAAAGAACAAAATAGTCCCAAGGAACTTATTTGGAAACTTTCATGAATCTCTATCTAAACTGGTCCTGGATACAGGACACCTGGATACATATTTGTTGTTAATTATTTACATCTAGTTATATGGTTGTCTTATTTGCTCATTTCAACACATCCGAGATCTTGGGACTCATCCCAGATGGTGAGCCCTACCATCACCAGGATTTTCCCATGAAGGAATTTTTTAAAAACCCTGGCACAGGGAAAAAGATCAGACCTGAAAGAGGCTGAAACAACTAGACTTGGAGGGGCAGTAGACTGTAGATGAGAAAGAGTTCCAGAAACCTGCACAGTAGTTGGCAGACACTTTTGCTGAATACTAAGCTGCACACTCATAGGATGAAAACTCCACAAGGTGAGGCCAACAACTACTAAGGAGCTGTAAGTTGCACAATACCAAAGCTCAGTCACTGGAGTTCCAACCAATTAGAGAAGGTCCTTACTGAACACTGGGCATTCAGTAAGAGATGCCAGGAAGGGCATACGTTAGTAATGGAGCTAAACCAGACTGGAGGATAATATACTACTCTAGAACAAAGCTAAAAAGAAACCTTTTAAAGGATCAAACAGCCCACCAACACAAAGTTTAATAGTCATTAAAAGCAAAAAAACATGCCGAAACCGGTTTGGCTCAGTGGATAGAGCGTCGGCCTGCGGACTGAAGGGTCCCAGGTTCGATTCCGGTCAAGGGCATGTACCTGGGTTGCGGGCATATCCCCAGTAGGAGATGTGCGGGAGGCAGCTGATCGATGATTCTCTCTCATCGATGTTTCTAACTCTCTATCTCTCTCCCTTCCTCTCTGTAAAAAATCAATAAAATATATTTAAAAAAAAAAAAAAAAGCAAAAAACAAAACAAAAAACAGCCTGGCAGGTGTGGCTCACTGGTTGAGTGTCGACCCATGCACCAAGAGATCACCGGATCCATTCCTGGTCAGAGCTCCAGGCTTGAACCCCAGCAGGGGGTGTGCAAGAGGCTGCCAATAGATGTTGATGTTTCTCTCTCACTGATGTTTCTATATCTCTCCCTCTGCCTTTCCCTCTCTCTAAAATCAATACAATTTTTTTTAAAAAGCAAATTCTAGACACTGAAGTTAATACACACTTCTCAGAATCCAAAATTACTAAACATGCATAGAAGCAGAAAAATGTGACCCATAACCAGAAAAGTCAGTCAACAGAAACAGACACAAGAACGACAGACGTAAGAGGATTAGCACACCAGGACTTTAAAATAGCTAATACAAAAATATTCACGTATTTAAAGGAAGTTTAACATAACAAGAGGGAAATAGAAACCAAACAAAATACAACAGAGTCTCAAGCTGAAAAGATCTTCTAAAGCTGAAATAAATATAAAAATACAAAAATAAATAATAATAAAGCTGAAAAACTGTAACACCTGAAATACTGTAATAGAGTCACTAAACGGGCTTAACAGATTCAAAAGAGTACATGCTGTATATGTCATTGATGACATTCTGGAAAAACACAAATCTGTAAGGACAGAAAATATCAGTGGTTGTCGGGACAAGAGGGGTTAGAAGTTGAGGCAAGAGGGTAGGCTACCAAGGGAACTTTTGGGGGTGATGGCAATGGCCTATATTTTGATTCCTTATCTTAATTATTGTGGTGCTTACATGACTATGTGTTTAACAAAATTCATAAAGGTACTTTGAAAGAGTGAATTTTACTGTAAATTATACTTCAATAAACCTACTTTTTAAAAAAGTAATAATGCAATAAACCTCTAGAAATGCTTTTAAATGTCGGTACAAACAAAAATAAAATATTTTCTTTCAACAACAAAGATAATACTAAATAAAATAAAAAACAAAAATATTTTTAATATTTTTCAATGTTTTGCCCTGGCCACACGGTGTGGTTCAGTTGGTTGGACTGTTGGTCCATACACCCAAAAAAACAAAAAGATCTGTAAGTTTGAACTGGAAGAATCAATATGAAATAATTATGTTAAAATATACACAAATTTCTGCCCTGGCCGGTTTGGCTCAGTGGATAGAGTGTCGGCCTGCGGACTCAGGGGTCCCGGGTTTGATTCCAGTCAAGGGCATGTGCCTTGGTTGCGGGCGCATACCCAGTGGGGGGCGTGCAGGAGGCAGCTGAATTGATGTTTCTCTCTCGATGTTTCTAGCTCTCCATCCCTCTCCCCTCCTCTCTATAAAAAAATCAATAAAATATATTAAAAAAATATATATACACGAATTTCCTAGCTCTGTCCAACTAAAAGAGCTTGGAAAGTGTGAAAAAGAGATGGCTTACCATATACAAAGGAACAAGCAAGTAAGCAACATTATCATTGACTATGATATCTGTGTGATAAGATTACAAGTTTTTTCTAAAATTTTTTTGTGCTTGTATTTCATCTTTCCCCAAAATACTGAAATTTAATCATGTCTTCCAATAGCAATGCTCGTACTATTTCAAAATGGAAATCATATTACCCAAGAAGCTATTACAACCAAAGACTGAGCGAATCAAAATAAACTACTGGTTATAAAGACCTTCTCATTAAGTCATATGAAAAAGGATACTTACTCTTCCTTAAGTCTCTTTTGAAGCTCATTTTTTGAAAGTTTATTTTCACTGGCATTTTTCATCATATCTTTCCGAAAACGATTGTTCCTCATGTCAACCCTATAAAAAACAGAACAGCATGGTTTAACTGACTTTTAAAGAACTACTATAAAAAACAACTGTTGTCTTCAGTAGTTTGAGAAAACTAATTTAATTGAACAATATGTCAAAACTTGTAAGATATGGAACATCTGAGATGCACATCCTCTATTTTCCCCAAAACAAACAAAAAGAAGTCTCCAACATTTTACACTATACAATTTACCATTTGAAGCGCTAATATTTCAAATACATAATGACTTTAGACACAGCTTATGCCATTCACCTAAATAAAACCCAGGTAAAATAAAAAATTAAATTATTTTTTTTAAAAAACTTAAAATCCTATGAAGGAAAAATATAGGCACCCATTTATCTCTGATGGACTTTTTACTTTTTAACAACAACAAAAAAAAGGGAAAAGATTCCTAGACTTGACCATATAAAAACTTAAATATCCTATCAGATATTTTAAAAAGCATTAAAAGGCAAACAGAAAGCTCAAAGAAAAACCTACAATAAATTTGACATATAAAAGTTGGAAATTCTCAACGTGTAAGGAGCTGATATATCAAGATCATTAAGAAACAGTCTCATCTGCCATTTGTGACGTGAATGAACCTGGAGACATTATGCGAAGTCAGGGGTCCTCAAACTTTTTAAACAGGGGGCCAGTTCACTGTCCCTCAGACCGTTGGAGGGCCGGACTATAGTTTAAAAAAAAACTATGAACAAATTCCTATGCACACAGCGGCGGCAAAAACACCCGGCGGGCGGGACGGATAAATGTTTTCAGCGGGCCGCAGTATGAGGACCCCTGTGCTAAGTGAAATAAGACAGACAGAGCCTGGCGGTGTTGCTCAGTGGTTGAGTGTCGACCTATGAACCAGAACATCACATCTGGAGTCCCAGACAGGGCAAATGCCTGGGCCGGGGGCTCAATTCCCAGTGTGAGGCATGCAGGAGGCAGCAGATCAATAATTCTCTCTTGACGTTTCTCTCTCTCTCCCCCTCTCCCTTCCTCTCTGAAAGCAATAAAAATATATTTAGAGGGGAAAAACAGACCAAAAAAAAAAATACTGCATGATCTCTTTGTATGTGGAATCTAAAAGGCAGACCACATAGAAGCAGAAAGTGAATGGTAGTTACCAGGGATGGGGAGGTGAGGAAAATGGGAGAGATGTTGGTCAAAACTGCAATTATATAGAATGAATAAGTCTAGAGAGCAAATGTACAGCATAATGACTACACTTAATATTACTGTGTTGTATAGTGGAAATTTACTAAGAGAGTAGACTTCAGGGACTCTCACCACACACACAAAAAATGGAAACTATATGAGAAGGATATGTTACTTAGCTTGACTAGTAATCATTTTACTACAAAATATCATGCTGTACCCTTAAATACATATAATTTCTACTAAATAAAGTCTCTACAGTAAACAAATAAAGACATAATAGAGGACATTTTAAGAAACACCAATGAAAAATGTTTTCTCAGCACTAAGTATATATTTTCCACCCATTAAACCCCCAAAGTCTGAAAAAAGGATTGCTTGTAAGAATGAAATGCAATGGGCACCTTTTAATGAGATGATAAATTGGTAGGACCTCATGCTCAGTCTAACAGTGTTCATTCATCAAGAGCCTTAAAAAATGCCTGTGCTCGTTAAGTAATTCTATCATAATCTTTCTTAAATAATTAGAAAAGTGAGTCAATGTTTATGCTCAAATGTGTATCTCAACTTAATTTTTTTAAAGGGGGAAAAAAAACTATCCATCCATTAACAGCTATGGAAATTACGGTAAATTCATACAATGGACTATAATACAACCCTTTTTAAATGTTTACGAAGGTATTTCTTTTTCACGTGGGGAAAAATACTTGTGTCATTTCATCTACTAAAGTACATATTGTGCATACAGATATTTTAGTCTTTTCTCAGTTTTAGGCATTGTGCTAAGAGCTCTACATATTCTACTTCATTAAACCTCAAGAGCCTTTTGATATAGTTACTATCATTATCTCCTTTTTACAAAGGAGAAAAGGTAGTTCCAAACTTGCCCAATGATCAGTTAGGAACTGGCCAAATTAGGAGGCAAAATCAGGTCTAGACAACACAGAAGAGAAGAGAAAGGGAGGGTAGTACACCAACACGTTAACCTCGGTGGCAAGATTATGAATGACCTTTTCTCTCCTATACTTTCCAATATTTTTCAAATCTTCACATAATCACATATTCGTAAAAAGAACTTTTTTCAAACCTGCGATATAACTTTTAAAGTATTCAGAGAGATTCCGGAAGAAAACATTTGGCAACTTACATTTCCTCATCTTCATCTTCTTCATCCACCCAAACTGGCTTCTTCTGAGGTGGAAAATTATCTTTTGCTTCATTCTCCACTTCTGAGTCACCTGAGTCTTCCTGTACTTGAGCCTAGAGAAGAAAAAACGCCCTCAAGCGCTAAGTTTTTCATGTCCCACGGTCACAGACACGTAAACCGTGGAAGTTAGATGGTTTGTAGAATGTTCTTTTACAGCCCTCTGATAAAATAGTAAGACAGAATGCTATCACAGCAAAGGCTGGAGGGAAAAATAGAAAATGAGGAAATTAGAGAATGGACACTGGACAGGCGGGGTGAGATGGAACAGTCAAGGAGAGAACATCAACATGCTCGAAGGAAAAGACCAAGCAAGACAAGAACAACAAAAAAGGTAAATTGACAGATGAAGAAAGGAGCAGGAAAAACCCCAGAACGACAGAAATTACGGGACCAGAGGCGGGCTAACATCAAAGATAAAATCACATGACAGAATGTCATAGTTCGCCTTTCATATCCTTAGACATGCCTCTTCTCCACTTCTCCTGTCATTCCTGACCCCATCCCCTTTTCAGAAATGCTATACTGCACTATCAAGTCTAAATCTAGACCACACACTATCTGAAGTGAGCTTGAGCTTTCCCCAAACCACAGGGTAGAAATAAACAAATCATTCCTACTGGCTGCTACCCACCTAGGACCCTTCAAAGCCCAATAAATCCCACCTCACATGGGCAGTTTCTTTTCCTGACTAGGTAAGAGTCACACGGTTCAGCATTTTTCCAATAGTAGTTCCGTATCTCCCTACTAGATGAGGCACCCAAAGGGGTTCCTGGCCATCAGCTGTTACTTGCTGGGTCCACGCTCATTTAGCAAACCGCCATCATCAGTGAGGTCCTGCGTGGCCACCCTTCTCTCCGCACACTTATCTCCCTTTTCCCGAACGATTTTTTTTATCTCTCTTCAGCACTTGTCATTGAGAATTTTACAGTACTTCTCTCCTTTATCTTATGCCTCTGCCACAATACATAAGCTCCAGGAGGGCAGCCAATGAAAACTGATATTTTTCCCCATTGTTGTTTCTGCTCCGGTGCCCAGAACAATGCCTGGGGCTCCTTATCTTCGAATAAAAAGCCAAATATATAATAAAAGATGATTTGTGTGTGTGCAAAAACAGGATTTTCATTGCTAGGAAAAAATACCTGGCACCTAACAGGCTCCCAAATATTTGCTGAACAGACGAATACGTGATCATTCTCAACGTTGGAGAGAAAATCATTTGGAGAAATGTTAACACGCACATTCCCAGGCCCGTGCCCACGAATTCTAATTCCACAAACCAAGTGGAACTCCTGAATCACCGCCAGGTACGGGGGCAGGCGATCGGACGACCCCGAGGGAGGAGCACAGAGTAGGAGGACGCGCGGGGCTGAACCACGAAAGATGCTCCCGACTACAGTCCGCCAAACACATAGGTGTTGCGCGCCTGCTGGGTACCAGGCGCAGCAGCTCCCACGCCGGCGGGGAAGGCGCGGTCTCCACCCTCCCGAGACCTTCCGCCAGGCCCCCCTCGGCGCCCGCGTTCTCCCGCTCCCTCCCACCTGGGTCTCCCCGGCGCCGCAGGTCGCCCAGGCTCCGCCTCCGGAGGTTCGCCGCCCACCGCGCGCCCCGCCCGAGCGCGCCCAGCCCGCCGCGCGCCGCGGCCTCTCTCACCCGCGGGCCTCGCAAACGCCGCAGCAGCGCGTCCTCGTTGTCCGCGGCGTCGCCGAAAACCAGCTCCTCCAGGCACCGCTCCACGGCCGGCTTGTCCTCCTCCAGCGTCAGGCGGTGCAGCTCCCGGAGCCGGCTCTCCTCCGCCGCCGCGATCGTGATCGCAGCGGCCGCTGCTGTCGGCCCGGCCGGCGGTTTCCGCTGGGATGAATAGGCAGCCTTTCGGGGCGGCCCGCCCGGCCCCGCTCCGGCTTTCCTGTCCGGCTTCATTCGGATCTTCCGGTTCGGCCTCGACCCGGTTCTCCGCTCCGGTTTCGTTCGGCTCCTCCGTTCGGGTGGCATCGTTGGCTTGGAGAAGAAACGCAGGCGCTCACGTGGAGCCTCAGTGCGCGTGCGCCGAGGCGCGGAGCGGTCCGCGGCGGCCGAGGCCCCCGGGGGCCGGAAGGAGCATGCGCAGCCGGCTAGCACGTGACCACCACTCTCGCCCGACGTAACGCCCACTCCCCGCACGAGCCCCTCCCGTGTGGGAGTTCCTCGGGGAGGAACAATCTTCCGGGTGGAGGGGGAGGCGGCGTGACTGGAGTGGAAAATTTTTTTCCGACACAACTTAGCAGCGGCCACTGATTGAAAGGAGCACGAGGAAGCCAGAGTGTGAACTCAGATGACGGCATGAAACGTTTCCTCTTCCTCCTGACTTTTTAGCCGCGCCACTTAACGTCAGCCCCTACTGTATTTTCCACCCCTCCGTCTTGGTACGGCCCTTGGAGTACGGAGCCTGCCGAGGGTCCCACGCTGGACGCGAGCGAGGAGGGTATGTAGGGAAGTGGGCCAATCGGGGCGCGGGTCACGGCGCAGGCGCGCTGGGGAGGGAGGGCTATGCTAATGTTGTTGATATCCTGGGGCCACCCTAGTTAAAGGGGGGAAATCCGGGGGCTGCCGCAGCCGCCGCGGGTCTGGGCCCAGCCGGGGCACCCCTGGAGTCACCGTTGCCCCGGGGAGAGGTGCCTGCCCCCCAGCTCGGGGAGGGGGCGCCGCGGGCCTGGGGAACACGGACCACCCCGACCCATGAGGCCCTGATGGAAAACACAAAGGATCTGGTGAGAGCCGAGCGCGGCAGCCGCTTTGTGTGCCAGGCGAGGGGGGGACGCCTGCAGCTCCCCGACCCCAGGAGCCCCCGCAGCTGTTTGACCCCGCTCCCAGGCCTGCTCCTCCATCCCACGCCCCCGGAGCTCCCCTCCCCCTCCCGGCCGTTAAACGATTCGGGGGGGTTCCCCTCCCCCCACCTCCCCAGCCCCGGATCCGTTGGGGTTCTCTCTCTCTGCGCTCTCTCTGCACTCTCTGGAAGAAAACATTGAGGAGAAAGTTTTCTCTGCGTCCCGTCCCCTCCCCCTTCGGCTCCGGCTGGTGGAGGGGGGAGGCGAGATACGTGACTTCCACTTTGTTGAGCCGCCCCGGGTGGGCGAGAGGCGTCCTCGCTTCCCCGAGGGGGGCCGTGGCGGCGGGGCTGCGCCCGGGACGGAGCCTCCCGCCGCCTCGGGGCCGGTGCCGCGAGGCGTTTTGCACGTGGAGGTGGATGTTGAAAGGGGGCGGGGTGGGCACGTGTGGGAGGGCGAGGTGGGAGTGGTGTCGGGGAAGCAGCCGCCCCGGCTGCGTTCGTTTAAAATAAAAAGGGTTCTGGGTGGTGGGCTGGCCTCTAGGACCCTTGCGTTCTCTTTTGTGAAATGAAAATCCTCACGTTTCAGAGTCGGGAGGGACGTTAGAGGTCACCCCAAGCCGCCGCCCCCTCTGCAGCCTCTGACAAGTGGTAGGTAGTCCGCCCTCGGCTTCAGCCCCTGCACACACGGTCCCTGCTGCCCAGGAAAGCCCGCTCCGGGTTTGTGTGTGTGTTTTTTCAGTAGCTCTACTTATTTTCCTGCCCTTAACAGACCCTAGAGCCTCATGCATGTCCTTGTTAGGTTGCTCCCTTTTTTTACTTCTCAAATTTCCTCTCACATCCTCCTCACCCACCGCTCCCTGGCCTGTGTTTGTGCTCCAGGAAGCAGCGGCAGGGAGGTGGAGAGAGGAGGGTGGGGGCATGGGGAGGGCCCGCTGAAGAGTTTTGCTGGGTCGGTTTCAAAGGTGCTGGTCTGTCTGTCCGAGAATCATGGGTGCTTTTCTATGGGAAGCTTGGGGATTGCGGCCTGGGCGGTTCGGGCTGTTGTCCCTCAATAGCGCATCCTTTTGAAGTTAGAAAGTTCAGCATCATCTGCATGAGCACCTTGGCTTTGTTACCTAAACCGCTTCCCTTAAGGATGCCTGAAATTGCCTCCTGGGGGCAGGAGGGGAGCTGTCAAGCTCCTCCTGGCGGAGGGATGATCGGAAGACCCGCATCCCTCGCCCTTGTTGGCCTGTGTGTTCCTTTCCAGCTGGCCTTGCTTCTCAGGGCCCCTCCTACACAACGCTTTCATGGCCCTCTCTGTTTCCCCCCCAACTCTTTGATGAGATTTGAGACTTTGGCAACACTCTGATATTTGCTTCGAGTTTGCCGTGTGCTTCATGCTCCTTGCAGTGTCAGGAGCCAGCATTGAGCACTTGCCAGTAGAGAGTTCAGTTCCTACTATGGCCTGTCCCTGGGCCTTTTTCTAATGTTCGCCTGCACTTGGTGAGCTATATGCTGCCACCAAAAGTAGTTTTGTTGGCTTCAGAATCTTCCTAATATGGTGAAGTGGGAGTTAAGACATAACAGATAAACTGTAGAAGTCATGAATCTGGTCTAAAAGCCATCTTAAACTCCCAGGCCCGTTTAAAATGTTAGAACACCGTGTTTTCTCTCCCCTTTTTAAAATGACTTCGAGACTGTTGCTCTGCTCTCGTGTGCTTAGACTGTGTGGTGTTTTTTTCATGTGTTTACCTCAACACCAAAGAGTGTTTAGAAAGAAAATAGCTGTCTTTTTCACCACCCCCTCGGAATAACAAATTGCTTCTATTTATATAGAACCCCAACCCAGGCTTCTGGATGCCTTGTAAATTATGGCAAAAACGGTCTTAAATAAGTATGGGTTCATAAGTATCTTATTTGGGTCATGTTTTTTAACCATTTAATTTTTAATTTTCTACAAACTTTCACATACAGTATTTCTAAATTTAGTCACTGGAATTTAACATGGCAATAAATACTGGATACGAAAAAAAATTAATAGAGTTGTATAATTCTGTCTTTAAAGTTTCAGACACAGTAATATGGAGCTCCAAGTTATTTCCTGCTTGCTTTAAACATGAACTGTCATGACTTAAGTTGACTAACTTTGGAGACATTTGCATTCTAACCATACTAGACAGGAACAACTGGTTTTATTTTAAAGGAGACATTGCTGTATTTTATGGCTGGTTATATGTTCACTTAATTAGTGCCCAAACCTTCCTGGATGTTCAGGTGCTTCTAGTTCCTCAGTTACTTTGGAAGCTAAAACAATTAAACTTGTTAAAACATGACCTAGTAGTCAAAAGGTAAAATTATGCTTAGAAGTGAAAACAATGTTTTAAGGCATAAATACTAAACCACTGAATTACTATAAGCCACAAGAGTCAGTGGTTTGAGTGGCCACATTCTAAAATTAGACAAGTTTTTTGGTTGCCACTTGTTTCTCTTTCATCTTTAAACTGTTTGCTAAATAAGATTTAACCATTTCACATTTATAATTTAAAGGTAAGTCGTGAAATGTATCATTAGTTAAAGATAAAAGCATTATGACACTAGCAGAGGAAAGACTTAAAATAGTTCAAACAAGCTAGGATATGCCTCCTAACACTAGGATATTCTTAACTAAGATTACTTTTAATTTAATACAGTAATTGCAGCTGGTTTAGATTTAATTTTGTGATTTTTTTTTTTTAAAAAAAATGAACCTTTTATTTAGAACTTTTCCCCCACAAATTTAGAGTTTTCTTGCTTTGCTGGATCCACAAGAGTGGAAAGAAAATAATTATATTTGAATAAATCCTGAATTTGAGGTGAGAAGAAATTATATAATAAGAGGGGAATTGGCAGAGTAGGTTAAAATTTCATTTCTGCCACTAACTAGCTTCATGTGCCTGTTTTCTTATCCTCACAGTTAAAGGGTTGGTGTAGAACCCCCATCATCCCATAGAACTTTCTGCAGTAATGGAAATGCCCTATATCGGTGCTGTCCAGTGTAGTAGTCACTAGCCACATGTGGCTATTGAGCACTTAGGGTAGGTAATGCAACTGAGGAACCCGATTGTTTTTTTCCCAGCTTCATTGATGTGATCCGTGTACATTTAAATAGCTGCATCTATGCCATATTGGACATATAGATATGCAACAGTATTTCCCAAGCTCAGCTAATCACTAGAATCATCTCTTACTGTAGATTTCTTGTAAAAAACAAAACCTCTCTCCTGGACGTTATCATTCAGTAGGCTTGTAGTGGGGTTATTGATAACTTAGCATAGTAGAAATGAGCTCTGGGCAGAGTTGGCAAACTGGCCTGGTTTTAGCTCTGCCACCTCCTGCCCTGTGATCTTAGGCCAGTTCCCTAATCTCTTGAGCTTCATTTTTCTCATCTAAAATATGGGCTGAAATCTGCCTCCCTCCCTCCTAAGGTTTCTGTAAATTTCTAATCAGATGTGACCATTGTATAAGAAAATGTAAGCTGCTATAAATGATAATTTAAGTGTTATCTTTCCAGGATTCCTTTTTCTTTGTCCCTTTTCACTGTGTTACCCAATTCCTACTTCATTCTTAAAGAACCGGTTGTATACAGTATTTCTTAATTAATACAGTAATTTCTTGTCTTCCCCACTATTTGGCCATAGTTTTGCCGTCTAGTCCTAGGACATACTAAACCTAACACTTTTTTGTATTTCTGGTGCTTAGCATAATGATTTGTATCTATTGCTCAATAAGTATTGGTTAATACCACCTACTACTTTAATTTTAGGTTTCAAAACTTTAGTTAGTTTCAGATTATTTTATACACCAGAAAAATAACCTCCTGTGTCCCCATAGGTGTTTAACCTTTCTTTTTATCTTCCTTTTTTATTTTTTTTAGAGAGAGAGAGGAAAAGGGAGGGAGGGAGGGAAACAAACATCGATGTGAAAACAAGAAACATCGATCTGTTGCCTCCTGTATTCGCCCCGATCCAGGATTGAACCCGCCAACCTGGTTATGTGCCCTGACCGGGAATCAAACAGGTGACCCTTTGGTGCACAGGACAATGCTCAACCAACTGAGCCAGGGTGATTGTTTCATTACTAATTACCCATAGTTATTGCTGCTTAGTGATTATATGTCTTTTGAGCAACTAGCTCCAAATATGTTTTTAAAAGATAAGCACTAAGAGAATACCATTAGTTTACATTAGTATTTTTAGGTTGTATCTAGCCAGCATGATGCTGAATAACCTGTTTAACTTGTTTTCGCTATATTAACATACTAATAAATGATATCGTTCGATCACTCAGACTGCATTTGCACTACAGCTTTAGTATGAATTCTGTCTTTTGGGTAAATTGATAGCTAATAATGATCTTAAAGACCCTCTAGGCTACTATGTTTCAGACTTAATTTTGACATGGTTGTCTTATTTTTAATAGCTTTTCAGGTTCATACTTAAGGATTCATAGCTTTCTTCTGAAGAACTGAAAGTCCATTCATGTGAATTATTTATTTTATCATACATCCTTTCTGTGTGGTAAGTGGTATTTTCCTTATTTTGAAGAGACGGAAACTGAGACCCAAGTTATTGTTAATATCCAAAGTCATAAGTGATAGAACCGGAAACCAAAGAAGTAGAACTTTGTATTTCTTATAGATCAAGGAGTAGCTTCCTTTTGCTCACTGTTACTTTAAATCTTAGAGTATAGTTATGTAATATATTGACCTCTCCTGTCATTCCCTGGGCACTTTTCACTTTCTCTAGGTAGGTTATTCAGGATATTAATTTCCATTTCCTCCTGATTATATCATTAACCTGAGTTTATTTCACATTGAACTTGTGGGAAACAAAAACTCAATAATCCCAAACCCTTACCATTTATTTTCCTACTAATAGTAAGCTCAGAAAGAATGAAGACAGATCTGCTTAGGCTGGTGAATTGTATCACTATGCTGGACTGTGCTTTTCATCTTATGGTGGAATGGGGAAGAGACCATAAGAGCTAAATAGCTCTTTAACCTTCTACTGAGTCCAGTCATTATAGCATATCTAGTAATTTTTATTTTGAATTTTGTAAGTTCCCCCATAAAATTTTCAAATTTAACAACTTAGGACAAAATATAAAACTTTGAAAATTATGTGGGCCACGCTACTAGTTTGGGTAATAGATGTTAACTGTTAATGAGTTTATTCATATCGAAATTATACTATTATTGTTTGCATATTTATACATTTAGAATCTCAAATCTTTTCTGTAAAATTTCTCCTAGAAACCTTTAGACTTTCATTGGAACTTTTGTTTGATTATCCAACGAGTTAGCGGCTATATCTTTTAATTACTTTGTAGATTTTATAGGGAGGAAGGTTCATCAGGGTGACAGTTATAGTAGGAAAATGAAATTCAACTGATTTGTGACTCCTCACATTTTGCCACTATAAAAGCTTGTGTTTACTTTTTTCTGTTTAAGAAAAGAAAATGAAAAATATAAAAATGTTTAAATCATTCTCCCATCCCATTCTCACCCTGGTAAGAGTTTAGCTTTTCCTTCTAGTGTCTTTCTAAAATCCACATATAAACAAGCAATCTCTGCATACACCAGCATATGTAAAGTGAGTTGTGCTATTCATCACTTACAGTTTATGTTTTTCACTTTTACCTATTGCTAATCGTTCTCCTAATGATGGTGAGTTTTTTAATTATTACATTATTGCTGCAAGAAACCTTTCCACATAGATTTTTGTGTCCTGGAGGCAGATTTGTAAAAGTGGAATTACATGGTCAAAAGGTTTTCATAAATAATGTCAAGTTGCGTTCCAAAAAGATGGCATAAATTTGCCTTTCTACATAAATTTGCCAATGCTAGATGTCTCTCAAATTTTATTAGTTTCATGAATTTTCAAAATGTAGTTTATACTTTATAAAGATTAACATTTATTTTTGTAAAAGACATGCATTTGATAGTACAATATTAAACAGTGATAAAAGTACTGCCAAAAAAATATCAATTGCAGCAATCCTTTTCCCAATTCAGCTCTCTTGAGACCAACTACTTTTAATTTAGCTTTTTTATTTAGTATTTACCTCCATTATTCTAAATATTAGGTTTATATTACTCAGTTCATGAATTTTAGATATTCTCTTTTTACTGCCACTGCGTTGGGTGAAGAGTTACCATATATGCTCAAAAGTAGGTGAGGTTTCCCCACCTGCAGTCATCCCATCACCTTATATTCAAGGACTTAGTCACTTAACACAAGTTTTCGGTTTTATTTGATCCTTGTTTTCTAAACATGCAGATGTTAAATAACAGAACCATAATTAAGAAAAAAGAGAAGAGCAGTTAAAATTTAACCCAGATTTAAGATCAGTCCTCTGACTCATATTATTAGTGTTCATTTTAGCTGTATGGCCTTGGCCAAATTGCTTGGTCTGTTTGAGCCTCTACTCCCTCATCTATAAAATGGGAGTAATAGTACTTATAAAGGTTAAATATATCACTACACATTAAGTGCTTAGACTGTGCCTAACACCAAGTATCGTATAAATGTTAACTGTATTAATAATTATGAGACCTTTGCAAATCACCATAAAAAGTAATCCTGTAAGATGTTATTATGAAATTTACAAATAAACCCCTATAGGGCAAACTATGTTTCTGAACCAAATGAGATAAAAATGAAGACTTACTCTGGAAAACTGTTAGATGATACAAAAAGTGAATCTAATGACAGGTGAAGTATTTCAGAAAGTGACAAAAGCAGTATTTCTAAAATAATATATTCTAATATACTACTCAAATATGCATGTGTAGACTTCTAGGTCTAGCCTGATCCAATTTTCCCACCCACTTTTCTACAAACCTATAAAACCAACAAGGAGCACATATAAATCAAACACTACCTGTGCCTTCAGTATTATTAAGAAACAGTTTAACACAACCTTCAGATTACCTATAAGTAGAGAAATAAATCAGATTCTAAGAGCTCCTTCTGCTCTTTACTGTGGATTTAAAGAGTGGGTGAGGGAAAGCTTAACAGGTTCACTGAAAAAGTTTACGGGCATAGAAGATTTAGATGAAGCACAAAATATCACTTCCAAGAGAAAAATTCCAACACTAAGTTCCAAAATACTGAATACAGGTTTGAAATTTGATAGTTTTTAGCTCTAACCACAGAGAAGAACTTGAAAATAATCTGCCGAAATGGATAGCCTTAAATTATAAGCATTGCTTCATAGGGAAGGGGTGAAGATACGGAGACTTGGAGAAATGGTAGTGAAGAGAAAGAAAAGAGGAAAAAAATTAATGATGCTTCAGGAAAAGAAAGAGAAAGTAAACTTAAGATGTATTCATGGACTAGGAACTCTGACTATGAAATGAATCGAAAGAGAAAAGAGTGGACCATCTCCATACAGAACTGCTCTAAGAAAGAAACAGTGTGAATCAAAGCATTTCAATTGATGGGGGAGGTGGGAAAGAGGAGCAACACCTTGAATCAGAAATATAAAAGTATAAAGAAAGGAACGAACAATAGGAAGAAATCAAGTTAGAGTAGATCAAACTCAGAAAAGTGAAGGAAAAAAGATGAAAAAAGTCAGAAATGAAGACTTCAGCTATAATAAAGTTCCCACTGAACAATAGATTCCAATGTGAATATATAAAACACATTGAAGAAAAGCAGGAAAACAATCCAGAAAATGAGATTCATTTTTTTTTGTTATTTGACAGTTAAATGGAAGATGGGTCTAAAAAAGCCTACTGTGGCCTGGCCAGTGTGATTTGGTAGTTGGGCGTCAACTTATAAATCAGGAGGTCACAGTTCGATTCCCAGTCAGGGCGCATGCCTGGGTTGTGGGCTTGATCCCCAGTTGCAGGAGGCAACCGATCAATGATTCACCCTCATCATTGATGTTTCTATCTCTCCCTCTCCCTTCCTCTCTGAAATCAATAAAAATATTTTAAATCTAATGTGTGTAATTATTGTCCCTAATAAGGAAAAAAAGTGTAATATTTAAAACTATCATTGAAGAAAACTCTGGAAATAAAAGATCTGAGTCTGAACATCAAAAGTTCATATCAGAAGATAAACTCAACAGTAGAGCAACATGAGGAAAGCAAATGCTAACCAATGATTTTATAGTCAGTCAACTGTCCTTCAAATGTCAAGACTGTAGAAAAACAATTTTGACTATGCCAAGAACTCGGGGAATACTGTACTCACTAGCCTTTCCTGAAGAAATTTAAGGGCTCAATTTCATTAGGAAGAGGTGTTTGGGAAATTTTCTGCAAAAAGATTGACAGTGAATACTTCATGTATTTTGTTTTGTTTTTTAGCCCAAGGAATTTTGGGTTTCAACAAAGAACCATTTGCCTGAATATTTACATTGATGGGGAAGTGAGCGTACACAGACCTCATCTTGTAACACCAATGTAACGTCCTTGATCATCACATTCTGTACATGACTGCAGATAGTGTGAACAGGAGCCAGTTCATTTCTAGTTCCTCACTACTGGTCAACCCTCTTTTTTCTTCCAAGGAGACCGAGTTCTACATTGACCTTCACAATAACTGCATCCCTGAATTCAGAGTGAGATCAACATTTTCTGGAATGTTGACAGTCTGATTGCTGAGAATGGTCTTATCCTCACCATAGATGCAGCAAAAAAGGAGTTTTGTTTATCTTTTTGAACTAAGATTAAAATCAAGAGTAGGGACATAACTAGAATAGTACCTAAATGTTACCTGTTCTGACAAAAGAATGCAATCAATAAATTACCTGAGAGAAAGGGAACAGACCAGGGGGAAACTAGAATGAGGTTAATGCATATAGCTTATTAGGAGTGATTCAGAGGGTTTCATCTGAAACAAAGACAGAAAAGGTTAGGTAACAAAAAGATACCCAGTGTACTGCAAAAGATACAGGTGTACCTTGTTATTGCACTCTGCTCTATTGTGCTTCATAGATAACTGCATTTTGAGTGTTTGTGGCAACCCTATACTGAGCAAGCTTATTAGAACCATTTTTCCAATAGAACTTGCTCATTTTGTGTCTCTGTGTCACATTTTGGTAATTCTTGTAACATTTCAAACTTTTTCATTATTTTTTAAATACATATTTTTATTGAATTCAGAGAGGAAGAGAGAGAATCACTGATTGGCTGCCGCCTGCACTCCCCCTACTGGGGATCGAGCCCACAACCCGGGCATGTGCCTCAACTGAAATAGAACCTGGGACCCTTCAGTCTGCAGGCTGATGCTCTATCCACTAAGCCAAACTAGCTAGGGCAAACTTTTTTACTATTTATTGTCATCTGTGATCAGTGATCTTTGACATTACTATTGTAATTGCTTTAGGGAGCCAGCAACCACACCTATGCCAGACAGCAAACTTAATTGATAAATATTGTGTGGGTTCTGATGGGTCATTCCCCATCTTCCCGTCCTGGGCCTCCTTAGTCTGAGACAACAATATTGAAATTAGGCCAATCAATAACCCTATAATGGCCTCTAAGTATTCAAGTGAAAGGAAGAGTTGCATACCTCTCACTCAAAATCTAGAAATGATTAAGCTTACTGAGAAGGGCATGTCAAAAGCTAGGCCTCTTGCCCAGCTGGCATGGCTCAGTGGCTGAACATCGACCTATGAACCAGGAGGTTAAGGTTTGATTCACCATCAGGGCACATGCCTGAGTTGTGTGATCGGTCCCCAGTGTGGAGCATGCTGGAGCCAGCTGACCAGTGATTCTCATCATTGATGTTTCTATCTCTCTATCCCTCTCGCTTCCTCTCTGAAATCAATAAAAAATATATTTTTGTAAAAAGCTAGGCCTCTTGCGGACTCAAGGTTCGATCGGACCCAGGTCCGATTCCGGTCAAGGGCATGTACATTGGTTGCAGGCACATACCCAGTAGGGAGTGTGCAGGAGGCAGCTAATCGATGTTTCTCTCTCATCGATGTTTCTAACTCTCTATCCCTCTCCCTTCCTCTCTGTAAAAAAATCAATAAAATATATTTAAAAAAAAAAAAATGCTAGGCCTCTTGTGCCATAGAGCCAAGTTGTGAATGCAAAGGAAAAAGTCTTGAAATTTAAAAGTGCTATTCCAGTGAACATACAAATGTTACGAAAGTGAAACAGCCTTGTTATGGAGCAAATTTTAGTGGTCTGGATAGAAGATCAAACCAAGTACAACCTTCCTTTAAGCCAAAACCTAATCTAAAGCAAGGCCCTGACTCTCTCGCAGTGTAGGAAGGCTGAGAGTGATGGGGACACTGCAGAAGTTAGAAGCTAGCAAATGTTGGTTCATAAGGTTTAAGGAAAGAAGCCATCTCCATAACAAGTGCAGGATGAAACAGCAAAGTGCTGATGTAAAAGCTGCAACAAGCTGTGCAGAAGACCTAGCTACGACAATGAAGATGGCTACACTAAACAACAGATTTTCAGTGGAAACAGCCTTATATTGGAAGGAGATGCCATTTAGGACTTCCATAGCTAGAGAAGAGAAGTCACTGCCTCACTTCAAAAGCAGGCTGACTCTCTGGTAGGGTCGAATTCATATGGTGAAAATTGAAGCCAGTGCTCATTTACCATTCTGAAAACCCTAGGGCCCTTAAGAATTATGTGAAACCTATTCTGACTATAAGTGGAACAACAAAGCCTGGATGGCTGCACATCTATTTACAACATGGTTTACTGAGTATTTTAAACCTGTTGAGACCTGCTCAGGAAAAAAATAGTAATCACCTACCCTTTTTGCTCCATAGTGACATTTTATGTATTAATTTGAGAGAGAGAAATATCAATTTCTTACTTATGCATTCATTGGTTGATTCTTGTATGTTCCCTGACTGGGGATTGAACCCACAACCTTGGCGTACTGAGCTGACCCTCTAACCAAGTCTGCTACCCAGGCAGGGCTCCAAAGTGGCTTTTAAAAGAATCAGGTGCCTATACTTCTATATAAGAATTTCTGGTGCCAAGAATTAACCAATCAGATGCAACCTTATTATGTAATGTTACCAATAAGATGCTACTCTATTATATCACATATATACTTATGGTTCAAGACACACTGGGCAATTATTGTTGTGTTGGCTGTTGTCATTTTTTAATTTGACAGTCTAAGGAAAAAGGTCAATGACTAAATAGTTAGATATTGCATGTTTTAAAAATTCTTGCAGCACACTGGTTGAAATTGCTTGTCTAGACCAGTGGTCGGCAAACTGCGGCTTGCGAGCCACATGCGGCTCTTTGGCCCCTTGAGTGTGGCTCTTCCTAAGCCTTAGGAAATTAAGTTAATAACAATGTACCTACCTATATAGTTTAAGTTTAAAAAATTTGGCTCTCAAAAGAAATTACAATCGTCGTACTGTTGATATTTGGCTCTGTTGACTAATGAGTTTGCCGACCGCTGGTCTAGACGTTGGCAGTTTTAGAGATGAAACGCAAATTAAGAAATCATCTGTTGTGTGTATTTTAGCACAAATTTTTTTAAATCAACTGATATAATCTCTTTTATAGAGAAGTGACACACCTAGTTTATGGCAAAACTTGAATTACAGGATGAGCTTCTGATTCAGTCAGTGTTCTTACCATCATTATTGTTATTCTTGTTAGCTAACATTGTAGCTAATAAATTTGTGTCTCAGATACGTGGAGTTCTCCATTTTGACACAAACGTTTAGCTTTTCATTATAAAATAAAATTACCATTCCTCAGGGCTAGGTTTTCATTTTTCAAATTCCATTTGCCAAATTTTGAACTAAGGTCTTTTAGGGATGTATATAAGTGCTGTGTCATGTATTACTAATTTGTACTTTTAAGATTGAACATTTTCATGATCCCAAAGGAAAAGAAGAGACTCATTCGGGATGTTTGACGGTTATGATAGCTGCAGTGAGGACACAAGCAGCAGCTCCAGCTCCGAGGAGAGTGAAGAGGAAGTTGCTCCTTTACCTTCTAATCTCCCCATTATCAAAAACAATGGACAAGTCTACACGTACCCAGATGGCAAATCTGGCATGGGTGAGTATGAGTGCCTCAGCCTTCGCCTGCTGTACAGCTTTGTTTTAAGGTTATGTTTGATTCCATATCTTCTGTCATTTCCCTCCCTTAGAATTTTTAAAGGGCAGCTTGAAGAAACTTACAGTTCTAGAGTAGATCATTGGGTTTGTGCTTGATCTCTTTATTTTGTCTGCCAACCACCTTCCAGGGGAAAGCAAGTAAAACAAAATGAAAAGAGAAGGCTGTTGAGAAATTTAATGTGGACTTAAATTTTAAGATTAGATAATGAAATCTTACGTGATTGAAAGTGTGTAAGATAATACTTACAGATTTGAAAGAGACTTTTCCTCTATGACAATTTCTTGTAAGTTTTCTGTTTTAATACTTCCAGTGATTGGGTATCTAGTGAATATTCTTTATATTAAACCAAAAGTATCTATGCTCTAACTTCTATCTTTTGGTCTTAATGTTGCTTTTTATTTTTTTTATATTTTTCGTATTGATTTCAGAGAGATTTTAAAGGTTTGTAAATAAGGAGAGAGAGAGAGAATCATTGATCGGCTGCCTCCTGCACACCCCCTACTGGGGATCAAACCCAGAACCCAGGCATATGCCCTGATAAGAATCGATCTATGACCTCCTAGTTTATGAATCGACACTAAACCACTGAGCAACACCAGCCAGGCTTAATGTTGCTTTTTATTTTTTATTTTTATTTATTTTTATTTTTTTTTAAATATATATTTTATTGATTTTTTTTACAGAGAGGAAGGGAGAGGGATAGAGAGTTAGAAACATCAATGAGGGAGAAACATCGATCAGCTGCCTCCTGCACACTCCCCACTGGGGATGTGCCCGCAACCAAGGCACATGCCCTTGACCGGACTCGAACCCGGGACCCTTGAGTCCGCAGGCTGACGCTCTATTCACTGAGCCAAACCGGTTAGGGCTTAATGTTGCTTTTTAAAGGTACACAGATAATTCTAATTTTTGTACGGTGACATAGTTCTAGCATGTCTCTGGCACACTAAGTAACCTTAGTTGCCCTAGCCATTTCTCATAGTAGCACAGGGATTTAATTCTTCAGTATCCTGCTTACTTGTTTCTGGGGATACTTTAGATTATACAGTAATAGGGTAACAATTTGTCCAAGACTGTCCTGGATTTAGGATTGAAAGATCCACATCCTGGAAATACCTCAGGCAAACGGTTGGTCACGTGGTGTGATTAGGGCAGAAGGGGGTTCAGTCTTTTCTCTCCCTTCTTTTCAGGACAGTATGTTTCCATTCATGCCAACAAAATTGCTTTAACATTTTTTTAAACTAATACTGAATTTACAAATAACTAAAACCCTTTGATCTGTACCACATGAAATAAACCAATTAAACCAGTCATGTGCTTTTGTGGTTGATCTTTTTTTTAAACCAAGGTATAAGACTTTGAAGCTCTTCAGTAACCTTTTACTTACTAAATTCAGCCATCTTGTGCCCTGGCCTAAAGGCTCAGTTGATTGGAGTGTCGTCCATTACATCTAAAAGGTTATGGGTTCGATTCTAGGTCAGGCACATGCCTAGGTTGTGGGTTCAATCCCCAGTCAGGGTGCTTACAGTAAGCAACTGATCAATGTTTCTCTCTCACCCTCTCCCTCTTCTTTTCTCTCCTCGTCCATCCCTCCTTGTCTTCCCTCTCCCTTTGACTCCCTCTCCTTCTTTCTCTAAAATCAATTAAAAATAAACTTTAAAAAGGAAAAAAAGAAACACAGTATGACAAATTCTCAAAAAAAAAAAAATTGAAAAGTACAACCGTATAACTAAGCAGTTCCACTCCTGGGTATATTCCTGTTTATCTTTTTTGAACTTCAGTTCTTGTGACCCTTCTTCTTTCTGTTCTGCCCTTCACGTTATTGTCCATTAAGCTAATGATGCACAATAATAGAATTTTGTTGCCCTTTTTAGTTAATAATAGAGCATATACCTCAAGCTCAGGCCCTATCCCTTTGTCTTGTCCCTGAACATATCTGGAGAGATTAGTTCTTTTGCCCTTTGCGTTTTTCCAAGAATTGGTTTTTTAGGTATCAATCTCTGCAATATTTTAAAGGCTTACACGATACTTTGTATTATTCCTCAGTTGTGTTACACCTTTCATCTTTGTTTATAACCCTTTCAAACCCTGCAGCTCATACTGTAGATGAGAATGCCTGGCACCTGGTGAGCACTAAGGAAATGTTAGTTGAATCTGACTTGTATTTGTTTGTGTCTTTTGACCCTTTTTAGAGCCTGTCAGACCTTCAGTACTCCTAGCGATGGCATCATACCAATCTTTTCTCTTAACTTTTGTCTAGGCTTTTCTACCTTTTCTACCATTTGTATAGCAACAGATAGAAGAAATTTTCTTTCCTTGAGAAGGAAACTTTTTAAATTAAAACTTTTAGGTAATTGGAGAAATTATTAAACTGTTAGATTAAAATTGATTTTATTATATGATCATGACACCAGTCTTTTTTATTTTGTCTATTAGCTACCTGTGAAATGTGTGGGATGGTTGGTGTGCGAGATGCTTTTTACTCCAAAACAAAGCGTTTCTGCAGTGTTTCATGTTCAAGAAGTTATTCGTCTAATTCCAAGAAGGCAAGCATTTTGGCCAGACTTCAGGTAACGGTACAGAAACCTTCTTATTCTTTATATCTGTTATTTCTATGGCTTTCACTGTTTATCTTTCATTTGATGTGATTCACCGCACTCCACTCTGCCCCATTGGTCAGTTATCATTTTACACCCCACATTTTTAGGAAGTAGCTCCCATGTTTGTTCCATATGTAGAATTGACAACTATTATAAATAGACAAGGCATATTATCCAGAATAAACTGAATTTTATAAGTGGGTTAAAAAACCCTTTTTCTAAATAATTACAAATATAATAAATACCTTTCTATATGCAGAAATCGAAGCCATTTTCCCTCTTGTTTTCTTTTGAGTTAACATTAAGGTAGAATCTTTCAGCATTTGAGGGGATATGATTTCCCTTTGGTTTTCTTTTCCCATCATTTTTGCTTTGTACTTTTGATAACCCATTTGATACCTTGCCCAAATGTATTTGGTTAATCCAACTAACCTTTTTGAAAACATTCATGATATAGAAGGAAAATCATATTTCTCTGTATATCAATACCTACCGAATAACTGGAAAGTTGACCATTTGTCTAAGATTTACTACTGTAGCATATAAACAATGTTTTAAAGGCATTGCATATCTGAGTTTTGTAATACATTTTATTTTTGTGATCACATTTTTCTTATTCTCCTTTAATTTATTACTGTGATCATTACATAGCACTGAAAGGATTATTTAAGTCCCCCAAATTAAGGAAATACATCACTTAGATGTATTTCTATATTTCAGAAAGACAGTGCCTAAAGATCCTGAGCATTGGTCTGTACCCAAATGGATGGCAGTTTGTCACACTGTGAATTTGGCCCATGATCATTTTGTCATTGATCTTTTGCGTTAGCGCTAAAGGTATAAACCTCAGTCACTTACTCTTTAAACGTTAAATTATCTTTTCTTACCATATAAATAGCAATGCTTGGCAACCTGCATGAGTGAATAACCACTGGTTTTATCTAGTAAAAGAAAGAATCAAGTACCCACCACAGCCTATATTTTAACATCTTATGGGATGTAATTTTTTATTAACATATTAATTTGCATATTGCTATTTTTGTCTATGCCAGCTCTGCTACCCATATTAGATATCTACATTGTGCCAGAACTCAAGAATACATTTCTCATGTTAAAATTCCTTGTATGTTCCCTCTGCTTTAATAATTTTCTAAACCCTCAATGTTTACTTAAGCAGAATGAGTAGTATGCAATCAAATTAGTTTTTGATGGGGGGGAGGTGAAAAGAATCCTATTTACTTAACTCTTCTTGTTTTAGGGTAAGCCTCCAACAAAGAAAGCAAAAGTTCTTCAGAAACAACCTTTAGTTGCTAAACTAGCCGCATATGCTCAGTATCAAGCTACCTTGCAAAATCAAGCAAAGACTAAAGCAGGTAATGTGAGTGAATGTAATAGAGGTGAAATAATTTGATAGATTCATCTAGTTTTAATTAGTGACATTCTAATTTGGTTTCTAGTAAACTAAGCTATTTCTATGCCCTATTAGCACATGACACTAGGCTTCCTGATACTTGTGACAGCGTCCTTTATATTAATGGTTTTTATCTGGTTTGGTATTTTTTATGTACTGTTTGTCAGTGCTTTGGGTGGTAGGGAGCGTTGTGAAGGTAATTGGCAAAGAAATAGGACATTTAGCAGGCTTCAGGGGGGTTGGGTAGAAGCGAGTCAAAAGAGAAAAGGACCATTCTAATAGGATATTCTCTGGCCGGGAGGTAAATAAGGAGTACAGTAATGAAAGCCCTACTATTAGGTGGTAGATACTGGATAGACTTAGCCCTGGGCTCACGTAAGAACTGTGTGGGAATAAAAACAAGTAGCCATAGCCATGTTAGTTATGAGCACCTGCTCAGCTGTTCGTGGCTTCTCATAACTGGAGAGCTCTTACTTCACTTCTGAGGAATATATGTTGTATGTAAAAGAGTTTAACTGCTATTTGTTTGCAAATGTGACTGATGCCAAAATTCATGTTCATCTAGAGAAGTTCTTTAATCTTTACATAAAAACACAACTTGAAAGGTGCTAAATTAATTTTATATCAATTCACATTTTAAAATAATAGCCTTTTTAACACATTGTATGTGGGAAACGTATTTATACGTTTTACGTTGACTGATAGTAGAGCGCGGGACACGTTATGTTATAGACGCGGGATACGTTTTTTATAGACTAGCGGTAGAATGTGGGTAACGTATAAATACGTAAACCAAAGTTATCGTAATTTTACTGAACGTTGCCATTTGCGCAAAAAATTAGCAAAAATGGCCCGCGCCACCTGTTAGCGCGCAATAAAAACTACCCACAAACAGTGTGTTAAAGATAAAAGATTTGAGAATTGTAATATATCTAAATTTCTTTTTTTTTCAACAGTAGTCTCCATGGAAGGTTTCAGCTGGGGTAACTACATCAATAGCAATAGCTTTATAGCAGCTCCAGTTACCTGCTTTAAACATGTGAGTATGGAATTTCTCACCTCAAATTGAAACGCTTATTTATTGCTAAATCTAGAGGTACAATAACACCTAAGCATCTTATCCTTAGATCTTTATTTTATACCTTGTAATGGAAATGTTTTTTATTTTACCTATCAATAGCTAAAAAATAACTTCTATAAGTTTTATAAGTAAAAGCTTTTTATAAAGAAATTGCAATCTGAAATTATTTTAAACAAGGAAAAATACTAATCTCATCCAATTTTTATATTAAGTTGCTGGTTTTGTATAAAAAATAGTTATACAGTGGCAATGTCATGTCATTCAACAATAGAAATCGTCTATTATGTATGTTACCTAAATCTTTGTGATTTGGCCTGATAATTCAGAAAAGAAAGGGTCTGTCTTCCAGTTTTATTTTTGTCTCCAAATGTAAAAGCACCAAAGCACAGAAGGAACTATTAGTAATACAGTATTGTGGGCTGAAATATGTGGTATATATATCGTGCATAACCCATTCCTAGATTTTTTTTAAGCAATTAGATTGTTACAAAGCATCAGAAATTATTCAGTTATGTTTAATATGTATCTGATGAGAAGTTCTTTCCTTTTGATTCTATTTCTTTTTGATTCAAGAGCCTGTGATAAACTATCTGCAATTTTTTTTTTCTACGATGCTTTTGTAACCTGACTACAAGTTCAATTTATATATAAAGGTTCTATCTGCTACTGACCATGTATAAAAAAGAGAATTTAGAAAAATAATGAATGAAATTTTGTTTACACTTAACATTTTATTAAGTTAGGGCTATACTTTTAAATAATAGCATGTAAACAAAACTGAGTTTGAGTTCTTGCTGTGGAAATCCAAATGAATTTTCATTCATTCATGGCTAATACAAGATCTTGATCAAGGCCAAGCATATTAATTTAGTGGTAGAAATATAAATTAAAGCAAGTTCATTCATTTGCTGGTTTTCTTTCTTAAAAGTACAAGTGTTAAGCCCTTAGTCCTGGTGGCACGGTAACTATCTGAACCAACTTACGTGGAATCTTAGATACTTATCACAGTGTAACTTGGGTGATTTATTTTGCTGTAATGTTGATAGTGGTGTCACGTTTGTGAGAGCTATTAAATACATGGCAACAGCAGCTTTAAAGAGAATTACTAAACAAATCTTTAACTGTCTCTTGGGATAGTTCCTTCTGGTACTAAAAAGCTCAGAATTAGTTTGCTTTCAGTTGCAATAAGTCTTTCATCCCAGATTCCTGGAACACTTGTCTGTTGTCTCCTGAATAGCCTTTATTCTTTACTATCTTTATTTTAATATTGGTTTTTATGTTTCAGTATCATAAGCCATGTCTAGTTATTTTATGTAAGTAGTCAAGAATATTTTTTAAATAGCATATCAAAGTCTCAATTTCATGTTTTATTTCACATCCATATCTTTGAATAATAAAACTATATTAAAATTCTTTGCAAGAAAATCTCAATTATAATAATGAAATTGATTTTCTTTTCAACTTTGCTTTATTAAGATTAAAGTATTATCCTATATATTAAAAGGGTAATATGCAAATTGTCCATTCGACCAGAGTTCAACCAGGGGCGGGGCCGGTCCACCAACCTCCTGTGTCGTCGTCCCCCACCCCCACCCCCACCCCCTACCCCCACTGGTCCAGGGCGGGCCAGCCAGACCCCGCCATGCACCGGGCCTCTACTTTTATAAATAGAGCATCTAGCTTTAATCGTGTTATCAATAATGAATGCTGTGGCCCTGGCAGGTGTGGCTCAGTTGGTTGGAGCATACACCAGAATGTGGTGGGTTTGATTCCTGGTCAGGGCACATATCCAGGTTGCAGGTTCAGTCCCCAGTTGGGGCACTTAGGTAGGCAACCGTTCAATGTTTCTCTCTTATCTGTCTATCTGTATCTCAGTTTCCCCCCTTACCCTCCCTCTCTCTAAAATCATTTTTTTCCTTTTTTCTAAAATCAGCTTTAAAATAATAATAATACAGTGGAGACTCCTCATTTGCACGCAGAGGCGAGGCATCTGTTACCGAGTGCCTTTCTGCTCCACTCATCTTTCTTTACTGCCTTCTCCTTATCAAATAGGAAAAAACTTACATTGGTAATTTCTAAGTATATATTAGTACTAATGACTTTGCTCTGTGGCTTAACCAGCATCTTCATCTGAAACCATTTGGTTTAGGAGATCACACCTCATGCTACACTTGATTTTGTTGTTTAGAGTTGACTCTTCATGGTTCTCCCCCTGAGATACGCTTTTAGGTCTCCAGGGAGGGTTACTATTACTAGCTTTGGCTTTAGAAAACCTACTGTCGGCATCAGCTGGAAACATGAGATCTGCCTAACACTGGTTCATCAGTAGGGCCTGCTTCCTCCAAACTCTATATACGCCTTGTCTTCAACATGAGCACAGGTTGGGAGCCTTTCCCTGCTAGGGGATTCTTTATTCAAACATAATTTTTTAAAAATCCAATGTGGCCCTAGCTGGTTTGGCTCAGTGGATAGAACGTCAGCCTATGGGCTGAAGGGTCCCGGGTTCACTTCCAGTCAAGGGCACATGCCCGGGTTGCAGGCTTGATCCCCACTAGGGAGTGTGCAGGAGGCAGCCGATCAATGATTCTCTCTCCTCATTGATGTTTCTATCTCTCTCTCCCTCTCTAAAAAGAAATCAATAAAAACATACTTAAAAAATAACAACATCCAGTGTGTAACATAGAAGCAGAGTTGTTCTGATTGAACCAGGAATTTGGGGGGAGGCTGGTGTGATAACTGCACTATTTATGCATAGTGGTTTATACTCAACTAGAGGCCCGGTGCACAAAAATTTGTGCACTCGGGGGGAAGGGGGGTCCATCAGCCCTGCCTGTGCCCTCTCGCGGTCTGGGACCCCTCGGGAGATAACGACCTGCTGGCTTAGGCCTGCTCCCGGGTGGCAGAGGGCAGGCCCAATCCCTAGGTGCAACCCCTGGTCGGGCTCAGAGAAGGGCCGATTGGCTAGTTGGGGCGCTGCCCCTGTCATGCACAGAGCAGGGCGGATCGGGAGGTTGCAATGCCACCCTCAGTCACGCTCAGGGTAGGGCCAATTGGGGGCTTGGGGCACCTCCCCCTGTCACACTCAAGGCAGGGTAGATGGGGAGGTTGCGGCGCCACCCCCTGTCATGCACAGAGCAGGGCGGATCGGGAGGTTGCAATGCCACCCTCAGTCACGCTCAGGGTAGGGCCAATTGGGGGCTTGGGGCACCTCCCCCTGTCACACTCAAGGCAGGGTAGATGGGGAGGTTGCGGCGCCACCCCCTGTCATGTACAGAGCAGGGCCAATCGGGGTTGGGGCGCTGCCCCCTGTCACTCACAGAGCAGGGCCCATCAGGGGGGTTGGGGCTCCGTACCCTGTCACACACAGAGCAGGGTCGATCATGGGGTTGGGGAGCTGCCCCCTGTCACACACAGAGCAGGGCCAATCAGGGTGATGGGGAGCTCCCCCCTGTCACTCACAGAGTAGGGCCGATAGGGGAGTTGGGGCACCGCCCCTGTCACACACAGAGCAGGGCGGATCAGGGGTTTGGGGCGCCGCACCCTGTCACACTCAGGGCAGGGCCCGTGGCGGGGAGGGGGGGTGGGGGGGGGTTGGGGCGCCGCACCCTGTCACACACAGAGCCGCAGGGCAATCAGGGGGTTGGGGAGCTCCCCCCTATCAGGCACAGAGCAGGGCTGATCAGGGTGTTTGGGCGCTGCCCCCGTCACGCTGATCCCGGTGCCGGGAGGCCTCGCGACTCCGCTGATCCCGGTGCTGGGAGGCATATTACCCTTTTACTATATAGGTTAGAGGCCTGGTGCACGTGTGGGAGGTGGCTGGTTTGCCCTGAAGGGTGTCCTGGATCATGGTAGGGGTCCCCACTGGGTTGCCTGGCCAGCCTGGGTGAGGGGATGATGGCTGTTTGCAGCTGGTCACACACCCTTCAGGGTGGGGGTCCCCACTGGGGTGCCTGGCCACTCTTTGTGAGGGGCTGAGGGCTGTTTTCAGGCTGGGACTGAAGCTCCCAACTGCTCCTTTTTTTCTTTTTCTTTTTTTATTCTGGGCCACCTTTAGCTCTGAGGCTCCAGCTCTTAGGCCTCTGCTCCTGAAAGCAGGTATCTGGTTTGTTTTGGTTCTATAATCGAAACTCTGTATCAACTCCAGCTCTGAGATCCCAGCCTGCTGAAAGCTGGTTTCTGGGGTTTTGTTTAGCTTCTATATTTGTTACAATGTTTCTTAAACTGCAGGCTCAGAGGCCAGCAAGGCAGGCGGGGAACGTTGGAGTCCTCTGTCACTGAAGCAAGCAAGCCTCATGTTAGTTTCAAGCTGCCTGGCTGCCGGCCACCATCTTGGCTGGCAGTTAATTTGCATATCTCGCTGATTAGCCAATGGGAAGGGTAGCGGTCGTACACCAATTACCATGTTTCTCTTTTATTAGATAGGATTACAACAGCATTTGATGTTTTTTATAATTTAGCAATGGAAATGAAGCTCAATTGTCATTAAATGTATCTACTTAGAAATCTGTATATTATGGTTGCCACATTTCTGATGTATCTTTTATCTAGGTGGTAGTTTTCAGACTTTTTTTTTTTTTAAGCATCAGCATTCCCCTTTTCCCTAATAAACATAGCTAGGATAAGAGGAAGCTGTTCTGATTGTCTGAAAGAGGTGTGTGGGGGGTGGGGAGGGGGGGTGTCAATTGGGGAAAAAGGAGACATATGTAAAACTTTAGACAATAAAAAAAAGGAATAAAGACATATGTAATACATATGTAATAAAGTTTCATCTTTTTCTACTTGATGCACTTTAGTAATCATATGCCTATTAGTCTTAAAATAGTCTAATGATGGCTTTTTCTCCATTTGCCATATCATCATTGGGGTTGATTTTTTTTTATTACCTATATGCAATTTCAAGTCTAACCTCTGCCCACTTAAATTCTATTAATATTGAAAATTGTGTGTGATTAGCAAAAGTTACAAGTTGGCCCTGGCCAGTGTTGCTCAGTGGTTGGAGCGTCTGTCCCCCCCCCCCCCCCCCCCCCAGACCAAATGGTTGCAGGTTCGATACCTAGTCCAGGACAGGAACCTCGATCGCAGGTTCCCCAGCCCTGGTAGAAGCAAGTGCAGGGGCGAGTGTAGGAGGCAACCAATTGATGTGTCTCTTCACGTCGATGTTTCTCCCTCTCTCTCTTTCTCTCTGTCTCTCTCTTTCTCTCCCCTTCTCTTTCCCACTCTCTCTAGAGATCAATGGAAAAGACATCCTCAGGTGAGGATTAAATAAGAAAATTATAGGTTGGCAGCTCTATGGAAGGAAATCTGTATTTCTGCCGTGAATCAGCCCTCTGAGAGTCTAAATGCCAGCCACCCAGGCTGCTGGACTGTCTGGGAACATTCTTGAAGTGCAGAAAATAAGGCTTCCCATCGAATTACTTCCTTGCAGACAGTCAGGTGGAGGTTATACATTTGTGCTGGGGAGCCCTCAGCATTTGGACGTGGCCGTGTCGGCAGGACCTGATGATAGCTTACCTTGCAGGGAAGGAGAGTCGCTCCCAGATAGCCTCACGAGCGGCCTGGAGCAGGAAGTGGTGAAGCAGATCTTCCTGGTTTGGGAGGAGCCTGAGGTGGACCTCTCGCCCTGAGTCTGGAAGGTAAATTTGTTGTTACCTGTAACTTATGGTTCTGCTAGTTCATGCTATGCCAATCCAGACTTTCAGAGGTATCCCTCCTGCCAGCAAGAGAAGACAGATGACTTGGATGAAGATGGCTGTCAAGCCCTGGGTCATTTAGTCTTCCACACTTAAGAATATTCATTTTAAACAAAAGGGCATTATCTATAAAATTACCTTATTTCAACACATCGAGCACATACTATTCAGTGACTATTGTGCTCTTTTTTGTTGTTTTTTCTACTTTTTTTTTCTTAGAGTAAACCATATGGATTGGTTTAAGAGGGCCTAGCAGAACCACAAACTTACAGGCAAGAACAAATGTCACTTTCTGCTACTTTCTCCTATACCAATCCAGACTGTAGGGACCAGAACATAGTATCCCCGCTAAAGTCAACATGCACTTTATTTTTTAAGTGAGCATATTGATACTTTGTTTTCTTTAATGTGACTAAAAGTTATTTTCTCCAAACAATTGTTAAGGCTTTTTAAAAAAAATCAGTATGACATTGTCATATCTAGTTCAAAAAGGAGTCCTGTCTGCCAAATGTACTTAGCAATGTGCCAACATAAACCCCAGCTACTCAGCAATACCATGCCTCTTTCTTCTCAATGAAAAATAAACCCATTCCATAAGATTTGGCAGCCAAACACAGAGGGATGGATGAATACCCTACCTTAATTCAATACATTTAACTACATCTGTCGACTCTAATTGGTCCATCCTCACAGAATTGAATACATGGTCTTTGTGTTAATTTATCTTAGCTTAATCTGTGTTACTATCTTCCTCCCAGCCTCTCCTTTTCTGGTCATATCTGCTGGCAATAGGGATGGCCCTACAGTCTAGAGTGATACAGGGGGAGATAGCAGAACCCGAAGAGTCCAGTATTTCCGTTTTTTTAAAAAGCAGGAAGAGGTCATCATGACGGAGGTATTATTTTTTTTGCACAGCTCAGGGAGGTAGTTACATGCACCCTTCCAGAATCACACATAGTTGAGATAGGTCATTGTCTTCAAGTTTATTTGCTCCTTCAAGCAATAGCCATAAATTGATTCTGTGTTTGGTGCCAGACTTATCCTAGCTCAGTATCATTTGACATTTTCTTCCTCTCCTTCAGAAGTTCCATGTAAAGTATTGAGAGGATAGGGTTCGTGTACTGTTCTAGGCTAATCCTCCTGTTGGGTTAGCATCTGCCAATGTATGGGAGGCTTTGCATGGAAAGCATTGCCCCGTGTTCAGATTGGCTAGATCCTGTGACTCCTGGATGGCTTTGTGTTTACTCATCTTTGAGCCTTGAAGCTATTTTGTCTTTTCCTGATTTGCTCGTATTATCAGGTCTTTTATAATCTCACCTAATCATGATCAAGGTTCTGAATTATATTTCCTGGAGCTGATATCAAAGGCCATAGAGACTGTTTAGTATTATTAGCATTTATATTCCTGAATTCACTCATTTGATTTAATTTACCATTGCATACGCTCCAGATAATTGTAAATGGCCTCAAGTTATAAGGATTAAAATGTAGTGGAAATTGTAATTTAGGAACATATGTGAATTTTGGAAAATCCCTTCATGATAGTCGTTTAGTTGGTTTTCTGAATCCTCATTTTAACCTTTTGTTAAAGGTTAAAATAACCTTTTGTTAAAGGTTAAAATAACCTTTTGTTAAAGTAGTCTGGAGGCTACTGATTACGGGTTCTAACATTGAAAGTTTTCTTTTTGTTTACAGTAACTCCTGTATGAGAAATTTAGAAATAACAAATTATTTAACAAGTTACTATGATGGTATGCATCTTCAAAAACTCTTCAACTCCCACTTTTAAATAACTTTACCCAGTGCTTTTGCCACATGTCTGTTTATCAGGCTATATTTCTGTTCTATGAATTTAACTAAGTTGAAAATACAGATATTTAAGTTTTGTTTCTCCTTTGTTATTGGAAACCACATTGTTGATGGGAATTTTTTTCTTTCTGCTCTTTGGTGAGATCTTTTAAAATTAGAGATTAAACTAAAGTATATTTATTCAGTGCATATTAAAAATAATGAGTTTCTTAAGTCAACTTTATCCTGTGAAGTCCCTCAAGTTGTGATTCAGTTTTTAAAAAATTGCTGCTCAAGTCTTGTATTAAGACAGTATTGAATTTTGGTCGACATGGATCTATTCTAATACATGTGAATCCTCTTCATCTTGAGCTTGACCTTGTCACTGGATTTTTACAAGTAGAATTCTGTGAAAAGGGGAATAACAATTATATTTTTAAAGAAAAGTGAATGAATTAAATGGAATTTTTAGTTTAATATTTTTATTATTGATAGTAATGCTTAATTTTGAATGGTATGTTTTAGGTTTTATGTTAATAAGATGATAATTTAGTAATTTTTATATGACAGGCACCTATGGGGACCTGCTGGGGTGACATCTCAGAAAATGTGAGAGTAGAAGTTCCCAATACAGACTGCAGCCTGCCTACCAAAGTCTTCTGGATTGCTGGGATTGTAAAATTAGCAGGTGAAAAGCATGCATCTTGTTCTAGAAAATGCCGATTATGTGTGTAACTTTTAAGGAAACGTATTTGTAAATTTTGCAAATGTTGCCAAATAAATAAATATGGTATTAGGGCAGGGATTGGCAAACTTTTTCTGTTAAAAGCCAGACATAAGTATTTTCAGCTTCTTGGGCAAAACAATCTGTCACAACTATTCAACTCGACCATTGTAGCATGAAAACAGCTATAGCAATACACAAATGAATAGGCATGGCTGTGTTTCAGTAAAACTTTATAGCCACTGAATTTGGGTTTTATATGTCACCTATTATGAAATACTATTCTTTGTTGTTTTTTCAATCATTGAAAATGTAAAAACCATTCTTAGATGGCGAACTATAAAACATCAGGCCAGTGTGGCTCAGTTAGTTGAGCATCATCCCGTGCACCAAAAGGTTGTAGGTTTGACTCCAGGTCAGGGCACATGCCCAGGTTGTAGACTCGATCCCCTGGTGGGGGGTGTGCAGGAGGCAGCCAATTGATGTTCTCCTTTCACCTTGATGTTTATCTCTGACCCTCTCCCTTCCTCTTTCTCTCAAAATCATTAAAAATATATTTAAAAACAACAACAAATCAGACCAGATCTGTGAGCCATAATAGAATTTGCCAACCCCTGGAATAGGAAAATACTTTGAAAAGTAACACACAGCCGAAACCGGTTTGGCTCAGTGGATAGAGCCTCGGCCTGCTGACTGAAAGGTCCCAGGTTCGATTCCGGTCAGGGGCATGTGCCTGGGTTGCGGGCACATCCCCGGTGGGAGATGTGCAGGAGGTGGCTGGTCGATGTTTCTCTCTCTCATCGATATTTCTGACTCTCTATCTCTCTCCCTTCCTCTCTGTAAAAAATCAATAAAATATATTTTTTTTTTAAAAAAAAAAAAAAAAAGAAAAGAAAAGTAACACACAGTAGAGGTATTAAAAAAAAAAAAAAGTGATAAGAGTCACAATAGCAAAAGTAAACTAGTATTGATAATTTCATGTATCTTGAGTTCTTCCTTTTTCTTCATGTCCACTACTTTTGTGTACCCTGATCCTTTATTACCTTATTGCTCATGAAGTAAATGTATTAGGCATTTACTCTGTTAGACACTGTAGGCAGGTGATGTGCAAAAGTGTAAGACTTGGTTTTTTTCTGTGAGCTTACATCTGCCAAACGTTGGAAAAGTTTATGACAAGGTGCTCAGTGAGTGGTGGTGTCACAGGGCACTGTAGGGGAGGGATAGCCACTCAAATAAGAAACGTTACCCTTAGATTCCTGGAAGAGGTGTCTTATCCTGCTCTTTCTAGTCCTACCCAGAAATTCTCCCCCAGTCATCGATAGACCTAACTTACCTAAAAATGATCTTAATTCCATTTTTCCAAATTAAATGTCTTTAATGCACAAATGAATAGGCATTTCCCTATTTTTGTTGCTCTTCTTCAAGACCTTTCTGGCTTCTTTGTCCTTAAAGGGTGAAGATGGCCAGCATTTACAGCCATTTGAGTTGCACTGTACACCAATGACCAAATCTTTTGTTGCTCCCCAATATAAGTCATCTGTTCTAAAGAGATTAATCTTCCTCCGCCCTCATACAGTGTGCTCTCTGTCATCTCCGTGCCTTTGCTTACTCTCACAAGAATGTCCCATGTTTTGTACTTGGCGTATAACCCAATTCATTTCCTATCTTTTCCTTGAAATGCTTCCCCTGCTATGTAAGCATTCTCTAAATGCTACTCTTATCCTCTACACCATAATTTAAAGCAGCAATATATTGTTTCTGTCCTAGGTGTTTAAATCCGTTGCATTTAATATCCGAGAATTATTTCTACCTTCCGTCTCTGATTTTACATTTCTGTTTTATCGAATTGCCTCATAGATCTTATTCTAAGCCACTTTAGTGATGTTTTAGAAGTGAGCCTGGTGTTAATCATGAACTAGAGCTCAGCAACAGTTAGCAAACTTATGAATTATTCTGTGACTTACTGCATTTTAAAACTAAAGGTGTAATGCTATAAATTTTTATCATAGATATTAACATATAAAGGCTGACTAAATGTAGCTCCCGGCCTAAAATACAAGTTTATTTGGCCTCTTTTATTCTACTAAACACCTTAAATTAAACATTAATCTATTTCAACATAAGATTTTATTAAATCACAAATAGGTTATATCTTATACTTTCTGTTATTTCTATAAAATACATCTTCCTATTTGTTTAGTACATATAGTTTTTTGAGTGATTTCACAGACTTTCATCTGTGTTTATTGAATTTCTTTACTTAGCATTTTCAAGTCTTATTTCCAAATAAACAGGACAGAAAAATTTAGACTCTTGAAGTAGCTAAATCCAAATTATCCAAGAATAATTGGTCGCCTGTTGAGCTGAGTAAAATAATTTCTTTGAAATGTATTTTAACTGTGTTTCTCTGACTTGAAAAGATTTTATTAACTAACCATACACAGTCTTCTTTCTTTTATTTTCAAAACTACACAGCCTAATAGAACTTTCCCAACTCTGTTTTCACTGTGAATTTCTGTTTTAAAATGTAAGAAACCATGGGTAAAATTAAAATATATTCTAAGGAGGAAGCCAGGCTTTGAAAACAGTAAAACTAATTGTACTGTACAAATGGTTCTCAAAGTCTGATCCATACACCAGGGGCAGCAGCATCACTGGGGACTTGTTAGAAATGCACATTTTGAGACCGCCTGGGAATACCGGGTGCTGTAGGCTTGTCTACGGCCATACCACCCTGAACGCGCCCGATCTCGTCTGATCTCGGAAGCTAAGCAGGGTCGGGCCTGGTTAGTACTTGGATGGGAGAAATGCACATTCTCAGACTGACCCAAGATCTGCTAAATCAAAATCTCAGGGCTGGGGCCTAGCCATCTGTTCTCAACCCTGCAAGTGTTTCTGTGGCAGATACACACTAACGTTTTACAGCCATCACCAGCAGCTAGGTCCTATTTTATTTCATTGATTTTCTCCTTATGTGGTGATTAATTTGTTGGTTTCAGGTTACAATGCCCTTTTGAGATATGAAGGATTTGAAAACGACTCTGCTCTGGACTTCTGGTGCAATATCTGTAGCTCTGATATCCGTCCAGTTGGCTGGTGTGCAGCCAGTGGGAAGCCTCTTGTCCCTCCTAGAAGTAAGCAGTTTATTACCCTTACTGTGATATAAATGCACAGACTTAAATGCAGTTTCACTCATAGTAACATTAAGGTGATACAGAAATTAAGAATATATTTTTTGGTTTCAATTAACTTAATTGCTGGCAAGACATATTTGTTTTCTCTATTTTTGTTGCTCTTCAGGACCTTAATATTCTAAATTGCAAGGAAATTTGTTACTTTTTTTTTTAACAAATACTTTATGTAGCAATTCACTCTTCACTAAGGTGTAACTGGTTATTTCTTTTGTTTTAGCTATTCATCATAAGTATACGAACTGGAAAGCTTTTCTAGTGAAACGACTTACTGGTGCCAAAACACTTCCTCCCGACTTCTCACAAAAGGTAAAGATGGAATCTTAGAAAAGGACTGAAGTGTCAAATGAGAGCTCTGTAAAAAGGAGTAACTTTCAAGTTTTTAAGGAATTGTTTTAATTTAGTGAGCCAGAGCTGTAGTAAATATCATTATTTTTAATAGTGCAATAGTAAAATAATTTGTAGACTTCTGTCATGAATCCCAAAGAGTTTTTGTCTGCTTTTATTTCAAGGTTTCAGAAAGTATGCAGTATCCTTTCAAACCTTGCATGAGAGTAGAAGTGGTTGACAAGAGACATTTGTGTCGAACACGAGTAGCAGTGGTGGAAAGTGTAATTGGAGGACGATTAAGACTAGTGTATGAAGACAGTGAAGATAAAACAGATGACTTCTGGTGCCATATGCACAGCCCACTAATCCATCATATTGGCTGGTCTCGAAGCATAGGCCATCGATTCAAAAGATCTGGTAAGCACCTGTCATGAGAACTATTGACAGTGTCATTGAAGCTGAAGTCTGCTACCTGGTTATTTTTCTCTACAGAATAGTATAGGTCAAAGATAGCATTCTAGTTGTCTGGGCAGCTTATTCTACCGTAATCGAGAAGCTTCACACAGAATATTTGTGTCCTAATTCCTTCTTCCACTCATCTTCAATTAAAAAATAATGCACTTCTGGTCACAACTACATTTGTTTTCTTACATTTTTCTTATCCACCCCATTTGAAAGATCTAAACCTTTATCCTTTCTCTTTCCATTCAATTTTAATCAAAATAGCAGAATTACATGTGGTTAAACTTAATACTGAACACATTAAAACACACTTAACGTTATAATGCCCTCATTAGGGAATTATCAGCATTCTAATTGGCTGAGTGTACTTAATGGCACATGTACTCTGAAGAGAGAAAGACTATTAAAGGTTATTAATCATAAATGTAGAAGGCATATATTTTTGCCATGTTTTAGAGTATACATACCTTGTGAGTTTGAAACCTTCAAAGAAACGTGGTTTTTGGTCTTCTCACAAATGCTGACAGATTAGTATGTAACTTTTCCTTGTAGATATTACAAAGAAACAGGATGGACATTTTGATACACCACCACATTTATTTGCTAAGGTAAGAAGTTTTTATAAGAACCCTCATTTGTAAATTATGTTTAAAAGAGGGTTGTGGGGTTTTTTTCCTAAAATTATAGAAATCACAATTACATATGTTCGCTTAAAAGGATTAAGACCTTGTAATTCATAGGTGTCACAACTATTGATTATAATTATTTTTAAATTCTGTCTGTTTGCCTGAATTCTCTCTGTTCCCTAATGAAAGTCTGCATTAAAATATTAGGTAGGTAGGAGAAGGCATTTGGTATTTCCATCTGGTAAACCTTTTCAAATTGGTAACACTTTCATTATTAAAATGATAATATTTGTAACAGTGATGTGCTTTCCTGTAATTCTTTAGGTAAAAGAAGTGGACCAGAGTGGGGAATGGTTCAAGGAAGGAATGAAATTGGAAGCTATAGACCCATTAAATCTTTCCACAATATGTGTGGCAACCATTAGAAAGGTACAAGAATGGGTTTTAAAATACAGGAATGCAGTTATAAGAACTGTTTTGGGGTTTTTTTTGGTTTTTTTTAAATATATTTTTATTGATTTTTTACAGAGAGGAAGGGAGAGAGATAGAGAGTTAGAAACATCGATGAGAGAGAAACATCGATCAGCTGCCTCCTGCACATCCCCCATCGGGGATATGCCCGCAACCCAGGTACATGCCCCCGACCGGAATCGAACCCGGGACCCTTCAGTCCGCAGGCCGACGCTCTATCCACTGAGCCAAACCGGTTTCGGCAAGAACTGTTTTTAAAGTTACAGGAGAAGGAGGCCCCTAATAGAATTCTTTTTGACATAAAATGTGTGTGTGTGTGTCTTCACTGGGGAGACGAGACAGTTACGAGTATTTTAAAGTGACTTTGAATTCTCTTATCAGAGGTTCTCCTCTTGTCTAGCTTGTTAAGATTGTCCTCTTGAGTCGCTGCCTTTATTTGTTGAAGTATATCCTAAATTAGAGGAAAAATATTTAAGTTACTTCCTGGTCCAAACTAGTCCAACACAGAATTGTAACAAGGCCAAGTTTATCTTCAGTTTCCTGTGTTAACTTTTTGTGCCTTTTCCTTCCTTTTGGTAGGTAGTACTTTCTTTTTTTATTTTTTTTATTTTTTATTTTTCTTTTTTTCTGAAACTGCTTATAAGAAAAGATTTAAAAGAGTGGTTCTCAGTTCTCAGGCCTAAGAATCCCCTGGCAAGCATTTTTCACTTTTAAGAAATCTTTTATGTCATAGATTTTCCTTTCCTTTAGTATGTTACTTAAACTTAAAGGGTCATTTTTGTAATAGTGGTGTCTAGCCCTAACTGGTCTGGCTCAGTGGATAGAGCCTCGGCCCGCAGACTGAAGGGTTCTGGGTTCGATTTCGGTCAAGGGCATGTGCCTTGGTTGTGGGCTGGATCCCCAGTAGGGGGCGTGCAGGGGGCAGCTGATTGATGTTTCTAACTCTCTATCCCTCTGTAAAAATCAATGTTTTTTAAAAAATAATGGTGTCTAATTTCAAATACTTGGAATTCTTTTCATTTAAAAGGTGCTGGCTGACGGATTCCTAATGATTGGGATCGATGGCTCAGAAGCAGCAGATGGATCTGACTGGTTCTGTTATCATGCAACCTCCCCTTCTATTTTCCCTGTTGGTTTCTGTGAAATTAACATGATTGAACTTACTCCACCTAGAGGTACTTCATCCTAATACACATACTGGGTTTTCATTCTTGCTTTCCTTTTATGTGATATCTGTTTACAACATTTAACACAGCCCTAGGCTTCTTGCTGTGTGAATATCTATGTATATATTGCATATATGAATATATGCACACACCGTAAGAGCTGTGAGATGGTCTAAAATCAAAGCACTATATTCCAGGTAGCTTTAATAAATTGTTAGTATAGAATTTTTTCTGAGAATCCATATACTTTATAATATGAATTTGTATTCTCAAGCACTGTTGAAATGGTGATTAAGCTCAATAGGCTATTGCATACATTTAACTGGTTTTTTTAATAGATACTTTAGTGTTGAGGGGGCAAGTTTCCATTTTTAGAGTCATGTGGCTTTTTAAAAGAAGGTAGAACCTTAAATAGCTCTTGTGGCTTAACTAACAACTTCTCTGATTTTAACACCTGAGCCTATGGTTTTTCTTTTAAGAAAAGAAGGGGCGGGGTGGGGGGGAGACAAACCCAGATGAATAGCATTTGTTCAGTGAGTTTTCTTTCTTGTAAAGAAAAGAATGTCGCTGGAAGGTGTTAGATTCTGGACTCTTCTAAGCCTAGGGTTGAGAAAGCAGAAGTCTGTAGTTCCTGTGGTGTCAGAGGAAGGGAGAGTCGCGTTTGCGTTAGGATAAGTGGGTATACCAGGGTCTGTCTAGAAAAGAAGGAAAACCTTTATAACATGGAGGAGCTGTGAGACTCAGCAGTATCAGAGCGAGAATTATAACCTCAAACCTGAGCCTGTGCTGAATTGCTTGTTACCTGCTTTTAGTATTATGCTAATTTTAAATGAACTGCTACTTAAACCAATTGTGTCCCACAGGTTACACTAAACTTCCTTTTAAATGGTTTGACTACCTCAGGGAAACTGGCTCCATTGCAGCACCAGTAAAACTATTTAATAAGGTAAATTTCACTGATGGCATGATTATGTGGAATTGTACACAAAAATGTACATCATTATTGAGGAACTATCTTTGCTTTTATTAGAATTTCTTAGTGGACATTTATATATATATTTTTTTATTTTTGTTATTTTTTTCTTTCCTTTTTTTTTTGAGATTTATATTTTAAAAAATAGAGAGTAATAAAACAATATAAATACTTCCTTTACCTAGGAAGTGAAGCTTGTTTCCAAACAGGGTTTCATTTTTTAATCTGAGTAACATAAAAATGAATACGTGGCCTATCTAGTTCTTAAATGCTTCACCTTCACACGTTTCAATGACTAAAGAATTATTGGGGAATTTTTGGTTTAAATTACATTATGTGGTTATGTTGCTTTCTTTCTTTCCCTGTCATAGTGATACTGGAGTTATGCATTCGTCTTCTCACCAGTATTAATGTTTTGCTTCTCCATGTCAGGATGTTCCAAATCACGGATTTCGTGTCGGAATGAAGTTAGAAGCAGTAGATCTCATGGAGCCACGTTTAATATGTGTAGCCACAGTCACTCGAATCATTCATCGCCTCTTGAGGATACACTTTGATGGATGGGAAGAAGAATATGACCAGTGGGTAGACTGTGAGTCTCCTGACCTCTATCCTGTAGGGTGGTGTCAATTAACTGGATATCAACTACAGCCTCCCGCATCACAGTGTAAGTTGGTATACAGAAAGGTGTCCTTTTGTAAGTCAGCAGTTCTTCTGTGGACTGTCTCACAATGCTCATCTTGTGAGCTCACAGGACAAGAATATACCTATGTCTGATTGGTTGCCAGGTAAGATCTTAGGACTCAAAAACAGTATCACAGAATTAGAGCATGTGTACCATGGCCGTGCAAACCTCAATAGTGAGTTTCCTAATGACTATAGAAACACAATAGTAAGAGCACTTACCACATTAAAGTAGGCCTATTTTAATGAGTTTAAAATGATAGGCCAATAATTTACTGGAATATGGTAAGTGCTTATTGAACAGATAGTGGAATCTGTCTGGTATTGAGGTTTATGGTTTTATCAGAACAAGCACTCTTATTTTCAAAGCATCATGTAATTTTACAAGTATAACAGTTCTTGGTAAAGATAGTTCATTTAAGTTGTACCTATGGTTAGTGGTAAGCAATTATCTTGTACCAATTTTCCCTTTTATCTTTCAGCGACAAGAGAAAGCCAATCAGGTTCATCAAAACAGAAGAAAAAGGCTAAGTCCCAGCAGTACAAAGGACATAAGAAAAGTGGGTCGCCACATGGTGTTTATATACATTTCCTAAATTGTTAGCCAACTGGGGTCACGGTGTTTTTGCACAAAAAGTGATACCCCTTGTGAGAGCTGGTGACTGTGCGTTGTGTATTACACTTAAAGGTGCAGTATGCCATAAAAGGCAAACATTTGCAATAATGAGAACCACATATTTTAATTGACAGGAAAAATGATTATAACATATATGGTAAAGAATAGAATCTACAAATGATTCTTGAAATAATATGTTAACCTACTGGAAATTAATTTTAAAAAAACATTTTTATTTAAAAATTTTAATAGCAGATGCTTGATGCTTATAAATAGACTTGGAGCCTAATAAACCCAAAACTCTTATAAAACTAAACTCTAGAACAGTACTTATAAGAAATTCAAGTGGATGGCTAGCAAAGTCAAACTTAAGAAAATTTTTTTAAATCTGCTTTTTCTATTTTACCTTACAATGAATGGTTACTGGGGTTAATAGCCAAATATATTGATAGCTCTGATTCTTTTTCTTTTTTTTTTTTTTACTGATTTTATTACAGAGAGGAAGGGAGAGGGATAAAGAGTTAGAAACATCGATGAGAGAGAAACATCGATCAGCTGCCTCCTGCACACCCCTTACTGGGGTTTTGCCTGCAACCAAGGTACATGCCCTTGACCGGAATCGAACCTAGGACCCTTCACTCCACAGACCGATGCTTTATCAGCCGGTCAGGGCTAGCGCTGATGCTTTTAAAATCTTTTTTCTCCACCATAGAGAGCCACAGATTCTCTTCCTGAAGTTGGTCATGGAATATTTCATTCTAAGATACAATTTTTTTTATGGAAAGATATTTTTAAAAGTAAAAAGTACATTTGAAGGTTAAGACTAAGTCAGTTTTTTCCCAACTGACTTGCCGTAACTTCAAATAAGTGCTAATCTGTCTCAGCAACCAGGAGACTGAAGAAGCATTAAAAAAATAAATAAATATGTCCTAACCTTCCCGGTCATAGTTGTTGGTTTATAATTCTTCCTGTGGGAACTTGAAAACTTCTACCAACCACTGCACTGGTGCTTTGGTTTCCTTCCAGCACAGAACCCAGACCCGCCTCACAGGAGTGAGAACTTCTAGGCCTGTCTCTTACCCTCTCTTCTGTATTGGAGGCATGGGTTTCCCAGCGGCCCCGAGTTATTTTGCCCACTAGCTGCTTGCCGTTTGATACTCAGACTGCGAGAGCGTTGCCAGACCAGGCCGGCCAAAGTGATTTCCCATTTATCTGGAAATGACGAGGGAGAATTCACCGGGAACTTGGGCAGTGGACCAGCCGTGGTGGATGTGAGCACTAAGCTTTCTGTACGGTTGACGAGCGTGGGCTGCTTGAGCTGTCTTTTCTCTTTCTATTGGACAAGACTTTGAGATTCCAGAAATTTCTTTCCAAGATGTTGAATGTCAGAATGTTTTTTATCACTCAGTGGTTATGAGACGATATTTTTCACTACTAGTTTCTGACTATTGTATACGCAATTCACACGCCTCTCTAGTGTGGCACTTGGAGGGTTTGTTTCTGGCTTATGGAGCCTAATGTGGTAGGAACATAGGAAGAAATATGAAGTGATAATATCAGTACCCCAGTTTTTAGTGACATTTAACATTATCAGATTGCTGGATTAGCTGGGAAAAAAGAATTGAGCTATAAATGTATGTGTTCTTTAACCTTTTAATTGCTCATGTTATGGCATGATCTCTGATGTCTTTTTTTTCCTATCTAATGTCTTTAAATTGTCCTTTGGACGTAGAAGGGAAGAACTATGGTCTCAGATTCTCTTATTAGTAAACCCGTGGGGCCAGATGTGTTTTGGAATTCAGAATTCTTTGGATTTTAGAAAAGTATAGTGTGCGTAGTATACACTAATGTAGCACCCATTGCAGACTCTGGAGCATTTTATGAAGCAGAATATATATAAATATTTACATTAAATGGGCCAAATAAAGATTATAAAGAGGATCACCACATGAGGTCTGATTTTGTTTCCAAAGTTTTATAGAAACTTGGAATTTTGGAATTGAGGATAAGGAATTGTGCCACATGAATGAAGAAGAAGCAGTCTTCATTATAAGGGAACTATTTGCTCCTTTTGTTTTTTTATATTAGTCAGCAAAGTATTTGTTAGAAATTTTCCCCATAAAACTTTACTTACCAAATAAGAAAGAATTTGGGGTCCAGGAACCTAAGTCACCCATTGCATTCAGATTTATATCAATAGCAGATAGGCCACAAAACCTTTCATTTGTTGGAACTTTGCCCACAGATTATTATGTTCTGGCTCTGTTGTTTTCTTACAACTATTTGGTCTTTGTGTATCCAGAATCATCCATCAGTGTATTGGTTGGTAGTGCTTATGTCTTACAGAAATAGACAGTTGCTTGGCTTCGTTATTCTAGCTTGTTTTGTAATGAGCTGTGTTCATGCTATAAAAGGATAACTGGTAACCAGTGCTTTGGAAAATAAGTCATACTCTGCCAAGAGAGTCCTGTAGACTGTTGTGTGCATGTGCTCCGTTCAGTCTGAAAAGCCTTTTTTCCCTCAAGGTTTAGTCATTTAAGAGCCAGAAAACCAGCACTGTTTCTATGTCATCTTCAGGGGCTAGTAGTAGTAGTAGAGTTGGAGATTGTCCTGGCATTTTCACCTCTAGGTGTGTAGTGTATTAGGAAAAGTCTAAATGATGGCTGTACATGAGTTCAGTTTGGCAATTGAGGTGAATGTGTGCTCACTAATAGCTTAGTCTCCAGATCATTTTACATAGGAATACAGTCTGACTTAGATTTATCTTTTAGTCTTGATTTTGTGAAGCATAATTTCTGATTGCCCTCGCCTGGGTCATTTGTATACTCTGAAGAAAACAAATACAATTTATATTCACAGGTATATGTAAGTATTCTTCAGCTTTCATCCTGACTAATGAAGTATGCTTGGTTCAGTATTTGCAAAGTTTACAATATCTTCTTTTTTATTAATTAAAACATTGTATAAATTTTTGAAGGCTTATGTTTCCTTATGAAACTATAACCAAAGGATATTTCAAAAAAAAATTAGATTGCTTAAGAACTTGCAGGTAACATGCTTTAAATTTTAGAACTGCTCTTCAGAATAAGAAATACAAGTGTTTTCCACACTTGTATTGTACACAAACAATAGCGTGGTGAAGGCCTGGGTCTGGGGTCAGGGCGGGCTAGAAGGGGTGAATGGGGGTAGAAGGGAGAGAATGTGTAATACTTTCAACAATAAAGATGTTAAAAATAATTTTAAAAGGGCGCTATTGCAAGTAATCCCTTACTGGGGTGCTGTTCTCAGATTGCCCACAAGAGGGCACTATTTCAACTAATCCCTAACTATGGTGTTGTTCTCAAAATGTCCACAAGAGGGCGACAAGAAATAATCGTGTTTTCTAAAATTGCGTATTATAAACCAAAAGTTAGGGGAGCACATATCATATCAGTAAAACCCTGCCATCCAGATAATATATTAAACTGTTTCTCTCCGAAGGTCGGTGTTTGGGCATATATAGGCAGTGAAATGCTACCCCATGAAAACAATTGAAAACTTAATAAGTTTTTATTGATTTTATTTTTTAATATATTTTTATTTCAGAGAGGAAGGGCGAGGGAGGGAGAGAGAGAGATAGAAACATCTATGATGAGAGAGAATCATTGATCAGCTGCCTCCTGCACGCCCTCTACTGGGGTTGGAGCCCACAACCTAGGCATGTGCCCTTGACTGGAACTGAACCCAGGACCCTTCAGTCCACAGGCCAACACTCTATCCACTGAGCCAAACCAGCTAGAGCAATTTTTATTGATTTTAGAAAGAGGGAGGGAGAGATAGAAACATTGATGAGAGAGAAACGTCAACATCAGTCAGCTGCCTTTTGTGCACCCCTGGCTGGGGATCCAGCCCACACCCTGGCATGTTCCCTGACCAGGAATCCAACCTGTGACCTCCTGTGCATGGGTCAACACACTCAGCCACTGAGCCATGCTAGTCGGGCTTATAAAACTTTGTTTATTGATTTTTAGAGAGGAAAGGAGAAAGAGAAACAAACATCAATTTCTTGTTCCACTTATTTATGCATTCATTGGTTGATTCCTGTATGTGCCCTGACCGGGGATCAAACCCACAAACTTGGTATATCGGAACTACAACACTAACCAACTGAGCTACTCAGCCAGGCTAAACCCTCTCTCTCTTGCATAGAATTTTCAACTCCTCTCAAGCTAACAGTTTTGTGAAGGAAATTAGCCAGCCATTTTCCATACTAGTAATGCTCTCTCTAGTTCATTTTGCTTTCTTTTGTTTTAAATTTATTTGAGAGTCAGGAACCAGGATCACCAGACTCTCAAAGTCTAGATATACCCTCTCCCATTATCTACCCCCAACACACACACACTCCTTGTTTTTAGAAATAAAAATCTTGCATAGTTCTCTTTTCAGAGTATCTTATGCAGCAAGACTTTTCCTAGTTATATAATGCACTTTTCTTGCCCGGCGTGTAAGTAAAAGCTTACTTTAGTTTGACTTGATATTTAGAGAGGAAGATGCCAATTGGGAAGAAGCCTGTCAGTTTGTCGAGCCTGCCCATGACAGGTGGGGTGCGGAGGAGCTTCTCTGGTGACGAAGAGTTGACTCCTCCTCCATATCGAACCCTGCCAGCACAGACAGCCCTGGAGGCCTTCCCACCTCCCAGCACTAGCCAAGAGTTCAGTCCCAGCCTCAAAACAGGTAACTAGTGGCCTCACACCTCAGGTACTGCAGAGGGCCAGGTCTGGGCAGGGTGGTGGGAGACGAGGTCTGGCATGCCAGGTGCGGACTCATTAAGTTTTTCATTTCTTTCCACTGAAAACTTCATTTTCACTAGTCCTCCTCGATAGTCACTTCACTCCTAGTGAAAGATGAGTCATCAGGGAAAGAAGGTTTTTTATCTTGTTATAAACCATTTCTGAGCTTTAAATTAGGGTAAAGTTATACTTTCAGTTTATGGAATTGTTAGCCAACTTGGATTAGTTCATGGTTTCATTGAAATAGTTGAACATTTGCCTTACAGAGTTCCATTTGACTTGACGGGGGCTGGGGGGAGAAATGTGCCATTAGGGATCTATCTGATTAATCAAATCCAAAGGTGAGGCTTTGATCATAGCATTCCATAGCATCTCATTCATTAGAAAGGATGTATTTTGTGTTTCAGTATAATCTTGGTTCTGGTGATAACATTTACCACAATCTTTAGTTGAAGTAACATGGACTTGGAAATACAGAACCCGGCTAATTTTGGTGTTGAATTTTAGTGAAATTTGTTTCCATAATTTCATGTTTACTTACGTATAATGATTGAGTTGTATTTCATTTGAGTTTAATTGGTTAGGCCGAGTTGGTATGTTGTTAGGAAGACTACAGAAGGTTTTGCACTCCGACAGACTGCATTTGCATGGGATGAACTATAGTGGATGTGAGCACAGGTCAGATGGCTGAGAACCACAGCTGTGTCCGCCTTGGCATACATATCTTCTGCCACATCCTAACTGTTGCTTTAAACCAGGTGGTTTTACCTGACCCGCATTGTTTAAAACGCCTTTTGTACATTGAAAACTAAGGTGGGACTGATACCTGCTTTCTTCTCATTCCTCTGTTTGCTAATTTATTTATTTGATTGGTTGGTTGGTAATATTTTTGCACCTCAAGTTATCAGCCTTTTTTTTTTTTTTTTTTTTTTTTGCCATTTTAATAAAGATGTGTTCTTTAGTTTTTGCCTAACGGTGTTATTAGGTCATCTTGATCCTTCCCAGTCTGTTTTCTCTGAAGTCCTTATAGCGAGAGGAAATTACACACACATATGTGTACATATGTAATAGATTAGGACTGCAAACCCAAGTTTATCTGCTCTTTAACGGAAGAAACTTCAAAGTCTATCTAAAGAACATTACCGTTTTCTTTCTTGTTTGTCTCTTTAATTGTATCTTTTTGTACTTGTTACATATGAAATCGTCTTCTTCAACGTATGTAATTAACTATAGATATTGTGAGCTCTGGATGTATTTGAATTTTTATTGGACTTTAATTGTATTGTCTTTAGGAATTAGACTGATTTTGAAAATGGGCGTCACGTTTTGTGAGCGGTGACTGGTTCGTGTAAAATGAAACGACTTCTGGGATTGGCAAAACCCAGGAACTAGCTAGATGCCTGTGGTGGGAACTCAGGCCTCAGTGGTTTCCTTCTCCCACCAGTGTCTGCAGTGTCCTCTGAGCAGGGGCACGTCTGTGGGACCCACGTGGTCTTACTCTGGCGAAACAGGACTACGATGTCTGAACTGTGTCAGAGCTGCGGTTGATTAGCTGTTGAGTTTATTATATTTACGGGCTTCTTGCTAGGAAAATGTGATTCCCATTAGTGTGTCTCCTGAAATGTTAATGACTAGAGTCAGCAAAGTGACTCCTTTTAAAAATAGAGCTAAGGAAAAGTGCATTTGTGTAGAAAGTGAAATGTAGCCACAGGATCTATTTTATTTCATCCATCCTTCATTGAGAATAAGACCTGGAAAGGAGAAATTATTAGTGTGAAGATACCAGGCAGGCTTTATTTTAGGTTCCATTAAAACAAAACCTGCATTAGAACATTCCACATCTGAGTGAATGTTTCACCTTTATCTTGAGTTAACTTTTTTTTAAGCATATTGTTTCCATATTTTAACATGAGTAGAAGCATAATCCAGAAATTTGGTGTTAATAATAAATGCACATAGTTTCAGGATGTGCTTTAGAATCTCAATTTACCTTTCTTGCATTTAAAAAATCAACATCGGTTTGAATGGAACATGTTTGGTCTTGAAGCACGTTAATTCTTTTTCATTCATTTAGCCATCTGATCATCATATAACAAGATACTGTTTTAATCAACCTTTTATTGTGGGTACTGCACCTTTAATGAAACTTGGGTTTTTTGGTTTTTTTTTTTTCTTTTTGTGTGTTTATTTTCATGGTATTGTTCAGATGTCCTTAACAATTAATGCATGTTGGTTAGATTTAAAGGATATATACTTGCTGTTCTTCATAAAAGCATTTTTATTAAGTACTTTTTTAAAGAAAGGAAAACTGCATAGTCTTGTTTGCTTTACCTTTCAACAGTCTGATTGGTATTTGTTTTGCTATTATTAGGGTATAGTATATTCACTTTTCTGTCTTTGGGCTATTGAGTTTTTTTAACATCATTACCAAAACAAGTAACAAAGTAAAATAAGATGAATTGGCATCTCTGTAACAATTATTCTTTTAATTATTAAATAAGATATCAAAGACCATTATTTTTGAAACTAATCTTTTGTAACTAAAATCAAGACATGGTATTTTTCTATGCATACACTATTTACTCCTCTGTGAAAACTTAGTTGGCTTACTACTCATCTAAATAGAGCCCTCATTCTCCTCATAAATCAACTGTTTTTTCTGTGTAAGCAGTTCCCACTTGACATTCTATATATACACATCCCCTCCAATTGTGATGAAAAGATCCATAATGGAGGATACAGAGCACTTTTTTCCTTTTCTGTGAGCCTGTGCCTGCAGAAAGCAAGCAGGTTTCCTCCGTGAGCCAGACATGGTGACACGGGTGTGGGAGCCCTGTGCTGCCAGTGCTGCCAAGATAGCAGCAGCCAGCCGCCCCCACTGCACAGAGCCCTCCCCAGTGCTGGTCTCATGTTGCCAGAGTTTTGTGTGAAATCTCTTGGTTTCAAAATAATCAAATTTAAAATGAACCAAGGGACACAGGTAAGATGGGGAAAGCACAGTTTGTTGCCTCTGATTTAGCAGATCTGGGCGAAGAAACTTAGCATTGCTCACCATGGATTAGGTTCCAGTGAGTATGCTATACAAGATCACCTGTTCTTGAAATTCTATGAAACTTGACCAACTCAATTTTGGTTCAACAATAACTTTTTAAGAAACCTGAACACAACTCTTGAAGGTTGGCTGTTATTAAGACTTATTTTTAACACCTAGCTGAGATCTTTTTTTCTTTTTAGAGAGAGGAAGGGAAAGAGAGAGACATCATCTGGCCTGCCTCCCATACGAACCCTAACTGGGAATCGAATCCCCAACCTGGGTGTGTGCCCTGACCAGGAACTGAACCTTCACCTTTTGACGTGTGGGACGATGCTTCAGCCAGCTGAGCCACCTGGCCAGGACTTGGGGTCATTTTTATTTAAAAAGTGGGAAAGTGATTTTTGGAAGGAATGAGTTCTGTAGGAAGTAGGGGTAGCTCTCAGGGAAAGGAATTAGAACAGTCGGAAGTTACTGAGTAATTATGCCAAGGGACAGCCATTTAACTTGAGGGGCTTATAAAAAGAGTTAGCAAAATCCCATAATTAAACAGCTAATTTTTGCTTAAGACCAGTGCTGGGCCCTGACTGGTGTGGCTCAGTTGGATGGCATCGGCACGTGTACCAAAAGCTTGCTGGTTCATTCCCAGTCTGGGCACATAAAAAATATTTTAATGACCCAGGACTGGGTCCGTAAAAAATGTTTTTATTTAAAAAAAAGACCATGCCCTAACCGGTTTGGCTCAGTGGATAGAGCATTGGCCTGCGGACTCAAGGGCCCCAGGTTTGATTCCGGTCAAGGGCATGTACCTTGGTTGCCGGAACATCCCCAGTGGAGGGGGTGCAGGAGGCAGCTGATCGATGTTTCTCTCTCATCAATGTTTCTAACTCTCTATCCCTCTCCCTTCCTCTCTGTAAAAAAAAGACCAGTGCTGGACCCAGCAAGGAAAATTTTTTTTGTCTTCATCCTTGCCCATGTAATAGAGCCTTTCTGTCACTAGAATTTCTGACTAGCATGATTTGAGTGGCTATCCAGAAATCTAAACTCCACTGAAAATATTGGAAACTGAAAAATAATTCTCCATAAAAATAAAGACCAATTAGAACGTGACCTATTTGTAAATTGAGGACTGCCTATACAGTTGGTTATTTTGTTTTTGGTTTGTTTTTCATTAAAAAGCAAATCATCAGATGAGAACTCAGGCAGTACTGCCATTAAGTGAGCCCATTGGTAATGTTAGCCATTTTGCACCAATTATTTTCAAATTGCCGATGTCAATAAATTTTTTATTTTACCTAACAATCAGTTTATTTTATTAGTATGTTATTTATATACTTTATATTCTATTTATATTATAGGTAATACTTTGTATTTGTATATCAGATTTATATCTCTTTTCCACCGGGAGTCTTTTTAATAAAGGTACTCCTTGGAGTTAATAAGATTATATTAAAGTCATATTTATTGTGGTGTTAGTTTTTAAAGATAGCTCAGGACCATGCAAGATAATAGAGCATTGTTTGTATAGACATTGACATAAAAGTGAATACTTAACCATAAGAAAAATTTTAATTATTCTAGTCAAATTAGGGATCTCTCTTATCTTGACTATTTTGTTGAAGATATCTATTGTTGCGGTGTCCACTATGCAGTATTCTATTTTGGAACTTTCCTTAACTGCTAATATATTTTGAAAATTAAAATGTTTGTACTTCACCGTAAAGCTGGTGGAACCTGAAGATTAAAAGCAGTCTGAATATTCCAGAAAGGCTTAGTGACATCCCGTACCTTGGTCTCTCTCACGCAGTGACTACATTGCAGCTGAAGGAGGAGTTGATAGATGGAGAGGACTACAGTTTCCTGCAAGGAGCATCTGACCCGGAAAGCAATGGCTCTGCCAACTTCTACATCAAGCAAGAGCCCTGAGGGGGCTCAGGAACGGAGGGTGGGAGGGAAGTTTCCACGGGACTGATTTGTAGTCCACCCAGCTATACGCGGGGCTGTTCTACTGGGACATTTTGCTAAACAGAAAATTTCAGTTCCGGATTTTTCAGGTGGGTGGGGAAACTATTTTAGTCGTGGGGGGAAATTTTTCAATTTATAAAGATGAACAATTTTTGTGTTGTATTTGAAGATTTTGAAAGAATTTTGTAATATTTTACACGTTTGGATTTATGTGCATTGTTAACAAGAACTGAAATTCTAACTTTTTTGGTAAGATAAAAGTTTAGGTAGCAGGACTGAAAGAAATGATTTAAGAAGGATATAGTTGTAAATGCAAGTGAACTGTCAATACAAATGAACCTTTTTGGTACCTGTTGGGAGATTTGGGGATTTTAGAAGTTCGGCCAGTCACATCTCCAGCTTCCTTTGCTGCAGAAATATGCAACTGAACCCCTCCTGGAGGGGTTGTCACCAAATGGATCATGGAAGGGTGATTAATTCTGCTTGACTGCATTTTTATTGCAGGCCATTTTAAATGTTTGTACAGAAATGTTTTTCATTCTGTGAACATTTATTTGGAGTTCTATATGAAACTGGAAGAACTCTGGATACTTTTCTATGTTCTCCTTTAATTAAAAAATGATAAAAATGATCCTAACACTAAAGTGTTAAACTGGAATGGTTGACCAGATATACAGGATGTCATTCTACAAGTTGAGGGGTAGGGAAAAAAGCAATATTGTTCTAAGTTTATTTTATTTTCCTTACTAAAAACTACCCCACAAAAGGGATTTTGATTAGTTCTCTGCCACTTCCCTCCATCTGTGAGATAATACTTGGTATAACCACACCCCAAAACAGATGTTCTGTATTACCAGGAGAATCAAATTCAAAGTTGTTTAAAGCCAAAATAAGTTTGGATTTCAAAATCATTCCAGCTCTGCTTTTAACTATCCTGGATTTGTTAGAAAACTAATTTGAAAGAGAATTTAATTTTCTTAAAATTCCATATATATCTATATAGTATGAGCTGTCTTTACTTGTGTTCAGAATTAGTTTTAACAATAATAACTGATTTGGACCATTTTGAACATTCCCTATTTTAAAATTCGTATGGCTTCCTTTCAAAAAAGGATCTAAGGGTAAATTGGTGAAAGGTTTGCTCTCTGCATTTTCTAATGTTGAGTTGTGACTGAATGAGAGAGCTCTAGCGTTTACCAGTGAGGTTCATAAACTAAACTCTCAGGAATTATTGCATCTGTTCTAGAAGTGCTTCTGGGTCTTAGCCTGGCCTCTTCAGAGTGGTGATAATGACCATCTCCTCTGGAATATAGGTAGGGCTAATTAGAAATTAATCAAAATGATTAAACTCTACAGTCCTTCAACCTATGGAATGCTTTAAAAAATGTTAATGGAAAGCCCCAGGAGACATTTAGGTAAGATTTTTGTTTGAATTTTAAAATGCATAGAACATTAAAAACCAGCAATTTATTTTCTAAAATAATGCTCTACTTTTGGGAATAATAGCATTGGTAATACGCACAGGTTTACCTCATTCTATGCAAGAGGGGTTTAACATAAGGTTTTGTAGTTGCTACTGGAAGTAAAATTTGTTGCTTTATTAATGTAAGAATGTATGGAATCGCATGTCAACATTTCTTAATACTGACTCTTTAGGGGCGTAAATGCAGATCATGTCAACGCCAAGTTGATCCTCATGTGTCAAATATATGTGAAATTCCGCTGTTAGATTACTGGATGTTTATCTTAAACAACATTACTGAGAGGGACCTACTGTAAATGTGACATCCTCACACTTCCCAAATCTTTAACTTTTGAGGATCTTCCCGTAAACTTAACGCCTAGAAGACTTCCAAAGCAGGAGTTACAACCATCTTCATCCTCAGACTCAGTGAATTAAACCCAGGACTCTGATTTCATGAGATGGGCACGAGAAGCCTGTTGGATGGCTTGCTCTTCCAGTACCTTGGGCTCAGAGGCTCAGTAGGGAACTGAGTTAGTCAGGAGGGATTTGATTTGGAGCCTGGTAATTAGTTCTGTGAAATGCTCGTTTGTTTATAAGCTTCCGGTTCTAGAGCAAAGCCAGGCTCCGAGCGCTTTTTAATTTCCCGCCTGTTCGTGAAGGTGGTTCTTGTCTTGATCCCATGGCCACAGTTAAAGGTTGGTAGGACTTCCTACGTCTCAATACAGTCTGAAGCCCTCTTTGTTGTTGAGACTCTTTAACTCCTGCTGCCAGTGAGCAGAAAGTAAGTTCATGCAGAGGAGATTTCTGTATCAGCCATAACTCCAGTTGTACAACTCGGCCCCATTATCTTTTACGGTTCAAAATGTACTGCTGACCTTGGGTTTGTTTTTGTTTTTTTCCCTGTTAGGATTATTTGGGGCTTTTGGTAGTTTAAATTCTTTAACCTTTTCTTTGCTGTGTATGAAGAAAGCTAAAGCTGTTATCAACTTCTTTTTCTACGGATACTAACACGGGTTTTCAGTGTTTGTTTGTTGTTATTATTAATTTTGCGTGATGTGAATACCCTCTCCCATCAATATTTGTATTATGGTGCTATATATTTGGTAATGATCCTTTACTATTGGGAAGGGATTTTAAAAATACTGTGATTAAACTGGGTTTCTTCCTTTGATTTTCATATTTTAAATAAAGCCACAGTCATTTATACAAAAGAAAAGCGTCTGTCCCTGGGCAAGTCTTTGGAGGACAGAGGTCAAAGTAAACTGCATAAGGTTTTTACATCATTTCTGTATGTATTTGATATATAGACCAATATCTGTACAGATTTAATCTTTTATTTTCTTGGTAACTTGTGATCATTGAGAAAGTATTTGAAACTTTCTCAGGAAGTGTATATAATGGCGTGAAAAATTCTTCGGAGAAATTTATGTTCCTTTCATTTTTACCAAATTGCAAATTTCCAGCATGAATGTGAAAGCATTAAAATTATAACTTTGTGTACAAGATGAAAATAATTCACTAAATTTGCCCTTTTTTACACAAAATAAACAATGTTAAACTTAAGTTGTATTTGAGCAATTCTTTAATACTCTTTGGTCTTTGAGAGTTTTTTTTCTTTATTAAAAATATTGAGTGCCTTCTGTAAGCAATCAGAGGCCCCTGTGAAAGTCAGACCAGCTTCTTCCTCACGGCCCCGGCAGTTGAGTGAGGTGAAGGAAGTCCATGAGTGAGAGAGAATGTACTCCTGGCCGACAATGAAGGAAGAACACGGGTGGATATATGGACAAGGATGCATCCGACCACAGCGGAAGCAGAGGTGAGTGTGGACCACTTAGGGATTTACTGTATTCATTTGTGTGTGTTTTTTTTTTTGTTTTTAATGTTTAACATCTTAATACAGATCAGGGAGTCTGGTTCATTTCAGCTCCTTCACTGCCAAACCTGGGGGCAGGGACTACTTCAGTTTCTTGCCTTCTCTTTGTGATGACCAAGGTTATAAAAGTATCTGCAGCTTCAGACTTTAAATTTCACATTATCTTTCTTTTTCTTGATCTTGACATATTCGGCATCCTTTCACCTGGCTGTGAGCAGGAAGTTCCTGATTGCCTCGATTTTGCAATGCCTGTCTCCAAGGTGCGGAGAACGCAAGACAGGCACCTCAGATGACCCCCCTGCTCCCTGGGTACCATCCAAGAGGCCAGAGAGGAATTACATAACATTAGCTGGCACGTGGTGGTTCAGGGGTGACTTGCTTGCTAGGGGGCTTTTGTTTCAAGCTCTGTTAACCGCTTAAGCAAAGTTCATAGGATGTAAATAAATTGTCCCAGCCAGCTGGCGCTGTTTACATCGAGAGAGAATACAAGGACCTCTTCCTTACCAACGACTGACTCTTTGGAAAATTAATCAACTTCTGCAAAAGCAGTTTGTAGAGGATTTTCTGGATGTAAGATAGTAATGAGATGGCTTGGGTCTCTTTCAGAGTTTATTTAATCACACTTTAGAAAAATAGAAGGCATTCCAAGAAAACCGATGCGGAACCTAATTTCTGCCGTTTCCTACCTTAAATGGTTTGAACAGTTGCCCTAGAAAGTTGGAATTCCCAGATTGGGACACATTTACTATCCCACAAGCTTTGATATATATGTTCTTTCAGTTTTTATATGTATATATTCTTTAAACCATTATAGCCTCTTGGGGAACTATTTTCCTGATGTGCTTTATGCCCAGGATTGTGTTTTAAGAGCATCCAGTGCTTCCCCCTAACAAGTCAATGTTGAGCTTTGTGTTATTTATCCAGCCCCTGGGATTGGGAGAACAGTGACTCTATTTCCTCTCTATAGACTGTTACTGAGGCTGGAGTAACGCTTGTGGGCCTATTAAAAGTGTCTGGCCTCTCAAGCAGGCAAAAATAAGGATTGCCTACTGCCAACAAATACATGAGAGTGTAAAAAAAGTAATTATTTTAAATACAGGGGTGGGTGACAGGTTTACAGTTGTAAGTACATGAAACAGTTTATTATTCATTATTGTATTTTCCATCTGAAGAACTGTAAGCCTACTTTTGCCCACCCATAGTGCATTTACTGTATTCAAACGAAAGCTTTCTGGAAAACATGCATGAGTGGTCCACTTCACACACCAGCTGGTATATAGGATTATGTCCCAAACCCAACCTTCCTCCCAAAGCAGTACTTTTTTTAATTTTATTTTTCAGTTACAGTTTACATTCAATTTTTTTCATTGACTCTAGACAGGGAGAAAGAGAAACAGGATGTGAGAGAGACATCGATAGGCCACCTCCCCCGACACGCCCAGACCAGGATCGAACCTGCAACCCAGGTATGTGCCCTGACCAGGAATCAAACGCACAACCTTCCATTGCATGGGATGATGCTCCAACCAACCCAGCCACACAGGCCAGGACTACATTCAGTATTCTGTCTTGGTTTTTAGTGTACAGCTTAGTGGTTAGGCAGTAATGTACTTTACAGAGTGGTCTGCCCAGTGTTTCCAGCACACCCACCTGGCACCATACCTAGTTATTGTTGACTATATTCCCTCAGAGGCAGGACTTGCAATCTCGCCAGTCTACCCTTTCTTGCACTTCTACCAGAATGAAGGCCTAGCATCCACTCCTTTCTCAGCTCTCACCACTGCAAATTTGACTTCACTTAACCCTGCAAACTCGGGACTTGCTCATGTCACGTAAAGGCAGTAAAGCACAGTGGCCAAGAACATGGAATCGGAAGCCAGCTGCTCGGATTGGAGTCTGACACCTTCCCTTCTTAGTCGCGTAAGGTGTCTCAGTTGTAAAATGGGGACCTTAGTACCAACCTCCTGAGAGTTGTAAAGATTAAAATGAATTCATGCGTCAAGTTCTTAGAACAGCCCTGGCCCAGAGTAAGCTTGCACTTAATTACTGCTTTGGATCCAAGTACCTCCGCAGTGTGCGTGAGAATCACCGGGGAGCACACATAAAGTGCGGATCCCCAGCCCCCCCCCCCCCCGAATATGGAACCTTAACCATCAAACATCACCACTTAATGTGATGAAAGCATGTACCATATATGAACACGAGATTAAATTTTAAATGGAATAATTTAGAAAATGTTAAACTTCTGACATTTTTTTACACCAAGCTGTCAGTGTATTTGCCATTGTGTGTAGCAGTATGCAGTAAAAGTAACACTCAAGTCGAAAAACAAAAAGTAAAGAAAAACCAAATAAAGGGGGGCGGGGGGGGGGGGAGTGTAACACTGAGTCTTTCATAGGGAAGTGGCATTTAGCTTTCACCAGTTTCCTAACAGAACAGTTATTCATAGACCCATGTATTTCTATAATCTCCCATTTTTAAGCCCGACTCCGGGTGATCAGTGCCATTTGGCATCAGAGGATGAATTTTGTAACCACTCTGCTGTGATGCAGGAAACAGGCGTGGTAATTACTTTACCCCGGGGAGGAGAGAGAGCCATAGGGTTGCAGAATACGTGTACCAGCAGTGGGCCAGGCACTCAGTTAACTTCTTTATATTCCTGCCTAACTTAACCCTGCCTTGCAGTGATATCATTTTACAGATGCCTCAAGGCTCCCATTTCCTCATGTATAACTTGCCCAATTTGCAATCAATAAAATGTATGTCTGGATGATAGTACGTTTTACTCTATCAAGTTTCAACAAACTATACAGAAATACACATTTCTACATCAGCAAAAGAGGTTGGGACATTTATTATGCTATTTCCTTACTGGGTTTCTTAGATGCACTACTAGTGCCACATGTGGCCCCGTGTTAGCCTCACTACTTTCCCGCTAGTCTGGAGATGCACTGAGGTGCTGAGAAGGATTAATTAGTTCCGGATAATGCTAACCTAATGTGTTCTAGCCAGGAAACCAAGTCACTTCTTCCAGCTTAGGCCGAGGAAGCACACAGGCCACACCCGTTCCCAAAGGCTTTATTGGTGGTAAATATGCTTTAGAAAAGATGGATCCTTTTGCTTCCAGGTCAATGGAATGAAGAGCTGTGTCCCGGACACATCAAGTGGAGCCAAGGGGACTGACGCTTTGTCCACCTCTTACTCATAGATCCAGTCAAAAGCACAAGACTTGTAGTCGACCAGTTCTTCAGGCTTAAACCACAGGCTGATTTCTCTCTCAGCACTTTTTACTGAATCACTGCCATGAATGATGTTCCTAAGAAAGAACAAAGATTAGTTATAGTTACATTTCAAAGTGGCAAAGGGCTGTGTGATGGATACAGCACAGGACAACCACTGCGGACCTTTTCAGCCAAATTGCCACTTGAATCGGGAAACTCTTCCAAAGTATTTCCTCTTTAAAAGCAACTATAAAAGCACTTAACCCAGCCCTAGCTGGTTTGGCTTATAGCGGATAGAGCATCAGCCTATGGACTAAAGGGTCCCAGGTTCTATTCTAGCCAAGGGTACATGCCCTGGTTGTGGGCTCAATCCTCCAACCCCAGGAGGGGGCGTGCAGGAGGCAGCCAATCAATGATTCTCATCACTGATTTTTCTCTCCCTTCCTCTCTGAAATCAATAAAAATACATTTAAAAACACTTGCATCCAATGATAATTACCATCTAATTTAGAACCTCAAATTCTTCTAAAATTGGTCTATGCCAAATAATGACTTTTATAAGTGACCCTCAGGACTTACCTGCCAACTTGAATGCAAAAGTCTCCACGAATGGTGCCTGGCTTAGAATCTGCTGGATTGGTCTCCCCAAGCATCATTCTCCCTGTCTTCACCACATTCAGCCCCTCCCAGACCTTGACAGTAGGGGAAAAGGAACATCAGGTCTGCCATTCAGGACCATTAAGAACAAACACCCCTGCCTGCACACAGCCATCAGACCCATCAGTGAATGAGCATCAGCTAAACTTCAGTAGACAGTAGGGGGCCTGCCTAAAGCGTTCCATCCAGGATACAGAGAAAAGGTCTACGCAACTGGGCAACTTTCTAGCCTAGCTGAGGTAGAAACAATACTGAGGAATCCGTATGCAGCCACAAAGACGAAGAAGGTAACAGTGGGAAGAGCATCCAGAAAACTGTTAGAGCAACAGATGGCAAAGATTGGCACGAAAGGGGGCAGTGTATTCCCGGGAAGAACAAAGAACAAAAGGTCATCCTCACGGAACAGGAAGGAGATCTACTTTCTCAATCATTTCAGTGGCTCCTATTGTACCCTCTACTTCCACTGCCAACTGGACGTTAATGCCACAGGAAGGCCTAGCCTGCTTTCTTTCTAGCTGGGAGTACACAGAACGCTCCCTGCGCTGATTCCCCTCCTTTTTCCTCCCAAGCTCCTCGCTGCTCCGTGAACTGACCTCCAGCAGCTCCAGCTGTAAAGCAAGGACACTGGAAGAGGTCTAGAAAAGCGACAGTCACTTACCATGGCCACCACGGGCCCCGAGTTCATGTACTTCACCAGCCCCGGGTAGAAGGGGCGGTCTTTCAGGTCAATGTAGTGCTGCTTCAGGAGGTCCTCCGAGGCCTGCCACCCGAGAGAGGTACCAGTTAGTGACTACACTGGGGAGGCTCGAATATGGCTCCATCCCCGTCTCAGGACCTAGTAACATGGTAGCCAATTTAGTATTTCAGCCCACATTCATAAGGTGTGTATATTTTAAAAAAAAACAAAAGCCATCCAAGCCATGAAACCATTTTACCAAAAGACTGTTCTGCTTATGACGACACCCTCATAACGTCAACGGCGTATGGATGGTATAATCTTCAAAGTAGATGGTCTGAGGGCCAAGGTGTCGGGGGAGAGCGGACGCAACCGAAATATGCGGACTGGTGGCCCTTCACAGAGCCCGTCTGAACATTTCAGATGTGAACGGGGGACAAGCTCCTGTTCCCTGAGGAGCTCGGTGAACATCTCAGGACTCAGACACTTATCCCTTAGGGTCCCGATCTGCGAGCCCCAAACTTAACGTGGGAAACCATGACTGCCCTCCGCCAAGGGAGCCTGGGCAAAGGGCAGAGGAAGGAACACCCGCCGGAAACCTCTCTCCGCTCAGGTGCAGGCTAAACACAAAAGGACGCCACGCCTCCTCCTGGGCACAGGCAGGGCCACGTGGGCAGGGGCAGGGGCGCCGGCGGCTTCGCTCTCTGCTGCCCCCCAGCGACGACGGCCACGCAGCGGCGGGTGGGAAGCCGGTTCCGGGCCGGAGTCACGTTACCTCCCGTAACCTTCCCAAGGGCGTCCGTGCCCCGGCCTCGGGAAAGGCTCGGGGGCCGGGGGTTCCCGCGGGGCGGAGGCAGCAGAGGGGCCTCCGGGCGGGAGAGCCGCGGAGCCGGGGCGCACAACCCCCGGCGCCGAGCTCCGGAGCGCGAGGGGGGGGGGGGGGTGCGTACCCGCAGGAACTTCATGGCCACGAGGCGGAACCCCTTCTGCTCGAAGCGCTTGACGATGTCGCCCACCAGGCCGCGCTGCACGCCATCGGGCTTGATGGCGATGAAGGTGCGCTCCGTGTTGGCCATGGTCCTGCGGCGAGCGGTCGGTCAGGGTGCGGGGGCCACGCCGACACGGACCGCGCCCCGGGCCCGGGAGCCCACGTGGGCGCCACCGCCCGGAAGCCCCGCCTGCCCCCCCCCCCCCCCCGCGGCGCACCAGCCCCGCCGCCGCCGCTGCGCCACGTGGCTGCCCGCACGCCCCGCCGGTCCGGCCGCTGCCCCTCCGGTCCCCGCGGAGGGCGCGCCGGGCTCCCGGGGGCGCAGGGCCTGGAGGGCCGGCTCGGACCCACGCCCCGGGATCGCGCTCCGCGGCGCAGCGGGGGGAACCCGGGGGGGGGAGGAAAAGCGCCCTCGTCGCCTTACCGAGAAGCGGGCGGGCGGGCGGGCGGCGGTGCGCAGCGGGCCGGAGCGGGGACGAGTGGAGACCACGGAGCCGGAGCCGCCCGCGGAGGCGGGGCCCGCGGCGGCCACACCCCGGAGGGCCCGCCACCCAACCCGCGGGCCGGACGCAGCCCAGGCCTCTGTCCACGCCCCTGGTTTGCCCGTGAAGCTCGGGGGCTGGAAGCGGTCGCTCACGCTGGCACGTCCAAGTCCAGCTCTCTCTCTCTCTCTCTCCCTCTCTCCCTCTCTCTCTCTCTCTCCCTCCCTCCCTCCCCCTCTTTCTCCCTCCCTCGCATGCGCCCACCAGTCCGCTCCTTCCTACCCGTGAAACCCCGTTCTCCCCTCCCCTCTCCTCCGCTGGAGCCCTGGCTCGAGCCCCGCGCCTTGCTCATTCCCAGCGACTGCCTCCACCCGGCCATCCCCGCACGAGCCTCCCTCCCCAGCGCCCGTCCGAGCCCGGCCCGCTTGGAGGATGGGTGCCAACCGCTGAGCAGCCAGACAGCCCATGCTCCCCACAGTGTGCCCGGCCCCTCTGCCTGTCGCCCCCACCCACCCACCTTCCCAGCCCCGGCAGCTGCCCTGTTCCCCCCGGAGATGAAGATGTGCCCCTGCCTCCGTGAGCGTGCGGTCAGCTGCCCACTTCAGCCCGGACACGCCCTCGGCAGGACTCCAGACTCCTGGGAATCAGGCCTGTCCTCCATCTGCACACAGTCCGCTCCTCCTCTCCGCGCCCTTTGGGGTGTGTGTGTGTGTGTGTACACCCCCCTGACCAGTTCCTGACACCCGCCCAGCAGTGACCACACCTGAAATGGTCAGAGCCGTGTCCTTCTGTCCGCAGGCCGGTGAGTGACGCTGACCAGGGAATGGCGTTATCACCCGTGGCCTGGGCGCTGTTCTGTTAGGTGAGCTGTTTGCCCTGGTCCAGGCACTAACACCTCCTTTGGGACAGTAACAACCTCTTCCCACCACTGCTTTCCTTCCTGGAACCGAGGCCCTGGACAACCCCAGGGCCATAGCCTTAGCACCATCACCGGCCCCACTCACCCACTTGAACTTTTTTTCAGCTTTATTGAGGCATATTTGATAAGTAAAAATTGTATATTTAAGACATACAATTAGATGTTCTGATATACACACAGGGGTGGGAAAATGTAGGTTTACAGTTGTTCATATGGAAAAAGACATGCAGGTTATAATCATTCCAATAATTATTACAAAAAGTAACTTTTGTGTACTCACAACTGCAAACCTGCTTTTGCCCATCCCTGTGTATCTTGTGAAATGATCACCACCAACATAACCATCATTTCAGTTACCATTTTTTTTTCTTTTTTTTGGTGTGTAGTGAGAACATGTAAGATCTACTCTCTTAGCAAATTACAGCATACAGTATTAGTAACTACTAGAGGCCTGGTGCATGAATTCGAGCAAGGGGTGGGGTCCTCCCACCAGCCCCCATGGGGCTGATCTGGGGAGGGGCTGTTTGGGGGAGGGGCCGTGAGCCGTTGGCCGGCCAGCCCCGCCCCCTGGCCAAACTCCCTGTGGAGGGGCCAATTTCCATAGTAGCCTTTTATTATATAGGATAATCACAGCACTGTACATGAGATCTCCAGCGTGGACTTTTATTTTTTTTATTTGTTTTTATATTTTGATTTTTTACAGAGAGGAGGGGAGAGGGATAGTTAGAAACATCGATGAGAGAGAAACATAGATCAGCTGCCTCCTGCACGCCCCCTACTGGGGATGAGCCTGCAAGCAAGGTACATGCCCTTGACCGGAATCGAACCTGGGACCCTTCAGTCCACAGGCCAAAGTACTATCCACTGAGCCAAACCACTTAGGGCAAGCGTGGACTTTTAAATAAAAGATAAGTAAGTTTCCATCTTGTCTCTGTTAAAGAGTCAAATCTGTGTCTTAACAAATCAAAGCTATTTACCAGACTTCTGCTTCTTTTGAGGCCATCCCAGGGACCCAGGCCCACCATCTGCCTAGCTTTTCTGTTTTGGTGTAGTTTCAACTTCTGCCACTCCCCATCCACTCAATCTCTGAGCCTCTCAAAGGCAGAAAGGATGCCTTTTATTTCCAATGAGTCCGCTGCCCCCAGGAGAGTCTTGGCAACTGTGGGGTTCAAAATGAGTTACCCCAGGATGTGCCTCTGAGGCACGTGGATAGTTTTGAGCCAAAGGCAACTTTACCTGCGGGCTCCAGAGAAACTTCTGCCTCTCCCTTAACTGCCTAGCACTAAGTTAAAGGCCTTGTTCATAAGACAACAGCGATAACATCATTGGACCTACCTGTTCGGCAGGACAAACTACTGATTCCAGAACATGTTCTCCCTGCAGTAACCTGAAGCCCCAAGGTACTTACCTTAGCCCTAGCTCAGAATGTGATATATTCCTATTTTCCCTCCTGTCTTTGAACCTCATACATGTGGGCTCTCTGACTCTGTCATACGGATGTAATTACATTTGGTTATTTCCTCTTCTTAAACTGTCTCATGTCTATTTGATTAGAGCAGCCAAAAGAGCCTTGAGGGTAGAGGAAAGTGCCTTCCTCCCCCACACAACCTAGCAGATTCACCGCACCTGCCCGGGGACTGGCTCAGTGACAAGAGTGGATGGGATGCAGGGGGAAAGGGACAGGCAAAGATCATGTGTGTGCATGTGTGACCTCTCAGGCCAATATAAATAATTAGTATTTATACTCTATTAGCTCAGGTTAGCCAGAGGATGTGAAAAGAAAAAAAAAGATTACAAAGCAATACAGCAGCACAAAGTAACCAACGCGATGAATCCTAGTTGGGGTGAGACATTTTAATCTGACGGTAGCATGTAACACTGTACAGGGAACACTCGCAGCTCCAAGGGTGTCCCTCCAGATTAGAAGGAGGTTCTCAGAGGTAAGTAGATCAGCTACAGTCTGGTCCCCTGCCGCGGGAGGGAGAGGAAACGGAGTGGGGAAAGCACTGTCGGCGGCTCTCCCGTCACTCGTAGATCCAGTTCTGAGCACAGCTCTTGTAATCTACCAGTTCCTCGGGCCGAAACCACAAGCCAATCTCCTTCTCCGCACTCTCCACGGAGTCACTGCCATGGATAATGTTCCTGAAGGGGGAGAGATGGCCACATGGCCAAGACCACAAGGTTAAGCTGCCCAGAAGCCCCTCACTCCCAGTGCCAGAAAGCCCACCGCAGCAGAAAAAGCCAACGCTCATGTCACTAGTTCACGTTAAAAGAAAAAACCCATGACTACCATTAATGTAGGATGAAGAATGCCCCCCTAGCAACATGGATGCTAGCAGCGAGAGCCTTCGGAAGGACTTTAGCCAGCAAAGTGTTGTACCAGGTTTTACCCTCCCATCAGAGGCACAACCACTGTGATGTTGACATACAGAGAGCGAGCCTGTAAAGCCAAACACCACCTTAAGAGAGAGAAACACTGAATGATTTCAAATGTTCTGCACGGGGCATCATGTACATCGCTAGCTACAAGAACCCAAATTATATGGCAACTCAGATTTTGGAAAAGGGTAAAAAGCACCAACTCCCACCTGCCAACTTGGATACAAAAGTCCCCTCGGATGGTCCCAGGTTTGGAGTCTGCTGGGTTGGTCTCCCCAAGCATCACTCGGCCCGTCTTCACAACATTCAGCCCCTCCCAGACCTTCAAAGACAAAAGAAGATATGATCAAGGAAGAAAACCCATCTCAGCAGGAAATCAGCAAACTGTTACTTCAAAAGAAAGGTAAAAAGCCCCTGTGATCTGACATTTATTCATTGAGCAAATTATATATATGGGGGGGGGGGGGGGGAGACAGAGAGAGAGAGAGGTTTCTTCATTACCTGCCCATCCCCTTTCAAGTTGTGTAGGCAAGGAAAGCTATGAAAACACTCCTGCTTTGTCTCATTCATGACTGCATCCCCAGTGTCTGGGAAAGAGCCTGGCAGAATGATGACTACCAATACATATTTGGAGAATTTCTGTGTTAAGTCCTGCCCTCCAGAAGCCTATAACCAGGCAGTCCCTCTCAATCTCTCCCACAGTGAGTCTTCAGTTCAGCAAGCAAATGTATCTTGTCTTTAGTGGATCAGAGAGCTGACGCATATCTTAACTGTCAGTCCTCCCAACCCCAGTTTCCTCTGCATCAATGAGGACGTGGCATCAGAAGCAAGAATCACCGCACTCACTCTTCACTCTCAACTGAGTCATTCATATCTACACCCCACACATGCACACTCACCATGGCAACCACTGGCCCTGAGTGCATGTATTTCACCAGGCCCGTAAAGAATGGGCGGTCCTTCAGGTCGATGTAGTGTTCCTTGAGAAGGTCTTCCGAAGCCTATTCCACAAGACAGAGAATGAGAATTGGCCCCAAAACTACGAACCAGTGGCTACTTCCCACTACCCATCCTGCAGTTTAAAACATGAGCTCTCAGCTCATTAATTCTGTTATAACCCAATTCATTCTCAACAGTACCAGAGGGGAGCAGTGACCAGGACTAAAAGTGCTTCAGCGTTGTTCAATTCTCCCCCTACTGTCCTTGTCAGATTAGAATAAAACTACAGCCCTAACCTGTTTGGCTCAGTGGATAGAGCGTCAGCCTGTGGACTGAAGGGTCCCAGGTTCGATTCTGGTCAAGGGCATGTACCTTGGTTGCGGGCATATCCCCAGTGGGGGATTCTTGGAGGCAGCTGATCGATGTTTCTCTCTCATCGATGTTTCTAACTGTCTTTCCCTCTCCCTTCCTCTCTGTAAAAATATCAATAAAATATATTTAAAAAAAACAAACTACAGAATATTAGATTCATATCCAGCCATCTCATTTTAGACAAAATCTAACAATGCAAATTTTCCCTCACCTCCCTTCTCCACATCAGATTCAGATAACCCAGTAGACTCATGGCAGCTACGCCTCCTCCTACTCTTCACCAAGCCCATACCCTTATTAGGAAGCTGGACAGGAGAAAATATATGCATTTAGGAGTCAGAGAAGCCCGAGTTAAATTCCAGCTGCATCACTGACTGTGCTTTCAGCCGCATGACTTAACCTTCAAGTCTCAGGTTCCTCGTCACTAACAACCACAGGAATAAGAGTAAGTACCTCTCAGGGTTGTCATGAGGGCTGGGTGAGAAAACCCATGTGCCCAGCACATGGTAAATGTCCGATCAACAATACTTTGATTTCACTTGACCTTCAAACCTAACATAATATGCAAACTCTCTGGAAAGCATTGCTTGTCCAGTGCTTGGCTCTCATCATTGTATCTTGCTCTCCCCTCAGCATTAACATCAGTCTATTCCCTCTAATATTAAAGCAGTTTCTCTAAACATCACATAGGAACTAAATTGCAAATCAAACTAAAATTGAGATGCACTACAGAGTCCAAAGTGGACTCTTTAATAGAAAAAAAGATTGTCCCCTAACACTTTTTTTGAGAGTGTGAAGTCTCCTTTCCCAGGTTTGTTTGAGGAAGGGTTCTTGGCCAATCAATCTTGTGCATTTTTTGAAATATTGCTTTGCAGGTGTTTTAAAATATTGCCGTTTCAGGTGGGATCCCCAATGGCAAAACCTACTCCCGCCCCCCGCAACATGTCCCAATGGTGGATGATGCCTAATATTTGGGAGACGCTAAGTGTGTGGTAAATGATGGAAAGATTTCCTTGGTGAAAACTACCTCCATCAAAAGAGAGAAAAAAAAATCTCTAAACTTATCTGCTCAGGAAACTCAAGAGCAGAGCTCAAACATGCCCAGAGCTTTGAGCCAGAAATCACAGTCCTGCAGTAAAGATGGAACTCTGCATCGCTAAGCAAAGGGGGGGCTATTCTCTAAAGTCCCAAATAACTCGGTTTGTTTCAAGACCCAAGGTGCTAGGTCACCGAAGAGTTCCCAGGTTCCAGAACATTTGTGTTGACCTTACATGGAGGAGCCTACGAAGAGGGGGAGGGGAGAAAGAGAGACTAACCCACCACGCTCCCCTCTCCCACAAAAGCACAGAAATGCGAAGAAGGAAGTCCACTCACCTGCATGAATTTCATAGCAACAAGGCGGAATCCCTTCTGCTCAAAACGCTTGATGATCTCTCCCACAAGCTGGCGCTGGACGCCATCAGGCTTGATGGCAATGAAGGTGCGCTCGCTGTTGGCCATGGTCCTGGGGACAGACAAGTGGAACAGCGCTGGACAGGGAAACAGCAGTGGCCATCCTGCCTACAGCGTTCTCCTTCTCAAGCAGATCACCCCATAAATCTGGCTTACATCTGGCATGACTCCAAGGCTCTCTAGTAAAAACCCAGTTCCTCCTCGGTCCTCTCATGTATGAGCTAATATTCCAGAGTGCAAAAGCAGGAGCTATCATTGTTACCCCATTTTATTTAATACACTTACATTAAGCGTCTACCGTGCCCCATACTGTGGCAGAACTAAGGTAGGAGATGTAAAAAAAAAAAAAAAAAAAAGACACTATCTTTCTCAGTTATCCCGATGAGGCAAAATGACACTGATCGTGTGAAAGTGACCTCTGGTACAGGGCATATGAAATACGGTTTGACCTACTTAACACATCATGGCATTAGAACTGGAAGGAGTTTTAAAGATTATTTTCATCTCAATCCCCTTCACTGTACAGACGAGGGAACAGATCTAGAGCACCAGAACGAGGGCTAAATCCAGATTTTCCCATCCCTATGCAATTTATGCTACATCATAAGATGTGATGAATGCTCTGACTAACCAACAAACTGGATTGTGGGAGAACCTGAACCATTCGTAATACTATCTGATATGGGGCATCTGCTGGAAGGAAGCCTAGAAAGCACCTATTCCAGATCTTTCCTTTTACAGAGAAGATTCGAGACCGACTCTGCCTCCGCAAGATGAGGAAAGAGGCCCCTCACCTTGGCTGACAATCCCTAATGCGGATAACAGCCACCTCCTGGCTCTATCTTCCTGCACCTGAGTTAACCTCCTAATACAGCACCTTAACAATACACTTGAATCTTATGTTTGTGTGTCTGTCTTCCCCGGTGGTCTGTGGTCTGTTCCTGGCACCTAGCCAGGGCCTAGCACTAAATAAATGAAAAAAAAAAAAAAAAAGTCTTAAATGATAATCACCGTGCCCCTCCAAGAAAAAGAGACAAAGTGCAATGACTGGAGAAAGCTCGAGACAAGCATGGATTCACCGGGAGAAAATGTGGCTGAAGAGGCAGAAATAGTCCCTATAGAAGTCCCTCCACGCCCACCCGGACACACCCCTGCCATTCATTCTGCAATCGCGTACTAGAGCGCCAGTTCCGAGACCAGGGACAAGGCACAGCTCCTGTAGTCGCGGCCTGATGGGAAAGGCAGCCACGAGCCACCGACAAAGGCGAGTCCACGTGGCGTGGGCCGTGCGCTGACAGGTTTGCACCTGCCCACCGGCGCTGCCCCACCCTTCTTCCCAGTCCGATCCCCTGGCCACCTCTCAGATCTCATAGGACCCCTGCACCTCCCCGCTCCCCCGCCCCATTGCTCTCCCTTCCTCTCATGACCCTGAACCCTTCTCACCCTTCCAGCTGTTGGAGCTCCTACTCCGCCGCGGGTCCTCCGCACCGGAAACGCGCCCCGGCCCCACGTGGTTGCCGGCACGCGCACGCGCGGAACCCTTCTGCTCAAATCTGCTACCGGGGAGCCCATTTTACGGAACACCACTTGCCCACGGCTCTTCCGGTGAGTCGGTTGTCATTCTAGGGAGAACTTTCCGATCTTTAACTTCCGGCACTGCTTTTTCATGCTCTTCCTGCAGACCGCCGCCATCTTTTTTTTCTTTCTTTCTTTTTTTTTTTTTAAGATTCTGTGACTCGCTTCCTGCTTTCTGGAGCGAATTGGCTTCCCGCGAGGTGGCGCTCATACATTGCGTGAAGTCGACGCGCGCCTGACTCGGAGGTAGACACGCTTTCTTGCTTTAGGTTACTCAACTTTTCCGGTCTGTCAAACAAGAACTTCTTTATTGAGCACCTACTGTGTGCCTGGCACTGTTCTAGAGCCTGCGGGGGATAGCAGTAACTCTCCTGGTACTGCTGGTGGCGTTGGGAATGGAGGCAAACAATAAAGAAATGGATATGGCATTATGTACATTCTATTTAAAAAAACGAACAACGGAGCGGACGGTGGGCGGCTGAAGGATTTAACTGCATATTTTAAAAGGTTGGTTGAGGAAATCTCTCTCTGAGGAGAAGAGATGTGCGTAGATGAGGGGGCAGGTTGGGTGGTCATCTGAGAGATGCGTTTTGTTTGTTTTGAATGCATTTTAGGGAGGGAGGCAGAAACATTAACGATGCGAGTGAATCGCTGACCGGCTGCCGCCTGCACGCCCCGCACTGGGGACCGAGCCCGCAACCCGGGATCGAACCCGGGACCCTTTGGGCCACAGGCCGAGGCTCTATCCACTGAGCCAGACCGGCTAAGGCAGTTTGCTGCTTTCAGTACTGCTGGTTGATAGACTACAAGACCGGGTCCTAGAGCCAGGTTCTTTTTTTTCCTTTTTTTAGGACTAGTTTATTGATTTTTAGAGAGAGAAGTTAGCGTGGATCCCGGGATGGAGCCAGAAGCCTTTTGGAACACAGGCCGCGCCCAACCCCCTGGGCCTCGCCCACCTGCGGAGCCAGGTTCTTTTTATTTTTTATTTTTTTTATATTGTTCCAGGTTCTTTTAAATGCTGATCCGGGTGAGGGAGGGCTTGCCCAGGCAGGTGCAGGAGAAGGAGGATGAGCTGTAGATACGGGAAGGTCTCCTCTCTTCCTGGAAGCCCTCCTAATTAGACGACTCCACCCTAACCTTCCTTTCCCGGCCAGGCTGCCCCTGGTAAACGTTTCTGCAAACTAAATCAGACAACATTAAGAATTTAGAGCTAAAAGTCATCTTCTTAAACACTTTTTATTTATTGATTTGAGAGAGAGAGGAAGGGAGAGAGGGAGAGAGAGAGAGGGGAGGAGAGAGAGAGAAACATCAATTTGTTGTTCCTCTTATTTAGGTATTCATTGGTTGACCCCTGTTTGCGGCCTGACCTGGGATCGAATCCACAACCCCGGCTTCTAGGAAGGACACTCTAACCAACTGAACTGCTCAGCCCGGGCTACAGCTAAAAGTAATCGCAATGGGCATATGGACCAGTCCCTCTCCAGAAATCCTAGGAAGGGGTTTCTACCTCTGCTTGGAAGCTCCTCAAACATCAGATCACTGGCCTTCCACCCATCCTTTGCTAAAAAACAATTAAGCAAACTGCTAGTCAAATGTATTCATCTTCAAAAATAATAATGAGTACTGGCCCTAACCGGTTTGGTTCAGTGGATAGAGTGTCGGCCTGAGGACTGAGGGTCCCGGGTTCGATTCCGGTCAAGGGCATGTAACTTGGTTGCAGGCACATCCCCAGTAGGGGGTGTGCAGGAGGCAGCTGATCGATATTTCTTTTCTTTTTTTTTTAAATATGTTTTATTGATTTTTACAGAGAAGAAGGGAGAGGGATAGAGAGCTAGAAACACCGATGAGAGAGAAACATCGATCAGCTGCCTCCTGCACACTCCCCACCAGGAATGTGCCCGCAACCAAGGCACATGCCCTGGACCGGATTCGAACCTGGGACACTTGAGTCCGCAGGCCGACGCTCTGTCCGCTGAGCCAAACCGGCCAGGGCTGATGGACGTTTCTAACTCTCTATCCCTCTCCCTTCCTCTCTGTAAAAAATCAATAAAATATATTTAAAGTAATAATAATGAGTACTGTTTAAATTCTTTTTTTTCTTTTTTTTTTTTTTTTTTGAGAGAGAGAGAGAGAGAGGAAGGGAAAGAGAAAGGAACGTGGATTTGTTGTTCCGCTTACTTATGCATTCATTGGTTGCTTCTTGTATGTGCCCGCTGGGGATCGAACTTCCAAGCTTGGTGTATTGGGACGATGCTGTAACCGAGCTACCCAGCCAAGGCCAATAATGAGAAATGTTTAGGGAACTGCTCTAAGATATCAACTATTTAAAGAGAGGAAGAGTGGTCACTGGGCTGTGTGGATAGAGTATGAAGAAGATTTTACTTAGTATAGAGGAGTAGGATTTCGACATACAAAAATAAGATGGTAAATAGGTAAGTCCGTAGGTATCACGAGACCAGAAAAATAGCCAAGAGCAAAAAATGGAAAGTAAGCAGGGAAAGTTGGGAATGTCTGAGAAACTGATTAGACGCTCCTACAAGAGTACTGCTAACCCGTGAGGGATGAACCACCAGATTAGTGACAAACTTCAAATGCTAGTCGAAAAAGTTGAGACCCTGGGCTGTAGTTAATGGCAAGTCACTGGAGTTTGGGGGATAGGACAGTGACATGAGAAACATCTTAAAGTTCTAGAACTCAAAAAAACTGTTGAAACTATTTACCGACTGCTTCCTCGCTGGGCGCTGGCGCTGTCTACTCAGGGTCTAGGGCAGCGGTTCTCAACCTGTGGGTCGCGACCCCTTTGGGGGTCGAACAACCCTTTCACAGGGGTTGCCTAAGACCATCGGAAAACACATATATAATTACATATTGGTTTTGTGGTTAATCACTATGCTTTAATTATGTTCAATTTGTAACAATGAAATTGGGGGTCACCACAACATGAAGAACTGTATTAAAGGGTCACGGCATTAGGAAGGTTGAGAACCACTGCTCTAGGACCTTTCTGTATGAGGTGACCACCAGGTCCTTGACTCACCCAGGAAAGATTTAAGGAAGAATTGGAGTAAGAATAAAGCAGGTTTTATTCAGGTAGAGAAAAACAAAGAGGGCAGGGCTCAGCGCGGGCGCCTCTGTGAAAGAAGCTGAAAGTACAAAAGTATGCGTCCCCGTGAACTAGGGCCAATGCCAGGGAAAGTTGTGGGCGTGGTCAGTTAGTCCTTGGGATTTTATGCATTTCCAAGGGTAAGGGGGGCTGTCTCCTCGCTTTGTGGCACCAAATTCTGACCCGCCTTCTGATTGGGAGGGGGCCTGGTTGTGACTTTCCTTCTATTAACTGTTTTATCTTTGATTCTGCTGGGAGGTGGGGGCTCTGGTGGCAGGCTGTGAGCTCCTACTTCCTTATTCCCCTTGTCGGGATTTTCCCCTAACTTCTTTCTCTCCTGCCTCAAAGCCATTTAATTCCCTCACTTTACAGAGATACAAACAGACCAAAAGATATGACCCAGTTTATTCAAGGTAATACTGGTATGGAGAGCTTTGTTTTAGACAGTAGAAAATCAAGTTATATTCCAGAGGGCAGATAGATTGCACAAGGAGAGGCTGGAAGCAGACACCCATTAGGAGGATGTTGACATCATCAATAATCAAGGTATGAAGATAACAGCTCTTCTGGATTAAAATGGTCAAAGGAGTGTTTATAATAGAACTAGAGGCCCAGTGCATGCATTTCTGCAGGGAGAGGGGACCCTCAGCCTGGCCTGCGCCCTCTCGCAATCCGGGACCCCTCGGAGGATGTAGCAGTGTGCGAAGTGGCAGGTGGCCAGGGAGGAGCCTGAGCCAGGTTGGACACCACCCAGCTCAGCTCTCAGGGGCTCTCGCCGCTCTCCCCTGTCTTGCAGTGCTCTCACTGCTCTCTCACCCCTCTCGCTGCTCCTTAGCGTTGCCGGGGAGGCAGAGAGGTTCCTGCCACCACTCCTGTGCTCTCCAGCCGTGAGCCCAGCTTCTGGCTGAGCAGTGCTCCCGCTGTGAGAGTGCAGTGACCACCAGGGGGCAGCTCCTGCGTTGAGCATCTGTCCCCTGGTGGTCAGTGCATGTCATAGCGCCCGGTCATTCCAGTTGTTCGTAATGGTCGCTTAGGCTTTTATATGCATAGTTTACTAGGATGAATGACAAGATTTGGGAGTTGATTAGATATAATGAACAAGGGATAGAGAGGACCTATATCATAGCAATAGTTAGAGTATGGCTCTGTTTTCAAAGGATGGGGGTTGATTCTGGGCTCAGTTACTTATTAATTGAACAAGTTACTCAGCCATCACTAAGCCTGAGTTTCTATATTTGCTAAATGGGAGTAATAGTGTCACCATGATTGTTGTGGATTGGCCAGCTGGCTCAGTGGTTAAGCGTTGACCTATGAACGAGGAGGTCATGGTTCTATTCCCAGTCAGGGCAACATGCCCGGGTTTTGGGCTCAATCCCCAGCACGGCACATGCGGGAGGCAGCCAATCAATGATTATCATCATTTGCTGGGGTGTTATCCTGCATCTACTAGGGTTCAGGAATCTGGAGAAGGGGCTGCAAGTAAATCAAATAAACTAGACATGAAATTTGGAAGGCATTAGTTGGGGGGAGCCAGATGGAGCTCAGTTTTAGTAACTAAGTTCCCCGAATCTCTGGACCCCTAGCTTTTTAGTAACACATTTTGCCCTAGAGCAAGGCAGATATACATATCAAAGGTAAGGTTTGGTCAGGTTTGGGGAACTGCCTTCAGCTGTTCCAGCAGCAAGTAATAACATGCAGATTTTCAGCCCTGCAGAAGCCTCAAGGTTCATCAACCTTTTGATGAACTTATTCCATAATTGTGACATGCTGGAATTCGCCTCCAGTTATCATTGATGTTTCTATATCTCTCTTCCCCTCTAAAATTAATAAAAAAAATTTTTAAAAAATTATTGTGGAGATTATATAAAGTAATCCAATAAAAATTGTTTTAATTTTTTTTAAATATGTTTTTATTGATTTCAGAAAGGAAGGGAGAGGGAGAGAAATAGAAACATCAATGATGAGAGAGAATCACTGATCGGCTGCCTATGCACTCCCCCTACTGGAGATCGAGCCCACAACCAGGGCATGTACCCTTAACTGGAATTGAACCCAGGGCCCTTCAGTCCGCAGGCCGATGCTCTATTCACTGAGCAAAACCAGCTAGGGCTGTTTTAATTTCTTACTTATTGATTTGAAAGAGAGAGAGAGGAAGGATAAGAGAAACATCAATTGTTGTTCCACTTATGTATGCATTCTTTGGTTGCTTCTTGTATGTGCCCTGACTAAGGATCCAACCACAATCTGGGCATGTCAGGATGATGCTCTAACCAACTGAGCTACCAAGCCAGGGAATCCAATAAAAATTTAACAGTGTCGCCGAAACCGGTTTGGCTCAGTGGATAGAGCGTCGGCCTGCGGACTGAAGGGTCCCGGATTCGATTCCGGTCAAGGGCATGTACCTGGGTTGCGGGCACATCCCCAGTGTGGGATGTGCAGGAGGCAGCTGATCGATGTTTCTAACTCTCTATCTCTCTCCTTTCCTCTCTGTAAAAAAATCAATAAAATATTAAAAAACAAAATTTAACAGTGTCTGGCACACAGTAAACAATAAGTGTCAGTTCTTTGGGTGTTTTTTTTTTAGATTTTGGTAACAAAATTTTATACCTAATAAACTGTAACAATAACGATATTAACAGAAATAAGGAGACCAGAGGGTGCCAGCCAGAAGGAGATGAATTTGGTGTCATGTTGACTCTGATGGTGGGTGATACAAGAGAGAAAATGTATAGTAATCAATTGAAGGTACTTATTTTGGAGTCAGATGATACGCTAGGCCTATGTACAGAGAAGTGGGAATTATCTGCATAAAGGTGATCTCTAGGTCATCTAAACAGTATTTTAAAAGGAGCAATAATTACCATTCATTTGTTACACATAAATTAATAATAATAGTTAAAGTTTATTGCAAGATTGGTTTGTGCCAGGCAAAAAGTACTTTACTTATCCCTGGCCGGGAAGCTCAGTTGGTTAGAGCGTCATCCAATATACCAAGGTTGCGGGTTCGATCTCTGGTCAGGATACATACAAGACGCCACCAATGAATGCATAACTAAGTAGAACAATAGATCAATTTTTCTCCCTTTCTCCCTTACTTTCTCTAAAATCAATTTTTTAAAATGTAAGTCCTTTACCTGTAATAACTTACTTAATCTGCACAACTACTTAATGAGGTAAACCCCACTATAATCCACATTTTTAGTTGGGGAAACTGAGATTCACGCAGAGTGAGTGACTTGCCAAGGTTCAGACACCTGGAAGAGGTAGAAAGCCAATCCCTGCAATGCCAGAGCCTGAGCTCTAAACCCCGTGTGCTGCTTGACTGTGTGAGTGCTTTATTCTTAGGGCTCACTTCTGTGAGGGAATCACCGTGAGTGCAAGCAAATTATAATGAGAGACCAGCAAGACAGCTAGCTCGAATACCCTGCAAAGAATAGAATTGATTCAGGTCATGACTGTCCTGTTATTAATTATTTAAGGAATCAGAGCAACTAATGCAATATGCCCACATGTGAGAAACAGAAAGGCACCTTGGGATGCAGGGCAAAGAGAGAACATTCATAATAGTAATTGGGAATGAGCCCCCAGGGAATCGTCATGGCCCATAATCAAGAATAAAGTATGAACCCTCCCACCTTTGGCTCCAGAGTCAAACAACAAATCAAACGGCAGGATCTTTTGGTGAAGGAATTGCCTCTGTTTCACAAAAACTACACACAGCTCATCAGTCTGCTTCTGTTCTAGACTATGCCCATGGAGACTGCCTCTTCAGTCATCCCTGAGGAGGGAAGGAAGGGAGAGTGTTTTTGGAAACCTGCATTATTTGCTAATTGGGGAAGGAAGCCCTGAGACACTCACATAGTCTGGTGCAACAGCCATATCACCTGGGCACTATCCTAATTCCTACTTTATAGGTGGGAAAACCGAGACGCAGAAAGATTAAGCAATTTAGCCAAGGCCATAAAACTAGTAAGTGGCAGAGCCTGACTGTGAATCCATCGGGTTTGTGCTTAGAGGTTACATGCTTAACTACCATATTATGCACCATAGACTATGATGTCCCCAGAAATCATAGATTTCCTTGGCCCAGTGAGACCTTAAGGGTCACAATCCAACCCAGATCATATCACTCATCTTTTTTCTTCCTTTTCAACTATGTTGCCTTCCTTTGACTCCCCTGCATTTTCTGGCCGAAGAACAATGACACTAATACCACTTACCTTTTCTCCTTAAACTCCTCGGTCCCATTTATTTTTACATTCTCTTACAAGCCTCCTCTTGTTTCCACTTTCTAAGCTTAAATATAATAAAGCCTTTAGCAAAAACATGGGCTCTTTGCCTGTAACCGAATCTCCGCTTGCCTTGACCCTGGTCTAGTCTTTCAGACTAAAACTCTCGCGGGGAAGGATTATGTGACTGAAGAGGCACAGAGCAGTGATTTAGCATTAATCTCCCTCTTGCTTTCATGTGGTCTGACTCTCCAGACCCAGGACCGCTACTGGGTCTTTGACATGGGCCTGGTATCTTTTGTCTTTACTGATGATGATTATGATACTAGACTGGTTCGGCAAGTTTCTCCTTCCTCCTTTCAGCCTCTCCAAATTGGGGCTGAGTGTGCCCTGACTGGGAATCGAGACCTCCTAGTGCACGGGAGGAGGCTCACCCAACTGAGTCACACTGGCCTGGGCAAATCCCCCTCCCCCCTTTTTTAATCCTCACCCTAGAATATGTTTAGGGAAATGAAGGGGGAGAGAAGGAAGAGAGAGGGATGGCTGGAGGGAAGGAGAGAGAGAGAGAAAGAGAGAAACAAGGATCGGTTGCCTCCAGTACCTGTGTCCACCAGGGATCAAACCTGCAACTTCGGGGCACCGGAACTGAACCGCCACCTTTTGGTGTATGACACGCAAACCAACTGGGCCACCCTGCCAGGGCTAGAACCCCTTTTTTGTCTACATAAACAACAGACATTGATTTCTCACAGTCTGGAAAAGTCCAAGGTCATGGTGATGACAGCTTTGGTGTCTGCTGAGAATCTCCTTCCTCATTCATATAGTCTTCTCATTGGAATTTCCCAGGTCTTTTTTTTTTTTTTTTTTTTTTTTAGCAGCACACTAATCCCATTCATGAGAGCTCCTCTCTAGTGACCTAGTCATCTCCCCACAGCCCTGCTTCCTAATACCATCACCTGGGGAGTTAGGGTTTCTTTCTCTTCTTTTTTTCTTCATTTAAAAATTTATTTTTTAATTTAATTTTATTTTATTCCATCACCATTTATCCTCCCTATACCCTCTACCATCTCCACCCACCTCCCTTCCCTCCACCCCGGGGAGATAAGATTTCAACATATGAGCCCTGGCCAGTGTGGCTCAGTGGGTTGAAACTTTGTCCCTATCCCAAAGGTTTTGGGTTTCATCCCTGGTCGGGTTATGTAGAAGAGGCAACCAATTGATCGATGTTTCTCTCTCTCTCTCTCTCTCTCTCTCTCTCCCTCCTTCCCCTCTCTAAAATCAATAAGCATATCCTTGAGTATTTTAAAAAATATTTCAACATATGAATGGGGCGGGTGGTAGCCAATCCATTGCACTGAATAAAAGCACACTTACCCCAAATCTGCTAAAGGGTCAGCACCTGCGGTTGGTTCCCCCTGCCCTGATTCTGGGAGCCCCATTCCTCCCAATGTATGGCTCTGGCATCTCGGCCTAAAGCCTGTGTGTGCCACCACAGGGCAGAGGGCTGGAGGGCCACAGAGCTCTGAAATGGTTGGTTTGACCTGTGGATGACACCTGTCTGTGCTCCCTCCAGCCCATTGACCAGAGCTATTCAAATGGCTTGTCCCTCTAAGGGACCTAGGGAGTGTGGAGGACCAGGTGGCGTTTTGTGAGCAGGAGTTTCTTTGCCTTCTTCTCATGAGTGTATTCTACCCTGTACTCTTTCTTCCTTTCCCAGTCTAGTCCCAGCTCATCCACTTTTATCTTGGACTTTAACCTTCTACCTCTAATCCACAAATTATAGTTTAATCTGATTCGTGTTTGGAATGTTTAATCTCCTGCCAGATGACCCTGCCTCTGCCCTTTCATGGGCATGCCTCTCGGTGGAAGGGTGGAATGTTTTCTTCCTCAGCCCCATGCTTCGTTTTGCATCTAGTCGTTTTCCAAGAGCTGCCCAGCTGAGAGTGGTCTGGAAAGACCCCCTAAAACTGGAGTTATTAAGAGCAAGAAACAGTCTTTCACAGGAGATGAAAAAAGGGGAAATACTGAAGGAAGCAGGTGGAACTCATCCTCTGGAAGCCAGGTCCGGGGCCACTGCTGGTCCGCTCTCTCCCCAGGACAGTTTCATGTAGGTCAGATGAGAAGACTCTCAGAAAGGGCCCAAGCCCTCTGGTAGAAGTGGGTCTTCCTCTGCCACGGTTCACTCTTGTTCTGGTCAGAATGAATGTTAGTGCCATGGTTTTGTTTTTATTAAACACACGACAAGAGCAGTATTTGAGGAAACTTAAAAGTGAGAAAAATGAATACTATCAACCTAAAAATTACTGTTGTTTGAATATTTCTTTCCAGTTGTAGAAAAAAATATTTTCCCATCTACCCGTCTTCGGTTCTGTAGCTGGGACCCTATAAATTAGACTAGCCAATAATAGATTCACAAAAGAAAAACAAATGGAAGTTTATTACATGCATGGCACATATACACATGGAAGCACCAGTGATGAGCCACCCAAAGGAGTGGCGTCAGAATTTGGGCTAAAACAAGGAAAAGGGGTTTGAGGTTTCTGGGCAGGAGAAGCAAGTTATAGGAATGTGACTAGGAAAAATACGGTTAACATGTGTTATTTAGTAAGTTGTGTTATGCAAATATGAATGGTGCCCCCTCCATTCATAAGAGTTCTCAGGAATCCTCCTCTTCCTGGTTAGGGGAAAGGGAGACACCTTTAACAAATGGAAATTTCCTTTACAAAAAGAAAACTTGCGCCATTTTTTAATTTATTGATTGATTTTATATTTCTTTTATTTTTAAAAAATATATTTTATTGATTTTTTACAGAGAGGAAGGGAGAGGGATAGAGAGTTAGAAACATCCATGAGAGAGAAACATCCATCAGCTGCCTCCTGCACACCCCCTACTGGGGATGTGCCTGCAACCAAGGCACATACCCTTGACCGGAATCGAACCTGGGACTCTTCAGTCTACAGGCCGATGCTCTAGCCACCAAGCCAAACTGGTCAGGGCATATTTATTTTTATTTTATTTTATTATTTTAAATCTTCTCCTGAGGATATGTTTTTATTGATATTTAGAAAGAGAGAAAGGGGGAGCAAGAGAAATATTGATCAGTTGCCTCCTGTATGCACCCCGACTGGGGATCCAACCCACAACCAGGGCATGTGCCCTGACCAGGAATCAAACCAGCGACCCTTCAGTGCATGGACGACTCTCAACCAACTGAGCCACACTGGCCAGGACTAAAAAAATACTTCTTACATTGAGAAAAAATATACCTCTTCATACCTTTGGTTATAATCCTCCCTTTAGTCCTCCCCCAATATGACATGCTAATTTGAAGACAGTTAACTAATCTTTTTTTTTTTTTTTTTTTTTTCACTAATCTTCTCGAAGGCTGCTCTTCAATAGGGTAATCATGTCCAGTGACTTCAAGCGTTCTTCTCACGTCAGGGCTTCCAGTACCAACTGGGCCATTTCCCCCTGAACTTACTGGTACATAGACTCTGTAGTTTTCAAGGAGCAAAATCATCCCTGCATAAACCTTGAGAAGAAAATTCAGACTCCTTACGGACATGATGGATGTGATTTTGAAACTGACTTGTAGTAAGAAGAGATGCCCATAGGAAAGGAGTTGGGCGTGGCACCCCTTGCTAATAATTCTACAACAATTAATCATCTTCCCTTACATTTATTAAACATGTATGTGCCAGGCACTTCCTAAGTGCTTTATGTGTATTAATTCTCTGAACCTTCAGAACAATCCTATGAAATGTGAACTCTTATTCTCAACCTCATTTTACAGATGAGGACACTGGGGCATGGAGAGGAACTTGCTGGAGACATCACAGCAAGTAAGGGGCGGAAGCACAATTCAGGCCCCAGCAGCTAACTACAGACCCCTTGTACTTTCTCACTGTTATTTATTGCTTCCTGCTTGGCCAAGATTTTGAATTTTAACATTTTTACCAAGCAGTCAAGAATACTTCCCTTTGAATCCTGATTTCTGGTCATCTGATAATGGACAACAGAATGTTATTCCTCTGTATGCAACATTACATTACATTAGAATGGGACATCAGCCCAGGATATGTCTTCTTCTTCCAGACCGATGGCCTTATGTCAGATGTGTCATTTGGTTTCTGACTTAATAATTTGAAAAAAGGGAGGTCGAATGGGACACTGAGCTGAGAGTTCATAGCTCTAGATACTTGTTCCAACACAGGCATAACTTGACATGTGACTGTGGAGGATTCCTCAGTTAGAAAAGGTGGGAATTGGACTCGAGTCCACACTGAGTAAGGGGCCTCCTAATGCTGAAATCTCGTGGCCAGAGAAGAAACTCTCCTGCCAGGGATTTCTAGCGCTGTGGCAGAAGGAAAGAGCAAATATACATCTTGAAAGAGGCAGGCTCTCTGGTTCCCTTTAAGTCACACATATGAAATTGAAATGAACACACTAGTGTCTGTTCCTGCTTCTGATGTGTGAGGCTGTTGATTGGCAATGGTTACTATGCTTAAGTTTTCAACTGGCTCTATTGCCCCTTCTAAAAATAAGCCACTGGTGTTCTGGCTGAGTCATTTTCATGCATGAATATGTGGAGGAAAGAAGTGCAAAGGTCATAGAGGCTCTGTGGATTATTTACCTTCTGACCAGACACCACAACTTGCTCTCAACCAGCCCCTCTCTTTCTGTTTTATGTTACGTAAGCTGTATATCTTAAATAGAAAACAACTAAAAACAAAACAAAACATGTTCAACAGTATGTTATTATGTTTTAATTTGTTTATATCCTTTTCTCTGTGGGTGGATTGGCCTTGTCCTTAGAACTGGGTTTTGTATTTTTCTGAGGAATAGAAGTTGAAATGCGGTTTTTTTTGGTCTGTTTCTTTGTTTGTTGTTGTTTTGATAGATTCTGCCTCAGGTTTATTTATACAAATAGCATAGGAGGACACCAGCCCAGGGGTCACACCAGTCATCACATCAGCAGACAGAGCCTCTACCGTGAGCCTTTGTGGGGGCCTGGGCACCTTTGGGAGCCTGAGCCTGAGTCTGAGCCGCAGCCACAGCTACAGCCTGGGGCTTGGTTTGAGCCTTTGCCTTGAACTTTGGCTGGCAGAGCCCAAGATCCTTAGTGATGCGCACCAGCGTGTTTCCCAAGAGTGGGTGAGCTATGTAGGCAAGTTGACTGTTGCCCTTTGGGATCTTGGGCTTGACCTCCTTGGGTTTAACGAGGGCCTCGATAGCCATGTCACGTGTACTCATGGCCTTGGTGTTGTTGGCCTGCATCTTCTTGGTGTTGTTTAGCCTTCTTGTTGTGCTTCTTGGCAAAGCGCATGTTCCTCAGGAACTTGGGGTCTACCCCCTTAAGAGATTCATATCTTAGTAATCAGGATTTTTGTTTGTTTGTTAATCCTCACCAGAGGACATTCCCCCCCATTGATTATTTTTAGAGAGAATGGAAGAGAGGGAAGGAGTGAGGGAGAAAGAGAAAGAGAAGCATTGATGTGAGACACATCCATTGGTTGCCTCCCACATGCCCCAACTGGAGGTCGAACCTGCAACCCAGGTACATACATGCCCTTGACTAAGACTGGAACCCATGACCCTTTGGTGTGTAGGCTGATGCTCTATCCACTGAGACACACCCGCCAGTGCTGTAATTGGGGTTGCTTGAGGCCATTTCTGTGTCATTTTCAGGATAGGTTGTGCATGGTGTGGTTCTTGGACTTGACCATATCTGCACTGAAGCTCCCATCCTAGATAGAATTGTAAAGTGATTCTGCCCAGTTTTCAGATGGTTTTTCTATTTAGTTTTTGGAGATTCTTTCCCACCTTCTGGGATCTCCATTCCCCTCTCCCATCTGTGTGGTCAGTGCCCCATTCTGCTTTCTATTCAAAGCTTTTCAATCTTTTTTTTTTTTCCATACATAGGATTTTATTTTGCACTGCTGCAATAATTTCATTATAGATCAAGGGAGAAAATAAAATAAAAGGATAAAACCACCACAATGAGTAAATTACAAAAGCTTTTCTACTTTTTAACAGGATTTTCCATCTGGTAGATTTATTGTCATATTCCCTTCAAAATAGATAAAATGCTTACCATATTTTAAAGATTACAGGTTGCCAATGAAAGGAAAATTTTACACAGTCACTGTACATCAAGGTTGAAAAACTGTCCTGCATGAAAAATGTACTGAGAAATCTCGTGAATAAAAGGAAAAGAAAAAATTATTGTATGTAAAGAAAAGTTAGAGTCCTCATAATGTGCCAACTGAAAGTGGACATTCATTCTTCTTGGAGTTGCTTAGGTGGAGGAGTGCTTGCTTCTGCCCATTTCACTCATTATGCTGTGTTTTTACCCAACAGTATTCATTAAGGCAAACAAATCCTTTTCTGGAGAGTTCTTAAATAAATTGTGGGCGAATAGCAAAATTTTGGCATTAAAATAGGTTAACATGCTTGCTAACAACATCAAAAAATTTAAAACCCAGCATCAAAGCAATTCCTAACAATGCTTCAGGAGCTGTAAACTCCAAACAGGTTAGATTTTTTTTCTTAATATTTCACTGAAAACATTTTATTAGCCTTTTGGATAGAAACGGGAATTTATTTGCCGGGAAGGCTGATCCCATCACACTTATGCTGGAACCAGCACATGGCTTCCTCGTCGCTGATTCTGAGTTTGGCCCCTGTGCAGCCTGTCCTGCATTTCTTGTCTGTGAAGCTAAAACCTGGTCTACCCAGCACCACACAGAAGTCCGGGCCATAGATACCAATGCTTGGGGCATATCTGACGATCTCCAGATCAATGTATTCCTGGATCCCAAAACCAAAGTTTCCAGTATCTGAGAAGTTATTTTTTGGTAAATCGTACTGTCGCACCTTCAGAACTTGCGCCAAGATTTCTTGTGCCTCAACCCCATGGACAGTGCAGTTGACAGGAATCTTTTCATTTCTCCTAATGCCAAAGGATCTGACAGTGTATCTAGCTCTGGAGAACACAGGATTCTGTCCAGTGAGGTCTAGTCAGCATCCAGTAGCCTTAGAAACAGGGTCCTGGGTCTATTGACTATTGAAACAGAGTTTTTAATCAAACAAAACATAATATCTTGGCCTCAGTTGTGTTTTAGCTCCTGAGCCAGGAAAGTGGAATGATCCCACAGAGCAAATCCTTGCAAAATTGAACGATTCAACTCCATGGCTAACATCAAGACCAAATACTATGATCAATTACCACTACCCCTACCACCAATCAGTAGTGACCACAACTTTAACTCTATTAGTTACCATGATTAATGATTTTCCCCTCTATATAATCCATCCTCTGGAAGCTATTGGGAAGCCATCGGGGAGACAGGTCTTTGAGTGTGAGCTACCTATGACTCCAGGCATGGCACCATGTTCTTAATAAAGCCTTACTTTCTTGGCTGCAAACTCCTATTCATGTTTTATTGGGCTTTGATGCAGACCAATGGACCCCTTCAGTCAGGTGCACAAGCTTAGCTTGATAATTTATTTTTTAAATATATTTTTATTGATTTCAGAGAGGAAGGGAGAGGGAGAGAGATAGAAACATTATTGATGAAAAAAGAACTATTGATGGGCTGCCTCCTGCATGCCCCCTACTGGGGATCAAGCCCAAAACCCAGGCATGTGCCCTGGCCAGGAATCAAACTGTGACCTCCTGGTTCATAGGTCACCGTGGCTGGGCTAGCCTGAGAATTTAGAGTAGGGGTGTTGATAATGGAAAAAGGGCTCTTCCACAAAGTCATGAGAAAAGTATTTGAGTGACCCAGCATAGGAGGATGAGGTGTAGTGTAAGATTTATTAGAGTAGAAATAAGAGACTGCCCCAGGTTCCTGGTGTCTCATCCACGGCAGGTGGCTCAGCTCCATCCCGCTGTGGAAGAAGTTCAGCCTTGTCTTCACCAAGCCCAAAAGAAGGGGCAGGGTCCAAAAATTCTGTGCCATTGGCTCAGCATCTACAGGGTATAATGCAGTTCAGTCCATGCCAAAGCTTAGTCCAGCTCAGGCTCTGTCCCCACCTGCTTAGCTTAGTCTCCATTCCTGGCTGCCCTCCAGCCAGTGCTGCATTGCCATACCCAAGCCCACACTTGGGCCCATGTCTGCCAGCCCCTCAGCAGCTGGGCCCACAGGGTGCTATGGAGATTGAAGGCAAGGGAACAGAGGAAGAAAAGGGGCAAATGCAAGCTCCCCAGAGAGGACTTGATTATGCTTGGATTATGTCACCTTGGGCTTGGGACAGAGCCCACCCTCTTTCAAATTAAACAATCTCTTCCCTAATTCTTTGTGGGCTAGTGTTGGGTCCTCCCCCTAACCAATCCCCTTTCTAGAGCTTCCAGGGTTCTTTATCCAATTCGATCCTTTTCCCAGGCTAGGCACCTCCCCTTTGTGGTTGCCATCTTGGCTCCTACTACACATGCACCCAGCAGAGGAGTTTCCCCTTTATTGTTTTTATCTCTTCCTCAGTAATCCTGGTTAATGGCCTGTTGTCCCCCTGGGAACCCACTTCGGGGATTAAGTCTCCTTGGTGGAGGATGAAGGATGGGTGGTCCCCTGGGGTGTCTGAAGCTGTAACTGCCAGACTTAAGTCTGATTAAGTGTAACTTCCAGACTCAATCAGACCCAGCAGTCTAGCTTCCTTCTCTTTTGTTGACTCCTTCCAGCCTATGCTAACAGGGGTGGATGGTAGGCAGCAGGCAACTCTGAAGTGAGACCTGCAGGAAAGGCTACCATCACAGCCAGGCTTCCTTCTGAGATGTCTCATCTAACATTAGAGTCAAAGGAGGACAAGTTGACAGGGAGTGATACCAAAAGAATGGACCCTGAGTTCCAGTAGCTCAAAATTTCAACACCAGCTGGATATACAGAGACCAGCAGAGCAAGGAACACTGCCTAGAGACCAGAAGACAGAGAGCAAAGATCACTGCATGGATCCCAAGACCCCATCCACCTTATCCACCTCAATCAAATGGCAGACACACATTTCTCTCCCATATGCTGAATACTCTTCAGGGAGCAGCAGGAGGGGGAGAAGCAAGCTCAAAACTCAACATTCTAGAGACTGCTCCTGTGGCCCAAGGGAACTGTTTCAATATCCCCTTTAGTCCAAGCTTTCCTTTCAATTAGGTCTGCTGTGTGACTGAGGTCTCTAAAAGTAGGCCAGATTAGGTTTAGACAAATTAAATAAAAATTCTCTCTTTTGCCCTTGCCAATTTGGCTCAGTGGTTAGAGTGTTGCCATGTGGACCTAAGGGTCTTGGGCTTGATTCCTGGTCAAGGGCATGCACCTTGGTTGCAGGTGCGGGAGGCAACCAATCAATGTGTCTCTCTCACCTCGCTATTTCTCTCCCCTCCCCCCCTAGCCTTCTCCTCCCCTTCCATTCTGTCTGAAAATCAATGAGAAAAATATCCATGGGTGAAGATTTGTAAAAAAATTCTCTGTTTTTCTGAATCTTTGAGTTAACCTCTAAGTCAAGCCTCTGCCTAGATTACTTTCCCCTTGGCAAAATCCTTCAGGAGGCTCTCAGCTAAATGACCTGCAAACAGTTAACCATTCTTTCCTCTTTATCGTCGTTGCACCCTGTATGTATTTATTTATTGTTATTATTTAAATGTTTTTATTGATTTCAGAGAGAGAAAGAACAACATCAGTGATGAGAGAGAATCATCGATTGGCTGCCCCCCCCCCCCCAGGGGATGGAGCCCACAATCCGGGCACGTGCCCTGACCGAGAATCTAACTGTGATCTCCTGGTTTACAGGTTGACACTAAACTACTGAGCCACATGAGCTGGCATCCTTGTACATATTTACCTGCACTTGCACTTGCACACAATTTATACTTCCCAGGTCTGCCTCCCTTACTAGACTGCTCATCTTGAGGGCAAATATGGTGCCTGATTCATCATGACCTTGGGCTAGCACCTTCATCTTTTTTTTTTTTTTTTTTTTTTTTAATATATTTTATTGATTTTTTAAAGAGAGGAAGGGAGAGAGATAGAGAGTTAGAAACATCGATGAGAGAGAAACATCGATCAGCTGCCTCCTGCACATCTCCCACTGGGGACATGCCCGCAACCCAGGTACATGCCCTTGACCGGAATCGAACCCGGGACCTTTCAGTCCGCAGGCCGACGCTCTATCCACTGAGCCAAACCGGTTTCGGCGTAGCACCTTCATCTTGAACCTAGCACAAGACATAGCACTTAATAAGTAACAAGTGGCCCTGGCTGGTATGGCTCAGTTGGTTGGAGAGTCGTCCTATGTATGCACCAGAAGGTCTTGGGTTCGATTCCTAGTCAGGACACATCCAGGTTGTAGGTTCAATCCCTGGTGGGGGTGCATACAGGAGACAACCAATCATTGTTTCTTCCTCACACTGACGTTTTCTCTCTCACTCTTCCTTCCTCTCTCTCTAAAATCAATAAAAATTTATTTTTAAAAATAGGAAAAAAAGAAGTGACAAGTGTTGGCTGAATTACAGAGTTCTTAAAGATGGGGGATTTCAGCCCTAACTGGTTTTGCTCAGTGGCTAAAGCGTCGGCCTGTGGACTCAAGGGTACCAGGTTCGATTCCGGTCAGGGGCATGTACCTTGGTTGTGGGCACATCCCCAGTAGGGAGGGTTCAGGAGGCAGCTGATCGATATTTCTCTCTCATCAATGTTTCTAACTCTATCCCTCTCCCTTCCTCTCTGTAAAAAATCAATAAAATATATTTAAAAAATAAAAATCATCATTCTCCCCTTTAAAAAAAAAAAGATGGTGGATTTCAGAAGTGATGCTTTGGGTCATTGAGACCATCCCCCAAAATCATATACACAAACTAATTGGCATTTAGGAAAATCAGTTTCTTCTTATCTCCATTCCTTTCCCAGAATGACTGTTATTAAGTGTGTCAAATTAATTTCTAAACTAGAATGAATTTGCAATGTCATCCACAATGAAATCTATTTAAAGATTTTTTTAGAAATGGGCTCCAGGTTGTCTGATGTTTCCTAAAATTCAAATCTACATCTTTCTTATCTATTTACTTAGAAGACTCAAGTGGAGGGACAAATTCAGTTTTGTGAGGTTTTTTTTTTTTTTTTGCTGGGGAGTCTCACTGGATGCTTACGCTCCAGAGAAAGCAAGTCCTCTTGCATTTGAAACTCCTCCCACAAGGACAATGAAAACTTCTTGGATCACCTTACATATTGTTAAATGTTAACCATGTGATATCTGGGAGATAGGATTATGTCAGTGATTTTAATTATTTTCTCTGTGCTTTTCTACATTTACCAAATTTTCTTTTTTTAATTGATTTTTTTAAAAGAGAGAATGGGAGAGAAACATTGATGTTTCTCAATCAGCTGCCTCCTGCACGCCACCTACCCCTAGATCGAGCCCACAACCCGGGCATGAACGTCAGCTTTGTGTGTAACAGTATTCTGAGGTGGGAGATGGGCATCCTCCTCTTCCACTCAATGCAAGTCTAAAGGAGTTGGGACCTGAGGACAGAGTGGGACGTTAAGGCTGATGTGCCATCTTGAACTAAGGAGAAGGGGGAGTTGTGGTTTGGGACTACAAAGGGCAGGGGAGCAATTTACATGGAAATGGAAAAGCAAAAGTTTGGTAAATAAATGCTTGTTGGGCTATTTTTAACAATGGGACACAGCCACGACTTTGATCAAAAGAGCCTGGCTAGCCCTGGCCAGTGTGGCTCAGTTGGTTGAGCATCATAGTCCCTTGCACCAAATGGTCGATTTCTGGTCAGGGATCATACCCAGGTTTGGATTCAGTCTCTGGTCAGGGCATGTGCAGGAGGCAACCGATCGATGATGTTTCTAGCTCTCGCTCTTTAAAATCAATAAAAATTAAAAAGGGGGGGGGGACTGGCTAGGTCCCTCTCTGTCTATCACACACTAAAGATTAAAAACTATAGTTATCTATGATGATAACTCCCTTCCTAGAGCAGGTCCTCGATCTAATTCTTTTAGGCAGGAAGGGGTAAGGTCAAAGGTTGAGTCTTTTGTTACTTAAAAATGATCAGTGTGAGCCCTGGCTGGTGTGGCTCAGTCGGTTGGAGCATTGTTCCGTGTTCCTAAAGGTCTTGGGGTCGATTTCCGGTCAGGACACGTACCCAGGTTTGGTTTAACCCCCAGTCAGGGCACATTCCGAAGGCAACCGATCTGTTTCTCTCTCACATTGATGTTCCCCTCTCTCTAAAATTAATGAAAAACATATCCTCAGGTGAATATTTAAAAAATAATCAGCTTAAAAGAGGCATGTTTTGGGGTGGGTAACTCTGCCTTCTCCTTAATACCAAACACATTCTAGTTTGTAAGGGTGAATCAATGATCATTTCCCACTTAGGTGGAGGGCCTTGTACACTAGGAGTCTTTCTCTTCCTCTTTCAGCAGCGACCCTCTCTTCTCATGTGGGAAAATGTAGTTTGTTGCTGGGGTCCAGCCCCAGCAGGTCCAGGGGTTCCCAAAGGTGTAGATGGAGTCGGCGAAGAAGGAATGACACGGAGACAGCGTTCAGTTGGTCATCATAGCGAGGTTCTCTCTTTATTGTCCTATTACATCTATATTTATACTATTTGATCCCATAAGCATGCCTCTATAATTACATCATGGTATGTTTTGGGTCACGTTCTATAATTCCTTGTTTATTATCTGACCTTAGCCAAAAATCCTGTCTCTATCTAGTTCTGTTGATTTTAATCTTGTCTAGGTTAATCTCTGTGTTCCATTACAAGGGCTATTCCAAGGTCACTGCTCTACTGATAGGCTACAAGGAAATGACTGAAGGAGATTATCCTACCCAGTAAAGGTTATGTCCTCCCAGCCCCGCTGCTTGCCTTCCCTGGCACTGCACTGTGTCAGTGGGTCTCCAGGGGTATAGGCTTTGGTGTTTTCCCTGGTGGGCAGACCCCTGGGGATGTGGGCCCAACAAGTCCCAAATTTATTGCCAACAGTCTTAGTCCAAGTTCTTCATAAGTAGTACATGGTATTTCTGTAACACTAGGGGGATTTACTGATTTATTCTCTTCCTTAGTCCTATTAACCCCTAACCTGGGGAAACAACCTTTCTCGGGGAGGTGGTCCTGTTTAAAACACATAGTGCTAAGAAGGGGAGCAAACCATATTAAGAACAGTATGCCAGGTCCCTTGAAACATAAGCTGTGCAGATGTTTCTTCCCTGCAGCGATTGTGTCAAGCAGCAAGGGTGGATCGGCTTCCAGCAGTTTGTGAAGCCAGAGAAACTGATTCACATTGAAATAACTGTAAAAGCTCCAGAAGGCTAGACAAACAGAACTAGTAATTTCAGTCTTCCAGTGATTATAGTTATTGTGTTTAGGCAGAAACTCCTCCCTTCCTGCCCTCAACAACTCCTCCCCTCTGCTGCTCCGTTACTGTCCTCACAATTTCTGCAAGGCCAAAGAATATCCTAAAATGGAATTTCCTTCCTTTTAGGAATCAAGTGTAAACATTGACTCTGAAGTCCATAACATGACCTTTTTCCCTGAATAACTCTCAGTCTCAAACAATAATCTCAGCCCTTGCAGCTAGAGGTGGGTGCTGGGTATTTATCCAGGCTGCTGAGTAAAGGAGGTAATATTGCCGCCTACATAATCAGGAGCTGACTAACGGGACTCTACCCCTAGGCCTTGTCTCATGCCTTTCACTCCCACCTACAAAGGAGAATCATAGGATTATAGAATCACAAGAAGTCTTTAAGGATTTTGTAACCCACCTCACCATTATGCAGAGGAAGCTGAGGCTCACAGTCCCTTTCGCAGTGACTGGCACCCAGGAGGTACAGTGCTCAGTCACTATTGCTTTATTTTTCTGACCTAAGTTGTTTAAAATGGTCAGTACATTAGAATATGGGGTTACCAATTTAAAAACTGTTTTCTTACCACTCTATCACACTGAGTTATGTATGTCTACTTGGTTTACTATAAAGTCATTAGAGCATAAATTTAATTTTAAAACCTTTATTGAGATATAATTTACACACCATACAGTTCACCTATGTAAAGTATACAATTCCATGGCTTTCAGTTTATTCAGAGCCATGCATTCATCACCACAATCAATTTTAGACCATTTTCATTGCCCACGAAAGAAATCCCACACCCATTAACAGTCACTCCTATTTTCTCTCACTTCCCTGGCCCTCGGCAACCACTACTCTTTTGTATGTGGTCCTTTGTGAGTAGTTTGTTACTTAGCAAAGTATTTTCAAGGTTCATAAATGTTGTAGCATGTACATCATTTCTTCTTATTGTTGAATAATAAATATTCCATTACATGCATAAACTGCATTTTATTTATCTATTCAACAGTTGATGGGTATTTGGCTGAACTTTTATTTTTGTAATGATTTTAGAGAGGGAGAAAGGGGATGGGAGAGAGAGAGAAACATCCATGTGAGAAGCTGATTGGCTGCCTCCTATACTGCCCTGACCAGGATCAAACTGCAACTTAGGTCTGTGCCCTGACTGGGAATAGTAGCCACAAACTTCTGTGCACAGGACGACACTCCAAACAACTGAGCCACACCAGCCAGGGTTGAATTTTATTTTAAAACAAATGTGCTCTGCATGACTAGTGTTGCTTAGTGGTTGAGCGTCAACCCATGAACCAAGAGAGCACAGTTCAACTCCTGCCAGGGCACATGCCTGGGTTGCCAGTTCCATCCCCAGTAGGGAGCGTGCAAGAGGCAGCCCATTGATGATTCTCATCATTGATGTTTTTATTTCTCTATCCCTTCCTCTCTCTGAAATAAAAAACAAAAACATAAAAAGAAGAAATGTGATCTCTGATAGCTAGCAGCTTAAAATCTAGATATAAGTGTATGTCTCATATCTTTCTATATTGAATTTATACTAAAAGAAGCATAGTTAGTATGAAGATCTATAATAATAAAAGGGTAATATGCTAGTTAGGCCAGACATCCTTCTGGGAAGCTGCTGAGGCAAAGGCCCCCTGCCACCACAGCAGGCAGGGGCATAAACCCCTTGCACAAATTTCGTGCATCGGGCCTCTAGTTTCATTATAACTGCATACCTGCAAATCAGCATTTTCTTTTCTCTAAATTTTCTGATGTGTATGATAACATTATGAAAAGACAAAGTAAAGTCTTGCCCTGTTTTCCTGCTCCTCTGACTCCCAGGAAAATAGAGGCTATGTAGATGGCATGGGTGATAACCCTCTGGAAGAGAAAAAAAGACTAAAGATCCAGAGCAAGACTGTTTGTTTCTGGTTTCAAATGGGAGGTTTAGAAGAAAAGGGCATTTGGGGCTCACACCCAGCAATCTGATCAGCCTTACTAAGACCCAAACATAAAATAATATATGATGTGGGCGAAGGTGAGAAAGGGGACAGTACAGACCACAAGTTCAGTCCAGTCCGACCTCATAAGGTTTAGTATGTTCGTTTTTGTCCTGTGTTTAGAGATTGGCCCTCGTCTAACCTCCATGTTTTCGTGGGTCTCCAGATGAGTCCAGACTGGGGGACTAGTGCGTGCTTGGTAGGAAGAACTTGAATTTGTAAATACCAAGTTGAGGATATTTATGATCCTGGGAGGTGGTTGCTTCCCCGACTAAACCCTTGTTTATCCAAGTCCTGACTCTCCCAGCCCCCCTTGTAATTATAGTTGGACCGGACCGCAGAGCTCCTGAGTCACCTGCTTGGAGAGGAGGGGTTTTGGGAGTGCCTTCCGTTCCATTTGCAGGAACTCAAGAACACCAGGAAGCGACCCTTGACTCAGCCTGCCTGAGGCTTGAGTGTTGTGTCATTCCCCACACGTGACGCTCTCCCAGGCGATGGAGACTCGCGTATCATGGGACTTTTTCACCCCAGTGACTCCCCCCCTTTTCTTTACCCGCAACCCTCGCACTTCCCCGCCCCGCCCCCTCTTGAGACTAGAGGAAGGGAGGGTAGCTGGAGCCAGGAAATGCCACTCTCCCAAGTTGGCCAGGAGAAGCAAGAAACTCAGTGTTTGGCAAAGTGCCAAGACGTGACGTTACGCTCTGACCCTTCTCCAGAATGCTTTGCCCTTCCTCCGTTCTGGGCTATCCTTGCTCTCATTCCCCTATGGGACCTATTATTGATCTCTCCTGTTCGAGACCCCGTATCACGCAGACCGCGCCCCGCTTAAGGTTGCGTTCCCAATCCCTCCGTCTCCCACTTTTCTGAGCCTGGAATTCTCCACCAGAACTGGTTTGAGTCTCCGATCAGCCGCCTTCCCGATCTCGCTGCGTGACCTTGAGTGAACCACAACTTTTCTGGGCCTATTTTCCTTGCCTGGAAAACGGGGGCGAAACGTCTACCTCGCCACGCCGGAGGTGAGGAGCAAACGAGAAAGCCCTCCGAGCGTGAGCAGCAACAGGAATGTCAGCTATGCGGACTCTGGCGCGCCAGTGGCTTCAGGACCCCTCCCTTTCCTCGGGGACCGCCCCGCCAACCCCGCCGCGCGGACAGACCGCCCCGCCTCCTCCCGCAGGCCGTCCTATTGGCGAACGCACGGCCGCGCGGCGCCGGGTGCTGACGCCCGGCCCCGCCCCCGCCGGCGCACGAGGACGCAGAGCCCCGCCCCGGCCTCGCTCGGCCTCCCACGGGGCCCCGCCCTGCGGGCCGACGCGGCGCGGGTCCCGCCGCCCAGGCAGTTGGTGCAGCGGCGGCTGGGATGAGGGTGCTCACCGCCCGCACCCCCTGCTCCGGCCCGGGCCCCCGGCCCACCCGACCCAGTCCCAGTCCTAGCCCGGCCGGTCCCGTGCGGGGCCGCACCGACCACCCCGCGGGCGACGCCCGCCCCCGCCCCCGCCCCCGCCCTCACCCCCACCCCCGCACGAAGACGCAGAGGCCCCGCCCCTGGCCGCGCCCGGCTCCCGCGGGGCCCCGCCCTTTCAGGCCGACGCGGCGCCGGTTCCGCCCCGCGGGTGACGTGTGGTGCGCGCGGCCCCGCCGCTCAGGCAGTTGGTGCAGCGGCGGTTGGACTGAGTGCGCTCACCCCACCCCTCCGGCCCGGGCCCCCACCCCGCCGGGCCCAGCCCCAGCCCCAGCCCCAGCCCCAGCCCTCGTCCGCGCCCGGCCGGAGTGCGGGCCCTGCCGGCCCCCAGTCGGCGACGCCGGGCCGCCCGCCCGCCCGCCACCATGGAGCTGGAGGACGGGGTGGTGTACCAGGAGGAGCCCGGCGGCTCGGGCGCCGTCATGTCGGAGCGGGTGTCCGGCCTGGCCGGCTCCATCTACCGCGAGTTCGAGCGGCTGATCGGGCGCTACGACGAGGAGGTGGTGAAGGAGCTGATGCCGCTGGTGGTGGCGGTGCTGGAGAACCTGGACTCGGTGTTCGCGCAGGACCAGGAGCACCAGGTGGAGCTGGAGCTGCTGCGGGACGACAACGAGCAGCTCATCACCCAGTACGAGCGGGAGAAGGCGCTGCGCAAGCACGCCGAGGAGGTGAGGCCGCCGGCGGGGAGGGCGGGGCGGGCCGGGCCGCCGGGGGTCGCCGCCCGGCCCGGGAGCGTGGGCGCGCCGCGTCCGGCCTCGGGGGGGCGGGTCTGAGGCCGAGGCTCCGGGACCCAGCCCGGCGGCGCGGGGTCCCCGGGATCCCCGCAGGCGAGGGAAACCGGGGGAGGCCAGTGAGTGCCCGGGAGAAGGGAGTGGGATGGGGGAGGCCAGGCCCGGGAGGAAGCGCGGCCGGCGGAGGGCACCTGGGGTGGCGGAGGGCGGAGATGTAGGGCGCCGGGCGGCCTTCTGCACTTTGGGGAAGTTTCCGACCACCGTGGGCAGTCAGGTGGCGGCGCAGACATTCGCCACGGGGGCGGGTGCCTGTCAGCACTTCCCTCCTGCAGGTGTAACTCGCTGGTGCCAGAGCCTTTCCAGGGGGGACAGCTCGGGAAGTTAGAGGTCTCCCTCTTTCGGCCAGTTTCATCTTGACGTTCTGAGCCTGTTGAGGAAGAGGCTTCATTCTGTGTTTTACGTGCTTTGGTGACACTCTGTCAACACCGGGATATTGCAGGGCAGTGCTCTGTCAGGGCAGTGTGTGCAGTTTTCCCTCTGGAATCCCACACCAGAGCAGCCCTCCCCGGCAGGTGGTAACCTTGGACAGTTCCCTCTAAAAACCCTCCGTTTATAGAGGACTGGGGGGCGGGGCTGAGGGGGTGTGGGCGCTGACAACCCCAGACTGCAGTTTCCAGGTGCGCCAGGTGATTGCTCACCACGCTAACACCGCACGGTGACCGCAGCACCTCGCCAGGCTCTGCGGACCCTGGAGGTTGGAATGCAAGTGCTGGGTCTGTGACTTTCTGAGACAGGCAAGGACTTCAGCTTTCGGGCTGTCTTGGCGCTGTTTCTGTGGGACTGTCTAATGCAGGCTAAGTGGCCTATTCATCTTTGTCCCCTGAGGGTCTAGCAACACCTGGCTAAATACGTGGTGATTGAAGGAAGCTAAAGAACTCATTATTGAAGGAATCACATGTTATCTTTCAAGAAATACTTGGAAAGTTTGTAGGATATGAGATTGGTTTAAAGTAGTACCACGACTTAAACTTTTGTTTTGTCATGGATACCTTGGTACCAGATCAAATAGTTCTTTTTCTTTGTTAAGCTTGACTTTAGTGATGATTTTTAGTTCTGATACTGTGATCCATTTGCCTCAAAGGAAGGCCATTGAATTTGCCAAACAAAATTGACTTTATTTCAGGAGAAAGCTTATAGGGAAGGGGGGTTGCAAAAAATCTGAGGATGGGATCACAACTTCCACTCTTTTATTAGCACTGTTCATAGAACAGAGGCCAGGTACTACTTCTGAGATGGCATGCTCTGTCTTCATGCTCAGACAGGCCATTGCCTGTGTGTGGATGTACTGGGAAGGGACTGGGAAATTAACTACATATACACAGGTGAGGAGCAGGCTCAGCATGACCTATAACCTTGGATGAAAGAAATGCTTTCTTCAGCCTTCAACTCTTGTCAGTCCATGCAAACATGGACGAAATGCCAGGGTCACACGGGCCAAGAAAACCATCTGCCACAGGTTGCAAAATCAGAACATAAAACTGTTAGGCTCTAGATTGTGTTTTATTTTTTAAAAGTAAATGGCTTTTAAAAAATTGCTTACTCAGTGACTCTTGTAATTTATACTTTTTCAAACACATCTGTAAATTCTCTATGAAACCTTTGGGCAAAGGGCCACGACCTGAGACTAGAGAACACTGATGAAATGCTAGATGAGCCAACTCCCAGACCACAAACATAAAACCACCTTGTTCTCAGTCTCAATAAGACCATAAATCAAGTATTACTGGGTACCCAGAAATCCAGTCTCTTTTAGGTCAGTATGCAGAAGAGAATTCTGTCTTTAATTTTCTGTGAGTGCTTTGTTTGTGGCCTTAATATGGAGACTAAGAGACTGCTATTATAGCAAAAGCACCTCAGGGTATTTACAGCAAAAGTATTTGAAAGCATGGAAATTGTCCATCACCAGAAAGTGTCAAGTAAATTCTGAGCACCTATGTGAAAATGTAGGAGGGTATGTAAATGGTGAGAATGTCTTAGGGGGTATGAAGTCCTGTAATCATCTTTTGCTTGCAGGAATTCCATCAAGGAGTCAGAAATTTCATCTTTATTATATTAATATTACTTAATTTGAATACCTTCTGTCTTTTTCTTTGCATTTTTTTTGTGTGGACTTAGCTGTTGTTTTTGTGAGTCTTTATAAACAACCTAAAGGAGGGTTGATATTTTGTGTGTGTGACCAGATTCAAATATGAATCAAGAAATCTACCTTATTTCTCATCACTTGCCCCTTTGGGCTTCCTGTTCATGCCTTAACCAAGTTTTGTCTGATGCCTTCGCCCATACTGTTCCCTTAGAACTCAGCTTAAATTTTACTTGCCCTGACAGGTAGCTCAGCTGTTCCAGCTATGGGCAAACTACGGCCCCCGGGCCGAATAAAACTAAAAAAAAAAAAAAAGACCGTACCCTTTTATGTAATGATGTTTACTTTGAATTTATATTAGTTCACACAAACACTCCATCCATGCTTTTGTTCCGGCCCTCCAGTCCAGTTTAAGAACCCATTGTGGCCCTCGAGTCAAAAAGTTTGCCCACCCCTGTGTTAGACCATTGGCCCCATACATCAAGGTTGCGGGTTAGAGTCCTGGTCAGGGCACATACAAGAATCAACTGATGAATGCATAAATTAATGGAACAACAAGTTAATGTCTCTCACTGTCTCTCTCTGTCTCTCTCCCTTCCTTGCCCCTCCCCATCCTTCTCTCCCTCAATCTTCCTTCCTCTGTGTCTAAAACTAATAATTAAAGGAATTAAAAAATATCTAAAAAATTTGTTTTCACTTCTTCAGTTAGAACTTGCTTGTCTATCTAGAGTAAGCCTTGTGAATTTATGAACAATTTATTGGTAAATTGGTGATTTTTGTTTTATTGATTCTTTTAGACGGGGAAGGGAGAGGGAGAGACAGAACATCAATTTCTTTAGTAACTTTTTTCAGTCTTATATATTTTCCAGGATGTCTTGTTTCTGACTGCTTCACTTGCTCCACTAGGGTCATAGAGCCTGAAAACATTTTTAACTTGTAATTTGAGGTCCTGCTGATTGGATTCCCTATCAGGGATAGGTCTAGGATTTTTATGATTTTGGGTCTCGTTATTGTCCTTTAAAATGTTTTTTCACTTGCTTTTCCTGTAGTTATTTTTTTAAGGGCTAGAAGGAAACCCCATGATCTTCTACCTAGTTCTATCCCATTACTATAGGTTGATAGATAGGCAGACCCATAGATGATTAGTAGGAACAAATATTTTTTGAGCCAGGCACTGCTCTAGGCTTTGGGAATGTAGCCACAAGCAAGACAGACAAGGAAGGTAGCCCATGTTTTATTGAAATGTGTATTGTAATAAAGAATAAATGGACCACCCTATCCAGTTTGGCTCAGTGGATAGAGCGGCGGCCTGCGGACTAACAGGTCCCAGATTCAGTTCTGGTCAAGGGCATGTACCTTGGTTGGGGGCACATCCCCAGTAGGAGGTGTGCAGGAGGCAGCTGATGGATATTTCTCTCTCATCGATGCTTCTAACTCTCTATCCCTCTCCCTCTCTGTAAAATATCAATAAAATATATTTTTTTAAAAAAAGAACTTTAAGCCCTGGCCGGTTTGGCTCAGTGGATAGAGCATCAGCCTGCGGACTGAAGGGTCCCAGGTTCGATTCCGGTCAAGGGCATGTACCTTGGTTTGGGCACATCCCCAATGCGGGGTGTGCAGGAGGCAGCTGATCGGTGTTTCTCTCTCATCGATGTTTCTAGCTCTCTATCCCTCTCCCTTCCTCACTGTAAAAAATCAATAAAATAAAAAGAACTTTAAGATTAGATCTCTTTCTGGAGTTTCTGATCCATGTTGTTTATTGGACATGAAAGTCTGATACTGAACTCATCTCCCAAGCCTGCTCCTCCGCTGTTGTCTATCTTCCTGAGGGATACCACTGTCCACCTGGCTAGATACCTGGTCACCATCCTTGACTCTTTTTTCTCCTTCATCCCTATTCTGCTATTTTTTTGTTTCCATCTTTTAAATATATCTGGAATCTCTTTATCTTTCCAAATCCATTTCTTCTACTCTGTTTCAGGCCACCCACACCTCCTGCCCTGAATTCAAACTCCATAGAGTTGAAAGTTTGTGTCATTCTGACTATGTATCAATGTCTGGCACATAGGAAGTACCCAATGAATATTTCTGAATAAAAGAATGGACAACTAAAACTGTCCCATAGCTGATCTATCTGCTTTCAGTATTGCCAACCTACAAATTGGCCATCACACTGTAGCCGCATCTCTCCAAAATGGAAATCTGATCAGATCGTTTCCATACTTAAAGCCTTTAGAGGCTCTGTCTAAAGTTCTTAAAGTGACTGAAGGACCTAACACACAAAGCCTTGTAATCGGCTGCTCCTTTTCTTACAAGCCTCATCTTTTCCTTTTTGAGCCATACTGACCACAGCATTTGTTTTGCAAAACGTATTCTTTCCAGGCCTTCTTATGAGCTGCCTGAATGCGTGGCGCTCTTTCTCTTCTGTTGCCATCTTCCAGGTTTTAATTCTGGGGCTTTCTATGAACACCGGGTGCGGATCGTGCCCATCTTCTGTTTTCCCACCGCATACCGTTCTCTCCCTCTCAGAACTTCCAGTGTCACATCAAGCTAACCTATTGCTAACCTATTGCTTCAATTCCCTTACTAAACTACTGGGATCCAGTAGATACTATTTTTTGGTTTGTTGGATGAATGGATAATTATACTAAAGGTCAAATTGCTAAGCCTAACTATTGAAAGTTCTCTTTTGTGCACTCAAGATATTGTCCTTACTGTTGGTGCCAAGTTATGCAAAAACTTCCAAAAAGTTCTTCGATCAGTAAGTCCTTTGACTTTTACATATACAGAAAAACCACGACTTCTCCTGAGTATAGTTACTGCAGACACTTCACCTACATTGTCCTATGCATAGTAGATATTCTATAAATATTTATGCATTATAAAAACTGAAATATGGCCCAGCCTCGTGTGGCTCAGTGGTTGAGCGTTGACCTATGAATCAGGAGGTCACGGTTTGGTTCCTGATCAGGGCATATGCCCAGGTTTCGGGCTCCATCCCTGGTGTGGGGCATGCAGGAGGCAGCCAATCGATGATTCTGTCTCATCATTGATGTTTCTATCTCTCTCCCTCCCTCTCCCTCTCCCTCTCTGAAATCAATAAAAATATATACATATAAAAACTGAAATATGAAGATCATTGGAACTACTGTCATAAGTATTGTAGGGATTACTTCTCATTTGCAAAGGTTGGGCTAGGTTAGCGGTCGGCAAACTGCGGCTCGCGAGCCACATGCGGCTCTTTGGCCCCTTGAGTGTGGCTCTTCCACAAAATACCAACTTCTGCGAATGGGCCAAGAAGTTTCAATCGCACTGTACATGCACACCTGCACGTGGTATTTTGTGGAAGAGCCACACTCAAGGGGCCAAAGAGCCGCATGTGGCTCGGGAGCCGCAGTTTACCGACCACTGGTAGGTGATCTAGCACCATGATTCTTGTAATATTTTAAACTTAATTGTGGCTTTCTGTTGTATTCTTATTCCTTTTAGCCACAGATATTTGCTTCTAAGTTACTGGATGAGAAATAAGTTGGTCTGTCTGAATAAATTTTTCATACAAATGAAGATTAAGTGCCAAAACGTAATTTTAACTATTTGCTTATAATCTTTTTTTAAAATATATTTTTATTGATTTCAGAGAGGAAGGGAGAGAGAGATAGAAACATCAATGATGAGAGAGAATCATTGATCAGCTGCCTCCTGCACGCCTCCCACTGAGGATCGAGCCTGCAACCTGGGCATGTGCCCTCGACCGGAATTGAACCCGGGACCCTTCAGTCCCCAGGCCAACGCTCTATCCACTGAGCAAAACCAGCCAGGGCCTTACAATATATATATATTTTTATTAGTTAAGGTATTACAGATGTGTCCTCATCCCCTCCATTAACCCCAACCTTTCCCCCCCTACAATATTTTTTAATATATATTTTTATTGATTGGAGAGAGAGAAAGGGAGAGGAAGGGAGAAACATGGATTGGTTCCCTCCCCCATGCACCACAACCGGGGACCAAACCTGAAACCTGGGCATGTGCCCTAACTGGGAATCAAACTGGCTACCTTTCGGTGCATGGGATGACGGTCAACCAACTGAGCCATACCAGCCAGGGCTTTTTAGAATCTTTTGACAGGGATTTCTAATTGGATATAAAAGTAGAACCCTATAGTAACAAATAAAATAGTTATTAAAACAGCATTTATATTTGAAGAAAAATTTCCTCTGAAGAATAATAAACTTTTATTTCTTGGGCACTGAAATCTATATTGGTTAAAAGCCTCTGCTAGTCTATTATGGTATAATTTTATTGATTGATTGATTTATAGAGACAGAGAGGAAGGGGGGGGGGAGAGAGAGAGAGAGAAACATTGATTTGTTTTTCCATTTATTTATGCATTCATTGGATGATTCTTATCTGTGCCCTGACCAGGGATTGAAGCCCTAACCTTGGTGTATGTATCCAGATGACGCTCTAACCAACAGAGTTACCCAGCCAGGGCTAAAATTTCTAATTTTTAAAAATATATATATTTTATTGGTTTTTTTTTTTTTTTTTTTTTTTTTTTTTTTTTTTTTACAGAGAGGAAGGGAGAGGGATAGAGAGAAACATCGCTGAGAGAGAAATATCGATCAGCTGCCTCCTGCACATCACCTACTGGGGATGTGCCTGCAACCAAGGTACAAGCCCTTGACCGGAATCGAACCTGGGACCCTTCAAGTCTGCAGGCCGACGCTCTATCTCCACTGAGCCAAACCAGTTAGGGCTAAAATTTCTAATGTTAATGATCAAATTCTCAATTTAAATTTAATTTCTGTTACCTGTTGTCCTATCATTATCATTATTGTTATTATTATTATTTGGTTATTGCTGTCTATTCAAAAACAAATACCTTTGAAAAAGTTAAACAGTTTACTCGGAAGTGTGGAATCAAACAGGCTTTTGTAAAACCAGAAGGGTGTAATTTCTTTCTGAGGAAGGAAGAGGGAGAGATAGATAGAAACATCAATGATGAGAGAGAATCATAGATTGGCTGCCTCCTGCATGCTCCCTACTGGGGATCGAGCCCACAGGCCTGGCAACTTCTTGTTTTAATTTCCTTTCTCAGATCACTGGTATGATTGAGCATATGATGATTCTGCTTTCCTTTTCTGTATGAATTGCCTGTTGAGTTTCATTTACTCATAACTAGCAACAACCTATATCTGGCTCGATCTAAATTATATTTTTACAATGGCTTTATAGTATTCCCTAATGATCATCAATGGCTGCTACAACATCTCTGTGAAAAGGACTTGGGAATCTGTAGTTTAAAAGAGACCTGAGAGATGTATCATCCAAATGCAACATATGGACTTTGTTTGGAACCTTACTATAAAAGCGTTTATGAGACAGCCAGGAAAATCTGAACAGTGACTGGATATTCCCTGTTATTTCATTAAGGATTGGGAAATGGCACTAGTCTAACTCAGTCCTTCAGCATTTATTAGCTAAATTTTCTTATAAAGGAGAGCTTCCTTTATAAACTGTTTGGTTTACCCCCAAAGTATAGTTTGTACAAGAAAAACAGAATAAGTGCTAGCTAGATTCTTTAATTTTCATACTTTTATGTTCCAAGCGCTCTTCCTTGTTCTTACTCTCCGTCCAAATCCCCAGTTTTAAAAAATAGCATACTGCCCTAACTGGTTTAGCTCAGTGGATAGAGCGTCGGCCTGCGGACTCAAGGGTCCCGGGTTCGATTCTGGTCAAGGGCATGTACCTTGGTTGCAGGCACATACCCAGTGGGGAGTGTGCAGGAGGCAGCTGATTGATGTTTCTCTCTCATTGATGTTTCTAACTATCCCTCTCCCTTCCTCTCTGTAAAAAATCAATAAAAAAAATATATTTTAAAAAATAGCATACTGTTCTGGTTTCATGGATGAAATGACTTTTCTTTGGTCTCTGAGTATATTAATTATAGTTTTCATTTGTTTCCTGTTTTATCTGTTTCCTCAGAGTCCCTTTCCCCTTTTTTTCTGGTCTCTCTCTTCCAGGTTGGAGCTTCAAATACCAGACCACCCTTAATTATCCCTTCATGTTTTTTTAAGAGTGGGATACTAAAAAAAGAAGGCGGAAGCTTTGTGTGGCTGGATGCAGCTTATTGCCTATTGGGAACCCAGATTTTGTACCCCAGACATTTGAGTTTTTTCAAATAAAGATAGTCCTTTTGGAGGTGGAGGAGGGAGTGGTAGATAAGCCTAGTTATCAGAGGAATCTGGTTAAGGGACGGAAGGGAAAGAGGGCTGTCAGAATTACTGTTTGGTATGTAGATTTTTCAGTTCATTCTCTCTATTTGGCTGTGCCTGGTATCCGCTAGTGTAGTCTCTCTTCGTTTCTTCAGGAAACAAACTTCCTATCCTTTGTGTGGGTGGCAAAGAGGGCTACTGGCTGCTCTGGGATGGCTCTGGGGACCTCTTAGGGAGATTACTAACTAGTGCATTTATACTTCCATTCAGCCTACCCTCACCCCAATTCCCTAATTAAATAGTTTTCAAGATATGGATTAATCGTATTTACTTATTCACTATCTATTGATGGACATTTAAGTTATCTTCCAGTATAAACTGTTACAAATAGCCCTTCAATGAATATCCTTGTACATGTATATTTGACTTTCAATGATAGGAAACTTGTATTACAATATTTTGTCATTTTATTTTTTTTAAATATCTTTTTATTGATTTTTTTTTAAAAGAGAGAGCGGAAGGGAAAGGGAGAGATAAAAACATTGATATGGGAGAGAAACATCTATCGGCTGACTCCTGTATACCTCTCGATAAAGGATTGAGCCAGAAACCTGGTCATGTGCCCTGACCAGGAATCTAACCAGTGACCTTATGGTGCATGGGATTTGTCATTTTATTTTAAACTAGTGGCCCAGTGCACGGATTTGTGCACAGTGAAAGGAAATTAATTAGAAGTATTTTAATATCGCTATTCGCCCTTTCTCTATAATAGAAGTGTCGGAGATGAAAGAAAATCAGTAAAGTGTATATGAAAATAATATGTAAATTGATTAATAAACAATAACAACAACAAAGACATGATATAAAGACAAACAACAAAAACATGATATAAAAACATTGATATTTTTTTTTTTTTTAATATATTTTATTGATTTTTTATAGAGAGGAAGGGAGAGAGATAGAGAGCCAGAAACATCGATGAGAGAGAAACATCGATCAGCTGCCTCCTGCACACCCCCCACTGGGGATGTGCCCGCAACCCAGGTACATGCCCTTGGCCGGAATCGAACCCGGGACCCTTCAGTCCGCAGGCCGACGCTCTATCCACTGAGCCAAACCGGTTAGGGTGCTTTTTCTTTTTTAAATATATTTTTATTCAGAGAGGAAGGGAGAGGGAGAGAGAGATAGAAACATCAATGATGAGAGAGAATCATTGATTGGCTGCCTCCTATACAGTCCTCACTGGGGATCAAGCCCGCAACCCAGGCATGTGCCCTTAACTAGAATCGAACCTGGGACCCTTCAGTCTGCAGGCCAACATTCTATCCACTGAGCCAAACCAGCTAGGGTTCAATGTTTATTTTTAAACTAGTGACCTGGTGCACAGATTCATGCACATGAAAGGAAATTAATTGGAAGGTGGCAGGAGGGGCGGGACTGGGCAAGATGGCTGGACACACCTTGGAGCCAACCTCCCACAGTCTACCTTGGCCAGCCACAGGTCAGAACCACGGCTGCCAAGTCACTGCAGCTTGGCAGCTCCTGCATTGAGCGTCTGCCCCCTGGTGGTCAGTGTATGTCATAGAAACTGGTCAGACAGTCAGATACTTAGCATATTAGCCTTTTATATATATAGATGCCACTAATAAATCTATTCCAATCATATATTATCTTTTTATTATGGAAATATCTAAGTATTAAAAACAGAATAGTATAATGAATTTCCATGTATCCATCACTCAACTTCAACAGTTAACACCATCAAGCCAATATTGTTTTATCTGTCCCTGCTACTTCCCATCAGCATTTTCACCATAATTTTAAAGTAGATCAAAGACTACTAGTGAATATCCAAAAGATAGTTTAAAAAATCACACCTAAAAGTTATAAATGATTATTCCTTAATAACTTTTAATCAGTATTTGCATTTCCCCAATTGTCTCATAAATATAGCTTGTTTTAAATTTTTATTTATTGATTTTAGAGAGAAAATGGGAGAGGGGAGAGAGGATTTGTTGTTCCACTTATTTATGCACTCATTGGTTGATTCTTGTACGTGCCCTGACCGGGCACGTACCCACAATCTTGGTGTAGCAGGACAGTGCTCTAACTGAGCCTTGTAAATATAGTTTTATAGTTTGTTGTTTTAATCAGGATTGAAAGAAGATAGTCCACATATTTACACTTGGTCAAATAAGTTTCTCTTAATCTGTAACAGTTCTCCTTTTTTCCCTCCCTTGCTATTTAGTTTTGAAGAAACAATCATTTGTATTAGGAATTTTTCCAGATTTTGGATTTGGAGGCGTGGGGAAACCACCTCCCTTGGGCATGATTAATATGGTCTGTCCTTTAGTTTCTTAAAAGATGCTACACTGATAAACAATTAAATTGAACTGAACTTAACTAAATTGAACAATAATTGTTAAATATTTTCCTTCTCCAGCTCCGCAGAGGAACTGAGAGGAGGATACTATCTTGGATGCATAGCAATAAACCAGCCTTCTATTTGGCGGTATTAGTTTTTAGACAGCTACTGTAGTCAAAGTTTCTACTTTGAAGGGCTTTTCTTCTTTTTTTTTTGTCTCTTGCATCTTACCACAATAAGCAACAACCTCTAGGGATCTTTTTGTTAAACTTCGGGAGCTTGCCTTTTCAAAGTATTCGTTTGTTTTTCTCCAGAACAGTGGGGCAAAGCAGTCCCTATAAGCCATCTGGACTTGAAACCATTTGCTTCATCACAAAGCTTATTCTTTTTAGATCCTGACATAAGTCTGTATTGTCTCCTGCCTTTTTTTTTTTTTTTTTTTTTAAATAGTGTCTGGTTGCTCCCAGGAGAGTTCTATCTGAAGTTACCTCAATGTTGTTGTTGGCTGATTAGTTATTGAGAGGAACAAGGGGTATCTAGTTAAAATCTGTTTATCATACATGCTAATAAGTCCATTGATGGGCTCACCCCCTGCCCACTACTTTTTAAAAAAGTGTGTGTGTGTGTGTGTGTGTGTGTGTGTGTGTGTGTGTGTGTGAGAGAGAGAGAGAGAGAGAGAGAGAGAGAGAGAGACATGAAGACAGAGAGAGAGAGACAGAGGGCTGGAGGCTGGGAAGAGATGTGCACCTTACACCCACATACCAGAGGGATCTGACAAGCTCCCATGCTGGGGGGCAGTAACCAGAAATTTCCAGGGGAAGGATGGTTTTATAGTTTGAAAAACCTTGATTTTTATAGTACACTAATCTCATCATTTGCCAAATGTAATAGAGGGTGTCCAACTTTATAAAGTTAAGCTACTAGCAAGAAGTTAAGACACATTAAGCAATTATGAACAGGCTGCTTATGGGTATTCATTTACTTTTTTTCTTATTCATCATGTCTCTGGCTAGGGCAAAGCCTCCAAAATCCTATTCCCTTTGCCTAATGATACTGTTATATGCAAATTATAGTAACCAAAGGAAACCTCATTTGTATTGAAAACTCTTTTGTAAGGATCTTTAAAATATAGTGTAAAATGAACCTATTTTTTTTAAAATATATTTTATTGATTTTTTTTCAGAGAGGAAGGGAGAAGGATAGAGAGTTAGAAACATCGATGAGAGAGAAACATCCATCAGCTGCCTCCTGCACACTCCCTACTGGGGATGTGCCCGCAAACAAGGTACATGCCCTTGACTGGAATCGAACCTGGGATTCTTCAGTCCACAGGCCAACTCTCTAGCCACTGAGCCAGACTGGTGAAGGCTGAACCTATTTTTTAAAATAAAATATGTTTTTATTGATTTCAGAGAGGAAGGGAGAGGGAAAGAGAGATAGAAACATCAATGATGAGAATCAATGATCGGCTGCTTCCTGCACGCTCCCTACTGGGGATTGAGCCCACAATCTGGGCATGTGCCCTTGACCGGAATCGAACCCGGGACCCTTTAGTCTGCAGGCTAACACTCCATCCACTGAGGCAAACCAGATAGGGCACTACGTGGTTTTTAAAAGTCTTATTTCGTATTCAGAGTTTAAAATGCTAACTCCTTATTTCATAATGTCTTGCAAGAATCGTGTCATGTAACTAGCCTGAGACTGAGTCATAAACCAAGGTTGTGCTGTTACCCCAGGTTGGTGTCATTAGGCAATAATAGAAATACTAGCCATCCTGTATTAGTTTAACCTCAAATTAGGTGACAAATTGTTTGAGATCTTTGCAAATCCATCTTTTATCAATCACCCATATTTAATGTTTGTTTTCTTCTGCTAAATCTCAAGCAATGAAACACAGGACCAAGGCTGTCTTGTAACTTACTACATTCCCACCACCTTAGGGTACTTAGAACAGTAGGGACTTAAGTTGTGTGCAGAAAGGATGGATGAATGGAATCTTATTTCCCCACTTAACTCCCTTTGTGAATCAGAGGAGAGATTCCCAAGATTCCCAACTTATTCTCTCTTTTTTTAAATTGTTTTATTGCTTAAAGTATTACAAAGAGTATTACATATGTCTCCTTTTTCCCCCGCCCTTGACAATCCCATGGCCTCCCCTACCCCCCAGTGTCTTATGTCCATTGGTTATGCTTATATGCATGCATACAAATCCTTCGGTTGATCTCTTACCCTCCCCCCAACTTACTCTTAAGCTAATGATTTACCCTTTGCATCAACTATGAAAATTTTAATCTTGAATTATATTTACCCCTGCATACCATGACCTTTATGCCTCTGTCCCTTTGCTTATACTGTTACCTCTTCCTGAAATGGCTTCTTTTTAAAAAAAATCCTCATTTGAGGATATTTTTCCATTGATTTTTAGTGAGAGGGAACTGAGGAATATTTATTTTTGTTGTGAAATAGTGATTAGCTCGCAGCTGCACATTTTAAAACCAAGATGTAGTACACATTTAAAATTGGGATTTTTAAGAGCAGAGAGAATTTAAAAAAAATATTGGAAAAAAACCAACATTTACAGCTTTTATAAATGGGGGGGGGAGGAATATTGCACGCACTCTGACCAAGGCCTGGGCCAGGGAGGAGGCTGCAACCGAGGCACATGTCCTTGATGGAAATCGAACCTGGGATCTTTCAGTCTGCAGGCAGACACGCTATCCACTGAGCCAGACTGGTTAGGGCCTGGCTTCTGTTCTTAAAAGTAGATTTAGTCACTTATTCTGTTTCTGTTGCCTCTTATACTTGCTTCCATTATAGTACTTTTAGCCTGGTATATTGTTGACTGTTTACTGTGTTTTTTAATGGCTATCATGAAATAAGTGCTTGGATTAGATGGTGGGTAAAGAGTTTTAGTTTTATATTTAATATATTATTTAACTTAACAGTAAATCTGTGAATGCTATTCCTTAGTAGTTTGTAATAAATGTCTTTATATATTGCCTAACTGCCTGTTCTGTACTTCCGCTGACATCTGGAGAACAGTCATTGTGAATAGGTATGTGGCTTTATTTAATTGTGACAACAAGTTTTTCTTTGACTAGAAAGTGACAGAATGGGATATGTTCCTATTTTTATGTTACCTCAGTTTGTATGCTAAGGTGAAATTACAGGAGCAGAAAGCAGATGTGTTTCTTTGAGGTAAATTAAGAAGACTTTAAAACGAGTCGCTCATGTTTGTCGTCTACAAAGCTAGTAGTGAGGTTCAGCAGCACTCACACATGCTACTAGCCCACCGGCGATCTCAGCGTAGAAGTGGAAAGCCGTGTTGGAGAAATTTTTTAGTGTAACCATTGACACCTATTGTCTAATTATTTTATCTGTAGTTATGAGGGAGTTAGGTATAGAACAAAGAAGCAGCCCTGCCGGTGTGGCTCAGTTGGTTGGAGTGCCCTGTACACCAAAAGGTGGTGGGTTTGGTTTCCGGTCAGGGCACATACCTAAGCTTGGGGTTCAAGCCTTTGTCAGGGTGCCTCTGAGAGGCAGCCAATCAATGTTTCTCTTTCACATCGATGTTTCTCTCTTTTTCCCTTCCACTCTCTAATAAACATCAATAATAATTTAAAACATTTTTTAAATCATTAAAAGAAAAGAGCGAGGCAAATGAACTTTTTCATTTGTGCAATAAACATAGCTCTGAAAAGTTTCATGTAAACTTATTTTTGTATACCAACCATACTTTAAAGGCACCACAGGAATTTTTCACTCAAATCGATCTTTTAGGAACCTTTCCTTTAAAAAGAATCATATTTAGAAAGTAAATAATAACCTATTAATCTGTCTTCTGTGTAAACTTGCATTCTTACATACTTAAGCAAGGTTCATATGTTTCATAAAAGATCATCTGCCAAAGGGCAGCATAGTACTATGAATTTATTTACCCTGAAGGTCTAATTACATTTCCCATGAACAGATACTTCTGCTATAAATCTCCTCAAAATAATAATATAAATATTCCAAAGTACTGGATAAAGCACAGGACTCAGAACAATAATAAAATAATAGCTCATTTAAAAAAGAAAAAAGAAAAAACAGTTCTCGTTACCTCCCTTATAGTCTGTCCCCGACCCCACCCAGGAAAAGGGACTCTCTTGTTAGGGCCATGGATCCAAACCTTTTTCTGCCAAGAGCCCTATTTTGGTGTCTGATTGAATTTCATGGCACCTTCTCTATTTTTTTTTAATTTTTTTCCTAAATTCTTGTATCAGTGTTTTTTACTTTCACATTATTGTTAAGTACCGTATAAAGCTAGGCCATTTTCTGAAGTTTTTTGTAGTTATCATCAGTGTTCTGTTTCCTGAGCTGTTCTATCCTATAGCAACTTCTGTTCCCAAGGTGATTCTATTAGGGATATTTCTCAAAACCATGCCCCTGAACTAGTCTTTTTGGTAGGTATTTTTCTTGGGTAACAATTTAGAAAATTTCAGTTATTTGTTACTTTTTCTTGGTTATTCTTTGAAGGCTATAAGGAGTGTTCATTTAACTAGGCTTCCAATGCCCTGTAACATGCCTTATCAGAACTGAGGAATATTTATTTTTGTTGTGTAATAGTGATTAGCCCGCAGCTGTACATTTTTAAACCAAGATGTAGTACACATTTAAAATTGGGATTTTTAAGAGCAGAGAGAATTTAAAAAATACATTGGAAAAAACACAACATTTACAGTTTTTATAAATGGGGGGAATCATTCTTGATTTCTTGTGGAACTTGAAGATGCCCTGAAATGGAATGCTTATGCCTGGTAAAAGAATGATTCTCAAAGGAGTTTATGATGCCAAAACCCCCTGAAAATCCACCATTTAGAATCAGAAAGGAAAAAACATATCCTTATGAGAATAGCAATTGGTTTTATAGTCTCTAAGTGTATGTTTTAATTTGCTGGAAGGAAAGTCCTGGGATTATGCATTTGCTATGGAATACTTTTGTTATTGATAGTCCTTTCCTGTGAAGGGAAACTGCAGAAGCAAGAGATTTCCATTTTGTGATAAATAGCTCTGCCTGTCCAAGAACTATCACACAATTTTGAAAAAAAGAAATCTCTCTTCCTTTTGCCATATGTACTTAAGGTGATCAATATAGATATGAGGCCTCGATAGTCGTAATAAAATGCAAAAATTTTTGAAGCTTGAATCATCTAGATAGGTCTAAGTCATTCTTGTAGAGTAAACGTATAGTAGTGACCGCTCCACAGTTATGGATTATTCATGACCTTCTGTAGCCAAACTGGGTCGCCAAGAAACAAAGCAGATACAAAGCTGTGTCCGTGTGATGTTTCTTCACTCGGTCAGAAAAGTCTGAATAGGCAGAATAGTGGTAAAATTGTTTTTCCCCCAGCTTTATTGAGAAATAATTGACTATAACATTGTGTAAATTTAATAATGTACAATGTAATAATAGTGTACAATGTAATAATTTGATTACATATATAGTAAAATGATTACCACATAAGGTTAGTTAACACATTTATCACTTCCCATAGTTACAAATCTTTTTGTGTCGTGAGAACTTTTATGTCTACTTTCTTAGCAACTTTAACGTATACAATATAGTAGTATTGTTAATTATAGTCTTGGTGCTGCTATACGTTACATCCCCAGACCTACTCATATTCTAACTGGAAATTTGTACCCTTTCACCACATTCACCCATTCCTCCCACCCCCACTCCCTACCCCTATTAGTGGTAAAGTTTTTTTTTTTTATCCGGAGTTTAGTAGCACAGCATTTTAAGTGTTACTTGTAAACATCTCTATGTTCTTTAAAACAACATTTTATTAATAGCACAAAAGAAACCTAAAATAAGAATTTCTAGTTACCCAGATGAAGCAGTTTAGTTAGCTAAGGGAGCATCCTTTTCAAAGCATGCCAAGAATAATTACATTTTCTTATTAATACTTTATCTTTGCTTATATTCCCAGGTAAAAGTGTTGAAATAACTTACTCATACTTTATTAGTAACATATAGTTGCTGCTTTTCTGTTCATATAACCTTTTTTCTTTTATTGATTTCAGAGAGGAAGAGAGAGAGAGAGAGAAACATCAATGATGAGAGAGAATCATTGATTGGCTGCTTTCTGCTCACCCCCTCTGGGGAACACTTGGGAACCATGACCTTCTGGTCATAGGTGGACGCTTAGCCACTGAGCAACGCCAGCCGGGCCATCTGGTGTACTTTAGAGAGAAAGGAAGGGAGAGGGAGTGAGAGAGAGAAACTGTGGTTGGATCTAAAAGTAGATTTGCTGATGGATTTGATATAAGGTATTAGAGAAAGAGAAAAGTCAAAGCTGACTGCAAAGAGTAAACAGCAAAGAGAAAAAGTTGGTCAAGACTGAGCTTGCCAATGTCAAGAAGTTGGAGAGAAGAGGAAGAACCAACAAAGAAAATCAAGAATGACAGCCAGTGCCCTAACCGGTTTGGCTCAGTGGATAGAACCTTGGCCTGCAGACTTGAAGGGTCCCAGGTTCGATTCCAGTCAAGGGCATGTACCTTAGTTGCAGGCACATCCCCAGTAGGGGGTGTGCAGGAGGCAGCTGATTGATGTTCTAACTCTCTATCCCTCTCCCTTCCTCTCTGTAAAAAATCAATAAAATATATCTTTAAAAAATAAAATAAAAAAGAATGGCAGCCAGTAAAGTAGAGGAAAAGAGGGGAAAGTCCTGGAAGTAAAATTTTAAAAAAGTATTTTAAAGAGTAATCAGTGATAAGCTGTCAAATGATGCTGGTTAAGATGAGGATTGAGGCCCTAACCGGTTTGGCTCAGTGGATAGAGCGTCAGCCTGCGGACTCAAGGGTCCCAGGTTCGATTCCGGTCAAGGACATGTACCTTGGTTGCAGGCACATCCCCAGTGGGGAGTGTGCAGGAGGCAGCTGATCAATGTTTCTCTCTCATCGATGTTTCTGACTCTCTATCCCTCTTCCTTCCTCTCTGTAAAAAATCAATAAAATATATATTAAAAAAAAAAAGATGAGGATTGAGATTTGATTCTTATATTCAGTGATAATCTCCTGATGAGAACAGTTTTAGTAAATTAAATTTGGTAGAGATATTTCTAGAACATGCTCTTTTTCTTAGGAATTTAAATTCGATGGTTCAGCCCTGGCCAGTGTGGCTCAGTTGGTTGAACATTGTCCCATGCTCCAAGAGGTCTCCAGTTCGATTCCCTGTCAGGGCACATGCCCGAGTTGCCAGCTCCATCCACAGAAGCGGGTGTGCAGGAGGCAGCCAATCAGTGTTACTCTCCCTTCCTCTTTCTCTAAAGTCAATAAAAAACTCCCTCTGGCCCAGCTGGCTGGCTCAGTGGTTGAGCGTTCACAGTTCGTTCACAGTTCGATTCCCGGTCAGGGCACATGCCCAGTGTGGGGCGTGCAGGAGGCAGCCAATCAACAATGCTCGCTTATCATTGATGTTTCTATCTCTCTCTCCCTCTCCCTTCCTCTCTGAAATCAATTAAAATATGTTAAAACAAAACAAAACAAAAAAACACCCGCCACAAAAACAAACAAAACCTGCCTCTCCCTCTCTTTCTCTGTTTAAAAAACATAAATTCTATGGTTCAGGAATCTAGAAGACTGTCCATTAATCACATTAGCATTTAACAAATATTTATTGCTATTTTGTCATCCTTTGGTTCTCTGCTTGTACATGTTACGTGCAAAATTATATAAAAATTGTTTCTTGAACTGAGATGAATATGCAAATATACTACTAGTAAAGCCATTTATATATGTGGGGGTAGGATATATGTATTTCCTTTTGAATGTCTATTATATGATGTGAAAACACTCAAACAGATTATTTTGTCAGCTTTTCTATATTTGGAGGTTTTAAAACTTTTTTTTTTAATAGAAAATCTAAAAAAATATCAACCTAAGTTTATGATTCTGGTATCTTTTTGAGTAGCTAATGCCTAATTGTGCTACTTGATATCAAGAAACACAGGAGTTGAAAATGTTAAAAAAATTTCATTTCTCTAATGAAAATATTTCTTTTATTAGAAATTCATTGAATTTGAAGACTCTCAAGAACAGGAAAAAAAGGATTTACAGACCCGAGTGGAATCTTTAGAATCTCAAACAAGACAACTTGAACTCAAAGCAAAAAACTATGCTGACCAGAGTAAGTAAAAATACCTCTCTTCATAAGTGCACTTCAAAGAGCGGGTTGCAATAGGGCTGTGACTCATCCTGACATTTGAGGAAGGTTCCAGATACATGCTTGGGATTGTTATCCCAGACTCAAGAGTGAGACCTGGGAGCTAGGTTTTAGTTCTCTTTTGTTCACATTTTCATGTGGCAACCATGTCTGGAGAAGTGACTAAATAAAAAATACCTATAAGACTCTCTTCTTCAGTTTATTTCTCAGCCTTTGTTGCAGTTAATATTATGCTAGATCCACTATCCAGGATTCTGTGGTGTGTGCTTGCAGATCTTCTAATAATCAACTACACAAAGTTTCATTGTTCCCTGTATTGTTTTGGGATTTATAAATGTAAGAGAAACTCTAGCTTTGAAGTATGTATAAAAAAATTACTGAATTCTTTTTTTTGTTCCTTTGTAGTGGAAAACTGAGGGCAGTTAGAGGAACAGATTGTCATTTTTCACAATCATTTTATTTTTAATGTAATTTTATATTTTATTATTTTTTAAAATATATTTTTATTGATTTTCAGAGAGGAAGGGAGAGGGAAAGAGATAGAAACATCAATGATTAGAGAGAATCATTGATCAGCTGCCTCCTGCACGCCCCCTACTGGGGATTGAGCCTGCAACCTGGGCATGTGCCCTTGACTGGAATCGAACCCTGGTTCACTCTGCAGGCCGATGCTCTATCCACTGAGCCAAACTGGCTAGGGCAGTGGTCGGCAAACCGCGGCTCGCGAGCCACATGTGGCTTTGTGGCCCATGTGCAGAAGTCGGTATTTTGTAAAAGAGCCACACTTAAGGGGCCAAAGAGCGAGCCGCAGTTTGCCGACCACTGGGCTAGGGCTATATATTATTCTTGATTTTAAAATAATTACTGTTTCAAATCCCAAGGATGATTTCCCCTTTTTGGCTAATCAGAGTGGTCCTAATTGAGACAAAATTAGAGAAAGAAATGGAGAGAGGCTTCATGGCCTGTTTTCAGGTTTGATTCAGGCAGGCAGAGTGCTTTCCAGTTTTCCTTCAGCAAGAGATGGCCAGCAGTTACCCTTCCCACATCACCCGGTAAAGGTGCACAGTGACACCTGCTGTTAAGGGCCTGGCATTCAGGAGGGGTAATCCTCACCACCAGGCTTGGATAACAGTGGTAACTGACGGCTCCCTCTAGGACTGAGAATCCCTGGGAATCCGGAGTTCAGGCATTGTAGAATTCAAGGAGAACGCACATGGCTGTTGAGCATATGTCATAGACGGGAGCCAAAGGATATTTGGTAACAGAAGCCAACTAGAGTGATAGAGAATAAGCCTTGTGTCATGTCTTTGTATTTTTAGGCTTATAGATACCTAGACTGCTGTACCCTTCCTTTGTTAACACTGAATACATTGAATGACTTCTATGATTTTACTATAGAAATTTGAGGTGGTAGAGAGCTGTATGATGGACTGCACAGTGCACACACTAACAAATACACTCCTGGAGTCACATTATTGTGACTACCACTCATCTAGTGGCAATTATAAGCTTTCGGTATATTTTAAGAATTGAGCGTTTTCTAGTCAAAGAAGAAGAAAAATTAGCTATTGAGATATTTTAATCCTACCTTGATTGTATTTTCATAGTAGGTATTATGTAGTATTTTAGAACCAAACACTACTGGCACAGTTGATAGACCCAACCTCTCATTATTTGACCTATTACATTTTCCTCTTGGTTTCTGAAGATTACCAAGTTTTGGATAAGGAACTGTTTAATTAGAAAGGAAGGCACCCCTAGTCTAGAATTCTTTTATAGTTTAATTAATCAGATTCTATGATTAGGGAGTTACTAAAGAATTACTTTATATTTGAAATTCTGATGTTGATGAAAGTATGTTAAAATATCTCTCTTCTATTCAAAGGAACTTCTGCTTTTTCACAAAAGGAACCTAATGAAATGAGCTAGTAATTTTTTTCACATATACTGTATTTTTTTTATTACTAAACATTTAAAAACCTACTTCCTGTTCCTTTCTAGTAAATGTAGACAAAATGTAGTAGTCCCAGTTAAGATATGTTATCCATTACAGTGAATCATATCTACCTTTTTTGGAACTGTCCTGTTCTGTGGTATCCAGTCTCTCATTTCTCTCTCAAAAGTACGGGTCCCTGGCCCTAACCGGTTTGGCTCAGTGGATAGAGTGTCGGCCTACAGACTGAAGGGTCCCAGGTTCAATTTTGGTCAAGTGCATGTACCTTGGTTGCGGGCACATCCCCAGTACGAGGCAGCTAAATCAATGTTTCTAACTCTCTATCCCTCTCCCTTCCTCTCTGTAAAAAATCAATAAAATATATTTAAAAAAAAAAGTATGGATCCCTGTTTTTTCTTATTTTTTTTTTAAAGATTGATTTCTTCTGAAGATATCTTTTTTTAAAAATATGTTTTATTGACTTTTTACAGAGAGAAAGGGAGAGGGCTAGAGAGTTGGTTAGAAACATTGATGAGAGAGAACCACCGATCAGCTGCCTCCTGCACACCTCCTACTGAGGGTGTGCCAAGGTACATGCCCTTGACTGGAATCGAGCCTGGGACCCTGCAGACCGCAGGCCATCGCTCTATCCACTGAGCCAAACCGGTTAGGGCTGGATCCCTGTTTTTTATTTTAATTCAAAATAATTTTTAAAAATAAGATATCTTTTAAAATTAGTTGATAGTTTTCTAGGGAAGGGGTGAGGAAATTCTTCGTCAAGTATTGGATATGGTCTTGAACTAAAATTTTTCTGAAAACATTATTTTTGTTATTAATATATCCCCCTGGGAGTCTGATATCTCATTTTGAAGTAAATTTTAGTGTTTAAATAACAGATAAAGAACTTAAAACTGTGGTTAGTAAAAACAGACCATTCAGCTGCCCAAAATTGACAACACTAAATTTCTTGGTTCATGAGCTGAAGCTATAAGGAGCCTTCTTTTATGACTGCTTTGGGATTTATTCCCTTCTCCTTTGATACCTTGGAGTCTGCATGCATCCTGACCTGGTGGGGCCAGGTTGGAGCCTGCAACCAAGGTACATACCCTTGACCGGAATCGAACCCAAGACTTTTCGGTCTGAAGGCCAACACTCTATCCACTGAGCCAAACCGGCAAGGGCTTTAAATGTATTTTTTAGTGTGCCTAACGTGGTTTTATTTTTTCATACTCTTTTTTTAAAATTCTTTATTGTTGAAAGTATTATACATGTCCCCTTTTCCCTCCCATTGACCTCTTCCAGCCCGCACACCCTCCTCCCCACCCCCCCACCGCCTACCCCTGCTCCTCACCCAGGCCTTCACCACCCTATTGTCTGTGTCCATGGGTTATGCATATATGCATACAAGGTCTTTGGTTGATTACCTCCCTAATTAAATAAGCACTTATTTGCCCTGGCCCATGTGGCTCAGTTGGTTGGGCTTTGTCCCGTTGGACTTTGTCCCATGGACTCGAAGGTTGTCGGTTCAATTCTGGTCAAGGGCATGTGTCCAGGTTTTGGGCTCTATCCCTGGTAGCGGGCGTGCAGGAGGCAGCTGATTAATATTGCACTCTCACAACATGGTTTCTCCCTCTTCCTCTCCCTCTCCCCCACTCTTCCCCTTCCCCTCCCCCTTCCTCTCTGTTAAAAATCAATAAAAACTATTCTTTAAAAAATAAATAAATAAGCTTTTTAAGGCCACAGAAATAACTGATGATGATACCTATAGTAAAGGAGGGATAGATTTTTCTGATTAGTGCCATATTTTTAGTACCATATAATGGTATCTTATCCACGTTCCATGTTTATCCTATATAATAAAAGGCTAATATACTAAATCTCCGACCGTTCAACCATTTGACCAGTCACTATGATGTGCATTGACCACCAGGGGACAGATGCTCCAGCCATAGGTTAGCTTGCTGCTGGGGTCCACCCTCTCACAATCTGGGACCCCTCGGGGGATGTCAGAGAGCCGGTTTTGGCCGATCCCCACAGGCCAGGCCGAGAGACCCCACTGGTGCACGAATCCATGCACTGGGCCTCTAGTATTTATATAACATGTTAGAGTCTTGAATTTTAAAAGACTGTCAATTCTGGCTTATGTGTGTTAGGGTACATATCCCTTTTAAAAAACAGCCACAATAAAAGTCCAAGTTCTGCTTTGAAGACCACTTCCTATGTTAAAAGGGGGAATTTGGTTGTAGTTACTTGCTATTTGAGAAGCAAGAAAATGTCAAAAAATAGGAACTGAATTAAAGGATACACTTTATAGCCTTTGATAATATGGAATCTGTAATATCGGGTTGTCATGATTTCACAATGTTGAGAAGTTGAGTCCATAAAGTTTTTGTGGTCACATTTGATTTCGGAGATTTCTGGTTGCTGTGTTTTCAAAATTTGAACTACGTAAGAAATATTTTTGTTTTTTCCAAAAAATGCTGTGTATTATTTCTTACCTGGGAGTAGCAATAACATTTTTTGGTAGTTATTATCTTGTGAGCCTTGAGGAAGAATCTGAACTATATATGGAATAGAATAAGGAAGTTGTGGATTGAGAAAGACCTGTTGGTACTTTTCAACTCTGTAAGGAGTCTACGTTCAGCCTTGCCATTCACAGTGTGACAGTAATGAGTTGTTTATCAGAAACTACTTTATGTTCATTAGTTCTGTTGTATATTGAGTATTTGTCTTATAAGCCAAATTTCTTAAATGAATCAAGTAAATATAGACATTTTGATACATTAAAAAATATTAAACTACTGCTGTATGCCTGATAGTCAGCCTAGGTATGGTTGTGGTATAGAAGACTATGATATGATTATTGCAGTCAAATACTTACAGTGTTTGTGTGTTTTTGGCGGGGGTGAGGGGTGGGGAATGTTTATGACTTCTGGTCTTTTTTCCAAATGTACCATGCTTTTATAGCACTGCAGTTGGAGTGAGTGTACATATAATTTTGTATCTTTTCCTTAACATTATCGTATTTTCTTTGTTGTATAATCTTTATTACTATTATTTTTAAAATTTACTTTTCAATTACAGTTGACATACAATATTATATTAGTTATAGGTGTTTAGCATAGTAGACATTTATATAACTTAAGAAGAGATTGCACCAATAAGTCTAGTACCCATCTGACACCATTTATAGTTATTACAGTATAATGACTATGTAGTCAATAATTAATTTTTTTAAATGTCTGCTTATACCTATCATTCAGAAGCTGTGCCATCTATTAACAGTTATGTTTTCCCTGAGAGACTATGTTTTCTTCTTTCCTCTAATGAGAATTATTTAATGGCCACTTTGTTTTGTTTTGTTCTTGGCTACTCATAAACTCAGAACAAACTTAGAAGTGCAACCATAATGTCTGGTTTGGTTCTTACCCAATTAGTGTATTTAATTGTTTTTTTCCTTGATCCACATTTTATATATGTATGATGAACTGTTATATGTTCTTGTAAGCTATCTCAAAGTCTTTGTGGATTGAAGGAATGAGTCAGAGTAAAAATAAATATTAGTAAATTAAAAACATACAAAAAACTTCTGTTGTTGGTTGGACATTTTTCCAGTGTAGTGAATCATATTTTTCACACCTATAAATTTCCCTCTCTCACTAATTTTCTTAGAACATATTTAAGGAAGTAGGTCAAGGAATTACGGAATAGTTTAGTGGTTCTTGGTATATAATAGTGTATGGTCGTTTTTAACGTGAACAGAATTGGAGAAGTAAAATTTGGTAGCATATTTTATTTCTTTATTGTAACATGAATTTGAATCATTATTTATAACATTAGCACTCAGAGCTGATATAAAACCACTTATTGATTCTTTTGGGAAAAATATTTTTCCCTCAAGTTTCTTGAGTTTCTATTAGATGTCTTTTCCCTTGAATTGTGGGAGAAGATGACAACATTTAGATGGCAGTGATTTTAAGCTACTTATAGATTCTTCTCTGATTCTGTCCTTCCTTTGAATGAAAAATCCCATTTAAAAAAATTAAATGGAAAAATGTTTTTGACAGCTAAAGACATTTGGGATAGAACCTTGTATTCTGATCTTTCTACCCTTTATGTTTCCCATGCAACATCCATTTGCTTTTTAAATTTGGTGTTAGATCTTAGTCTAATAAGATAACTTCAAGCCTTTACCTTGAAACTTATTATTGTAAGGGAGACACTTATTATTTCTTGGTTATAAGAACTTATACACTACTAGATGGAAAGTATGGGGAAGTCATATAATCAACATATTTTTTTTATTTTAAAGGAATAAATGGCTTAAAATAGACTGCACATTTGGGAATTATTTACAAGCAAGTTCTGTCTGTTAATGATGTGACTGGTACACTGAGACCTTTCACAACACAGAAGAAAATCCATTTTTAGGTATACTTTATATCAAAGTTAATAGTTGAGAGGGCCTAAATATTTCTGTCACTAATTTTCAAATCACTTAAAAAAAACAAAAAACCCAAAACCTCCAGACCAATAAAATGCTTTATCAGCCTCTTTACTATGCTTTGCAGTTGACAATTCATGTTAATATTCTCAGAATTTGAGAGTTTTAAATTTTATATTGCTAATAGGCAATCTATATTATTTTTGGATGATTACAGTAGATAACTGATTCTATTATCATTGAAAGGCAGCTTTAAATAAAGCAGCTTTAGGAGTTTTAGATTTATATCTTCTGATTTAAAAAAAATAAAATTCATTATATAGAAACTTTCTTTTTTAGTCCATTTAACTTAAATCTAGTTCTTTGCAATATATAAAGAATATTTTTATTTTTAAAACACTTAATTTAAGTGTTGTTTCTTTCCTTTTTTTTTTTAGAGCCTATATATGAGAGGGAAAGCAGAAAATTAGGCACAAGATAATTTATACAAACCCTAACATTTTATTACTATTTCATTAGGTAATATTCCATGTGGCCTTCAGATGTGCTTTATGTTTTATAATCTGTATTTAGATTCTTTTCTGTAGTCTTGTGCTATCTATTAAGAACCTTAAGGTTGTAATTTATAATATCTAGAACTAAAGATTTCATAGAAAGTGATTTTCTAAGTAAGGGTTAAAGAACTTATGCTGACTTAACTTAGAGAACAGAATAAATATGGTTTGACTAACCCTTCAAACATGTAAAGGAATAGATAAGGAAGATACCAAGTTGTTTTTCTGTAATCTTGGCAGATTAAGTTAGAGAAAATGGTTGGTTTTGGTTGGTCATAAGGAAGTACTTCTTGACCATGGAAGTGATACAGAGGAATCTGTGTTGAGGGATTCGCCTTACACAGAGACTAGGAGAGAAGTCACCTTTTTGTCATGTATGGCAAGGTAGCATCTTCAAGACAGTGACCAGATCAGATTGCTAGAAACCCCTACCACTGGGATTCTTTGAAGTTACCCTGCTCTCTTTTGATTCATGGGGATACTGTAGCATTTCACATTGTGCCATTGGTTAATAACATAATATCCGTGGGAAAATCTCTTGAAGTTTAGAGACACCGCGAAGGACTTAGTTGGCAGAGGAGAGGGTTTTATTACTGTTTTGATGTGGTTGTCTGAGATCTGTTTGCTTGTAAGTCAGCACTTGATTCTTGCTTACCTGTTGAGACTTTTGATGCTAAATTCTTCAAGGAAAAGCTTCTGAAAGACCAATGTCAGTCTCCTGAGGCCAAGTAACAGCCGGATTATCTGCCTTCCATGACTAGTAAGAACTGAAGATGCCTTTTGAGAAGGCAAATCATGAGTTGGATATGGCGATCTAGCAGGTCTGTTTCTCTTTCTTCCCCCCGTAGGCCTATCAGCAGTCTGATGGGGCAGAAGACATCAGAGATGGAAGGTGTTCCAAACTTGGCAAAGGCCATCATTCTAAGGAGGTAAGCTCTGATTTTGAGCAGGTAGAGCAGGCAGCTCTTCCTGCCTTAATCATATCCTCTTGCTCTTTGGAAAGAGGGATAGAGAGAAAGAGCATTTAAAATGAGGCTGCAGTATCTCCATTAGCTATTTTAGGGGGACATTTTTATTAGTCTTTTGATTCTTATTTTTTCTTAGTCCCTCCCCCCTTTTTAAGATTCCTTGATTTTTTAAAAATTTTCTCCACAGAATATTTGCAGTTTAAAAATATGGCCGATTAGTTATCTGTTGTTTTGGGATAGAAAGGATGAAGAGAAATTTGTTTATTTCTAGTTAATCTCATGTTGTGGCTATTTTGATGAGTAAAATGATAAAGGTTTTTTTGGATTTGTCCTGAGATGATTTTGAGGTTTGGGTTCACATGGGAACTATTAAACAAGAAACTGTCTCCTACTGCACTTCAGATGTAATGCAACAGTGTAGGCAGAGGTGAATTTTATAGTACTTGGGGTTTTTAGGAATGTGCACCATTCTTGCTCAGATGGGATGTCTTTCCCTCTTTTTCCTCCTTTCTTCTTTCCTTCGCTCTTCCATTTACTTAGTGGCATTCAGGACTTTGAAGATACGGCTCTTCCCAGCATTTAAAGGTATTTCTCATAGCGTTAAACACTATGACATCTCATGTGAGCTAGGCCTTGAGAAAATGAAGTCCTTTGACTATGTTGTTGTGCTGAGTTATGTAAGTATTGTCAGAAATACTTACAAGACCACAATGATCTTTGTGGTTAACTCATAGTTTAAAGGAGTAAATACTAGTGTTTAGATAAAGAAAACATGAAATATGTTACATCATAGACAGTTTTTTGACAAGGTACTTGCTGGAGGGGTTAGGTTGCAGAGAAAATAATAGTCAGAAAAACATTCAGAAAATCATCTAGAGTAACAGACACAAACTAAACTACAAAAAACATATATAATGACTCAAATGTTATATGTTATTTTTTGTTCATGTGACGTTTAGAATGGATGTTTCCCATAGATGAGTGGCTCCTTTGGAGACACAGGTTCTTTTCCACCTACATCTGCAAAAGTTGGAGGAAAGGGGAAAGGAAATGGAGGATTCTGTGCGGATGGTTTTACTGGGCCAGGCCCAGGAGTGGTGCCTATAGATCGATCGATCGATCGATCTATCTATCTATATCTATATATATATCATTGTAAGGATTTCTTTTAATGTGACAGGGTTTTGTGCAATCGCTGTCTGACTTTACTCAGGCTACTATTCTGAGAATAAAAGGAGCAAAGGCTAGAGCAGAGACACTGGTCAGGAGGCAATTGTAATAATTCAGACAAGAGATGGATGTGATGGGGTGGTAAAAAGTGGTCAGATTTTAGGTTTATTTTGAAGGTAAAAGAGACAGTTGCTGATAGACTGAATATGTTATGTGAGGGAAAGAGAAGAGCTAAAGGATAGCTGAAGATTTTTGCCTGAGTAAGAAGATTGTGGGAAAGAACAGGTTTGGGAGAGACAATTCAGTTTTGGCTTTGTTGACATGTTAGCGGCATCACATTATAAGTGCTTTTGTATTTTCTATTTTCAGATATAGCAATATTTAGCACCCTTCCATTCAGTTCCAGGCACCATCCCATGTCAGCATATAGATATAATGCATTCCTTTTAACATTACCTTTTGTGGTTGTATTTGAAAAACTTGTGTTCAGGTACTATTTTATACTCTTTACAAGTAATAACTCACTTAATCCTAATATCATCTCTGATATGCTGCCATTATTTGTCAGTTATAAATAAGTAAACTGAGGCCCAGAGAGGTTACTATACCTGAGGTAATATAACTTGGATGTAGCAAAGTCACTGCATTGTGGTCCATTGTATGACTATCATAATTCACTTCACCAACCAACTATTGACAAATTTGGGGCTAGTTCCAATTTGGGAGTTATTATATAAGAACATCCATTTTCATGTCTTTGGGCATTGGTGTGTTTCTGTAGGATAAATAAGAATGGTAGTATTGCGTCAAAGGATATATACATTGCTTATTTTAACAGATATCACCAACATGACCTTCATAAGAGTATCAATTTATCCTCCCAGGATGCCTATCTTTTTTTTCTTATTTTAAATCTCTAATCTAGTAACATTTTTGCTCATCTCCCTGTACATTTTAAGGATGAATCAGTACACCTTGTTTGTAATAGTTCTAAGTAGTCTGATTAAATCCTGTGCTATATATTGAACTTATAGCAGTTGCCGGAGGACATAAAGAGTAATGAGTATTCAAGCCAAGGAAAGTGCCGATGTGAATGGGAACACATTGTGTTTGGACTGGGGTGGAGTGGGATTGTGCACACAGTAAATTCAGGTCACTGACTCCTCCCCAAAGCTAACCAGTATCCTGACTTCTAACACATTCGTTTTAGATTTGCATTTTTTTACTTGTTTCTTTCCCTTAAGAGCCTGTTTGTGAGATTAGTCCATGATGTTGTGTATAGCAATAATTTGTTCATCTCTGTTGTGTAGTAGTCTAGTACATGAGTATTTATCCATTTTGCTGTTGATGGGTTGTTTCCAGGTTTGGATTATTACAAATAGTACGACTTTGAGCATTGTGGGGTTTTTTTGTTTTTGAGCATTGTTTTAAATGTCCTTTGGTGGACACATGTGTGCACTTCTTAGCAATGACCTCGTTGCTAAGGGTTTGCACACATTTAAGTTTATGAAATCTTGCCAGTTTTCAAGTTGGGTGTATCAGTTTATGCTCCCACCAGCAGTATATTCGCGTTCCAGTTGCCCCACATTCTTATCTGATGTATTGTGTTTTTCATTTGAGCTATTCGGACGGGTATGTAATGGTGTTGCATTTGGTTTTAAAATGCATTTCCATGATGAGTAAAGTTGGGTACATATTTTATTTGGCATTTTGATACCTTTGAGTTGAAGTAACTGTCTGTGACTAGGTTCTTTCCATAAGTAGTCTATACACCTGTTTGTTTGTTTCACACGTAAAAATTTAAGTTATACTCCAGTATATAAAACAGATTGAAAAGAGTATTTCTTGAGAGGCAGTATTATCGCCTGGTAAGTAAAAACAGAGTCTGGACCCAGACTCCTCCATTAGGAATCCTAGTTTTGCCACTTATTAGCTGTGTGACTTTGGGCAAGTTACTTAACTCCTCTTTGCTTCACTTACCTCATTTCTAAAATGAATGTAATAATACTTTCATTATAAGATTAATGTCAGGCTCAAATAAGTTAGTTAATATAAAATACATAGAACAGTGCATGGCACATAATATAATGAGTACTAATAATGTTAGCTGTTAGTGATGACATAAGTTTATTTTATGAATTGATATGAAGTTAACTGACAAGAACAATGAAGGTTTACTGTAGGACACAAATTTGAAATTGAGGGTTTTAGGTGATAGTTGTGGTTTTATTTTAGCCTCAGCCTCCAGGGTTTTTTTGTTTGTTGTTTTTGTTGTTGCTGCATAATACCAAGAAAATCTTAAATATGTTCAATTAAAAATAGATAAGGTTTACCCAGTAGTTTTAGGATTAAGCTTTCAGATAAATTTAATTGACAAATAGTAGAAAATATTTATTTTGAAATTGTTACTGAATATCTCAATTTGTTGGATTTCCTGTTTTTAAATAAAAAGCGGAGAAGTTGTACTAAAAATAATGGTTTCAGTACATATTGTGCTATCACAGCACATCTGCATTACAAGTTTGCTTTTTATTGCTTGCAGCCGCAGGATGAGTAGCACATGTTCTCAACACTTGCCTGGCACAATCAAGTGTGCACCATGGGAACTAAAGTGTGTGTTTATTCGCAGGTGTAAATTTAATGAGCCAACATAGAGGCTTCATTAGAAACAAAAGTCAGAGCTACAGTTTTCCAAATTAGTGACATATTTTCAAAATATTCAAACAAACGTGGCAAGTAAAGCTATCTATACAAACCAACACGAGTTTGGCGACAGCACACGCTATGTGTTGTTTGGCCTCTGATGTGTGAACATTAGGCATATGAAAACATTAGTACGTGTGCTGTGGTAGTTCACAGCAGTTAATTCTACAGCCTTCTGATGCGGCCTTGCCTGTTTGTAGGTGGCCGACCCTTACACGAAGAGAGCATGTCCAATTAATATCAGCCCTCAAACAGACTTAAATGAGTATCTACCTTTTTAAAAAATACATTTTTATTGCTTTCAGAGAGGAAGGGGAAGAGAGAGAGAGAGAGTGTTAGAAACATCAATGATGAGAGAGAATCATTGATCGGCTGCCTCCTGCACGCCCCCTACTGAGGATCTAGCCCACAACCCGGGCATGTGCCCTTGACTGGAATCAAACCCAGTCCCCAGGCCAACGTTGTATCTACGGAGCCAAACCAGCTAGGGCTGAGTATATACCTTTACGAGCTCTGCTAGCACCAGTTTTGTTTCTCCCAGCAGACTATCTCTCACTGCTTCTTAGTCAGTGTGGGCTCCACCAGGCTGGCCAGTCTCCCCTCTGTCTTACCACCAGCATGATTCGTGTTCCCGTCTCTGTGGTAACAGTGCCCAGTACTCTCATCACCATCTGTCTTTAGTGCCTGTAGTTTCTTTGTGGTCCTGCTTGAGCTCCACCTCCTATCAGAATCAGTCCTCTCTATTACCACCCTTTCCCGTGAAATCCTGTCCCAACATTCTAAAACTTTTTTCAAAGACTTTTTTTCTAGTAAAAAATGTAAATCTATACATACATATGTATGTATGTATGTATGTATGTATGTATATCATAAAGTTATACTCTGTGAGTACTACTCCAAATCAGTGCCACTCACAAACTCCATCAGCAGAGGGAGCTAAATAAAAGAAGATAAGTCCCTGAAATTAAGACCTGAAGGAGAAAAAGTACTTATAATGACTTTTTCACATATGGCTCAGTAGGGAAAAAGAGCTTGAATAATGTTAGAAATCAGTGATTTGGGCCCTGATCCTGGGTTAAAACTTCTTTGAGATGATTTGTAAAGTGTTGTTGAAAGACTTAATTTTATATCATGTAAAAAACCTATTTAGGGCGATGACTTGATAAACATGGATATTAGGAAAAGCAATCTGGTGTTTAATTTTTTAAAACCCAATTTATCCCCCCTCTGAAAGTTCTATTTGTTAGGGATGATAAAATGAGGTTACTAGCTTTGTGAAGAATTTCATATGGAACACTGAGCCCTAAAGTTGCTAAGGATTATAAATAACCCATTCCAAGATTTTAAGATGGAATTTTCAAGTAAATTTCTTCTATTTTGTTTTGATTAAGTGTATGTATCTTAATTTCAGTTAGCAGACTTGAAGAAAGAGAAGCAGAACTGAAGAAGGAATATAATGCATTACATCAAAGACACACTGAGGTGGGTTTCTGGGTTGTTCTTATATGCTAATATTGAGATTAAAAACATAACTTTAGAAATTATGTCTTAATTTTTCTTTGAAATCAGTCAGTATATTTCTTGGGGATTTATTTTAAGAACACATTAAATTTCATATAACATTTGCCTAATTACCAAATGTTGACTTTTAATATATTTTTTATTTGAAATTACCTTTTCATTTGATGAATTAGTGTGCCTCTAATAGTTGTTTTTTTGGCTAACCAAGTAAAAGCTTCTGTGTGCATATTAAAAAGTATACACACTGCTAGTATGAGAGAAGTGATTTAATTTATTCTGTTAACAGTTGAGAAATGATGGATTGGTAAATTATGTGTAGGAGTCTCTATAGTTATTATCCAGTATAAAGGACTTATTTGCATTAAGCTTATAACAAATAACATAAACACAAATTATAATGTATTAAATGGAAATGACTCTAAAACAGGTTTTCTGGATGAAATATAGCACTTATATATTTAAAGTTACAGTTTTAATAATTTTTAGTATTTTAAAGTAACAACCCCAGCACATAATCTCTCCAAAGCAAATTAGGAAATGTACTTGAGGGTTTTTTTTTAACCTTCTTTTTATGATTGTCAGCCTTTTATTTGTTGCTTTTGTTTGTATCTCCTTAATGTGAAAACCATTTCTGGTGTATCATGATCAGTCTGAGGGTCACATATCTAAACATACAGAATTTTCATATTTGTTTAAGGAAAAAAATGAGAATTTCTCTTTTTCCCTTTCTAGTCCAACCTCTCCCATGATCGGGATGGTTCCAGTCTTCTGCTTCCATTTTCTTTCACCAGTTTGTGTAATCTCTTATCCTACCTCTGGTAGAGACCTATAGATTGTCGCTTTAGGAAGATAAAACCCACTGCACTCGGTTTCATTTACTTTGGAATAATGTGCTTAATGCTTTCTTGGAGAGAGGTTTGAATTTCTTCCTGGCACATAAGGTTTGATTATTACTATCTTAGCTTATATAGCCACACAGGAAGCATGAAGTGTCACAGAATTGGAATTCAGTGGCAGAGGGAAAAGACTGGCCACAGAAGGCTGGAACCATAAAGCTCTGGGAAGACAGGAACAGCTTCCCAGCAGCCTTTTCGGTATGAAAAAAATGTCCACATTTTAATGAGATGGCACTTGATGGATATCAAGACTGTTAAAAAACAATTGATTGGTAAAGGCCTATTGTTGGTTCTTTTTAAATTTTATTTTGTTAAACCTCACCTGAGGATATTTTTTTCATTGATTTTTAGAGAGAGTGGAAGGGGCGGAGAGACAGAGAGAGAAACATCGATGTGAGAGAGAGCGAGACACATGGATTGGTTGCCTCCCACATGCCCCAACTAGAACCGAGATGGAGCCTACAAATGAGGTATATGCCCTTGACCTGAATTGAACCTGGGACCCTTCAGTCTGTGGGCTGACACTCTATTCACTGAGCCAAACTGGCTAGGGCTCTTGGTTCTTTTTACATCATTTATTTCAGTGACTGAACAATGCCCTGTATGTAGTGCTTATCATTGCCATAATTATAAGCAGGAATATGTTTATGTACCAGAAATAATTGATAGTGATGAATAATCCTTTTGGTTTTTTTCATTGAAGTTCTAACCTTTGTAATGGATGATTACTAAATTAGGATATGTTAAATTGAAGCATGCTTAAAATACATGCATTCTTGAAAAATCACTGTAAAGTGAAATTTTATATTTTTTCTCACATATTTATTTAATAAAAGTGATGTTGCTACAGAAAAACCTGACACCTTCAAGTAAAAAGCTGTAATAATTTTTCTGTCCTGATCCTTCAGAGAAGGACAGTCCAAGAAGAAAAAAAGACCTCAGGAGAAATCTTAAATACCAATTCAGAGAGCTGGGCCTGGGCAGTAAATTTCACATGAAGCAGGGCAGCTCTTTTCATCCGGCCCCTCCCTCTGGCACAAGCAGCTTCTGTCCTCTGCCCTGATACTAGCAGGCTCTCTTTATTTTGCTCTGCCTCTAGGAAGGTTTATGTAACACAGAGGTAGCTGCTTTGAAATGTGGGGTGTTCCACTCTAGTCCCCATTTTTCTGTAGGAGAAATATCATTTAATTAGCAATTATAAATAGCTATCCAATATTAATGAACCAGGTGTCCTTTAAAGGTAAATTCTGGAAACCTTCAGAGAAAGGATTTAACCTTCATTTTTTCATGATTACTACCAACTCAGGTAAGCTTTTAAAATAGGCACAAAAATGTTTAAATATCACTTTTTACTGCTTAGGGGGACTCTAGGGCTTCTTTGGTGAGTGAATAACTTGTTCTCTAGTCAAATCCAGGATTTTGTACACATTACTGAATTTGTTTAAAAGAGCACATGCTTAAAGAAGAGGGCTGCCCTAACCGGTTTGGCTCAGTGGATGGAGCGTCGGCCTGCGGATTGAAAGGTCCCGGGTTTGATTCCGGTCAAGGGCATGTACCTTGGTTGCGGGCACATTCCCAGTGGGAGGTGTGCAGGAGGCAGCTGATCGATGTTTCTAACTCTCTATCCCTCTCTCTTCCTTTCTGTAAAAAATCAATAAAATATGTTTAAAAAAAAAAAAAAAAGAGGGCAGTGTAGGAAATATAAACATCAAGTAATTGTGAGGCACTTGGCCACATATGTACAAACTCTTAATATTACTCACCGAAAACTTGAACCCTGGTCTTACATCAGGGAGTGTTTTAATGCATTCTCATATTATCCTCTGACCAAACCCATTTTACACATTGAAGTTTAGAAAGAGAATATAATTTGTCCCAAACCCCATGCTGGGATGTGACTGGATTTGAACCTAGGTTGTCTGATTCCATTGCCTGAATTTTCAATAACGCTTTTAGGTTGTGGAATACGTGGATGTTAAATGCACCAGAAATTTTTCTGTGCCTCTTTGCTTTATGCTATCTCAACAACTTTAAGAAGAGAAACTCTGCAGATCTAGATATATGATTTTTGGCCGCATATGGAAAGATTCAAGGTCAACATGACGAAAGAGATCCATGCCACTGTTTCCAAAACCTCACTGTTGCCTTGCTTTTCCATTTTAGTCAAAGCTGTGAAGATTTTTCCAGGTGGGAGGGGATTGGGATTTTCCAGACAGTGTGCTTGGAATCCTTCATGACTCTAGCTTTGGGTTTTGGAATTGACACCTGACTCTGTGTGAATAAATGAGCATACCTGAGATCAGGAGGGATGGGCTGGTGGACCCAGTAGTAGCTTGCCTAAGCTTATCCTGTTTTCCTCTTGCTTCTCTCTTCTTTCTAGCACCACTGATCCTGCCCTCCCATTCATGATTTTTAAAGACCAGAGCTACATTGTGAAGCCCTATAGTTACAATTTTTTTTTATTGTATAATTTATTTTGTCTACTCTTTTGTGCATTTATAGAAGTAGTGCATATTTTATTTCAGATGTCAGGAAATGCTTAAGGGTTGGGGTTTTTGTGGGTGTGAGGAAGAAAGGACAATGAGCTTATTGCCTGCCTACAGAATAGACTAAAAGGCAAGGTATAGCGTGAGTCCTATAATGCTTACCTGCTCAGTTGACTGAGTCAGAGGGACCTGAATTCTGGCCCCAAAGCCAATCAGCTAATGGCAGTTAGAACATAGTTGACCATAGCTAGCAATTCATCTGAATTGCTTAATGAAACTTAGATTCTTCCATTTGAACTAATCAATTTTACATGATTACTATCCAGTATAAAAGAATTCAACTTAGGCTTTTAAAAACCATTTGAAGATGTAAATTGATATCTATTTGGCCCAAACATCACTTTGTTATATTAGTCTCACTTAAATTTTTTTCCTTAAAGTTCTTCCAGATACAAGAAGAAAACAGCTCATTATTTCTGGCTTGCTGACACAAAGACAAAGACAAAACCTGTATTTTTGCAAAACTGTTAAGTGGTGGTAAAGAGAAAATCTGTAAATTTAAAATAAGTATATAAATTTAAAAGTTAAAAAATACTTTCACATACCATATTCATGCAATTTTATTTTAATTTTTCGTTGCCTGACCGATTTCTTGTTTGGGTTAGTCTTAGTGGGGAAAAACTTGATTAATTATTTATTTTATGTTTGATTCAATAGAATTACTCATCTTAACTCATGCACCAGAGTTTACTGTTTTGTTTATTTTATGTTAATAACTTTCAAATTGATTTATATATAACGATGGTACATGAACACCAAGTAAAACTTTTACAACAAAAGCAGGTTTTAAAATTAAAAAACAAATTTTTGTTAAATTTTTTTCTGTCAATAGTTTTCTTTAGATTACAATAATATTTAAATTATTAAGTTTGAAACCTACCTTCATACCACTAAAGTTTAGAAATTTCCAAATATATTTCATGCTACAGTTTTAAGAATTCAGGCAATATTCCCAAGAAAGATATCAACCTTTTTTTTATGTCCTACTCTTAATATTTACATCCCTTTAAGTTGCTGACATACCTTTTGTTATTTTTTTTAATCTTTAATTTCTTTATTAGTTAAGGTATTACAAGTGTATCCTCATCCCCCCCATTACCCCCAACCTCCTCCCGCCCCCCACTCATGCTCTCATCCCCCTTTTGTCCATGTCCATTGGTTTGGCCTTTTTGTTATTTTTTAAAATTCATTTTTCTTATTTATATCGTGTTAGTATCTAGAATAGCCTTTTTGATTTTATGATTGAAACTTATTGCATTTTACATATTCTAATGCCAGATTTAGGTTTCTTAAAAATGGAGCTATAGATTATTAAGAATTAAATAGGACTGTAGCATTTCTTGGCAGTTTATGTACTTGATATTCTTGAAGCTTTCGCTTCCCTATTCAGCCTGTGTATCCAAGACACAAAATCACAGTGCTCTGATTTTTTTTTTAGTGCTCTGATTTTTTATTTGTTTTAATGTGCTGTTGTTATAGATAATTACATTACGTAATTATACCAGTAAATTAGCAACCAAAGGAGAAAATATATTAGCATTCTTTCAACTAAATATGTAGAAATAAGAAATAAAAACATTGGCATTTAATTTAATTACTTAATTAAATTGAGTGATCCATACTCTGAATCCTTTGTAAAATAGAATCACCACATAAGGGTATGGTTTTGTTAAACAAAAAACTTTCACAGCTAAAAGCTCTTCTGAGGATATCCCAGATTTTCTCCTTGTCAATTTCTTCTCAAGTGTTATGTTAATTTCTTTGTTGTTTTCCATTTTGCTGACTGGACTTCTCAGATGCCCTCTATTATTTATTTTACCACTTATCTCATATCACCTCCTCCCCAGTGTCTATATCCTAATTTCTGCTATTTATGTCAAAATTATATCATTTTATAGCATCACAATGTGAAAAATAGCTTTTTGCAGTGCTCAGCAATATGTTGGCTACTTTTATGGCTACCAGCGTCCTTAAATGTAGCATTTGCATATTCCTTTGCCGTTCAAAAAAATTTTATTGAGGTGACATTGGTTAACCACACCATACAGGTTTCAAGCGCACAACTCAAACATCTGCATACTGCATTGTGCGCCCATCACCCAAAGTCGCCGCTTTCCTTCCCGTTTATTCTCCATTTGCCCTCTTCCACCTCCTTCATGCCCCCCCCATTTCATCCCAATATTCTTTTATATGGAATTATGGATAATCTGATAAATAAGAAATGTGTAAAAAAAGTTCTTTTTGTTTTATTCCAGGTATTATTTTTAAATTTTTGTGTATTTTTTTTCTTCAAAACAGATGATCCATAATTATATGGAACACTTAGAAAGGACAAAACTTCATCAGCTCTCAGGGAGTGAACAACTAGAATCTGCAGTTCATAGTAGAATTAGGTAAGCTGTGTTATACGTTTGCCTTGAGATCAAAGCGAAATAACCTGCCTGTGTCTGTTTCTCTCTGTTCTTTAATCCTGGAACAATAGTTAGGCTGTTTCAAAAGCTCTCTACTGTGGTTGGAATGCTATAGTAAAGAATAGCATAGAAAAACAGAAACAGCTTTCATTATTTCAGATGTAAATTGTGAGCCATTCCATATAAGCAGCATTATCGAGATATTTTGATTGCTTTCTAATAATGTATATTACAGTAGGCTTAAATTTTTCTGATTTGTGGGAACGCTGAAAATTTTCCAGTCCTCCTGGTCTAAAGTCCTTTTGTTAGAGAGAGGCACGTTTGAAAGGGTTAGCTAGTGAGACTTCTGTTTGATGTAGGAGTGTGAATAAATTATGTAGATCTGCAAGCATTGTAGCCAATGAGCTAAGCCAGGACTCTTGGTGGAGAGGAATGTAGTTAATAGGCTGCCTGTCGCTCAGGATAGCTGCATAAATGCTAGGAGCAGCAGCTCTCTGGTTTTGAGGTGGGGAGAACGGGGTGACGTCATCGCTTCGGAGCTGCTGCAGGATGGAGTGGAAAGCTGCTGCTGATGGCATTGTTTTCGTGGCAGCAGCTGAATGACAGATCCTCACTACAAAGATACTCCGTTGGCCCCCGTGTAGGCCTCCTGGTTCGGGCGTTTCACCATGCCCGCACAGCGCCATGAGTCCCGGATGCATGCTGCTGTTGGTGTTTGGCTTTGTTGGCGGGGCGGTGGTCATTAATTCTGCTATCTTAGTATCGCTCTCTGTTTTGCTGCTTGTGCACTTTTCTATTTCTACCGGTGTGCCAGCTCTGACGCAGAACCTACCAAGGATACTCAGGTACTCCAGTCTCTCTTCACAGCCCCTGTTTAGTTGGTTTTTCTCAATTTTTTTAGCTTCATGGGTCTGCTTTGCAACCATTTCTGTTGCAGATTGAAACAATGGAAAATGGCCTGAAGCTAGGATTTCTATTTTTACTTGTATTCATTTGTAGGCCATCACTTAGGGATGCTGCTTTGTGTTTGGAAACGTTGGACTTAGGAAAAGGGTTTTCATATTGTACTTAACCTACAAGTGCAAGGTCAGTGTGGTGTTGCTTTAAGCAGAGTGTTGAAAGAGCGAGGGGAGAGCAGAAGTGGAGTTCCAGCCCAAGTTTATACAACCTCTGGTTAGCATCTGAGCATTTAGGGGCAAATATCTTTCATGCTGGGACTTGCAGTCTATTAGACACAGGCCGTAGGTGTTTATTTTATTTCAGTTATCCTTTGACAGAGGTTCAGTCATTATTTTTACAAATTTTGATAGCAGCTAATGAGGACTGAGAATTTAAATTAATCTTCCTTCTAAATTGTATTTAAGTGAAAGGATATAAACCTTTCAGGGCAAGAAATGCATTTTCCTCCATTATCTACACATCAAAGTTGTGAAAGCTTTACAAAGCCTATTCACTATTGTTTAGTCAGATGTTGCCCTTTCTTTGTAGACTTGGGTGACAAATATTCATGCCTGTTTGTGGGGGTAGTCATTAATCTCTAGCTTTTCTGCTGCTCACTCTGCTTGCACCCTATAAGAACCATCTTCTACGTTTTAGAGATGTAAGGTTTTGGTTTCTTTTGTTTCTAACTCATCAAACTAAAACTATCTGACCTGTTCAGCTTTCTACTTTGCCTATGGTTTTAAGTGAAGGTACATAGTGCATAGCTTTTATTATTTAAATGTTTAAAATATTTAACTCCTAATTGTGGATTTAGATAAATCAAGAAGAATTAAAGTAGTAAATTCCTTCTATGTGTTCTTTTTCATTCACAGGTCAATTCATGTTCAACATTAGCTTAAGACCCAGAAATTAAATTTTATGGTTGGTCATTTATTTCCTTTCCTGATTTTATAAAAATCAGAAGCAATCTCATTACTTGTGTATATTTTAGTATATAAAAGATTTGTGTGTGTGTGTGTGTGTGTGTGTGTGTGTGTGTGTGTATGTATACCTAGGCTTTTAGGAACTTAAATATACCTTAACTCAAGAACATGTAGAATATTAAAATGAGATTGATTTTAAAGGCTGTGTTAGGTTTCCATTCTGTCTGAGAAGTCAGTGCTGTGCTGTGCGGAGGGTAAGAGGCTTTGGAGTTAGATACACATGTTCTGTCACGTGTTGTTAGCTGGTAGACCTTTGGCAAATTGCTTAGTTTCTTTGTTCCAGAGTTTCCACCTTGGAGGTTTTTACCCCACTAGGGAGGTTTCAAAAATCAGGTGAAATAATTATTTTTTACTTGATCAGTTGCAAGATATATAATTAAACAAGTAAATAATATTTATACTTACTAGTATATGTTCCCCCTTATTAGCAGAACTATTTTATAGCCCCAGCTATCTTATCGATCAAATAACATGATTAAATTGAGAAGTTCCTTGACACAAAAGTCTTCAATATGAAGATTAAATTGTCAAGAAGCAGGTAGTTCCAAGGAAAGGACATGGGCCTCGGAGTCAAACCGGTCTGACTTTGAAACCTATCGCTGCCAATTACTAGTGTCTGCAGTCTTTGAGCATCACTTTTCCTAATCTGAAAACTGGGAAAATAATCTCTATTTCCTTGTGAGGATTAATCGAAAATGTAAATAAATTATTCGTTTCAGTGCTTATCACATTGTACTGAACAAATGTAATCTTTTTTTACTGTCCTTTATATATATATATATATAGTAGATTTTATTAATGATTATTTATTTTAAATGTTAATATAACTGAAGAATATTTGTGAAGTGATTTACGCATAAGGTAACATTTCAATAAACAACTAAAAATAGATACATTGAACTGAGTCAGTTTAAAAAGAATGTAACGGGTTGATGATAACTTTGTTTTTAGATTATAATGGCATTGAAACATCTTAGGTTTAAATCTGCCACGTTGATACTTTCCCACATGTGTTCCATTCTATAGTTTCTTCTGTGAATTTTACTGAAGCATTCAATACGTAGAGTACTAAACATGCATACCAACATAGCACCGAACGAATGTTCACCTTGTGGGTTTCTTCTCAAAAGTAGGACTCTAACTGACTTGCATAATTAATTACATGCCTTCTCCCTCCCTCCCTCTAACTCTTATGTAATTTATCAGGAAAAGGAGGAGAGAAGATATATGTAGTAAGGTTATTTTTCAAGAGTTGGCACAGTGTAACCCAGAGCACCATTGACCCTCTTGACAGATAGTGACAGATAGCTGCAGATCTCTGAAGGAAGTTCCCTCCCTATAGAAGAGTATCTGAATGATTAATAAAATCAAGATAAAGAGGTGTGAATAATTCTTGTAATTAACAGGAGTAGGAAAGTAACATTTGGATGCACAGCAGACTCCTTCCCCCGTAGTTTTACACTTTTCAGTAGTATTTGATGTGGGAAGATGAATATGCTGTCATTCATATAGAAGATCATTCTGATGACTGGCCTGTATTTTGATATCTGTTAGCAGTTTGATGGGTTCACATGATGTCTGTAATATCTTCCTGGTTGTCTTTGCATTTTGGGTTAGAGAGCTTTCTATTAAATTGCATCTATTAAATTCCCGGTCCGCTTTTTGTTTATGTCATTAGGATATGTTTAAAAAAGATAAAAAAGAAGTCATCTAGTAGCTCTTAGAACTTTAAATTATCCCTCAGCTTGATGTTGAGGGATAAACATCAAGTCAACAACTTTTTGTTTTGCCAAATATGGACATTTAAAAAAAATCACTTTCCAATTACTGTCATCATTTGATGAAAGAAAGAGCATTTTAAAATCAAAGAAGCAGAGATGTAGAAAAGGGTCATTCCCAAGAAAGAACCGGTTCTATGATACATGGAAATGAATGTGTGTAAAGTATGTGCTGTATTATCCGTTAAGGAAATAAATAATGCCTGTTTTTGCAGTGAAATTATGAAAACTTTGTTGCTGACCAGCATTTGGGAATAATTGGTATAAACAGAATAGTAGACAAGTTACTTTAATTTTTGTCATTTGGTTATTTTGGTGGCTCATTGTCACAAACTTGGTTTTGGCATTAATTATTATCTAGTACTTTATTGTGTACTACCTGCATTCAAATTTTCCTCCTAAATTAAACAGGAAAAGTAGCCTGAGTGTGAAGAAGTGATGAATAATTAACTCTGATAAAGTCCTATTTTATTTTCTTGTGCGTACGACCTAATAAAATGCAGTCTCTAACCCTAACTGGTTTGGCTCAGTGGATAGAGCGTCAGCCTGCGGACTAAAGTGTCCCAGGTTCGATTCCTGTCAGGGCCATGTACCTTGGTTTCGGCCACATCCCCAGTAGGGGGTGTGCAGGAGGCAGCTGATCAATGTTTCTAACTCTATCTCTCTCCCTCTCTCTCTCTGTAAAAAATCAATAATATATATACATATATATATATATATATATATACATATATATATATATATACATATATATATATATATATATATATATATATATATATATATATATTTAAATGCAGTCTCTGGACCCCTTTGCTTCACCTAAACTTTCTTAAAGTTTTCTGACAGTTTTATAAATCTTTTTCTGATTGTCATTTGCGAAACCCTTTGTGTTAATTGAGGGCACATTTCAAAAGTGGCTTAAGTTGTATAGAAATGAATTTACAGAATAAAATACTTATTTAGCAAAACCAAATATTTTGCCACTTTTATTTATAGCCTCAGAGTTTCTATTCTAAGTTATATTCAGCCTTAGTAGGAGAGATAGAGCTCCAAACTTTTAGTGTCTCATTTCTTGCCAGTTTCCACACTTTTGAGCTAGTGACCTAGGATAACCTTGCAGTAGGCTTGTTTTCAAATCCCTTTGATTTTGAATCTTCTATGCATCAGCAAAGGACAAGTTTCTTGTTGCAATTCTATTATTATTGAAATTGTAACTCTTGTTAATTGAAATTCCCCACAAAGCAATGGAAACTCTACAGTCTCTCATAGCATTTTTGGCCTCCTTGTTTGGAAAAACTGACAATGGTTTTTTTCATATGTACTGTGATTGAAAGAAACTCATACATGGGTTCTGTTCTTGCTTTATGGGATAAAACTCTGTTGAGCTCTTTTTACTGTTTAATCAGTAGCCCTGATTTAGATCATATGTTGATTTTCCTTCAGGCCGAAAAGGAATACCCTGAAGAAGGTTGGGTAAACATCTTGGGGTGAGTGTGAGGACTTGGGAAGTCTAGAGGCAGAGGTTGGGACCACTTCCAAAGGAGAGGTTATGAGTTTCACTAGGGCTAACCTAAGCATGAGTGAAAACTTGGCACTTATTCTCTCTGTGAAAGCAGACCCCAGGCTGCTTTCTGGGCAAGGAACTCATCAGTACTTTATAACATTTCCTAAATCATTTCTTACTGCTTTTCTTAGTTGATTTCTTCGGGCTAATTTAAACTTCTGTGGACCTATATTTTTTCTTGGTAAGCCTGCTTGTTCAGATAGGCAGACAATATTATTTAAGAGTAATGATTCTAAAATAATAACCGCCCAGGAGTATTGCTTATAGTCATGATGAATAAAGAATTTTAAAAAATGAATGAATACTTAATTTTTCCTCCCCTCTCCATATAGAAAAGAACGCCCTATATCACTAGGGCTTTTCCCTCTACCTGCGGGAGATGGATTGCTTACACCTGACACTCAGAAAGGTGGAGAGACCCCTGGATCGGAGCAATGGAAATTTCAGGAATTAAGTCAGCCACGTTCTCATACCAGCCTGAAGGTAAGCTGAAAACTTCCGTTTATATTTTATGAGCAAAAATTGAAGTACTGGACAACCAAAACATAATAAAATGAAATAGTTTATACATTTTAGTTGTAAAACTAATGTCTTTTCTTCTTTTGGAAATGAGCTCTTCCCAAAGAGTTTCAGTCTTTACTATTCTTTTTCCAGTTGTTAATGATACTGATGACCAACATTTCTATTTGATTTAGGCTACATTATATGAATTTAGGGTGGAGTGACTGACTAGTGAACTTAATTTTGTTTTTTAGAATTGAAAATCATTGCCACCTGAAATCTTTGGTTTACAATTCAGTAGGGTTTCACTTTTTAAAAAACCGGCCCCTTCTAAGCAGGGTCGGGCGTGGTTAGTACTTGGATGGGAGACCGCCTGGGAATACCGGGTGCTGTAGGCTTAAAAAACAAACAAAAACCGGCTCCTTCCTCAAAACCCTTCATAAAGAAATATCCAAAAGTACATTGTGTTTCACTTAAAAGACCTGGTGTTAATTTATCCTAGATTATATTCTTGACCAAGAACTTGTCATCAATAAGTTATATATATTATATGTATAGTATGTATTATATAGTATAATATAGTATAATGTACTTTAGGAATGGAGATATACTAATAATTGGTTTTTAAAACTATTAAAGCTGTAATCTATAACATGGAATATTTATAAACCTATGAATGTTAGTTATAAAAGAATATTGTTAAATTATAAAATCTATTCTGTCATAACAGCGAACACAAATGAGTTACTTACATCTTATCTCCTTTTCCTGCTCTCTTTTCCCCCCAAATTACTTATCATACTCTTAAGTACTTGAGGTTGGCTTTTAGGGTACTTCTAATACAAAGTCATTTAGTTATTGACTTTGTGTCTCTCCACTAAGGACATGAAATCCATGCAGTTTATTTACTGCTGTATTCCTACCACTTAGAAAAGTGCCGGGCCCATAGTGACCACCCAGAACACGTTTGTTGAATTATTTGTTTTAGTTGCTAGAAAGACGTGTAGGATAATACAAATGGCCTGTTTCTCAGTTCTAGAAGGTGGAGGCATTTCGAATCATATCATTGACCTTTGAAATGTGCTCAAAACACTTAAGCAGCCAATCAATATTTAATAGCTTTTCTTCCCCTGAAAAATATTTTTAACACTGACTGGCCACACCTTTTCCCTCTTTTGCTTGTTGCTCATTTTAGAATTTGATCATGCAGCTGCTCACTATCAGTCCACTTGTTTGATACCAGTCCACAGTGATGCCAGCGGGAAACTCATCCTTACTCCTACGGTCATCCTGGCTTTTTTAGCCTGCCTGTAGGATCAATAGATCTTCCAAAACACCCATCCCTCCATCGCCTACTTGCTGTGTCCCTTTCCTAAAACAAAATTAAGTAGGAGGGATACTTTTAGTACACAAAAAATGTATGCCACATGGTAGCAATATTCTAATTACTATCAAAATGGCACCTTAAGAGAGGATTGTTATAATTCTCTTGTTTTAATCCAGTGACAGGCCGTAACAGAACTTTACTGGCAAGTTATAAACAGATTAACAGGATATTAATATGGACTTAAGCATATTTGTTTTGTGTGTGTCCTCCCAGAGATACTAAGGCAAGTACTCCCCAAAGAGTTTTTAAAGTCCTGTCTCACTCTTCTCTGAGCCACTAAACGAGATAAAGCCTCAACAGATAGGTATTTCCAGGAAATTAGTGGTGCATTAAAAAATGGCAGAAGTCTATTTTGTCGCCGGTGTGGCTCAGTGGTTGCGTGTCAACCCCTGAACCAAGAGGTCACTGGTTCGATTGCTGGTCAGGACACATGCCTGAGTTGTGGGATCGATTCCCAGTAGGGGGCTTGCAGGAGGCAGCTGGTCAATGATTCTCTCTCATCATTGATGTTTATATATCTCTCTCCCTTCCTCTCTCTCTAAAAATCAACAAAGTCATATATATATATATATATATATATATATATATATATATATATATATAGTTTAGTTTGTCAAGTATGTTTATTAGGACATATGTATTATATTATTTACCCAAGCCCTGTTATTAACCAGATGTCTTTTTCTCTAACTTTGTGAAAGGCTGGGAGTCAGTTTAGAGTTCACCTGTGGACTGTGTTGCGTGTACCCACTAGTCTTGGTTCCTGTGCATGACGGAAACTAGACTAGACTATCTCTAAAGTAATTGCCGACTTTCATTTCCCCCCCTGAGAACTTGGGACATGACTTAGGTATATTTAGGGCATGCAGGTAAGAATTAATATTAATTTTACCCGCAGTTTTTTTCTGTGAATTAAGGTTAAGATGAAAATGCTGTGTGAGAAAACCACATGATGGGTTATAACTGAAAAAACAGAACTGTGGGAAACCTTGTGGCAGAAGAATGGCAGTTAAAGGGACTTGCCAGTGATTGTAAAGCGATAGACCTTATTTGTTGCTATATCGAAAATTTCTCACTGTAAGAGATTTGTAGTCAATAAGGTTATATCTTCAGGTATTGGAAAATCTGCCAGGAATGATACACCTAGAGAAATGTCCACATTGTCCTTAAAAAGAGGTATTTCTACATACTATTCCTTCATTTATCATATACAAACAAGTAAATAAATTAAATAATAGGATTTCAAGTATTGTTAGATATTATTAAAAGAAAGCAAGATAAGGGAATAGAGAGTAATTAGTAGGGAGGGTGCTTATTTTAGGATGGCGAGGGAAAGCCTCTTGGAGGAGGTGACCGGTACATTGACCTGAGGGATGTGTACGTACATGGAAATGTCTGGGTGAATGAGTGTTTCTGGATAATCAGATAGCATCTATGCGGGCTCTGTGGTGGGACAGGCTTTGGCACATTTGAGGAGCAATTGGTTTATCTTCACCCTACTTCTGAGACTGCCAGTCTTACCTAGTGCACCGCCATCCTTTTCTCAGGGTCCCCCAAAACATCACCTTTATAATCTAATGAAAAGTTAAAAATTCTTGCAGGGCCATTAACTAGACTGAATGTTGTAGCAGCATTTGACACATTTGAATACTCTGCTTTTTGAAATGCTTTTATTGACTCTGCTCACATGGCACTACTCCTTCCTGCTCCTTCCCCATTGCTGGTTTGAGACCTCTAAACGTTGGAATTCCCAGGGCTTACAGCTCAGCCTTCCTCTCTACCTAATCTGGGTCGCTCAAGTTCCATATCTATAAATGCCACCCACACATTCATGTTCAAAGAGTTGAATCTCCAATCTTGACTCCTTCTGTGAACTTGCTTTTCTTTATGGGTTGCCCACATAAATATTTGTATCCTGCTTAGGTTACCACCAGTCTAGAAATACCCCCTTTCAAGACCATTCTAAATGCCACAGCTTACATGAAGCCTCCTCCGATACTCTGTTGATGGAACTAGAACTTCAAGTCTCGTTCAGAAGTCAGCTCAAGGCAGAAAGCAGAGGAGTTTTATATTGCATCATTAACAGAAAATGTTTTGGTGGGGGTCTTCTTGTGAAATTGGTAAAAAGCAGTTTCTTATGTAAAATGACCAAAACTGTGCTGTTTAGAATGTATTATGAAAGTTAAGGCTGGGGATGAGCAAAAATGTTAAGGTAAGGTTGTTCATCCACTTGAATTATATTTATGAGCAAGATGAAAATAAAGGAATTGGAGAACAAAAGGCCAAGAATAACCCACAACAGTCCTGAAGAAGAGCAATAACCGTAAGAATTTGCCCTCGTAGATATCATGATGTATTATAAGACTGTAATTATTTTTTTATTTTATTTTTTTTTTAATATATTTTATTGATTTTTTACAGAGAGGAAGGGAGAGAAATAGAGAGTCAGAAACATCGATGAGAGAGAAACATCGATCAGCCGCCTCCCGCACATCACCCACTGGGGACGCGCCCGCAACCCAGGCACATGCCCCTGACCGGAATCGAACCTGGGACCTTTCAGTCTGCAGGCCGACGCTCTATCCACTGAGCCAAACCGGTTTTGGCAAGACTGTAATTATTAAGGTGGTGTAGTATTGCATTAGCTGCCCTTCTTTTCTTTCTGCACATTTCATTCCTAAAATTACCAGGTAGGGTAAGGTAAGTGTCCACAGGGAGGGGTGGGGGTAGGTGCCATAACCCAAGCAGGGTTAGGAGGGTACCTATGTCAGGATAGCCTGCTGTAGACAGGACGTCGGCGGTGTGAAGGGCGTCCTTGCCCAGGGACAGCCTGTCTGGAGGGGTGTCAGATCCTGAACCTAGGCTCTAGGCATAGGGTGTCAGTCTGAGCAGGTGAGGAAGCCTGATGCTTCCTCATGCAGCATCTTCCAGGGGTGTGGGTGGGGGCAGTCTAGACTGAAGAGACAGAAGATGTACAGGGAGAGAGAAAGGCATTGGCAGGGGCGAGGGTTTTGTAGTGCCAGCGAGGAGAAGCCAGAGACCGCACCCCTGGACGTCAAGGGACAATAAGACTTTTAGAATGGAAGGGTTATTAGCAGAGTCGGCTGTCTGGAGAAGTCAAGTAGAGTGAGGACTGAATTTGTAGGTGTAGGTTTGAGCAGTTTGAGTTGCAGGGCCATTAACTAGAGTGAATGTGAATTATGAAAGAAGGAAATAATAGAAAGCATAGATTACTCATGAAAAGTGTTGCAGTGGGAGGAGAGGAAAGGGATAACTTGAGTTGGCGGGATGGAGGAAAAGGACTCTTAATATGGGAGAGTCTGGGTGGTTTGTAGGCTTAGAAGAAGAGTCCAATAGCTAGAGAAATTTTAAACAAGTGTGTGGGGGAAGATGGTACATCAGCATAGTAGAGGAAGGGCAGGTGGATGGGATCACATATTCCAAACAACAATTAATATCTGCCCTATTAGTGGGACACCTCAGTTTTTCCTAGTCTTTTGCTATTACTCACAATGCTGCAGTAGATAATTGTGTACATAATTTTGTACTTGTGTTTATAATCCTCATACGTGGGAATGCTGGGTAGCAGCATGTATTTAAGATCTTGGTAGATATTGCCAAATTACCTGCCAAAGGGATTGTAGCCTTTTGTACTTTCACTGGCAATGCTGTATAAATTCTTTATTGCTTTATTAGTTTAGAGTTCACATATCCCTCCCTTATGCCCAAATGTGGAAAGAGAGAATGAAGTGTTTTAAGTATCATTTTAAATATATGCTTTTTCTAGACCTTGTTTGGTATCAGTTTGGCAATGATTTCACAGGTTTCAGATATACACATCTGTGTGAATATGTACCTATACATATATATATATGCTCCTACACATGCCTAAAGACATGTGTGTGAGTGTACGCATGTGTGTATATACTCGAAAAATGTATATTGTTTCCTTTGAAGAGTCTCCTGAGTTGTTGATTGTTATTAGAATGTGACTTTAAAAAAAATGTTTTTATTGATTTTTAAAGCGTGGGGAAGGGAGAGAGAGAGATAGAAACATGGCTGAGAGAGAATCATTGTTTGGCTGTCTCGTGCATGGCCCCAATGGGGATCAATCCTGCAACCCAGGCATGTGCCCTGACCAGAAATCAAACCAGTGACCTTTTGGTGCATGGGTCAGTGTTCGACCACTGAGTCACACTCGCCAGGCTAGAATGTGACTTTTAGAACTGAGAAAAGCAATTTTAACTAAAAAACAATTGTATTTGGTACCTACTTGTGAAACTTTTAAAGAATTCATTTAAACCACATGACTTGAAGTACTTTATTTTATTTTATTTTTTTGACTTGAAGTACTTTAGTGGAACTGTGTGAGGAGCTCTGGTTAGCAGGGTTTGGTATGTAAAGCCAGTAGTCAGTGGGTGCTGCCTTCTTCAGGGGATGTGCTTAGCATGCAGAACAGGAATGTCTGAGCAGAGCCAGCATTCTTGTTCGGAAGAATTTTTCCATCCTCCTCCACTTGTGGTTAAGTTCTTAAATTGTTCCTATTTCTTCAGTCTTCCCAAACTTGATACTCTATAGCAATTGAACCTTAATCCTGTATATTTTATAATTAAATATCCCTCTTATAAAATGCATCTGTAATTTTAAATTCTCAAACAGTTAAAGCTTCCAGGTTTTAAAAATGTTTTGTTTTGAAATATTTTAGGCTTACAGCAAAATGGTAGAAATAGTCCGGAGTTCTCATCTATCCATCACCCAGCACCCACCAAAGTTAACTGACCATTGTACAGTTATCCACACTAAGAAATTAACATTGGTACAATACCATTAGCTAATCTACACACTTTATTTGGAGTTCGTTGGTTTTCCCACGACTTTCCTTTTCATGTTCCAGTATCCCACATTGGGTTATGTTTTCTCAGTCTCTTCCACTGTGTGGCATTTCCACAGTCTTTCATGTCCTTAAGGCTTGAAGGGCACTGGTTAGTTATATTATAGAATGTCTCTCAATTTGGGCTTTTCTGGTTTTTTTCTCTTCATGATTAGATCGAAGTTGTAGATTTTTGGCAAGAATACTGCAAAGGCAATATGCCTTAAGGGTGATGTTAATCTTGATCACTTATTTCAGCTGGGGGATGTCAGATCTCTCCATTGTAAAGTTACTATTTTTGCCTTTATAATTATTCATGGTGGATATACTTGAGGATTGTGCAAATGTCCTATTTGTCAAACTTTCACCCACTGATTTTAGTATCCATCCATGGATCTTATCTACAATTATTACTGTGGTGTTCCAACAGTAATTTTTCTATGTTCTCCATCTTCTACATTTATTAACCAAAATTCTTCTGTAAGGGAGAGCTGTGTTCCTTCCCTCTCCCCTCCCTCCCTTCCTGCTTTTGTTGGTTCCTTCCTTCCTGTTTGTACTCATGGCATTTATTTTATTATGTAGGTTAGCTAATACAGTCATTTCTTTTGTTGCTTAAATTGTTCCAACTTTGGACATCAGGAACTCTTTCAGGTTGACTCCTGTACCTTTTTGACATGCCCCACCCTATTTATTTATTTATTTATTTATTTTTTAGTCAGTCCTCCCTCCCCACCTCCACCATAAGATGCTCCAAGCTCTTATATTTTCTCTGTCCCAGCCCCGCAATGGACTGCTGCTCCAAAGAGCCCTTGTTCCGTCTATTGGAGAATGGTATTTAGGAATCAAGATCTAGGCACTAAGTGTACTTGTTGCTTGGAAAGTGGTTACTTGTAGGCACTTTTTTTGATGCCTAAGTTTGGTTTTTCATTTGTTTATATATTATGCATTACCTCCTTTTGGATTTTTGCATTAGTGTTTAAGGTAGGGTAAAATAGAAATACAATTTTAAGAAAAGTGGATTATATGTTGTAATATTTCATGTTGCTTTTGCTTGTTATAGAGGATAAGAAATTTCTTCTATAATATCAATTTTTATATATAAACTTCTTTCCTCACATATATCTTTATTTGATAACTTTAGAAACCAAACACAGATGACTGTTGGGCTTTGAAAGGAAAAAAAGGGTGAAGATTTACTCCTTTTAATTTTTTGTGCTTTCTTCCTATTCATTCATTCACTCGTTCATTCATTCAGTTTTATTAAGGTATAATTGACAAATAGAACGATAAGATATATACTTTCTCTCCCTTTAAGCTCATGCTTAGAGAAGGGGAAATGGAATTAGTTCTTCCTTAGTTGGTGTTTATAAGTGAGTTTTTCCGTGGTTCTCAACCTTCTGGCCCTTTAAATACAGTTCCTCATGTTGTGACCCCAACCATAAAATTATTTTTGTTGCTACTTCATAACTGTAATGTTGCTACTGTTATGAATCGTAATGTAAATATCTGATATGCAGGATGGTCTTAGGCGACCCCTGTGAAAGGGTCGTTTGACCGCCAAAGGGGTCACGACCCACAGGTTGAGAACCACTGATCTAAAGTAAAAACGGGTAAGTTTCTTCAACCCTAAATTCACCCTTCCTCCCCAGTCATTGGTGTATCCTCAAGACCTTTTTCTTTATATATGCACAAAGATGATAATAATGTCTGGAAGATGAATGGGTTTATGTTCTATGTATTTTTCTGCAGCTTGCGTTTCATTTAAAAATGAATGTTCATAATCTTTTCATTTTTATATATAGAGAGCCATCTAGATTTTGATTAGTTGAATAGTTGAGAGGGTTAAGGATGATGAGAATCCAAAATCAAAGATCACGTGAACAAACATTAAGGGAGAGGCAATCTGGTCTCTGTAAAGTGAATTGTGTCTTACTAATCTATGGCTTTTTGAGGGAATTACCAAAAAATCTTTGTTGAGCCCAGCCAGCATGGCTCAGTGGCTAAGTGTTGACCTATGAACCAGAATGTCACGGGTTTGATTCCTGGTCAGGACACATGTCTGGTTGTGGGCTCAGTCCCAAGTCCCCAGTATGGGGCGTGCAGAAGGTAGCCAGCCAATCAGTGATTTTCTCTCATCATTGATGTTTTTATCTCTCTCCCTTCCTCTCTGAAATCAATAAAAATATATTTTTAAAAAAGTCTTTGATGAATTTCCAGACCAAGAATATCTAAAACTTGCTTTGTGTTTTATAGAAATACTTTTGTCTCATAGAGTGCAAGTGTACAGATAGAAATAAAGACTAGGCACAAATCTGGGTCGCCCTTTGATTATTTGTGTTTATTTAGGAGTTTCAGAAACAATGTGGGGGAGAAAGGTAGATGCAGTAAACATTTCCATGTATGCTAAACTGGAATATTTAGTATGTTAAAAAAGATGATTAGAATAAATTTCAGAAAGATTTCATACAGTTGTGTGAGTAGAAAAAAGGGTTAAGTGATGAGCTGCTTATTGATAAAATATAAGGTAAGACATAATTCACGTGGTGACTTCTGAACCATATTGCTTAAACTAGAGGCTTAAAGGAAGTGTGATTTTAAATCAAAATAAAACAAAGCCCCAATCCCTCACTTTAACATGGTAGGTGATAGAAAGATGGGTCTTGTCATCCTGAGGTAGTATAAGTCAAAGATACTTAGAAATATGCTAACATTTAGTAAATACATGACATGATATTTTTCTCTTATAATCTTTCCCTCTTAGCAGAACCTGGAGGTGAGAATGGAGTTTTAAAACATTTTGTAAAACAAACAAACAAACAAACAAAAACATTTTGTAAAAAGTAAACAAAAGTGATTGACCATTTGGTTACTCCTCAGCTGGTATTCTCAGGACCTCAAGGGCTCAGTTTGGAAGACTACTGATGCTATTCACTGAAACATAAAAGCAAGTTGTTTCCTCACAGTGGTTGCCAGGGCTTTAACTATAATCTATAATTTACTACTCTTCTGAAGACAGCATTTTGAAACAAGGAAGAGAAAAATATAGTGAATCAGGTAGAAATGCAGCCAATTTACACTTACACAGTGCTAGGCAAGAGAGCTAGCATGCTTTGCACAAACAGCTTCCTCAGGACAGAATGTGCACAACCTCCATGTATCCTGGAGACAGCTCAGTGTGTCGTTTCACCAGGGCTGCCTCCTCCCTGAACAGATTCATTTCTTCAGCCTCAGTCAGGGCCCCATTCAGCTTCAGACAGCAAACATCTGTTGAGAACCTACTTCATCTTATGCTCAATATGCTGGGCACTTGGGATAGAAAGACAAATAAGACATCTCCTACCCACTAGGTCACGGTTAACCCAGTCCCTGGAAGCCCTTCAGCAGGCAGACTGTGAGGTGAAACAGTGTCAGGATACTTTCTTCAGAAGTATCCTCAGGGTCAGGACATTCATATTTCCTTTAATAATCTGGATTTTCTTGAACCTATAACATAATTTACATCTAGATTTATTTTGTCTAGAGTTATGGTACTCATTGTTTCTTTGGATCACAGACTCCTGCTAGGAATAAATTGAAGCTATGAAATTCCACAAAATACATGTACACAGAGAATTTTGTGATTCTGTTATGCTGTAGAGTTGTAAATCAAAAGAAGTTTATAATTACTGCTTTAGACATTTAACTTTTTCTTGGGGAGAAAGAAATGTCAACATAAAATTTAAAGTATATTTAAAGGTTATGGTGGGATCCATGAGACTAAGTTACCTTTTGTAATTTTGTCTTTACTTTCTTTGGGCCTAAAATTGATGAGTCTAAAAGACAAACTGCCTGGTGTTGCTCAATGGTTGTGCATCAATCTATGAATCAGGAGTCATGCTTCGATTTCTAGTCAGGGCACATTCACCCCTAGGGGTGAATACATTCTTTCTGATTGGTGCTTTGGGTTTCTTAGGATATATTCCTAGAAGTGGGATCACTGGGTCAAATGGCAGTTCCATATTTAATTTTTTGAGGAAACTCCATACTGTTTTCCATAATGGTTGTACCAGTCTGCATTCCTACCAGTAGTGCACTAGGGTTCCCTTTTCTCTAAATCCTTGCCAGCAATTGTCTGTTGATTTGTTGATGGTAGCCATTCTGATAGGTGTGAGGTGATGCCTCATTGCTGTTTTAATTTGCATCTCTCTAATGATTAGTGACTTTGAGCATTTTTTCATGTCTCTTGCCATCTGTATGTCCTCTTTGGAGAAGTGTCTATTTGGGTCCTTTGCCCATTTTTAAATTGGATTGTTTGTCTTTCTTGTTAAGTTTGTCTTCCTTATATATTTTGGATATTAACCCTTTATCAGATGTATCATTGCCAGATATGTTCTCCCATACAGTGGGCTCTCTTTTCGTTTTGTTGATGGTTTCTTTTGCTGTGCAGAAGCTTTTTATTTTGATGTAGTCCCATTTGCTTATTTTCTCCTTAGTTTCCTTTGCCTTAGGAGATGTATCTGTAAACATACTGCTACAAGAGATATCTGAGATTTTGCTACCTATGGTTTCTTCATATAGAATAACAATAATTCTGTGAATTAGGTACTATTATTCCTATTTTACAGATGAGAAAATGTAGGTATGGAAAGAATACATAACTTACCTAAAGTCATACATTTAGTGAATGGTAAATTTACCTTAGTCATTATTATTATTACTACTACTAAACTTGTTTCAAAGACCTGGCTACTTTGCTTAAAAAGAACTGCCTTATTATTGTTAGTCATTGGACAACTATTTTTTTGTTTGTTTGTTTGTTTTTATTTATTGCTTAAAGTATTACAAAGGGTATTACATATGTGTCCATTTTATCCCCCCGCCCTAGACAGTCCCCTAGCCTCCCCTATCCCCCAATGTCTTATGTCCACTGGTTATGCTTATATGCATGCATACAAGTCCTTTAGTTGATCTCTTACCCCCCTACCTCCTGCCCCCCAACCCTCCCCGGCCTTCCCGCTGCAGTTTGACAATCTGTTTGAGGCAGCTCTGCCTCTGTATCTATTATTGTTCAAAAGTTTATAATGGTCTCTATTATCCATGAATGAGTGAGATCATGTGGTATTTTTCCTTCATTGACTGGCTTATTTCACTTAGCATAATGCTCTCCAGTTCCATCCATGACGTTGCAAATGGTAAGAGTTCCTTCCTTTTTAGAGCAGCATAATATTCCATCGTGTAGATGTACCACAGTTTTCTGGACAACTGTTTTAAAAACTATTTTGGAGTCACAAAACTCTTTGAGAATCTGAGAAAAGTTGTAGATTCTTTTCCCAGAAAAATGCATGGCCCACAAATTTTTGTATAAAATCTTAATCTGGGCATGTAGCATTTGAAAGCTATCTGTGGATTCTAGAATAATAGTTATCAAATTGTAGTGAGTATATAAATCACCTGAGTTGCTTGTTAAAGTGCAAATTACCTGATTTCACAAATCCTCCCTTTAATAAGCACTTCAAATGGTACACTGTATATGTGGGATGTTTTAACAGCACTGTCTACAAAGCTCTTCCCTGAGATTGGAGTCTTGTTATCCCACTGCTATTTCAGAGTAGCTACTACCCAGGACCTTAAGTGTTGTGAAGCAGGTCTTTGTTATCATATGATTGTTCATTATCACAACTGCCATTAAAACTCTAAGGTTGATGTTAAGGTATAATGTTATTGCTAATACTGCCAATCTTTTATCTTCCAATTTTCTGTTTAAAAGAATACCATATATGCCTGAACAAATATGATTTATTTCCCAATTATTTGAATAGTCTGGAGATTATTGGTTTCCTTTGATAATTAGCAACTCTCTATTACTGTTTTTTTTAAATAGACTTTTCTCTCAGCAAGTTTATTTCTTAACCTATTTAAACAATAGTTTAAATTACTTATTTAAATTTTTTTGTAATTATTTTTATTTGTAGGATGAACTTTCTGATGTTAGCCAAGGAGGATCTAAAGCTACCACTCCAGCATCAACAGCTGCTTCAGATGTGTCAGCACTTCCTACTGACACGCCCTTAAAGGAAGACACTGAAGGATTTGTGAAGGTTGCAGATGCACCAAATAAGGCAGACATAGGCAAGCATATTGAAATTCAAGTAGCCCAAGAAACTAGAAATGTGTCAACAGGTACGTGACCCTAGTTCTTTTTTCCTTCTTTAAGAGAGGGGAAGTAGAGGAAAGAGAAAGAGAAGAAACATTGGTATGAGAAACATCAATTGGTTTCTTCTCGCTCACGCCCAAATCGGGGATCAAACCCACAACCTGGGTATATGCCCTGACTTTTTGGTGTATAGGACAATGCTCTAACAAACTGAGCCACCCTAGTTCTTTACTTACTGGCAAAGTTTTCAATAAATCCAGATGATGTGGGTATGAGAAAATTCATCATTGTGTTGTTGATGCTTTGCATTTATAAAATAAAGCAGTGATTGCCAACCGGTTGTCCTAAAGGTTGGTGACGGCTGAAATAGATAAATAATTCATTGTAATCAATTATTTGTAAGCTTAAAGAGGTGATGATTAAATAAAGTTTTGGAGAGAAAAATGTTAGGAGCTGGAGGGTTGGAGAACCTGAAAGGTAGGAGGACACTGTTTTTCTCTCCCTGCCTCAGATCATTAGTCTGAGTTGTGGCCTAGGATACACTGCACTGTGTCTCAAGAAATACAAATGAAAAATTTCTTTGGTTATTTATTAGTTTCTGATATTAACTGTTAATTAAATATATGACATATTGTCTAACCCTATGTTTCCTAGAATATACTCTTTAAAAAACTTTTTTATGATCAAATGATGTATTTACAACCATAGAAATGACAAGATTTTTATATAAGGGCTATATTCATTAATTAAGTCATCTTGTCCTTTTGTAAGGCTCTGCGGAAAATGAAGAGAAGTCAGAAGTTCAAGCGATCATCGAATCCACTCCTGAGTTGGACATGGACAAAGATCTCAGTGGATATAAAGGCTCAAGGTGCTGTAAATGTCAGATTAAGACATTTTATCCCTCTTTTCCTCTCTCTCAGAAGTACGCTGATGTTTTCTGGTCTCTGACCAGACTGAATGCATTCACATGTTTTGCTGAAGAAATGTTGGTATTATATTTCAGTTTCTGTTTTTGAAACTGACATTGTACATGGTTTAAATGTTTTATGAACTATGGCCTTTACAGAATTAGGTATTAGAGCATGTGGAAGGTCAGGGAGAAAAGACAGCCAAAGGATATCCCTACATATGGGAACTTAAGGAAGCATAGAAGCAGGTGTGGGGAAATAACAATTTGAGCAAAATTTATTCCTCTCTCAGATCAGGAAGAAGTGACTGCTCCCTTCAGAACTGAAAGTGTCTCATTTCACATGGGGAGATGCTTAGTGGTGAAAATTGTTAGATAGCATCTTAACCAAGGTCATCTGAAATAGATTGATGTTCAAGAATGTCAAACAGGAGCTGCTACCTTTTCATTCCTTCTATAAATTTTATCCTTTAATTAATAATTACCATTAAAAATACATGCCATTTATTGGTCACTTCTAGCATTGTGCAGTGTGCAGTAGTGGTTAAAAGCAAAAACCTAGGGTAAGATTGTGGGTTCAAATCCTGACTTGGATTTGAATCTGAGGTAAGTTTCCTCATCCATAAAAGGAGTTTATAATAATACTTCAGATAGTTGTGAGAAGTGAATGAGTCAGTACATGTTAAATCACTGGCAAAGTGCCCAGTTCAATAAATGTTAGCTAATATCATCATTATTTTGTATCATTTGTTCTTAATTACCTATATGAGATAGAGGTCTTCATCTCCATTTTACAAATAAGGAAACTCAGAATGTTCAAGATTGCTAAGCCAGCCAAAACCGGTTTGGCTCAGTGGATAGAGCGTCGGCCTGCGGACTGAAAGGTCCCAGGTTCGGTTCCGGTCAAGGGCATGTACCTGGGTTGCGGGCACATCCCCAGTGGGAGATGTGCAGGAGGCAGCCGATCGATGTTTCTCTCTCATCAATGTTTCTTTTTTTTTTTTTTAAATATATTTTATTGATTTTTTTACAGAGAGGAAGGGAGAGAGATAGAGAGTTAGAAACATCGATGGGAGAGAAACATCGATCAGCTGCCTCCTGCACATCTCCCACTGGGGATGTGCCCGAAGCCCAGGTACATGCCCTTGACCCAAATCGAGCCTGGGACCCCTCAGTCCGCAGGCCGACGCTCTATCCACTGAGCCAAACCGGTTTCGGCTCTCATCGATGTTTCTAACTCTCTATCTCTCTCCCTTCCTCTCTGTAAAAAAATCAATAAAATATATTTCTAAAAAAAAAAAAGATTGCTAAGCCAGCAAGAGGTAGAGCTGGGTTCAGTCCAGGACTGTGAAAACTTAGTGTATAAAAAGCAATTTGCTTCTGGTCCAGTCTCTCCTAAGTCTAGGAGATGCAGCTCCTTATTAACAGTTGTGCGTTTCTGTCATTCCGAATCTCTTTTACAAATTTAAAAAATTATTTTTATTAGACTAATGCGTGTATGTAGTATTAGGGTTAAGTGGTCATGCACAACATGACGGGCAGTGGTAGTCCCTTCCCCTCCCCACTGTTCATTCCCACCCCCAAGAGGTCAGCTCTGTTACTTCTTAGCTCCCCTTGGCTCTGTATCTTCACGTCACATCCTTATGCAGGTCTTCCTGATCCCTCTTTCGCAGCTGAGATTCTGTAGGAAAATTGTCCTAATGCCCTAAGGCATCTCTTGTATTTAATGGATGTGTTAACACTCCTGCGCATCTAGAATAGTAATAGCTATGTATGTGCTTTCTTTGGAAGGATTGAGAACATGACGATGTTCTTGGTATAGGGGTCTTCTTTCCTGTATCTTGTATATAGTAAATTTTTCATCCGTAAAAATCATATCTCCCAGTTCTGAGAAATTTTCTCTTTATTTCTTCGTACTGTTTTCCTCTTTCTTTCTGGAACACCTGTTAATGAACACTGAACATCTTGGCCTGACCCTCATTTTTCTGTTCTCTCCTATTAATGTTATAATTTCTGGATGATTTATTCCAACTTTACCTTTCAACCGCATTGATGTTTTTTCTCCCTAAAAGTTTTTTGTTTTCAATATTTATTTTGGCATGGTGCAGGTGCTCGCTAGCAGGGCTAAATTGGGGGGAGGGAGGGGGATGAAGAGGGAGGACATCCGTAATACTTTCAACAATAAATATTTTAAAAATATATTTATCCTGGGAAAAAAATCTTTGTTTTCAAGTTCCTGTTGCTGCCTGCATTGTCTCCTTTTGCTCTGAGTGCCTCTGTCATAGCCCATTTATTTTGGTTCTTTTATATAGAGAGGCCTTTATATGTCTGCTCTGTGGCTATTTTGCTCAGACCAAAGTAAATGACTTATTCTCTGGTGTCCTGCCTATAACATTTAAACTTGGTTTCCATTTTTCAGGGAGCTATGTTGCAAGAAGGGAGGTCTGAGGATTGGATCTAGGCCTCATACTGTTTCTTGTGTCATCTTTCAGCCCATATTTCTGTTATATGTCCCCCATGGATGCTCCTCTCCAAGGATTGCTGGTTCCTTCCATTCCTGGGCCTTTCAGGGGTTCTGGCAGCATACTGACTTCCTCCCTAACCCCATTGGTTTAGGTGTCAGCTTTCTCTTGTCTGTTAAGTCAGTTTCTACTCCTTGCTAGTCTGTTTTCCATCTTACAGAGTTTTGTTCACATTTCATCTGCCCTGGTTTCTTTTTCTATTCCTTATGTCCTTGTGGGTTCTTTCTAATTTCTTTCCTGTCATTTTAATTGATTTTTTAATTATTGGGTGTGAAATGACTTATGTTCAGTTCACCATGTTTAATTGGAAATTCTGCAAATATTTATTTTCCTATTACTATAACATTAATGTATAAACATACTAGTACATGTACAGTATATCCCCACGTCCCTCCACTCCTGCAAAAAGGGTTACATTATACATAATGTTTTGCTGTTAGCTTTTAAAATATTTTTTTTAATTGACTTCAGAGAGTAAGGGAGAAAGAGAAAAAAACATTAATGATGAGAATATCAACCGGCTGCCTCCTTCACGGCCCCTACTGGGATGGAGCCTGAAACCTGGGCATATGCCCTGACCAGGTATCAAACCAACAACCTCTTGGTACATGGGTCGATGCTCAACCACTGGGCCATACCAGCCAGGCGAGAAATGTTTAAAAATCACATTTTGTATTATTTGTAAATAATAGGTAAAAAAAAAAAAAGCTTATGTAACTTAGCCTATTGTATTCATTTAGACTGTTAAAGTCCGTATGATATTTGTTGATTTGGTTTTGTTGTTTTTATTGCATAGCACTCCCACCAAAGGCATAGAGAACAAAGCTTTTGATCGCAACACGGAATCGCTCTTTGAAGAACTGTCCTCAGCTGGCTCAGGCCTAATTGGAGATGTGGATGAAGGAGCAGATTTATTAGGTATGATGGCTTATCTGAAGACCTAGCATACTGTTTTAAAAATATATTTTTTAAAATAAGAAATTTTAACACTTGATTTTTCTGAGATTTCTCTGAGTATTCTGTTTCAACTCTATGGGAAATGTGATCATTTTAGAATTTGTCATTGAAGAACATCTGGCTTGAAAAGAATATAGTGAATTTGACTCTTTTACTCTTTTTTTAAAAATATATATATTTTATTGATTTTTTACAGAGAGGAAGGGAGAGGGATAGAGAGTTAGAAACATCGATCAGCCGCCTCCTGCACACTCCCCACTGGGGATGTGCCCGCAACCAAGGTACATGCCCCTAACCGGAATCGAACCCGGGACCCTTGAGTCTGCAGGCCAGCACTCTATCCACTGAGCCAAACCGGTCAGGGCGGCTCTTTTACTCCTTATTGGTGACCTTTGCCAAATAGATCAACTACTCTGGGCCTTAGTTTCTTTGGCTATTAAAGGAGGAGGTTGGACTCCGTTTCAGGGGTTGGGCAAACGCAGCTCATGGGCCAAATCCAGCTCCTCTTTGTATGTGAAGAGAGTTTTCTTGGAACACCTTCACACTCATTTGTTTATTCATTGTCTATAGTTGCCTTTGCACTACAATGGGGGACCTAAGTAGTCTGCAATGAAGATATGGCTTAAAAGCCTAAAGTGTTCACCATCTGGCCTGTACAGAAAAAGTTTGCCGACTCCTGCTCTAGGTGATCTCTAAAGTCCCTTCCAATAATAATTGCATGACTATAACTCATGTGAAGTAGATTTGGTGTATAACTTCAAACCTTACAGAAATTGAAGACCTCATAGTATTAAAAATCTGTGCCTCTGTGTTAAATTATTGATTACCAGTTATGTCCTTGAGAGTTTGAAGTATTTTCTGAAGGAAACATAAATCCTGTATAAGAGCTCTCAGTCTATCTATCTAGTAAGAGAGATTGAAAGTATATAAATAAAAGTGTTCTGTGTTAGACATAGACTCCCACTGTTAAAATCTAAGGAAAACATTGCAAGTAATTGAATGAGTTTGCAATTCTCAAGGGAGAACTAAAGGATTAACTCATAAAGAATACTCCATTTTTACATTTAAATTTATGGTTTAATTTTAGTTAACATTAAAGTATGCATGAAAAGTTCTTTAAGATTTGATTGGTTTAAGAAACTGACTCCTTGGCAGAATTGAGGGGCTGATGTAAAAAATGCTAGAAAGAATAATTTTGAAATGTTTGAATTCAGATTCAAATTTATATACAGTAAAATTCACTCTTTTTGGTGAATATTTTTAGTTTTGACAAATGCATAGATTTATGTAATGACCACCAGAATCATAAAAATCACCCCCAAAATTTCCTTCAGCCCCATTGAATTTAACCAGAATGAGTACTTTTTTTGTTGCTTTTAGTTGATTTCAGAGAAGAAGGGAGAGAGAGAGATAGAAACATCAATGATGAGAGAGAATAATTAATCAGCTGTCTCCTGCACACTCCCTACTGGCGACAGAGCTGCATCCCAGGCATGTGCCCTGATCGGGAATTGAGCCATAACCTCCTGGTTCATGGGCCGATGCTCAACCATTGAGCAACACTGGCCGGGCCAGAATGAGTACTTTTTAATGTAGTTTTGTACACTTTGCTGCCTCATAGTCCAATATTGAATAATATAATGTTTAAAGATGCTAGCCCACACTTTTCTTATGAAGAGTTAAGAAGCCACATAATACTTAGAAATAATTGTGGTCTTTTAAATCAAATATTTTCTGAAAGCTTTCATCTTTAAGTCAGAAAATTAAACATAATAAATAGGTTAAAAGCAAAATCCTGACACTGTGGCTTCCTTTCCACTTTGAAAAGAATAAATAGTTTTATATTTTCCCTTTTGCAGATATTGGTAGATTTATTTCTAGAAAGCTTCAGATTAGGAGATTTAAAAATACTATAGTAAGTGTAGCAACATGTGCCTACTTTTTGGTCAGTGATAAGAAATGAAATTTCCAAGGCACATATTTGTTCTTGGCTTCTCTTCTGGACAGTTCAGTGACAGCCACCGAGGTCTAATACTCGCTAAAGGGAATATCGCTAACCTAACAAAATTGTTTCCCAACGTTCGTTAATGGGCCCGTTAACGAGCTCATTATTCATTTTTCTAGTTACCGTATTATTATAAAACTCTCTTCTCTAGTTTGAGGATATAAAGTGTATTATAATCATATATGTGCTTAGTTTACTTTTTTCTGGTTTTAATAATTTAAAAGAGATAACTATCCCTCACAGTTTGTCCTTTATCTGGATTGGTATCTCATCCCCTGACTTTATTTTTATTGATCCCTTTTTCCATTCACTCTAGTCACTTATTCCCAATAGCCACACTCTAGAAATTGGAAATTACACATTCATACATCCTTCTGTTGGGATTTTCTTTCTCTTGATTACATTCTGTATTTTCTACTTCTCCATCTTTACTAACTTCTTTATATTATTACTGAAACATGTTCAGTTGTTGTCCATTTAAAAATAAAAATACTGCCCTCCTCTGACCCTCTAGCTTCAGGTGCTACCCCTGCTGCCACTCTCCGCCCATTTCTAGTCACGCTTTTATGCAGCAATATCAATGAAGTGTCTGTTATGGGACAGTTCTAGTGCCATGAAACAGCAGTGAACAAAACAGGCTTCTTAGAAGTGTGGCTTCTTTTAACCAGCACGCTTTCCCAGTCCCACTTGCATCTCAGCCGGCTGCGTCTGAGTGGTTCTCTCCCCCACCCTTGCCTTGCCTTGCCCTAGACAGCCTCTTGTTTGCTGTGTCCAGTGGTTCCTTCTCAGTTATTTCACATGACTTCCCAGATAGCATTTGTCTTTCAAACCGTCTTTGCTGGGTTTCTGGAATATCAGACTTACCAGACTGCCCTGCGTGCTTTTCAGTCTTCTCTGCAGGCTCCCATTCTCTGCCCATCTTTCAGCCGTCAGTGTTCCTGTCCCAACGCTGCTGCTCTGTTTGGGAAATCTTTTTTTTTTTTTTTTCATTTTAATATATTTTTTTATTGATTAAGATATTACATATGTGTCCTTGTCCCCACGTTACCCTCTACCCCCCACCCCCCCCCACCCCCCCCCACCCCCGCTCATGCCCTCACCCCCCCGTTGTCCATGTCCATTGATTAGGCCTATATGCTTGCATATAAGTCCTTTGGTTGATCTTTCCCCCTTACCCCCACCCTCCCCTACCTTCCCTCCAAGTCCCGACAGTCCAATCAATGCCTCTCCGTCTCTGGATCAGTCCTTGTTCATCAGCTTATGTTGTTCATTATATTCCACAAATGAGTGAGATCCTGTGGTGTTTATCCGCTCTCAAGTTCCATCCATGCTGTGGCAAATGGTAAGAGTTCCTTTTTCTTCTTCCTCTTCTTAAAGAATACCTTTCAGCATTTCATATAATGCTGGTTTGGTGGTGATGAACTCCTTTAGCTTTTTCTTATCCGTGAAGCTCTTTATCTGACCTTCTATTCTGAATGATAGCTTTGCTGGATAAAGTAATCTTGGTTGCAGGTTCTTGCTATTCATCACTTTGAATATTTCTTGCCAGTCTCTTCTGGCCTGCATGGTTTCTGTTGAGAAATCAGCTGACAGTCGTATGGGTACTCCCTTGTAGGTAACTGACTGTCTTTCTCTTGCTGCTTTTAAGATTCTCTCTTTATCTTTTGCTCTTGGCATTTTAATTATGATGTGTCTTGGTGTGGTCCTCCTTGGATTCCTTTTGTTTGGGGTTCTCTGCGCTTCCTGGACTTGTAAGTCCATTTCTTTCACCAGGTAGGGGAAGTTTTCTGTCATTATTTCTTCAAAAAGGTTTTCAATATCTTGCCCTCTCTCTCCTTCTGGTACCCCTATAATTCTGATGTTGGTACGCTTGAAGTTGTCCCAGAGGTTCCTTACACTATCTTCATATTTTTGGAATCTCTTTTCTTTTTTCTTTTTCGGTTGGGTATTTTTTGTTTCTTTGTATTTCAAATCTTTGACTTGATTCTTGGGATCCTCTTTTCTGCTGCTGGATCTCTGTAAATTATTCTTTATTTCAGTCAGTGTATGCTTAATTTCTAGTTGGTCCTTTTTCATGTCCTCCATGGTCTCCCTATACTTATTGAGGGATTCATTAAATTTATCAGCGGTTTCCATAAAATTCTTGAAAAACCTTATAACCGTGGCCTTAAACTCTATATCCAATCGTTTGCTTTCCTCCATTTCTGCCATTTGTGACCTGTTTCTTTGTCTCCGCATTTTGGCAGCTTCCCTGTGTTGATAGAGTGGCCCTGTGCGCCAGGTGTCCTGTAGGGCCCAGTAGCTCAGCCTCCCCAGTTACCTGGGGTGGACACTCTTGGTGCACTCTTGGTGCCTTGGTTGTTGTAGAATCACTGGGAGGAATTGACCTCCAGGCCAATTGGCTGTGAGAATCAGCTGTGTCTAAAGTGGGAGAACTTCTGTGCTGAAGACACCCTTCTGGGGCAAGACTTGCTTCAGTGGGGCTTTGGTGCTCACTGAGTCTGCTCCCTGAGTGCGTCCCTTATGGATCTGAGGAGTTGCAGTCTGGATGGACCCCCTCTGACCACTGGGTACAGTGGCTCCTGGATCTAAGGAGGTGCTAATTCAGCCTCTGCCTGAGGCCACACAGCAGGAGCCACGAAGAGGCTCAGCTGTGAAGCAATGCAAGCCGCTGCGGGGCCTTGGGCCTTCTCTTGGAAGTTCCAGGTCTGCCTGGTTCGGCTGCAGTTAGGTACATTCACATGCAAAAGCCTCTGCCGCAGCCTGGGTGGGGCGGGGTCTCAGGGAGTCAGAGGGCGGAGAAAGCAGCCATGGCCGATTCTCCGCCCGGAGTTGCGCGTCTCAGTGTTCCTGTAACGGCTGCAAGCACCTCTGAGGGAAAGCCGCCCTCAAGTTCGCTCGCTGCCGGACAGACCAGCCTCTCCCCGTATGAGTCCTGGGTCCCCAGAGACTTCCCGGAACCGGAGTTCAGAGCAGTCAGGAGCTTGTGACTCAAAAAGTACAGCCGCGTCCTCAGGTGCTACCCCCTTTCCTCGTGCGCGCGAGCCGCCGTACCTCTGCACTTCACCTCCGCAGCGCCTCTGGCTCTCAGCGTGCTTTTCTTTCCTTCTAGTTGTGGAATTTACACTCAGCCAGCCTTTCTGTTGTTCTGGATGATGTTTGCTCAGTCCTTTGCGGTAATTTTCAATTGTTGTGGGAGGCGACAATTTCCCGGTGTTTACCTATGCCGCCATCTTAGTTGCTCTCGAAAAAGGAACTTCTGTTTGGGAAATCTTATTTGCTGTTGTTGTTTCTTGGCTTTCATGGCTGATTGTTCCAAAGTTTTTATCGCCATCTAAGATCTTTTCCTAGATCCCCAGGCTGTTACTTTCAGACGGCCCATAGCCAGCTCTCAGATGATTTGTAGGGCTTTACGCTTGACATGCCTAAAGCTCAGTTCATCATCATCTCTACTGTCCTGTCCTCCAGGGCTCTTCTTATACCAACTTGTACTAACTCACTGAATGAATGACCTCGCCAGCCACTCAGGTCTCCATTCTAGATCTCTCCTTATTTTACAACCAATTGCAAATAATTGTTTGTTCCCTTTCTTTAAAAAACACAACTGTTATCTGCCTCCGTTTGGGCTCTGCTTAAATGGCACACCCTCCTCTAGGAATTCTATCTTGATCCCATAGTTAAAGCTTAGTTGTCACTGAAATACATTTTCATAGCACTGCATTTTATTTATTATGCCACTCTTCATTCTTTACTGTAATTTTTATATACCTTTCTTCTTGAATAGACAATAAGCTCAATGTGGCCAACACAGCTATGTCTTTTGCTCATTGTTGAGTCTTCACTACTTTGCACAGCAGCTAAGTGAATGAATTCCTAAATAGTTCTAACAGTTTTGCTTCACCTCTAAATCTGTGATTCTTCATCTTTTGGAGTTAAAACTCCTTTCCTGAAGAGATCAGTGTACTTTTGGGGAAATGCCTGTACAGAACTGGATAAAATTGTGTGTACTTTCTCAAGAGGTTAACAGATAAATTGGAAGCCCATCTATGGACCCAACTTGAGACTCAAAGGTAAAATCAAATGAGGTGTCTATGATTTTGAAAACTACCAGGGAGTTTTTTGCTTGTTTTAGTAGGTAAAGTTTCCAAATACGCTAGACCTAAGTTTATGTTTGGTTGAAGTCTTGAATAGAAATGGGGCCATTTCCAGTTATGTTTTCCTTTTGGTTATGAGTTACTGTTTATTGATATATTTCAAAATGAAAATTTTGAACAATTCTTTTGATGATATGTTAAATTTATACACTAGATTTTAAGAGAATTCTTCATTAGGAATGTGTAAACTTTAGCAACTACATTATAGGTCATGATTCTCATATGATACATATTTTGATTTTTCATATTTATAATATTTATACTTTATTGTGTGTTGTTAATGGTTTCTACACATCTTTCCAATGTTATTGTCTCCTCTCATTTTGAAGTAAATGAGTGTAGATCTTGCTTTCTCAAAACAGTCTAATTGAGGTTCTCTTTCATTTTTCTCTTGGGCTGCTTACCCAGGGGAATATTCTGGTGTGTATGCTTTTAAATACTTTAATATACTGCTTTTTAAGCAAGGTGTTCCTGGCTGCTGTTCTCATTTAATGCTTTCTCATCATTTTTTTTCCTGCTCCGCTATTTTTTGTGCCCTACACATATTTTCAGCTTTTATGCTTATCTCCCTGAATGCTTGAGAATTTATAGCAAACAAGGTCATTATATAAACTTCTTAAAACAAGTCTAAACTTTATTTCTCCTGACTCTATAGCTTTATTGAAAAGTTAACATTAGTGTTTAAATATTTTCACATATCTTGCCAAAATTCATTTTGAATTGGAATGTGAAACTTTTTTAGGTTTTCTTTATTTTCAGTTTTTGGAAAATACATAGATAATTAAACAAACATTATTTCTGATATTTAATTCTTCATGGTAGTAGTATTCTGATCTTTGAGAATATTTGAGATAATTATAGTACAGACAAAATATGAGTCCATATATAAGCATTGAATTTCTAGCATTGCTAGATTGGTTTTATGTTAAATTATCTTTAAGTCATTTGAAGTATTACCTTTATTTAAAAAAAAAAATAAGGGACATGCTAACTCTGTTACATAGTTTTCTTTAGATATATTTTCTTCCTCTGTGTTATGAATATTGCTTCTCCCCCCATGTATATAATTTTCTAACATTAGCTTAGGGTAAGTGAGCAATGAGTTTGGGTATTTCTTTGCTTTTTTTCTTTGTTTATTTTTGTGACTTTTTGAGATACATTCCCTACTGTGTTCTTTTATTTCTTCTGTTTCTTCTGAGTAATAATTTAGTTTTCTTCTCCTTAAAGATCACTATTTGGATCTTGCATTGAGTGCTCTACCTGCCTACCTTAGAGGACTTACCAAATTACTAAACACGGTTCTGTAAAGCGACAACTGAACGTTCTCATTAACATTAACACTTTGAAGGAAACTTATGTTATTGATCTGGGGTTTTCAATGTAATTATATTCAATTTTATTATGCAATAGAATTGGTAAAGCATTTATTTTTTAGGTCTGACCTATCTGAGCATCTTTATGAATGAAGGAAATCATTGTACTTTCTGTCTTTTGCACATCATTATGCATTAAATCATGGCATTGTGATTCCAGATGCTTTTTATATCATGCATAAAACTTTACAGATTAACGACCTATTTTCATGTTGTTTCTTATACAAAACATTTCTTGTTCTTTGTTTTTGCTTTGCATGGAATGCATGGGCTTTCAGAACATAATTTCTTGGGTAAGGTTTCATCTGCATTGGGGTTTCGTCTTCCGTTGGCCTTGTTTCTGCCTGTTCTCTATGAATAAGGTCTAATTTTTTGGCAAAAGACTAAAATACCAGCCTATGATTTGGAAAGATTTCTGATCCATATTAATGCTGTTCCTTTTCCTCCCCCAAAATGCTGCTATATTTTATAATGTTTGGCAGAAAAGTCTTGATCTTTTTTAAATATTTTGAGAAAATACAGACTAATGTTTATAAAGAATTGACTAGCGAAATCTTTGGCATTGTTTTGCGATGGAAAATTATAATTTTATAACCCACTCAAGTAGATATATCAATTTAAATTATAGACAAAGTGAGATTACTAAAGATAAAATTTATAAAATTTGGAACAATAGCTTATAAGTCACATAATTTTTGATAAATTTATTTTCAAAGTTTTTATCTTTTTTTTTTTTTTTTGCCTAGGAATGGGTCGTGAAGTTGAGAATCTTATATTAGAAAATACACAACTGTTGGAAACCAAGTAAGTATATATAGAATTTTAATAAGGGAAAGATGCTGAATTTTCTTCTTGTCTAAGTCAATGACATTTCTCCATTTCAACACAGCACTAATGCAGTCTTATTACCCCCTTCTTATTCTCCTTCTCTGTGTATGGGTTTGTGTACACACACACACACACACACACACACAGGTCATGGGACCTAATTTCACGGATGAGTAGTTTTCATTGCTCATTTTGTTTGCAGAGATTTTTATCTTTCCAATATACAGTTATCCGGGCTTTCTGTTAATATTTCTGCAAAAATGTTTTGCTCTATACCCAGCCCACCTATTTAGAGTTCCCACTATAGTTGTAGGTTCTCAGGTACAGTTTGTGGGTCTTAGGCCCTCAAACATATTGGCATCTGGTTTAGTGGGGTGGGTCCTGAGTCATGTGGAAAACATCAGGCCACATTGTTAATTTGTTGTGTCAGAGCAACGTTGGAACATTTGTGTATGTCCAAAACAGACTGAATCTGTAATGAACTCCTATGCCCGCTGTACCCAAAAGAAAAATAGATCGTAGATTTTTTTTTCTAGTTCAGACTTTTTTCTCATTAATTATTAAAGGTAAATATAAGAATTAATTTTACTTTATTGACTAGGTAATATCTTCAGAACTTATTAACAACAATACCCTTATGGATGCTACATTTATCCACAAACGACCTCAGGTAGAATGCCTTTGAAGTACTCAGTTATTCAGCTTTATGATTGTATATATTTGAGTCTGCAGAAGAATAAGCTGAAAGATGGAAAGGATATGTATTTGTAACGATGCACTTGAAATATGTGTTCCTTAGAAATGCTTTGAATGTAGTGAAGAACGATTTGATAGCAAAAGTGGATGAACTGACCTGTGAGAAAGATGTGCTTCAAGGGGAGTTGGAGGCTGTGAAACAAGCCAAATTGAAGCTGGAGGAAAAGAACAAAGAGCTGGAGGAAGAGCTGAGGAAGTAAGTGAGGAAGCCTGCACCGCTTATAAGGAGAGCCCGAGGCTGGTGCCGACGCCCTTCTCAGACCAGGAAGGGCCAGAGCTGCCTGGACAGGGTCAGGTGCCACCTGATCGCCTCTGCTGTGAGCAGTCCCCCATTTACTGAATATTAGCATTATTGTGTTTGTCACGATATGAAAAAAAGTTAGAAGAACTATTGAAATACTGCTAATAAGGAAATTAGAAACACTCTTTTCTTTCACCCAACCTTTTTTAATACGTGGGTCCCCCACCCCCCTTGTACAGTGCTGTGGTAATGTCCTAAGTAAAGGCAGCTAAATAAAGACTCTGTTTGGGAAAAAAAATAATCATTTGGTGGTGGCTAAAATTTGTTACCTACTCTTTCATTCTTTGAAAAGGTGAACTCAACTCGCGTAACATGTTTTGTGTGTTTTTCCCGCTAGAGCTCGTGCAGAAGCTGAAGATGCAAGGCAAAAAGCAAAAGATGACGATGATGTAGGTTTGCATTTTGGGGGCTTTTTTTCTTATCACAAATTTGTATTGGGGAGAAGTCTCACTAATTAAACTTTGGGTAGAGTATTATAAAGATTTTAAAAAAGCCAGAGGCATGTTTGTGGTCAGGAGTTGGGTAGCTTCTGCTCCCATGTGCTGTCCAGATACAATTTTCTAGCTGCATGTGATGTGCTTATTTTCCTCTGGCTCTATGCTCTGACCTGCATGTTGAAGCTCATGGACCAATAGGGACATTTTGAGTTTTGGGTTTTTGTTTGGCTACAAATTTTCACTTAGAAATAAGAAAAATTAATAAAAATTGTTTAATAGCATTAAACATTAAAAAGATGAAGGGAAGAGAGTGGGTGGGGATGGTAAATGGTGATAAAAAAAATAAAGTCTACGTTTAATACTAGATCACTAGCCCACAATGTTATCAACATATTTCAGTACAAAAATATAAATATGAGCTCCATCCCAATATTATTAGCATACTAGGCTATTCTGTTGGTAACTATTTTATCATTCCTATAACAGGTGCTTGCTACTTGAGCTTCAGACTTGAGCTATATGGGTGTCCTGGACAGAATAATTAGTTGGTGCCCCTTCAATCTCATATTTGTTTTTTAATACAATATTTGATACATAAAATATATATGTAACATAACTAAGTTATGGCTATAACTTAATATTAGAATTAACATTATGAACCCAACTGACATTCTAACCAACTGAGCTACCCAGCCAGGGCCAGCAATTAACTTTTTTGGTTAAAGTTTAAAATCTGTACTATTCTTTGTATTTCTTTTATTTTCAAATATCTGTATTTATATTTGGAAATTAAATTGTCTACCTCTTTTTGTTAATAAGTAATTATATCTCCTTTTTCATAGTTTTTTTTTTAAATTAAATCTTTATTGTTCAGATTATTACAGTTGTTCCTCTTTTTTCCCCCCATAGCTCCCCTCCACCCGGTTCCCACCCCACCCTCTGCCCTTACCCCCGCCCCCCCCACCCCCCCCACTCTCCTCATCCATAGGTGTACGATTTTTGTCCAGTCTCTTCCCGCACCCCCCACACCCCTTTCTCCCCGAGAATAGTCAGTCCACTCCCTTTCTATGCCCCTGATTCTATTATATTCACCAGTTTATTCTGTTCATCAGATTATTTATTCACTTGATTTTTAGATTCACTTGTTGATAGATGTGTATTTGTTGTTCATAACTTGTATCTTTACCTTTTTCTTCTTCTTCCTCTTCTTAAAGGATACCTTTCAGCATTTCTTATAATACTGGTTTGGTGGTGATGAACTCCTTTAGCTTTTTCTTATCTGTGAAGCTCTTTATCTGACCTTCAATTCTGAATGATAGCTTTGCTGGGTAAAGTAATCTAGGTTGTAGGTTCTTGCTATTCATCACTTTGAATATTTCTTGCCACTCCCTCTGGCCTGCATAGTTTCTGTTGAGAAATCAGCTGACAGTTGTATGGGTATTCCCTTGTAGGTAACTGACTTTTTTTCTCTTGCTGCTTTTAAGATTCTCTCTTTGTCTTTTGCTCTTGGCATTTTAATGATGATGTGTCTTGGTGTGGTCCTCTTTGGATTCCTTTTGTTTGGGGTTCTCTGCGCTTCCTGGACTTGTAAGTCTACTTCTTTCACCAGGTAGGGGAATTTTTCTGTCATTATTTCTTCAAATAGGTTTTCAGTATCTTGCTCTCTCGCTTCTTCTGGCACCCCCATAATTCGGATGTTGGTACGCTGGAAGTTGTCCCAGAGGCTCCTTACACTATCTTCATATTTTTGGATTCTTTTTTCTTTTTGTTTTTCCGGTTGGGTGATTTTTGCTTCTTCGTATTTCAAATCTTTGACTTGATTCTTGCGATCCTCTAGTCTGTTGTTGGAACTCTGTATAATATTCTTTATTTCAGTCAGTGTATGCTTAATTTCTAGTTGGTCCTTTTCATATCCTCGAGGGTCTCTAGATTTCTTGAGGGCCTCACTAAATTTATCGGCGGTTTCTAGAAAATTCTTGAAAAACCTTATAAGTTTGGTTTTGAACTCCATATCCAGTAGTTTGCTTTCCTCCATTTCTGTCATTTTGACCTGTTTCTTTGTCTCTGCATTTTTTATGCTTCCCTGTGTTGATAGAGTGGCTTTCTGCACTAGGTGTCCTATAGGGCCCAGTGGCTCAGCCTCCCCAATTACCTGGGTGGACACTCTTGGTGCACCCCTTTGTGGGCTTTGTGCACAGTCTTGTTGTAGTTAAGCCTTGATTGTTGTAGGTATCACTGGGAGGAATTGACCTCAGGCCAATTGGCTGTGAGAATCAGCTGTGTCTACAGTGGGAGAACTTCTGTGCTGGAGACACCCTTCTGGGGCAAGACTTGCTTCAGTGGGGCTTTGGTGCTCACTGAGTCTGCCCCCTGAGTGTGTCCCTTATGGATCTGAGGAGTTGTAATCTGGATGGTCCCACTCTGACCACTGGGTACACTGGCCTTTGGATCTCTAAGGAGGTGCTAATTTAGCCTCTTCCTGAGGCTACCCAGTAGGAGCTACGGAGAGATCTGAAGATTCCTCTTCTTTGTTTGGGATTTGTAGGTGCTCAGATGAGGCCCAGCTGTGAAGCAATGCAAGCTGCTGTGGGGCCTTGGGCCTTCTTTTGGAAGCTCTGGGTCTCTCTGACCCAGCTGCAGTTTGTTAGGTAATTGTCAGATTGCAAAGGGCCAGGCCATTCATATGCAAAAGTCTCTGTGCACAGCTTGGGTGGGGCGGGTCTCAGGGAATCAACAGGGCGGAGCAAACAGCTATGGCTGATCCTCAGCCCTGCCATAAGGGGCCCTGCATCTCAGTGTTCCGGTAATCGCTGCAAGCACCTCTGAGAGAAAGCCGCCCTCGAGTTCCGACCCATGCCAAATGGTCCAGTTTCTCCCCGTATGAGTCTGGGTCCCCAGAGACTCGCCCGGAACTGAAGTTCAGAGCATTCGGGAGCTTGAGACTCCCTCCCGATTGAAAAAGACAACCATGTCCTCAGTTGCCAGCCCTTTCCACGTGCGCCTCTGTACCTCTGCACTTTACTGCCGCACCTCCTCTGAGTCTCAGTGTGCTTTTCTCTTTCCTTCTAGTTGTAGAATTTCCACTCAGCTAGCCTTCCTGTGGTTCTGGATGATGTCTGTTTTGTCTTTTAGTTGTATTTTTGAAGTGGTTGTGCAAGGCAGCAATTTCCGGTGTTTACCTCTGCCACCATCTTGGTTTCTGCTATTTATATCTATTTATTGGTTTTATTTTATAAGGTCATTTTAAGTGATCCATTAGATTAGAAGTTAAGGAATGTTTAAAAGCTTAAAGGGTTCCTTAAGTCTGAAATAATACCAAGACAGGTATAGGCTCTCAGAGTGATCTGTAGTCTTCTTTTCATTACAGAGTGATATTCCCACTGCCCAGAGGAAGCGGTTTACTAGAGTAGAAATGGCCCGAGTTCTAATGGAGAGGAACCAGTATAAAGAGAGATTGATGGAGCTTCAGGAAGCTGTTCGATGGACAGAGATGATTCGGTTTGTATAAGAAGTATCTCTGGTGTTTTTCTAGTATTGTTTTTTAGTTTTTCTGGAAATGCCTTTATTCAGAATTAAGAGCTCTTCCTTTGGGGATCCAAGCCCCTTGCTCTCTTTACTAGGAGAGACTTTCAAAAGTAACCCTTGGAATTGGCAACAGAATGTGATTAAAATGGGCGTCTTTTGGGCCAGTAAAGGGCTCTTGGAGAATGTTCCCATAACCTCTTAAACACAATTGTTATTGCTTAGGAATGGTGTTCATTTCTCAGAAGAATATAGAAATTGACGCTACTTTTGCAGTAATGTCAGGGAAATACAAGCATTTCATAGGCCAATAGGAAACAGTCATTTTTACTCAGTGTCTTCCTGTACAATGGTCTTGCTGAATTTTATCTCCCTTTCCACTTCATGCAAAATGCCACTTCTATTGAGATCTTTGTCAGTTGGATCTTAAATCTCACCTCTAGTGCTGCCATCTAATGGTCAGATTCTCAGTAACAGCACTCCTTTAATTTAGGAAGAGCTCATGAAAAGTTTGTAGTCACCCCCTAATTTGCCCACATTTTTGAGAGAGTGGAAGGGACCTAGGGGATGGGGGTCGGGGGGGGGGGGGGGGAGAGAAATGTCAATGTGAGAGAGACACATCAATCGATTGCTTCCTGCATGCACCCCGACTGGGGCTGGAGATCAAACCTGAACAGCCAAGGTCTGTGCCCTTTACCAGGAATCTCACCCGAGACCCTCCAGTGCGCAGGCTGGCGCTCTAGCCACTGGATCCACTGGCCAGGACTGTAGGCTCCACTCTCATTGTTCTTCTTAATTCTAGCAAGTGGCAGTCAACAGGTGGAGATCAATGGTATCTGGTATCTTACTACATTTTTTAAGTTCTTTTTTTTATTATTGATTTCAGAGGGGGAGGGAGAGGGAGAGAAACATCAATGACGAGAGAGAATCATTGATTGGCTGCCTCCTGCATGCCCCCTACTGGGGATCGAGCCTGCAACCCAGGCATGTGCCCTTGGCTGGAATCGAACCTGGGACCCTTCAGTCCACAGGCTGACACTCTGTCCACTGAGCCAAGCCAGCTTGGGCTGATATCTTACTTTTTCTATTGAATTACGATGTTTTTAATTTAGCCTTTTACAAAAAGGGAAAGGGGAGTTTCTCATCCTTACCATCTTACTGAATCACTTTGAAATGCCTTATTTTCTAAAATTTTGTTGAATTATCTATCAATCTAGTTCATCCCTTTCTTTGGTCATCTTTTCAGTGATGGAAAAGTTTTAGTCCTGTGAAAAATAACCTATCGAAACAGTTAAATTACAAGCTATTCTGAGAGCTGGGAGTATAAGGTGGTACATATCTTTATGTAAAGATAGGGATTTACAAGGCAATGTTTTGATAAAAAGGAGAGAGGTGGAGGATATATCTTTAACAAGAAATGTAAAATAGTAAGCATTCAGGCATGTTGGTTATTTGTCCAGCACAGACAACAATCTTGTCTCTGTCATGTCAGTAGACTGAGCTCTGAGGGAGGGATGGTATTTTACTTCGGTTGTAGCCGTAGCAGAACTTCTTTGGTCCTTGGTTCTTAGACCGCTACAACACTCTACTGAAACACATTTTTTTTTCTTTTTTCATGTAGAGCATCAAGAGAAAATCCAGCCATGCAGGAAAAAAAAAGGTCAAGCATCTGGCAGTTGTAAGTATCTAAAACACATAAAGACAGTAGATAGCACTTTGAGACAAGATTACAGTCAAAATTTATTTTCAGGAGTGCTTTGGTGTCTCCTCCCTTCCTTCCTGCCTACATTTCTTAAATTTGGATGTGTAGCTAAGCTGAACTTTTTCTTTTTGATATGTAGTGTGCCAGCTCGGTAAGGCTGTTGTTGAGGACAAAAATATCACTATCGTAAGCCGCATCATTTTGGTTATGCATTTGATGGAATCCTCTACTAAGTTAAATAAAATAACAGGGAGCTATTCAGAGTTGATAATTACCTGGATCCCCATTAATAAATGGCTGCTTCACTGGTGCTTCACTGGTTGTGTGATTGTAAAAATCTTTACAAAGCGAAGATTAGAAATTCAGTGTTTGTGGGGTTTGACTAGTGTTTGTCGGTTTTGGACTTGAGTTACTAGTATGTTCATGCTAGAACAGGGGTGGGCAAACTTTTTGACTCGAGGGCCACAGTGGGTTCTTAAACTGGACCGGAGGGCCGGAACAAAAGCATGGATGGAGTGTTTGTGTGAACTAATATAAATTCAAAGTAAACATCATTACATAAAAGGGTACGGTCTTTTTTTTCAATAGTTTTATTCATTTCAAATGGGCCGGATCCGGCTCGCGGACCGTAGTTTGCTCACAGCTGTGCTAGAAGTACTGTGTGTTCAGTGAGCTTAATACTCACCCCTTTTTGATGAATCTCCTATTTAATAGAAGTATTGGTCTTTTTGAGTGGTTGTGAAAATAGTTATTTAAGTTGAGTTTAATAAGAGAATGTATAAGCTGTGTGTTAAATGGTAATGTGTGTTCCAGTGCTTTATTGTAACTATTTTTAGAACTGGTTACTAGGCTTCTGTTCAAGCCATGAAGCCATAACCTTGCTTTCTAACAGCCACTCTCAGATGGCACCAAGTAGGAGCTGGCTAAAGGGGCCATCTTCTTTTATGTCTTCATTACGAGCAGTTCCTGGTACTTCAGAGCGTCTCCCTTTCGTTAGGGAATTGCTAATTAAAGAGCAGGGATCTGCCAGGCTCGGCGTAGTTCCTCCTTCCTGAATGTCTGCTTTGGCTGTGAGTTACTGCTAAGGCTGCACTGGGTGACCTCAATTTTTTTTTTGCCAGTTTTTAACTCATTGCCTTGTAAAAGCGCTCTGGGATTTGTGGGAAATATGGATTGTTTTTACAGTACGTGTAATACATATATAGACATACACATACTCACTTTTTTCTTTTTAGTTTTAGCCGACTTTTTAGCTCCTCAAGTAATACTACTAAGAAACCCGAACCACCTGTTAATCTGAAGTATAACGCACCCACCTCTCATGTTACTCCTTCTGTCAAGAAAAGAAGCAGCACCTTATGTCAGCTCCCTGGGGATAAGTCCAAAGCCTTTGACTTCCTTAGTGAAGAGTAAGTATTTTCCAGACTAGTGGTTATGCCCTCAATAAGTCAGCAGTTCTGAGTATTCTCACCACTTAACAGTTCAGCTGTAAAGTTTCAGATAAATCTATATATGAACTATGTCTGCAACTTGGCTATTGTAAATAAATTATTTATAGCCAATACATTTTAGGAAAATTGCATCTGTTTTCATAAAGAGAAGGAAATTTTTAATGTCTCCTTTTTCTGGTATGACAACATTGATAAATACTAATAGAAATGCTAAAGGCTTATATTACTTTTTTTTAGTGTCAGAAGGACTTGGTTTTTCAGTCTGACTTTGCTTCTCATTAGGTGTATAGAAACTTGGTACATAAACCTCTTAGAGTCCCAGTTTCTTGGCCAGTGAAATGAGTATGATAATCTATCTCAGACGTGTTAGGATTAAATTATATAGGTTATAGTATCTGTAAAGTGTCTGACACACAGGTAGATTTGTTAACTATAAGATACCAAGCAAGTCACCTCACAAAAATTTAAATGGCCTTGAGAAAGACAAATTATTTTCATGGTATTTTACTGCACAGCTCTAAAGCTTACCAAGTCAGTTTGCATATTTGTCTTCTGGAACAAGTAAATGGGATCCAGAAGTTAACCTGTTATCTTCCTAAGAAGATATTGATTTATTGGTCTTTAGTCACTCCTATCTAGCACATTCCCTGCATTAGAAAATTCTCAGTATATATTTGTTGAATGAACCAAAAAAATGAAGATGCAAAAATATTTAAGGATTTTCCCTTTCATATAGGTAAAATTTTAAACCTGATAGAAATTTGGTTCAATATAATAGGCTATTTACTAACCTGTTAAAACTTGGACACTGTATTCACTGCATAACTTGAAAAGACCAGCTATGGTATAAGACTTTTTAAGGAGGAATCTTAGTCTGAAGTAAACCAATCTGAAATCATGTAAATTTTGTGTTGTTATTTTTACTCTTTTTAGAAGGAGAATTGTTGTAATCACTTAATTTTAAAAGGAATGTTTTTTCCTTTTAGAACTGAAGCTAATTTAGCCTCACGCAGAGAACAAAAGAGAGAACAGTATCGTCAGGTGAAGGCCCATGTTCAGAAGGAGGATGGAAGAGTGCAGGCTTTTGGCTGGAGCCTGCCTCAGAAGTACAAACAGGTAACGTGTGGGCATCGTAAGAGCATCTAGTGCAGCGGTTCTCAACCTGTGGGTCGTGACCCCTTTGGCGGTCGAACGATCCTTTCACAGGGGTCGCCTAAGACCATCCTGCATAACAGATATTTACATTACGATTCATAACAGGAGCAACATTACAGTTATGAAGTAGCAACGAAAATAATTTTATGGTTGGGTCACAACATGAGGAACTGTATTTAAAGGGCCAGAAGGTTGAGAACCACTGATCTAGTGGAAAATGCCGGGACAGGAGTGTGGCTGGGCATGAAGGAATCGAAAACCACACCCCGAACCCGCTCATTTCAAGCTGCTTGCACTTGGCATCCATTGAGAGAAGTGCTGGAGGTAGTGGTTTTCAGGCTGTTTTCCACCCTAGAGCTCAAAAGAAATGCCTCTGAGTCTAAGGGAGACAGGTCAACAAAGGTGGCCGAGTGCATGAACTTACATATCCAGCTCTGTTTTAATACTTGAAGATTTCATTTTTTGAAAAGCAGCATCTATTGTTTATACTTTATACGTTTTAAGAAGCCATTAGCATGGGAGCCTTTGAAACACTTGACTTAAAACTCAGTTCAGGTGTTCAGGAACTTTACCTGTCTACACCATATTGCCTATTCCCAATGACTCAGCTCATGCTTACACACACACACACACTCACACATTCACTCTCTCTTTCTCTCCCTCCCTATCTCTCCCACTCCCCCACATATGTTAATTAGCCTGTCTTCTGATATTTCATAGCATCTTGTTTATTTTGCCCAATTGCCACTTGATTTTTTTTCATTTTTCAAATAAGAATAATAAGGCTAACTCCTCTTTCTCTCCCCTCCCAAATTATTAGGTAACCAATGGTCAAGGGGAAAATAAGATGAAAAATTTACCTGTGCCTGTCTGTCTAAGGCCTCTAGATGAAAAAGATACATCCATGAAGGTAAATAAATTTTGAAGTTAAAGGAGCTACTTCTTAAAATCTGGGTGGACATTTTTCTAAACAAAATTGTTAAATCCTACTTTTGTGGGTCAGATTTTTTATTTTGTAATTTTAGACTGGGGTACTTTGAATATTAAAGACTATATTTATAATCATTAGAATTTTAAAGAAAATGTGAAAAATTCTAAACATTTTTAGATAAAAAGTGACTTAATACTTTTTATTTTTTAACTCTAAAAGCTGTGGTGTGCTGTTGGAGTCAATTTATCTGGTGGGAAGACCAGAGATGGCGGTTCTGTGGTTGGAGCTAGTGTGTTTTACAAGGATGTTGCTGGTTTGGATGCAGAAGGCAGTCAGCAGCGGAGTGCATCTCAGAGCAGTTTAGACAAGCTCGATCAGGAACTGAAGGTAAGCGTGTGCACCAACGCTTGTCTCCTGGTGCCTGAGACTGTTAGTTAGCTCTTTGGTCCAAAACTTACTTCTGGGTTTAACTTCTAGTTGGGATTACTGCGCCCTTGCTTCTTCCTCACTCTTTCTCTTTTTTCAAAATCAGTTTTATTGAGGTATATTTTACACTCAGTAAAGTGTATACTTGAAATGTTTATAGTCCAGAGTTTGGACAGATGTGTGCAAGTATGTAACAACTGTCACAGCCGAGATACAGACCATTTTTGTCACTGATCTGCTTTAACTGCTAGTTCTTATGTGCTGGTTAATGTGGAAAGACAGCAGTATTTTCAGCCTTCCAAATAATCTGGAAATAAACTTGAAATAGTGTTGCCCTTGACTGTAGTAGCACAGCTTTTTTACTGTTTGTACATATCATTTCTAATATTCATTTCTTTACTTTGCTTCTGCAGGAACAGCAGAAGGAGTTAAAAAATCAAGAAGAATTATCTAGTCTAGTCTGGATCTGTACTAGCACTCATGCAGCTACAAAAGTGATTATTATTGATGCTGTTCAACCAGGCAACATCCTAGACAGTTTCACTGTTTGCAATTCGCACGTCCTGTGCATAGCAAGTGTACCAGGTAAGAGTGAGCCGTGCCCCTGTCTTCCCACCTTCAGCACCTCCTTTGCAGGCCCTAATTTGGTTACTGGAGATATAGTCATGCACCACTTCTAGGAGTTGTGTTCTACTTGGGAAGACCAAAAATAAGCTGGGAACAAATGACTAAACCTGATATTTTCAGACGGTGTGAAGAAAATAAAATAGTGCTAATATTAGATGATGACTGGAAGGCAGAGCACAAGGGATTATTTTGATTTATTAGTAAGGGAAAGCTTTCTAAAGTTTTAGATTAAATCTTATGATAAATACATTGGTTTAAAAATGAAATAAATTTGTGATATATCTATAAGTGGAATATTATATAAAAAGGAATGAAATTCTCATACATGCTACAACATGGATTAACCTTAGAAACATTATGCTAAGTAAAATAAATCAGACACAGAGGACAAATATTATGATTCCACTTAGGTGAGCTATCTGGACAAGGCAATTCATGAAGACAGAAGTCGATTACCAGGGGCAGGCAGGGGTGGGGCTGGGGAACCGGATTATTATTTAATTGGTACAGATTTTCTGTTTGGGGTGATGTGAGAGTTTTAGACATGCATAGTTTTGATGACTGTACAGCATTATAAATGCCATTTGAATTATACATTTAAAAATGGTTAAGATGGTCCTAGCCCACAGCTGGTATAGAGTGTTGGCCTGTGGACTCAAGGGTCCTGGGTTGATTCCAGTCAAGGGCACATGCTTGGGTTGCCAGCTCGGTCCCCAGTAGAGGGCGTGCAGGAGGCAGCCAATCAATGATTCCCTCTCATCATGGATGTTTTTATCTCTCCCTCTCCCTTCCTCTCTAAAATCAATAAAAGTATTTAGAAAAGGTTAACATGGCAAATTTTATGTGTATGTGTGTATATGTCTGTATTTGACTACAATAAAATTTTTTTAATGCAATACGAATAAAAACAGCTTTCTAAATTAAAAAACAACAACAAGAGGTTTATCTTTATACTGCAAATGCTTAGGTTTTAAATGTGTTACTAATGCTTAAGGCACTGTGTACATTTAGGGTGACAATTTTTAATAGTGGTAGGCAGAAGTCCATATTTCAAATAGCAAATATAATTTACATATATTTAGATTTCATTGGTTTTAACCTCGTTAGGTGGCTGCCTAGGAGCTCATTTTAAGAGCAGAAGCATAATTTCTGACATTTTCATGTTTTCTTTTGCTTGCATTACTAGAAATATTATCTTAAATTTTTAAGCTGCTTTCCATTTTGTGAAGGTTAGTTTAAAAAAATGTTAAAGCTATCTTTGGCAGTATATTCAGATAACTATTTGCCTTTACCTATACACTCTTATTTAAAACCCATACTTGCTTTTATGGAGAAAAAGCTAGTTATATAAGTTTACTTAGCATTAAAAGAAGGTTTATCTTGTGTTTAGGAGCACGAGAAACAGACTACCCTGCAGGAGAAGAGCTTTCAGAGTCTGGACAGGTGGACAAAGCATCTTTATCTGGAAGCATGACAAGCACTAGCTCAGCAGAGACAGACAGCCTGTTGGGAGGCATCACAGTGGTTGGCTGTTCCGCAGAAGGTGTGACAGCAGGTGCCACTCCCCCTAGTACCAGCGGTGCTTCTCCAGTGACAGAAAAGCCACCAGGTACAGCCGTCCTCCTCACATCCCATCTGTACAGCACCAGAGCCTGTTCCAGATGCCTCACAACGGACTTAATCTGGATCTTAAAGTAACAAGAATGAAAGAACATAAAAGAAGATGCTGTAATGATTGTTAAATGAAATTATGAATTCTCAATGTCATGATATAGTGCAGAGGGGGGAGAGGGTAGGTGGAGTGGAATTCTGTAGCAAGGGTTTGTACAAGGAAATTATTGATAGAAAAGTTCAAACTCAGAATGGTTAGCATGTTTTATTTACTTTTTAGAAAAGGAAGCAGAAAGTAGTGAGATTGATGAAAATGTTCCGACGGCAGAAGAAGCAACTGAAGCCACAGAAGGCAATGCAGGGTCAGCTGAAGACAACATGGACGTCTCCCAAACGGGCGTGTACACAGAGCATGTCTTCACAGATCCTTTGGGAGTTCAAATCCCAGAAGACCTCTCACCAGTCTATCAGTCAAGGTATTCAGATGGGTCAATAACTTAGGAAACCACATTAGTACACACACAAAAGGAACCAAAATAACCTCAATCTGCCAAAATATTCCCACTAGTTCATTGGTTCCCAGCCTTCTGGCCTTTTAAATACAGATCCTCATGTTGTGACCCAACCATAAAATTATTTTCGTTGCTACTTCATAACTGTAATGTTGCTGCTGTTATGAATTGTAATGTAAATATTTGATATGCAGGATGGTCTTCGGTGACCCCTGTGAAAGGGTCGTTCGACCGCCAAAGGGGTCGCGACCCACAGGTTGAGAACTGCTGGTGTTGGTATTGTTGTGGCAGACTTAGATGCCATTACTTATTCCCACTATGCTATTCCTTCCTCTTCATTGTCTCTGGTTACCCCCCCCCCGCCCCCATTTGCTCTCTTTTCCTTCTAATTTATGAAAAAAGTCTTGTCTATAAAATACATTAGTCAAAATTTTTCTGGTCATTTTTTCCTCTAGAATTATTACTTTTTTAATTGTATTCACTGTCTTCCATTCTATTAATAATTCTTGCTCTTTTAATCCCCACCCCTACTCTCACTCCCACTCTAGTCAGCAGTGAAATTGGCCATTGTTTCAATTTCCCATGTGGGCTTGGATGACCTTTTTGAATTTAGCTCTCTGGCAAACATTTTACTAAAAGACAATTTGTTTTAGGCTCTTTCTTTAAAAGGTTGGTTAATCTAGGTCCATTTCATGAATTCTTTGATTTTCTTTCTTGCCTACTCTAGGTCTTGCAGATAGAGGTTTATCGAAACTGGATTTTTTTTTTTTACAATATAATATTTTTCCTCTTAGTATATAGAACAACCAAATATCTTAACATTTAATTGTCAATTTAAGAGTAAAGTCATGCCCTGGCTGGTGGCCCAGTTGGTTGGGCATCAATCTGTGCACTGAAAGGTTGCCAGTTTGATTTCCAGGCAGGACACATGCCGGGTTGTGGGCTTGATCCCTGGTAGGGGGCCTGGGGGAGGCAGCAGGTCGATGTTTTGCTCTCACATCAATGTTTCTCTCTCTCCCTCTCCTTCCCTCTCTCTAAAAGTAAATTTAAAAAGAAAATAGTCATCTTTTTATTAGAATTAGTACATTTGTCTGTTGAATTTGATAACCCAGTTATATCACTTTATTATATGTGGCAATCTAAAAGAAAGAAGGCTGTGAGTGAATGCAAGCTTATTAATTTATTTTAGAAAATTCTTTATATTTTACCCTCCTTTCTGTGTATGTGTGTGGTTTTTAAAACAAACCATCCCTTCCTCTTTTCTCCTTTAAGAAGAAACTGATAAAATTCAAAGTAACTGTAAGGGTGAGGCATAATTATAGTCTGGATGGTAACTGCTGTATTTCATTACCATTTCTTAACTCCATGTTTGCAACTTGGTCCTCCTAGTATGTTAATTTTCTTCTGGTACAATTGTTTAAATATTTAACAATAAGCATTTAACTTTGGCTTTTCTGGAATTTTAGAGTTTGATTTTTGTTTCTTAAACTGTACACTAAAGTGTAGAAATGACCAATCCCTGAAAACTAACTGAGCACACTCAGCTTTTTTTCCTTTTGTCCCACCTTTCCCAGTAATGACTCAGATGCATATAAAGATCAAATATCAGTGTTGCCAAATGAACAAGACCTGGTGAGAGAAGAAGCCCAGAAAATGAGTAGCCTTTTACCAACTATGTGGCTTGGAGCTCAGAATGGCTGGTAGGTGCCAACTCTTTTAATATTAGAGAGTATCTTTAGTCTTTTATCTTTGCTTTAGAAACCAAAGATACGTAAAATGTGGTACACATAAGTATAAACAAAGAGTACACATTAAAGCAAAGAATTTTATATACACATAAGTTTTAATATTATATTACAACAGTCTCATAAACTGGACTTGCATTGGTTCTTGCTAAACCACACGTTTCTCTGTCATGGTGTCCTCTTTATGTAATATTCTTGGAAGAAGAGGTTAATAACATTTTAAAATTTGAATGATCCAGAATAGCACACAGATGGAGAATTATTGATGCATATATAGGAGGCTTATGTAGGATAAAACTAATGTATTTGGCTGCAGGAAGACCCAAATCCAAACATAACTTTTCAGTAGAGTTACTAGGAAAACCAGGACAGATCAGGCTGAAAGCTTACCAGGTGATAACAAACATTGTTACCTGGTCTGTTCACTTTCTAGTGGTGTGGGGGTCTTACAAAATTATCCTTTTCCTGAAGTTAAGCAAGGCCACTAGTGTGTCTTTTCCATAGTGGTCTAATACTATACAATGAAGGATGGGCAGACTTTTTCCACGGAGGGTCAGATAAAAAATATGTTAGGCTTTGTAGCCATACGATCTCTGTTGTAATTTCACAGCTGTGCTGTGTGATGCAAAAGCAGCCATTACTTTGACAATATGTAAGTGGGTTAGTGGGACTGTGTTCCAATAAGACTTTATGTTCACAGAAGTGTGAGTTGCATACACATCTCATGTCATGAAATACTCTCTGATTTTTCCCAACCATGTAAAACTATTTTAGCTTATGAACTACAGTTCTAAGGCGGGTGGAGGGCTGGATGTGTCTGCAGGCCTCGGAGTGCGTCTGCCTGATGTAAACCACTGTCTTCACAAAGTTGTAGTTCAGTCTAGTAAAAGGATGATCGTTTTTTAAAACAGGATTTTGCCCAGGATTCTGAAGTGTGGGGTAGCCTGCAATTGACCCTGCATTCTAGTTCTGGCTTTTATTCTTCATATGTTTCTGTTTGCTTAGGCAGCTTATTTCTCTGCCTTAGGCCTACCCTTACTCTCATTTTTCCCCTAAAATGTGTATGTTACTCCTCTTTCCCCCTGAAGGAACTCTGTGGTCATTATTAGACATATGCAATGACTTGATGTTCTCGATGCCTTACCAGTCTTGATTTTGTTCTTGCAGTTTGTATGTCCATTCATCTGTAGCCCAGTGGAGGAAATGTCTCCATTCTATTAAACTTAAAGATTCGATTCTCAGTATTGTGTAAGTTTTATTTTAGAAATTCTTTCTTTTAAAAATACTATATCTTGGTTTAAACTAGATTTTAAGACTATTAAAGCTAACATGTATGTCATGACTAAATCAGTATCCATATTATTTTTACCTTCTTTATAGAATTAGAGAAGTTGAGTGAGATGAAACTAGAAAGTAAAATAGAAAAACTTGCCAGGTTGATACCTCACCATGCTATGAGTTCTCTAGTGCTCTGTGGGAGACAACCAATTAATACCTGTGAATATACATTTGTTTCAGAATATTCTTTACACTCTGTGAATATGTTGACTAAGGCTTTTACTAGTCCTTTCCATGTGCTGACTATCAAAAACCAGTGTGTGTCTCAAGTGACAGAGCTGCCTCTGCTAGTTCTACTCGAGGTGTGTGTCTCTGGTCTGTGGACCTTTTGTCAACAGTCTGTGATGAGAAGAGGAGTTTGTGCCCCACCGTGAACATCTGGGCCACCACATACACTGCTTATCTAGTTCAGCTGACATTTTTATAGCACAGCTCTCTCAATGAAGAAAAGGGTGTGTTCATTTAGCTTCTGATGTGAGCTCCTCATCTTTCATGTACTGGCCCTCTGAGAGCCTCTGAACTAGTTCAGTATTATGTGGTCCCTTCTGTATTCCTGATGGAGAGTTCTGAAATCCTCTTTCCTGTTTGCAGACACGTGAAAGGAATTGTGTTAGTGGCTCTGGCTGATGGCACCCTTGCTATCTTTCACAGAGGAGTTGGTGAGTTGTGATGAATAGATAACAAGTGCACTCACTCGTTGCATTGCAAAAGCATTTTTAAACAGATTGGTTTTTTATGCTTTAAAGAAATGATGCTTAATAGGAGAAAGAAAAAAGGTTTAAACCGAATACTAACAATGTGTGATAGCAGTAAATATGTGAGTGCCTGCTTGGAGGTATACATTTATAGTATACCTCAGCAAAAGTATGTTTAACATTTCACGGTCCTCTTTTATAATGTGATACGGAGGTGCTGGTTTTTCATTCATACACTTATCAATTGGGAGAAATTTAGTGAGAGGATAATTTTTTTGTCCAGTATTTAAAAAATAATTTGCATCTACTTATATTTGGTAAGTATATAACAAAAGCCTAAGCAACCATTACGACGGAACGACCAGAACACCCGGTCTCTGTGATGCGCACTGACCACCAGGCAGGCGCTCAACGCAGGAGCTGCCCCCATAGGGGGCAGTGTGCTCCCGTAGGGGGAGCACTGCTCAGCCAGAAGCCGGGCTCATGGCTGGTGAGCGTAACGGTAGTGGCGGGAGCCTCTCCCACCTCCGTGGCAGCACTAAGGAAGGAGCAGCAAGCAGGCAGGTGGTCAGGAGCGAGGGGTCCTAGACTGTGAGAGGGCACAGGCCAGGTAAAGGGGACACCCCCCTCCACCACCACCACCACCAGTGCACAAATTTTGTGCACTGGGCCTCTAGTTTAAAATAATTTTTAATTGGATAAGGTTTAGTGATTTTCATGTTATGTTACTTACATTCTTCCCCTTTAAAACAGTGTTTCCACCATCTTTTGCAATCATCACCAGAACTTATGAGGAAGATTCTGTTGTCACCCTCATTTTATAGATGAGGAAACTGAGGCAGAGTGTTTTAGTCACTCAGTAAGTGGAAGAGCCTAGGAAAAACAGTAAATGTTTTAGTGTACTGGGTCCAAAATTATATTGACAGAGCAACACAAGCAAAGTACATTTAATAAAGAAATGCCAAGTTCTGCATTTGGGTTCAGAAGAGTAAGATGGAGGAGGCCTGCTGAGAGTGAGAATTCCTTAAAGGTTGACTACAAATTCAGTCTGAGTTAGCTAACGTCATATATCTCATAGGTAGTAGAATAGGGCTCCACTCTGGTAGCTAGACAGCGTGAAATGGACATGGATGGACAAAGAGGAACTCGGCTGAAGGGCCTAAAGACATGTGCCAAGGATGCTTAGTTTTGAAAGGAGAAGACATGGGGCAGTAACAGAAGCTGCTTCCATTGGGCAAAGCTATAAACTAATGGGAGATTACATATGAGGAGGCAGACTTCAGCCAGGTGTGGGAAGTATTTTGCTGACGGTTACAGCTTCCTGAAAATGGAGCAGCTTTCTGTGAGGCGTTGTGTTTTCTTTCACTGAAATTGTTGACGCAGAGCAAGCTTCCAGCATTGGCTCTCATTTGTATTCTGTCATCGCTGAAATTATAGGACACATGATTCCTAACGTTGCCCTTGACTTCTACCCAAGAAAATATATCAGAATGCAAGTGAGTGAGAGATGTCATCCCCCAAATAATTTCAATCCTTGCTCATTCTTAAATATTATTATAAACAGGTAACTTATAACTGATTTATCATATGACTACTGTTGAGAGCATGGTGGTCCAGGTATTGAGTGGCAGGTTGGACCGGATGAGCTTTGAGGTCTCTTCCAACTTTGTAGTTTAGAAAATAAGAGAACCCAGTTTCTGCAAATAAAGGATATACTGAATACATGGTATTTGTGGGTGTTTCATGAATAAAATTAATTATATACCCTGATAGAATGTTTCTTGTGTTAAAACTTAGTAAAAGGTGGTATACATTAACTAGTAATCTATTTCTTATTTTAAAGATGGGCAGTGGGATTTGTCAAACTATCACCTGTTAGATCTCGGGCGGCCTCACCATTCCATTCGATGCATGACTGTGGTACATGACAAAGTCTGGTGTGGCTATCGGAACAAAATCTATGTGGTTCAGCCAAAGGCCATGAAAATCGAGGCAAGTTAACCCATGTTTTCTCTGCTTACTGAATTTCTATTTCCTGAAGATTCTAAGACTAAGTATTTTCGGCTTCTTTGGAAACTATTTTCTGAATCTGTGTTTTAATGATACATTGATGACATCTTGCCACTTTTGACTATCAGAATGGGAAGTGTTGAGGTTTTTTTGAAGGAAGAAGATTAACACAAATGTTGAAATGTGTCTGAGTACCCATAGTGCATATGTGTTTGAATATATGGTTCTGGATTCGTTTACTTATGTACGGGTAGAGGGGAAGGAGGATTCCCAAGTCTTTGCCATCCCACGTGTGTTTACACAAATCCATGTGTGTGTCGAAGACTGAGATGTAAGATTGCAGTGAGCAATCCTCTTAGTATTGCTTTCTTTAAAAAAAGTTTTGCAACCAGATGTAATTTTTTTAAGACAACCTAAAGCTGGAAAATTTTAAGGTGGAAGGTCTCCTCCTCCCTTTGTCCTAAATCTCATTCCTTTATGTAAAAGTCCTAAAGTTAACCATTTGGTGTTTATTTTTCAGACTGTTTCTTACATGCAGACACGCACACACGCGCACACGCACACACACACGCACACGCACGCACACGTGCGCGCAGCAATGCAGGCTCCCTTTTGTTTAGTTATAAATAGAATCTTCATGTAATTTCTCTGCAATCCAACAAAACCTTGAGATCAAATTCAGTCTTATTGTTGAACGCTGACACATAACATGGATGTGCCAGTATTATTTCCGTAAGTCGATGACCTGTACAGTGTTAAAATCCAGCATCCTTTAGTTCTTAGCTTTTATCCCAGACTTCAAAATAAAAAGAAAAACAATGATCATATTTAGTGAACACTGTTTAGGCTCCTCTTTTAACATATATTCTTCCAAATTTTTGTGCAAATTAGCAGTTTTTAAACACAAACTCCTGCATGTTAAAAGTAACATTGTGATTGAACAATCTTTCCTAGAAATCATTTGATGCACACCCCAGGAAGGAGAGCCAGGTGCGGCAGCTTGCGTGGGTAGGTGACGGCGTGTGGGTCTCCATTCGTTTGGATTCCACCCTCCGTCTCTATCATGCACACACTTACCAACATCTACAGGATGTGGACATTGAGCCTTATGTAAGCAAAATGTTAGGTAAGCTTCCAAAGCGTTTTATTTCTGTCAATTAAATAAAGTTTTTATTTTTAAATGTTCTCACATGCTGGATAGAACCAGTGAATAAGTTGCCTGAGGATTAGTGAGCTCTTATCACTGAAGGTGTCAGGCAGACACTCCATCTACCCTGTGGGAACTGTCAAGTCTGCCCCAAAAATATCTTCAAGCACTGACTTCCGTATCTCTACCTCTGTCCCGTGCCCATCCTTTCCTGGCTGGGTCACCTGAGCCTCCTCACTGGGCTCCCTCCTTCCACTCCAGCCTGTGCTCTGCATAGTCACCAGGATGCATTCTCCCCACGCCCACTGGCTGCCTTTAGATGAGGCACTCATCCACTCTCCTCACTCACTCTGTTCTACCCACACTGACTCAAACTCAGCAAGTTCCTTTCCATGTCAGGGCCTCACATGTACTGTATCCTCTGTCTGAGAAGTCCTTCTTGGTCCCTTTTTACTTGGCCTCCAGACCATAGCTACGTGTCACATCCAGAAGAGACCTTTTCTTGTCTCCCACTTGGATTTAGGTCATCTTATACTTCTTCTTCACGGGCTCATCGTTGTGGTTGCACTGGTGTTACGTGATTCCTACTTCCCGCCTCTCTCTCCCACGGATCCTGAACGCCATGAAGGGCAGGGACCACCCCTGCTGTATCCTCAGCTCCTGATGCAGAGCTGTGTGACCATTAGAGATGCCGTTCACTAAGGATTCCTTTATGAAGAGAGGTTGAGTTGCACCAGCGGTTTTTAACCTTTTTAGGGCCTTTGCCCTCAGAAAACCTGATGATAGCTAAGTACCCTCCCTGGAATCAGGCGTATGTACACATAGACACAGACTAATTTCGGGGGTGGACTTTGACAATAGGTTTAGACTATGAAGATTCTAAGACTGTATTTCTGAATAGAGTAAGGTTCCTAACACTGATTCTGTGATCATACTCTTCAGCTCTTACAAGTAGAATATGAGTAACTAAAAGCTGTTTTTTTTTTAAATGCATTATCTGTTTAATAATTTTGCCCCTCAAGTCCCAGAAAATAAAGTCAGTTGAAAAAACTCTTCTTGAAATAACAGTGTGCATTGATTCTCCCTAAATTATATGCCTGTGGTTTCCTAAAATTTCTAAACTGCCATTGAATAAGAAGAGTGTAGGTTTTCGCAAAAGTTGTTTTCATCTACGCAAAGAAATTTAAGGCACACCAGAACTCTTTCAGTTTATAAATTTGAAGGACATTTAATTTCCCAATTTAGTAAACACTGTTTTTATTGAGGGTTTTTTGTTCTGGTTTGGTTTTGCAGCTCCCTAATTAAGTCCTGTGTCATATTTCCTGAGCCACAGTATCTTCCTTCTAAATGATACTGTGATGGCAGCCACGTTTAGAATTTTCTGTTCCCATTTAGCATGAGTTGTGAGCTAGGTGGTAAAGCCGAAGGAGAGTTTTCTCCTCTATTAACCCACTACTCTGAGGGACCTAGAATCTCAGACATCGTCTGCTCCAGTTTCTTAATGAGATGTCCCCCCCACCCCTCTCTGTGCAGGTACTGGAAAACTGGGCTTCTCTTTTGTGAGGATCACAGCTCTGATGGTGTCCTGCAATCGTTTGTGGGTGGGGACAGGAAACGGTGTCATTATCTCCATCCCACTGACAGAAAGTAAGTACATTTTCACTCACCAAACTGTCACAGTGCAGATCGGAGAGTTGCAGGGAATGGTCATGCCCAGACATGAGGCAGAAGGAATTGCTCTGGTATTGGCAACTCAGTGGTAATTTAGAAAATCAATCTGGTGGCAAAGATCTAACTATTGTCCCTTTATTCTTTCCATGGAAACTTATGAACTGTAGCAAGTAACAGTTCATTCTGAGAGGTACTTTTTCTCAATTCAAGAATAACAGTCCTGTTTCCTCTTTTTTTTTCCTTTAGAGAGAGAGAGATAGGAAGCGGGAGAGACAGAAACATTGATGTGAGAGAGACACATCGATTGGCTGCCTCCTGCATGAGCCCTGACTAGGGATAGGCATCAAACTTGCAACCCAGGTATATGCCCTTGACTGGGAATTGAACCCGCGACCCTTTGGTGTGTGAGCCAATGCTCCAACCACTGAACCACACCAGCCAACGCCTGTTTCCTCTTTTAAATAAAGGTCAAAGTCCATTTTTCTTTGTGCTTTTTATACCAGTATCCAGAAACACTACTAGTACTCATTCTAGTTTTTCATGTCTCCCTGGCAGTTAGTTTATGAGATTCTCTTTGGTTTAGAAAAAGTCACGGGAGAAGTTTCTCAGGAGGTCAGCCAGCCCTTCCTTATTCTGGAGACAAGTCACCTATCCTGTATTTAAAAAGAATGTGAACAAAATGTACATTGTATGTTTTTTATATTATGTTCCTTTATTATTTTTGTGAACAAAATATACATTGTGTGTTTCTCTCATTATGTTCCATTACATTGATCATTCATTAAATAAGTGTTTTTGTTGCAAAATTCACAGGCAGGGAATGGTTTGGAAACAAGTGTCCTAAGTACATAAGATAAGTTAATAAGGAAATATCTCAGAATAGTCCTATCTTTTTTCAGGGGAAGGAAGGAGGGCTAGAAGGTGGTATATCTGGAGCCTTAAAGAACCTAATTTCTTAATCAGTTACTTATAAATATACATGCTTAGACCACTTATATCCTAAGAGATCATAGGGTATCCCAGAGTTCATTTCAGCTCTTTATAAAAGAGAGCTCCACTTTGGCACTGCTACTTTGAACAGGTTTTTTTAATGAAAAAGGGGAAATATTAGCATTTAGGAAATGCTCCCCATTAATTAAGTTCTTATGAAATTATGAATCACTGCAATTGCTTTATGATGGAGAAAAACAAAGTCACAGTGAGTCAAATTGTATTTTTTGGGCAGAGAAATTGTAGAGAGAGGCTTTGGTTAAGAACTTTTGAGTGTTACTCGGTATTATACCAAGTTGGATTTGGTTAGGCGCTTTGGGCGCCAAGTCACCAGATAGGAGACTCCGAGAGTGGTGGCTCATAGTAATTCTTCTCCCCCTGTCATGCACCTCTCCATGTCCCCTTTCCTCCTCTCGCTGTAGCTGTAATCCTCCACCAGGGACGTTTACTGGGGCTGAGGGGTAAGTGCAGATCCTGATCCCACTCTTCCTCCTGGCTTCCGATAGCCACCGTGAGGCTGTCTCACGTCTCTAGATGCCTCCTGAATGTTCTCAGTGTCACCCACTTGCAGTCACTGCATCGCAGCAGGTGTTCTTGTTCTTGTTTTTGGCGTCTGTTACATGGCCACCGAACTACTGCTCAGCAGCTTAGTCTGCTTATCACCTTTTGTTGCAGCTGAACTTTCTTTTCAGACTTTTTTCCTTTCCAATAAAAACACGAAACATCTCTTAAAACTGTCATTAATCTACATTGTTTACTCTTGTTACCAGTTATGTTTCTTTCATTCACTTACTGGCCCATGGAATGGGGATGTTTTGTGAGTCTGGTCATTCTAAAACAATCCAGCAAACCACTGGTCTGGTGCCAGTGAAAGTGGCTGTATGGCAGTGGCTGCGTCCTTTAGCACAGCTTTTACCCTCCCCTCACGGGGGATAGTCTTACCACAGGGGAGAAAAACTAAAAGATAAACAGTAAAATTTTTATTTTAAAATATGCCCATTGACTTTTAACTATGTACTGGTTAGTTTTCTAAAATGAGGATTAAAAACAAAACAAAACAGATATTCCTAAGATTCAAATCTGTTTTCTTTTGTTAACTAAAATGATTTTTTAAAAATTACTAGATGTGTTGAAAAAGTGAGCTTAGTTATTGCTAGACTGGCAAAATCCCCTACTCCATTTACTGAGGTACTTAAAAATAACTAGCATGCTATCTCTCCTCTTCCAGCTTTGTCTTGATTTGGCATTGCTGCCTTTGTTTTATCTCAGCTGGCTGTAGCTTTTAGATAATATCTATCATAAGGATTAACCAGTAACCTCTTGCATCATTACAGTTTTCTAGGGGAAAATAGTTGGTATTTGGTTTTTCCGTTGCAGCAAATAAAACCTCAGGAGCACCAGGAAATCGCCCCGGAAGTGTGATCCGTGTGTATGGTGATGAAAACAGCGATAAAGTGACTCCAGGGACGTTTATACCCTATTGTTCAATGGCACATGCTCAGCTGTGCTTCCATGGGCATCGGGATGCGGTGAAATTCTTCGTGGCCGTCCCAGGTGAGGTGGATTATCCTGTTGAGAAGATGCATGTCATTGTCTCTCTCTTGTCCCTTAGTTCCACTACCCGCTCAAATGCTAAGTACTAGCATGACAGACATTTCACTAATGTATATGAGAAGTTCTCCAATGGCGGTAAGAATAAAGCACTGTAGGGCTATTTGAATGAAGTTGTCATGGAATCTCCTCCACCCCCCAAAACAAACTTCTTGATTTTTATTTAAGCAACAATCCTGCTTGCTTTTTAAAGCAGTTGTATTATTTTATCACCACAGAATACCAAAAATGGTCTTGACCTGATAAAGGAGATAGCTAGAAAGAAGCCCCTGTCATAAAGGACTGGTGCAGGAAGACGGGGAATGTGCTCGTACCTTTATCAGTGCTGCGGCCAAGAGCAGTGGACGAGGAGCTCGGGAGTCTGGGCCCTCCGCCTCACCACTTGCCTGTTACTTTGAGCAAGTTGCCTAACCGCTGAGACTCGTTTCCTTGTCTTCTTACATGGACATGATTTTAATATCTGCTCCCTGCTGGCCTCATTGATTGTGAAAATTAATGGAAGTGCTTTGGGAACTAAAGTACCATCTAGATAAGAAGGTGGTAGTGTGATGTCCAATGGGAAGCGCTCTGCCCGTTGAGAATACTAAATGATGTTGCTGCCACCTGTAAGCAGGATCCACGTTTTGAATTTTGTCCCCATTAAGAGGCTAGTTTAAGAGTTAGACAAATTTCAAATATGACTTTACCACACCAGCTCACTGTGTCACATTGGACATAGCGTTTTAGCATATTAGGGTTCTTCAGAGAAACAGAACCAACAGGGGTGTGTGAGAGAGAAAGAGGAGGACGGGGAAGAGAGATGGCGAGTGGGGAAGTGGAGATGTTTTGATTTATTTATTTTAAGAAATTGGCCCATGCGATTATGAAGGCTGATATATTTGAAATCTGCAGGGCAGCTGGCATACTGGAGACCTAGAAAAGCGTTAATATTACAGCTTGAGGACAAAAGCATGCTGGAGGCAGAGTCCCTCTTCCTTGGGGGACTATCTTTTTCTCTTAAGATCAGCAACTTAAGAGATGAGGCCCACCAACCTTATAGAGACTAATCTGCCTTACTCAGAGTCCGCTGACTTAAATGTTAACTATGCCTTCACAGCAATATCTAGACTGGAGTTTGACCAAATATCTTGGCACCATAGCATAGCCAGGGTGACAGATGAAATTAACCATCACACTTTTCCTCCCAAGGTGTCCCAAAGATGAGGTGATGAGTGAACATAGTGCAGGGCTCCACATGGCGCTCTGGTTACTCAGTGTTCTTGGCAACATAGTAATGAGCTTTCTGAGCGTCTAGTATTTGTGTAGTTATTTCCTTAGGATAAGTTCCTAGAAATGGAACTGCTGGTAATAGTGTTTTCTTGCTTTCTCAAAGAAAGAAAAAATATGTCTTATAGTCCCCTTCGAGTCTCTTTTATATTTCTCATTTTGAGATTTGTTAAGTTCATGCATAAAAATCTAGTTTATTCAATTAACTATGGTTCTTATATCTGAATAAATGTGCTCCATTCTCCTATTGATGGACCTCTCGATCTTTTCTGCCTTCCTCCCCGCCCCCCAAGTATTAAAAATAGTACTGCAGCAGACCTTCTCCTGTATATGGGAAAGACTTTCCTGTTGGGTATAAATCTGGAACTAGAATTGGCAACACTGTTGACCAGTTGGCCCTAACGATTAAACCTTCAGGTTGGCCCTATTATCATACCTCTGTGCTCTTGCTCCTGTGTCGGAACTAGCCAGTCTGGAGTAGTTTTCTCTAGCAGGCCTGGTTTCTTCCAGAGCATCATTGAGTAATGCATGAGTGAGACACTGCGAGAATAAAGCAAACTGTCCTATCCACCGTCAGCATACATTACTTTCTAAAAGTGTGTTGCACCATAGGATTGTGTCCTGCTGTGTCCTGTAGGCATGGTCTGTGCAGCTTGACCAAAGGACAGCAGATTCTCCGAGAAGAAAACATAGCCCACAGTCAGAGCTTTCTAAGAGGGATGTCCTAGAGATTATAGTGTGAATAGTTTTTTAAGGTTTCTCTCTATACCATTTCATGCTCCAGGATTCTACCTTAGAACACATTTAGCAATCATTTTATTTGCATAATCTAAAATATAAGATATACTTTTCTTAAATATGAAAGGAAAACTGTGGATTTGAAATAAATATAAATATTAATTAGGAATACCCAAACTCATAAGGCTTAAGGTGAAGACTTTCTTTAGTCTTTTACACAAAAGCACATGTACCCTCTCAGGAGAGAGGCCTTTCCACTGTCCCTCAGATCAAGAGATGTAGATTGTAAAAGTCTGAAGCAGGCAGCTAAGACTAGCCTGGCTGTACACAGATTTTATGCTGAATTTTGGACCTATGTCTGGTTTGGTACAAAATGGCTTCATTTAGATTTTCAAATTGGGCTCTTCGGACCTCTCTAGAGGTTTTCTGATCATGCAGAGGCTTCTAGCATCCCCAGTACTTCGGTTGTATTAGGATATACTTGCTTTTTTGGTTCAAGTTTCTGAAAATATTCAGAAACAAATGTTTCCCCACTCCAATCTATGATAAGTAATATTCACTTGTTCCTGTATAAATAGGTCAGGTTGTCAGCCCACAAAGTGGCAGTAGTGGCACAGATCTGACAGGTGACAAAGCAGGGCCATCTGCACAGGAGCCTGGCAGCCAGACGCCCTTGAAGTCTATGCTTGTCCTCAGTGGAGGAGAGGGCTACATCGACTTCCGAATGGGTAAGTCGTGGTTCTGGGCGCTCAGATTCCACTGGGTTCTGTGACTGGATTTTCATAGTAAACCAGAAACCACTCTGATAAATTATTTCTAAGAGCTTTTCTTTGAATTCTTTACTTGGAAAAGCACTTCATATATTTCCTTCTATCCATCCTTCCTTTTTGGATTTCTTTTTATACCAAAGTGCATTTGTTTTGAACTACCTGATTATATTTCAGTTCAGAAATTGAATTGTGTCTTTTTTTTTTAATAATATATCTTTATTTCAGAGAGGAAGGGAGAGAGAAAGAGAGATAGAAACATCAATGAGGAGAGAGAATCATTGAATGGCTGCCTTCTGCACGCCCCGCACTGGGGATCAAGCCTGCAACCCAGGCATGTGCCCTTGACCAGAATCAAAACCGGAATCCTTCAGTCTGCAGGCTGACACTCTATCCACTGAGCCAAACCAGCTAGGGCTGGATTGTGTCTTGAGCCTTTTGAAGAATGCTCTCCATAGTTGGACGTTGCTTTGAAAAGGCCACAAGGGGTGGGTAAAGGAGAGCTTGGCCTACAGAGAGGAATGCGCGTTGTTAGGGGTCTTTCTTTCCCACTGTGTCTCGTTGACAGTATCAGTGTTTCCTTTTGCCGGCTGACATGCAGGTGAGACACATTGCAGACTTCTAGGAGAGGAGTGTTACAGCTTTGTCCCTGTGTGAGTGTAGGTTCTGCTGAAGAATCTGGCCCGCGAGGCGAGTTGTCCCTGGGCTGTGCCAGAATAACCGCTGGCTGTGCGCCCAGAGCAGTGTCTGGTCGGGACCTCATTGTCAGCCTCACTGAGCCACTCCTGGAAACACCCTCGTCTGTCTGTCCCTCGGCCTCATTTCTTCATCTCCACCAGGCACTGTCAGTTCCTTACCCATCCTGAACCTGAAAATCCTGGGGAGGAACACCCAGCATGTTAGGTGGTGAATCTGACGTCTCTAGTGCCTCAAGGAGGTGACGTCAGTGTCCGTGTGCTGGTGTCGGTTACCTTTGACCGGACAACTTCCTTGCCTGACAGGAAGGTGTTTGGGTTTAGTTTGTGGGGGTCTATCCCCACACTTGCACATTTATAATTCTACTAGAGGCCCAGCACACGAAATCGTGCGTGGGTAGGGTCCCTAGGCCTAGCCTGCCATCAGGCCTAGCTTGCCAGTCCCCAGTCCTGTCCCGCCACCACCTATCCTGGTTCCCCATGGTTCCCCCTTCGCCATCCTGTGATCGGAGCCTGCGGGCCAGGGAGAGGGCGGAGAGGCGGTCAGTGCACTTCATAGTGACTGGTCGTTACGCCATTATGGTCGCTGGGTTTTTATTATATAGGATCTAGTCTCAGTTCTTAGTTTGAAATAGACACATGTAGACTGGCCATTTTGGATAAACACAGAATTAGACAGCTTTGCCTTCTTAACTCCCATTTCTGTAAACTGCCGTATGCAGACCTATTGGGATGAGTCTCCAACATGGTACAGAGAACTCATGGTTACGATGTGGTCTGGAAAGTGAATTGCCTTTTTCAGAAGTCAGGCAGGCAAGACTCCTGTTCGTGGCACTGCTCTCACTGTGTTCTCTGCGACGGGAGTCGGACAGGTTGTGTGCGCACTGTTGCTGCCCTGACCACGAGCATCATGGCTGATGTACAGCGGCCTGCACCTTCCATGCTCAACCTAACTTGGGTCTCTTTATCCTCCACCCACCAGGTGATGAAGGTGGAGAATCAGAGCTGCTGGGAGAGGATCTTCCACTTGAACCTTCTGTTGCCAGAGCGGAAAGGAGTCACTTGATTGTGTGGCAAGTGATGTACGGCAGTGAGTGAGCCCATGGGACACAGGTGGAGACGGGCATGCCGTCTCTTCTGCATGGTTCTTTCCCTTCCTCTTTATTTAATGCTCTCTTTGTGAAAAAAGATGCACCACATACTGTGTGAGCATTTCCCCCGTTAACTTTACATTATAAAATCTGTCCCACTGTCATAATACAGGAACTAGCTGTTTTACTGCACCAGTGTTATAGGCAATTTCAGTGTGTTATGAACAAATCAAAGAATGTTTACTTTCTACAAACTGGTGAATTCTAGAAAGCAATCCAGATGTGGTTTATTCTGCCGCAGCGAATATCACTCACTTCATTTGATGGAGTCACTTTTTAGCTGTCACTAATAATGGAATCAATGGAAACACTTGATAAGTGAAACTGTACCATTAAGGACAGTCGTAAAGTTTCCCCCAATGTATTATAAACTGACACAAATTAATACCGGGTGGATCATCAAGATTTATCTAATGTCCCAAGAGGGCTAAAAGCTAACTGTAAATTACTTAACTTTCACTTTCAAGTCTGAAAAATCTTGTTTATATGGTATATAAAAACTTTGTTTTCATCAGATGGGGGGTTTTATATTAAAGAAATTAAGACTACACTATTTAAATAAATGTTTCCTATTTCTGACTTATTAGAGCTCTAAAGTTTATGAGGCCTGCTTCTCTGAATATGCTAAATTTTTTTTGAGGCTAGTTTCACTCATTTTCATACTAATATGTCTGAAAGTTTGTACTTAGAAGGCTTAGAAGATAGGCATCAGCAATGAGAGGATTTTTTAAAAAGGAAATTGTTTTGGATTCTTTGTATCAGAGGATGGTGGTGGTTGGTTGAGTTTTTTTTCATGTAAAAAAATTAACTGTTTACTAATTGTTCTTGGGCCGCCCTAAGCAGTTAATAGGAGTAAAGCTGTGTTGTTGATGGAACGTGGCCTAATGGACCGAGAGAGAGAGAGAGAGACTTGATTAGAAACGGTCGTTTCTCTTGTTCTGTAGGAAACTACAGGACCGCTTGCACTTGATATTTTGTATGTAAATGGCACATCAGAGCTTTTATGCCCTTGCAAGATTAAAATGCCATCGTCAAAGAGGAAAACCATGAAGGGCAAGACCACAAACCAAGACACCATGGAGTGGATGTTGACACATCTTTTCACCCTCAATGCCCATTTAAAAAGTAGAGTCTACTCTACCCCATTTAATACGTTTTTTAACAACCATTATGCTGCGGTTTTTTCCCTCTCAAGCTTCTCGAAAATGTGTGATTTATCATTTTTTACTCATTACTTTAAGCAAAGCTAAATATGAATGTAAGTGCTATTTTTAAAATATAAACCTGTTGGATAACGACCCTTACCAGGACTATCAAAGAGAAGAAAGCAGACACAGGCCCGTCTCAGTAGTCTGCCAGGAATTGTTTTTCTGAACTGTCATGTAAAGGCAGTTGTAAAAAGTACACCTTGTCTTTGCTTCACACACATGATGAGGGTAGACTATAAAATACACGAGCTCTAAGGCGCTGGAGGGGGCCTGTGGGTCCTTGGCCACATGTGTCTATGAGCACATCGTGTGACAGTACAAGTGCGGCTGCTGTAGACGACGAGAAGAAAAACCTCTTCTTAAAAGGATCATGTTCTTGCTTAAGCTTCGTGCTTTTCTTCAGGCCACCTTTCCAGGACCCCCCATAACAGGTTTATATTCTTGTAGCGTTCACTTTGGTCAAGGTGGTAACAGGGAGAAAATGCTAATAAGTAAGCTGCTTGCAGGCAGCAAAGCAGTTGGTGTGAACTGCCTGTAGCTTGCACGTCAAGGGCAGAAAAGAAGTACCTGGGGTTGGTCTCTGTGTAAAAAAAAAAAAAAAGAAAGAAAAATTACCCCGTGGGAAGAAATAAGGGATTCCGAGAATTTCCTCATTTTATTACGCTTCGGTTCTATGTGAGGCTGAGCCACGTGACACTGCGGTCATCACCCTTGCTGCTCTGCAAGAATGGCCGTGTGGGTAAAGGCCGGCTGAACTCCCTGAGCAAAGGGAGGGTATTCTCTAGGAACTCAGTTTTGAGAGCATTTTTCTCGAATTCCTGTGGATCTAAAATTTTAAAATAGGAATGAATATCTTAATAACTGCAGATTATTGAGAGTGTAGAAGGTTTTGAGCACAACATATGCAGCACATGACTTTCCCAGTTAGTGCGTTTGCACAGAAGAGGTTAAAATGCCTTCTCTCGCTTGCTGTGGTGTTCCTTTCTTGTGAAGGTCTTCCCGCATTGAGAACAGACCCTCTACGGTGGCTGCCTTAGAAACACAACAAAGCAAAACAGTTGTCATACAGTGTTAACTGTACTGAAGAACGCGTGTCTTGCAAATGCTTGGAATTGAATATTTATTTCCTTGTGAGTATTATGACCGTTACCAAAGGACTCAGCCAGACTTAGGGCTCTTCTTCATTGATCATGTTTGTCACATGGGAAGAGCAGAGAGAATTAAATGTGGAAATCATAAATGCTTTTCTAACAGGGTTATGCTGTTTTATAACACAAAATGTCTTTTTCTTTCTCTCTAAAAAATTAAGTTGTTATTAATGTCATACATTTCTCAATATTTGAATATATATTTTAACCATTTTATGTTCTGACTTCGGTTTTTGTCCTAGACATTTTATCCAGCATATTACTTGCCTCTGTAATCTGAAAAATGGGTTCTAGATCGTCCTACTTTCCGTCTCTTGGAGGCTGAGGCTTCATTTCTATGAGCAAGACGCTCATTTAGCAATGTAGTTATTTCAGTATTTATTTCTATTATGGAATCCCTGGGGTTCGGAATGTAACTTTGTACATGAAATATATATAAATATGTATATGAAACATGTCTGAGGTCCCGTGTATTTTGTTTGTTTTTGCCTTTCCTAGGAGTCTGAACTTGGTTTTTATTTGAAAGTTTGATAATCTTCCCCGATCCAATATGTCGTTTCTGGGGGACTGCCGCCATTTGGCACTAGCTGGAAGTGAGCCATGGGGAATACACGAAGGACATGCCTGCTGGCTCACGTGTTCACATGAGACGTGAGTAATAGACACTAGGGCTTTCTAGAAACGTGGGTGTGCTGAGTAACACCCCACACGTGACACTATGGCATGCCATTTGCCGGATATTCAGTAGTAAGAAGCAGGTGCAATGCAGACAGGAGTGAGCGGTGTGCTTATTCGGGCCCATTAGCCTGGGAGAGACTCCTGCAGGAAGGATGATTATAAGACGAATCACGTGGTAGCACAATGTGACTCCCTGTGCCGTGCGGTGGTATTGAGAGTAATCCAGTGTATTTTGTGTACAAGAAATGGGAGTTTCTGACGTGATGGTAAAGGAAGCCCTGATGGGCATGTGAAGAGGACAGTTCACTAGACAAATGCACAGCCATCTGTCCAGTGAGGTTGGATGCTCTAGAACGGTGGTTCTCAACCTGTGGGTCGCGACCCCTTTGGGGTCGAACGACCCTTTCACAGGGGTCGCCTAAGACCATCGGAAAACACATATATAATTACGTATTGTTTTTGTGATTAATCACTATGCTTTAATTATGTTCAGTTTGTAACAATGAAAATACATCCTGCATATCAGATATTTACATTACGATTTATAACAGTAGCAAAATTACAGTTATGAAGTAGCAACGAAAATAATTTTATGGTTGGGGGTCAGCACAACATGAGGAACTATATTAAAAGGGTCGCGGCCTTAGGAAGGTTGAGAACCACTGTCCTGGAATATAATTAATAGCCTGGCTCATTCCTGACCTTACCTACCTGCCCCTTCATCCTCTGGGGCCTGCCGAGTCATTGTTGTGGAGACAGGTGAATTCTTTCCAGCCTCATTCAGTCATCGTCCTAATTCAGCCAGTGTCCAGTGAGAAGCTAGAGGAACATCACAGGACAGGAAATGCTCATCCTCGTTCTGCTGGTAACAGGACAGAGTGCTGTCCTCACCACTGGAACGGCTGCCTGCAGTCCCGCCCGGTGGCGCAGTTGTCTTTCACACAGATACTGCCCAAGCCCCCAAGCTCTTCCTGGTCACCCCCAGGCCTCCTGTCCCGGGTAGGCTTGAGAGCCCTGACCATCACAGAAGGCACGGACCTTAACTTTCTGCAGTGGCCAGCTAGTTAGAAAAGGCTTTGCAGTTAGAGAACTTTTCAGAAAGCTTTAAATGTTTGGTAATGACTGCAGTTCAGTTTTAAAGTCAGTTCTTGTACAGACACAGTGGAATAGAGGCAAAGCAGGCTGTATGCCTGTCCAGGCTCTGCTCCTGCAGTGACTCTAGACAAGTCACTAACACAGCACCCCAGAGTCACCCAGAAAGGCATCAAGCTCCACCCAGACCTACTTACTGGGTCAGATCCTCTTGTGGAGTCTGAACCCAGGCATCTGTGGGTGTCATAGGGAAGTGTGCTGTGTGGCTAAGGTTGAGGGATCCTGTTTAACATATTCAGACCTTAGTTTCTCATGAGTTAAAGGTAGGTGGCTTGTCCAGATGATCTAAATCAGCGGTTCTCAAACTGTGGGTCGTGACCCCTTTGGGGGTCGAACGACCCTTTCACAGGGGTTGCCTAAGACCATCAGAAAACACATATATAATTACACTAGGGGCCCAGTGCACAAATTTGTGCACCTTGAAAGGAACTGTGGGCTGTGAGGCTGCTGTGGGCGCAGGGGCATGTCCCCGCCCAGTCCCTCACACCTCAGCCCCTGGTTCTCCTGTCTGCCGGCAGCCCCACTCCCATCGCCGCCACTCCCATGCTCTGACAGTGCCGTTCCTGCTCATCAGTGGGTGTGAGCAGGGCTGGCGCCATCAGCAGGTGCAAGTGGCGACTGCTGCCCCGATCACCCCTCAGGAGCAGGGGGTGGTGGAGAAGCCCTCAGGGGTGATTGGGGCTGGCAGCCACCACTTGCACCTGCTGACAGTGCTGAGCGATTGGGGCTGACACTGGGCGCTGGCAGTGGGTGTGAGTCAGGCTGGCGCCAGCAGCAGGTGCAAATGCTGGGTGGGACCGTGGCACACAGGAGCAAACAAGGTTCAATAACCCCCAGAGGCTTGCCCCGATGACGGCGACCGGCGCCCCGCCTTGGTTTGGCGCCCCAACTCACCTGCTACACCATCCTGCCATGGCCAGTGCCTGCCATGTTTCACACTCTGCTGCCTGCTGCTGATGCCTGTCATGTTCCACATGCGCCCCCTGGTGGTCAGCACACGTCATAGCTACTGGTTGTTCAGTTGTTTGGTTGTTCGGTTGTTCTGCTGTTTGGTCTATTTGAATATTAGCCTTTTATTATATAAGATACTGTTTTTGTGATTAATCACTATGCTTTAATTTATGTTCAGTTTGTAACAATGAAAATACATCCTGCATATCAGATATTTACATGACGATTTATAACAGTAGCAAAATTACAGTTATGAAGTAGCAACGAAAATAATTTTATGGTTGGGGATCACCACAACATGAGGAAGTGTATTAAAGGGTCTCGGCATTAGGAAGGTTGAGAACCACTGATCTAAGTAAATCCTAGCTCTAGTCAGCCGTGGGCAAACTACGGCCTGCGGGCCGGATCCGGCCCGTTTGAAATGAATAAAACTAAAAAAAAAGATCGTACCCTTTTATGTAATGATGTTTACTTTGAATTTATATTAGTTCACACAAACACTCCATCCATGCTTTTGTTCCGGCCCTCCGGTCCAGTTTAAGAACCCATTGTGGCCCTCGAGTCAAAAAGTTTGCCCACCCCTGCCCCAGTCCTTTCTGGCTCTGTGGCCCTGGCTCTGACCTGCCTCGGGTGCTGTGTGCACAGTTGCCACCCGCACCTGCTTGCAGATCCAGGTTGCCCAGTCCCCTAGGAGGCCCAGGTGTCGGGTGGGTGGGATTTGATTACTTAGAATTTCCAATTTATCAGAATGACTCTGTACAAAGGAGCCAGATGGTTTAGCTCCTTTCTTTTATGACCAAGCAGAACATTGGCTCCTACCCACAGGAAAAAAAAAAAAGTAGTTATGATTTTATTTGAGGCTGCAAAGGAGAGGTGGACCAACCAGCCCCAGCTCCCCGGGCAGAGCAACTTTGTATGAAAGCCACAGTTCTCAGCCTGGCCAGGAGGGGGTCTGGCCTGAAGCACCCAGAGCTAGTTCCAGCACGAAATCATTTCCTCCTTCCTCTCCTCTAAGGACTGTCAGGTGTCTATTTGGGAAAAATTTCCCAGGTGATTCTGATTCTTGCACTGGGGAATAAAGAGCAGCCCAACTGGACTCACAAACATCTGTGAATTCAGATGTCATTACCAGCTCATGGTGACCTGCCAGCAGGCTCTCCCCAAGCTCAGCCCAGTGTCCTTTCTTTTTTGATTCATGGGTAATTGAAGCTTATGGTACTTAGAACGTATTGCTACATTAAAAGCTTAAAGAGAATATTTCATCTCCCATTCATAGAAGAAAGCCATAACCCTTTAGTTGTGATCATGACTAGCTTGCATTTACATAACATCTCATAATTTTTCTCAAAGTCTTTGCTTCATAAACTCAAAGGTGACTTGCAGAGCAACCCTTTGGAGTGTGTGACCATCCTCGGGATCTAGAGGCCTGGTCACAGGAGGGGCCCTGCCCGTTGGCAAACAGGTCCAGCTGAGATGAATAAAGGCCAAGGTCCTCACTGGGGAGAATAACCAGTTACTACTAGATCTCCAGCCGGGAAGCCTGGTTTGGATCCTGGGCCTACTGTTTAATTTTGTGGCCCTTCACTAGTCACTTCAACTATTGTTTCCTTACTATGAGAAGAGTAAACCCCTGGCCTGGGTTCTTGCGACGGCTGCGTGAGGTAGTGAGGTGGTAGCAGCCAGCACACCACCTGCCCCTCGAAGGCCCTCAGCAGCAGCAGAGGTTCCCAGGAGCCAGGTATGTGGGGGTGAGGAAGACCCTCAGGGAGACCGGGAAGGAGACAGAGAATGTGAATGGCAATCAGGTGTTACGGCTGTACGTGGAAGCAGTAGGTGTACACCTGGGAGTGGTATGGTGTCTGCTTTGGCTATTTTGTAATGTGGTGAAAACAGAAAAACGCTTCCACGCTTATTTAACGCAGACAGTTCTTATTTCAAGTCTGTGTAGGAAGCAGAGGTGTCTTGCGCCCCTCAGACCTTTCAGGGAGTACCTTTCTCTGTTGCTCCACCCAGCCTAATTTAAGAACAAGGAGTGTCCCGTGGAAATTATACATAGAAGGGGACCATATTCATTTTACTCTGCAGGCACAAAGAGGGACATACCGAAGCATGAGAATATAAGGTCAACATTTTTAGGTGCCATCAAAACATATTTATTCAGTATCTGTTGCTCATAATGCTAAAGGTATGACTATTACACTCCTAGTCACTGCTTACAAACAGAGAACAGACATACAGAACTAAATAAAATGTTAACATTGATGCACAGCAAGGTGTGGAATGGGAGCAAAGAGGTTATGGGCTTCCTACAAGATTAAAAAGGCTTAGCATTGCTCTGCCCACGCAGGAGCGCACACCCCATCTGTTGAGATGGATGTGGGGCCTCCCAGGTGCAGACACCCAAAGAGGGAGCAGGCTTTCAGAAACTGCGGCTCCTCATCGGGAGGCTTCTTACTGGGGCATCTTATCCACAGTAACACGTGTTTGTTTCCTGCCCCCGTGAGGCCTCAGTTTATTTCCCTATTGTCCTTTTCATCCAGCTTCCCCTCCCTTCCCTTCGCCAGCCCAGCCGAGTGACAGCTCCCGGAGTGAGCTTTCAGCTGTTTGCCTTTTAGCCGCTAGGCTGCTGCGGGACAGGCCTTTGCAGGCAGTCTGTCTGTCTTGGAGAGCGTCCCTGGAGCTGTAAGAAAGAAACCAGGACCAAACGTTGGGCATGTTCTTCCCCAGAAAAGATTCCATAATTGACCCTCGGAGGCATCTCAAGCCTTCGTCCTTCCTGGAGGAGCCTGGCTGGAGAGGAGCAGAGGTTGGGCAGATGTCTCTAGGCTCCCTGGGCTCTACCCAACTGGGTTTATCACACCCTCCTAAGCCCCGTGTTAGGGCTTTGTTTCTGGGGCCTCCAGGTGACAGTCCTTTCTTCCAAAGACCCTCTGATAAGAGCCCGAAGTCAGCATTTCAAAAGCCAAGTCATGATAAAGAAGTCGGTTCTAGCCCCTCCCTACCACATCACCAGTCCTCTGCCCCTGACGGACCCACAGCTTTCCTTATCTGTGGAAGCTGGGTGTGGCTCTCGTGAGCGCCAGGCCACTTCTAGGATTGCATTCTTTAAGGGTGGCTCCGTGTGCGTGCAGCTGGGTTTGTGTGGACTAGTAACCTTCATGCCCAGCCAGATCCTTCAGGGAGGGGACTCATGCAGCCTGAACCACTTGGTACAAACCAGCTGCTTTGAAGCCCCCGTTTGTCCCTGGGGCATCAGGCACCCCCTCCTGTGAGTGGAAGGAATGTGTCTTAATGAGGAGACAGGCTGTTGAGTTCCTCCCCGCAGGTGCCCAGCTTTTCCTTCTTGGACCTGGGAAGAAGTCCCAAAGCCTCAAAGTCTGCTTCAGGACAGCAGCTGAGGCTCGAGAGCGCTGCTGCCAGGGCCCCTGTGACATCACTTGGGAGGAAAAGAGAAGAGCTGAGAGGTAACACTTCATTAGGGAGATCTGTGGCTTCCCAAGACCACCCCTTCTCAGAGCAGAAAAGAGGTCGGGGACCAGGAAATGCTCTTGTTTGGAAAGCTGCCTTCTGAGAAGCTGGGCTCGGCTCCCTTCCGAACACAGGCCGTGCTGTGTTGGCTGGTGGTTCTGTGCTGGTATTCGCACCCAGTCGGCCAGCCCCTCAGATCGCCCCTTCATTCTCCCTGGGCCGTCATCCCAGCAAAGGCCCAGCCAGATCAGAGGTGCCCTGGGCTCGGACTGCACAGGTGAACTGCTTCACTCGACTAACAAGCACGCTGAGGCCCAGAGCGGCTGCTCAACAGCTGAGGTTGGACTAGAACTCAAGCCTCTTGGTCGGTGATGGCGAACCTTTTGAGTTCGGCGTGCCAGCATTTTGAAAAACCCTAGCTTAACTCTGGTGCCGTGTCACATATAGAAATTTTTTGATATTTGCAACCATAGTAAAAACAAAGATTTATTTTTTTGATATTTATTTTATATATTTAAATGCCATTTAACAAAGAAAAATCAACCAAAAAAATGAGTTTGTGTGTCACCTCTGACACGCGTGTCGTAGGTTCGCCATCACTGCTCTTGGTTGTTCTGGTTCTACTAGGCCACCCCCAGATTCTCGTCGCCCTGAGTTCTTTCACTCCCCAGGAGCAGGGAAAGGGCTCTTTCCAGCCTCCCACCACGGCAGCTGTAGCCCCGGGACCCAGAAGGAAGACAGGTGAGGTGGTCAGAGCCGGGTGAGGTGAGGGGGGCTGTGGGGGTGAGGGAGCCATCAGCCACGGGATTACAGTAAAGGAGGGAGTTGCTGCGGCAGCCACCTCTGAACCAGGAGAAAGGAAATGTCACGGAATCGGCTTAGTGAGTTGCTTCAATAGAAACTTCATCCAAGGCCGATAATAAATGAGTTACATAACTCAGCAGGTCACAGCTCTAGCTAAGCCCTTTATAGGCCATCCATCCACATTTATTTCCTGCATTTTATAACTGCTGCTGGAAAGGAAAGGAGGGGGTGAGGATTAGAGGGAGAGAAGCGATGTGACTGGAATAAATCAGTCCACCCCAGTGTCCTGGCCCACAAGCCCCCACAGCTTATCCTGGGGGCTGCCGAGTGCCCGCCCGCGGCCAGGAGGCTCGGACCCGCCCAAGCTGCTCCAAGAAGCCTCCGGCTTCAGGCTGCTTTCTCGCTGGCCCTCAGTTTCCTATTCTGTAAAATGACAGGTTGGACACAAGAGTTCCAGGGTCCCCTTCCTCTAAACATGAGCAAAAGGGGATTATGGCTTGTTGCCCAACCCCCACCAGAGTTAGTTGGGGGAGGGGGAGGGAGCTGCTAGCACATTAATGGGGCAGTAAGGGTCCAGAGGGGAGAGAGAAGGCTGGCCCACTTGGGGGATGCGGGTTTGTTGAGGCCAACCTGGGTAGGCAGGGAGCCTGGAGGAGCACAGGGTAAAGGACCCTTGCCACCTTCCCCCAGCCTTCAGGTGCCGAGGTCCAAAGGTGGCCCTGTGTCAGGACACGGCACACGTGCACATGCACACATGCACGCACGCACGCACGCACACACACACACACACAGTCCTGGAGAGGAGGGCGGCTCACAGCATTTGCCATCCTCCGGCTCTGAGAGGGCTCAGCGCTGCTCCCAGGCCCTGGAGCATAAATGTCTCAAACTCCAGCTGATAGGAAGGGAGAGGGAGAGACAGAAACATCAATGATGAGAGAGAATCATTGATCGGCTGCCTCCTGCACGCCCCCCACTGGGGATCAAGCCCATAACCTGGGCGTGTGCCCTGACCGGGTGACCTCCTGGTCAATGCTCAACCACAGAGCCATGCCAGCCGGGCAACACTTGGAAATAATTTCTCTGCTGCGAAACATAATGTGAACTCGGCAACGCTGAACCTAATGAACAAAAGCATTCGCTAAATCTTTTGTCAGAAACAGTTCTCCTGAGATGCTCAGAAGAGAATGTTGGTGCCTTGAGAACAAAAGACCAGAGAGAATTTCAAAAGGTGAACCGGAAGCCATGTGGGGGTCATGTGGAAATCACACGCAGTCTATGGCTCAATGAATTTTTCCAACGTGAATATACCCTCGTAGCCAACGTGAAGTCTCTTGATCTTGCTGTGTTTTTTTTCTGCCCCAAATACAAATTTGACTAAATAGCACTGAAGGGTAATTTGTCTTTAATCTCTTAAAGGGGCAGCAAAAAAGGAAATTCCACCATGTATCATTCTGTAAAGACCTCCTTATAGAAGCTTCTCTCCACCCAAATCTCTCTCCCTTCTTCCCTTCCATTCATTCCTTTCAAAAATATTTATTGAACAACTACCAGTTTAGGCGCTGGGTCGATAATGATAAACAAGATATCAGCACACTGGGCTTGATCCTTAAGGCAGCTGCGGGCAGGGGTTCCCCCTGGGCAGGTGGCTCAGACCAGGGTCCTGCTTTTGTGGCAGGGCTGGCTCACATGGGAGTCACCTGGTGGAATGTATTGATTGGAAATATTCAGGGTTGATGTTTTTCCTCTCTGAACTACCTACTCTGAGATTTACCTCGTACTAGATCTCAAATTCTATGCTGCCTCTAATATAACCTGCTTATTATTTGCGGCCATAAATACACTGAGTGGCCAGATTATTATGGCCACCCCATCAGTACAATGAAGTGAATTAGTTATGCAAATAATAATAATAAAACTTTGAGAGTATTTGCTTAGGAAGTTTTCAATATTCAGTATTTTTGGAAGTGCCAATGAAGTACTGATGGGGTGGTCATAATAATCTGGCCGGTCATAATCTGGCCACTCAGTGTGTACTTTATAACATTTAGATGTACTTATCTCAGTAAACATATGCCAAATATATTTTTTAAAACAGGTACCACTCTGTGATGATAATTGCAGAAGTTAGGTATCCTTAAAGGAACACCACAAATTGTGTGTTTGCACATGCACACATATTCTATTCAGCCCATGACACTGCTGTATAAGGAAAATCTTCCTGGACTTGTACATTCTGACTCCACTCTCACTGTTCCTAAATTCTGATCCTGGAGCCCTACACCATCCAGAAGGGAAACCCAGCAAGAATTTTACTCTGAATGACAATGTGGCCGGATGGTTGCAGGCTGGGACGCAGTTAGTGGTGTGTCGCTATTTCGGATTATAAAGGGAGAATTTCTGAGTCCTGCTCCTACCGCTGCCATCAAGGACCTGGGACGGCAACTTTGCCTTCACTCCCACATCCCCCTTCCCAAGTGTACACGGCTGTTGGGCGTTTCAAATACGTTGTTTCTGTGCAATCAACGTGCAAAGCACAGCACCCGACACAAAGCAGCTAACGCACTTCCGGCAAAGGTGGGATTGAATGAAAGCATCAAAGCATCGGAAGGCTGCTGTGCTACTGGCCACACTAGCAACTTCCCTGCCACAGCCCCCGGGGAAGTGCTGGGTGAGTCCCTGGGAAAAGTAAACAAATATAAGCAGTTTCGTTCATGCAAGCGAAGATGACACCCGTGAGCAGGTCTAGCCCTAGTTTAAGAATTTGAAGGTTGGTGGGATCAGGCCTTGGGTGGGGGTTTGGGAAGCCTCCCCACCCCGACCCCCAGCTGGTGAGCCCCTGCCGAAGGTGGGCAGAGACAGGAGGGCCTGCAGCTCCCAGCATCCCCGGGAGGGAGAGGGAGGTGTGCCCTCAGCGTCCTCAGCCCTACGCTCCAGGGGAAAAGACAAAGGTCGAATGTCAGGAAGAAACTTCCAATCCAGACAGAATGTCTCCCCCTCCAAGAGGTCCTCGCGGAGGAGGCAGCTCCTACCTGGAGACTCAGAACAGTTCCGTTTATTTTTATTACATTAAAAAAATTTTCAGTCACCGTTTACATTCAATATTTTGTATCAGTTTCGGGTGTGCATGATGCCCCCCGGGATGCCTACACCCGTCTGACACCCGCAGTGGCGGTTAGTTACTGACTGTATCCCCTGTGCTGTACTGACATCCCACGGCTGCTCTGTAGCCGATGATTTGTAATCCTTCATCTCCACCTTTTCCACCAGCCGCCCACCCCCTCCCACCTGGCAGCCGTCTGTCAGTCTGTCCTCCACATCTCCGAGTCTGCACAGACCCTTTTATCAGGTCCTTGATTGTACTCGGCCAGTCCTTGGAGTCCCTGGTCCTCCCCTCCCCTCCCCTCTGCTCGCCCTTCCCCCTCCGGGGCTGCCTCCTTCCAGAAACAGCTGCGTGTCTGGGCTTGTCCGGTCAGCTGGGTTTCCAGACGCAGACGGGAGCCCCACCCTCATGCCAGCCGGACCACTGCTGACGTTTGGGAGGTGCTGGTGTCCCCCCATTAAACAGGTGCCTGAAACGGAGACGCAGCGGGGGAGGGTGATGGAATCCCTAAGTGAGCTCCTGGCCAGTCCAGAAGCCCGGCCCCGGCTGGGGAGACAGAAACCCCAAGATCATCTCAGGATTCTCATGTGATGGTCACTGCAAGTGCCCACTCCACCCCGCGGGCCAGCCTGGGGCAGGCGCGAGGCCAGTCTGCCTGTGGCCCGCTGGGGGCTGGGGTTCCCCACTGGGCGGGTGGCTCAGACCAGGGCTTCGCCACCTCAGTCGGCATGATTGGTTATTCTGTGTGGTCTGTGCTGTGCATTGAGGATATTTAGCAACATCCTTGGCCTCTACCCACTCAATGCCAACAGGACACGCATGCCCTCTCCCCCGTCTTAACCAAAAACGCCTCCAGGAGCTGCCAATGTCCTCGGGAGCAAAACCCTGTCTGAGAGCCGCCAGGTGTCCAAGGACCGGGGTGATGCTCTCCCTGCTGCTGCCTCTCTGTGGAAAAGTCCCCTTTGAAAACCTCTCCCCCGAACAAGTTCCCACCTTCAGTGGGACGCCAGGGGCTCATTCACGGAGTCGCTGTGAAGAACACCTGCTTACGGGGAAAACGCCGGATGGAAAGCCACCGAGTCAGCCACCCTGCTCCCTCTGACCCCCATGCAAGGCCAGTGGGGGGGGGGGGGGCGTGACTGGGGAGGGATGGAGGGGGGTTGTTGGGGGAGGAGGCACGTGCGGCCAGGCCCCTGCACGCCCAGCAGCCCCGAGGCGAGGCAGGCGGCAGTGCCCGGCCAGCCGGCTGAACTTGAGCCTTCACCTTGCAGGTGGCTCGCCCTGATCAGGCCGAGGGATGGACGTGGCCTGCAGTTGTCTCATCCAGGACTTGTTTACTGTGGCTGGGTGGCAGCAACACCCTGACATGCCGGCCCCTGCAGGCAGGTCGATGGGCCCACTCAACTCAGGAGGTGGCCTTTGGTTCCGGGTTCTAGAATGGGATGGGGGCGTGGGGGAGGGGCTTCAGGACTCCAGGAGCTTCCCCTTCCCCTGCTCTGTAACACGTTGTAGAGACGCCTGGAGCTCAACGCCAGATGTCAGCTCTCTGGGCCTGTTTCCTGGTCTGTGGAATGGCGGACACGGGCGTGATGGTTTCTGATAATTCACATGCATCGAGTGTCTCCCCGGTGACACAGTTTTTACATACATTTCATTTATGCAGTGCTCTGTGAGCTCGGGACTGTAATTATTATCCTCATTTTACAGCTGAGGAAGGAAGCTGAGCTCAGAGGAGTTAATTAACTTGCCCAAGGTCACACAGCCAGTAAGTGGAGGGAGCCAGTCATGTATCTAGGTCTGACCCAGCGGCACTGCCGTGCCCAGTGACAATGAGTGCCCAGGAGAGGGGTGGCAGAGTGACCTGCAGCATGAGGAGGGGCAGGACCACGCACCAAGGCAGTGTGGGGAGGAGCTGACGATGACTCAGGTTTGGAGCCTGAGGGACTGGGAGGGAGGCGGTGCTATTAATAGAAATAGGGAAGTCAGGAGGCGGAGCAGGTTTGGGGCTGGAAGATGACAAGTGCATTCTTAGACGTGTTGAAGCTGATTTGCTACTAGGGGGACATTTAGGTCAAAATCCAGTTCAATTAGGAAAATTCAGCACCTACTACCAGCAACCTCCAAACCTGGGCCTGGGCTGAGCTGCCGGGCTGCGTCTGTTAAGCCAGTGCCCAGCCCAAGTTCAAGTCCCACATTGACCGCTGGGGGGCGCCACTAGTGCACGGACCACGGTGCACCTACCTGAGTGCCCGCTGTAGGGTCGACCCAGGGGGACAGGAGGGTTCTACCCAGCCAGCCCCCCGCCCCCCCACCCCCGCCACCACATATACACACACACATACTCGAGGGCAAAAAGGTTTCTTCCTTTTTCAGGGGAGGGAAGGAGAGCTCACCAGCCACTGAGCTGCTAATCTCCCCATTCCCCCAGGCACCTGCAACTGCCATTTCAGGGATTTCTGTTGATCTTAGAACCTGTAGGAGGGAGACTGGGGGGAGGAGGGGAGCCCCTCCTCTGAGTGTGCGCTGGGGACCAGCCTGGGGACACCTGCCTGTCCTGGCGCTGCAGGCGACCTCCGGTGCCCACGGAGCCCAGGGAACCAGATCCCAGCTGTTCCAAACCGCGTGTCTCCCTGACATTTGCGTCAGCAGTTCTGCCCTTTGACTTTTAATTCCTGGGAGTGGAGGGTGGAGGCAACCTTGGCAATCAGGACTCATTATCTGCAATTCGATTCCAGCAGCAGTTACTGGGGTTAGGCCTGGCTGCCTGCCCTCCCCTCCCCCTCCCACAGCCCAGATGTACGGCAGAGCAGAGGGCAGGAGGGGTTCCACTGGGGAGACACCCGCCCTCTCTCTGTCTCCTGACCTCTAGGAGCGTCCCGAGGAAACTGATGCTTATAAAAGTGCACTGAGACCCCAGAACGAGGGGGTGTCCCAGGCTCTCACCCAGCCAGGCCTGGTGCTCCCTCAGGCCAGCGTCCAGCTGCACTAGGGCTTATTGGGACATGGGTCAGCCAGGCCAGGAGGTGCTGGCCTCCCAGCTGCCAACGTTAGGGGTTCTCAGAAGGGAGGGGGTGGGTGAGCACCGAGAAGCCGGTGGGGCACCCCACGCCCTGTTCCTCTTCGGTGTCCTGTGTCTCTATATTTGGCTTTGGCAACACCAACGTGCCCTCGCAGAGGGGCAGGCAGGCAGCCGGAGCCCCTGTCTCTGGGGCCTGAGCTATTTTGGAAGCAGCCTGGAGGGCGTTAGGGGAGGCAGGGGAGGTGTGAGGGAACATTTCCTCCTGGCTGGGAGGAGGCGAGGGTGTGTGGCTAGACTTGGCCCTGAGGCTGTTCTCAAAATTCCCTGTAGGTTCCTCCAATGTTCCTTCTGCTCAGGTTTCCTGGGGATGCCTGGCGCTGGGGCTGTGGGCTGAGTCTGGCAGGAACCCCCCCTTCTCCCCCTGGGTTTTTCCAGCTGCTCAGATATCATCCCTCAACTAAGAGCAGCCCCTTCCAGGCCAGGTCCCCTTGGCGGTTTCCAGCTTTCGATTTCACAGGCCACTAACATTTCCACGAAGACAGCGTAAGATCTGACATGGTCACCAGCTTTCCATTTTGCTGAGTTAAGGACGTTAAAGGCCATGTCAAAGGAAAGGCCCTTTTAATATCTCTCTCTCTCTCTCTCTCTCTCTCTCTCTCTCTCTCTCTCTCTCTCTCCCCTGCAAATACACAGCTCCAGTAAGAGGGCCGTATTCAGAGTGAATAGGTCCAGCTTTATGAAAGCCTCCCTATATTGTCCTTATTTTTTTCTTTGCATTTTGCCACAAGCAACAGTTGGCCCTGGGCACCCCGTCGATGGACAGGTGTTCCAGGAACTGCTGGTCCCTGTCACTCCTCTGCTGGGCCTAATGTTAAGGGCAGCCAGCAAGGGCGGGGGGGGGGGGGGGGGCTCCTCAGAGCTTTCTCTCTAGTGGGCTCGTGCAGCCGCCACTCTGCTTCTTACCTCTTCCCACTCATCCCACCCCAATATCTGCAGGAATTGGGGTGGGATCGGCCTCCCTCTGCTCCCAGCAGAGAGCCTGGTCACAGGGGGGCCACTGATGGGGCCTCCTGGAGAAGTCGGGCTTCTCTGAGGGATGCGGCTGTGGAAGGGGTGTCTGGACAGGCTCGGACCGCCGAGGCCGCCACTCCCTGGCCCTGTGATCTGAGACCAGCCCCACAACCTCCCTCCCTCCCAGAGCTTCTGTGCCTCGTTCTATAAAATGGACCATCAACTCCCCATCAAAGGGCCCGTGTGAGGACCAGACGAGAGAATGTTTGTGAAAGTACGTTGTGAACTATAAAGCGGAGGCAGGGGTGGTTATTATCATCATAGGAAACTAGTAAATGGCTGGAGAAAGAGCGCCCCAAAAGCTGACTTCAGCTTCTGGGTGCAAAGACGGGGCTCCTTCCCACCCCCAGGTCTGGGATCTTGGAGCCTCTCCAAACCCACCGAGGAGCAACACCAGCCTGGTCCCCGCTAGTCAAGGCCTGGCCTGGACCAAGCCTTCTGCCCCACACACGGCCCCGCCCTGGGCTTGTGCGTGGAGAAAGGGTCTGACATTCCTCAAGGCTTCCGTTTCCATGGGGTGGCCACGCTGCATAGTTCTCGATGTCTACCGCCCCCCAATGGCAGAGAAGTGTGTGAAGGGCGTCCCCCAAAAGGAGGCCCTGCTGGGTGGGATGAGGAGCCAAGTCCAATGCCTGCACTTCAAGGCAGTCAGAGGAGCTGTAAGGACCGCCCTGCCCCCATCCCATGTCGCTGTGGGGCGGGGTGGGGAGCACCCCACCCACGCGCCCAGGCCAGGCCCACACCTACCCTAGCTGTTGGCTTCAGCAACCCTTTGCCACTCTGAGCCTCAGTCTGCTCCTCTGAAAACAGGGCTCAGTCCTTACCTCCCGGGGTTGCTGTGAGTTACCAGGGGTCACTTGTGGATGCCCAGTCTCTGAGAGGTCCCTGCCCACCTTCCCCAGATGCCCTGGCATAGTCACCATGGCCTCCAGGAACCTAGGGGTCCCCAGGAAATGTGAGCCTGTGGCTGGGCTGCTGCCCCACCCAGAGTGGATCCCCAGGCCCTGCCCCGGACAGGGGCCAATGGGGCAGGTTTCCTTGCCTCAGCCAGGCCCTGGCTCCCTCCCCCCGCCCCCAGCTGCTCAGCAGCCAGTTGTCAGGAAGTCATTGCCACCTTCCCCAGCCCTCACCCCCACCGGGCCCAGTGCTGACACCCATTTGGCAAAGAGGTCAGAAAAGCCAAAAGCCGCTGACTCTTCCAGACCCTGAGTTCATTGACTGGTCAGGGACCGCCAGCCACACACTGACCATGTGGTCACAGGAGGTTTGCGGAGTGAACCTTCAGGCTTTCTGAAGTCAGCCCCGCCCGAGAAACTCCTCCAACACACACACACACACACACACACACACACACACACCCCTCCATACGCTTACCTGGACCTATACACCCGTGTCCCCACACACGCATATCACACTGTACACACACTGCCTCCTCTCCCCGCAACATAAATAGTCCTACAGGCACAAGATAACTCCCTCCTGTGTGTCAAATGTTTTATACAGCCACCCACCCACAAGGGCACACTCCTACACATATGTGGCTGCAAGCACAGCCTGCACGCTCACACGGGCACACGGGCACTCGGAACCTCCTCACAACTGATGTGAGCTGCTGGCCACCACCAGCGAGCTACCCACGGTCAGCGTCAGCCTCTCCTGACTCACCCCGGCCTGTGCCCTGGATTCGGGCTTCGGGCTGGGCCAGACTTGGAGTGTGGGCAGGTCTCTGAGCCCCTAGACCAGAATCCCAGGCAACCAGAGCGGAGACCATCCCAGCCAGACCCTTTATTCTTATTTGTGGAAGCTGTGCCCAGAGAGGGCAAGGGGACAGACGGTCAAGTCGCACAGCCAAAATCCTCCCCAGTGCTTCGTTCGCGGTGTCTGAGCGCATGGCACGAAAGGAAGCACCCAGACTCCTTCCTCCCTCTCGCTGCCCCCCTCAGGCGCCTGGCTCAGCTCCTCCCTGCCCTGGGCAGAGCCGGCCACACAGCTGGTCCCAGTCCCAGGGCTTCCTCCAGGAAGACCGCCCGGATTGGGTGCGGTGTCAGGCTTTCACCCTCTGCCCTGGGTGCAAGGTCATTGGAAGCTGCAGGGGAGGGTGCCCCCTGCTGAGGAAAAGCCTCCATGGCCTTGGCTGAGTCCCACCCGCCCCTGCAGCCTGGCCCCTTGCTCCCTGCCTCGGTCTCCCTCCCAGGACTCAAACCCTCAGCCTAGATGTGGTTCCATCAAGGGGCCCGAGGCTCCGGGGCCGACTCTGTCCGGAGGCTGTCCGTTCACAGGGGTACGGATTTCTGCCTGGGACGGTGCCTGGCGCCCAGTAGGCTCTCAACAAAGTGTGTCTGGAGGGTCCTCCCCCGGCTTCTCACCGGGAATCGGCACCCGCTGTTTCCCATCAGCCCGGAGCTGGGGCTGCCTTGTGGGCGGGTGACCTTGGACCTGCCCGTCCCCCCTGAGCTTCAGCTGCCCCCTTGGAGGGAGGGCTGACACGGGGAGAATGCGAGTCTCCTGTGATTCCCGGGACCATGCCTGGGGGGGGCGGGGGGGGGCAGCCAGGCCCCAGCACTGCCCCTCCTGCTGGCTTTGAGAGGGCACCCTGTGGGCAGAGCCAGGCGGGAGCCCCGCCTGGTGAAGAAACCTTCCTGCCAGAACAGACCCAGGCCTTCAACCTGGGAAGCCACAGGACAAAAGGAGTTCCCGCACCTCCCCGCACCCCCCCCACCTCCCCCCGCACCCCCCACCCCCCACCTCCCCCCGCATCCCCCTACCTCCCCCACCTCCCCCCACCCCTCTACCTCCCCCCCCCGCACCACCCCTCTACCTCCCCCCCCCGCACCACCCACCTCCCCCAACCCCACCCACCTCCCCCCACCCACCCACCTCCCCCCCCGCACCACCCACCTCCCCACCCCACCCACCTCCCCCCCGCACCACCCACCTCCCCCAACCGCACCCACCTCCCCCCGCCACACGCGGCCGGGCCGCCCGAAAGGGCCACAGGGCGCTGACTCCGGTCCACATCCTGCTCCCCGCGCCCCCAGCGAGGCCAGGCGAGGGGAGGGGAGGGGAGGGCAGGGCACCGGGGCTGAGCGCTCGCAGCGGAGGGAGGAGATGCTAATCGCGGCGGGTCCCCGACCGGCTGAAGGTCAGGAGGTAACTCGACCCGCGGTTATAAATAACCCGCTGGCCCCGCGGCCTCGCCGCTGCGCCAGGATTGATTACCGCCCTCCCGGCCCGGCTGCTGCAACCTGAACCCCCAGAGCCCAGCGCCCTGATCTGGGGGGGGGGGGGTGCAAGGTCAGAGGAGGCCCAGGGCTTCCCTGGCCTGTGAGCAGGGGGGAAGCGGGTGCCCCTGCTCCCTGCCTTCTGCGGGGGTGGGGGTGCGGACGCACAGACAGCCCCCTGCCCCCCTTTCCCCGCCCCAGGGGACTGAGGAGGCTGAGGGACTCCGGGCATGACCCAGGGACCCCAGACACCTGCGCTCCACCGCCCTTCGGACAGAACAGGGGGTTTAACCTGCTGCAGAATGCGTGCCCCCCCATACCTCCCCCCCCCCCCTCCGCTTCGTACCTGTTCTACTGGATTAAACGTGCGTACAGAACATTGCGAAAGCAAAGTGCACAGCTGGATGGACTGGCACGACCTGACCCACACCCGGAAGGCCCCTCAGGACACCATCTGTCACCCCAGCGCTGGCCTCGCTCCGACCCCTAACCCCACAGGCTGCCTCCGCTGCTTGGACCTGTGCGCACTGAGCCACGCGCTCTCTGCGTAGCGCTTCTTTCGCTCAATATTATGTTTGTGAGATTCGCTCATATTGGGAGCAACTGTCCCCCTTGCTGGTAGCCCGCCATCGAGTGGCTCTGTCGTAAGGTTTTCACCCATTTTACTGTAAATGGGCCTGGGCAGCTCCAGTTCCCTGGCCGGGGGCATATGTGGACGCGTCTCTGTTGGGTAGAGACCTGCGGAGGGATTGCTGCCGGTGTGCGCTGTGCGTGCTCAGCTCTGGAAGGCACAGGGAGTATTTCTCTGTAACCAGCGTTTTCCTAAGAATGGTTTTTCAAAGGACGTTTTTGTTTTTCGTTCTAAAAACTGAGGGACATGCATTATTTGTAAGGATTGGAAAAGGCAGAAAGAAAAAATAATCACTCAGGGTTACTACTTAGAGTCAAGCATTTCGCCAAACGTCAGGGGACGGTTCCTAGGCCTCTGGCGGGTCTCCCCCTGGACCCAGACCTCATGGAGTCTGTGCAGGTTCTGGGCCAGGGCAGCCGTGGTGGTGCCGGGGAGAGACCAGGGGCCTGGTCACCCTCCGGAGCTCCCTCAGCGAGCCCTCTCCCGTGGCAGCCACGCCCCGTAAACTCCAGGTAGACCAGCAGGCTCGCTGTGTAACCAGGACCAAAGACAGAGGCCCAGGCCGCCAGCCAGACAGGCTGTACCCGAGGACTCAGAATGGGAAGTGGGATGACAAGGACACAATTCCTTGTAACCATGCAGAAGGCAGCAGCGGCCGGAGGGCGGTGTGAGGGCACAGGGGGCAGGTGGCAGGTGTTGGGCTGACCTGAGAGCAGCTCACAGAGGAAGGAGAGCCTGGGAGGTGGGGCCAGGCAGCCACCTCCGGACTTTGGGCTTTATCCTGAGGACCATGAAGCGGGTTAGGCGGGTGTGTGTGTGTGTGTGTGTGTGTGTGTGTCAGGGGTCCTTGTTGGAAAGATCACTCTGGATCCCTGTGGAAACTGGCCTGTGGTGAGACTGGAGGGAAGACCAGAGACCTCGGAGGTCTTGAACGGATAAAGTGGGGGCGGCGGGAGAAGACGGGGACTGAGGAGATGTTCCGAGGTGTTCTGGAAGGGTCTGGGCCTGGCTGGCTCTGGGGCGTGGAGAGCAGGAGGCGTCGGGAAGATGTGCGGGTTCGGCCTGATGGGGGGGGGGGGTATTGCAGATGTGCAGGAGGCTGTGGTTGGTTCTGCAGCGTTGGGGTGACTTTCCTCCATCTTCAGCAGGATCTACTTGGGCCTAAACTTCTGAGAGTCAAGTTGGTTGGACCTAAGGACGGCCTGAGAAAGTCCTAGGGGACTCTAGGAGGTGGCAGAGGGCTACTCATTTGACAAAAAATTAGGGGGGGGGGGCATGTCAAAGGGGCACAGGAGCCAAGTGTGAAAGAGCCCCCATCAGCCAAAGCTGGAATAATTTGAGCAAAAAAGTAAAACATCATTGGATTATAACCCAACTGTAAAATATAGCGTCTGCTATAAATAAGTGATGGGCTAAATTAATAAGTGGGGGAGAAGAATTCAAATAATTCGTGTAGCTACTTCACCCTCAATAAAGGAGGGGAGCATAGGACAGTATTGGGGGCGGGGGCTCCCTTTACAGTGAGACACATGGCAAACCCCACTTCAGTCAGGTGACCAAGGTCAACATCAACAGTCATAAATCATGTGGATGGCATGTACCCTTGATCTGATACATGATGCAAATGTAATCTTGCTCCTGGAAACCTGCAGCCGCTGTCTGGTCATGAGAAAACCATGTGGCAAATTCCAGAGCAGAGCACCTGACCAGGACTTCTCAGAACTGCCAAGGTCACCAAAGTCTGAGCAGCCGCCACAGCCCGGAGAGCCCGGGAAGACCAGACAACCGAGTAGAATGTGGTGTCCTGAGTGGGATCCGGAACCGAGCAAGGAAATTAGGTGAACTAAGGAAATCTGAATAAACTGTAGACTGCAGTTAATAAGAGTGTATCAACATTGATTGCCAAAACCGGTTTGGCTCAGTGGATAGAGCGTCGGCCTGCGGACTGAAGGGTCCCAGGTTCGATTCCGGTCAAGGGCATGTACCTCGGTTGCAGGCACATCCCCAGTAGGAGATGTGCAGAAGGCAGCTGATCGATGCTTCTCTCTCATCGATGTTTCTAACTATCTCTCTCCCTTCCTCTCTGTAAAAAATCAATAAAATATATTTTTTAAAAAATGTATCAACATTGATTTATTAATTATAAAAACGTACCAGCCCTCGCTGGTTTGACTGTGTGGATAGAGCGTCGGCCTGTGGACTGAAGGGACCCAGGCTCAATTCTGGTCAAGGGCACATGCCTGGCTTGCGGGCTCGATCCCTAGCAGGGGATGTGCAGGAGGCAGCCAATCAATGATTCTCTCTCATCATTGATGTTTCTCTCTCTCTCTCTCTCCCTCTCCTTTCCTCTCTGAAATCAATAAAAATAAAATAATAATAAAAGAATGCTTTTAAAAAACAAACAAAAAAACGTACCAGTATAACATGGGATGTCAATAACTGTGTTAGGGGGAACTCCCTACTATCTCTTTTTTTTTCTTCCTGTAAATCTAAAACTTCTCTTAAAAAATCTATTAAACGTGACAACCCTCCGCCCACCAATATCTCATAGCCCTTTCTCCATTGTACTTCCCACCGGTTAGCATACTCTATATTGAACTTGTTACTGTCTGTTAACTTTCTAGCATATAAGATCCCTAAGGTTTTGTCTCCTCAGCACCTAGAACAGTTTGACAAACAGTAGCTGCTCAGTAAATATTTGTTGAGTGATAAACTTACAAAGGTAGTCACTGTTGGTTTTTCCAGTTTCCCCCTCTGTCTCTCTCTCTCTCTCTCTCTCTCTCTCTCTCTCTCTCTCTCTCTCTCGGTGCTGCCACACTGCATGCAGGCAGGAAGGATGGCGCTATGCCAGGGCCGCCCTCTGACATCAGATCCGTGGGCACTAGATCCTGCCTGGTGGTGAACCGGGTGTGTCAGAACCCAGGAATTAATAGCTTTCGAAACCTACCAGCTTGTTTGTGACCAGCTGGAGGGCCCGGGGCACATGCCCAGAACTTCTGCTGGCCCAGGATAGTGGAAAACACCACCCGTGCACACATGGGGGGGGCACAGCCCAGACCCAAGGTTGATGGTCAGGGTGCAAAGTGCTTCTGAGGCCTGAGCTCCTGGGGGTGGGAGGATGGGTTGGGGGCAGGGTGATCAGACCCTCATCCAGGCACCTGGGTGAGGGCTGGGGAATCTGTCCTGCTGGCTATTTTCCTGGTGGGAAGGGGGCAGCTGGGGCAGGATTCTGGGGAGGGAACACTGTGGTGTGGGTTGGGGTGAGGGTGGTGGGTTGGGGTGGGGGTAGGGACGAGGGGCCAGGAGTCTCCTTCTGCACTCAGAGACCATCTGCTTTAAAATCCAGCCACTTGTCCTCCTTGCTGGTAGCAATATGGAGCCACGCATGCTCTGCTAGACATATGAGTGCTACAGATAAAACGACTTGAAGGGCCCATGCCTTCTGTGAACGGCTTTGCTCAGTGTGCTTTGGGAGCCCTTTAGCGTCCCTCAGCCACAGTCACACACCCCCAGGGCTCAAGATCTGAGAAAAGAGATGCCCCTGGCCAGTTTGGCTCGCTGGATAGAGCGTCAGCCTACAGACTGAAGGGTCCCGGGTTCAGTTCTGGTCAAGGACACGTACCTTGGTTGTAGGCTTGATCCCCGGCCATGGTTGAGGCACGTGTGGGAGGCAACCAATCGATAGGTCTCTCTGACATCGATGTCTCTCTCTCTGTGTCTCTCCCCCTCCTTTCCACTCTAAAAAAAAAAAAAATCAATGGAAAAATATCGTTGGTGTGGATTAACAAAAAAACAAAAAAGGTTGACTTTGGTCCCGTGCACCTGCCCGTCTCATTGGCAGGGCTGGTTTCTAATCTCTCGCAGATGAGGTGGCCTCTACATTCCTCACACCTCCTTCCACTTAATCCTCCTCCTCTTCAGTTTCCCGGAGCTGTGCCCGGACGGTCCTTCGCCCTCCAGGCCTGCCTCCTGCCTTCACTAGGGCATCGGTTTGGTGTCCCCAGCCTGAGGGAGGCCTGGCAGGAAAGGGCCCCTGAGTGGTGTTTTTCTGGTAAAAGCGGCTTCCAGTACCCCCTGGTGGAGAATCTCCATGTGCCTGAGCATATGAGAGGCCTGGAGCATTCCTAACGTGAAGACACCTGAGTCGGTTAGTGCCACGTGAGCTTTCACAGAATTATTTGGCAGCTGATCTGAATCGGGTCCAGGAACAGTGCACACCTGGCCCGAGCAGTGTGCGGCGTCACCCACTGTGTCCCGGCGGCCTCCTGGCCTCTTCTCTGGCTGCTGTGCAGACGCCTCTGAATGTCCGGTTGGTTGGTGCTGGGGGGGTACAGCCTGGGCCTGTCTGGGGAGTGGGTGCTGGGCTTGGGAAACACTGCCTGGGAGCCTTGGCCTTGCCCTTGGCCTTGCCCACGGGGGCCGAGTCAGGGGAAGCGTCTCTAGGAGTGGCTGAGGGCTGGCGTTTATCCAGAGCTGGTGGCCAGACGGAGGCACCTCCTTCTACCTGGCCCTGGCCTGGCCCTCAGGGCAGAGGGTGTGAGAGGGTGGGTGTCAGGGGGCCTCTGCCATCTGAACCAGCCCTCTGGGCTGCAAAGCCCCTCCGCCTTCTCTCTGCCTGGGCAGGAGCCCATCCCTTCCTCAGCCCAGGACTTCCAGCCACCGAGGCCTCTAAGCACAGTGGTCAGACAGTGTGTACCCCTGGGCTGGGGCAGGGTGTGGAGAGGGGGGGGGGGGGGGCGAGGGGGGAGTGAGGGGGGGGTTGGAGAGCAGATGCCTTCCAGCCAGTCCCGCTCCTGATCTGACCACTGACTGCTTCCAGAGAATAAGATAGTCAGGGGAGCTCCTGGCTCATAGCACCGAAGGCCAATATTTAAAATCACCCAACCGTCTGTAGCAGCCATAATTCAGAAACACAGTAAGACCCAAAAGCCTCTCTCCATCTCAGAGGAAACGCAACGGTGCAAAGCCCCCTTCCGTCCGCACCTGGATGGGTTGATAAAAACACAAGCAGAACCACACTCTGTATTTTTCGGTGACTTTAAGATTCGATTTTAATTTAACTCGATCCGCGTCAGGACGTCTGGATCTATCTGTTATTTTCCATCAGCTCCGCAGTATCCCCGGGTCCGTGTGCCCTCGTTTATTCGATCCCTCCCCACTGACAGACGGTGGCTCCCATTTCTCGCTCTTCCAGAATGAACAGTGGTGCGACCATCGTCTTTCCACATGTCGGGGGGGGGGGGGGGGGCGGGGGCGCGAGTGGGAGGGATGGGTCCCTGCGCCGGGCGCCCAGGAATCAGCGGGAGAATGGAAGACGGGGGAGGGGGGGTGGGGGCGCTCCCTTCCTGCTCGCCGTTCATCCCGGACCCATCCCGGACCCTTCCCTGGCTCTGGGCGCTCCTGCCCGGCCTCTCCCAATAATAATAATAATAATAATAATAATAATAATAATAATAATAATAATAAAAATAATGCGGCGCGGGCGCTGCCGCTCTGAGCGTGCCTGGAGCCCAGAATATAGACCTAACCCCCAGGACACGCGCCATGCTGTTCGGCTGCATAAGCAAACTGAATGGAAATCAGGAGCGCGCAAGACCTTCCGAGGGACCAGGGGGGGGAGACAGATGCGGATCCAGCGAGTTGAGCATCAGGAGAGTCGGTTCCTCTGTTACTTTGGTTCCGTCGAGGAGGAGGGCGGGTTAGCGGCCCAGTTACACAACCCGGGCATCGCCGGGCCCTGCCTCCGCCCGCGCACCCCGCGGGCTCCCTGGGGGAGGTGGGCGCTGCTGTTAGCCGGCTCCCACCCGGGCCCCGGAGAGCTCACGTCCCAGGCCTCACAGCTCGGATGTGAACTCGGTTTGCCCGGAAAGAGGCCGGCTCTCCGCAGCCCGTGAGCCCGCAGCCCGAGGAGGCCGCGCAGGGCCGGGCGCGCCCGCAGGTTTGACCCGGAGGAGAAGGGAAGGGGCAGGCGGACTCGCGCCCTCAGGCTGGTCTGCAGAGCGCCAGGCTGGGGCGACCTCTCCGTTCAGGCCTGAAAAGATGGCCCCGACGCGGAATTAAGGGACAAGGGCAGGTTGCAGCAGGGTCTCATTTATGTGAGAAGAAACACCAACCGCAGCTCCCCGCAACGCCCCGGGCGATGGCTGCGCTGGTGGGGATGGTGGAAACTCACATGCGCTCTGCATCCTCTGGGCTGTTGGGTTTCTCACACCAGAATGCCCTGTGTGCGTGTGTCCTTAGGAGACAAACCCCAGAAGCAGGGAGGGGAGGGCGGCCTGTAGGTGGAAGCTGGACTCCACCTCCAGCGCCTTTGCAGAAAGCCAGTGGGAAGGGACTGCCCAGTGTGACCGCAGGGAGGGCCTTAGAGAGAGAACGTGTGGCCCAGTGACCCGCACTGAGGCCCAGGACGGCAGAGGAGCCTGCGGTGGAGGCAGGAAGGGGTGGGTCATTAGCCTGTGGTACTTTGGCCGCCAGGCTGCTCTGCCCCGCCAGTTCTCAAACGTGCTGGTGTCATGGTGGCGCAGGAGAGGGGCGCAGGGAGGGAGGAACTGGGTACTCGTGGGGCAGACTAGGTGGGGAGAAAATTGGCCTCCATCCATCCAGCAAACGTGCTGAGGACTACAGTGGATTGAATTTGTCTGCAAATTCCTCCACGCTCTTCCCATTGAGAAGTGGGGTCCCTGTGCCCCCCCCCCCCCACCCCCGCCTTGAGTCTGGGCTGACCTCGGGGATGCAGCTGTAACCCACAGACTGCGGTGGGAGTGGCGCTGCCTGACCCCAGAGGCTGGGTCAGAAAAGGCCACCCAGCTTCCTTCTGGCTCTGTTAGGGTGCGCGCTCTGGGGGAGCCAGGCTAGGTCAGCAGTCTGACTACCCTGAAGCTGCCCTGGCTGGTGGGCTCAGTGGTTAGAGCTTCGGCCCATGCACTGAAGGGTCTCAGGTTCGATTCCCGGTCAAGGGCACATACCTGGGTTGCAGGTTTGATCCCTGGCCCCAATTGGGGCGTGTGCGGGAAGCAATCAATCGATGTATCTCGCTCACATCCATGTTTCTCTCTTTCTCACACTCTCTCCCCCTCCCCCCTTCCCTTCCACTCTCTAAAAATCAATGGAAATATCATTGGGTGAGAATTAGCAACAACAAAAAAGACCAGGCAGGCCTCCAGCCAACCGCCAGCAGCCACTGCAGCCATGCACACGGGCATCTGGTGCATCCAGCTGTCGGTGAAGCTGTCGGAGGACTCAGCCCATGGCAAACCCTGACTGAGACCTCCCCAAATTCCAGACCCACAGAACCATGAGCAAAATAAAGTAGCAAGTTTAAGCCATAAATTGTAGGGTGATTTGTTCCGAAGCAATAGTATCTGAAAGGGGGGTTACTCTGAGCCGGGCACCGCGCACGGAGGAGTAGAGTGATGAATAAGTGTGGTCTCTGCCCCCCGTAAACTAACAACTTAATGGCGAAGCCAGACACATGAGCAGCTGATTACAATGTCATGCGGTGAGCACCGCGGTGGAGTCATGCCCCGGTAATGTCGGGGCAGCGCTGGAGTCTGTAATCTAGGCTGGGTGGGGTCCGAAAAGATTTCCTGGAGGAGGTGACATGGAGCTGGCTTTGGGAGGTGAGTAAGGGTTGTCTAGGTCAGCGATGAGGTGAGGAAGGCAAGGTGGACCAGGCAGAGAGAGGCACTAGTGAGCCCCAGTTGAGCAGCAGATGTCACTCCCAGGGCTCCTTTTGAAGCGGGAGACAGAGGGGAAGGGAGATGGGGCTGGGCAGGTGGCGGGGACCCCAGATCACGGGAGCCGTGAAGGACAGGAGAGCCATCGGGAAGCACTGAAGGTGGAAGCAGGAGGTGGGGCCTCCGGGGGCAGCAGCAGGGAGGATGGAGAAGAGGGGGAGATGGGTGGATAGATCAGTGAGTAGGCAGAAACCTAGGAAAGAGAACTTGGGGATCCCAGAGCTAGAAAAGGATAGGAGGGCGGACATGAGAGAAACATTTAGGGAATAAATGGGGGTGCCTGGTTGGGAGTGTCAGGAGCGGCTCCTGGTGTCTATATTGGGGTGGCCGGGTGGGTAGTGGCATCAGCGGCTTAGAGAGCCTGGAGGACAGATGGGTGTGATTCGGCCTTTTGCAGCATTGTAGCAGGTCCATGTAGAAATGCCCAGCACAGTGGTTCTCAACCTTCTGGCCCTTTAAATACAGTTCCTCATGTTGTGACCCAACCATAAAATTATTTTCGTTGCTACTTCATAACTGTAAGGTTGCTACTGTTATGAATCATAATGTAAATATCTGATATGCAGGATGGTCTTAGGCGACCCCTGTGAAAGGGTCGTTCGACCGCCAAAGGGGTCGCGACCCACAGGTTGAGTACCGCTGGCCCAGCAGCTCATTAAATGTTTAGTCCAAAACTTGGGGAGCCATCTGGGGAGGAGGTATGGTGATCATAGACATTCCATAAAATGTGTCAGAAGAATGAATGAATGAATGAATGGAATCACTGACTCCATTAGGCTAGATGAGGTGATGAGGGGATGTGGTATGAGCCCTAGAATTTCCTTTGGAATTTCCTAGGGGTTGGCTCTACTGCTCAGATTGGCTGGGAGGCATAGCTGGGAGCCAGGTGTGCTAAAGGCCTGGTGATTGTGCTCAAAGTTCCTGGAATGTGTCCCAAAAGGTGGGCCACAAGCAAAGACAAGGAGGAAAGTATAGAAGTCAAGGGAGTCACCTACGTTCAGATCCAAAAATCACTAATTCCAGCATCAGCAAACAGTTTGCTTGGTTTCAGAGATGCAGGTATGGCAGTACGGCTTGCACGGGACCACTTCCCTCTGAGGCTGACTGCCTAGCAGGCCCCAATCTGAGGAGGTTGTTCCTGGGATCCAGGGAACCCTTCAGACCCCAGGAACCTTCATCACGCCTGCTGGCTTTTCCCATAACCCCCCGGGTTCTCAGTGGGTGAACTTAGACAAGCCTCAGGTCCAGGCTGTACCCAGACCAATGACACCCTGGGGGAGGGCCCGGGCACCAGCCTGTTTAGAAGCTCCGCAGGTAATCCTCATGGGCCCCGGCAGCACCAACATCACAGGGAGCTTGTCAGAAATGCAAATCCCCAACCACCGCCCTGGACCAGCTGAGTCAGCTCCTCTGGGGGCGGGGACCCAGCAGCCTGCGGTTTAACAAACCCTCCGGTGAGTCTGATTCTCCATAAACTTTGGAGGCTCATCATTGGAGGCCGAGGCGGTGTGAGGCACAGGTGGCGCCCGCCGGTCATTTGCTACGGCTGAAAACAAGCAGCTTAACAAGACACATTTGCATGAAACCTCTTACACAAACCCCATGAATGTTGAGGAAAAAAAATCTTACTCTGGTTTATGAATTTCCCAGGTTCAGGGAACACTACCGGTTGGGCTCTTCTCCCTTATTCGATCGGGAAACGTCCCCACTCTGACCGAGGAATTGTTAAACAGCCCCTTCTTTACAGTCCGGGCCCCGAAGCCTCCTCATCCCCCAACGCAAGGCTGGCACACAGTAGGTGCTCACCCAATGAAAGTGTCTTCCCTTCTCGCTTTCCTTTGGACCTTACAGAGCGGTGGCTTCCACACATCCTATTGCGGTTTTGATTTATATTGAAATTAGTTGCCTTGCCCAAGTGCACTGCGTGGGGTGGCCAGCTGTCTGGGGATTATGAAATGCTGGGGCTCATCCAGCCGGGGCTGGTTGTCCTTCCTTTGAAGCCTTTGCCGATGCGGAGGCAGCTAAAGGGAGGCGCATGGAGTGGGAGACACATCACGTGGGTGATTGTATTACATCTCCGCAAAATGACCTGCTCTATTTCCTTGATTCTATAACACAAGAGATTTACCAAGAGCTTTTGTGTGTGGGGGGGCTGGAGGGGGGAGGAGGGAAGGGGAGGAGGGAATACATGTGTGTGCATCAGTTATAAAATGTGAAAAATATATATTTGTCTCAGAGACCATGAAATAGGGTTTTCCTATGAACAGTGACGGGAGGAAAGCGTGAGGAAGTACAACAGCGATGCTTGTGGGTTACGGGTTGTCTTTTGGCCTCTGGAGTTCTTACCATGGGTATGAACATGGGTTTGTGTAATGATTACAAAATACAGTTCACAAGGGGAAAGGAATCCCCCAGCCACTGTAGCCACAGAGCCTCCTGGGGGAGAGCGAGGAGACATGGCCTTGGGGAGGTCTGCTACAACGCGGTCCTACCTCTTAGGACTCGGGTTTAGTCCCTGTGCACCTCCGACAAGTCCCTCTGAGCCTCAGTTTCTTCACCTGCGATGGGAATGACCATCTCAGCTTGACCTGGCTCCTGGTGGCTGAGAGCGTCCAATGCAGGGACTGCTGAAGGGAAGAGCAGTTTGGGGAGGGGGTGTTTCTGGGTCCCACCCACTCACCCAGCATCCCGATCCCTCAGCCCTGGTGGACCTCCCTCTGCAAGTGCAGGGCACAGCTGGCACCCTCTGTTTCCAGAGAAGCCTCCACTGTATTTGCTGGCAAAACCTCAGTGCCTTCCTGTTGCCAAATTCTCGGATTCACTGGAAATGCAGTCAGCACAGGACACACAAATGCCTGGTGTGTCAAAGTGCCTGCGATTCCCCCACCAGGGCAACAAATGACTTGGAGGAAATCATTTTCCAGAAGGGCCCTGATAAAATGCAAAGTTTTTTTTGTTGTGTGTGTGTGTGTGTGTGTGTTTTGTGTGTGTGTGTGTGTGTTTTTTTTAGCAAGATCAACACTAAGATTTAGAACATATGTTATAGCCCACAGATGGCCTTGGCCTTCACAGGGCTTTTTTAAATGTTTGAACTTCCCCCAAAACAGCCATCATCCTTTTCATTCCTGTGGCTACTGTTCGGGGTGTGGTGGGATTAAACGTGGCAGCTCCGACAGGGACTGCCTGGGCCCCGGGGCCCTGGGAGGAATTCCAGAGAGCCCGGCATCAGGGCGGCTTCAGCCCTGGGCTTCCTGCTGCAGCCTGTGTTGGAGAATTTAGGAAGCAGAGAGAACTTCTCAGCCAGATTATAAAGGCAAGATGTTTTAGCTCCGGAGTCAGAGTGGGGAGGGTTTCACCCACATGTCCAGCAGTGTTTACTGAGTAACTACTATGTGCCAGGTGTCCTCTAGGGGTCGGTGGACCAGTTGTCTCATTTCATTCCCCCACGGCCTGTGTAAGTGGTATTACTGTCCCCATTGGGGGCTCTGCTCCCCCAGGCTGGCAGGGCTGGGAGGAGTTCAACACTTGTGGTGGGCTCGTGGTGGGAGTTGCCCACTCGTTGCCCTCTGGTGCCTGCGTTGGGGTCAGTTTCTGGGGGTCCCCTTGGCCAGGGCCCTCAGCACAGTCTCTCTCACCAGCAGAGGTGGGGCTGGAGGACCGAATGGACTTGTCTGGGCACGGCCCCGGCAACCCATCCTCCTGGCCAGAGGCCCTCAATGGTGTGCTTTTTCATGTTTACGGGGGCTCCCCTGCTTACAGAACTTATGTCTTACAGAGTAGAAGGTATGGAATATAGCAACAGTGTATCAAAGTCACCCACAATGCCACCAGCTAGAGATGACCTCTGTTAGCTTCGGAGGTATATTTCCTTTCCGTCCCCAAGTGATGTCAGGTGTGAATTACTAGGTCTCCTCCTCCTATTGATTTCAGAGAGGAAAGGAGAGGGAGAGAGAGACAGAAATATCAATGATGAGAATCATTGACCGGCTGCCTCCTGCCCGCCCCCTACTGGGGATCAAGCCCACAACCCGGGCATGTGCTCCTGATGGGAATCGAACCCGAGACCCTTCCGTCCACAGGCCGACACTCTCTCCACTGAGCCAAACCAGCCAGGGCTAGATTTTATTCTTCTGTGGGGGCAGGGATCACAGGTATTTTGTGTTCCTTTTTATCCCCCTCCATCTTTTTTGGCTTGTTTGGAGACTTTTAAAAAATCCTCCTAGCACATAGCACAGGCTTCAGGAAATACTTGTTCAATGAGAGAATGACAGGCAGAGCCCAGGAATGGTTGGGGCTGGAGCCCTGGCTGCTTTAAGCGTGCCCAGCCCGGGGCCTGAGAAGTCCTGTCGCCATTCACCATCCAATTCCTGGCGTCCCTGGCATGGGTGCAGCCTGTAGCCGGCATCGCTGCTGTTGGTCAGCCTTGAATATGGGAGATGCTGGTGCAGAAAGGAGCCGGGACCCCTGGGGCTGTCGTGTCCTCCGGGGTCTTAGCCTCCTCCCAGAGTTGCAGGCAGGAGAGAACCCAGGATGGAAGGGTGGGGTCCTCCCCCGGGGGCACCCTGGGAGCTTGTTAAGAGGGAGACAGTGCTGAAGGAACCAAGCTTCAAAGGCAGCAGGAGGGGTGGAGGCGGGACACAGGGAGGAACAGAGGCTCCCAGACGCCAGCAAAGGTCATGGAGTTCTCTTCCTGGAGCGTTCCCAGGAGCGGGTGGGGCTCCCTGCGGAGTGGGTCCGCAGCCACCTACTCCCTGGCAGGGGGAGGGACCAGGGGCATGGGGAACCTGTCAAGAGAACCAGGAGGCTGGGACAGACAGTCCACAGGGGAGGGGGGCCGGAGGCCGAGTGGGGAAGGGCATGGCTTTCCTTACTAGGCAGGGCCGCCTTTCTGATCCTCCTAGGCAGGCCTGCCTGCGGGAGGGGCCGCTGTGTGTGTCTGCGTGGCTCAGGCCCTGTCAGATCCGGGAGTGAGAGGGAGGCCTGGGACAGAGCTTATTTCCACAGCTGGCCCCCTCCACAAAGGTGCTTTAGGATTCTTCCTGGAAAACCAGCAGCAGGAGGAAGCGGGTGAGGCCAGGCTGCTGCCCGTGCCATCGGCCCCTGCCAGGGAGGAGGCCCCAGGGCAGGGCCTCAGTGCTGGGTTTGCATGCAGACTGCCACGTCGGAGCTGGGGGACTGTGCGCAAGCAGCACATGTCACCTCCTGAGCTGTAGTGCCTTCCCTGTGAAATGGGGATTTAACCCCGCCCCCCGCCCCAAACCTATTTCCTCTGTTTCACCTCTAAGGTTTGCAAGATAAATGAGACAAAAGGGCCTGGCATATCTAGGTGCTCCATGATTCTCATCCTCCCCTAAATGATGGCTCTCAGAATTGCCTGCACACCCGAGTTGCCTTGGAGACGTGGTGAAACCACGGCTCCCTCCGCCTCAGCCCCTCCCCAGCAGGTCTGTGGTGGGCCTCAGTGGGCCTTTTTCACAGACCCAGATGTTCCAGAGGTGGTCGAACCCTGACATAGCACTGGAAAAGCTACAGGGCTATTTCCAGGCAGGGGGCCTGAGCAGGGGGGCGGGGTCTCCTCACAGCCTCAACCTCAAGGTCTTGGCCACCAGCCCAGGGGACCCGGCCTGAGCCCCTCCCTCCCGAGAGCGCCCACCCACCGCCCACTCTGGGCCCTGTTGTGAGCTGCTGGTTGCTGGGATGCAGTGTGGGCTTTTGTCTGCCTTCCCCACCCCATGCCAACCTGCCCAGCAGGCCCCACTGCCTTGGCAACGCATTACAAAGTCCACACAAAGGGAAACTGCAGCAGGGAGGCTGGTCCTGACGCTGGGGAAGGGTTGCCATGGCAACGCTGACATCACCAGGCTCAGCGTCTGCAGAGCCAGGCCCTGAATGGAGGTGCCTGGGTGTTCACACTGCAGCCCTGGGGGGAGTGACCCAGGGCTCTGCTCAAGGCTGGGGTGGGCCTCCTCTAGTCCCGAGCCCCATGCACATCTGGGTTCAAAACCCAGCCCTGCTCCTGACTTGTCCGGGGATTTTAAGCAAGCCATGGGCCTGTCTCCTCACCTATAAAATAGAGCTATAGCAGTATTTGCCTCGCAGAGAGGATGTAACAAAATCACGGCTATAGACAGGTTGGCGGTAAATTGTAAAGACCTATTCCAGCGGTGAGTGGCAACTTCAGGTTGCTTCCCGGGGAGCCCCTGACTGCCGGGGCCCTTGATGTGGGATCCAGGAGAGGAGCCTGGGAATTGGGTGAGGGCAGGTGGTATCTGGTGAGGAAAGAATGGGGCAACTGTAGGTCTGGATGGTGGCTCATGGGTGCTCTGGCTTCATGCCCTGGGTTTGCCGACGAGGATTCAGGGGTCCAGGGAGCAGGTGTGACTGGCCCAGTCGTATCCTGGGTTAGGATGGATGGGGCTGGGAGGTTGACAAGGGTCCCCTGTGCCCAGGCAGGGCCCTGAGGGCGGAGCCACCTGTTCTTCATACAATGGGAGTCAGTAACCGCAGCAGGAAACCAACAGGCAGAGGCACCAGGTGGGAAAGGGTGTGACATTCTGAGAGCAGTGGGGCTGGAGGTTGGAGTCCACCCCGGGCGTGCCAGGCACGGGAAGGAGGCTGAGAAAGGCCATGCCAGCTTCCTCTTTGCTGCCTCCTTCCTAGAGGCTCCTCTCGGGGGCTGGGCTGCCTGTTCAGAAGGTTTCCTTTCACAGGCTCTGGCTGGGGGGCTCCAAGTGGCCTCCATCAGTGCCGCCAGCCCACCTGGCACACTTGGTGAGGGCCTCCCCAGACCTCAGCCATGGCCAAGGAGATTCTAAGAGGCCTCGGCCCCTCGGAGCTTGCCGCCTGTCCGGCGCATCCCTCCACCTCCCTCAGCTTTTCCCCTCCCAGCTGGTTCCCCATCTGAGGGGACTGCTGGGGCTTCTCCGACCCACGGGGGCCTGTGTCAGCCCCCATTCCGCCAGACTGTGCTCAGCTTCCACCCAGATGCCTGCACCCAGGCTCCTGTAGCCCAGGGACCTCTCGGGGGCCCTCAGCTCGCCCATCATGCCTGGGTCATACATCAGCTTCCCCAGAGGCTTCTGCGAGTTCGAGACAGCCATTTGGACCTAAATGTACCTCCCTCATCTTAGGAAGGCTGCAGCCCCTCTTCTGTCTCTCCTCCTCCTCCTCCTCTTCCTCTTCCTCCCAGGGTGGGGCGGGGCCTGCTGCCGGGAAAGGAGGGCTGTGCAGCCAGCGGCCATGGCAGGAGCTCAGGAGGGCACGGAAACCCTCGTGTCCCTCTGCTAGGCTGCTCCGTCCCTGCAGCCCAGGGGAGCAGGGGGAGGAGCTGCCTCAGGGCCTGGCCTGCCCCGGGGTCCGGGGTCCGTAAGGGCTCCTTTCCCTCCTTGGCCTGGAACTGCGCGTGTTCTCCAGGCGGCAGCCTCCTGCTCGGCGGGACTGGGACACGCCACTGTTTGGCTTCACCCCAGATCTGTCAGAGCAGCTGCAGTCCCGTGTCCTGGGGGTGGCAGTCACCCATCAGGGTGGCCGGGAGGGCACAGGCATCTGGGAATAGGGGCTCTGGAAGGTAGGGGAGGAGGAACACCCTTCTGAGATAGAAGTCCAGGGACCCCGCCCCCCCCCCCCCCCCCCCCATAGTACTTAGCGCCCACTTGAGGCACATGCTCTCTCAGCAGAGAGCGCCCCAGTGTCTTCAGCAGTTGCCTGACCCCATCAAGGAATAGTGGTGGGGCTTGGGGACCCTGGGACCCCAGCCACACCCTTGCCCTGTCTGGCTCTCCCTCAGGGAGGGGGGGTTGGTCAACGGTTGGGAGCACCTTCCTCCGGCCCCTCCCCCAGGAGGTGGGCCCCAGTGTCCCTCTCCCAGCACACACTGGGGAAGGGCTCAGCTCCCTCGGCCATCTGCTCCGGCTTCCGTGGGGCTCCCTGAGCAGCTCCCTGGTAGTCCCCGCCGGCCCAGGCCTTTCAACACCCTGGGGCTCAATTCTTTTTTTTCTTCTTCTTTTTTTGGTTACTCCTCACCTGGAGAAATTTTTTCCATTGCTTTTCAGAGAGAGAGGAAGGGAGGGACAAGGGAGAGGGAGAGGGAAACATCGACTGGTTGCCTCCCACACGCACCCCGACCGACCGGCCAGGGGCAGGGAGTGAACTACAACCCAGGTCTGTGCCCTCGACCAGGAATTAAACACAAGACGCAGCGGTGCACAGGCCGACGTGCTCGCTCTGACTATTGAACGACACAGGCCAGGGCAGGGGCCTGATTCTGGGCTCTGCCTCGCGCATGCTCACCCAGCACCCATCGACCCAAGGGCTTTGCAGAGAGAGCTCAGCCTCCAGGGTGGGAGCCCGGCTGCCACTGGCCTGTGTGGGCAGCGGCCCCCGGGCCTCTCTCCCCGTGACCCTGGCTCCCCTGACTCTGCAGATTCCTCGGAAAGAACCTCTGGCCCCGGCCTGGCACCCAGGGGCCTGGAGCAGCCAGCTGCTAAGGGCGAGGACCCCTGGGCCCCCTGCTCCACTAGGGCCCACATTGAAGCCGAGGGACACAGGGAGGCGACGGGAGGGACTTGGGGCACCCTGGGTTGGGGGGAGCTCGTGGCACCTTCACAAGAGCCGCTGAGGAAGGTGGGATCGTTTTCAGGAACCAAGGAGAGGGAGTGGCCGCGAGCACCTCGGAGCCCTGAGCAGCCAGGCCCGTCCCGTGTCGTGTGAATCGCTGCCCGGGGGGCACTGGGGAGCACCGCCCTCCCCGTACACCTGACTCCACAGCCTGCGGGGGGGATGGGGGGAGGCTCCTGCCTCCCCAACGTCTCCACAACCGGAGTGGACTCCCTCTGCCCTCCTGGGGTCCTCCTGCTTCCTACTGAGTGTGGGCACAGAGTACACACGGTGCCAGGGGAGACCCCACTAGGGGGCAGCCAGGCTGACCACAGGACGCAGGGCGGCCCCACGCCCCGGCCCCGCGCAGACAGATGCCTCAGAGCCAGACAGGCCCACCCCGCCGGACAGGGAAAGGGACTGTCCACGCCAAGCCAACCCCGTGGGTCCTCAGCCCTTGTCAGCCCCGCGCTCAGACCAGAAAGATTGCCTCCCGGGGCCTCTCCCTGGACGGTGAGTGGGCCTGGCGAGAGCTCAGAAGCCGCAGACGAGCCTGCATCCGGGCTGGCGTCCAGGGGTCTGGCCTCCTTCGGGCTGTGACACTGTGAATGAGGGCCTCCTCTCGCTGACTCAGTTTCCTTGTCTGGAAAATGGCCCCTGCTCACAAAGAAGGCTGTTGTGGGGGCGGGGGCGATCCCACGTGCCCAGCTCTGTCATCAGGCAGGTGCTGAACGGAGAGAGGAGCGTGGCCCCGACCCCACCACACAATTGAGGGGTCGAAGGCCGCCAGGGGACTTGGACTCAGTTGGAAAAACCAGAGATGGTGAGGGGAAGCTCCCGCCTCAGCCGAGCTCTGCCTTTTCGGCTCAGCCATTTCCACCCAGGGCCGTGTGAGGCCAGGAAGGCCAGTGACTCACAGCGACATCACTCCTCCTGGCCTCTGTTGCTTGTCCTGTAAAATGGGTGCAGAGGCTCCGGGTGGAGCAATTTCCCAATGAAAGGCCCGGTGGGCCGTAGAACTCTGTCATTACCATCTCCACGCCCCCTGGCGCTTACTCGTCTGGCCTGGAAGGTGTGTGAAAGGGGAGACTCTGGAGAGAAGTAAAATAAAAAGCAAAGAAGCTTGGCTCACAGCCCAGCGTGAAGAGCTAGCTGAGTCTCCCACGGCCGGTCCCCAGAGCAGGCGGCCTTCCCTGTCACTTTTCCACACACACCACCAAAGACAGGTTCCCATTTCACCGGCCCATGGGACTCGGGGGCCAGCTCTACCAATGGCAAACCAGCAGGACCTGTTTGCTGGGGTGAAATGACCCCACTGGACCTGGTACAGGGCTGCCCTCCCACAACCTTCCACCTCCTGCCATGCCCAGCCCCGCCAGGTGACCTTGGCAAGGCTTCTAACCTTTCCCAGCCTCGGGGCTCACCCGTGGGCCTGGGGGGAGGAGCCACTTGAAGGAGCCAGAGGTGGGGGCCTAGGGGCGACCACGCAGACGTTCAAAGGGTGAGTCCCAGACTTGGCTAGAAGATTCAGAGCAATCCCCAGGGCGCTGGAGAGGCAGGCTGGGATGGGAGGGGGAGTTTTGGTAAGAACTGAAGAAAAGGGGGCTCCCCGAAGTCTACAGACTGGGGGGAAATGGGAAGGCGGGTACAGATCCCAGTCTCCTTCCTCAGCCCTCCCACAGCCAGCACCCAGGTCAGGGCTCCCCTTTGGACTCCTGAACAAGGTCACCTCAGGCCCCCACATGTCTGAAGCCTGTAGGTGCAATCAGCGCTGGTTGGATACCTGCTTGGCTCTGGTCTTGCCGATTATGGGGAGGGTGGGGGTGGGCGGAGGCGGAGGTGGAGAGAGGAGCTTACATTTTATTTTGCTTTTTCCCACAACAACTCTATGCCTAAAGTGACATCCGATGACATTTTTATCCTCTTAAAGTTTTAAATGCATGTAAATTATAAAATAGCTCAAGCATACAGAGAAGTGCAGGGTAGTATCTCAGATAACCACATACCCACCCCCGAGCTTGAACAAATGTTCCCATTTTGCTCTATTTTCTTTGGGTATCCTTGGTCCAAAAGTTCAATGTTGGTAAGAGAACCAACGCTCCATCCCTCACCCACCTCCTTCCTCCCCTTCAGAGGAGGCTCTGCCTTGAACCGCCCAACCCCTTGACCTTGAGGAGAGGACTTTGTGGTCCCGCGGGCAGCAGGCAATCTCGGGGGCTCCTGGGGTGAGAGTTGTCGATGAAGGGCCTGGGCCTTTGGACACAGCAAGCCTGGAGTCTGGCATGGTGGGAGGTGTCCGGCCCACCCCTGGGGGACCCCCGCCATCTCTGTCTTCTCTTGCACCATCACCCAGGTCTGTGATTCCAGCCAATTATTCTGTTGGCAAAGCGTGATGCTTCCACATTGGAAATTCCCAGCTATCCCCCCTGGCAGCTGGGAGCCGGCAGCCAGCACTCCCCCCGCCCCCACCACCCCGTTAAGGTAGGGTGAGGAGTAGGGGGAGCGTAGGGGGCTGCACCGCCTATCAGAAAATGAGAACAGTGTCAGGCGCTTGAGTGCACATGACAGATAGCAACCATTTCTCGCCGCCGTCGTCGGGGAAATGGAACTCGGGATGTAATGACTTTGGAGTTGTCAGTTTGTGTGGTGGGGGAACCAGCACCCTCCATGGCTGCAAAATAATATAAATGCACGTGGTAAAATATTTAAATAATACAAAAGTCTCCAAAGCTTTCAAAAGATTGGCACGTAGCCCTCACCCGTCGTGGGTCCATTGGTTCGGCGTCCTCCTGTGCATGGAAAGGTCGCTGGTTCAATTCCCTGTCAGGGCACATGCCAGGGTGGTGAGCCTGATCCTCAATCCCCGGTTGGCCATGCAGGAGGCAGCCAGTTGATCTTTGGCTCTTACATTAATCCCTCCTCCTCCCCTCCCTCTCCCCTCCTCCACCCTCCCCCTCCTCTCCCTCCTCCCCCTCCCCTCTCTCCCCTCCCCTCCCTCTCCCCTCCCCCTCCCTCTCCCCCTCTCCTCCCCTCTCCCTCCCCTCCCCTTCTCCTCCCCCTCCCCCTCTTCCTCTCCCCTCAATATAAAATCTTAAAAATTTGACACGTAATTCACCTTTGTCACTGGCCTTGGCAAGTCGGCGCCCATAGGACGCTCGGAGCTCTCCCTCCGCCCTGGCCCACCTTGCTTTGGGGAATCAGAATAGCTGCCTTTTATGACACGTCCTAGGAACGTGCCTTCTAATTTAGAAGAGTTGTCAACAGAGGACTGTGCTCCAAAAACCACAGACGGCGAAGCACGAACACACGTCTTGAGAGTTCACTGTTTTAATCAAATAAAACCTACAACAAAGTTGATCTGACACATGGTTAATGAGATAATCATTGTTGCGCTTCGCGGGGAATTAGGCATTAATGAGAAGCAGTTTTTATAAATGATGGTAATTACACTGTTGCCTTTACTCAGCCCAAATTGAAAAGTTTCTTCTTCTTGTTTTGGTACTTCCCTTGCCTGGGCTGTCAGTCTCCGTGGTGACGTTTCCTGTGGGTTTCCATGCCGTTTCGTCACCGTCGCCGTGGCCACCCCACCCTGGCCTCACCCAGGTCACGGGCGGGCGGGCGGGCGGGCGGCAGGCCTTCCCGGAGCACCTACCCCGAAGTGCTATGCGAAACACGTGGCTGGATTAGCTGCTGTCACCCTCACAGAATCCCCAGGAATGGGTATTTTTAGCTCAAAGTTCACAAAAGAGAAAACGGAGGTTCAGGTTGGTCCTGCTGCCCACGGTCTGGGGCAGAAGGAGCCAACCCGGGCGGGCGGCGTGACCCTGTCGCTGCAGCCAACCACAGTGCTGGCCCGTCCCCGTGGGTCCCTGCGCCTGCCGCGCGCTCTCCCTGCCCCTGGGGACGCTGTGTGCCTGCCCAGGGGGACACGGCCTGACCCCCAGGCTGTAGCAGGCGGGAAGGGGTTCGAGGTAGCACAGGGTTTGCAGCCACAGGGACCAAACTTTAAATCCCAGCAACTCATGCACCTGTCGTGTGACTTGGAGCACCGGGAGCCCCTCTGAGCCTTGGCGTCTTAACCCATCAAATGGGTGGGAGGGCGCGGGGCTCTGGTGATGAGGTCTGTGAGGGCCTGCAGGAGGGGGGATCCTGACAGGCCCCTTCCCAGGGCGGCACAGGAGCGGCAGCAGGGACCTGAGGCACGGGGATTCGGGGACAGCTGGGGGGTGGGGGCGGGGAGTGAGACGGCTCATTTCCACAGAACTTCGTGACTGGGGGACACCCACAGGGCAAACACATCACAGGCTCTCGCTGGGACCAGCTGGGCGTCAGTCCAGGTTTCATGAGCAAGGAGAACCCCCCCGGCCTTATTCCAACTCTCCCCCAAAAGCCTGCAGTGCTTTCCTGCCAGTCTTGGTGAGGAAAGGGTTAAACCCGTGTCCGTCTCGGAAGCCTGGGGAGAGGGTCAGCCAGCAGGAAACCCCAAGTGAAGAGGGAACAGAACAGAGAGGCTGCGAACTCATCCAAGACAAACTTCTGCCACCTTCCACGTTGCCCTGGGCCGGCCCTCTTTGCCGTCACCAGCAGGGGACAAAGAGAGGCTGTGTGCAAAGGTACTCCGTGTTCCTGTGGCAGGGGGCCAGGGGAGTGCCTGCCACCTGCCAGGCTGGGGGCTCCAGGGCAGGATCTAAACCACCAGGGTGGAGGGCAAAGCCGGCCGAGCAGCTGGAGGGGCCTCTGTTCTCAGGCCTCGGGCCACAGGGGTCACACAGGGTGAATGGCCAGGGGGCCCTGGGAGTCCTTCTCAGCTGGCCCAGGTGAAGAGTCCAAGGCTGGCCCGGCGGGTGTGGCTCAGTGGTTGAGCATCAGCCTATGAACCAGGAGGTCACAGTTCGATTCCCGGTCAGGGCACATGCTGGGTTTCGGGCTCAATCCCCAGTGTAGGGCATGCAGGAGGCAGCCAATCAATGATTCTCTCTCATCATTGATGTTTCGATCTCTCTCTCTCTCTCTCTCTCTCTCTCTCTCTCTCTCTCTATATATATATATATATATATATATATATATTTTTTTTTTTTTTTAAAGAGTCCCAGGCTGCACTTGGGATCGAGTTCCAGCTCTGCCTCCTTCCAGCATTGAGGCCCAGGGCAAGCTACTCCCTTCCTCTGAGGCCCTGTAACCCCATCTGTGAAATGGGCCTAATCAGGGCTGCTGTGAAGACGCGTGTGCTCTGACGCTGAGCCCAGTGGCTCACTCAAATGAGGGCTCTGTCGGTGCCAGCCACTCATAATGACAATAAATAGAATGATCATTCCTTCCAGAAATACCTGTTGAGCACGTGGGACGGGCCCAGCTCTGTGCAGGGTGCTCTCGGAGATGTGAAGGTGTGTAAGATGAGTCCCGCCCCTCCTAGGGGGCGTGCGCAGGAATAATCCTAATAAACCAAAGTCTGAAGTGCTGAGTGATGTGAGAGAGCTGTGTCAGGACACGCATCCCGGGAAGGCTTCCTGGGGGAGGCAGCATGTGAGCGGTGCTAGTGGAGGTGGGGGAAGAGAGGGAGGCATGATTGCACGAGGAAGGAAGGAAGCAGAGGTGGGAAAGAGCATGTCATGTACGTCCAGGGCACACAGAAGGCCAGTAGGGCTGGAGCAGGGTGTCCAATGAGGGCACGAGGGAACGGTCAGCTCGCCGGGTAAGGGAGAGCGTTGCTGTCCCCCCAACATGCCCTTCTTCCTGGGCCTTGCTGAGTGCCCCTGAGCCAACCACTTCCTGTTTCCTCATCTTCCCTCCAAGAACTTCAGTTGTTCCCTTCATTTCTGCCCATCTTCCCTCTGCACAAGCTGAGTCTTTGTATGTATGATACTCGCTGAAGGTTTTGACCAATTACAAGCAGAAGGGAAAAAATCCTCTGGCTTCAGTGTAGGGGTGGGGGGTGGGGGTGGGGGGGGCACCACCACGGAGGTCCAGGAGGGCCAGGATGAGGCCTGGCTGAGAGAGAAGGGGAGAAGGCAGGGCAGGCTGTGGGGGAAGGAGAACAAACACTTCACACTGCAGCCCTGCCTGGAGGTCTTGTGAGGAGGAACCAGGAGAAGGGAGGGGTCAGGGGTGACAATTCCCTAGGTCAGAACGCAGAGCCTGGGTGATTGGTGGCTGCCTGCCAAGCCGGAGAATCTAGCCCCTGGGGTAACCCCCGCCCCCCCCCACCACCACCAGAGGGGGAGCGCTGAGTTGCTTTGAGCTGGTTGAATTTGAGGCACCCCTGAGACAGCCAGGTGTAGTGTGCTGTCGGGAATGGAGTTAGGAGCAGGGGAGACAGATCTGGCCATCACAAGATGGGGCCAAGACTAGAAAGCCAGGGAATCCTGATCAGCACAGGGCCCCCGATGACCCGCTGGGGCCTGGGTGCAGGGTGGGGAACAGAGAGAGGAAAAGGCAATGGCAGGGAGTGGACTCTTGGGTCACGCTCCCGTCCGCGGGCTGAGAGGAGGTCTCCACAAAGGCGAGGCACCAGCTCTCCTTGCACCTCGGCTTTAACCCCCTGAGCCGGGCCAGGAGCAGCCTCGGTGCCCAGTGCAGTCTCCTTGCCCAGGCACCTGGACACTTCCCCTCGGGAAAACCCTGAGGTGTCCCCACCATGGCCCTAACCAGCTTCCACTCTCACTAGCTCTGAATTCTGGTGTTAACTGTGGGCCGGGCTGGCGGGAAGCAGCAGAAGGGTCTGTGCTGGGGGTGGGTCTGGGGGCCCAGGCTCTGTCCTGCTGGCCATCTTCTCTGCTATCTGACGGGAGGCCAGGCCTTGGTAGGCCGGACCAATGATACTGGTGCCCATTGAGTGATGGATGTGCTAGCCAGTAGAACACATGGTACATGGTAGGCGGGACCAATGATACTGGTGCCCATTGAGTGATGGATGTGCTAGCCAGTAGAACACATGGTACATGGTAGGCGGGACCAATGATACTGGTGCCCATTGAGTGATGGACGTGCTAGCCAGTGGAACACACGCATTCTCCCTCTACAAACCCAGCAACGCGAGGGATCTTGAAGATCACCTGTCCCTGGCTCTCCACTCTCTACCCCAGCCCAGAAAAGGGCAGGAAGGAAGAGACCTAGAGTTGATTTTTATCTTTCGAAAAGCCTAGCAGACATAGAACCTTTATCTGTGTGAAGGCTACACAGGCCTAATTAAAATGTCAAGTTTCTTGCTCGATGTACAATTATTTGGTAATTACTAATTCAGGGCCCTGTTTTATGTGAGACAATACCGTGGCCTGCTCAGAGCTCTGGCTGGTTTGTTTCATACAAAGTCAGCTTCTGAATTAATAATTACTGAATAAGTGTAATTTGATAGCCCTAAACTCTTAAAACATGGCCTCTCTCTCTCTCTCTCTCTCTCTCTCTCTCTGTGTGTGTGTGTGTGTGTGTGTGTGTGTGTGTGTGAGAGAGAGAGAGAGAGAGAGAGAGAGAGAGAGAGAGAGAGAGAGAGAAAGCATGGGGATACTAAAAAGGTCAGATGCTCTCATTTTGCAAATGGGAAAACAGGGCAGGGGGAGTGCCCAGCCCCAGGTCCCATGTGGGGCTACATGTAGGGCAGGGGTAGGGGGGGTCCCCAGTGGGAGGGCCAGGCCCCAGGCTTCCCGAGCCCCTGCCCTGGGCTCTCCTGGCTCTGCTGCGGCTGGGGGGGCTGGGGGCTCAGTGGGAGTGCGGCCGGTGGGAGGAGCGGCAGGGTTAACTGTTCTCTCCCTCCGGGCAGGGCCAGCAGCTGCCTAGAAGATAAGGGGAGGGGACCCCTGGGAATGAACACCTGTGGTGAGAGAGATTGAGGGAGGCAGAGAGACAGGTGCAAGTGACAACAGGGGTGGGGGAGGGGAGACCAGGACCGAGAGACCGAGCAGAGGAGCCCGTGTGGTCCACAGGCCAGACATGGTCTCAGGCCCACCCTCTCTGTGATCCCACGAGGGTTAAGGGGGGCCCGAGGGCCATGGAGTGCAGGAGGGTCTGCAGGGAAGACCTTGGCCTCGGCCACTGGGCACAGGCCAGGTGCACACCTGGAGGGCGGGGTTGCCCTTTGACAAACTGCCACCAGCAGCAGCCTCTCCTCGGGCCACCAGCCACCGTGACAGACAGTCCCTTTGTATCCTAGGCCCTGCCCTGGAGAACTCTTGCTTGGAACCAAACCCCATTAAAAATCCCTCCCCCGGCAAGTAACTGGGATCCCAGTCTGTGGGGGAAAGGGCACTGGGCTACGAGTGAGTTCAGAGTCCAGGCCCTGTCCTGTCACTGACTCCCTGACTCTCATCCCCACGCAGAGTAAAGAGTAAAGGTCCCGGGGACTCTGGCCGGGGAGCTGAGTGGGTGCTGGGCTGTGCCTTCCCTCCCCTGCGAGTTTGCTCTGAAGGCACAGGCCATGGGCCGCCTCCCTCCTCTGCCCCCAGCAGGGCCTCGCTGGGACCTCAGATTCTGTGCTTGGGCAGCAAGCTGGCACCTACGTGAGGGGAGGCTGGGCGTCCTGCCCGGAGCCGGAGCCGAGGGCAGCTGCCCGGGGACTGCCCAGGCCTGCTCGTTCAGCCAGAAATTCCAGCCTTTTAAGGATCAACGGCCAGAGAGGGAGCTTCTCCAGGCGCCGGAGCCGTTTTTCCAGCTTGGCAGTATCGCTGGGCGGAAAGGTGAGGAACCTAAGAGGGTGGCAGTCCCCTGGGCACTGGTGACAAGAGGGGGCCCCAGCCCCCAGCTAGGCCCTTGGGAAGGAATTATTATTATTAATCCTCACTCAAGGATATGTCCATTGATTTTAGAGAGGAAAGGAGAGAGAGAGAGAGAGAGAGAGAGAGAGAGAGAGAGAGAGAGAGAGAGGAGAGAACACATTCATCAGCTGCCTCCTTCCCCAACCTGAAACCTAGGTATGTGCCTTGACCTGGAATCGCACCCACAACTCTCTGGTGTACAGGACGACGCTCCAACCCACTGAGCCACCCAACCAGGGCTGGAAGGAATTATTTTTTAAATCAACTTTGTTGCGGTCTAACTTACATACAACAAGATGTCCGCATTTTAGAGGTACTATTCAGTGAGTTATAAATGCTGGTGTACCTACTACAATAGTCAAGATCCAACAGCACTTCTCCATCATTTTAAAAGGTCTAGTCAATTCCCACCCCCACGCCCACCCACCCACCCCCGGCCCCAGACATCCGCTGATCTACTCTCTGTCCCTAGAGATTAGATTCACCAGTTTCACATGTTACCAGACAAGCCTGTGCGCTTGCGTCTGACTTCCGTCGCTCAGCATGTGAATTTCGAGTTTCATCCCTGTCATCGTGCCTGCGGGCAGTCCGTCCCTGTCTGCTGCTGAGTAATTTGGATCCATCATGGATCGCTTATCCGTTCTCTTGCTTTCGGACATTGGGGCTGTTCCCAGTTTGTGGCGATTATGCACAAGGCTGCTGTGAACACTGGTCTGTGCCTTGATGTGGACAATGTTCTCATTTCTCTCGTCTTGGCACCTAGAAGTGGGCTTGCGAGTTATACGACAAGAAACCGCCAAACTGTTTCCCGGAATGGTTGCCCCATTTTACAGGGTTTGAGAAGGAAGGAATTGTGAATGCAGCCTTTCCTGTCCACAGCCCGGCCTTTCCTCTTCCCAGGGGACTGAGCAGGTTTCTTAAGGAGGTTTGGTGCTTCAGGGGACGAGGGGGCCCCCTGGCCTCCCCAGAGAACATTCCCCGCCCCCTCCGAATGGCTGCACGTGGCTGAGATGGAAGAGGCTGTGCTGGGGAGAGGAGAGCTTAAGGATCTATTTATACCTGAGTGTAAGCAGATGCATTGTTGGCTAAAACGCTGTAATTATTCTCCTTTTGTGAGTGTCTTTATACAGAGCTGCTGCCACACTGGCAGCCTCACCCTGATTCCGCTCCCCCACCCACCCCCATCACCCCACCCCCAGGGTGAAACCATTGGGGGGCAGGGCAGTTCAGCGAGGGCTGATCACTGGAGAGGTGATGTGTGTGGCTAGGGAGCTGGGCTGTTTTGCTGGCTGTGGCCCAGCCCAGCTCTGTCCTCCTGCCGCACTGCCCGTGTTGCCATCAGTCATTGGAGTGCTGGGCCCCCTAACTCCCAAGGGTGCGGCTGCCCAGAGAGAAAGGATGGCTCTCTTTCTGTGCTCAGATGGCTTGTTCATTGCCCCAACCCTAACCCTGACGTGTTTAGGGCAGGACCACCAAACGGCTCCTTCAGGGTAAATGAAGATCCTCTGCCTGGTAGGACTCGTGGCTGTGATCCCTTTCAGATGCAGGGTCCCTAAGGCACTGCCCTCCCTGCTTGGGAAAATCCCACCACCCCGCCCAGGAACGGCTCTCTCCACTGTCCCCTCTTTAGAAGGCACTTCCTGTCACGATCCCGCCAGTCCCAGCTCATGTTGAGTCAATGATATGGCCCCGGACTGTCAAAAGCTTGACTGGGATGATGAACCTGTGATATCACTCCAGGTTTAGCTATCAAAATAACATTTACCCCCTGGTTGCTATTACTGTTAGCATTCATTTTATTTAAAGATTGCAAAATAGCCCTGGCCAGTATGCCAAGTGGTTAGAGCATTGGCCCATGCACCAAAGGGTCATGAGTTTGATCCCCAGTCAAGGGCACGTACCTCAGTTGCAGGTTCTCTCCCTCCCCCAGTTGGGGCACATGTGGGAGGCAACCAGTTGATGTGTCTCTCTCACATCAATGTTTCTCTCTCTCTCTACTCCCTCCCTCCCTCCTTCCTTCCATTCTCTCTGAAAAGTAATATCCTCAGGTTAGGATTAACAAGAAAAAAAAATAAGATTGCATTATAGCTGTGAGCTGTTGAATTTTATACAAGTAGGTGTCTCTTTAGCCCAGTGGTTCTCAACCTGCCTAATGCCGCGACCCTTTAATACAGTTCCTCATGTTGTGGTGACCCCCAACCATAAAGTTATTTTCGTTGCTACTTCATAACTGTAATTTTGCTACTGTTATGAATCGTCATGTAAATATCTGATATGCAGGATGTATTTTCATTGTTACAAATGAACATAATTAAAGCATAGTGATTAATCACAAAAACAATATGGAATTATATATGTGTTTTCCGATGGTCTTAGGCAATCCCTGTGAAAGGGCCATTTGACCCCCAAAGGGGTCGCGACCCACAGGTTGAGAACCGCTGCTTTAGCCTAACTTTTATTCTAAAATTGGCTTAATCCGAACCTGTGTTGTCCACTCTGGTACCCAGTAGCAGGTGTGGCTACGTAAATGTAAAAGAAATAAGTTAAGATGAAATAAAAGCAAGATGTTAGTTCCTTGATGGCACCAGTCACATTTCAAGGCTCCATAGCCACATGTGGTGTATGGCTACCACGTGGGACAATGCAGAACTGGGACATTTACAACATCGAGGGAAGTTCTGTCGGGCAGTGCTGCTGTAAACATCTAGCCATGTAGGCAGCAGCACCTTTATCGCCTGGAGTGTTTTCTGCACCCTCTGCATCTGGCCCTTATCTGGGATGGGCCTTAAAGAAAAGAAATCCCAAGATATGATCCCTGCCCCAAATGATGTGCAATTCTAGAATGACATGATGACTCAGAAGATTTAAGACAGTAGAGGACAAATATTAGACCAAGCACAGATGGACACATAAGGGTGAGAGCGCAATGAAAGAGTTGAGTGCAGAGTCCCCTGGAACCTCGAAGGAGGGGTAGTTGTCGGGAGAAGTCAGAAGAGACTCCCTGGAGGAGGAGGTAGTTGGACTGGGCCTTGAAGGGTGGATCGAAGGGTTCCGTGTGAAGACAGTGGAAGGACAGTCCAAGAAAAGGGAACTGCTTGTGCAAAGGACCAGAGGTGTGAGGGGCTGGCCATGCTTGGGATCGCCTTGGAGTGGTGCAGCAGGAGTGTGGGGGTCAGAAGGCGTTGTGCTGTGCGGAGGGGGATCGCATTTATCCTGTGGGGTCCTGGAAGGCAGGTCACTTTAGAGAAGGTGAGATGGATAACATGGAGGGATCCGCCAGGAGGACGATGGAAGAATTTGGGTGAAAACTGAGTTGTCCTGAATAAAGGCTGGACAGTGGGCATGGAGAGAAGGGGGAGGAACTGACGGACTTCCGGGTGCAGCCTGGGCGAGTCATGTGAGAAGGGACATATATTATGCCCGGGAAGGTTTCCTGTAGAAGGTGATGTGACTTCTGGGATGGATGTGATGCTAAGGGCTCTAAATTCAAAAAGCTCCTACAGTTAATATCCAAAGCTAATTGGTCCCTAGAAGGTCAAGGTGACCAACCTTGATTCCTTCCAAACAGTGAAGCGTGAGGATTCTCTGAGACCTCAGATTTTTGTTTGTGGCAATGAAGCAACAAACCTATTGTTGGAAAATGGGTTCTCTAGGGAGGGTGCCTGGGGTGGTGGGGGCGGGGCGGGGGGAGGAGGCTGGGCTCATTACAGCACAGAATGCACAGTTTGGCCGCCCAAACTCCCCACTTGGCTTTATTTATCACCCTAATTACACCCTCCAGGAAGAACAATTGCTGATCAACCCAGTTACAAATTAAAGTTAATACAACGAAGAGACAGCAACAAATATCGTTGCAAATGCTGCCAAAATATGATGATCACAGGGCCTGCAGCTGCCTGCTCTCCTCATTAGACCCCTCCCTTCCCTCCACAGCTCCGTGACCTGTTATCTCCCATCAGGGCTGTCTGGCTTCACACTCCCCAGGTGGGTGCCCCCCTCAGCCTGCTCCCCCCCACTGCGGCCTTGCCAAGGAGCCATTGTGTGGAGTGAGGCTGCTGGGAGCAGAGCTGTAAAGAAGCAGAGATAGGAAATTGAGCCTTGACTTCCATCCTTCTTCCCAAATCTCTTTTGCTCTTTCCAGTTCACCGTGTTTCCCATTTCCCATGATCTTCTCCTCCACCCCCGTCCTTCACCCTGCGGCTGACCTCGTGTGTATGCCCTGACTGTTCTGAGGGGCCCTGCACTGGGTGGGTGTCCCCACTGGTCCAGCAGTCACTGCCTGCTTTGCTCAGCAGCTCAGGCAGCTTAAACCCAGCCTCCAGCTTTGCTGACCCTGTTCATTCCTTTGTCTTTGTAGAGAGAGGCAACTGGAGAGGGAGCGTGACGGACAAGCCTCTCCTCCCAGGTCCTGCTCTCCGTGCTCTGGGCTCCTCTCTCTCTGCCTCCCTGTGTCTCCTACAACTTGCCTCCTGCTGAGACCATTAGAAATTGACAATTAGTAACCCTTCATTCCTTGCAATCCACAGCGCACCAGAGGAATGGGTGTGCGTGACCGGGAGGTGGGGGAGGCATGTGGGGACTGGCCAGTTCTCTGCAGCGTGTAGGAAAGGCACCCCCGACCCTTTTGGCCATTCCCCAGAGCCAATGCTTGTGTGTATACCAGCCCATCAGGGGAAATTTCAGTCTCCCTCCCTCCCCCACACCCCCGGGTTTTCTGCAAGCATCCTGCACCTTCTGGCTTGTTCTGGCCTCCTATCTGCCCAACTCTTGGCTCTGCCTCCCCAGCCCTGGCCTTTGGACCAGGGGTTTCTAGTCAGTCCTGGCCTTTCCTGGAGAGCCACTGCCATGGCTAACCCACTGGGAAGCCCAGCTTCTGACTGTTTTAATAGGGGCTGTGCCCTGGCTCCAGCCCTGCCAACCCCTGCCAACCCCTGATACACACACCAGGCTCTTGGCCTCTGCCTGGGGAAGGCCGGCGGGGTAATCTGAGTGAGGGGGAGGTAGAAAGACCAGCAAAGGGGTGGAGAGGAGACGAGCACTGCCTCTTGTCTGACATCACCGTCAGATGCCAAGGACTGGGCTCTGTGGGTGGCCCACCCACCCCTTTGTATTGAATCAGTCTGTTTCCTTGTCTGCCTCACCCACTGGACTGCGGGCTCTGCGAGGGCAGGCTCACGTCGGACTGGCAGCTGGATGCCAACTACCTGGTGCAGGTCCTGGCTCTCCCACCAAGTGTCTGTTGAATAAAGAAATAGATAAGATGAGCTCTCCCTTCATCCCCTGCCAGGTTACTGTCAGTCTACTTACATAGCCCAAGCGAGAAGCTTTTGGGTCCTCAAGTTCTGTTGATTCTACTTCTAAAAATACTTCTCCAGCCAATGCCTCTTTGGGGGATGTTTGTTTCTGCCTGGCTAATTTTAATCGGAAAGTGGCTGGCTGATGTCCTGGCTTCCCTGGCTCCCACCTATGTGCGCATCGTCCGCATTGCTCACAGGTGTGACACAGACCGGATCACGCCACTCCTTTGTTTAAATCTGCTCACCAACTCTCCATTTCTCACAAAACAAAGTACAATTCCCTTACACCCTCCACGATTTGGGTCAACCTGTTATTCCAGCCTATTTCTTGCTGCGTTTCCCAGGGGGACCCTGTGAGACATCCCTTGGAACGCCTCACTGTTCTTCAAGCAAGTTCTCCTTCTTCTATCTCCACACGTTGCATCTTTTCTCCTCTCTGCAAAAGTTATTCTCTACAGCAAACCTCACCCTTCCCGATCTACTGAACTCGTGCTAGTCCTTTAAGACCCAGCTGAAATGCCACCTTCTCTATGATGGCATCAGCTAGCCACCAAACACCCCTTCCTGGTGTGTCTTTTCTTCTTGCACATCTCCAGCACAATGGACGACGACAGGATATTGCAGTTTCTGTCTTTTGTATGAGCACATAAGCCCCTGGAGGTCAGGGCCCGTGTCCTACTCACTTTTATACCCTGGAAGCTGGCAGGGAGCCTTATGGCTGGCAGGAGAGGCCGCAGACCATAGGCTGTGTGGCCCTGGGCAGGTTACTGACCCTCTCTGTCTCTCAGTTTGCTCATTCATAAAACTGTCATGATAATAGCTTCCGCCTGAGGGAATCCTCAACAATGAGGATTTAGTGAGTTACTACTTACAAAGCCTGCAGAGCAGTGCCTCTCACAAATGAAGCTCTCAGTAAGTGTGGGCTACTGTTCTTAACTCCCATTGGTAGGCCCGTGTAAATGTTGTTGGAGTGAATGAGTGAACGAGAGCCTACAGAGTCTCTCAAGGCACTTTTCCCCCCATAAGGCATATTCAGTATCTGAGTCCTTCTGTTAAGATATTAAAGACAGGCCACGGTGCCCACGATGTCCCTGGCTTGGCAGTGGCTTCTTTGTGGGAGGCTATTCAACACTTCTGCAGGTCGAGCAGGAAACGTTCGGCTGAGGAAAGATGACTGGAGAGAGTTTACCATCCTGTGAGGCGAAGGACGGGAAAGGATGGGGCCGGTGATGTGGATGGTCATGATCGTCCGCACCAGACACCCCTCCACCCACAACGTATTCCAAATGTCCTCATGACCTTGGAGGAGGATGTGAACCCGGGGTTATTTGGCTGCTAAATTACCAGGATCCAGATGGGGAATCAAATTTCTGCTCCCAAAACACCTTAAAGACAATCGAATCCCAATCATTTCTTCAGAGGATTGTCCTTATTTTGATCTAGGTCCAAATTCTGGTCTTGCTATTTACTATTTAGACGGTGCTGCTGTATCCCTGACTCTGGCTGATCTGTAACATGAAAATAATTCCTGTCTCATGTAGATGCCGTGAAGTTGAAATGAAATTAAATGGGATAATTTACATAATATACAGCATTGTGATCCTAGGTGTGCGCAATCTTAGTGTCTGACTTAATTTAGGAATGTAAGCTCTACCGGGATCTAATAAAAGTGTTCACCTCTTGAGCAAGAATAACACTGGGCAGCTATAGGTATATTTTTTATTCTTACATTCTAGCCAGAAAAATAATTTTTTTGAACTGAATATATACTGTGGGCCAGACATTTTGTTGGTGGCTAAAAAAACAGAGTAATAATAATAATAATAATAATAAGCACACAACAGCTGTGGCCAGTGTGGCTCAGTTGGTGGAGCGTCATCCCGAGCACAGAGAAGTTGTGGGTTCGATTCCCAGTCCGGGCACATGTCCTGGTTGTGGGTTTGGTCCCTGGTTGGGGTGCGTACAGGAGGCAACCAGTCGATGTTTCTCTCTAGTATCGATGTTTTTCTCTCTCTCCCTCTCCCTTCCTTTCTCTCTAAAATCAATAGAAATATATTTTAAAACAATAACAAAGTACTTGCCCTCATGTAGCTCACAGTCTAGTGAGGGTGAGAGACAAGACAGCAGATTTTTAGTTGAGTCAAGGTCTCTCAGTAACATGTTGGGTCCTCGGCGAGAGGAAGCACTGAACTGAGATGGGACACGATTGGAGGTGAGGTGGTTAAGGAAGGCTCCTGGAAGAGGTGATGCTGGAACTAAGTCTTGAAGGAAGAGTAGAAATTATCGACAAAGGAAGGGAAAAGAAAGCTCAGTCCAGGCAGAGGGAGCAGCGATACAAAAATCCTGGGGTGCAAAGAGCAGTCCCATTCTAGGAAGAGCAAATTGCCTGACAAGGGTAGAGAGTGAGCACATTTAGTGGGAGGCAAGCGAAGAGACAGGAAAAGCAAGGCAGCCTCGTGTCATGAAGAGAGATGGATGCACGGCTGAGGGACCTTGCTTTTATCCCGAAGGCGATGGTAAGTCATGGAAAGCTGCAAGCAGAGGAATGACCTGCTGGCCTTGGTCTGCTCACTCTGGAGGCCTTGTGGAGGAGGGGCTGGAGGCCAGGAGACCGGGAGGGCACTATTCCAGAAATGTAGGCAAGACATTCTGGAGCTACACTGAGGCCACGAGGAATCTTAGATCCGCATACAAATTGACAAATGTATCCTGCCCTGTAGTAGATGCTCATTAAGAAAAGGCACCTGCAGACTCGTTCTCTCTTCCTCTCCCTCTCTCCCTCTCTCTCTCTCTCTCTCTCTCTCTCTCTGGAACACACCTGTGCCTTTCCCACCCCCTTTTTAGGCACACTCCCTCTGGAGCACGCCCACACCTTCCCCCCTCTCCTTACCCCAGGCTCACTTCCTTCGCCTTCTCCCTCCTAAGCTCCAAGGGCACTTCTTTGGCCTCTATAACTTGTTTCCTGAGCCCACGCAGCCCAGCTGGCTCACTTCTTCTGCCTCTGTGACTTGCTAAATAAACTTTTGCTTGTAAAATAAAAAGAGAAAAGGCATCTGCCTACGTCCAATCCCTCAGGGTGGGAGGACCTATTAAAGGTGCTGCAGCAAGGAAGGGCACAGACGTAAACTTTGGAATGTAGGGAGGTAGGTCCTAGAAGGGGGACCCCCAAAATATTTATAGAGATAATTTCTAGGTGGCAAGATGTTGGGTGATTTGTATAATTCTTTCTCCAATAAATGAGTTGTTTATGTATTTTTTTAAAAAGAATTAAACGATGAAAAGAAATCAACCCAAGAACTTTGGCTCTAAGGCAGTTGTTCTCAACCTGTGGGTCGCGACCCCTTTGGCGGTCGAATGACCCTTTCACAGGGGTCGCCTAAGACCATCCTGCATATCAGATATTTACATGACAATTCATAACAGTAGCAACATGACAGTTATGAAGTAGCAGCGAAAATAATTTTATGGTTGGGTCACAACATGAGGAACTGTATTCAAAGGGCCAGAAGGTTGAGAACCCCTGCAGGGGAATCGGGAAATCCAGGACATTCATCGGACACTAGAGGATGGATAGTTCAGAGGTCAAGACCCAGTTTGGAGTCCGTGAGGGTGAGAAGATTTGGGCTCAGACAGGAGAATAAGTGCCTCTATTTTAGGGGGATCCTGGTGAGCAGAGTTGAGCTTGTCAAGAAGGCAGTGAGGGCACCCCCCAAAAGATGGGACGACGTGCCAGGGGAGCATTTGGTAGAGGGATGGGGAGCGCGTGCTCCGTGCGCAGGCAGATTTTCAGTGGGTGGCTGAAAGACAGGAGGGGAAGGATTGTGTAACCAAGTTGTGGGGAAGGAGAATAGTAGCCTATTGTTGCAGACCCGATAAACACATCTTGGGGGCGTGGGCTTGACATAAGTTCCAAGACAGCTTAATGATCCGTCACCAGTCCTCTCCTAGGATGAGTCACTGGAGAATTAGATTAACCCAGTTCAGCCTCCCTTGCCCCTGCTTCTGCAACACAGCCGCTGAGATAGGGCGGCCGGGCTCCTCTCACAACAGAGCCTCCGGCCTGTCCAGTGGGGGAGATAAAGCCAGCCAGCCTCATCGATCATCCTTGGGCAGCCCCGGTCTCCCCTTCACTTCCCGTGTTCAGGATTTGGGTCAACAGGCACCTGGCACAGGCAGAGGCCCTCCCCTCTGCGGTGGTATTCTGAGCTCCAGCGACGAGGTGTAGGTGGACAGCTGCTGAATGGGCCCGGGACTCTGAGCAGCAGCAGCACCCAGCAGGATGAGCCTGGCTTGTGCAGGAGCGCCTTAATGAGCTTGGAAACTGGTGGCCCGGGAATCGCAGCCAACAGCAGTCACATCAGGAATGGAAATAAGAAAGCGCTGGAAGAAATGAGCAGCCTGGCACGTCTTTCACCAGACGCTCTGGGTGTCCGTTCTGGTCCATTCCGCTGAGGCCGTGTGACATGGCATGTTATTCAACCCATTGGCATCCTAGTCTCCTTGGCTGCAAACTGCTGGTAACATCCCGTCAGAGCCCCAGGACTGACAGGGAAGCCTCAGGGAGAGCTTGTTGTGTGTGCCTGCCCCTGTTCTAAGGGCTTTGCAGGTATATTAACTCTGTCATTAGCAGGAACCCTACATAAGATACATAATGTTATGACTATCATCTTCCTTAAAGGTGAGATAACCAAGACATGGGGAAGCTGAGAACTTGCCCCAAATCACATACTAGTGTGGAGTCCAGACTTAAACCTGGGCAGCCAGGCTCCGGACTCCATCCTCAAACCACCACGTTCGCTTCCTCCATCAGCCGCGAGATGCTTTACAAATAGACGAGCTAATTCTTAGCTGTGACGGACATTTCCAGGGGGCCCATCACCACGTACATAGGCCCCATCACCACATGTTTGTGGTTGCTGGGGTTTTCACGCAGGAAAGGACGAGGCTGATGGTTGTGTCCACCGCGTACTGAGCGCCTAGCCTTGATTCTTACAGAACCGTGGACGATGCAGGACAGAGGCGTGGAGGACTGGTGACTTGCCACAGCCGGGGAGCTCCGAAATCAAAGAGACTCATCTGATTTCAAACTTCCCAGAGCAGGGCAGTGTGACAGCTAAGGTATTGACCTCTAGAATCTGGGTTCAAAGTTTATTTCTGCCCCTTCCTAGCTGTGTGACCTTGGGCAAGTTACTTCACCTCTCTGGGCTTTGATTTGGTCATCTGTAAAATGGAGATAACAATGATATCTACCACATGAGGTTATGCTGAGGTGCACAGGCATTAGCACAAGTCAAGTGTAGAATGCAGGCACATGGTGCGTTCTCAGGGGTTATGAAAGCAACAAGTCAAGGCCTGAGAGGATAGCATTTGATTCAAGGTTTGCTTTGCGTAGAGGAGGTGTGATAAGGGCCAGAACCGGGAAGATTCACACAGCGGGTGGGGGGGTGGGGGGGGTGTTTGTTCAGGGAAGATGTTGGCAGGAAGCAAGCAGTGAAGTCAGACGGCTGGGAGGGTGGAATGAGGGCCCAGGCAAGGGGGTGGGAGGGGTCAGACACAGTTGGACAGGGTGTTAGTTTGGGGCTGGGGTGGGGGGAGAGTTGGGCGGCAGGTGGCTCTCCTTCCAGGCTGGGGGTCCTTATTCAGAGGGTCTGACAGTGTCTGGTGGGATGCTCAGCCAGGCAGGCCGTGGAAGGGTCTGGTGAGGACTTGGTACAGGGAGTGGAGACACGTCCACTGGCTGGAGGTCAGTTGACAGTGGGCTAGGTCAGTGTAGGGAGAGCCAAATCCAGATACTGGACACATAGATGTGGGCAAGAGGTCATAAACAAGGGCAGGGGCTAATTAGCATATGCAAAGTCGAGGACTGTGCTCTGTGCAAAGTGCATGCTATACAAGTGTCATTGTTGATGAGGATAATGATGATGATGGTGAAGATGATGGCGGTGATGGTGATGATGCTATTTTGGCAGCCAGGATCTGGGGTTCAGGGACAGGATTTCAGTTCTTAGAGCAGAAGCAACCAGACAGGATTTGATATTTTATTATTCCTCTCCCCAAGACCCATAAATCTGTGAACGAATATTGCCAACTTTTTAATTTAGCCCAGTGAGGCCATTCAAACAATCAAGAAGCTTATCACTGCCATCACCATGATTTCATAAAAGAAAAGCCATCTTATCACCAAAAGTAAGGCAGACATAATCTCAGAATAGACAGCCCTTTAAATTAGAAACAAAAATACCTTTACAAAATGCTCACTGGCATGGTCTTTTCTCGGGGAGCAGCTGGCGGGGGAAGTTTGATCTGGGGCAGTGCTGAGGGCAGAGCAGAGCCCAGCGTGCATTCATGCCCAGGGCTCCCCTTCCTGGGGCCTGTACTTCCCTGTGGCGCTTGGTTTCAAGGAACACGACCAAGGTGCTCTGATCACACACCAGGTGGCTGTCCTGGTCCTGAGCCCCCATGAGAGCCACACCTTCCCAGCTGGCATCCCCGACGTCCTGTGCAGGCGCTCCAGGCCGCTCATTTCTGGCCAAGCCTGCTCCCACTGCATTCCAGGGCCACCTGGTCCTCTCCCACCCACAGCCCTCCTCTTGCCCTTTGGATCTGGCACCTGAACTTGCTTTCTTCAGGGTGACCTTTGGCACTCTTTCAAGGTCTTGGCTGGAGCCTGTCTTCTGCTCTTCCTGCTCCTGGCCAACCTGTGGACATTCTGCCCCATCCCCACCCCGGGGCCTCAGCCTTGGCCCTTGTCCTGGGTTGCTGAGGGCCTGAATGGAATGTTAGAGCTTGAACCGGCCACAGCAATGTGACCTGGCACTTTTCCCACCCCCGTTCTCTTGGCCCCATGGGGGTGAGGCACAAGAGGAGAAGAATGAGTCTCAAGTTTGGTCACAACCTGTAGAAATTAATAGGATGCAGGGCCAGGAGCTAAACTGGTAATGAACTCCTGTCTCTTGGACTTGTCGGTAAGCTCTTTGAGTCGGGGGCAAAGCCTGATCATTTTATTTTTTTATTAAAAAATTTTGTTTTTCTTGATTTCAGAGAGGAAGTGAGAGGGGAGAGAGGGAGAAATAAAACATCAAAGATGAGAGAGAAGCATCGATCGGCTGCCTCCTGCATGCCCCACACTAGGGATCAAGCCCACAACCCAGGCATGCGCCCTGGCTGGGAAATGAACTATGATCTCTTCCTGGTTCACAGGTTGACACTCAACCACTGAGCCACACCGGCCGGCGGATCATCTTTTATTAAAGCTTTTATTTCCTACCCATTCCCAATTCCCCACCACTTCCCCAAAACCAACTAATAAAGCGCCTGTACAAGATATTGGTTGCCTTAAATTTGATCCCTCCATTCAACACACATTTACTGATCACTCGCCAAGAATGAGCTACTATGACAGGCACTTTGAGAGACACTAAGACAGATGAGATCTGGACGCTGCCTTTAAGGAGCCCTCTGCCTAACGCGGAAGAGGAGGGCGCACGCCCAGGGAGCTAGGAATAACGCAGAAAATACTGAATGTTTCCAGAAAGCCTGCAGGCTGGGCCGAACTGATGTCACCTCCAAGTGCTCAGGTGGTTGGCCCCCTGGCTTGGTCCAGCCTGGAAAAGCACCCTCCCAACAGGCCCCTTTCATCCTTAAGCACAACTCTGAGCCGAGGGAGGGTCGGCATCCAACCACTTCCTTTTGTTTTCAGAGTTTTTTCAATCTCCCATTTGTCTTGGTCGACTGGTGCTCATCTCCCTGCCCCTCCTCCCACAATCATCCCAAACAAGACAGTTGCTGAAAAACAATGTCTCCTCCTCCCATTGCAAGATAAGGGTGCCCTCTGTGTGCTATTCCCATCAATGTATTGACAGCTTGCGTTCCTGCTGCATTTTATTGGCCTTGTACTTATTTTGTTGAAGCCCGAAGGTTTAAGCAAAAAGCACAAGAAAAGGGAAAAGCAAATCAAAGAGACACTAAACTCTCAAAGAATTTTCAATTAACCGATTTAGTAGTGCCAGTGATAAAGTTTCTAAGAAGAGAGTCTCTTGGCTAGGGGGTCTTCCCCCCATAGTTTGCTTCCTTTTGCTGCTAAATGACATGAGTGGGGGTGGGGGTCGCTTTCTGTGGGGGCCGTGGAGTTCCGCGCTGTTGTCTTTTGCTGACTTGCCACGTATGGCAGCTACTCCCAGTGGCCTGCTTCACATCTGGGCGCGGTCTCCCAGGGTCAGTCTCTGCACATTTCCATGGGCTTTTGGAGGTAGAATGCGCACTTTCTTCCTGACTTGTAGCCGTACGGAGGGGAGAGCAGTCTGACAGTCACAGGAGGGAATTCTGGATTAGAAGTCAGGAGACCTGGGTCCTAGTCTTGGGGTACCTTGACCGAGGCAGATTCCCTAACTTACCTGAGATTATGTTTCCCCGAGTCAGAGAACCCGCAAAGTTCAGTGAGTCTGTGAGTGTTTATTTAGTTTGAATTTTTAAATTATAAATTAAATGCATGTTCACTGTACAAATGTGAAGATGGTACAGAAATATATCAGGACAAGTCTCTCTGTCTCTTTTTTTTCTTCTTCCTCACTTTAAGTCATTTTTATTTTTCAATTGCAGTTGACATACATTATTACAAAATTTCCTAAGTGATCATCCCGATAAATCTCACACCCATCTGATACCATACATAGGGACTAGAATATTGTTGGCTATATTCCCTGTGCTGTACTCTACATCCTCAGATGACTATTCTGTAACAACCAATTTGTACTTCTTCATCCCCTCGCCCTTTTCACCCATCCCCGTAACCCCCTCCCATCTGGTAACTGTATTAGGACCAGTCTCTCACCGTCAGCCACCATCACCTCCAGAAACAGCCACTGTTGTTTAGGTGAGCACCCTTCTAGACATTGTCTGTGCCCACGCAAAGATATAGCTGGGCGTGTTAGATCCCACCTAGTTTCCACGGCAGCCACGGCCTGCCTCATAGCTGTGGAATTCCCCACCTTCCAAGATAAGACTCTATCTTCTTAATGCACTTTAGTCTTTTGGCACCAAGGAAGTTATTGCTTTAAAAAAAATGTACTTACTTTTTCTAGAAAATTCCAGAGATAAGGAAAAGATGTGGAGCTGGCTTATAGAGAGCCAGGAATCAACTATATATCTCTATTTCCAACTCCTCATTCAGTGAGCTTATGTTGGTGGCTTGAAATTGGCCATGGTAGGAGTATTTACACCACAGAAATTGGCCAGTGCTACAAGTCAGCTCCCCACTCCCAACCCCCCATCCAAGCACTGGGCCTGATGAAAGACACACTTCCACAACTCAAGATGGTCAGCCAAATAGCTCTCTGTAGTTTGATGAGCTCTGTGGAGTCAAGCAAACTGCATTTGTAGGCTATTTCCTTTCTGGCGAAAGGTAACAGAACCCTGGACAAGATCAGGGAAATAGATGCTGGCAAAGAACAGGGGCTTATAGCTGCTCTGCCTGCTGCCCTGAAGCAAGCACTTCATATACCTTTTAGGCATCTGTGGAAGTTTGGTAGAATAATGGCCCCAGTGAATCACAGCTCCACACCCTTTTGCAATGCGATGTTGCTCCTCCCCATTGAGAGAGGTTGAGTCTGTTTTGCTGTCTCCTTGAATCTGCACTGGCCTCATGACATTTCCCCCCCAACAGAATGTGGTGGAAATAACATTGTGCGAGTTCTGGAGCAATTACGCCTAAAGGGGTCTGCTAGCTCCTACGATCACCCTCTCAGGAGACCCTCTCATCACCCAACCTGGAGACCACCATTTCTTGATGAAATCCAGTGAGTCTCCGGCAGGAGAAGAGGTCATGTGGAGAACTGAAAATCAGTACCAACTGCCAGACATGGCGATGAGGTCATGTTGGACCCTCCAGCCCAAATCAGATGACTGTCGCTGCATGGGTGACTGCGGGTGGAACTAACAGAAACACCCACATAGCCAACCCACAGCGTCGTGAGAAATAGTACATCATTCGGTTTGTTGCACAGCCATAGCTAACGGAGGCGACCGCAAAATCTAGCTACGCAGGACCTGGGGAGCTGGCTGCCCCTCCCTGCTGTATGGAACTGACAAGTGGTCAGGGTTTATTTAAGATGTTATTCCTCCCAGGGGCTCCTATACCTTCAAAGGAATGAAGCTCTAACAGTGGGATGGCAGGCGCTTATCAAGGACATATTTAGGTCCAGGGGCCTCCTACCTGCTCTTCAGAGTCACATTTTGGCGGCCTCCTTCATCAGCTTCCAGCTCACCTGTTAAGGCTCTGCCTTTCCCAGATGAGGAGGGTGACAAGGCAGATCCAGCTCAGAGGAGCCCGCACTGGCTGATAATGCAAAGGACGTTTTGTAGCTAAACAAAACAATCCCAAACCCCAAAAGAATACCGGGGAAAGACATCAACAGGGGTTCTTGGTGGCAAAATGTAGGGTCATGTATCTAGGCCATGTGTTACCTATGACAGTGACATAAAGACAGTTCAAAGTCAGGTAGACCCCACTGTCACTGGACCTCTTCTGAGGTCTTTACATTGTTCTGGAAGTTTCCGTTTGTGTCTGCTTTCCTCACTAGACTGTACGCCTCTTGAGAGCAGGGACCATGAATTATTCATTTCCGTGACGGAGAGCCTAGCAGGAACTGCACAGAACAGGCATTCACTGTGTACTGTTGGATTGAAGTATAAATTTAAGCCCAGCCGAAACCGGTTTGGCTCAGTGGATAGAGCGTCGGCCTGTGGACTGAAAGGTCCTAGGTTCGATTCCGGTCAAGGGCATGTACCTGGGTTGCGGGCACATCCCCGGTAGATGTGCAGGAGGCGGCTGATCGATGTTTCTCTCTCATCGATGTTTCTAACTCTCTATCTGTCTCCCTTCCTCTCTGTAAAAAATCAATAAAATATATTTTAAAAAAATTTAAGCCCAAAAAGCAGGGAGGTTTTGAAATGTCTGCAGAAGAGCCAGGTGAGCCCGTGGAAACAGCTGTAGACCTCACCCCAGAGACGCTTGCCTGCTTGTCTGTCCTAATCCTGCCCCGGTCTGGAGTTAGTACCCTCACCTAGGATACTGGTGCCTTCAAGGTCAGGCTGCAAATCCTCAGACACAGAGCTCCCTTACTCACCACCTTGCTCGGGGAGAGGCGACTTTGCCTGGCTTTGGGCAAGGTGTAATCCGTGCCCCGGAGCACAGGCCCGGAGTCGTGACTTTCACCTCCTCAGTTGTTCTGAGGCAAAGCCAAGAGCGCAGAAGAAACACTGGGAAGTGGCACATCCTCAGAGACCCGCCCCCAGACACCTGTCAGTGGCTCCATCAACTTGTCATTCTCAGCGATGAGTACCTACCGCCCCCTCAACTACTTCCTGTAGCCTCCACCCTTGGGGCTCAGAGTCCTGGATGCTTCAGGGGCTCCCAGACACCCCCCTGAATGTACGTGTTGGCCTTGGGGTGTCTCTTGCCCTTTTTCTATGACTCTAGCTCGGCTTTGTGCATCTGGGGACAGGGTCAGGAAAAAGGGGTCCATTGAGCACTTGTCCCTTCCAAGTCCCTCCTCACTTCCTTTCCAACCAAAAGCGTACTGACTGATCTGGCTCTTAGAGACTTCGTTCCCAGTCTTAAGAAGGAGGAATAGAAAAACGAAATCAAGTGGAGAAAGATTGCCTATCAATCTTCCCAGATCCCCCGTTCCCTACAGAATAAAGTTCACGTCCTCTTTTGGTGTGTAAAGCTCTTCCCAGCCGGGCTCACTCGAAATGGCAGCCTTATCTCTACCTCTCCCCTCTCTGACCCTCTGGCTTCTGCAGGTTCTGAGTCTGGAATGTCCTTTTCCCCTCGCTGCTCTGCAATGCCTTCCTCACCTCCAGGCAAAGGCAGCCCCATCCTGCCCCAACAGTCACGGCTGCCTTATCACAATCTGTTTGGTAACACAGTAGGGCCACTCACTCATTCATTCACTCGTTCATTTGCTCTTTTCTTCATTTCTCCATTCACCAAGTACTCATTGAGTACCTGTTCTTGGCATCAAACATCATGTGTTTAAAACAGCTGGGCAAGTCTTAGAGTGAAAGTTTATGTTAGAGTCATGTTCAGCCACATATTCGGCACACAATCTGCAAATATGCAAGATGCGCACATGGATTGAGGAGAAAAACACCAAGACCTCTAGTGAGGATGTGGAGAAAGGGTGAGGATAGAAAATTCATTGAAAGAGAAATACAAGGAGCTGATAAAAATGTGAAAACACCGCTCTTCCTACACATAATCAAGGAAATGCAAATTAAAACAACAAAGAGATGTCATTTTACTTATCAAATTAGCCAAGAATATAGAAAAAAATCTTAGTGAACAATGCTGGTTGGGATGTGGTGAGACAGACGGGATTATCCACTTGGAGTGTAAAATAAAATACTAGTCTTCCTGGAAAGTGGATCCTTATGTATTAAGAGCCTTAAAAAAACAAAAACTCTTCTTTTTGATTAATTTTACTTCTAGAACTATCCCAAGGAAATAATCCGAGATGGAGCTAAAGGTATCTAATCTAATAAAGAGGGAATATGCAAATTAACTGTCACACCATCACAAAGATGGCAGCGCCCAGTCCCCTCAGCCCCGCCAGAGTCCCCCAGTCCTTTTAGCCCTGCGGGGGGGGGGGGGGGAGGGGGAGTGGCAGGCGCGTGGTGCGGCTGCTCCTTGCACCTGCCTCCTGAGTCCCGCAGTCCTTTCAGCCCAGCCAGGGGGGCGGGGGGGGGGGGGGGGCAGCAGTGGCAGGCACACGGTGTGGCCGAACCCACCCTCATCCCCCCAGCTGCCCAGGGCCGGCCTGAGGCTCAGGTACCCAGGGCCAGCCAAGGCTTGCACTGCCGGCAGTGGCAGCAGCAGAGGTGTGATAGGGCATTGCCTTCCCCTGATCACTGGGTCGCCTCCTGCCCCTGAGGGCTCCCGGACTGTGAGAGGGGGCAGGCCGGGCTGAGGGACCCCTCCTCCAGTGCATGAATTTTCATGCACTGGGCCTCTAGTATATACATATATTTGTTAAATATGATTGCTTTTAATACAAAAAAAATTCTCAACAACCTACATTCTGAGCAATTAAATAGATTAAATAAATTATTCTAAATCATAGAATGCAGTCATTGAAAATAATGATTATGATCATGCTTAGTGTCAAGTGAAGATAGGAATGATGTAATGCTAAGTGGACTGCTGGATACAAAAGTATACTGTAGAGACTCATTCAGAAAGAGATGGAACAGATGCTACAATGGTGATCACTGCGTGGTGAGATGAAAGATTATTGCTATTTTCTTTGTTATTTCTGTTTTCCAAATTTTTGTATTAAAATTTTGTTTATCTTAATTGTTGAAAGTATTGCATATGTCCCCTTTTATTCCCCATTAACCCCTTAACCCCCTCCAACCCTCCCCCCCCCGGCTTTCACCACCCAATTGTCCATGTCCTTGGGTATGCATATAGAAGCCCTGATATTTTAGATTAGAAGATATTTATTCTAAGAGTTAAGTTCAGGTTTCCTTGAAAGATGTAAACTGTGTTTTTGTTGACCATACATTCAGCTGTAAGTCATGGAGTACTTAATGCGGTTTAAAAAGAAGACGAGACCCGGACAATTACTACTTTCAGTGAGGGCCCTACCTCTGTGCTTCCCTTGCCTTCTCTTGTGGTTATAAAGAAGGCTGCTGCCATCAGATCATGTGAAGGCAGGACAGAGGCGGAAGCCTTCCAGTGGCGATTTTTTCAAATGATCCCGATGCTCTGGCTGGTGTGGCTCAGTTGGTTGAGCATCATCCCACGCATCAAAGGGTCGCTGGTTCACCCTAGCTGGTTTGGCTCAACGGATAGAGCGTCGGCCTGTGGACTGAAGGATCCCAGGTTCGATTTCGGTCAAGGGCACATGCCCAGGTTTCGGGCTCAATCCCCAGGAGAGAGTGTGCAGCCCATTGATGATTCTCTCTCATTACTGATGTTTCTATCTCTCTCACTTCCTCTCTGAAATCAATAAAAACATATTTTTTTCAAAAAAGGTCCCTGGTCCGATTCCTGGTCAGGGCACATACTCAGGTTGGGTTGCTTGTGGGAGGCAAAGTTTCTCTCTCTCTCTCTCTCTCTCTCTCTCTCTCTCTCTCTCTCATCAATAAAAACATATAAAATTTTTTAAAAAGATCCAAAATTCTTTGACATGCCTCCCTTCACAGGCAGGGTTCTAAGTGCTTTCCTCTTGAATCTAAGCAGGTTTATGATCACGTCATTAGTAGAGTCTGGTGCAAGTGGTGCTCTGTGACTTTGGAGGCCGGGTCGTGAGAGGCTGGGTTTGGTCCATCCTCGCCCAAGTGCTAGGCGTGTACGTGAAGAAGCCCCCGGATCCCTGCTGCCCAATTCAGGAGCCTCTGGCCACAGGTAGTTATTTACATTCACGTTTAATTAAAAGGGAATAAAATCAACGCTTCAGTTCCTCAGTCACACTGACCGTATGTCAAGTGCTCAGTAGCCACACGTGGCTAGTGGCCATCATATTGGGCAGCACGGAGATGGCGTGTTTTCGTCATAGGAGAAAGCTCTCCTAGACAAATCTGCTCCAGATGATTCTTGAGAGTTTGAATCTTCCCAGCTGACGTTCCAGACATTGTGGAGCAGAGACAAGCCACCCATCCCCCGAGCCCGGTCTGAATTCCTGACCTACAGGGTCTGAGAACATAATAAAGTGGGCGGGTGTGCCGTCCCGCTGCATTTTGGAGGGTTTGTTATGCAGCTGATAGTACCTGGAACAAACGCCTTTGATGAGAAAAGAAAAGCTTCCTCAGAAACCGTCCAAACTGACTTCTGTTTATGTCTCATTGGCAGAACCGTGTTGCAATGCCACCCCTACTGCACTGAAGGCTGGGAAAACACGTCATTAGCTCTTATAGGCTCTTCAGGAAGAAAGACAAGAGGGAGGGGATGGGGCATGGGAAATAGGTGAGCTAGCAACAGTGTCTGCTACAACTGGCATATACCTGTATCTATCTATCCATAGCTACCCATATCTATAGGTATTTCTATATATGTCCCCAGATTTATATATTGTATGTATAGTATATATATATATATATATATATATATATGTATATGTATTCAGAATTGAAGGACCATGTGCCTATTTTAGAAAATAGAATTTTTTATGTATACTGTATTTTATTCTGTAAGAAGAGCTGCATAACAACAGTTACAGTCTATGCTTTAAATTCATGTATCATTGCAATAGAGCCCTTTCCATTTTCCTTTTTTTCTTTTTTTAAATATATTTTATTGATTTTTTACAGAGAGGAAGGGAGAGAGATAGAGAGTTAGAAACATCGATGGGAGAGAAACATCGATCAGCCCGCCTCCTGCACATCTCCTACTGGGGATGTGCCCGCAACCCAGGTACATGCCCTTGACCGGAATCGAACCTGGGACCTTTCAGTCCGCAGGCCGACGCTCTATCCACTGAGCCAAACCGGTTTCGGCTCCATTTTCCTTAACATAGTGCACAATAGGTGAAATCTAGAATTCGTATACTTAAAGCTCACAGAGACTTGAATGTTCTTTGGACTTAGAATGTTGTGAACACTGAGTCACTCCTAGAATCAGCAGCTGTAATCTCCAGCTGAGATCAAAATCCTCATCCTTGGCTAAAGAAAAGAAACTTTGAGATTTGATTGGATTCTTGTTCATCAGGATAACAGGGATTGAGCAAGTTATAAGGAGACATTCTATCAGGCCAAGTGCCTTCAGTGGAATTGCCTGTTCCAAAGAGAACCGGGTTTGCTGAATATATCTAGTTATCTTTTCATTGCAAAGTCTTTTGAAGAATACAGGGCCCTCCTCTACTAACCCAAATGAGAAGCCACAGAAAACCCCTGTGAGAAATGTTTAGGGAAGAATTGGTTTACTTGGATTTTAATGACTCTGTGACTAGTTTGCAGGTGCTCCTTGTTAACCAGGTTTAAAATGTGCAAGCTGTTGCCCTGACTGGTTTGGCTCAGTGGATAGAGCGCCGGCCTGAGGACTGAGGGGTCCCGGGTTTGATTCCGGCCAGGGGCATGTACCTTGGTTGCGGACACATCCCCAGTAGGAAGTGTGCAAGAGGCAGCTGATCGATGTTTCTCTCTCATCGATGTTTCTAACTCTCTATCCCTCTCTCTTCTTCTCTGTGAAAAAATCAATAAAATATATTAATAAAAATAAAAAAAATAAAATGTGCATGCTGTGGTTCATGTGGCATGACTGTCTAAAGAAGTCAATCACAAGAGTGATAGGAACAGCATTACATTTGGATGTTGCCTAATTTTCAAATAAAGGTAAAAGGTTGATTCCCTAGGAATGAAACGAGCCTTAGTAAATACCCATCATGTGATGGCAAGTCGCCTGTAATCTAGTTTCAGTTAATAAGGAAACAGAATGAGAATGAGAAAGTTTAGGACATGTGGCTCTCAGAAATCAAGGTGGGGTGTGTGTTCCTATGTGTGAATAAGTAACAATTCAGGGCGCTTTCAGGAACTGTCATTTCCAGTGATATTGGAATGTATTCCTTTACCAAACAATCATTGCTTTCAGTGTAAGATGCCGCTCTAGGACTTGTGTGGCTAGCGCTGTGATGTCCAGTGACTACCACTTGCCCAGAGAGAGGAATATGTATTGATTGTGATACCACCTGGGGGTTAATGTCAAATTCTTTTTTTTCTTCATAAATCAAAATAAGTATTTAGCAGCCCTGCACAATTCCCAAGTAAATGTTAAAGAGTAATAAGCCCTATGAGGGGTCCTTAAAAGTGCAAAACTTGGATGCAGGGAATTTTATACCTTGTGACTGACAGTGTTGGAAGGCTATATGCACCAGGTTTCCCTTTTTTGCAATCGATCTTGGAAAAAGAACTACATTGTTTAACTTCAGGGACATTGAGTTTTAAATGTGGTTTTAAAAAATTGAATAAGATTATTTAATCCAACCTTTTTTATAGGTAAGAGAACATAAAGTGATAGAAACAGGTGAAATTCAGATGTTTCCATATCTGCTCTCCTATATTTTCTCCAGTGTGCCATGGGGCCTCAGTGTGTGTGTTTGCGTTTATATTTACATTTGGTTTGAAACCCTCTCATACCTGAGCAGCAATAATTCATAAATTTTTGACATCTAAATTTCTGATTTAAAAATTCAATTTCCTGCCATTCATATTTAATCAGTACCTCTCCGATGATTGTCCTCAAATTTCAAACCTGGGATTATAGATCCCAGGGGGCATTCAGAAAAGAGAATTTGTGCCTTTTCTTTAGAGAATTCTTGAAAAGTATAGATAATAAGCTTGACAAAATTACAATTCATCTATCTTTAGTTAGACATTTTAATCTGAGCCGAGCCTAATATGCTTCTCTAATTATAGTGATATATTCTCCAAATTACAAAACAAGACACATGGCCCGACACATGGTCTTGGAATTCTAGATGTTTGGTACAGTAATATTTGCTTAATGGTAAGCGAAATTATTCTCTGGGGCACATGAAAAATCAAGTGTTTCTCTTGGTAAGCTATTCCCAAAATATCCTACCTAGTTTCTTGCAATGTCTGCGCTTAACTAATTATAAAATTAAAAACACTTGCCGAAACCGGTTTGGCTCAGTGGATAGAGCGTCGGCCTGCGGACTGAAAGGTTCCAGGTTCGATTCCGGTCAAGGGCATGTACCTGGGTTGCAGGCATATCCCCAGTGGGAGATGTGCAGGAGGCAGCTGATTGGTGTTTCTCTCTCATCGATGTTTCTAACTCTCTATCTCTCTCCCTTCCTCTCTGTAAAAAGTCAATAAAATATATTAAAAAAAAATATCAAAATTAAAAACACTTTTAAAATACCAAATGGAATTAATGTTCATTATAGAAAACAACCAGGAAATATGAGCAAAATAAGAAAACACTGAACAAATAACATATTATAAAATTCTTTAGTGCAAAGAAAGGGGCCTATTAATTTTAAATGCTTCCATACTTTCACAATCAAATCCCATTCTTCCTTGTTTACAACTAAAAAAGCCCAAACACTAAAAAAAAAAAAAAAATTAAAGAGTCACCGAGTAAAACTTCTATGTCCTTACTAAACGCTGCCTGAGTTTTAGGAATCTGTATAATAAACATGAAATCGGTCACCTGACCACTCTCACCCTCATCTCATTCCACACACCCATCTTCCCTCCCTTCTCCCGCTCACACGCATTGGGACTTGAAAAATATCCCTTTTCAATTCGGTTCTTTCTAAAAAGGGGGGGCGGGGGGCGGGAGGGGGAAGATATGGCAGAAGCCACGAGTGTCAGGGCAAAGAAAAAGGCCACATCCAGCTTTTGCGTCCATAAAGCGCAAAGCCTCTAGGCCTAACACGTAAAGCGGGTTTGTGCCCAAGCTGGTCTACACAGCCGGCCCCGCGGACACCCCATTCCTCGACGAGTTTCACTTTAACTTCCTTCAGCAGGTTGAGAACGAACGCCCCACACTTTTAAGGGGAAGGCGGCGCCCAACTGATGGTTTCCCGGAATCTCGCCTTGAGTGCAGAGCAGAGGGGAGAAGGGAAGGCTAGGCGATGGGCGTTTCATTCATTGCTCTCTTCCCCTCCTCCCACGCTTCCCTCCCCTAGACTTTCTCTCCCCGTTTCCAGTGCGAGTTTGACGTCGGTCTCCAGGATACCAGACAGCCAATCGCCTGGTTGCTAAGGGAGACGCGCGGCCAATCGGGCGTCGTTGCTACCTGTAATATTTTTAGCCGGGAGGGACTCTCGGTTCCACTCCCAACGTCAACTTCGTGTATTTCTCTGCTGCAGGTTGTGAAAAAGGGCGCTCTCCCCGTCTCCCTTGAGTCTCTCTCTCTCTCCCACTCAGACATATTTCAACCGAAAATTATCTTTAACGCACATTACAGGAAGGCACCGTGTTTAATACGTGTGTTTGTGTTCAAGCAGGCACTTGAAACACACGCAGAGATATATACACATAGATATGTTTGCAAGTTGGCACGGAGGCCTGGGTTGGGACATTGGGAATAAAATGCAATTCTTCTTGCAGTCTCACCCCAGCCCTCCGTCCGAGTGCCCGCCCGGGAGGTCTGATGTGGAATGCGGAGGCAGTTAAACTGTCACCCGGGCGGGAGGTGTGGCCTGGTGGTCTCCCCCCACCCCCAGCCTGACACGGCTGCTTGGGGTTCTGCAGTTGTCACCCTCTGGGTGGCAGTTGGCTTGGGCCCCGGAGGTGATTAATATTCAATCGATCGGGTGCACGAGTCCCCGTCACCGTTCGCCCTTTCTCTAGGCTCTCCCGGGTGCACGGGAGGCCGACCTGGTAGCTTGCCCACGAGTGGGATTTTCCTCGCCACAGTCCCACTCGGGTAGGGCCACTTTCTGTAAACTCTCCCCTCCCAGCTCTCCCCGCAGCTTCGCCACCTGCTTCGCTCCCCTCCCCCTTCTGCCTTGCGCTCTCCGCCTCAACCCAGAGTCAGCCGCCCCACCCTGCCTGTCACCCTTACAGGCACGTTTCTCCCCCAATCCCTTTCCAAGTTGTGTGTTAATCCCGCCCACGAGACTCCATATCGTCGGTTCATTGGCCACCCTGGAGCCCGAGAGGTGAGGCCTGGGCCACCCTGGCCCTCGCTGCCCGTCAGCACCAGGGCCGGCGGGACCTGGCCAATGGCATCGGGGGGCCGGGCAGGGGCGGAGCCCGCGGTGAGGGTCCGGCTAGGGTCCGGGAGGGCGGGGATTGGTTACACCGCCCCGAGCTGTGTGACGCCAATGGGCGCGCGCGCACCCCGAAGGGCGGGGCTGGGGGCGGGGAAGAGGCTATAAAATGAGAGGTGGGGCGCGCGCCGCGGCAGAAGGAGTCAACCTCTGGCCCGGCGCGGAGTGGGTGCATTGCGGGGAGCTGGGCCGGGCGCCGGGCTGTGTGGAGACGTGAGCGCGCTCGCTGGACCCCGTCCTCGCCACCCCGAGTCCGAGGGCCGACCCCCCGAGGCCAGCACCCGGGCCCCTGCCCTCCGCCGGCCACGTCGTCGTGCACTCAGCCAGCTCGCCGCCGCGGAGCCTCCCGCGCCCCCGCCCCGCTGCCCCTTCTCCCCCGCCCGGCGGCCGGGTCTGCGGCGGAAGCAGCCCGTAAGTATCCCGGGGTGGCAGGCGGGGCCCGGAGGGGGAGGGGTGCAGCGGCGGCGGGCACCCGGCTCTCGGGGTGCGGGGACGGCGGCGTCGCGGCCCCGGCGCGGAGGGGAGCGGCTCCAAACATCCGGCCCCTGGCAGCTCCGAAGGGCCCCGGCGCGCCCGGAGGCGGGGCCGGCCGGCGCGTCGGGCTCAGCTGGGCCGGGTGACCGGGGAAGGGGGAGCCCGAGGCGAGCCGACGGGCCTCGGGGGTGGGGGCGCCCGGAGGGAGCGGCGGGCTCGAGGGGAACGCCGGGGTCCTCGGGATCCTCGGGGCGTGTGGCCGCCGCGGCTGAAAATGGTGCGGCGGAGCCGGTGCTCCCCAGGCTCTGGCTGGGTCCCAGGAGGCTCGGGGCCGGGGGCGGAGAGCGGCGGGTCCGGTTACGCGGGGGGAGGGGAGCAGCTGACCCGGGGCGGCCGGCGCCCCGACCTGCCCCGGCGCCTGGCCCCGAGCGGCTGCCTTTCCATCTCTCGTGGCCGTCCTCCCCCCACCCTTCTCCTCCCCATCCTCCCCATCCTCCTCCTCCTCCTCCGGCCGCCGCTGGGTTCCGAGGGCTGTGAGCTGCAATCTAATGAGACCCGACCGGCTGTTTATGTAATTGTCCGGCCTCCAGGCTCCTTCCAAACACCTTCCGCGAGCCCGCATCGCGCTCGTCCACACCTTCAAACAATTAGGCGTCATCGGCCGCCCCCGCGGCACCCAGGCTTCTGGCGGGGGCAGCGTGTGTAGTTTGGGGGCAGCCAGAGAGCCCTTTCCCTTTGTCACCACGAACATGGTGCCTGGGCAGATGGGGGCATGCCGGCTTGGTTTCTAAACGTCCCTTTAAACCAGCCTCGGGGTACACACACAGCTCCTTCGCGACATCGTCTGTTTGCCCTTGATCTTTCCTTATCCCCACCCAGTGCTGATCCAGCACACGTTTAAAGGTCGACCTGGTCGGGCAGGACTCCCCGGCGGTTCTCTTATCGGGAGGGAGGGAGGAAGGGAGGTGGTTTTGAAAATCAGAATAAAACTCAGAAACCCTGCCCATTAGACAGGTTAATAAATAGTTTTGAAATGAAGTGTGGCTTCTGTTATATGTGCTGTCGAAGAGGTATTTTTCAGAAAGATATATATGGCAAAGAAGAAGCTCAGTTGTGTGCTCTTCAGTATATGCAAGACCTCAACTGTATAGGATAATTCGGTTTGAAGCAGTCGCTAAAATGGCAATTCATTTAGTATATAGTACCTTTAATTTTAGCATAATGTACTTTGGAAATTAAAATAAGCCTCTGAACTTCTCAAATTTCTAAATGTATAACAATAAAGGAGATTTAAGCAGTTTCAATACATATCCAAAATGAACAGAAACACAGAATTCACTTCTAAATTGGTGAATAGGAATACTACCAACTTCTAAAATTGGCATATATGTATATATATATGTAGGTGGATGGATATTCTGAGTATAGTTTTCAGTAAACATTCTTGTGTAAATTGAGGGAAGAAAAAGAAGGAATATGCTACATATTCCGAACATGTTTTTATTCTTAGAACTCTATTCCAAAACAATTATAGGGTTAAAATATTGTTTTCACTGGAAGTCCTGTTTTCCCATGATATTTTGAAGTTTAATAAACAATTTCTACTGTATAGGCCTGTATTTTGTACTGATTATATTTTTCAGACTTTCTATCCTGTTAGACTTTTTCAAAAGTGACATTATTCCGGGGGTAAAAACAGGCTGTGGGACTTAACATTTAGCTCATTTGTACATGTTTGCTTTTGTTTTGTTTTCTTTAAGGAACAAGACCTCTCAAGGTGAAGGATAACCTACTATACCAGCACTTTGAATGAAAATTTGTTTCTCTGCCACAAACTGAACACTTTTGGTTTCCTCCGGTGTGTGGGGGGGGAGTTGAAACACAAATCTAACTTTGTGGCATAGCAGCTATGCAGCTTGAAATCCAAGTAGCACTAAATTTTATTATTTCGTATTTGTACAATAAGCTACCCAGGAGACGTGTCAACATTTTTGGTGAAGAGCTTGAAAGACTTCTTAAGAAGAAATATGAAGGGCACTGGTATCCTGAAAAGCCATACAAAGGATCAGGGTTTAGGTGTATACACATAGGGGAGAAGGTGGACCCCGTGATTGAACAGGCGTCCAAGGAGAGCGGTTTGGACATTGACGACGTTCGTGGCAACCTGCCACAGGATCTCAGTGTGTGGATCGACCCATTTGAGGTTTCCTACCAGATTGGCGAGAAGGGACCAGTGAAGGTGCTCTACGTGGATGACAATAATGAAAACGGATGTGAGTTGGATAAGGAGATCAAAAACAGCTTTAACCCAGAGGCGCAGGTTTTTATGCCCATAAGTGACCCAGCCTCGTCAGTGTCCAGCTCCCCATCGCCTCCCTTTGGCCACTCAGCTGCTGTAAGCCCGACTTTCATGCCCCGGTCCACTCAGCCATTGACCTTTACCACTGCCACTTTCGCTGCCACCAAGTTCGGCTCTACCAAAATGAAGAATAGTGGCCGGAGCAACAAGGTGGCACGCACTTCTCCTATCAACCTTGGCTTGAATGTGAATGACCTCTTGAAGCAGAAAGCCATCTCCTCCTCAGTGCACTCTCTCTATGGGCTTGGCCTGGGCAGCCAGCAGCCGCAGCAACAGCAGCCCTCGCAGCCGCCGCCGCCGCCACCGCCGCCGCAGCAGCAGCAGAAAACCTCTGCTCTTTCTCCTAATGCCAAGGAATTTGTTTTTCCTAATATGCAGGGTCAAGGTAGTAGTACCAATGGAATGTTCCCAGGTGACAGCCCCCTTAACCTCAGTCCTCTTCAGTACAGTAATGCCTTTGACGTGTTTGCGGCCTACGGAGGCCTCAACGAGAAGTCTTTTGTAGATGGCTTGAATTTTAGCTTAAATAACATGCAGTATTCTAACCAGCAATTCCAGCCAGTTATGGCTAACTGAAAGAAGAAAAAAATGTCGTAAAAGTTAAAAGTACAAGTTAAAATGCTTGGGCCCAAGGAGGGTTTTTTTTTTCACCTCCTTGAGATTTTTTTTTTTTTAAGCGTATAGTAAAGATACATTCAAGCTTGGTTACAAAAATAAAACATGCATCATTTTTCATTTGCCAACCAAGCACAAAGTTATTTTATACTGACTGTATATTTTAAAGCATACTCCCAGATATACAGTATGGCCTCTTACAGTATTTAAGATATAGCAAGGACATGGCTGATTTTTTTTCTTTTTATAAAAAATTGGCACTAATAAGTGGGTTTATTGGTCTTTTCTAATTGTATAATTTAATTTAGTACAAAGTTTGTAAAATATCAGAGGATATATATATTGTTTCTACGACATGGTATGCATTTATATCTTTTTACTACAGTGATCTGTGACAGCAGCAGCTTCATGTTGTATTTTTTTTACTGAAATTGTAAAATATCCATCTTAAAGACATCAACTATTCTAAAAATTGTGTACAGGATATTCCTTTAGTGGTGGAATTAAAATGTACGAATATTTGCTTTTTCAAAAAATGTATTTTCTGTTAAAGGTTTAAAGATTTTTGCTATATATTATGGAAGAAAATGTAATCGTAAATATTAATTTTGTACCTATATTGTGCAATACTTGAAAAAATGGTATAAAAGTATTTTGAGTCAGTGTCTTACATGTTAAGAGGGACTGAAATAGTTTATATTAAGTTTGTATTAAAATTCTTTAAAATTAAAAATGCTTTTTGTGGTCTTTTAAGCCTTTGCCAAAGATCTCTCTCTGGAGTTAATGACATTATACATGTTAATAATGCAGAAAGATCTGACTCATTGAATCCCAAAGGAGTGATGGAAAGCAGCTGCTCTACTAGTGCAGCAGATAGTCATTTGCTACCTACAAAGTTGTCCTATCGAAACTCCATAGCCTGACCACTGCTTGGGACAGCCTTTCTTTTTTGGCACCTCTCTCCAGTCCCTATCTGTCTCCCCTTGCTAGGGATAGTATGCTAAAGCTAGTCACAGCAAGCTTTAAAATGTGTCATGCTGACATCCAAGGTGATAAAATGAAATTCTCCCCTGTAATCTGAGAGGATTTATTTGAAATGTACATTGGATCGGTTTTCTGTTTCTGTGTAGGAGATGAACAGCTCATAAAACTTGCTTGGACAAAGCAGCTGACCTAACTTGACAAAAAGATTTAGGTCTGTTTACTAATCCTTTTACTTAAAGTTCAGTCATTGTATGAAGTTGGAGAGTTTATGATCTAAATCTATTCAAGATTGGACAGGTTACTAAATATTAGCATTTGTGTGCATTTTCCCAGCATATTGTTTTTATTTTTTTATGACAAATTGGATAGCCAACCCGCTGGCTTGGGGTTTTTTAATGGTTAGCCATTGATAATGTGTGTCAAATTGTAGTGGCTTGTTAAGGATGGAGTTTTTAAAAAACAGATGACTTGGGAGGGACACTATTTAAATGAGTCATTTAACTGTTTAATTGTCCATTGGTGCACTGTTGACATAGTATTGGTGACAAAATTTCTTGAGTGGGAAGAAAAAATAACGTTCTCTGTGCTTTTATAGTAAGAAACCAGCACTGCCTGGCTTACTAGTGAAATAAATTTGGTGTCAAGTGAGTTTTTGGACATCAGTCTACAAAAGCCTTTTGTCTGTTACCCAAGCAGTTCAGAGCAATAAAATGTTTTAAGGAAACAAGCACTGAAAATAACAGAGCTAACTAAGCTTTTCTGTCAGCTCCATGGTGAGGCCTTTGTCCTCCAGTGGACAGAATGAGGCTACAAAGAAGTATTGGGATAGTGAGTGGAAGCAGCAGATCTGGCCTGCCACACTATCAATTATGTGCTTTTGTGATCACATCACGAAGTTTGAATAGCTGTAAGAGCACAATCCGCGTAATGGCTGTAAGCACTGTTTTCTGCTGGAGACATTTGGTTGATGTTACCATAGGCTTAACTTGGAAGAAAACTCCCTTTTTATAAATGAAGAAAGGCTCAAGTTAACATACTTTTTCCTGATAATTAGAATAAGCTGGTCACTAGATAGGCAATAGAATTTGTAACAATCTGGAACACAAATATGTATATATGTATATATTTAGATTTTAAATAATAGCACTTTAAGAATATCAGATCTTAGGAGGTGTATATTGACAAAAAAAAAAAAAAAAATCTTAGGGAAATTTCACCCTGGCTGATGTGGCTTGGTTGGTTGGAGTGTTGTCTCCATTCACCGAAAGGTTTTGGGTTCAATTCCCAGTCAGGCCACATGCCCAGGTTGCGGGATCGATCAATGTTTCTCTCTCCCTTCCTTCCTCTCTCTTTTAAAATCAATAAAAACATGTCCTTGGGTGAGGATTTTAAAAAAAAAATCTTAGGGAAATTTCATATTGGTACATATGTTCACTTGGCGCTTGAAAAGGACTAAATTTTATCTTTATTGGTTTTAAGAAAATCATTTGATTTGAGCTTGAGAGCTTTATGCTTTTTCTCTTTAAATAATGAACAACGGCTCTGTTTCCATGCTCGTTTGGAATGGAAGCTTTTTCAAAGGTGTTTTTTCTAACACACCTTAGAAAAGCTTACATCTTAGTTCCAAATCTTTTTCCCCATTTGCCATCGCATTGTTGACAAGTTGACGAGTTACATCTTATTCGGTCTCTCCTATCTTTCTGACTTCAATAACTAGATATTTAGCAGCTTTGAAAAGGCCTTATCCTGATGTCCAAAATACTGCCTTATAGATGCATGGCTCATCGATGAGGGAAAAGGATGGTACTAAAAAGTAGCCCTGGGTTTAGAATATTCCTTTACTGCTCCTCTTTTCTACCTAAAATCAGGTGTCTTGTTCAGTCCTCTTTGAATAACTTGAACCTCTTAGATGGCAAATGTACCCCTTCAGTCAAAATGCCCCTTAGAGATAGTGGCAGTATTTACATTGCTGCTTAGCTTCTGAAGGTAACGCTAAAGGTGCCCCGGGTTTTAAATAGTTTTCTAACGTGTGGTGAGTGTTCATTCTCAAATAGGTGTCATGTCGGGCACTTTGAGAGACTTGTTAATCTAGCAAATCTTTAGGATTTAGGTTATTTTAAAATGTCACCAGCATAGAAAAAAGCATCTCTCTGGACAGACGTAAACTAATGAAGTGAAATGCATCCTCCACACCCTCTCCCTACGCAAACAGAAAAGCGCATAGCATGCACATCCACGATCTATCCTCATGTGACTCGAATGCGTGCTTTTATCAGAAGCAGGATAACAATCTGTAGTACAAGATCCGTTCAGAAAACAGCCTTATTTTTAAAAAATACGTTTTCATTCATTTCAGAGAGGGGGAGAGAAAAACATCAATGATGAGAAACACCATCAGTCAGCTGCCTCCTGCACGCCCTCTACTGGGGATCGAGCCCGCAACCCGGGCATGTGCTATTCATGTAGTATGAACTCTAGGTGCCATGTTACATTTCTAACCTAGTGCGCAGAAGCAGGGCTGACTTGGAACTCAAACTCAGGTCGTCTGGTTCCAGAGTTCATGCTCTTAAACTCTATGCTTTGTTCCCTCCGATTAGTTGCTATTGTAATTTGAAGTCAGTGGAATGAAGACCGTTTTTTTTAAAATATATTTTTATTGATTTTTTACAGAGAGGAAGGGAGAGAGAGAGAGAGTCAGAAACATCAATGAGAGAAAAACATCAACCAGCTGCCTCCTGCACACCTCCCACTGGGGATGTGCCCGCAACCCAGGTACATGCCCTTGACCAGAATCGAACCTGGGACCTTTCAGTCTGCAGGCCGACGCTCTATCCACTGAGCCAAACTGGCCTTGGCTGAAGACCGTTTTTTTTTTTGTTTTTTTTTTTTAAATATATTTTATTGATTTTTCACAGAGAGGAAGGGAGAGAGATAGAGAGTTAGAAACATCAATGAGAGAGAAACATCGATCAGCTGCCTCCCGCACATCCCCCACTGGGAATGTGTCCGAAACCCAGGTACATGCCCTTGACCGGAACCGAACCTGGGACCCTTCAGTCCGCAGGCCAACGCTCTATCCACTGAGCCAAACCGGTTCCGGCTGAAGACCGTTTTTGATGTATTAGCCAAACGACTTGTAGAATCTCCACGAGAGAGTTAATGAGAAGAGTCCGGTGGAAGGCGCTTAGCCATGCTCAGAAGTCATGATGTTTTGAGAGAGAGAGACTTCATATCTCTGGTGGTCATAAACTATAATCACAGGCCATCTGGAGGTATTTTTAGAAATCATTAACAATGCTCTAATTTTGTTGCTTTTCTTAATTCAATTGTGTAAATTCTCTCAATTTTATAACCACAGGATGACTCCCTCAGACTAAGGACTGCAGATGTAACGGCTCTCTCACTGCTAAGTAAAATTGTCTACATTAGACCTGTAGCTATTTTTACATACATTCCTTATCTGTGTTTATCGATAAACACAATAAGGAAAGGCTACGTCAGTTACCAAAATAGTTTTCAACAGTGTGCTTGTAGTACTTACGATTTATTTTAAGTTACTTTAAAAAACTATCTTAAGCCCGGCCGGTGTGGCTCACTGTAGAGTGTCAACCCATGAACCAGGAGGTACCGGTTTGATTCCTGATCAGGGCACATGCCCTGGTTTCGGGCTGGATCTCCAGTAGGGGATGGGCAGGAGGCAGCCAATCTGTGATTCTCTCTCATCATTGATGTTTCCCTCTTTCTCCCCCTCTCCCTTCCTTTATCTGAAACCAATAAAAACATATTTTTAAAAAGGATTATCTTAAGACACACCTTTGTAATTATATATGTACAGATGTTGTACTAAATGGTCTTTTTGCTTTTATTTTAAAACATAAATGAAACCAAATTATCTCTTGTTTCAAACTGGTTCTGAAAGCCTTTCTTGAAGAAATCAAAGTATATTTTAGTTTTAAATAAAAACTCACATTTTAGAAGCTTAAGCTATTATGGTGAAATGTAAGCTATTATGGGTGAACTTACATTTCCTTTTAGTGTTGCTGTTAGTTTTGAACATGTTTAAATTTCACAGTAACCAGAAAAAGCCATTTTAAAAATGGCTCAGAAGAATTTCTGGAGCTTCTCTATGAATTAAATCTTGTTATACTAAACTAGAGGCCCAGTGCACGAATTTGTGCACAGGTGGAGTTCCTCAGCCTGGCCAGTGATCGGGGCTGATCCAGGCTGTCTCACCCAGTCCTGATCTGGGCCGATCAGGGCCGCCAGCCAGGGGGAAGGACCGTGGGAGGTTAGCTGTGGGAGTGCACTGACCACCAGGGGGCAGCTCCTGCAGTGAGTGTCTTCCCCCTGGTGGTCCGTGCGCATCATAGCAACCGGTCATTTGGTTGACCAGTTGTAATGGTCGCTTAGGCTTTCATATATATAGATGCTTACTATTTAGATTTTGGATTAGTTAGAATTTGATTGGATCAAATATTAATGAACCCTTGGGTTTTTGGAGGTTTAGATTGGGCTAAAAGTTTTGTCATTAATGGTATTTGACTTGTAAATAATAAAGCACTACTAATCATTTCTCAATATTTGAGTTTTAAGATACCTTAGAAGAAAACATTGAGCCAGGAGGCAGCCCATGTCTAGAGGCTATTTGAAATTATGGGCCTAATTTCTTCTTTAAGCAAGTTAAGTCATTTGACTGAGATGGCTCAGTTTCTTCATCTGCAAAATGGGTATAGTGATCTCAATATAATTCCTCGGGGAACTAAACACCTTGCTATGAAGAGTTGTCATTGACTTAATGGAGCATGTTCTTAGGGGCTTACATATTTAGAAGCCATGATGTTCAGAATTTTGTCCATGTTTGTTGCCCTTTGAAATCAGAAAAGTAAATGAAGACCATAACTGTTTATTATATCAACATTTCGCTGTCCAGTCTATTCTTTGCACCAGCAGAATTCAATACAAATTCTACAGTAATATCCTGGAAGCTACTCTATTCATGTTTCAGTAATAAATACCACTGAGTTTGTAATTCTAGTTTTGAGGTGCTGAGAGGGAAACCAGTGTTTCAGCATTCTTTTTCACGCAATCAGCAAATTGATTTAAACCCAGTATACGAGTTGATGCTCCTTGTGGGAGCAGCCAACAACGTTGGCTGAAGCGCCCATGCTGCTGAGAAAAGTATTGAAATGGTTGTTCCTATTTAAATGATACTGGCTCAGAAATAGGAGCCATTAAAATGCAGCTCTGGTGGTAGATGTGTCATATGGGTAATGGCGCTGGCTTTATTTTACTGCAGGTAGAAAAGAAGAGGAGGTTTGCTTTGCAGAAGGGAAAAACATTGAGGACTTGGAAGAAAAACACATTCCGTCTGGCATTATGAGTACTTTACTTCACTGGTAAAATATGACCAGTGTGCAGAACAGAGAACAGGTGTAAAATATTTTTAGACAAACCTTGGCATATATTGTAGGTCGCATCCCTTCTGTATACACACTCCTGTAAGCATTTCAAAGATAATTGTGGAAAAACCACATTCACAGAAGAAGCTAGACATTGCGTTTATGGTGGTTGCTTTTTTTTTTTGTGCTGAGTGTTAAAGTCGAACATAAACTTCCTTCCCAGCCATGAGGTTGCAGCTATTTTTAAACGCCGGTTCTCTGCATGCCCTTCGACAGCTCTCCTCCTCCTCCCTGGTGCTGTTGAGAGCTGGGGGGCATAGCAGTGTGAAGGCTGGGCCGTGAGGTCCCCCTACACCAGATTCAGATTTCAAACAGTTCCTTATTCCTTTCAGCTAGGAAGAAACATGGCACCCATGGGCTCGCGTCAGTCTCGCCTGGTTTCTAGCAAATGGGTATAAATCGATGCGTCCTGGCTACTGTTAGAAAGGAATACATACCAAGTGCTATCAGTGTGGTTGGAGAAACAGAATCAGAGGACCCCACAAATGTTGCCCATTTTAGTCCAGAGTCCAGATGGCCTAGGACAGTGGTTCTCAACCTTCTGGCCCTTTAAATACAGTTCCTCATGTTGTGACCCAACCATAAAATTGTTTTCGTTGCTACTTCAGAACTGTAATGTTGCTACTGTTATGAACCGTCATGTAAATATCTGATATGCAGGATGGTCTTAGGCGACCCCTGTGAAAGGGTCGTTCGACCGCCAAAGGGGTCGCGACCCACAGGTTGAGAACCGCTGACCTAGGTTCAGTCATTGCAGGCACAGTCCCTTTTCTGTTCTGAACTAAATGCCGGCACCCGCCACCATCCATAAAGCCATTGCTAGTAAGGATGAAGGCTGGGCTTCAGAGTTGTTTTGTAAGGAGCGGGGCACGCCTGTACGCTTCTCACTCTGGTTCCATCCAGATCTGCCTACTCCCCTCAGAGCTCTTTCCCCAAAACAGGAATCCTCCTTGTTGTGTAAACTACCTGCCGTTCCGAAGTTCCCGAGAGCCCTGGTGACTGGCTGTCAGCTCGCTCTGTTTCGGGGAAACACGATGGGGATCGCTAAACCATTTCAACGCAACGCCTAAGGTAGCTGCAATCCCTGGGAAGCTTCCTGGCAGCGGAGGTGTCGCCAGAGGCCCTTTCACTATAAGGGCTTTGCAAACAGCCCGGTGTTCACACCGGCTAGGAAGGGTTTTACCTCGGGAAATGGCCTCTTTCTGAATTTTACAAAAGATTGTAGGAAAGGAAGGAAACTTTTTCTTGGAACAAGGAGGCTCTTGATCATCATCTGAACCACGAGAGTTAAAAGAACTTTCTAGGTTCAGTGTAGAAGGGATGAGGGTAGAGGGATGCAGGCCTTATCACCCACCCCACCCCACACTCCCAGAGCCTCTGCCAGAGAAGGTCAGGCAGCAGGTAGGAGAGGGGCTTCTTTCCTGAGGTCCCAGAAAGGAACAGTGAAGAGGGGTCCCCTGTCTACACTGCCTGGGGCTTGTCCTGGGGATCAGTTCTCCTCGATGGAGGCTTTGCGGTTGAGGCCCAGACAGGTACCCCTTTCCAGGCGCACCACACTGTTCTGCTGGCTGCGTGTTTGCTTCCACCTGCGAAGGCGGGCAGGTGGCTGGCTGTACCCACACCACACGCGCTGCCTATTGGAGTGACCGTGGTTTTCACACACTCAGCCTCAGGGAGTCCAGAGAAGGCTCAATAATGATACGTAGTATTTACTATGCGCTTAGATATGGTTCTAAACACATTTTTTAACCCAAATTTCCTAAGAACCTTCCGGAGGTTGTGCTGTTCTCCTCATTTACAGATAAAGAAATGGATGCGGACAGCATCTTTTTCATATTTTTTTTTTTAAATTGATTTCAGAGAGGAAGGGAGAGGGAGAGAGAGATAGAAACATCAGTGGTGAGAGAGAATCATTGATTGGCTGTCTCCTGCATGCCCCCTGCTGGGGCTGAGCCCACAACCCACGCATGTGTCCTTGACTGGAATCAAACCCAGGACCCTTCAGTCCACAGGCTGATGCTCTATCCACTGAGCAAAACCATCTAGGGCAGGGGTGGGCAAACTTTTTGACTCGAGGGCCACAATAGGTTCTTAAACTGGACCGGAGGGCCGGAACAAAAGCATGGATGGAGTGTTTGTGTGAACTAATATAAATTCAAAGTAAACATCATTACATAAAAGGGTACGGTCTTTTTTTTTTTAGTTTTATTCATTTCAAACGGGCCGGATCCGGCCCGTGGGCCGTAGTTTGCCCATCTAGGGCATGCAGACAGCTTCTGACAGAGTAATGGACAACAGAGCCAGAATTGGAACTGTGGGATTCTGTTTCCAAAGTCCATGGTCCTTAACCATTCATTACCCTCTCCTTGGCGACCTCAGTGGGAAAGAACCTATTGGTTATTGAGGAGAAGTGATCTAAAGTGCACTTTGTGCCAACGTTCCCTCCCCCGAATGCCCAGCATGGCCCTGAAAATGGTGGTTTGCTCGGCAACCCCGGGCTCATTTTAATACCAGCCTCTGCCCGGCACAGGCAGGAAAGGGAAATTTGTTGCAAAAACACAGGGGAATCAGATCTCAGAGCTTGAGGGCTCTGTGCTTGTTTTATTTACCCACATCACTACTACTGTGGGGCACTCAGGTTCCTTGAGAAGATCTTGACATAACTGAACTCTTTTAGCAAAAGACAGGTTGACTTGTAGCTGGTCTGAAGTCAGATTCTCTACAGGTCCCCCAGTGATCTCAAACCAAGTGAGAGATCATTTAAAACAATGCCTGTATTCATTCACTCAACACATTTATTGAGCCTGCACGGGGTTAGGGGCTGGTGGTGATGTAGATAAACCTTTAGGAGCTCACATTCTAGCAAAAGATAACACACCCGCCCAAGTCATCATAGACAGAGAATGTGAAGGTGTGAATAAAAAGGGGTACAGATCACGCCCACCTGCGGGGTCTAGATGGGGGAGGAGTTATCAGGGCATGAAAAATGGGACATCGGGGGGAGCATGGGCGCTCTCCTTTTTCCATCTGATGTGGCCACAGTGGGAAGGACGTGGGCTGCTGATCCCTGAGGGAAAAGGCAGAGGAAATCAGAATTAGACGCTCTGCTGCCGGACCGTCACTCCCAGGAGGGGCTGCCTTTGACTTGGGCCATTTCGGTGTTTTTTGCTGCTCTAAGCTTTGTGCAGAACCATTGGGACAGAGGTGGTCTGGGGCGTTTTTATTCATCTGACCCCAGGGTGGGAAGGAGAAGGCAAAGGGAAGATGTGGTGGTGGTGATGGAGGGGAACGGCTTGGGCCAGAGGGATGGCCCTGATTCCATCGTTCAAGACCGAGTTTCAGGCTAATGCTGTCCTAGAAACCTCCTCAGGCTAGAAGCTCCCTCTAGGGGTCACCTCATTTGGTTTCCTACCTTGAGAGACAACACTTTTTGTTTTTTCAGTCATCAGGGTTCACAGCAGGTCGCACCCTTCCAGAAGTTGGTGTCAGTGGAATGTGTGTTTACAGCACCAACTCAGGACACCCCCAGATCACTCCCACGTGTCCCCTCTTCCCTCCCCCACACCACACCCTAGACTTGGCCAAGGTAACAAGTCTTTTCAGAACTCAACTGTTCTGTTTTCTAGTTTATTTTTATTTTGGGGATGCTTAGAAATATCTTTCCATTTTGAGCACAACTCAGAGTGAGACTTTGGACGGAAAGCTTTGGGAGGAAATCTATGCCAGAAATGAACAGTCCCAAATAACTTTTCCCCTGGGCCACTTCCCTTGGGCAATGCCCTTCCCGGGGCTCCCGTAAGTTTCTTTGGTGGCTGAGCCCTATGTCATCGACTGAAAATATTGCCACAAGCTAGCCAAGCCCCTTCATGTGACCTGGGACCATTCAGAGGACATCACTTGCTTTGAAACAGAAAACACCAGCATCTGATCCATGTCTCAACTTCACCAGCAGGGACGGAGGTCTAGGCTCCACCATTCCCCCTCCAGACTCCTTGGCAGCTGCCAAGAGCTCAGTAAGAATATTCTATAGCAGTTACAGGGGCTTCCTCCAGTCTCCGGATAAATCACATGCAGTCACCCTGGGCAAGGAGGAACGTGGGCTTTGGGGTCAGATTTCGAACTGAATCCCAAGCTCACCCTTGAACAGGGATGGCCTGTCAAACCTTCTCCGCCTCAGAGTTCCTATCTGGAAAGTCCTACTTGTCATGGTTAGTGTGAGGGTTATATAAGGTACATCAAGCATTAAGCACAATCCTCTTTCCCCGGTGGAGTAACTGAAGTTTCTACACTTCTGAGAGGGGCCTCACAATCTCTATCTCTATCTCTATCTCTATCTCTATCTCTATCTCTATCTCTATCTCTATCTCTATCTCTATCTCTCTATCTCTAATCTCTACCTGTGACTTAGACTGAAGGTCATGGTCTCACCATCCTTAGGGAAGCTCAGCTGGCCTAGAACATGTCTTTTCAGAATCCCAGGCAGTAAAACTTTCCGGTGGGTTAGCAGGGAAAAGGGAGGAAGCAAAATCGAGAGAAAGCCACACTTCACTATCCTTAAACCTGTGGGGGAAGATGGCATACGTGTGGTTAGATGCATGGGCTTGCCACCAGGGCTGGGTTTCCTGCTCCTCCAGGGACTTCGGGCAACATTTCAATCTCTCTGAGCCTCTTCCATCATCTCTAAAATGAAGAGAATATTAAATGGAGGTGAATAATGTAGACCTCATGGAGTTGTAACTGTTTAATGAGATGATGTATGTTGAGCACATGTTAGGTGATGTTAGCTGTTAGTAATGGAAATTATGAACCCTGCCACCCGGACACCTCACTGGTAAAGGGCACTCCCCTTCTGTGAGGCCTGGGATGGGTCACCATCTGTGTACGTCTCACTGACGTTGCTTCCGCTTCGAGTCTGAGCTATTGGTCACACCAGGAGCCTAAGGCTTTCCCCCCTTTTTGTCTGTTTCCCCTGGAGGTGCGTTGAGATGAGGAATGGTGCCTGGGATAAGGGGTCACCAGAGGGACAATGATACCTCAGCGGAGTCTCTTCCTCCATGAGGCCTGCAGGGCTTGCCTCGCTCCTTCATCCCACACACATTCATCCAACGCCCTCTGTGGTTGGGCTGGGCATGCAGAGGCGACCAAAGCACACACTGGCTTGGCCTCCTGGAGGTCGCAGCCTGGGGGGTGGGAGATGTCAGTTGGTGAAAGGGCAAAATCAGCTCGCAGAGGGTTGGGAGATGAACTTGGACGGTGTGTGTAGCGTCTGACTCGGAGTTGTCAGCACTCGTGTCCCTTCCTCCCTTATGACCCCGGGTCCCTCTCCAGTTCCCGGTCACCCACGGGGAACGAAGACAAAACAGCCACCATCCTCCGACAGGACTGAACGCATCCCGCACACCAAGGCAGAAAGCACGGGGTGGGGATGGGGACATGGTCACACCGTCAGGGCTCTGGCAGCTTCCGCAAGACCCGGAGGGCAAAAGCCACCCAAGCATCACCTCCCCCAACAGACATGCTTCGGGGCAGGGGGTCCGATCGGAAGGAGCTGGAGCCCGGACCTGTGTTCTCCTCATCTGCGTGGGGCTGAGGGCGGCCAGGGTGTGGATGGACACGGATGCCAGAGTCCCGTGTCCCGGGGTAATCTGGGATGTGGACACAGAGGCTCCAACTCGACCCTGAAATAGCAGTGCTGAGGGGCTCAGGAGCCAAAGAGGCGGGAAGGAGGAGCGGGCTGGTCAGCTGGCCACCTGCCTGCCCGGCCCTCGCCCCCAGGAGGTGCCAGCGAGGGTTCCTCCTCCTCCTGACACAGCCTGAGAGAGGAGTTGTCACTCGACCTTGGGGCACATTCCAGAATGAGGCCACAGCCAAAAATAGGGCCCAGGAGCCTGCCACCTATCCTGCCTGCATTACTCACACCTCCCTGCAGGACTCTGCCTCCTTGGGGAGGTGGGAGGAGACAGAATCAGGAAACGGAGTTGGGAAAAGGAGGGGACCCCAGTGAAGCTTCTGCATGGCCTTGGGGTCGGACAGCACACCGCAGGCCCGGGCCCCAGGACCTGCCAGTGAATTCGCCCATCCTGAGCTCGGTGAGCTGGGCCCGCAGGCCTCCTGGCAGTGATGCGGGCCTGAGGTCAGTGCCAACACGGAGGAGGACAAGACTTGTGGGGGAGCGTTTACAGAGCCGGGGAGCAGCGAGGCTTCCCAAGGAGCTGTCTGGAAGGATGAGGAGGCACCAGGCTGATGTTTTGCTCAGGAATCTAGGGCGCGACGGCTTATGTGTGCGATAGAAATACCACGTCACGTGGCAAGGTCGTCAGACAGCCCTGGGTGCTGAGTGTGTGGCTGACAGGAGGCGGGCTCTTTGGCGACCTTTGGATCCCCATGGGATTCCACACTGCCCAGCCCAGTGTGTGTGTGTGTGTGTGTGTGTGACACGCTGGGAGAAATATCATAGCATGAGCATTCAGAACTCTGAAGTCAGACTGCCTAGTTTCTGATCTTGGCTCTCTGACCCTTAGCAGCTGGGCGATCTTGGGCAAGTTTCTTATCCTCTGAGCCTCAGTTTCCCCACCTACCAAATAGCCCCCGCCTCAGACCGTTGTGATGGAGATGGCAAGACAGGATGTCCTGTCCTGTCGCACAGTGAGTGCCCACTCCATGTTGGTGTTGTAACAGGACAGCTGGACACAGGGCGTTCTCCCCGGCGAAGGAAATTACCACGTGGCTGTGCATTCATTCTGTCCCTCCCGGGTGCCGCCCCGGGTCCCTGCTCTCTGGCCCCACTGTCCAGGGGGTGACATCAGAGTATGGAGCAGCTGGCCAGACAATGGAGCAAAGTGTCCTAGGCGGCTGCAGAGAACGAGGGTGGAAAAAGCCATGCTGTCCTGCCCCAGAGGCTTTGGGGCTGGTCTGGAGACAGCGGCGCTAGACCAGCCTCTGAAGAGGCAAACAGAGGGACTGGAACAGGGCAGGGAGGGGCACGGGGGACAACAGATTCGAGGAGGGGAGCAGTAAGTGTCCAAGGTAGACAGGGAAGCAGGTGAGTCTGGCCTCGGGCCTGCAGGAGGGCTCCATCCCCGTATGTCCTGGGGCCCAGGCCGGGCAAGTCTCCCAGACTGGGAGACGGGTGGGGTGGCCCCCCAGGTTACCTGGCAACCAGGCCCTTTCCTGAGCACCTACTGGATGCCTGTTCCTGTGTAAGGCCTCACCAAAGGAGGACAGAGACCTAGGCATGGTTTCAAGGGCAGAAAAATAAATGCCGTGCAGTGGGTCCCGAGTTACAATCGATTCTAAATCAGCCCGTCCCTCGGTGCCCATGTCCTCTGACTCCCAGCTCACCCACGAGGGGTGATGGTGTGGATGTCCCCTGTGAGCAGCAGACGACGGTATTCGAACTTGTGGAGCCCGAGCCCAGAAGGAAAAGGGGAGGCTGGGACCCTGGGTGCCTGCTCTTGGCCCGGGGGCCGCGGAGGGACCAGGGGCAGCCGTCTGTGCCAGGCTCCGTGTCCTAGGCTTTCCCGTTTGACAAGATTAAAAGGGCCGAGCTCGCCAAGCCTCTCTAAAGAGCTCTGACTCCCCTCTGTTTTACAGACGGGGAAACGGAGGCTCAGGGACAGCGGATACGTGTCAGAGCCCAGAGTCCGACCGAGGGGGTCTGACCGCACAGGCTGGGCTTTCTCACCCTGCCAGGCTGGCGTTGGAGCGTGGCAGGGGCCCCAAGTCGGGGGCAGCGGGTGGGCAGTGAGCCGGCCAGAGGCAGCCCTGTGATCGGACTCCCCTGAACCTCACATCTCCACCAGGTAGCCACAGGCTCAGCCCCCGTCGCTGTGCAAGTGTGGAGAGGCGACAGGTGCTGGCATTTACCCCTCAGGCTCTAAGGTCATGTGCTATTTGCTGGGGCCCCTCGGCTTGGCAGCATGTGCAGCAGAAAGTCTCCAAGTCTCTGAGGGCGAGTGAGGCAGAGTCCTCATCTCTCTCGGTCCCCAGCCTAAGCAGAGAGAGCCGATGGCTGGTGCTCACACCATTTTGTTGTTGTTGTTTGCTAATCCTCACCCAAGGATATTTTTTCAATTGATTTTTAGACAGAGTGGAAGGGAGGGGGAGAGACACATTGATTGGTTGCCTCCCACACCTGCCCTGACCAGGGCCAGGGATGAAGCCTGCGGCCTGAAGTACATGCCGTTGACCAGAATTGAACCCAGGACCCTTGGGTCCCTGGTCAGTGCTCTATCCATTGAGCCACCCCAGCTAGGGCTCACACGTCCTTGGTGGCTGCGTTTTATGCTCAGGATTTTCCCAGTGGCAACGTGAGCAGCTCCCATCCTCTGGCCTCTCCTCTCTCTTGGGGAGCAGCTTATCTTCTCTGTCCTGGCCCTCTACCGCAGGGAGTTACCTCTAGGGAGGGCTGGGCTGCACTGGCTGGGCTGAGCCTGATTCCTCCTTGGGCCTGTGGACAGGGGACAGGTGTCTCTTGTGCTTAGCTGGCTCCCAGCCCGGGGGACAGGCACGCTGTGGGGGGCGCCATGCTGCAGGCTCCTGCACACACCTTCAGGGCAAGGGAGCAGCCATGAGCAGCTGAGGCCCAAGGTGCTGCTGTCTCCGTCCTAGGAACTGAGCCGCGTGCTCTGAGCGCCCTGGGGCTTGGGGACCGGGCCTCACCCTGAGGTCCCCTAGGGAGTCGCCGCTGGGCAGCCTGCCCTCCCGCCCCATTTCGGTTTCCTCCACCTGCCTTGGTGCACCCGGCTGCCATGATGAGGCGAGGGGATGATGTACAAACCAGAACACCTGGGCTGCCTCTGCGGTCTTCAGAAAGTCACCTGACCCGCAGAGCTACAGGGAGCACCACCGTGAAGGAGGCTCGGAGTGCAAGGGGGGCCGATGCCAGCTGGTCCCTCCACCACCCAGGTATGGTCCCGCGGGCCAGATCCCTCCTGCACGGCCCCCAAGCAAATGACACCGCCCCCTCCCCCCGGCCCCACGCACACATTAGCGCAAATGAATCACACAGGAAGGCCTGTTCATACTATGAGCTTTTAATTGGCTTCTTCCTCCTACGTCTGAGGAAGAAACGGAGGCCCCACAATGAGCTTCACCGGTTTTGGAGGGGCGTGTGCAGAACGAAGGGCTGCGGAGGGACTGGGGGGCAGCGGCAGAGCTGACAGGGGCTCCCGAATCCTTCACGTGGCGGCAGGTGGCTGGACCTGCACAGGAAGTCCAGAAACAAAATCTCCAGCGAGCTGCCGCATCTCACACAGCCTCCCTCCAGGCCCTGCAGCTCCCGAGGCCACCACCAGGTGGGAGCCTTGAGCAGCATTCCTTCCCCTCCCCAGCCGGCCTCCCTCCTCCCTCCTCATTCCTCCACCAGCCCCCTTCCCTGCCTGCTTTTCCTCTTCCTTCATTTCTCCTCCTACCAAACCAGATCCTGGGGTTTCTACTGCTCTATTCCACGGAAGCCAGTGGCAGATGAAAGCACCCTGTCAATGGGATCTGCTGCTGGTGGGACCCCCGGGATCTGGACACTGCGTTCAGTCACCGTGAGTTCTCTGTGGTCCTAGCACCTGGCACCCAGTAAATGTTCCGAAAATGTCTGTTGCGTCGGCCTGAACCAAACTGGATTAATAAATCAACAATCAATAACCAATCAATAAAGCCAAGGAGATGAAACACGAGAAACGTGTGTTCTGCTGGTGGCCTCAGAGACCGCAGGGCCAACCTGACCGACGCGCAGGCTGACCAGCACCCAAGGGTGCCTGCCAAGCAGCCTCCGCCCGGGGAAGGTGTGTGCTGGGCTGGACCAGGCCCTGCCTCCCACTTCCCAAGACCCCGAACATGCAGTGGTCTCTGCTCATGGTGGTCGGGGGTGGGGGCGGGGGGAGGAGCTGTGGGGAATGTGTCCAGGAGTCCCTGGGCCCTCCTTCCTCTCCTCACCCACCCCTTCTGTAAACCAGCTCATTCCATGATTCCTGTGACTGCCAGGCAGCCACCACCTCTAGAGCCCCGGTGGGGGGGAGGTTGGGGGGGAGGGCGGCTGGGAGACCCTTGGAGGAGGGGGATGGCCAGCACAGAGAGGGTCATGGTGCCCAAGGCGATCGGTCGTCAGGAATAATTTACAAGCGTCTACTGCCTTCTCCTCTGTCCCCCTAAGCTAACAAAGATAGGAACCCCTTACTGAACCCGCAGACCAGAAGTTGATCTAAGACCCTCTGGTGGCTCTGTTCTGACCAATGTCCCTCTGCTGGCCTGAGACTGTCCAATCTGACCTTGCCCAGTTTGCTAACTGAGGGGCGTCCGGGTGGGGGGGCGGGGGGTGGACCGGGGACGGGGGAGGGGCTCAGTGTGAGCCCGGGAACTCCTTGAGGACCTCGCAGGTCTTCCTGTGCAGGACCTCGCGCAGCTTCCGAACCCGCCGGCCGCTGGACGCTCCCACAAAGCTGTCGGGCCTCAGCATGGCCATGCCGCCCTCCACCTCCCCCATGATGATGAGCGGCGTCTCGCCCACCGTCACGTTGGGGCAGGGGCAGGTCCAGTCCACGTGGAGCAGCGTCACCTCCAGCGGCTCCCGGCCCAGGAACTTGAGGCCCATCTTCTCGTCCTTCAGGACCTCGTCCACGGTCACCAGGGCGCGGCCCGCGTCGGGCTCCTCGGTCAGCTCGGACACGCGGCCCAAGATGACGAAGTCGCTCCGGCAGAAGCTGGTCACGAGCTTCTGCCGGGGCTTGCAGGCCTGGCAGCGCTGGCCGCCCCACGGGAAGGGGCAGGACTCCTCGCAGGCCTCGCGGCTCTCGAAGTTGTTGCCGTTGCCCTCGCAGCCGCCGTAGACGAAGGACTGGCACTGGCCCGCCTGGCGGTTGTAGGCCCAGCGGGGGGCGTAGGCCTTGCAGGGCCCCTGCAGGGCGGGCAGGCTGCAGGCGGCCAGCGGCCCCGTCATGCAGGCCCGCGCGCAGGCCGCGTACGTCTCGAAGTGGTTGCGGTTGCGGTGGCAGTGGCCGAAGGTGAAGGTGAGGCAGTTGTTGGCCTGGGCGTCGAAGTGCCAGCCGGTCTGCTCCTCGCCGCAGTCCTCGCTGTCGGGGGGCTGCAGGCACTCGGCCGCCGGGAAGGCCGTGCCGTTGGGGCCGCTGTCCTCGGCCGTGGCCGCCGCCTGGCCCCCCCGGACCACCGACAGCGGGAAGTCGGCGCGCAGGACGCCGGCGGCGTTGCGGGCCGTGCAGGTGTAGATGCCCGCGTCCTGCAGCTGGGCGTTGTAGATGACCAGCTGGCCGATGTTGGTGACCACCACGTTGCCGCGCACGTGGTTGGGCCGCATGACCACGTTCTCCCGGTCCTCCAGCTGCTTCTCCCAGGTGACGTCCGGCCGGGGCCGGCCCACCACCTCGCAGAGGAAGCTCACGGTCTCGCCCACGGTCACCGACTGGTGCGCGGGGTGGGTGAGCAGCGCGGGGGCCGCCGCGTCCCGCCCGGGGGTCTCCGGGGGGGCGGTGGTGGGCGGCACCGTGGTCTCGGGCAGCGGGGGGCTGGTGTTGGGCCAGGTGAAGTGATAGCGGCAGGTGACCACGGCCAGCGTGATGCCCTTGGAGCAGGCCTCCGCGTCCATGTAGCAGCGGTTGTAGTAGGTGAGGCCGTCCGAGGCGCAGGTGAAGCTGGGCTCCTTCTCGCAGCGGTCTCTGCACTTGCACACGGGCTGGCCGTCCCAGATGTCGCACTCGGAGCCCTGCTGCAGGCACATGAAGTGGTCGCACGTGGCCTCCTGGGGCATGCCCACCGGGCCCTTCTTCCCCTTCACGTCCATGTAGCGGGCGGCCACGCAGCTCTTGGTCCCACACACGTTGGGGCAGCACTTCTCGTAGGTCTCACATTCCTGGAGGGAGCCAGAGCGAGAGGCCTGAGCGAGGGGAGGGAGGGAGGACAGGCTTCCCTGCCCTGCCCCACGGTTTCTGTAGAGAGAACTGATATGTGCTCATCGTTCTTATTTTAAAATATATATATATTTTATTGATTTTTACAGAGGGGAAGGGAGAGGGATAGAGAGTTAGAAACATCGATGAGAGAGAAACATCGATCAGCTGCCTCCTGCACGCCCCCTACTGGGGTTTGGGCCCACAACCAAGGTACATGCCCTTGACTGGAATCGAACCCAGGACCCTTCAGTCCATGGGTTGATGCTCTATGCACTGAGCCAAACTGGTTAGGGCTCTTATTTATTGATTTTTCTTAGAGAGAGAAAGGAAAGGAGAGGGAAAGAGACATAGAAGCATCAGTGGCTGCCTCCTGGGGATTGAGCCCCAAACCCAGGCATGTGCCCTGACTGGGAATAGAACCGGGGGCCTCTCTGTTCATGGGACAGCACTTAACCAACAGAGCCACACCAGCCAGGCATGTGTGCCCATCCATCCTGAGCAAAATGTTCTGGTGATTATAGCTAATGTGCACAGAGCACCCGCTATGCACCCGCCAGGACAAGCATGTTTGCGTTTGTCAACTTAGTCACTGCTCATCGCAAGCCTATGGGTGGGTGTACCATTCTCCCCACTTCACAGGCGATGATCACTGAGGCACAGAGAGGGCAGGTGACTTGCCCAAGGCCACACAGCTAGTCCTGTGGGAAGAGCCCAGCCACAGCCCTCTTCCTGCAGGCGCACAGCTGAGCACGCAGAGCCTCGGGCGGCAATGCCGAGTGCACAGGGCCTGTGCTGGGGAAGGGCTCCGGGCTCCTGGGGGTGGAATTCTAAAGTGAGGTTTTACCTTCTACGTCACATGCACCATCCAGTGACCACGGATGAGGTCTAGGTGGGCACAAACACCTCTTTATCTTTTTTTCCCTTCGGGGTAAGGCTGCCCTGGCCGCAGGGGAGAGGTCACACCAAACGTCGAGAAGGAAAAGGGGGACCGAGGTTCGAGGCTGGCTGCACGCACCTCGGAAGCAGCGGCTCCGATGAGAGGCCCCATCCGTCCACAGCCCAGAGGAAGGAAGGGCGGGACAGGCCCAGGACGCCAGGTCGGCCACCACGGGCTGTGCCAGACCCTGGCGCCCACTCCCAACGCGGGGGACATTTCATGGGGAAATCAACAAGGAGGCTGCCAGGGACTTACACGCCTGTAATTCCCTCCGCGCCTCTGTGGAGCCACCTTAGGCATTCATTCCTGGTTTAATTCCTAGAAATTAGCAGCGAGCTCAGGGCCGACACAAACAAAAAATGTCACGTGGTGTTTTCGACAATAACACCTCATACCCACTGGGCGGTGGGCACCGCGCCCAAGCCTCTGCCCTGGTAGTAGCTCTGTGAATTGCTCCCCACAAGGGCTGGCCTGTCGCGGTTCCAACGTTCTTTTCAGCCTCTGACATTCCGCATCAGCTAAGAGGGGGACGCCCCGCCCGGAGCCCGCCCGCCCGGCTTGTTTACAGTTTTCCCCTCTCGGCTCAGAATGGGGACTTTGTTTTGCAGCCCTTGCTTGGCACAGGCTTCCAGGCCGTGCGGGGGGAGGCCTGGGGACAGGGATGGGCAGACCTCAGAGCTGGGTCTGGGGGAGAAAGGCCTGGTGGGGGATTGAGCACGGAGAACCGGCCCCTGAGCCAGAGCGTCATTCCATTCCCTAAGGGACGCAGATCCCTGACAGGGGGGGTCCCAGGCACCTCGGGGAGGGTGTTTTGGGCACGAGGAACCTGGAGGGGATCCTTAAGGGCCCAGAAGGGACCCATAGGCCACCTGAGTCTCCAGCCCACACAGGTGTCTTCTTTCCAAGGCACACAAAGTCGGCCAGTCTCCCTGTCCCATGGATCAGGCCAGTCTGTGCCCATGAAACAGGCTTCCCTGCAAATGGGGCCAACGACACAGGGTGGCCCCACCGAGATGGGACCGCTCTGGCCCCCCTACCCTCCTGGTCCCCCTTTCCCTCTGCACCGTCACTGCTCAGGCCGTATCCGCTGGAGAAGCCGGAGAATTGTCCCCCAGGCAAGCTTCGAGGCCAAGGCCCCTCTCCCAGGGGTCCTGTGCTCCCCCGTAGGCAACAGGAGGGAGCACCAGGGTCTCTCATGTTCCCTGAGCCCCAGGAGCTGGCCAGGCCGACAGGACGCGCCTCTGCCCAGGCAGGTGCCAAGTCCCAGCAGGCCCTTGACTGCCCGGGGAAGTGGCAGGAGTGGCCCTTGGACTCAGGAGCTGGGAGAGAATTGCCCTGGGAGCAGGCCTGCCCTGCGTGCTGCAGGGTGCTCTGATGAGGGCAGAAGGGGGGACCCAGAAATCTGGCGGACGAAACTGAGTCCACTTCCTCCCCAGAGAGTCCGCTCAGGGCTGTGCCCGTCCACCTCCTTGTCAGCCTGTCTGCTCTCAGCGCCGGGGTCCAAGCCCCTGGGAGGTGGTCTGGAGGCCGGATGAAGCCTCAGCTTTGTTGCCAGACAGACGTGGGTCCCAAGCCCATCCCTGCTCACTGCACCGTCTGGCCTCACCTGTCCACGGGCTGCTGACACCTGCGCCTGGCATAGCCCTGGCTCAGAGCCGCCCTCAGCGAACACGAGACCAGGAATTCCAGGGCTCTCAGTCCCTGATGAACTTGAACATCACAATCACCTCTTCTTCTGGGCCTCAGAGTCAGACAGACACACACCCTGTTTATCTCCCTGGGGCCTGCGTGACTTCAGGTTCCTGGGCCCTGCAGGGCACCCCTGAGCGGTCCCCACCCACGGCTCCCACCCTCCTTCACTGACACACCTGCGTGGTCCACCTCGCGCTTCCAGAGTCCCACTCACCTGGTCCGTCTCACACTCCCGCTTGCAGGTGCTCTGGGCATCCACCCAGAGGTTGGGGTTCATGTCGTTGGGGCAGATGCCAGCGTGGGAATAACGGATGGGTGGCAGTGCCAGGCCTCTCGGGGGCACCCCGAGCAGGAGCAGCAGCACCGCCACCCGCCCCCAGCGGGAGCAGAACCGGCGGCCTCCCAGGGCCCACATGGTGCGGTCTGCGGCGGCCAGAGGCCTCCCTGGGACGCTGCCAGGGGCTGGACCCACCGGCGCCTTCTCCCTCTCGGGGCTGCAGACACCTGCCCTCACCCCCACCCCCAGCAGGCGTCCTTGCTGCTGGTCAGGCTGCGGCTGCCCAGGCCGCCTCCAGCGAGCAGTGGAGCCCGCTGAGTTGTGCGGCTTCAGAGGAAAGAAAGGTCTTTGCAAGGAAGCCCTCTCTCCTGAGAGAGCGGGGAGGGGAGCCCCAGCAGGGGCCCGGCCGGGATTTATACCCTGGGCGCCCCCCGCGTGGGAGCGAGCTAACCTGATGCCTGTCACAGGCCGGCTGCGGCTCCTCTGTCCCGGCTGACCACAGACTTTCGCAGAAGGAGAGAAAGCTGGAAGCAGTTTAGGCGGCGTATCTGGCACGGTGGGACACCTGCTTGATTTTGACTCCAGGAGGCCTTTAACCCCTTCAGGGGCCAGAAATGGCATGTGCTCTGGGGGAGCTGGCTCCGGGACACGCACGCTCACTGGGCAGGAGCGGCGTGTTTCCCTCTCCCCCACCTCCCCGCCGGCCCCCTCCTCCCCGGGGCCACCTCTGCAGAACACACAATCGCTTGTTACGAGGAGGGACCTGCCGCCGCAGGGTTCGGTTCGCCCGCCCGATCGTACATTTGAGAGCAAATGACGTGGAAAAACAACAAGTTCACGGCCGTTCGAGGGCGGGCCTGAGCAGCGGCGTGCGGTGTAAGCAGACTCCCACCCCAGCACCGGGTCCCTTTGGGGGCTGGGGGTGGGGGGTGTGCACCGACAGTTCCCTATCTTTCTATCCCGGGCAGTTTGGTCTCAAGTTCCAACTTCGGTGATTTTTCCCCCAAATCATTCCAGACACACATACCAGATACGCTCCGGCCCCCCGGCTGCCGGGATGTATCACATTCCCCGCTCCTCCGCTGACACACTTCTGGCTCCAAGAAAACCTACGGGTGTCTTGGGGCGCTGGGCAGCCGAGCAGCCCTTGCTACGGCCCAATGGCTGCGTTTGGGGAGCTCTTTCGGGGTGCCAGGCACTTTGCAGTTGTCTCATTTACCCCCGACCTTACAAAGAAGGAGAGAGCGAGGGACTTGCCCACGGTCGCCCACAGCAAACAGTGACAGCAATACCATTTAATAATATTTACTGGGCTCCTCACAGGTGCCGGCTGTCCGTACGCGGCATCTCGTTGAATCCTCACAAACGGTGCCTTTATTTTAGAGTTGAGGAAGGAAGGCACAGAGAGACTAAGCAACTGGCCAGCGTCACACAGCCACGGCTCCGTTAATATGCGAAATGGGAACGCCAGCTTGCGGGCCCTCTGGAAACTGCTCCACCCACCGCATCTGTCAGAACTGCTGTCCAGGTACATGCCAGGCTCGGGTGTTCACAGGCTGGACGCGAAGTGTGTGGAACCCCAGGGGCTGTGTCTGTGGAGGGGCCAGGACCAGGGCCAGGAGCTGCTGGGGGTGGGGGTGACTTCCCTCCTGTTTGGCCGGAGATGGCTCCCATCTAAAATGCCCTGTAAAGGGGACAGGCTGGCTGAGTGTTTTTGACTTGGTCACTCGATCCCCAGGGGGTAAGAGATGGGGAGACAGGTTCCTAGAAAGGGCACCTTGTCGAGGTCAAGCCCTGTAGGATTTGGGGAGCAGCATCTGAGCTGCTGTGTCTCAGGATGGTGGGCGGGGTGGGCACAGCATATGTCAGAGCCAGAAGGGACCCGGAAGGTCCCGGGCAGTGCTCCCATTTTACAGATGGGCAAACTGAGGCCTGAACCCAGGTCCCCCCCTTTTCCCAGGCCAACTCTCCCCCGCAGGGCTGCAGCTCACCGTCCACTTTGACCGCAAAAAGGCAGCGAAAAGGCCCTTTTTTCTACCCTGCAGACCCCTTCCCGGCCTCTCAGGGTGGCGTGCTGCCTTCTCCTACCTGAGCCTGTTGTGTGGGTCATTCTGCAAGATCTGTCTTTCCTGCTTATGTCAAAGAGTTAATGAAGGGTGTCAGAGCCTAATCCTCTAAATGACTGGAATAAACTTCCCTCCGAGGCCAGGCCCAGTAATGAAGCCAGACAGCGGGCGGCGCCGGCTGCTTTGAATTCCCTGTAATTTCATAAACCCGGGTTCCAGCTGCTCCGCGTGAGGCCTCCGCACACGCTGGCTGGACGAACGCGGTGTGAGCAGCCTCCTTTGATATCACAAAGGGAAATGGACGGTGACACATTTCTAAGCAGGATTTAGGAAAACTGTCACAGCCCCATTAGGTGAGGACAAGTACCCAGGGAGAGGAGGCTGATTTCTGGGGAGTCGCTTGAGAGCATTAGAGGGGGGCGGGGGTACGGGGAGGAGGAGGGACAGGGAGCAGAGGGGGGAGGGGGAGGGGCAGTCAGCAAAGCAGGGACCGCTGGGCTCCTCGCGCTGCTCCAGGTCGATGCAGAAAGCCCTGGCCCAGCTCCTTCGAGAGCCACGGCCTCCCTGTCCCAGGGCCCCATCCCGGCCATGCTGCTCTGAGATCTCTCAAAACCGCATTGGGGGAGAAGGAGCTCTCCAGCTTCACGCTCAGCACTTCCAAGTCTCCCACCAAAACACAGCTCAGGATAATAAATAACATCTGATCAGGGCTGGAGCCTACACTGTCTTCACGCCATCCGCACCGCTGGCCCTCGTGCCAGCCCCACGAGGGAGCCCGGGAGGGGGGGGGGCGCTGCCGGGAGCTCTGGTGAGCAGGAGAAACCAAGTCACAGAACCGTGAGCTGGCCACCGGCACCCCGGGCTCAAGGCCTCCGCTCCCAGACCCCGGGGCCTGTGCTCTTGGCACAGTCCCGTGCAAGCCTCCAGCCCCTCCAGCAAGGCCCCCGCTGGCCGCCCCGCCAGCCCCGCCTGTTTGTAAGCTGCTCTGGGAGCACTTTGAAGTCTCTTCTCCTGGCCCCTCCCTCCACAGCCCGGACCGGGCTCTGCCTGACTCTGTCTCCCTGGAACTCTGGTGGCTGGCGTGGGCCCCCCCCCAACCTCTGGTACCAAGTGAGGGCTCAGCCGCCCACTCCCACTGTCCACCAGGCGATCCCCCCACCTCCCGCCCCCCAAGAGCTGGTCTCCGGGGAGTGGAACCTGGCTGGGTGGGCCTGACCTTGGGGGTGACCCTTGCCTTTCCTCCTCCCCCAGGGCATTGGGCACAGCTGGGTCGGAGAGAGGGCTGGGCTCTGACTTCAGCTCAGAAGAGCCCCGCCCACACCCCTGCTGAAGGGCAGGGGGACCACAGACCCTTCTCGCCCTCCAGGGTGCTTTCAAGGCCTCCTCTAGGTGCATCACCCCGACAGTGAACTCTGGGTGACCCCTGACCGCAGGTCCCCATTTAGCATAACAACGCCTGAGCAGGACAGCAGAGCTGACACCACTTTACAAACTGGCCAGCCCTCTCCCCTCCAGGGACCTCAGCCACACAGGTGGTGGGGATGCCCAGAGACCCTCAGAGACAGACACCAGGCCAGCACGGGCAGCCACTCATCACACACCAACCTCTTACCTCGCCAAGCATCGCCTCCCTCCTTCCCTACTTGATTTTTTAAACAATGATGTATTTATTTATTTATTTATTTAGTTAGTTAGTTAGTTAGTTAGTTAGTTATTTTTGAGAGAGAGAGAGGAAGGGAGAGTGAGAGGAAGAAACATCGATGAGAGAGAAACATTAACACCGATTGGCGGCCTCCTGCACACGCCCCGCTGGGGATCGAGCCTACAACCCAGGCGTGTGCCCTGCCCTGGAATCAAACCAGTGACCTCTCAGTGCACAGGAAGACGCCCAACGAACTGAGCCACACTGGCCAGGGCACCTACTTGATGTGTTTGAAGGCACCTACTACGTGCTGTTCTGGGTACACAGAGATGGATGCAGTCCTTGTTCTCAGAGAGGGCACCGTCTTGGCCAGAAAACAAGCACGGAAGAGCCTGACGGGAAAGTAAACGCTGTCTTGGGGCCCTGCAGGTGCGGGGAGCAGGGAGGCAGGGGAGAGGCCTGGGGTTGCTGTTGTGCAGCTGTGACCTGGGTGGGTCTTGAAGCCTGAGCAGGAGTCTATGAGGAGGCGGCTTCCTACACTTCTCCTTGGAAAGTCCTGGCCCACAGCACAGCCTGCTCAGCCAAAGCCCCCCTCCTCAGGGCCCAGGCCTCCAGGAAGGAGGAGTGAGAGGGAAGCCAGTGGGTTTAGGAGACGAGGGGAGGGGGGAGCTGCAGGTCTTGCTTCCCGCACGGGGCAGCCTCAGCAAAGTCAAACCAGCAGCCCAGTCTGGTCCACCCTGTGCGGGGCCCCCAGGCTGGAGCCAAATGGATGGGAGAGGCCAATGCCCAGGGAGACTCCCTGCCCTGATGCTGTCAGTCAGACATATCTGGGGAGGAGGAAGGATTTCAGCAGCTGGGATTGGGGTTCAGGGGAGAAGAAGTCCTTAGTGAGGGTGCTCGGACGGCTTCTCAGAAGGCTGGGCTGCCTCAGCTGAAGGCAGTGATTAGTCAGATCCAAGGCAGGGAATTCAATAAAGCCGGCTGCTCGTTACCCAGCTGGGGACCCCCTGCCCGAGCGGCCGTGGCCTGGGTTACATTACAGGGCTGTGTGAACTCTCCCCTCCAAGTGAGACGGCACCGGGCCTTGGAATAATTATGGGGCCTCAGCAGATGGTGGAGGCGGACGGACGGGGGAGGCCTTCAGCTGTGGGACACGTGACCACCGGCATCTGTGCGGAGCGGGACATGGGAGGGTCCACGCTGGGCCCCGGGGGAGGCAGTGCTGAATCGAGATCTGAGAGTTATGGGGTTGGCCGTGGTGGGGCACGACCCAGGGCCTTGGGCCTCCTTTAGACTCTGGCCTGAGCCAGGGGGGCATGCTGGGCGCGGGGGGGGGGGGGGGGGGCAGTCTCTGGAAGCTGGAGTACAGTGTCTGAATGGATCTCTGTGTTATGAAGCAAGAACAGGAGACACAACTGGTTCAATACATTTCAGGGCCCCTTCAAGCCTCTAATGCCTCCCCAGAAAGGTGGGCATCAAGGCATCGGTGGATTTCAGCCCCGTGCCAGCCCCTCACCCACTTGGGAAGCTCCGTGGTGCTTGGGTTGAGCTCCGTGCCAGGAGTCAGGACCCCAGGTTCTCACCGTGGTCTGCCACCAGCCCACCGCGCGACCACCTCTACGCCCCCATCCGAGGCCCCTTTCAGCTCCCCCCTCTGTGGCTCCGTGCCCTGGTTCCTCCAGCTTTGCCTTGGTGGAATCTGCTCTAAGCAGCCCCGAGCAGCTCCCAGCCAAGACAAACACAGGAGAGACGAAGCTAGAAGGGGATGCGGGCCGTGTCCGCGCCACAGCTCTGCTCTGCTGGGCGGGAGCAAGGGCCGTTTCCACGGTTCCCAGGCCTGGGGTTCAGCAGGAACGCTGCACGAAGGGGGATGGCCTCCCTCCGGCTCAGGCCTCCCCCTCCTAGAAGCCTCCCTCCACTACTCAACTCTCTCTGCCCTCCTGTTCTCTTCCTTGGGGGGAGAGAGATGAGAAGGACTCAGGCTCTCGGGTCTCCCTGCTTCCTCGCACTCCGCTGAGCGAAGCGGCAGGAATTCTCCAAAAACAAACGCATCCCTCAGGCCCCTTTCAGCAGCACCAAGTGCACAATGATGGGGGGCGGCGGGGGGGGGGGGGGCGGTGAGAAACAGGCCTCCCCCGGCTGACAGTTACTTCAGGTCTCCCCACCCTTCAGCATGAAGCCGGAGGCATCTACCCTGGGTCACCACGAACTCCTGCCTCGGTTTACGTCTCCCGTAACTTCTCCACTATCTTCTGCCCCTTTCTCTCTCAGGCTCTGGAAGCCACCATCTTGCTCTTTCGGATCTTTAATAGCTGCACACACTTTTTTGTTGTTGTTAATCCTCACCGGAGGATTTTTCCCCCCTTGATATTTATTTTTAAAAAATTATATATATATATATATAAATTATATATAATTATATATATATATTATTGATTTCAGGGAGGAAGGGAGAGGGAGAGAGATGGAAACATCAATGATGAGAATCATTGACTGGCTACCTCCTTCACCGCCCCCTGCTGGGGATCAGGCCCGCAACCCTGGCACGTGCCCTTGACCAGAATTGACCCTGGGACCCTTTCGTCCACAGGCTGACGCTCTATCCACTAAGCCAAACTGGCTAGGGCTCCCATTGATGTTTAGAGAGAGTGGGGGAGAAGGAGGGAAGGAGGAGGGAGGAAGAGAACAAAACATCCATGAGTGAGAGACATGGATTGGTGGCCTCACGCATGTGCCCCGACCTGGGCCGGTGAGGGCAATAGAGAAAGGGGACAGTAGGCCGGGCCTGTCCTGGAAGTGACAGCAGGCTGGCCGAGGCGTGGCTGGAAGCTGTGGCTGCCCTCTGCTCTCTTTCAGTCGATGACAGTTACATGCAAAGGGGAGGAAGGCGAAAGGAGGGGATGAGGAGGGATAGGTGGCTGCCCCGGGAATCGAAAAAGAGACATTTCCCACGCAGGGCAGCCCTTGCTCAGGAGAATCAAAGCTGACGGTTGGGTTTCATCACAACTTCCTCCCACCGGCTGAGGCTGAGACGGGACCTCGAGTTTTGAGTGACTCGGAGGCCAGACCCTCGCCAGACCTCAGGGAACAATGGGACTCGTCAACTCTGTACAAACCTGTGGGCTCCTTCCACCGAACCCAGCAGGCCAGAGGTCAGGGCTTAATTAGCACGACTGCCATGACCTGCCCCGTTGAGTGCCTCCTAAACGACTCAGTTCATTGACTCCCTGGTGTGTGTGCTCCAGGCTGTTTTACTCTAGAACAGAAACTGACGGTCAAGATGGTCTCACAGTAAAGACGCTCAGCAGGGCTTTGGGGGGCTGAGGAGCTGAGCACTGAGCCCCACAGCTGGAAGCCTAGCTCTCCCCCATCGGCCAAGAGGGCTGGTGGCATCTGACAGGCTTTTAGGAGCAGGTGCCGGAGGAGGGGCGGAGCGGAGCGGAGCGGAGCCCACCTTTAATTTATGGTTCTTGAAGAAGAAAACTCCTCTATGGCAGGGACTCTCAAGTGTTTTGACAACTCAGAGTAAGAAATACTATTTTTTCCTCATCGTGATTCAGTACACATATTCGTATGCATAACTGAAACAAACGTTTTACAAAATAATAGTTACCCTTTCTACACGGGATGCCCTCTTTAGTGTTGGAAACGTTGGAGATCACTTAGAAAGGTTGGGAACAGCAAAAGGCCAGGGATTTGGGGACTTCTGTTGTCTCCATCAGAAGACTCAAGGTGGCAGGATGCAAGATTAATATACAAAAGCCCATTGCTTTCCTTTATTCCATCAATGAACACTTGGAATTTGAAATTAGACAGACAGCCACTTGGAGAGAAGCACATGGAGTAGCAGTACGGTACCAGATGTGAGTGCCTTTCCTTGGGCCTTCTAGCCTAGCCACCAGCTGAATGTGGCGGAGTGAATATCTCAGACAACGCCACACCGGGCAGAAGAACCGCCTGGCTGAGCCCTGCCCAAACTCCCGAGCCACAGAATCATGAGCAAATGAAATGTTTGATGCCACTTACTTTGGGGATAATGTGTTGTACAGCAATTTATAAATGGAAGAGGCATGTAGGGACAGTGTGGAGGCCAGTTTCAGCTGCTCCACCCATGATCACCAGATGCCAGAGACGAGGATCCTGCCTGAGTTGCCTTTAGAGCAGTGGTTCTCAACCTTCTGGCCCTTTAAATACAGTGCCTCATATTGTGACCCAACCATAAAATTATTTTCATTGCTACTTCATAACTGTAATGTTGCTACTGTTATGAATCATCATGTAAATATCTGATTTGCAGGATAGTCTTAGGCGACCCCTGTGAAAGGGTCGTTCAACCACCAAAGGGGTCACGACCCACAGGTTGAGAACCGCTGCTTTAGAGAGTATGAGATGGAACACGGGGGCCTGTTAAGTCTGTGCCTGCAGCAATGTCATTAGAGGGGCCCGGAGTGTGGGCTTGGAGGGAAGCACCACCAACAGATCCAGCATCCCAGATCTAAGGTGACTGATGAGTCATGAATGTCAGCAAGCATTTTTGAGGAGCTGTTGTGTGTCCTGTGCTACACGCAGAACTGGGGAGCTAGTGGAGAATAAGACAGTGGCGGCCTCCATGTTCATGGATTTGAAAGTTTGGTGTAGGTTACAGATACTAGACAAACACACAAATGAATAGAAATGACAGATTAGGGGGGAGGGCTAAAGGAAACAGGGTGCTTGACCCCGGGGAACAGCGCCAGGCCGCTCTCCACTCCCTGGCCCGTGTCCCCCGCCTGTGGAGGACAGGAAGGCGGCTGGAGGAGGCTGAGTGCCTGGCAGGCTCAGGTTCTGGGGAAGAGTGTTGAGGGTTAGAGCCCTGTCTCCAATGTAGAGCAGGGGTCAGGGAAGGACTTCTAGAGGAAGGGGTGTCGACACTGAGCCCTGATGGATGAATCACAGGCAGCCAGGCACTGCCCTGGCAACCCATTGAAAACATAAGAACCAATCACTATGTCAGCATTTGGGCCTCTCCTATGAGCAGGAAGTAGGTAAACAGTGGAAAGCTAACGCCCACTTCATGGCAAGATGGTTGGGGACAGAGAATAGGACCAAGAAATGGGCCAGGCCCATTGTCAGGAGCCACCAGGAGGACTTCCTGCTAGTGAAGGGCTAGGGAGGTAAGGTTCCTCTTTAAGGCTGAGTTCAGAGGGTGGGGCAGAGGGCAGGGGAGGGCCTTCCCCAAGAAGATTGGAGAGGCCTGTCTCAGCAGCAGGGCCGTGAGCTGGGAGAGGAAGAGGGAGCAGGAGACGCCTCTTCAAGGGAGTTGGCCCCTCCATACGTCCAGGTTTCAACCCATGGGCAGTGACCGTGAGCCTGCCAACCTGCTCAAGTGTGGCCTCAGGTATGCAAGGGTCCGGGGAGGCAAAGACCCCACCACTGAGGTTAGAGGGCATTACAGTGTTGGGGTGAGGGTTCAGTGCCAACTTCTCCTCCCCTTGGGGTTTCCCAGAGAGAGTGCACACACAGAAGACCAGGGCCAACGGGACTGGCCCAGTACAACTTTAATTGACTTTAGGGTCGGAGCCCCTCCTTCGCCACAGAAACTTCTAGGAAGATAGACCCAGACTGAGAGGGAGCTCAGGCCGAGCGTCTCGGGCCGCTTTACCTCCCAGCTTCCTCTCCGGGGCCATGGGGTCAGTGATGGCCGACTGGCCCAGCCCCCAGCCACGGGTGGAGAAGATGGACCAGGAGGAGAGGATGGCCAGGCCCCCAGCAGCTCACCCGTCACTGGGACAGTGGCCCCAGGTCTGGTTGCTGTGTGGAGAAGGAAGGAAAGGCAGAGAAAGGGCCTGGCTGCTTTTCAAGGAAGAGAGGGTGTGGGTCAAGGAAAGCAACCCCTCCCTCCTCCCCCATGAGAAAGCTGTGGGTGAATGGATGTTCTTGCCACCCACCCAATAGAATGAGCACCCTTCCCCTCTCGCCCCATCCTCTCCATCTTCCTGCTCCAGCTGAGGGGGGTCCTTCTGGTTGACATCAATGCTGCCAATGTGTTGGTTCCCTACACTGTTCTCCCTTCCACCTTCTTAGCAACGTGATCCCGTCATTATGCCTGGTCTCTCCCCGGTCTCTCCCCGGCCGCTCTCCACTGGATCATGTTAGTGTTTGCATACACCCCGGTCCCTCCCGTCCCCAACACATAATGAGATCACTCCCTCGACAGCAGGCTCCTCCTCCCGGACAACCTGCCTCCTCGCCTCCCGGGTCAGCCTGCATTCTCTGTGTCCATGTCCTCGCCTCCCAAGTTCAACTCACATCTCGCCCTAGTGCACGCTCTGACCCAGCTCCCCACGCCTCACTTTGCTAACAAACCTGCTGCGAAGGCCACCAGCAGGGCCCTAAATGGCGCACCCAGCCCTGCATTTCTCCACCTCTCTGCAGCATGTGACGTGCTGACCAAGGCTCTCAGGAAATGCCCCTTTCCTGGCCTCCACGCACCTCCCTGGTAGCTCCTCCCGCTCTCCTTCTCCCCCTAACCCCCCACCCCCCGTGTGTCAAGGCTGCATCTGGGGCCCCCTCCCCTCCGGGCACCACGCTGCCCCTCCCCCTCCCAGCCAGGGGCTTCCCGTGCTGGCTGCACAGTGGGATCAGCTGGGAGCTTTAAAAACCCACCAGCACCTGGGCGCTCCCCTAATTAAATCCCAGTCACTAGACGGGGGCCAGACCTGGCAGCTTCAAAAGCTCCGAGCGAGTCTGAAGGTGCAGCCAGGGTTTCAAGCCGCCGCCCTGGGCGACCTCGTTCCCAGCCTTCGAGGCACCAGGAGCTTTCAGAGTCGGATCTGCACTCAGAGGCCCAGACACATGGCTGCTGCCCCAGAGGCGTCTCATAGGAAGCTGGTTCAGCGGTTCCGTTCCAGGACCTCACATGCTCATTCTACCAGCCGTGGGCAAACTACGGCCCGCGGGCCGGAAATGAATAAAACTAAAAAAAAAAAATAGACCGTACCCTTTTATGTAATGATGTTTACTTTGAATTTATATTAGTTCACACAAACACTCCATCCATGCTTTTGTTCCGGCCCTCCGGTCCAGCTTAAGAACCCATTGTGGCCCTCGAGTCAAAAAGTTTGCCCACCCCTGTGTTCTTCCTTTGCCTGTGTCTGACCTGCCTCTCCATGTCCACAGGGGACTCACTAAGGAAGACATTTTCTTTCCGGCCTAAGAAAGACCTTCATCACATTTCCAGAAACAAGTTTATTATTTTTATCTCTTGAATCATACATGGGGGGAAAAAACCTAGAATGCTGAGATACCTGTGACCAAATTATAATGCTTTGGTTTAGTTCTCTCCTTCTCTCTCTAAAAAAAAAAAAAAAAAGTGCCTGCTTCCTGACTCCCTGACTGGGAAGCTGTCCTGCTCCCTGCGGGTCTCATTCATCACGCCGGCATCTGACGTCTCCGGCCAGGCTTCAAGGCCTTCGAGGGCAGGAACCAGGTCTTAGTCACCACGGCACCTCTCATGCCTAGCATGGTGCTTAGCATAGGGTCAGGTTTTGTGGAAGGAAGGAAGGAAGGAAGGAAGGAAGGAAGGGAGGGAGGGAGGGAGGGAGGGAGGGAGGGAGGGAGGGAGGGAGGGAGGGAGGAAGGAAGGAAGGAAGGAAGGAAGGAAGGAAGGAAGGAAGGGATGGAGAGAGGGAGGGAGGGAGGGAGGGAGGAAGGGAGGAAGGAAGGAAGGGATGGAGAGAGGGAGGGAGGGAGGGAGGAAGGAAGGAAGGAAGGAAGGAAGGAAGGAAGGAAGGAAGGAAGGAAGGAAGGAAGGAAGAGATGGAGAGAGGGAGGGAGGGAAGAAGGGAGGGAGGAAGGGAGGAAGAAAGGAAGGAAGGGATGGAGAGAGGGAGGGAGGGAGGAAGGAAGAAGGAAGGAAGGAAGGAAGGAAGGGAGAGAGAGGGAGGGAGGAGGAAGGAAGGAGGAGGAAGGAAGGAAGGGAGGAAGGGAGGAAGGAAATTGTATAGGTGTAGCTCACAGAAGAAGCCACAGCTCTGGTTGGTTCTCCTAAAGTTTAGGACCTAAACGGAGTCTTCGAGAGGAGACAGGAGCGCTCAGCCTACAGCTGTGACTGGGAGGCAGACTCCGACTGTCTGCTCGATGTACTCCCCTCCTTTGGGCACGACCTTGAGGGAGGGTCTGACAGAGAATCCTGAGCCTGCTACCGTGAGAATCACACGAGGGTCTCCCGTCAGCACTGCATCTGGTACGCGATCATGTTTGTGAATTAACGGCCACGCGGAGCCAACCCTGAGGGGTCCTGAGAACAGCCAGCCTGTCGTGGGCCCCCTGCTGGAACCTGCCCAGAGCTACAGGGCTTTGCACCCTCTCCCCACCCCATCCTCAGAGGCCTCCCCAAGGCCGAGCCCAGCTCCCCAGGGACTGTGGGTCCAGAAGCCCAGACCACAAACCCTGGCTCCCTCCTGACTTTTTCCGCTTGAAAGGGGAGCGCCAGGGCCACCTCCCGCCCTGCCCTCCTGAGCTGGAACTCGGAGCCCCTGCCCCCACTGTGTTCTTGCTGAGGCAGGTGCTCTAACCACGGCATCATCAGCACATTGCACTCACAATGCATCCTGGGAGGGAGGGTCTGCTGGTCACTGAGTCACGGGCTGTGAAGGTGCCCACAGGCCAGGTCTGCTGGGCTGGGGGCTGTGTGTGTGGCTGAGGGAGGGGCAGGTGCATGGGGGGGGCTGTAGGCTGGGGGAAGAATGGCAAAGCGCAGCCGGTGCTCAGGGTGGGGGTGTGTTAGGGAAGGTAAATTAGCTCACAGCGTGTGTGGGTAGGACTGTGTCCTCCACAAAGACATGTTGAAGTCCTGACTCCCAGCACCTCAGAATGTGGCCTTATTTGGAAATAGGGTTGTTGCAGAGGTAATTAGCTAAAAATGAGGTCATACTGGAGCAGGGTGGGCCCTTCATCCAATACGAGTGGTGCAAGACGCCTGACTGGCATGGCTCAGTGGCTGGGCATCAACCTATGAACCAGGAGGTCACGGTTCGATTCCCAGTCAGGGCACATACCTGGGTTGCAGGCTCGACTCCCAGTGTGGGTCAGGCAGGAGGCAGCCAATCAATGATTCTCTCTCATCATTGATGTTTCTCTCTCTCTCTCCCTTCCCTTCTGAAATCAATAAAAATATGTATTTTTTTAAAAAGTCAGTGTTCCCCAGAGTCCTGCCCAACTCCCCCTGCCCCTCTGCCTGCACTGGCTGGTCTGCCCTCCAGGCTTCCCCTCCGCCTCAGTAGAGTGCTGCCAGCTGCTCTGACACGCCAACCAGGTTTCAGTGGCTTCATGTAATAGAAGTGTCTTCACATGAAATTCAACTGGCACCATGTTCCAGCCCCTGCCGTCTTCCCCACGTGGCCTCCCGGGGCCTGGGGCATCCACGCCAGCCAGCCACCTGGAGAGCAGGTGGAGAACGGTGTGGCCGTATGGTTTTTATGGGAGACACATAGGTCACTTCCACCCACCTCCGTCGGCAAGGACTCGGCCTGTCTCAGTCCATCCCGGCCAATGTAACAGACACTGTAGACTGGAGGCTTGTAAACACACATGTTTATTTCTCAGTTCGGAGGCTGGCAAGTTCAAGATCAAGGCATGGGCAGATCAGTGTCTGGTGAGAGCCCCCTTCCTGGCTCACAGACGACTCTTCTCACTGTCCTCACGTGGCGGACGGGTGAGAGGGCTCCTGGGGGTCTCTTTCAAAGGGCACGCATCCTGTTCATGGGGCTCCAGCTCTGACCTAATCACCTCCCAAAGGCCCCACCTAACATTACATGGGGGTGAGGGTCCCCACATGGGAATTTGAGGGGCACTTAAGCATCCAGTCCACAGCCCCGCCCATGGCCACAGCTAACTGCAAGGCAGGTGGGGCGTGGCCTCGTGGTGCCCTGGGGCAGAGGGGTTAGGCTGGGCGAGTGGCTGACCAGTCCCTGCTGCAGGCTGCCCATCTGGTCACGGACCAGGCCTTCACTCTTTCTGTTATACATGGAATAGCTCATTGTTCTTCAAAGAGACGGCCGGTCCCAGCCCTCACTGTCCCCGGGACCTCTGCCCGGCCGGACCTCCGGCAGACGCACGGTTCTCTCTCCAGATCCCAGGTGCTTCCTTGCGATTGAACTAAATACAAGAACTAAAGACCTAAATACAAGAACGAGTTACCTGTGCCTTCCCTCCTGTTGCTGACACACACACAATATTCAGTGGTAGGGCCCAGACAGGAAAACCACAAGACAGCATCCCGCTCAGGAGGGGGACGGGAGGGACGAGGCGGCTCTGATCACAGCCATTGTGAGATGCTGCTGGGCAGGCCCTGGGAAAGCCCTACTGGGGGTTGGCGGGAGGTGGGGGCAGGGGTTGTGGGGGGTTCTTTCTCCGGAAATTGCACCATCCTGTCCTGTGTGGCTCCCAGTTCCATCCTCCAGGGTCCTTCCTGCAACCTTGCTCCCAGGCCACACTGAAGTGAGGTGGGGGGTGGTTGCTGCTCATCTTTTTCAAGACACAGCACCCAGCCGCCCGCCCGCTGGTTTTAAGGCCTGAAGGTGGGTTTAAGCCGACCCTTGTTCACGTGCCCACTTCTGCTTGATCACGTGACCCCGCCTCCTTGTTTACTGCTTGATCGCGTGGCCCCGCCTCCTTGTTTACTGCTTGATCGCGTGGCCCCGCCTCCTTGTTTACTGGTTGATCACGTGGCCCCGCCTCCTTGTTTACTGGTTGATCACGTGGCCCCGCCTCCTTGTTTACTGGTTGATCACGTGGCCCCGCCTCCTTGTTTACTGGTTGATCGCGTGGCCCCGCCTCCTTGTTTACTGGTTGATCGCGTGGCCCCGCCTCCTTGTTTACTGGTTGATCGCGTGGCCCTGCCCCCTTGTTTACTGGTTGATCACGTGGCCCTGCCTCCTTGTTTACTGGTTGATCACGTGGCCCCGCCTCCTTGTTTACTGGTTGGTCTCGTGGCCCCCTCCTTGTTTACTGGTTGGTTACGTGGTCCTGCCCCCTTGTTCACAATGGCTTTCTCACCACCTGCCCCCTGGCTGCAAACCAATACCATACATTTTAGATTTTCATTATGGTAACACCCCACTCCTAGTATCAATTTCTGTTTTCATTCAAGTAACACTGACATCTAAAAGAGATAAACTCCCAAATTTTATTCCGAAACACACTGGAAGTTTGTGTGTGTGTGTGTGTGTCTTTTCTCGTCTAAAAGGCAGGATGGGGGACGGGTGCAAGGACCTAGGGACCTCTGTTTCTTACAGTCTCAGGGACTCAGATCGAGGCTGTGCCATTGTCAATGCGCGGTTTCTAAGGGAGACGTGGATGTCAGAATCTAGGCAGCAGAGAAGGGAGCAGACCGGGCCTTAGCCTGATTTTGTAGACAAAGCTTTATTGGGACAGACAACCCCTTCATTTACATATTGCTGTAGCTGGGCCCCTTCATTTACATATTGCTGTGACTGGACCCCTTCATTTACATATTGCTGTGGCAGGACCCCTTCATTTACATATTGCTGTGTCTGGACCCCTTCATTTACATATTGCTGTGGCTGGACCCCTTCATTTACATATTGCTGTGGCTGGACCCCTTCATTTACATATTGCTGTGGCTGGACCCCTTCATTTACATATTGCTGTGGCGGGACCCCTTCATTTACATATTGCTGTGGCGGGACCCCTTCATTTACGTATTGCTGTGACTGGGTCCCAGCTGCACTGAGAGGGAACCAGCTGCTGTGGAGGCTGTATGGCTCACAGTTGCTATCTGGCCCCTGACAGAAAAAGTCTCCTGCAAACACCCTCCAGGCCCTGGGGACTCCTGGCCCAGCCTTGACAGGTCCGACTTCTTTCCTAACAGTCAGATCCGTATTTCTTTTTTTAAAAAATATATTTTTATTGATTTCAAAGAGGGAGAGATAGAAACACCGACGATGAGAGGAATCATTGATTGCTGTCTCCTGCATGTCCCACACGGAGGATCAAGCCTGCAACCTGGGCATGTGCCCTGACCGGGAATCGAACCGTGACCTCCTGGTTCATAGGTTGATGCTCCACCACTGAGCCAGGCCGGCCGGGCAGACCCATATTTCTAACAATGTGCCAGACTTCTCACACTTCATGTCCTCAAACAGAACCTGACCCTTTTCCTCCAAATCTCTCTCTTTCTGTGGCTCGTAATTCAGTTATTTGTTCATCATTCACTCGAGCTCCCAAACTGAAGCCCCAGGAGGGCCCTTGGCCTTCCCAACACCCCCAGCTCCGTACCCAGTGCTCTCTGTGTTTGAATGTGGGGTCTCCCCGCCTTTCCCCACGCGTCCCGTGCCCGGCCAGGCTCTGGCACGCGCCTCCTCACCCCTGACGCCTGCGCACTATGGAGTCAGCATCTTCATACTCCAGTGGCCTCAGTCGCTTCCCTGTAGCAAGGTCCTGCTGTCTCCCAAGGACAAGACACATCTGAGGTCCCCACCTGCCGTGGCAGAGCCCAGATGGGAACTCGGGGTTAGGAGCCTTCGAAGGCCCGTTGCCCCACCCCCACCCCTCCATTCTTTGCAGGATCAAAGCACCAGGAAGCACAAAGGAAATTCTTTGCATAGCAGAGCACAAAAGAAGCCCCTTCCACACCCTCAGAGAAGAATGTGGCCGTGGGCTGAGCAGTTCTGCTCTGTCCCCGCCTCTCCCCGCCCCAACTCCCCACCCCCCCACCCCCCCACCCCCGCACCAGCCCCCCCCCCTCCTCCCCGCCTCTCCCTCTCTCCCCAGAACTCCTTCACCTGGACACCTGCACAGAGGCAGCCCAGCTCAAGAGACACCTCCTACACGGCAAAGCCCCTCCCAGGACCCTGAAGGTCATGGCGGCCCCACTCGTCCTCCTCCCTCTCCTAATGACACAGCAGCCGCTCTGGGGGACAAAGAGAAGCCAAACTGGGCTGGGGTCCTCCTGGGGAGTCTGGGTTTTGTCCTTGGGGCAGTTTGGGTGACGTCCTGCCCGAGGGTACTCCCCCAGTCATTCCGCCTCTCTCTAGGGCAGTGGTTCTCAACCTTCCTGATGCCGCGACCCTTTAATACAGCTCCTCATGTTGTGGTGACCCCCAACCATAAAATTATTTTCGTTGCTACTTCATCACTGTAATGTTGCTACTGTTATGAATCGTCATGTAAATATCTGATATGCAGGATGTGTTTAGGCGACCCCTGTGAAAGGGTCGTTCGACCCCCAAAGGGGTCGCGACCCACAGGTTGAGAACCGCTGCTCTAGGGTTTCCTTGTAAGGCTCCTCCTTCTCTGCAGGTGTTCACATCTGTTTGCTTATTCATCACCTGTCGTGCACATAGAAAGTTAGGTACCAGATCGAGTGTGACATTGTCTCTCTTCTCTGCTGCTTCCGCAGCATCCACAAGTGTCTGGCTTATCGCTGACGTGCAATAAACTTTTGCTGAATGAATGAATGAATGAATGAACGAACGAACGAAGTGGCTAGCGACACTCTGATGGCCTCTTGTATCCCACACATGGTGGAAGGTAGGGCGTCTCCTACCTTCTCCTCCTGGAGGACTTCTCACATCTCCCCCTGAGCCCCTGGCAGACACTATCTAAGCCAACAGCAACTCCATTTGCCTGCTTGTTCAGGCCACAGCACCAGCCGTCCTTGGCTCCTGCCTCCTTTTCCTCCAAGGCACCGGCAAATCCTCTGGGTCCCCCTTCAAGGCGCACCCTGACTGACCACCTCCCATGGCCTAGATGGCCTCCCCCCTCTGCTTGCCACCCTCGCTGCACACCTGGAGTAGAATCCAAAGGTGTCGCCAGTTTCAACAAGCCCCACGGCGCTGGCCCTGGTTCCCACCAGGATCTCACTCTGTTCTCTCTCTGCTTCGCTCGCTCTGTTCCAGCCGCCCACCTCCCACAGGGCCCGCCCTCCAGCTTCACCCGCTCACACAGGTCATCAGCAAGGCCTTCCCTGACCGCCCCATCGAGACAGGGCCTTCCTCGATTCCTGTTTTTTTCTAGCACTTTCCAGGCTTCCGAGAGCCCTTCACAGCCTTTGCTTATTGTGTTATCGCCTCTAAAATGTGAGCTCCGAAAGGGCAAGGGCTCTGTCGCTTTAAGGGCTGCAGGGCCGGGGGCAGGGCTTGGGCATGGCGGGTGGTCATAGGTGTTTGTTGGCTGGAACTGGATGGGACTGGAGGAGCGATCCCAGCGCGGGGGGGGGGGGGGGGGGGCCCTCGCCAGGGGGAGGGGGGGTTCTGAGCTCGGTCAAAGGGTCTTGGTCAAGTGCACCAGGGCCCTCCCTGACTCCTCTGCATGCGGACCTCACCGTCCCAGTGCCCTCGGCCTCGAACCCTGGGCTGGGCCGTGTGAGTCACGTGGGCCAGGAGGATGTGAGCAGAGGGCTGTGCCTTCCGCGGCTCCTGCCTCTGCTGCGGGATGAGAACGTGCCCCGGCTCGCCTGGGGGTGAGGGGAGACCCGTGGCCCTGTGGGGAGAACATTCTGGGCCAAGGCCAAAGGCAGGACGCACCTGGGGTGCTTCGGAGGGAGTAAAGGGGCCGTGACTGCAGCCCAGGGAGGGAGGGGCGGTCACAGGGGCCACAGGGGCGGGTTATGGAGGCCTGGGCTCTTCCCCTGGGCCAGTGGGCAGCGGGGCCGGGCATGACCTGACTCGGGTAGTGAAGGGGTCACCGTGGCTGGTGGGGAATAAGCTCCCGGCCGGGCAGAAGCAGGGAGCCCGGCCACAGATGTCACAATGAGACGGGGTGCCCACCCCCCAGCCTCTCCCGCCTCCGGCCCTGGCACCCGCCGTTCCCATCCCCCTTGCTCCCTGCCCGGCGAACTCCTTCTTCACAGAGACCTTCCTGGGAGCGTCTCCCCCCTTCACCCCAGGGAAGGCCTTCTCTCTTCCTCTCCCTGCCCGTCCTTTCCCCTCCCAGCAGCAGGGCTCCCTGCAATCATGGGCCCGCCCTGCGTTTACTGTCTGCTGTTTAACGTCTGCTCCACTGGGTTGCAGGGCCCCTCTCCAGCCAAGCTCCGGGACAGGCTCCTGGACTCCAGTCCCCGTTCGTTCAGACCCGAGTGAGCTTGGAAAGCCAGTGAGCCACCCGGCCTCAGTTTCCTCCTCGAAAAAGTGCTGGTAACTTCAAGGGCGAGACCCAACGAGATGGCCAACGCCAAGCACAGAGCTCAGGGCCGGGCACGCCAGCCATGGAGAGAAGATGGTGTCAGAAGTGGCGAGAAGCACGTAGTCTCCGTGCCAGCAGCGCTCCAGGTACGAGGCCGCCCGCCCGGTGGGGCAGGTTTGAAACTGCCTCTTGCGCTCAGGAACACGGGAGCGTGTGTGGCATTTGTTGGTGGTGGTTGCTTAGCATCCCAACACCCATGGGAGGGGCCGAATCCCTAGACGGCGGGAGGCGGCTTCCCCGACGGAAGTGGAAGGGGCCAGTCTCCCTCTCCCAGAGCCCGCGGAGGGCTTGGCGGGCACTCAGCCTGGGCCCATGCCTCCCAGGACTCTGACCCTGACCAGGGCCACAGAGCAGCTGTGACCATTGAGACGGCTCCTCCGGTGTGGTGTGTGGTGGTGGGGGGCGGGGGGCTGCAGGGGCAGCTCGGGGCAGCTGGGCCGTGATGTCAGCAGGCCTGTCCCCGCTAGTTCCTGCCTGTGGTCCCGCCTCCCAGCTTTCAGGGTCCTTGCCCCATTGATGAGCCTGGTTCTCTAGCCTACCCCGTGATTCTGTGAGCCACCTATGACCCTTCCAGAAAATTCCTTCCGGTCCGTAGTCAACCAGAGTTGTTTTCTGTTATGTGTAACCAGGAACTCTGAGTCCTCTACCCTCCCAAACAGGACTGAGCCTCGAGCCCTAAAAAACCCTGGCTCGCACCCTTGGCCCCACCCTCCACTCTACCAGGAGCACAAAGCCTCCCTCGGCTGAGTCAGCCTGTACTCAGGGACCCAGAGAACAGGTAGAAGGTGTGGCAGCTGCTATCTGCCAACACCCCTGGGCTTCCTTCCTAGAACGCACCCGTCCCCCGCCCCCGCCCCCGCCCCCCCTGCTCTGCCCCAACCCAGATGGCACCGAGGTTGTCCCCAGGAATAGGCAAGGCTGTTCCAGAGGAAACGGAGAGAAGCAGAAGGAGCTGAGTCTGGAATGCTGAGCTCAACGTTGAGGTCTTTGCCTCAGTAAAAACAGCGAGCCGGGAGGGCACTCTCCCCCACCACCCCACCACCCCACCCTCTGGGCTGGAGAGCGGGCACCGCAGAGCACAGGCAGGAGAGGGCCTGCCTCCCAGGTGAGGGTGTGCAGCTGCCACCCTCTCAGAATTCCCTCCCCGTGTGTACATGTCAAGCAGACTTGGCCCTGGGGCTCCTCTGGGCAGAGAGGGCCTGAGCCGGCCCCTCCCCCAAGTTTCCTACAGAAATGTCTGAGAGAGGGGTCTGGGGCCAGAAAGGATGATACAGTAAACAGGAGGCTGGGTGGCCCATGGGCCCTCTTCGTGAATGCTGGCAGCTGTGGGCACCAGCAGGGTGGACGCTGGCATGGACAAGGAGGCCAGAGGCCATCTTTACGGGTCCCAGCAGGGATCCTGAGAGTGACCAAGCTCAGGAGCCCTCTCCCTCCTGACAGCACTAGCTGGAACGCCAGGGAGCAAGGGAGGCAAACCCAGCAAGGCTGAGGTTACCCTGAGTTCTCTGAGAGAAGGTTCCCACACCACCCAACAGGGGCAATTCAGTTAAAGTCCGTTAGGGAAACTGTCCACACATCTGACTTTGCTGCCTGTGAAGTCTGTACCTGCCACAAAGGCACCCACCCCAAGGAGCCCCGCCACCAGCATTGCCGGAGAGAACAAGGGTGCGGGGTCTGCCTGAGGCCTGGAGAGCTTTCGGGAGAGCGGTGGGTGAGCCATTACCAGGACTCTGAAGTCATGGGAAAGCCTGGCCTCGTTAGGCACTTACTGTGTGCCTGGCACCATGCTCAATATTAAACAGAGTGTTTCTGAACTGGGTGAAAAGTATTCCCATTCAGCAGATGAGGAAACTGAGGCACAGAGGTATTGCAGAGGGGCGCCAGGATGCACTGGGCGGATTTCCCACGGGATGGCTCACGTGGCGGTGGATGCAAAGATAGGCTCCTCGGGTAAACTAGAGTACTGTTCTGGGGCTTGAAGCCCGAAGGTAATGTTGGGAAAGATGGGAGGTTTGGGAAAGACGAGATTAATTAAAGTGCTGGTTCTCGGAGGGGACTCCGGCGGGAGTGGCGCGCCCTCTGGTGGACATGAGGAGAATGGCAGCTCAGGGGCTCTGCCCAGCTCCACCGATGCCCATGAATGGAAAGGGTGGGCAAAGCTCAGAGACGGTGCCCAGAGGGGCCACATGTGGTGTGGGGTCTGGGCTCAGCAGTGGCTACTCCGGAGGGTCCTGTCTGGGAAGGAGCATTCTATCAGGAGAGAGAGAGAAGGAAGGAAACGGACCTTCACTGAGCGCTGATCATATGCTTAGAAAAGACACGGAAAACAATGCTATTCACTTTAAAAACGGGCCAAGATACACAGGCACATGCAAACCAAAAGAAAACTGAGGGCATGGCCGAAAGATCAAAGTTAAATTTTTTTTAAAAAAGTTAAAATTCAACTCAGGAAGAATTATATGAGACAGAGCAGATCTCTAATCTCTCTCTTTTTTTAATATATTTTATTGATTTTTTACAGAGAGGAAGGGAGAGAGATAGAGAGTTAGAAACATCGATGAGAGAGAAACATCGATCAGCTGCCTCCTGCACATCTCCCACTGGGGATATGCCCGCAACCCAGGTACATGCCCTTGACCGGGATCGAACCCGGGACCTTTCAGTCCGCAGGCCGACGCTCTATCCACTGAGCCAAACCGGTTTCGGCTCTCTAATCTCTTTTGATCTTAATCTTCTTCAAGACCCCAGAAAACAAAATGCATACCAAATAACATAAAAACATGTACATCAAGAAACTGAAGCCGGCCAGCGTGGCTCACTGGTTGAGTGTTGACCTATGAACCAGGAGGTCATGGTTTGATTCCTGGTCAGGGCATATGCCTGGGTTGTGAGCTCAATCCCCAGCAGAGGGCATGCAGGAGGCAGCCGATTAATGACTCTTAATGATGTTTCTAACTCTCTCTCCCTCTCTGAAATACATATATATGTGTGTATATATATATATATTCATTTTTAAGAAAGAAAGTGAAAAGACAACCCACAGAATGGGAGAAAATATTTGTAAATCTTATGGCTCAGCCGTGGGCAAACTACGGCCCGCGGGCCATTTGAGATGAATAAAACTAAAAAAAAGACTGTACCCTTTTATGTAATGATGTTTACTTTGAATTTATATTAGTTCACACAAACACTCCATCCATGCTTTTGTTCCGGCCCTCCGGTCCAGTTTAAGAACCCATTGTGGCCCTCGAGTCAAAAAGTTTGCCCACCCCTATATATAGCTGATCAGGGACTTGTATCAGAATATGTAAAAAAAATATCTTACAACTCAACAATAAAAAGACAACCAATTTTTAAAATCGGTAAAGGATTTGCATAGACATTTCTCTAAAGAAGACATACATATGGCCACTAGGCACATGAAAGGATGCTCAACGTCACTCGTCACCAGGGAAATTCAGAACCACAATGAAACATCTTTATTCTATTGCCCTTTGCTCTGGAGAGAGGCACTGTCTCTGACTTCCAAGTAGGTTTACAATTGTTAGTATGGAAAATAATACAATCTTATATAATAAAAGGCTAATATGCAAATTGTCCCCTTGACCAGGAGTTCAACCAGGGGGTGGGGCTGGCTGGCCAACCGCCCAGGGTCCCCCCACCCCCCACCCGGCCTGAATGGGGTGTGCTGGCCGGACCCCACTCATGCATGAATTCGTGCATTGGGCCTCTAGTAATTAATAAAAAACAACACAAGAATAAGCTCTGTGTTTCACGTACTCACAACTGTAAACCTATATTTGTCCCACCCTGCATATACACATACATGTACATACATACATATATAAAAACTAGAGGCCCGGTGCACAAAAATTTGTGCACTCGGGGGGGGGAGGGGATGTCCCTCAGCCTGGCCTGTGCCCTCTCACAGTCTGGGACCCCTCAGGGGATGACCACCTGCTGGCTTAGGCCCACTCCCTGGGGGATTGGGCCTAAGATGGCAATCAGACATCCCTCTGGCAGCCCGGCAGCCCTCAGGGGATGTCCACTTGCCAGGGGGGAGCAGGCCTAGCTGTAGTTGGACATCCTTAGCACTGCTGAGGAGGCGGGAGAGGCTCCCACCACCACCGCTGTGCTGGCAGCCATCAGCCTGGCTTGTGGCTGAGCAGAGCTCCTCCCATGTGAGAGCAACCTGACCACCAGAGGGCAGCTCCTGCATTGAGCGTATGCCCCCTGGTGGTCAGTGTGTGTCATAATGACCAGTCATTCCCAGTCTTTCTGCTGTTAGGGTCAGTTTTCATATTACCCTTTTACTATATAGGATAGAGGCCTGGTGCACGGGTGGGGGCCGGCTGGTTTGCCCTGAAGGGTGTCCCGGATCAGGGTGGGGGTCCCGCTTGGGTGCCTGGCCAGCCTGGATGAGGGGATGATGGCTGTTTGCAGCTGATCACACCCCCCTTCAGGGTGGGGGTCCCCACTGGGGTGCCTGGCCAGTCTGGGTGAGGGGCTGAGGGCCGTTTTCTGGCTGGCGGGTGACTGAAGCTCCCAACCTCTCCTTTTTTTCTTTTTTTTTTATTCTGGGATTTATTTACCTTCTATGGCTGTCACTGGAACAGCTCCAGCTCTGAGACCTCAGCTGCTGAAAGCAGGTATCTGGGTTTGTTTGGGTTCTATAATCGTAACACGGTTGCAGTCCTGCTCGCTCCAGCTCTGATGGCTGAAAGCAGGTTTCTGGGGATTGTTTAACTTCTATAATTGCAACAAAGTTGCGTAGAGTGCAAGCTCAGAGGCCGACAGCGGCAGGCGGGGAACCTTGGCTTCCTCCTTCACTGGAGCAAGCAAGCCTCCTGTTCGCTTCAGCTGCCTGGCTGCCGGCCGCCATCTTGGTTGGCAGTTAATTTGCATATCTCACTGATTAGCCAATGGGAAGGGTAGCGAAGTTACGGTTAATTACCATGTTTGTCTATTATTAGATAGGATTAAAGTCAATGTGGTGAAATGTTAACCACTGGTAAAGGGTATATGTTCTTGCAATTTTTATGTAAGTTTAAAAGTACACCAAAACCAAAAGCTATTCCCCTACACCCACAAAAAAGCTAACACATAAATAAAAGAGCTCATTAAATGCCCAGAGTAATAAATGAAACTTGTGGCTGCCTCCCCAACGAGACTTTTACTTCTTCCTTGCTAATGGGCCTGATTTCAGCCCTATTAGACTTTTTAACCTACACAGTGCAATACTTTGATTTTAAAAATAAAAAGAATAAGAGGGTCCCCACAACCAGAAAAAGTGGGTGCTGTTGAGAGAATGTGTGAATGAATCAGTGAATAGGTAGTGAGTGAAGGGACAAAGCAGGCGAGTGATGTGTTGTCTTTCTTTTTTTAAAAAAAATATATTTTTATTGCTTTCAGAGAGGACGGAAGAGGGAGAGAGAGATAGAAACATCCATGATGAGGGAGAATCATTGATCTGCTGCCCCCCACTGGGGATCGAGCCCACAACCCAGGCATATGCCCCTGACCGGAATCGTAATTGAACCTGGGACCTTTCAGTTCACAGGCCGATGCTCTATCCACTGAGCCAAACTGGCCAGGGCTGATGTGTTTTCATATCCAATCCCGCGGCACCTCGATGCCGGTCCACTCAGGTGAGGGACAGATGGCTCTGTGTACAGCCGGCAGCTGGGTTGGCCAAAGTGCGCTTTCTTCCCTCTTTCAGGTCAGGGCAGGCTGACCCCTGCTTGCTGCTTCCTCCTCTCTGCGGGGTTCTCCTTACTGCATCCTGGGCAGAAAGGCGCCCTGGCATGCCGGGTGACAGCACCAGGCTGGCCACCAGGGGGCCCAGATCTAGCCCAGGCCTGTTTCCAGCTGCCCCTGTGACTACTGGTGAGCATTTCCCTTTCTTGGGCTGGGTTTTCCACATTTGCTTCTTAAGCAGTTTGGCCAAATTAATGGTTCTCCAACTTCGGCCGCCATTTAAACCAACCGGGGACCTTTTAGAAGCTCCAGGGCCCAGGCTGCACCCCAGAGCGACCACGTCAGACTCTTTAGGGTGGGACCCCAGGTGTCACGGATTTTCACTTTTACCTTTTATATTTTTAATTATGTTTTTATTAATTTTTAGAGAGAGAGGAAGGGAGAGGGATAGAGAGCAATATGGATGAGAGAGAAACATCGATTGGCTCCCTCCTGCACACCCCCTACTGGAGGTGGAGCCTGCAACCAGGAATTGAACTGGTGACCTTTCGGTTCCTGGGTTGATGCTCAACCACTGAGCACACGGGCCGGGCAGGGTGTTTGTTTTCTTTAAATCCTCAGGCAAGGATATGTTTCTATTGACTTTTAGAGAGAGAGGAAGGGAGAGGGAGAGGGAGAGAAACATCAGTTGGCCGCCCCCCACACCCCAACCGAGGATCGAACCCGCAACCCAGGTATGTGTCCTGACTTGGATTTGAACCCACAACCTTCTGGTGTATGAGACAACGCTCCAACCAATGAGCCACCGGGCCAAGGCCACCTGTTTTCAAGTCTTCCCAGGCGATCCCAATGCTCACGTATATGAGAACCTGTGGATCATGTTCCCCATGTTTCCCTCCAGCATCACGCTGTTGAGGCCCACCCTGAGGCCCATCCATTGCCCTGTCTTCTGTGACTGGAGGATTAAATGAAAGGTGAGAATCAGCCCCCCCTGCCCCCCGCCAGCCCCCCCCCCCCCTCACCACCACCTGTGGGTTCCAGTCCTCAGCTTGCCTTTGGGGCAGCAGCCTGCTCAGGACTTAGCCCAGCTCCAACCACCCTTCGTTTGCACCTCCTGCTCCAACCCCTGCCTCCTCCATTATGTTTGAAATCCGTCTTCCCAGGTATGGGTTGGGGGCCTCTTGCTTTTTCCTCACAGCTGCTGATGGGGGCCTGGGAGGAAAGGGAGCTATAATTGGGGAGGTGGGGGAGCCTGTTCAGTTTGAGATACTAAGCATTTGTTTTTTCTAATCCCCGAGGCAGCAGCTGTTAACCTTTTCCAAGGAGGGCTGACCCCGCCTGGGGTCTGGCAGGGTGTGGGTGCCCTTGGGTGAGCTCTGAGTCTGCACTGTCTCCCAGGGGACACAGCCTGAGGAGGGAGGTGGGAGCCTTGAATTCCAATCCCTCCTTCCACTTGCTCCGTCCCGTGCAAGTCAAACAGCACACCTGAGCATAGTTTGCCCATCTATAAAATAGGCCAGCGCCTGCTCTCTCATGGGGCCAATGAGAGCAGCGATTCACGCGGATTCAGATGCGCTGAGGCTACGTGCTGTTTGGTTGGTAGCTTGTGCAGACGTGTGAGCGTGGGGGTGGGCTTGCTGACCGGAGTACAGAGCAGACCCACGGCGGAACCCCAACAGGAGGTGAGGGGGAAGCTCGCAGGTGAGTTTGGAAGTCCTGTTTCCTACATGGGCCTCCAGGATTGGGGAGGGGCCTGAGGAAGAGAGGTACTGGGGTGACGCTGCAGCCCTAAGGCCCGTGGCCCTCCCCCACTGCCAATGGTGTAGTCAAGAGCAGAGCAAGCGACCAGGGGTCTTTTCGGGGTAAACAAGTATCAAAGCTGCAACAGACAAAGAGCAGCAGTGGTCGCTGGTGCTCACCACCCACCAGGGGAGGTTGTGTTTCTTATTTTTTTAAATGCATTTGCGTGTTTTTAATTAAATCTTTATTGTTGAAAATAGTACATGTCCCCTTCCCCACCCCCCACTGACCCCTTCTAGCCAGCTCCCACCCCCTATCCCAGGCCTTCACCACCCTATTGTCTGTGTCCGTGGGTTATGCATATATGCATGCAAGTTCTTTGGCTGATCTCTTCCCACCCACTCACCCTCCCTCCCCTGCCTTTCCTCTGAGATTCCGCAGTCTGTTGCATGCTTCAATGTCTCTGGATCTATTTTGTTCATCAACTTATTAGATTCCACATGTGAGTGAGGTCATGTGATACTTGTCTTACTCTGATTGGCTTATCTCACTTAGCATAATGCTCTCCACGTCCCTCCAAGCTGTCTCAAAGGGTAAGAGACCCTTCTTTTTTACAGCTGCATAGTGTTTTATAGTGTAAATGCCCCACAGCTTTTTTATCCACTCATGTACTGATGGGCACTTGGGCTATTTCCAGATCTTAGCTATTGTAAACTGTGCTATGAACATAGGGGTGCATACATTCTTTCCGATTGGTGTTTTGGGTTTCTTATATTCCTAGAAGTGGGATCACTGGGTCAAATGGCAGTTCCATATTTAATTTTTTGAGGAAACTCCGTATGTTTTCCATAATGGCCACACAGTCTGCATTCCCACCAGCAGTGCACTAGGGTTCCCCCTTCTCCGCATCCTCGCCAGCACTTGTCATTTATTGATTTGTTGATGGTAGCCATTCTGACGCATGTGAGGTGATGCCCCATTGTCATTTTGATTTGCATCTCTCTGATGGTCAGTGACCTTGAGCATTTTTTCATGTCTCTTGGCCATCTGTATGTCCACTTTGGAGAAGTGTCTATTTGTTAATTGGACTGTTTGTCTTCCTTTTGTTAAGTTGTACGAGTTTCTTATATTATGGGTATTAACCCTTTATCAGATGTATCGTTGCAAATGTCCTCCCTTTTCATTTTGTTGGTTTCTTTTGCTGTGCGGCTTTTTGTTTTGATGTAGTCCCATTTCTTTTCTTAGTTTTCTTTGCCTTAGAGATGTATCTGTAAACATGCTGCTACGAGAGATGTCTGAGATCTTGCTGCCTATGGTTTCTTCTAGGATTTTTATGGTCTCACAAGTTACATTAAGTCTTTTATCCACCTTGAGTTTATTCGTGTATGGTATAAGTTGGTGGTCCAGCTTCATTTTTTTTGCATGATCCGTCCAGTTTTCCCACATCATTTATTGAAGAGTCTGTCTTTACTCCATTCTATATGCTCTTGTCTCCTCTGTCAAATATTGAGTGTAATGGCTTGGGTCGTTTCTGGGGTCTCTGTTTCGTTCCATTGACCTATATGCCAGTACTAGGCTGTTTTTGGGGGTTTTTTTTTCAGGCTGTTTTGATTACAGTGTCTTTGTAGTATAACTTGATATCCGGTGTTGTGATTCTTCCAACTTTGTTCTTACGGTTGATGTGGCTACTCGGGGTCTTTTTTGGTTCCATGTACATTTTTGGAGAATTTGTTCTAGATATGTGAAATACGCTGTATTTTAATAGGGATTACATTGAATCTGTAGATTGTTTTAACTTTCAGCCTCAAATTGGTAAATTGGAAGAATGTGTTACTTTATTTTTTTTTGACAGAGAAGTTTCTGTTTGTAAAACAAAAACACCTCCCTCGCCGCTCCGCCCGCCTCCCCCCCCCCCCCCCCCCGTTACAAAATGCAAGTCTGATTATGATAACAGCCCCTTGCTGTAAACTGCCTAATGGCTTGGGGGTTGTTCTAAAATAGACAAAAACCTTTCATCGAGACCAGGACTGTCCAATAAAAATACTATGTAAGCCACATTTAAAAAGTAAAAACAAGTGAAGTTCATTTTAACCTATTTATTTGACCCATTTATCAAATCCTAGTATTTTATACCTAGAGCGTATCTCATTTCATGTGGCCAGTGGCTACCCATGCGACAGCACAGGGCAGCCCTCCCATGGCCTGGCTGCTGCCTGCACCCTCAGTCCCTGCAGCCACCGTCGCTCCCCAACGGATCCCTGGGAAGCTCCTCTCTCTCTTCCTTCTGGATCTGAAGCTGACTCATCCTTTAGATGTCAGGTCAATGCCTGGCCTTCAGATTCTTTTCTAGACGCCCTCATCCCATGTTTTTCTCACCACGCCCACAACTGTACTTTCCCATGTACTTAAGACCCCTCTTCCGCCAGCCAGCTTGTAACTCCAGGACAGAGACCATTGCGGGCTTTTGTTGTTTTAACATCACTCCCCGGGCTTAGCGTCTTGCAGAGCAGGCTTCCAACCTACTGTGGGGTGGAGGCTAAGTATGGTGTGACGTTCGCTGCTTTTTCTGCTCTCTGGGAACGGCGCCTTATAAAGGGACTCCTCTGTGTATCTCTGCTAGAGAACCCGAGACACAAAGCACTCAGTGCTGAAAATGTTCAAGTAGAAATTTAAGCACAAAGATAAATATTTCTTCCCCAATTACGCACCCCTTAAAAATACTCAGCTCCTTTTCATGATTTGGGCTGTAAGGAAAATTACTCTTCAAGCTTGAAAGTAATTATTGCCCTTCGGTGACATTTTCCCTTGAGAAGCTGCGGAGGAGGAAGGGGAGATCACTGTCCCGTTTAACTGGCAGAGCTGAGCGCCAAATGTGGAGGTGCCGCCGTTCCTCCTTCCTGTTAACACTTTTCCAGGTGAACAGCAAGCTCAAACCCAGTCACCCAACGGATCCAGCTGATACCAAACTTGATGACGCCCATCTAGGGGCTCCAGCCCCTCCACCATGTTGCAAAGCCAAACTCCTCCACCTTCAGTCACTATTGTTCCTTCTCAGGACAGTAAATTTGAAGACTCCCTCTACGCCACTGCCCCCAAACATGGTTGAATTATCCATTTCTCAGGGCCTACCTCTCTCTCTCTCACCTTGAAGTCTCGTCGCGTGTGTGTGTGTGTGTGTGTGTATGTATGTACATGTGTACATGTACGTACGTGTGCGGTAGGAATCACTCGGGAGTCTCAGGCTACACATTCCCTTGAAGCTTTCCAAAAACTCAACCTAGTGCAAACAAGTCTCGTGTTGTACAAGGGCGATGCATTTAAATAACAATAGTATATTTCAAATCCTAGCCTGCCTCCAAACTGCAAGCTTTTTGTTTGTGGGTTTAACAGGCATACATCCCAGAGCCTGCCCAGCACCTCCCGAAAAACCTCAGATAATGAAAAGATTATAGCTGCCAACACAAGCTCCATATCTACTTATTATTCAGTTCTTGGGATTTTCTATGCTACAAAATTAATAATGTTGAAAGGCTTTAAAATTAGAATTTTCTTTTACAAATGAATTTGCAGGTGATCTAGAGCTGGTGCTTCAAGTCAGAATTCAGAGCCCCAAAGAAAATGACTTCATTGAAGTTGACTGAACAAAGAGCTGCTATCAAAACCAACTAAAAGTGAGTTGCTGTGAACTGGAGATTAATCTAGCATATGAAATAGATCTTCCCTCACCTCCAAATTCCCAATAGCTCAGTGTTAATACAGGCATTACATGAACACTTCTCTCACCCAACTGTCCAAAAAGCAGAAATTTTAAATACTGTAGGTGCAGAAATGGTACTTTTCCACTCATGAATATGAGTGAATCTGACCTGAATCTGCAGTTTACCCATTACCCATGGACCTTTTTAAAAGTTATTTCATGTTTTAAATTTGTCACTCTGGCGAGATGACTGATTTGGGAAATAAATTCAAAGGCAAGCTCTCTGTCTGCTCAGGCCAAGGCAACGGTGGGAGCCTCCATAGGCCTCACAGAAGCACCTCTGCACTGAACACACTCACCTAAGCCATGTGTTTAAGACAGCATGGCCCCCTGCCGAAACCGGTTTGGCTCAGTGGATAGAGCGTCGGCCTGCGGACTGAGAGGTCCCGGGTTCGATTCCGGTCGGAGGCATGTACCTGGGTTGCGGGCATATCCCCAATGGGAGATGTGCAGGAGGCAGCTGATCGATGATTCTCTCTCATCGATGTTTCTAACTCTCTATCTCTCCCCCTTCCTCTCTGTAAAAAATCAATAAAATATATATATTAAAAAAAAGAGCTAAAACTATAAGATTTAAAAAAAAAAAAAATTTAAAAAAATAAAAATAAAAAAATAATAATAAAAAAAAAAAGACAGCATGGCCCCTGACACAAGCCATCCTACAGTGCTGTGTTCCCGAGGATGGGATATGGGTGTCGGGCCAATTCCCAAGTGCCACCTCCATAACGCATTTTCAATTTTTAAAACTTTGAGGGAAGAGAGGGTTAGAAACACCAATGATGAGAATCATTGATCAGCTGCCTCCTGCATGCCCACTACTGGGGGATTGAGCCTGAAACCAGGGCATATACCCTGACCGGGAATCAAACCATGACCTCTGGATTCATGGGTCAACGCTCAACCACTGAGCTACATGGGCCAGGCTGATTTTGTTTTGAAATAGTGAGGACAATTTAGTTAGGCAGGGCTCAGGGTTGGTGATGTTGATAGCCTGAAACCACCATTTGTGCAAATGTGAGATTTTAGGTTGTTTTTTAGTGAATATAGGAGAATCAATTGAAAAAATTAATGTTGGGAGAAAAGCTTACACTATCCTAGTAGCAGAACATTAACAGGTTTTACCTAGGGCAGCGGTTCTCAACCTGTGGGTCGCGACCCCTTTGGCGGTCGAATGACCCTTTCACAGGGGTCGCCTAAGACCATCCTGCATATCAGATATTTACATTACGATTCATAACAGTACAACATTACAGTTATGAAGTAGCAACGAAAATAATTTTATGGTTGGGTCACAACATGAGGAACTGTATTTAAAGGACCAGAAGGTTGAGAACCACTGGCCTAGTGGCTGGTTACAAGAAGATAACAAGGGCAGCAATTTAATTATCACAAGGATAAGAAAATAGCCATTCCAAGTTGTTAAACACAGCCTGCACCAATATATATATTAAAAAAATGTATTTTCTATGATAAACTTGAACAGTCCTAAGGCTGCAGATTAATACAAAAAATTCGAGGTGCTTTAAGAGTAATTATAGTTTCACTTCATCCACAGGCTGTGAAAACTAATTTGAGTAAGGTGCAAGTCCACTGAAAACTTTCTCATTTTAAGATACTGAAATGAACCAAGCACCAGAATGCTGTCTTTAAAGTTTCAGGACATATTTAGGTTAAATTATAGAATGATCTAGAATTCTTGGTCTCCCACACACTGTTAATTTACAACAGGATGCCTGGCAGCTCCTGACTCGCCCTTTTACACCCCTCAGAGCTGAAGTCCAGGGAGGAGCGCCTGGCCATCAGAAGTCCTGAACTCACCCCAGGGGGATCCCTGTCTCACCTGGGGAGCGTGTTTGGGAGCAAAAGGGCCACTGCTAATCAACATTTCACATGTCATGGCGCCCCCACTAGGAGCAGAACAAGACCAAAAGGCAGCAGGTTCTCTGAGGTGACAACCTAAGCAGAACAAAGGGAAGGACCGGCGGCCAGCTCTTCTCTTCTCGGCCCAGTTTTCCTTCCTGGAATGGCGTAACCTGAGAGAAGAGCTTTCCTGGAAGCTGCTTTAACAGCAGAACAAAAGCATCCGCCCCCTGGCTGACATCCCATTTCTAGCTTTTAAAAAACGTTAAGACCCTACATTTGGCACTCAAGGAACTGTACCTTTTAAATCTGCCAAACTGAAGGAGGGCTCATTTCACAAAATACACTGTGAATACATCTATTTTATTAGGCACTACCTACACCAAAACCTGTCCCTTTTTAACTTGAAATTTTATTAAGAAATATCGTACAAACAGAAACACCCAGGGTACAGCCGGAAGAAACCACGCACTCAATTCCATGTATTTCACAGCGTGGTCTGGCCTGCACAGAAATAGCAGCGAGTGAAGTGTTCTTCTGCAGCTTGCTTTCCTGACCAGTCATCCACGTTCACACCTGTAGCTGTAGTTCAGGCTGACTTGTGTGGAATTCCACTGTAGAATATATCACAGTACTTATCCAGTGGATTATTAATGGACATTTGGGGGCCTTTCCAGGTTTTTGTTGTTTTTCCCCTTTTCTTCCTACTACAAATGACACTGTTATAACATTCTAAGTCCATCTCCTGGCACACATGTGTAAAGAGTTTCTCTAAGGTACGTATCTAGGGGGTTGGAAGAGCCACAAGAGAAAATATGACACAGCCAGTGTCAACCTGTCTCCCATTTTTTCTGAATATTCTTAAATCTGTTGACAACTGATCTATTTGGGATGGCTGAGAGGAAGAGAAAGGTTAACTATGAAACGCTCAAACTGCATTGCTAAAATAGGCACTAAAAATCTGATACAATGAAAGCCATTTCTCAGCACTGGTTTACTTGAAGCGTACTGCTATGTCTCCCATGTTTCAAAATGCAGGAGGGAGACAGCAAGATTCACAACACGTGGTACACTATCATATATTATAAACTCACATGCAGGCTTACATCCCCCCTCAGCCCACTTCCCCACAAAACACCACTTGGAAGAGGAACTGTTACCAGTCGTAGCTCCTGTAGAGGAAGAAGAGAGGGACAGGAGAAGGAAAACATGGATCACTAAACACTACTACTGATGTATTGTTTAGAATTTTAAAAAAATTTTATTTTTCTACCGTTGCTTTTTTTGAACCATGTACAAGCACTATGATTATGATACAAATTTTTTTTTTTAAAGTAGTCAGCTGGGGTTCTTTGACACAAAAAAACTAAAAATCAGTCTGAACTCGAACTTGTAAATCCGAATGAAGTCCCATTCCACAGAAAGTGTAAACAATTCTCAAGTGTATTTTCTGTTTCATGCACTTTAGAAAAAAATGTTTAAAAACATTCACACAGCTTATCTACAATGCATTTTTAAAAGCACAAAATGGATGCAAGCCCAAAAAACTTCTAACCTAGGTTGTGTTTTAACATCTCTAGGAACTTAATCGGAAGGTGGCTGAACTCTGCGCGTACGTGGAGACACGAACATACCACCTGCAGCAAAGTGATGCCAAAAGGAGAGGACAGAAACACCTAAGGTGGGCGATATGCCTAGTTTATTATAAGCTCAAGATAAGAAACGTATTTCAATTCGAACTAAAAAAATAAATATATTGTGATTTGTTTAAAAATAAAAAGTCTTAACAAAAGGGGTAGATCAATACAATGTACAAGAGTCTCTACATTGCAGTTGGGAGGATGCCAGAGCAGGAGACTCAATTCCCAGGGCAATTAAAAAAAAAAAGAGGCACAACAAAAAGTAAGCTATCACAGTAATACTATGGGTGATGACTGATCAATTAAAAGTTCACCCCATTTATTTTAATCAACGGTTTAAAACCTTTTCTTTTAGAGACATATGCTGAAATATTTACAGATTAAATGATACATGTGAGACCTGAAAATAATTAAGGGGGGGGAGCAGGGGACAAACACATACAAAATAAGATAAGCCTTGAGTATTACCAGTGATGAGTTTTGACAGAGGTTAATGATACTGGTTCTACTATGTGTATGTCTTTTATTGGCTCTCCTTAAAGGCTTTTCAGAAAGGAAACATGCATTAACCAACTAGCAACTTTTAGGTCTGCAAGGCAGAAATGTATATGTCTTATACAGAGCCTCTTAATACTAGATTCTTATGAATTTGATTACTAAGAATCATTTCCCCTTAAGCCTAATAAATTTTGGGTGTTGGGAGTGACCCAACTTCTAGAGCTCCATAACTAATTAATCCTGAACACTTTAGGAGCCAGGCCTCCCTCCAAATCCCACATAACTTCAATATCAACCTAAGTGTTTGTAGAGATATTCATTTCCTGTACATTATTAAAATGTTAGCTATTCCAAGTGAAGCAGAAAGGAATAATAAACCTGGCATTTTAATACCTTAATATTTAATAATAGAATATAGTAAACTGTCACTTTAAATTCTCTCCCTACAGGCAATCATGTCTAACTACACAAAGCAATGCTTGGAGGTGGCTGATTTTGTGTTAGATTGTTTTTCCATCCCATCTTAATTATCATGTGAATCATCTTTGACAAATGCAGATAACCCATTTGCTGCATCTTCAGAATCACTTAGGTAAGCCAGGAGTGCACTGTCCTCAAGGCATTATCTCATAGAGCCTCTGAATTGTCAGCTTCATGGTTTTCCAAAGCTGGGTGGAGAGTATTTTAGTAAATTCTGTGACAGTTCATTATGCCTATTGAAAAAATGCAGTGGCATAACACTGAGGCCCAGACCTACTAGATTCCATGTGCTAGCTCCCAACATGGAGCCAGATGACCTTGGGTAAGTCATTTAAACCACTTACTCAATTTCTTTACCTATAAACTGATGGCAATACTCGAAGACTATAAATCACAAAATATTATGACATGTAACGAGGTAATTTTATACAGTCGTTGACAGAGTGGGCTATCAATAGGAACTCACTACCAAATTTTCCATACGTGGCCAAAGGGGAAAGAAATCATCAGCTTATCCATCAGTTTTTTAAAAAATCCTTGTTCAACCTATTACACACCCATAGAAATTTACATTTGTATTCTAACAAGATTGGGTAAAAGAAATCTTGATACACGATTTAAAACAAAGACCAAAAATGAGTTAAAAGTTCTTGAATGCTCTTCTACATCATTATATCACAGCTAGAGGATAGTGATCATCAGACGGATGTGTTGAATTTACTACCACTAAAGATATCTCAGAGATGTAAAAATATATTCTAGTGCACTATACATCTTTGCTACTTAAAAGCAAAATTCAAATTTACTCTTTACTACCCCAAATTGAAGCACCATTATTAAAAACATTTAAACTGTGGAAATTCTATAAAAATTAGTCTTAAACAGAACCACATAAAACTGTGCACTAATACCTCTAGTGTAACAGTGTACCTCTTATATTTAAAACAAGGGACTAGTTCAGAGTCAATGCCTTTATTAGAAAAAGATGAATACTAAAACTTTCCAATGACAGAGACAATCAAATCTGTAACAGAAAGTCAGAGATACTTTATTTTCACTTCTAAATCCAAAGGCTAGGAATAGCAGAGTTGTAAAAATGGAATCCCACTTAGTCTGATTCACACGAATACTAACGTTTAATCCTGTTTTCAAAGTCCAAGAGTGAAAACTTGCAATTAAACACTGAGCAAGCCACATGTTTAGGTAATATTTCTTAAAAAGTCTTAAAGAAAAAAATATGATACATGACCTAAGTTTTCAGTGGCATATATATATTAACACATGTTCTGAAATCTGGTAGGTCACATGAGTCCTGAATTAATTTTTAATAATAATAAAAAAAAAACAACTAACTGAGCTTTATACTTTTTCTATGCCACTATAGTTTTCTTTCACCTCATTTTAATGTCGGTCTTCACTTTATGCCGTTTTCAGTTTTCTTCCAAAAATCTTCGAACAGTAGTCCTATAATGCAAAATTTGGGGAAAAATGATAATTAGACAGCATGTAAAAGGCAATCTTTTATGACTAAGTGTTGGCCCAGTCACTAACTGCTAATAATATATGTATATGGAATGTTTTTGTATTCTTTTTCATTATCAAGGCATCAGTGTGGTCTTAAAGCCATGTGCCTGTGTATACTTGCCTATGTGGGAATGGCTCACACAGACATCACATTATACTGCTGTCCTAGAAAAGGAATGCCACCGATAAATCAACTAATTGGTACTCCCTTTCATTAGGAATGTTCTATCCCACGCCACTAGCCCAAAGAATGAATAGTTTGTAGGTTTTAAGAACTCTGATAAAACCTGACTTTTAATAGTTCTTTAAAAACCCAAATTCATTCTGTATGGTTCATCAGTTCTTTACATTCAGATTGAAAATGTCTATCCTTGCTATTCACTGCTGCTTTAAATGTATCAGCCAGCGACTATTCCTATATACCTCTGGTTGACGGCAAAATTCTCCTACACAGTAGGAAATATTAAACACATACCTCTTAAAGACTTGAGAATTGCATTGAATGTAACAAGGCGAATAATATGAAGTGTTTATTGTATTTAAAATTCTTTAAAGATATCTAATTCTGGGCACCACTGCATCCCTACATACAGTTGAAAAAAAATTCCATTCTGTTAACATTTGATTTATAAGTTTCACGCAATACACAAAAACCCCTCTGTGCTTCTTGTAAAGAACAAAAAAGATACACAACAGTTAAGCGTAAAGATCACAGGCAATAGCATTCAAACATGGATGTGGGTAGAGAAAGGAGTACCTGGCATGAGTACCTGCTTAGTTTGACTGAATCCTTGATTTTTAATTTGGCTTTTCATGGGCCGCTCACAACACCAACGCTGTGTGAGGTATGGTAGTCAGCTGCAATAATTCATAAACCCTACACTTCCATCAATCCAATGCTACTGGCTCTCGAGTTACAGAACAAACTGCATTAGAATGCAAGGCAATAAAGCAAAAAACTAGAAACATCCTTGACAAAGAAATAACTAGCAGTTTAATTAAAACAAAGTAGTCCAACATGTGCCTCAGAAATATTTAAGTTTTTAAAGCAATGTCTCTGCCAATGTACCAACACAAGATGGACTTAATACCAAAAAGAAAAAAAAAAAAACAGTTCAACCTTTTTATTTAAAAAAATAAAAAGAAATGACAGCAAAATCCCTAAAAAAAGGATAATTAACTTTTCAATGGCGACTATATTACAAATGTGGGCAATAATTTCCAAAGAGGCACACTAATGGGGGCACGAGTCTGCTACAAAATAGCTGAGACAAAACAATGTACCTCAAAATGTTTTGCAGGACTACACTGTCTTTTCCTTCAGAAGATGTATGTCTTCTTACTCGGCTTAGTTCCATCTTCATCTGTGCATACTTACGCTGCACTGTCAAACAGTAACAAAAAGCCCTAATCAAAGTGAGAAACAATACACTTACCTCTGTCTGATCTGAGGTCTTATCAGATCAGTTTTAATTGGACTGAGTGTCACCTTCAGATTTAATGTCTTCACTGGTCCCATTGACCTCATTCTTAGTATCACTTTCCTTTGATTCAGTGTTTGCGTCTTCACTCTGTTTTTCTCGACTACTGGACTTCACACTACTTTTTTTATCATCAGATCCCCTCTTTTCTGCCATAAAAGAAGACATTGATCGTGGATTTTAAAGTAAAATACATGATACTTTGAAAAGTGAAACAATCAAGAGATAAAAAGACAATCACTTCCCACAGACTACAAAGTACACAGTTTGGTCAATTTATCAAAGAGATAAAATCAGTAATTTATGGAGGAGTGGGAAATCAGAGAAAACAAAAGGTAAAATAGTGGGCAAATTATCCAACTAGTAAGAATCTAAAGTACAGGTAAGTCCAAATCACTGCAGAAACTAAAATTTAAGTAAATTTTATTTAGGGTAAAAACCACCAAAAAGCAATGGGAAAGATATGGAAGACAGTACACAGAAGCTGTGTTCACATGAAGTAAATTTATTAAGTTAAATGGGTGAAAAAAGTTGTATATTTAGTAGGCACGTTTCTCCAACTATTTTTAAGTACAAAAGATTGCTTAACTATCTATACTAGAAGCCCGGTGCACAAAATGCGTGCACTGGTAGGGTCCCTAGCGGCTGCTGGCTGGCCCCACCCCCTGGTCAAACTCCGGGACAACTACTGGTAGAGGGGACAATTTGCATACTCTGCTTTTATTATATAAATTATATTTGAATGCCCAAGGACAAGCCCAATGAAGGAAAGTGGGTCTTAAATCTCAATCCAAGTACTGAACTTTTTTACGCTTTGCTAAGTAATATTTAGGCCAACTCAAGAGTTGTTTTTCTAAAAGGAGACATTAAGTTCAACTCAGCTACAAATAAAGAATGAAAAAGCGAGTCTCGATGTTTTTCTTGTACTGTTTTCTTTGGAATGGTGAAGCTTCAGACTAAAAGTAAAAAGTGGTACACAGAATAAGTATAGGGTAGCCTTTTCAGTTCCAAGTATTACCTAACAAAAGTTTTCTACAGGAAATGTTAAAGCAACCTACAAACTTTCTGGGGGGAAAAAAACCCATTTTTTTCCCCTTACAACTAAGTTAAGAATAGCTGGTCTAGCAGACTAGTTCATAAGACAGACGTTTTAAGAGAAGCAGAACCCTTCACAGAACCTGGACAAAGGTGTTAAGACATAACATTAGTAACTGGGAGAGGAATGGTATGAAAACAAAATATGGTATAAGGGACACCATCCAAAGAATGTAAGAATTGAAGATCTTATGTGAAGGAGCATGGTCAGTCCACAACACTTGCAAAACGCACAAAGCAACGTCCAAGTAGCTGACTGCAGGACTTGCTTCACGTCTGTCTGTCCACTTATGAGAACTGTGCCAGTACAGTGTGCTCTAACTGACCTTGTGGGAAAGTCCTCCCTTTGTGCCTTATGGGCTTCTCCGGTGCACAGGTAGCTTCAATGAGGAAGAGTCGTCTTGTTGCCCCGTAGAGGACTAGTAGTCAGTCCAATAATCTTATCTTCTGCCCTATGTAAATATGGTAGATCTTAATAGTCCTAAGGACATCCACAAAGTGTGGTGGATTCTAGGGCTATAGATTAAAAAAAGGAAACTCTCTTGGCAAAGAGAGTACCCTCAATTGGTTGGCGGTAAGAAAAATGGGTTTGTGTGAGAAAATCGCTTTCATTTGCGGAGTTAAAGTGCTTCTGTCACAGCACCTGGAGTAGTGAGCTCCCTCTTACTCATTAGCATATCAGATGTTGGCTACTGCTCACATCTGGCCTCAAAGTTCAGACCTTCCGTCATTTATATACCTGGGAGTGCCTGAGTGGCAATCTCAAAAGCCAATAAAATCATACCATCACTTCTAAAAGAGGCCCAAAGTTAAAGATAAATCTATCACAGCATACTCAGCTTTTCAAGATGGATCTGATGCAGTTTTCTCTGAATCAAGCCCTCTATCCTTCCTCAGTATCTCACCAGGAAAATCCCGGTTTGTCCATATTCTAAACACAACACAGTTTACTTGAAAGTTATATTACATTCCATGATGTCATTACAATTAGGATTATAGCTAAGCAATCCAGGACATCTTTTTTTTTTAATCCAGAAATTACATAAGCACATCTGCTTTAGGCCAGTGGCTTTTATTGCTCAATGTTGATCCCAGATAGCTATGAAAGCTTGCTAACTTTTGTCCCTGAGAACCAATCCAACTATTTTAAGTAGCATGAATGATGTTATACCAAAGAACTTTAGTTCTCAAAGATAAGTGATTAATTTGATCTCTGACATCAATATCTGCCTAAGATTTGACCCCTCACCCAAAAATACATCGTACAGAAAGTCTTACAAAAATGTTGGGTAAAACTTTCTCACAGCTAACAGTTATTCCTGTGTAGCCTCTGAATCACAGAAGTAACTTCCGAACTTAAATGGCAAATACTAAAGCTCATGCAAGTTTAAAAAACGGTCCCTGTTTCCTACGTTTTAACATTTGCTCCATGTTGTAGAAAAAGCCAATATATGTAAATATATTTTAAAAGAAAGTGAACTGATTTAAGGAAAAATAAAAGCAAAAGACCAAAAATAAGTTTACTGTTTGCACTGCTAGTTCTAATTCACTCTAGCAAAAACCCGAGTCTGACACCCTCCAACCAAAAAAACCAGAACAAGCTAGTTCCATAAAGAAAACGATGAACGAGTACCACATGAATGTCCAGTACAATAAACTCGAACAGCAGCACACACATTATGTGGTGACCAAACATGGACATAGGCAGAACAGTATGGAACAAGCAGAGCCAAGAAAATTAGAAATAGGCCCTCTCATTCCTAAATGTCATGCAAAGCAGAACAGTTAATATAAAAGACGCTCAAAGAATCTGAAGAAAATGAAGAAAGAAGACCTCAATTATTAAAAGAATTATCTTTCAATAAAGGCTAAGTTAAAGGATGAGAATATCCTTGTGAAAACATGCCAAAGACAAAATGAGACAGTCCATTAATAGTGCACAATAAACCAAATACTAAAATGCCACAGAAAACAAACAAAAAAAGTAGAGGGGAAACAGCATGATGTTTCATTAGAAAACATGGTTAAACCACATGGTAAGATACTAAACTTCTGTGAACTTAGAAGTTAATTACTGCCCTAGCTGGTTTGGCGCAGTGGATAGAGCATCGGCCTGCGGACTGAAGGGTCCCAGGTTTGACCCCCAGTAGGGGGTGTATAGGAGGCAGCCGATCAATGATTCTCTCTTACCATTGATGTTTCTATCTCTCCCTCTCCTTTCCTCTCTGAAATCAATAAAAATATATATATATAAAAAAGCTAATTACTGAGTTACATGAATGTTACACATGAGGACCAACGCAACAGTGTACATTTATTCTGCAAGACATATTATGGAACACTACAGATTTTTTTAAAATGCTGCCAATAGTAACCAAGTTAATATATTCTACAGCTTAAAAACACCTGAAAGATAATGCAATACTTAGAATAATCTAGATCAGTGGTCGGCAAACTCATTAGTCAACAGAGGCAAATATCAACAGTACAATGATTGAAATTTCTTTTGAGAGCCAAATTTTTAAAACTTAAACTATATAGGTAGGTACATTGTTATTAACTTAATTAGGGTACTCCTAAGGCTTAGGAAGAGCCACACTCAAGGGGCCAAAGAGCCGCATGTGGCTGGCGAGCCATAGTTTGCCGACCACGGATCTAGATAAGACTTCAGGTTATAAATTGAATGATGTAGTTTTAATGTGTCCTAAGAAAGTACCAGGTCAACTGTCATTCTCACAAATTAGAGCAGGAGAGGGGACAATAATGCCCATCTCCCACTGAATGGTGATCACTGTTAAGTGAAAAAGGAGTATAGCTTGAAAATGGAACCCAGCCATTTCAAAGATTGAGGAGGCAAGAATGTAAAAATAGTACTTAATGAATCAAATTCTCACATAAACTAACCTTTCTCCTTGGATTTTCTATCTTGTTCTCTGTCCCGACTTTTGCTCCTGTGCTTGTATGACTTTCGATCCCGGCTTTTTGATCTCCTTCGATCTCGACTACGAGATCTATGCTTTCTTTCTGATCTATCATGGCTTCTGCTTCTTCGGCGATCTCTACTTCTTAATAATTTAAAATGAAAGGAAAGCAGTTTCAGCTGATATTACGAGAGAAATTATATACCACTGAATAAATAATAAGATTAAACTAAATTTCCCCTTAAAAGGCAAATGAATGTAATTTACTAAACCCATTTACACTAGACATCTTAACTGAAAATCTAACTTCAATTTTTCAAAGTGCTAAGATAGTTATCATGCTCTTTGACCCCTTCTTTAATCACAACTCTAATTAGAAGTTAATTTAATTTCATATTTTTGTTTTTAAAGAATTAGTTACATGTTTTAGTTCTTAATTATGCTTGATGTTGTTCAAAGCAAAAGTAGATAATCTTACCTAAAAAACCATATGATTTAAATGTTTTCTTAGGACCACTGAGAAGTATTTAAAAGACCACCTAGCCCTAACTGGTTTGGCTCAGTGGATAGAGCATCGGCCTGCGGACTCAAGGGTCCCGGGTTCGATTCCAGTCAAGGGCATGTGCCTTAGTTGCGGGCACATCCCCAGTGGGGAGTGTGCAGGAGGCAGCTGATTGATAATTCTGGCTCATCGATGTTTCTAACTCTCTATCCCTCTCCCTTCCTCTCTGTAAAAAATCAATAAAATATATTTAAAAAATAAAAAAAATAAAAGACCACCTAGTAAACTCACTTCCTAAGTAAGATTGCATCAAACCCCCCCAGACTGATGGGAAATTGCCAAGAATTTGCCTTGAAGATGGATTAGTTCACTGATTCAACTTTCATAATCCATCCTCATGCTTAATGATACTTAAAACCACCCCAAGTATCAAGGAATAACAAAAACTAGTAGTTACTACTGTTTTTACTAATACACGCACTGCACCAGGCACTGTCTCACGTGTTCTACAAACCTGCTTCGCCTTCTTTCTCTACTTCGTGACCTTTTGTGGTCCCGAGACCTGCTGCATCTTCGGTCAGAAGTTCGGCTTGAGTGGCGACTCCGTGAACGACTTCTCTTTCTTCTCTCCCTATCGCGAGCCCTTTCTTTTTCTCTCTCTTCCTCTTCTCTTCGTCTTTTCCTTTCTCTTTCTTCCCGTTCTCTCTCCCGCTCTTTTTCTCTTTCTTCTCGTTCTTGCTTCTCTTTTTTTAAACGCTCATCACGATCAGGTTCTTCAGTTCTTTTTCTTAATTTTTCCTAAGGAAATAAATTTTTTTAGAGCTATAAACTTTAAAGACATTGTCAAACAATGGTTATCTAACATGGAGCATTTGTAGACCAACTTAGAAAATTTTATGCCTTCAAGGGAAATTCCAACACCACATACATACACAAGATATCATTACGTGACTAAATCCTCAGGAAAATTCTTTTCCCCAAATTCATGGAGTGAAGACAATAAAATACTTTTCTAATCTAACCGATTAAGCAAAGTTTTATAGGGATTATCACTGCCTCAAATAACACACTAACAAAATATCACCAAGAGGTTTATATCTATGTAATCAATCTTTAGCCATAATAAAATATATTAGCTATCGCTAAAATATATGTTTAAAAGAAACTTACTTTTAATTCCTCTACAGTAGTTTTGATTTTGGCATAGCCCATGTGCTGTTTTCCCATTAAATGGTCATCTACCCGGGACTGGGCATCTCCTACAATCAAAAAAGCTCCACACACTTCACAAACTTCCATTTGTTTTTCTTGGGCAGCAAAACTTTCAATTGTCTAAAATGATAAATCAGTTATAAGAATGTCTGAGGACGAGAAAACAAACAAACCTCAAAAGAATACTTAACATTTACAGCAGACTTAATTTTGTGAACTGCTATTTCCCATCTCCCCCAGCCTTAATACCAGCAGCAATTGGGTATACTTTTTAGAGGGGAAGGGTGACAATAGTAACCACTCTTTGTCTCATCTAGGAAATGCTGAGTCCTCACTGCTCAACTGTAACCACTGAATTATCTGCACCACCTTGAAAAAGTTAACCTTTTAAAAAGCTACCTATTTTATACTCTATTAAGTTCATTTTTTGTTAGATTCAATAGGCTAAAGGTGTCACTTCCATAGTAAAAATGTTTTTCAAAATCATTAAGGTATGAATTGAGCATAATCTGAACATATCCTAGTTAGCAGTTGGAAACCAATTGTATTCTACCATCAATATCCATGAATACATATTCTCTAATTAAGACAGTTTATTAAAAGCTGCAGATATTTTCAGAGTATACCAATATTAAAGATTAATATGTACCGAGTAACTTATTTTAACAACAAAAAACCCCACAACTACGATAGTTCCGGTTTGCCCAACCTTCACTAACACTTGATATGGTCAGTCTTTTTTATTTTAGCTATTCTGATAAGTGTACAATAAACCCGAGAATACTCATGATGATATAAGGCACCAGTTGGCAAGCCAGCAGCTAGAGGCCTGCTTTTGTAAATAAAATTTTATTGGATAAAAAGCCTCACCCATTTGTTTATTATGTATTGTCTAAAGCTGCTTTCATAAAGGCAGAGCTAGGTAGCTGCCTCAGGACAGTGTGGCTTGCAAATGTAAAGTATTTATTATGCAGCCCTTTGTGATAAAGGTTTGCTGATTTTGATGGAGGACACTAGAAAATTGTTTACAGAGGGTCTCAAACAAATAGGTTCTAGTAATTCACAGCAAACAGCCTGGGTAAATCAAAATGAGGTTGCTACTCACCGATGTTGTGGACCTAAGCAATTCTCTCTCCTCTTTTAACTGTTCAACTAATTTCATCATTCCTTGGGCTTCTTCTACTTTTCCTTCAGATCCTAATTCTTCAATCTACGGCGGATTAAAACAAATAAACACATTCAAGCTCCTTTCTAACGAAATCATCCAAATACCTCCCCTCCCCCCGTGCTTCATTAGCATGGTTGTTTGGGTCTTTCTGTTTGGTTTTGTTCACTAAAGCCTGTTTAATTTACCCTTTTGATTTTTTTATAGCATTAACAAAGTTTACTTGACATGTAATACGCTACTACGCTACTTATTTTAAAGTGCACAATGTGGTTAAGTTTTGACACACAAGAAACCAATACCTTCATCTAGATAATAAAAACTTCCATCACCCCAATAGATTTCCTTTATGCTTCTGTAGTATCTCCTCCCCAAACCACCACTGATTTGCTTTCTTTCACTATAGATTATTTTGCATTTTGTAGAATTTTATATAAGGGGGGGGGGGCGCGCACCTGTGGCCTGGCTTCTTTCACTCAGCCTAATTAACTTAAAATTCATCATACTGTTATGTGTAATCTATCTATATAAAATCCTAATATGCAAATCAACTGAACAGCAAAATGACCGGTCGCTATGAAGTGCACTGACCACCAAGGGGTAGAGGCTCAATGCAGGAGCTGCCCCCAGCCAGCAGGCCCCAACTGGTGGTGGCAGCAGGGGGCGGGGCCGGCGCCAGGCCAGCCAAGATGGGTGAGAGCGGAGGCCTTGATCGCTCTGCCGGTCGCTCTACAGATTGGCCCTGATCGCCCGCCAGGCCTAGGGACCCTACCCACACACAAATTTTTGTGCACTGGGCCTCTAGTTCCTTTATATTACTGAGTAGTATTCCATTGCATGGATACATCATAATTTGTTTATCCATTCACCTGTTGATAGACATTTTAGTTGTAGGTTTTTGTTTTTTGCCTACTATGAATAAAATTGCTATACACATTGTTTACATTGGCATACAACTCTTTGTGTGAACATGTTTTTATTTCTCTTGGGTAAATATCTAGTAGTGAAATGGCTCACGATATCTCCTTTAACTTAAATAGATAAAACTCTTCTGCAAAGTGGTTGTACCATTTAATATTCCAGCAGCAGTGTACAATAGTTCCAGTTTGCCCACAGCTTCACTAACACATGGCATGGTCAGTCTTTTTAATTTTAGCTGTTCTGATAGGTGTACAACTAGTACCTTGTTGTGGTTTTAATTTGTATTTTCCTAAAGATATTGAGCACCTTTACACGTATTTATTTGCCATCCTCCGATCTTCTTTGGGTAAATGTTTATTCTAAGTATTTCCTGACACTAATGCACACAGTTCTTACCTGTTGCAGGAGTACATCAATTTTATCTGTTAGAACCTGAATTTTTTCTTCATTTTTGCCTGTTGGGCCAGCTGCCTATTGAAGACAATAAAATGTATTATCAAACAGTAAAGAACAAAAGTAAACATTCAGACTCTCACATATTGTTTGTATTTAATAATTAAAATGTTGAATCACAAGGATAGTAACTCAGTTATCTTTAATTTCTGTTAGTCAATTACATATTGTCAGTTACTAACATTTAAGAGAAAAATCTGATTAGCAAAATCAGTATTACATTTACTAATAAAGATTGAAAAAATGCCTTTTAAATAAGTTTTATGTCATTTTAAAAGAACACAAAGTAATGAATGAACTTGAACACAAGTTTCAATACTAGAAAGTTCTCCAGAGAACAAGAACACTTTACAAAGATTGTAAATTAATTTCATTCTCACCCCAGAGGACTGCTGGTTTTGAGATAATGCCAAACGAGCATGGCCTCGTCTAATTCTACGTTCTACTTCTGCAAGTAAACTCTGTAAGTATCGAAGAAAATCTCTCTCATAGCCAACTTTCATGAAACGAGAACTCTTTTCATACCTGATAAAAATGAAAATAAACAAGCATTAAATTTTTTCCAGATCTCTATTCATTACAACTCACATATTCTACCATAACAAGTCCCATAGCTGCATTTAGGCTAAAAGGTAAACTAGGTATTTAAGAAGTGAACTTCTAGTTGTCCCTCCTCCTGGTAAAGGGAAGGTGGTATTTAACATTATGTTTGGTTAAGAGCATAGCTTTTACAATCAGGCAAATCTAGGTGCTTCAATACCAGCTCTACTACTATATTTGATCTGTGACCTGACAAGTCTCATTTATAAAACCAGGGTGTCAATAAGCAGCTGTGACGTATCATTATTAGAAGCTACGACTTTCTGCCACCCCCAACTAATGAATAGGACGGGCCTCTCTCAGGCATTCATTTTACACTAATTCCAATGATTTCTTCAATCCTTTTCCTCTTTAAACCAATGACTGGGAAGAAGGGAGATGGGGGATGACCAAAAACAAAAGTAACTTACTGTTTTCGTAGATTTTCATCATGAATTTTTTCACATGGACCTGAAGGAAAAAAAACGAGAAATATGAATGTACATAAAGTATTGGTGACCTTACCAACTTCTCCTCTTGCTAAAATAAAAAGTTCCTTTTTCAAATAAAGGGGAAAAAGATTCATTTTGTCATTTGAGTAGTCTGTAGGTACCTAAATCGAGCCTGATGAATAATGAAGCAACATGCCCAACAAGCACACGAAAACTGTTTTCCTTAGTCTTAGAGATCAGTATAATGGAGAGCAACTGTATGTTAAGCAGAGAGAGAGCGGGAGGAAAGAGAAAATTGTTCCTTACTGCCACCCAAGAAAAAAAACTCTGATGAGGGTGGACTACTGGTCAGAACCACCACTGACATCTTGTTAATTTTGAATATCTGCACGTGTAGTCAAACAGTACAAGACTAGCACCCTAGTCTCATCCCTTCCCACCTCTAAAAGGCTACCAATTTTAACTGTTAGCTGTTTCTTCTGGATATTTATAAAGTATCCATACATTCATAAATTCAATGCTTATTTTAGTTGATGTTGGGCATCAAAATTTTAGATTAAATAACTATTCAGTGTTTAAGTTTGACTATGTAAGTACTATTAACTGCTGAGCCAACAAAAGGTGCATTATGACACTGAATACACTTCACTTTGTTAGAATTCATTTGTTTAGTTTTCTATTCACTTCCAAATTCTTCTCAAACACTTTAACTCAGCTACAGAAGCTATCTCAACAATAACTTCCTTCAAGATTCAAAACACATCAGAAAATCAGCTTCAGTTTCTTCCACGGATTTCCTGATCTCTTCAATATGGGCTGCTTATTTTCTAAGCCCACTAACAGAGTTGTCATCCTAAGAAATTCCTTTTCTGGTCTGTTTTGAATGCAGTTTACTGGATCTCTTGTTTTTCTCCTTCTTGGTTTATGCCCTTGTGTTGGTGGAATTTCCAGGGAAAAGGTTCATGGGAGATATATATGTTGAGATCTTGCATGTCTGGAAAAAAAAATCTCTTTTCACCCTCCCACTTTCACCTTTGATCATAAAGCCAACCTAGGTAAAAATATCTGTCAGTCAGAATCCTCAGGGTGTTTCTCCAATGTCTTCAAGCTTCCAGTGTTGTTACCGACAAATCTGAAGCCAGTCTGATTCACAATCCTGTGTGCCCCACCCCCAAGGTGTTCGGAAATTTCACAATGGTGTCTTCTTGGTATGGATCTTTTTCACTTACTGTGCTGAGTACATGAAGGCCACATTCAATCTAGAGACTAACATCCTTCAGTATTGCAAATTTAAAATTTTTCTCCTTTCTGTTTTCTCTATCTAGACCAGTGTTTCTCAACCTTGGCTGCACATTGGAATCACCTGGGAATCTTTTAAAAATCCTGATTTCTGGGCCTCATCCTCTGGAAATTCTGTTTCTTTGTTATGGGGTGGGGCCACAACATTAGTAACAAAGAAACAGAATTTCCAGAGGATGAGGCCCAGAAATCAGGATTTTAAAAAGATTCCCAGGTGATTCTAATGTGCAGCCAAGGTTGAGAACCACTGATCTAGACTCTTACTTCAGCTATTAAGAGAGCTGGGCTAATATTTTAAATATTTTCTGTCCGATGACCCAACACTCCAGCAAATTTTCTTGATTTTATTCTCAAAATTTTCCAATGATTTCATTTCAGATTTCTCTAGTTCTAATTTCAAGAACTCTTTTTGGTTTTTCAAAAGTTTCATTTTTATATAGCATCCTATTCTTCCTGATATCTTCTAATTTCTCTGATACTAAATTTAGTTAAAACTTTGTTTTCCTTATCTCTAACTCCACTAAATTCTTTTCCACTGTTAGTTTTCGTTAATCTTTCATGTGGAAGGTTTTCTTCAATGTCTGACTGGTGTCCTTGCCTGGGAAACACTTCCAACATCTGACTGGAAGTTGGTATGCACAGGCAGGGTTTGTCAACTAATAGGAGCTTTACCCACTGGAAAATCAGGCATCAAGACTTTCTTTTAGAAGAACTCCCCAAGGATCAGTACCTGTAGATCACTTCTCGGGAACTGTTCACTTTCTCTAAAGAATCCTCTTCTCTTCTGCCTGGGGAAAAACATCTGGCTGTATTCTTCTAGGAACAGGGCAGAGGAGGGAATGGGAAAACCCCACTATTAAGAATATAGACTCAGTTAATCTCTCACAGTCTTCAATTTTACTCTTTACTGCCCTGTGCTATGTCTGGAGTCCCAATATCTAAACTCTTCCAGCCCTGATGTGCTCCTAATGCTATAGGGCAAGCATTGTGCTTAGTGAACTTCTCTTTTATGGTTCTAAAACAATACTAGTTATGTACAATCCTTGGGAGAATAGTAAGTCAGTTGTTTTGTTGTTGTTTTTAATCTTGTGGTTCAGTTGAACTAGAGTCTCTTTAATTTCGCCAGAAAGTAACCCTCAGGAATGAGAGAGGAAGAATCACCATATGCACAGGTTTTAAGGGCTGGATCACCTAGACTAGTGGTCAACAGAGGGGGATTATGTCCGTCTCCACCGAGACATTTGGCAGTGCCTGGAGACATTTTTGGTTGTCACAATTGGGGGTTGCTATTGGCATCTAGAGGCTAGAGGCCAGGGATGCTGCTAAACATCCTATAAAACACAGGACAGACCCCTAAAAACAAGAAAATTACTCAGCTCAAATGTCAAATGTCAAGGTGGAAAAACCCTTAACTAGACTTTCCATTTTCAGTCCCGTGACTCAACTCTGCCTTCTATGGTACCTGGTGCCTCCTAATCCCGAGTCTGTCCACAGTTTTGCTGATCAAACACTCATTTCTGTTTAATATCCCCTTCTGCAGGCTAAATTTTAGGGTACAGGTTTCTCTGCTCTGTTGAGTTTGTAGCTACTCTTCCATCCACTTTGTCCTCTTCCAAAAATTTGTTGACATCTCTAATGATATCTCCTCTTCCATTTATACCTTTTTTGTTTTTAAAATTTCATTTTAGTGGATAGGATTCAGGAGGGGATGTAAACAAACAGGTATAATTAACTAAACTGACATTTATTAATAGGTTCAAAAATCTAAGCCAGGAAAGAAATTTCTTTATCAATAATCCTTTAAGATAAAACTTTTCAGAATGGTAAAGTGCCATTTTAAATCATAAATTTGATTGTTACATAGAAAATTCACTTACCAAGATCTGAACGAGTATTTGTGAACAATTCCGCAGGACAAAAACCACAGAGATAATATTTACAAACCTAGTGAAGAAAAACAAAGGTGCTTAACCTTAACTTTTAAAAATTTTCAGTTTTAAAACTATATAGGAAAAGGTGTCAAATAACTATTTTCTCATTTCTGGATCTTCACCTTTCAACCAAGTAAGTATAAGAACAATTTCATTTGTTAGACCTTTATTAGTTAGGTGATTGGTGGCTTCTGGACTCCTGCATTTCAGTGAGATATGTAAGACTAACGAAGAGATACCAGCTTTTAAAATCACTAACCACCGACACCGCCCGCCGCCCCCCCCACCCCCACCCCCGGCCAATAGCAACAAGTATGGGATGATATCTAGAAAAAAAGAAGTATTTGTTTTTTATAAAAAACAAAAAACCAACCAAAACACCCTACACTGTTATTGTTCTAACACTGTTAAAGACCAGACCGATTTACAGAACCAAGTCATAATAAAGATAACATCCAATTTCTGCTTTTGATACTCTACTCCCATTTTAAATTTATCATGTTGGCAGAAGTTAACCTATTATTTTGAAACTGTCATACACACTTTTTTCATTTAAAAATCAGGAATACCTGGAAATTTTACTGATGGGGGTTTAAAAAAAAAAGAAAAAAAAGAATGCCTATCACTTTGTAACCATGGTTGAACCATTCGCAACCACGGTGCCAAAAGAATTTTTAAGACATGCAATACCCAAATTTAGTCAGGGGCATTGACTTCTCTTCCCTTAGATTGTTTAAAAAAAAAAAAATGACAACAGCCAACACAACAATAGCGTGTGATGTGAATGACAATTATACTTTTCTTTTGGTCACAGCAGCAAAAAATATATCTTTTGGTGTGCCGCAGAATATTAGTAATTAGTTTGTGTGTGCCATGAGATGAAAAAGGTTGAAAATTGCTGGCTTAATGACTACTCTGGCTGGAAACAAATGCTTCTTTTTAGCTAAAAGAGTTTCATTGAGTGGGTGTTTTTTTTTTAAGAGAAAATGTTTACTATAAGAATTTATAACAAAAATATTCAGTCCCTGATAACCTACTGTTGTCAGGGTTCAACTATACCGTGTTCACACTTTCTATTGTCATTCATTTGCATGCCTTTTATCACATATACACCTTTGCAGTTATGGTTCAGTCTTTTTACTGCCTACTCAAACTGTTGGAAACATTTTAATCAATTTTCCATAGCATGCCCATCTAGCCACATGCATCCCCCCCACCCCCCCAAAAAAAACACCAAGAGCCTTAGTTATAACACTATTTAAGATTCCTCAGGCCCTAGTAACACTTGTCTTCTCTCCCACTCCTTCAAGCTAATTTCTACTAATCCTTTAGGTCCCAGTATTTAAGGGTCATTTTAGGAGGCCTTTCCCGAATACCCCAGGCTGGGTTAGGTGCACCTCTCATTTGTGCTTTTCTCCATTGTGGCACTCATTCACTCCTTCATATCTGCCACCAGACTGGTGTTCTCTCAGGCCAAGTGCTGTATCTATACTATGCTATATACTACTATAGCTTAAGAGCAATACACTTTTGTTGAATGAACGCAGGAATTCCCCCAACTTACAATTAACAAATGAGAAAATTAAGCATAACTCATAAAATAAGGAAGCACTACATTACTAACTTAAGCTACTTTTTCCCCTTGTGAAGAAATCAAGTCTAATGATACAGTACACACCCACAATTTCCCTAAAGCAATCAATCAAATACCTTAACATTTTCAGTGTGATAATAGCATTGTCCTTTTTTTTAGTCTCTATTTTAGAAATACATAATGATATCATTAAGGCTGAAGTGATGAATTCTCCAAAATAATGGAAGGGGCAGAGAATATAGAGGAAATAATATTGGCCATGTGTTGATAATGTCATATTGGGTATGGGTACATGGAAGCTCAAACTATTCACCCTACTCCTTATGAATGCTCTGAGGAGAAAAAGCAAACAGCAGTTAAGAACACATATTAACACAGACTGCTGGCAATTCCGAGAAGCCAACACTCACCTGCCTGCCATGCATAGAGTAAGGCAGGAAATGCCTGCATTTCTGACAGAAGAACATTCTGGTGACTCTGAATTAAAAATATCTAGTAAAATACTTGAACGCTCACAAGTAAAAATGGTGGACAGGCCAAAACCGGTTTGGCTCAGTGGATAAAGCATCGGCCTGCGGACTGAAAGGTCACAGGTTCAATTCCGGTCAAGGGCATGTGCCTGGGTTGCGGGCATATCCCCAGTGGGAGATGTGCAGGAGGCAGCTGATCGGTGTTTCTCTCTCATCGATGTTTCTAACTCTCTCTCTCTCTCCCTTCCTCTCTGTAAAAAATCAATAAAATATATTAAAAAAAATGGTGGACAGAAGTCTTAACTGTTTTTTTCTTTTCTAAGTAACTTCCAAGTTGATGGCAATGTTTGTTAACATTTTGAAGATTTTAGAAAACATTTAATTCAATTCCCCCCTTTAAAAAATGTTTCAGAGAGAGGGACATTGATTTGTAGTTCCACTTAATTATGCATTCATGGTTACTTCTTGTATGTGCCCTGACTGAGATCGAACCCCCAACCTTGACATGTCAGGACCATGCTCTAACCAACTGAACTACCTGGCCAGGCCTCAATTCCCCCCCCCCCTTTTTTTTTTTTTTAAATATATTTTATTGATTTTTTACAGAGAGGAAAGGAGAGGGATAGAGAGTTAGAAACATCGATGAGAGAGAAACATCGATCAGCTGCCTCCTGCACACTCCCCACTGGGGATGTGCCTGCAACCAAGGTACATGCCCTTGACCGGAATCGAACCTGGGACCCTTGATTCCGCAGGCCGATGCTCTATCCACTGAGCCAAACCGGTTAGGGCCTCAATTCCCTTTTTAAATAATTAAACCTCCACTGAACAGAGAGCATACTTCAATTTGATAAATGATAAAAGAAATCTCATTTTAGGTATAATGAGAATTAGAGTTAAGTCAACAGTTACATAATTTCACATTTGGGTTGAGATCTATAATGTAAAAGTCTCATTTTGAACTACAAAATTCTTATCTATTCTGTTAATAACAAGGCTTCTAATGCTTTCTCTGGCAAACACTGAAATCTTCTTATGTGGACAGTAACTGAAAGATGCTCTCACTAAGCAGTTAAAATCATATGCTTTCCTCATTACTGCGGTTGGTTAGGATTAACAAAACTGTTTAACACAAAATACAATCACAAGGAATAAAATATTAACAAACCAGGCAAAAAAAAAAAAGGTGTGTCAATGAATCCTTGGAACACTAGGGCTGATTTCACTTCAGCTGAAAACTTTCCCTCAAATCCAAAGCAATCTGCAAAGGAGTTGGGAACACCTGTTAAGTACTAACGGCCCTTCCCAAGACTCACTTTTGGTAGTGGTAATATATACATCATTACAAATAAATGAAAGGTGGATAATTTGTATCACAGATGCACCTTACACTTAAAACCGGGCTTTCCCAAGTGCTACTCACAATTAAGAACCCAGGACTAAGAGGTGGGTCAGGAAGCAGTAGAATGCTTAAGAGGCCATTATAAAATATGCAGATTTCTGGAGCCTTCCCCCAGACGCGCATAATTAGAATGGGGGCAGGGGTGAGATGCAGAAATCCACATTTAAAACAAATTATACAGGTCCGATATAGACATCTAGGAATGACTTTTAACAATAAGGTAAAGACCTAGCGGGGTAGCTCAGTCGGTTAAGAGCAACGTCCTGATACACCAAGGTTGCCGGTTCGATCCCTGGTCAAGGCACATACAAGAAACAACCAATGAATGCATAAATAAACGGAACAACAAACTGATGTCTGTCTCTCCCCTCAACCCTCCTCTCTCTCTAAAATAATAAATGTTTAAAAATTAAACAAAAAAACCCACTAAGGTAAAAGTTTCCATTTCAATCATTAAACAAAATAACTCCATCCAGCCGAAATTGCTTTCCCCAACTAGTGCAAAACTTGCAAAGAAAAAAAATTCAATTACTATAGGAATGGAAATGGAAAAATATTTTGAAATATCAGGTTACAGTGATGGTGAAACCCCTACATTTATATGCAGGAGTTGCCCTTACTCCAAGATTTTAGCACTAACAGCCAGCATAAAATAGCCAAATGACCTGGAAGTGGTGCCACGAACTTCCCCTCCAATAATTCTGACTTATTTAGAAGAGGCCATGTGCTTTGTTCCTGGTCAACGCCGACCTTTCCCCTGCAGTCCTGAATCTGAAATACTAGTAATTGACTTTTTCAAATCCCTGAATCTGGAATGAAGTGCAATCTGTCATTAAAGGCATAAAATACTTTGGTGACAAGTACAGAAAGTTTAAATCAGCGAGAAGCACTAAAACTGAAAAGTAAACAGATTTAAAACAGCTGAGATGACATTAAAACCTAAGTTGCTATTCTGAGAGCCTCATTGCTAATGTTATAAACCTGTAACATATAATGCAATGTGGGAATAAATACCACCACGGAAACAAAGTTTCTCCACAACCCCGTTCAAAAAACCAAGGAGGTTACAGCTTAGGCGGCTCCAGTCCACAAGGAGGCAATCAAAAGCGATTTTTCCTTTGATTCAAAATTGATAATTGTCTTTTTTGTACATCAACTAAATCCTTTTCTGGGGAAAGCTTAGATGGAAAGATTACTGAGTTAAGTGGTAAAAGAAAAAGTTACCTCACTGTGAAAAAGAAATGCCTACAAAAAAAGAGGGTCAAGACAAACAACAAAACTACTGTCTCCTATTTAGACAAATAAGGGGGGAAACCCCAAAACATTAAAAACCTACAAACTTTCTAAAAGCTTCACTTCTCTTGAGGTCCATGCCAAATATGGGACTCTGACCCACCTTAACCCTTCACACTATGGAATCAGGTAGCGTCCCGATCCTTTAAACCAGTGGTTCTCAACCTTCCTAATGCCGCGACCCTTAATACAGTTCCTCATGTTGTGGTGACCCCCAATTTCATTGTTACAAATTGAACATAATTAAAGCATAGTGATCAATCACAAAAACAATATGTAATTATATATGTGTTTTCCGATGGTCTTAGGCGACCCCTGTGAAAGGGTCGTTCGACCCCCAGGTTGAGAACCGCTGCTTTAAACACACACGCATGTTTCGATGCACGGAAAGGACTCGGGTGGCACTAACTTGTTTCCATGCGCTGCAAAGAGATTTTACTCTGGCCAAAGCCTGTGTTTAGAGAGTAAGCAACTAACTTTTTTTTAAAAAAAATTCTATTTGTTTAACCGTTCCTTCATATTTTGATTAGCGACTGCCTTTAAATTACCATGTTGTTTGATTATAACGGCAAGCCAAGTAAAGTTAAAACCCTACATCTGTTCTTCAGGTAAGACTTAAAATAACCGTTATTGCTCCACGTTCAAAACACCTGGGACACATGAGGGTCTTTTCAGAGAACCGACGGCATGGAAGTGTGGGCAGGGCCACCAAGACTTGGCTTCGCCACTTAACCGGCCGGCAGATCCCGGGTGGGCGAGCCTCACCCGTGAAACTGGGGGTGTAACAGTTACCCTCACTCACAGGGTCAGAGGACCAAGCGAGTTTTCTAAGAAAAGGCTTTGACAAGCGCTGACTAGAACGTGCTGCTACCCAACAACATTTGCAAACAAACCTTTGTAAATACGGGTGAACCCGACCAAGTTAGGACCTCTTTAAAGATTCATTTCCCCAGATAAGCCTCCATTCAGAAATCGGACTACTGTCCCCACGAACCCGGGCCAGAAACGTCGGTCTCGCTACGTCGCTCAGCCCAAATAACGGGAGGACGTGTGCTTTTCCCTATTCCATTATGAAATGAAGACTCTGGAGCCCCAGATACAGTAACTCCTTCCCCGCGTGTCCCCTGCGCTGCCTCGACACCAAAACCAAAACAAATCATCCCTCCTGCCCCGACCCGGGCAGACTCCTCCCTCCCGGGCCACGCTCCCGGCTCCCGCCGGCCACGGGCTCAGACACCCGACAGCGTCGCGGTCGTGGCCCACCGCCCCGAGTCGAGCCGCGGGGACCGGCGGGCCCAAGCCCGCGCCGCCTCCCTCCCCCCACGGCGCCTGGGCACAGGCCCAAGGCCCGCGGGACTTACGCTCTCGTGGTCCCACCGCACGTTGCTGCGCTTCTCATCCGGGGCCAGGTTTCGGTCCCGGCCCATTAACTCATCCAACAACTGCGCGGCCGAAATCATGGTGCTTCCCTCGAGCGGCTGCTCCCGCCAGCCCTGGCGCCCACTGAGGAAAACGCCGGCGACCCCGTCGCCAACCTCTCCGGCCGGCACGCTGGCCGAAAAAGCCTCCTCCAAAAAGAAGCCGATAAGACAAAATGGCCGCCGCGCGGGCGCTTTCCCAGCGTGCAGCGCGCGCGCGTGCGCCCTCGGGGTCACGCCCAAGTCTGGGAGGAGAGGTCGGTCCCGCTTCCGCCGGCCCAGGGGGCGGGGCCTGCCGAGGCCGGGCCGCGGCGCCGCCCCTCCGAAGCGCCGCCCCACTCCGCTCCTGGCGGAGCCCGAGGCTCCGCGCGCTGCGGCTCCGGCCACCGGTTTCCCCGAGCGCCCGTCTTCCCGAGCGCCTTCACGGGGAGAAATCGGAGCCTCCGTCTCGGAGCTTCAGCACGGCGCTGAAATGGAGGAAAGAGCCGCGCGTCCCTGTGTCCCACGCGACCACCCGGTGCCATCTTCCAATGGAGGAAACTCATTCCACGTTCAGACTCCATTTTCCCAGTTCCTGCGCTTCGAGGGGTGGAGGGGGCGGAAAGGGTAGTCCTTCCACTTGGCCTGGTCCTCCCACCCCAATTTTCCTGATTCACGGGGTGCGAAGTCGAGGCAGAGATAGGCGGTTTCTACACGCGAAGTACGGCGATTCAGTTCTGCACCTGATGCCTCCCAGTCTGGAATTTCTTTTTGAATTGTCGATTCATTTATTCAATTACCTGAGTACTTACTATGTGCCAGGCACGCTCTTGAGGCTTGACGCTAAGCTCGGAACCTTTCAGACACAGCCCTGCTCCCATAGACCTTGAGGATCAGTGAGGGAGACAATCAGTAAAGAAATATCAACTGTCAGTATAAATCGGGGTACGGATGCTAAAGCCAGATTTCCTGGGTTAGCAATCCCAGCTCTGCCATTCTGTCTTCCTTTCCCTACCTACATGTGGGGCTTATGATAATAACTAGAGGCTCGGTGCATGAAATTCGTGCACGGGTAGGGTCCCTAGGCCTGGCCCGCAATCAGGGCCGTTCTGTGGGGCCCCACTGGCACCCACCTTGGCCGGCCTGGGGGCTCTGGTCTGAGGGCAGGTCCTGTGTTAACTTCTGCCCCCTATTAGGCTTTTCTTATATAGGATAGTCCCCTACAGATACAAAGTTACTATGAATATTAAATGAATTGATACAATGTAAGGCGTGAAAAACAGGCCTAACACATTTTGAGTCCACTTAATCATTAGCTATATTAGTGGTTCTCAACCTTGGCTGCACATTAGAATCACCTGGGAATCTTTAAAATCCTGATTCCTGGGCCTCGTCCTCTGGAAATTCTGTTTCTTTGTTATGGGGTGGGGCCACAACATTAGTAACTAGGAAACAGAATTTCCGGAGGATGAGGCCCAGAAATCGGGATTTTAAAAAGATTCCCAGGTGATTCTAATGTGCAGCCAAGGTTGAGAACCACTGAGCTATATGATCAGGGGAGAAGCAGGGTCCTCTCAAAGACTAAATAGGAAGTCTCTCTGTGGAAATGACTTAAGACCTAAAAGACGGTACGGCTCCAGCCAAGCACAGTGAATAGAAAAGAATTCAAGGCTGTTAGACGTGAGCAGAGCAAGGACGATGGGCCAGGTACAGAAACTCCCCGGGGCGGGCAGAAAACCCCAGATGCCAGGCAAGGGGCGAAACTGGGAAAAAAAGATCCTCGCCCCCAGGGTGGCCTGTCCTGCTCTAGCATATCATTCACTGGTCATGTGGTTTTGGACCCCAGACATTTCATATCGACAGGCAGGCAGTTTAGGCCTCCTGACCTTTTCCTGCCTAAAGACGACATCTAGGCCTCAGTTGTGCCTCAGCTCCCAGGCCCAGAAAAAGCAGCAACAGCCAAGTGACTCCGTGGCTGCCTCAGGACCAGCTACATTGACTAATGACCCCCGCCCTGGCACTGACCAATCTGTGGAGACCAGGACCCTGAAAGAGCACACCTGGAAAGCTGATGACCATTCTATTAAGTCCCTCCCTGAGACCTCCCCTAAGATTTCCACCTGCAAGAAAGAGATATTCCTCTGCCATTCCCTTTCCCCTCTCCTCCCCCCACAGGCAATTAACCCCTATCCTTGAAGGGACCCCATGAGGCTTGCAACCAGGGGAGCAATGGGCAGTGGCACCTCATACCAGGTAACCCCCTGAACCTGTCTCTAAGGCCCCCTTTTCCCTGACTTCTCAGTGAGCCAAAGCAGCCCAGCCTGGGCTCTCCTGTTGCTTCTTCCATGCCCTTCCTTATTTTACTATCCTAAGTATATTTTTGCTGCCATCATTGACCCAATAATCCCTTGGCTCGGTGCTGTGCAACCCTTCCCTTTGGATATCCCATTCCTCATCCCCTTCTCTTAAATAAATTCCCTTTTTCTTTATCCACCATCTGAGATGGCTATTTAGCCTGCCCAGGTATCACCACGTTAACCTTTCAAAGGCCTCATCCCCAGTACTTCAGGATGTGACTGTATTCAGAGACAGCGCCTTTAGAAAGATGGCTAAGTTAAAATGAAGCATTACTGCAAAACTTTGTGCCCATCGACCTGGGTGAGTGGTGGGCACAGCAGTTCCTGGCCAGAATCACTAACTGCTCCTAGCCGCCGCTTTGGAAGGAACGTCACCTGCACAGGCCTGGCCCTGCCACATGGCAGACCCTCTGCTAGGAGAAGCCCACATGTACCCACTGCAGCAGGTCGTGTTTCCCTCTGAGCCAGGCTGGACGCCGGCCACACCTTTAGTGCCAACATTTGGACTTTTTTAAAATATATTTTATTGGTTTTTTACAGAGAGGAAGGGAGAGGGATAGAGAGTTAGAAACATCGATGAGAGAGAAACATCGATCAGCTGCCTCCTGCACACCCCCTACTGGGGATGTGCCCGCAACCCAGGTACATGCCCTTGACTGGAATCGAACCTGGGACCCTTGAGTCCGCAGGCCGACGCTCTATCCACTGAGCCAAACCGGTTAGGGCAACATTTGGACTTTTGTACCTTCTGACCCCTTGGCCCATCTGTGCCAGGCTGCCAGGGGCTGAACCTATCTGACCTCAATCCTGCTCACTGTGCCTGGGGACCAGCCCCTGGGGCTGGTATGGCAGAGCTCCAGGTTAATAAAGTCAAGAAACTGCAAAAAAAATTTAAAAAATAAATAAATAAAATGAAGCATTTAGACTGGGCCCAAGCCAATAGGACCGGCGTCCTTAGAGGAAATTTGCAATGAGCCAGCAATGAACACAGAAGAAAGGTCATGTGAGGCTGCAGCAAGAAGGCGACTATCCGCAAGCCAAGAAGAGAGGCCTCGGGAGAAACCAAGCCTGCTGACATTGATCTTGGACTTTGAGCCCACAGAACTATGGGCAAGTTCCTTTAGGTCAGATACATTTCTTACTCATCTGTGTGTTCCCAGATTCCTGCCTAGTAGGTAGCAAGTAGGAGGTGTTGCAACTTCCCTTTCCAAGGTCACCAGCAATCTCCTTGTGGATAAATCCATTCTATACTTTCTAGCCCTCTCTTTCTTGCCTTTTCAGCAGCATTTGACCCTGTAGATCACTCTCTTTCTGCCAAACCCTCCCACGCCTTTGCTTTTCCCCTTACTATTCCAGCTGCTCCTCCTCAGTCTCATTTGAGGATTTCTCAAATGTTGGCTATTCTTAGGGATTCTATCTTGAGCTGTCTCCTCTCAGCACTCAATACGCTGTCTTGGGGCCATCATCTCCTTTCCCATAACTTCAGGCAGCACCCTTTGCTGATGACAGCCAAACCCAAATCACTAGCCCAGAATGCCACACCCATATACACAGCTATTTACCGGGTATCTCCACTTAAAAGAAAGTCAGAAGAGAAAGCACAGCCGAAACCGGTTTGGCTCAGTGGATAGAGCGTCGGCCTGCGGACTGAAAGGTCCCAGGTTCGATTCCCGTCAAGGGCATGTACCTGGGTTGCGGGCACATCCCTGGTGGGAGATGTGCAGGAGGCAGCTGATCGATGTTTCTCTCTCATGGATGTTTCTGACTCTCTATCCCTCTCCCTTCCTCTCTGTAAAAAATCAATAAAATATATTTAAAAAAAAAAAAAAGAAGAGAAAGCACAGGCTCCGGAGTCTAGCTGCTTTGAGCTCAAAGCCTTGCTTGCTCACTAAGCTGTACGGTATTGGGCAAGTTACTTACCTGTTTGTGCCTCAAATAATGATCATTAATAATGATAATGATGGGGTTGTTGTGGGTACTAAATGAGATAATTCATAGATAATTCATATGCAGCACATAGTGTAATGCCTAGCAATCCTATGTAATAAAAGGCTAACATACAAATTCTCCCCTCGACTGGGAGTTCACGCAGGGGGCGGGGCCGAGCCCCCCCCCCCTCCACCTGATCCACCGACCCCATGGGGTGGGCTGGCAGGACCCCACCCATGCACAAATTTGTACACTGGGCCGCTAGTAGTAGTAACAAAAGACCTTCAACAGATTCAAAAGTGAATCCATCACCACACCTGAGACTTTCTCTTCATTCTTTGTCCTAAATCTCAGTAAATGGCAACACTATCCACCTAGCCAGAACCCTGGGTGCTATCTTTGTTTCCTGACCACCACTGCCCTCCTCTCCTATTAGGGGCTCTTCCTGGGCTTCACCTTGTTGGAATATACCTGTGACCCATCAAGTATTTCTGATGTCCAGGCTTGACACATATTCATTCATTCAATCCATAGAACAGTCCTGCAAAATAGGTGCTATTATTATCATCCCTATTTTGCAGAAACAAAATTTGAAGCACAGAAAGATTTAGTAACTCATCCGAGAGTATATGAGAGGCAAAGCGGGGATCAACCACTATGCCATATGCCATACTGTTTCCATTGAAATACCGACCACACTCTGTGGTTTCCCTCCTCTCCCCTGTTAGGCTATGTGTTCTCTGAAGTCTCTGATTTGTTTGCAACCGCATCTTCAGTGACTAGAACAGCGCTCAGCAAAGGTGCCTGCTTAATACACCCAGGGAGCTGGATAATCCCTTAGCGATAAGACAGAATAAATAAATGGAAAGCAAAAGAATAGCCATTGGCTTGCATGCAGTCATGGCCAGGATAATGGATTTTGTTTGTGGAGAAGGTTTTTGTTTTTATATGTGAGGACAACAAGCAAAAAATTGAAGTTAGAGGTAAGTAGAGGATGAGTTTAAGGAGATACTAATATTCACGGATTCACCAATTATAGGGCACATGCTATAATCCTTTTAAGAGAGAGAAATTTGAGAAATAAATTCTTTTTTTTAAAAAATATATTTTATTGATTTTTTACAGAGAGGAAGGGAGAGAGATAGTTAGAAACATCGATGAGAGAGAAACATCAATCAGCTGCCTCCTGCACATCTCCCACTGGGGATATGCCCGCAACCCAGGTACATGCCCTTGACCGGAATCGAGCCTGGGACCTTTCAGTCTGCAGGCCGACGCTCTATCCACTGAGCCAAACCGGTTTCGGCGAGAAATAAATTCTTATAACAGGAATTCACAGTCTTCTGAGTGCAGTCACTGCCGAATTTTTACAACTGCTTTTGAGAAAAAGAGAGGCTACCACCTACTTCCGTGTTACTCAAATTGTGTTAAAGGATCCAATTTCAGCTCCATGCAAGGCAGTTCAGGTGACGTATCATGCTGGATCTGAGAAAATTTAAATTGGGGGACAAATAAAAATAAATAAAAAGCTCAGAGTTCCAAGTTGCCCCGGGGGTCCATTTAAGCCTGCCGTCACCGTCACCGGGGGCACACTGTACTGTGTGGATTCCGCCATCACAATGAACAGACAGGTTGCTTTTCTTAAACAGCAGCAAGAAAAATGCTTGCTGTGCGGGCCCTGGGCAGCTCCAAGGGAGGGAAATGAGAACTCCATCCTTGAGTTTGTCCCTTCCTGTTTCAGCTCCTCTCTTTGTTCAGGCCTTCCTCCTTTCCACTGCAGGGCCATTTCCTTAATCCTCCTGACCCCATCTGCAAGGTGCCCTCGTGTGCCACACTGGAAAACCTCTCAGAGGCACCTGCGCTCAGCACAACAATGATTTTATTTTTCACCCGCTGGGCAATAAAGCAGGGCCACGCGTGCGCGGAACCTCATTAGATTGTCCAGGCAGAGTCAGGCAGAAAGCATCCTGTTTGCATCCGCACCATAGCTCTCCCCGAAGCTCCAAAAAGCCTCTTTGGTGGCCTTTCTTTTTTTCCTTACACGGCCTTCATGAAGAGTAACTAATTATGATTTCTAAGCAGTAATACATGGCAGTTTACAGACTCGAGGCACAGTATACATATTTCCCCCGAAAGCCAAGCTAGAAGACATCCCTGTTAGGAGAAATGAGATGTAAAACCACGGGGCAATTGAAATAAATATTCGAACTAAATGGTCCAAGCACTGTCAGAAGAAGAAAGAGCCGTGTAATCTATCTCTGCAGTGACGGGCATATAATAATAGGATCGTTTTCGGTCCATTTCCCCATCCTGCTGGGCAAGAGTTGGCTCAAATAACGAGAAAGACTCAAACGACCTGGAGGGGAAAAACACACACACAAAAACCCAGCAATTATTTGTGATGCCCGGTAAACAGCCTGCGCCAGAGGATCAAGCTTTCCTGGCTCTCAAACATGCATTTCCCCCGCTTTCCACGCATCTGTCCTCCCTGGAGCCGCGGGGGTGGGGGGAGGAAGGTGGGGAGGGGGGAGGAGGGTGGGGAGGGGGGAGGTGTGTCTAAAAATAGCGCATGAATCAGGGCGGCAGACCCAGCGCAGCGGTTACGTAAACAGGCGGCGCGGCCCGGACCCAGGGCGGAACGGAAGCGATCGGGGTCGGCGTTGTTACTCTGAATAGGGTCCCCCGGAGCCGGCCTGCGGGAGGCGCGGCCGGGGCGGACCACTGGGTCCGCGGGGCCGGGAGCAGCAGGAGGGCGGCGGGCGGCCGGCGGGAGGGAGCCGAGGCCCTGGGCCGGGCGCGGGCGGGCGGCGGCGGCGCGAGCAGGGCGGGCCAGCCCCGCGCTCTCCCCATGGCCGGGAGCGGGCGGCGGTGGCGGCAGCGCTGACGGGCCCGGGGCGGGCGGGGGCCTGGGCCGCGGGGAAGATGAGCGCTGGCCTAGAGCAGAAGGAGCAGCAGGAGAGGCTGCGGGAGGCCGCGGCCTTGGGGGACATTCGGGAGGTGCAGAAACTGGTGGAGAGCGGGGTGGATGTGAACTCCCAAAACGAGGTCAACGGCTGGTAAGTGGGGAGCGGGGAAGGCCAGGGCCAGCGCCGCGGGCCGGGCCGTGGGGCGGCCGCCCGGGACCTCGGCGACGCCAGCGAAGGCGCGGCCTGGCGCCGGGGCCCCGAGGTTGTGCGCTCGGGAGGCCAGCCCGGCCCCCCTGCCCGAGGGAGTCGGGAGCGCGGAAATCCTGGCCCACGTGGTCTTCCCCGGGCAGCGCCACCCCCCCGCGCCCCGCCACCTCCGCATCCCCCCCACCCCCCACTCACTTGGCCTGAAGGGTGCTGGCTGTGGTTCTCGCGCTAATTGGGAGTTCACCCCAATTCCGGTGTTGGATTGTTTTGCCGTAGGACCTATGGCATAGGTGCTCCTGCAGAACGCGTGTGTACAGCCAAAAGCATAGATGAATCTTACCAACTAGCACGATTTCTTTTCTCAAGAGCAGAAAAGAAAAATGACTTGCACCGCTGTTCTGCTCCGTTGTCCCTCTGCAGCAGTGACTGCTGCTGCCTTCAGCTGCCTGTTGAGGGAAGGCTCATTCATTTATTCTTTGGAGTGTTTTCCTTTGTCTGACTGTTACAGTTTCAAATAGAGAATTTGGTCTAAGGCTTTAGATACTTGCCTGCACTTAAGTCCTTCCCGATGAAGTAAGGAGTCATTTTAAGATGTGCTGGTGGTCCAAGTTTGAGTGTGCAGTTACTGAATGTGTTATCCTGCCCTCTTCACGTTTAAATTTGTTTATTTTTATTTGATCCTGCCTATTTTGCTAGCTCGGAGTTCAAGTTAAGTTTGCAAATGTTATCTTTTAAAAGTGGAATCATACATTTGGAACTGAAAGGAACATTGGAGATGGGTTCCTCCCCAGAGAGTAACTTGCCCTCAACACAACTATGAATGTGATAGCCAGGACCAGACCTCACAAATCTATCTCCCTCCTTACCCTAAAGAAAAAAAACGGGAGTAGCTGCTGAGAATGCCAGGAGACAATAGATACAGCTGCTTTGTTTAAAAGTGTTTGCAGACGAGCTTGCTGTCCTGTGTGTGCCTTTCCTGGGCGTTTCTGGGCGGTCCACCAGCTGGGAATCCCTGTTCTGGCCCTGGGAGGCAGCCTTGTACAGATGAAGGAGCCTGGGCTTGCCTGCAGGCTCTTCTTCCTGCCTCACTGTTTGAATTTATTAGAGTCACTTCATTTTCCAATTATGTATTTCAGGAGAGTGTTGTAAGCCTCCAGCGAGATGAAGCATAATAGAAACAGCTGAGCTTGCTCAGCAGCGCACGAGGTTCTAAGGGCTTTACATATATTATGTCTTCACAACTCCACAGGGACATAGCTTTTGTTATTCTCTCCATTTTACAGACTAGGAAACTAAGGCCCAGAAAGATGAAGTAATTTCCCCAAGGTCATAAAGTTGCACTATCTAGTGGAGCTAGGAAATGAACCCAGCCTTGGACTCCAGACCCTGCTTTCCTAACCGTAGTGCCCGCCACATAACAGGTGCTGTTTAGAAAAGGAACTACAGGCCCAAGGTCCCAAGGACAGCAAGCCAAGACTTTATTGCAGTTTAAAGCCCCTCCCAGAAAGGTGACTGTTAATCAGATTAGGAATTTCCTCATCAACACTAGTGAGGTTATCTACCTAGTAAGACTCCTGCTGCTCCCAAAGTGCACTTGTCTGAAAAATACAATGATCCGTCCTTGTCTTACATCAGCAACTTTCTTGTCCTGCTCAGTTTCTGCCTATTAAAAACCTTTCATTTTTTTTTTTTTTTACAGCTTCTCAGAGCTCCCTTCTATTTGCTAGGTGGGATGCTGTTCAATCCTGAATTATTTTTAAAAAATTTTAAATTGATTTCAGAGAGGACTGGAGAGGGAGAGTGAGATAGAAACATCAATGATGAGAGAAAAATCATTGATTGGCTGCCTCCTGCACGGCCCCCCACTGGGGGTCGAGTCTGCAACCTGCGCATGTGCCCTTGACCAGAATCGAATCCTGGACCCTTCAGTCCACAGATTGACGCTCTATCCACTGAACCAAACTGGCCAGGGCAATCCTGAATTATTTAATAGAGCCAATTAGTTCTTCAAATTTACTCAGTTGAATTTTGCTTTTTAACAGTACTCAATTAATATAAGTTGAATCAAGTAACCTGAAGAAGCTTCTCAGAGATTTATTGGGACAGATGTCTAATCGCCGCCTCAAACTCAAGGTGTCAAAGGTTGAATTCCTGGTCTGCTCTCATCCCCTGATTGCCCCAGGCCTGCTCCTCGGGGTCCTCATCTCAGCGTCTGAGGTGCTCAGGCCAGAACCCTCAGTGCCAGCCTTGCTTCTGATCTTTCCCTCACACCCACAGCCACTCAGTCGGCGAATTCTGACCACTTCTCACCGGCTGTACCACTACATCTCTGGCACAGAGTTGCCACCATTCTATTACCTGGGTCATTGCAGTGGCCTCCTAACTAGTCCCCTTACTTCTACCCTGATCCCTGACAGTCTTCTTCAACATAGAAGTCAGAGGGATCCTAACTTAACACGGAATTTGCATCATTTCACTCTGCTCAGGTTCTCAACCTTCTGGCCCTTTAAATACAGTTCCTCATGTTGTGACCCAACCATAAAATTATTTTCGTTGCTACTTCAGAACTGTCATGTTGCTACTGTTATGAATCGTAATGTAAATATCTGGTATGCAGGATGGTCTTAGGCGACCCCTGTGAAAGGGTCATTCGACTGCCAAAGGGGTCGCGACCCACAGGTTGAGAACCACTGCTCTAATGGCTCCCATCTCACTCTAAGAGCCCACGGAGTCCTACAGTTTCTACTCCTGTCCCCCGATCCTCCTACCTCGGTGCCTCATCTCTGCATTTGCCCCTTGCTTTCTTCATTCTGCTCTCTTGGCCTTGCTTTTCCTGAAACATGAGGCACAGCTCTGATTTAAGTCCTTTGTGCTTTCCCTTCCATCTAAAATGCTTTTGCTTTCTCACCTCCTTCAGGTCTCAGCTTAGATATAACCGTGGTGAGCCTTTCTTTGGCTCCTCAGTTTAAAATTGCACTATGCCCCTCCCGTACCCCTAGCATCCCCTACTTCCTTTCCTTGCTTTATTGTCCCTATAACTCTTCATAACGCTTGAGAATAGCAAGCATACTGTTTGTTTTGCTTATTTATTTGCTGGCTGCCTCAGTTTCTTCATCTGTAATATGGAAGGAACATCGATAATAGTACTGAACTCGTGGGTTGTTGAGAGGATTAAATAAGTTACTATCTGTATTGCTTTTAGACCAATGTCCAGCATGGGAAGCATTATATCTGTGTTTATTTTATGAGCAGTGTGCTGGATAAAGATTACCTAAGAAAAAACCAAATACTTACTCTCTAGCAGAATGGTTACTGCTTTCAGTTCTTAGTTGCTCAGTAACCACAATTTCAGCACTGATGAATGATGCCCAGGGCCTCTGGTCTGAAATACTTCCCAGCACTAATAGGATATTCTGACTGCAAATTTAAAGCTTAGAGAGTTGAGGTTCAAAGATAGAACTCCCACGTCGACTATAATTTAAGTGTCATGCATATCCCTTGGCTTTAAGGAACAAGTATAATGGCTCAGGAAGAATTTGAAAAGATTGCCTGGTTGCAGTGGCTCTGAGTTATGACTGCCCAGAGCCACACAGGTCTGGACTGTAGGTGATTAGGGCACAGGGCTGGGGAGCCGTGCTGACTTAACCCCACTTGACATGGTGCTACTTTAGTTAGCTGGTTTGTCCCAGAGTAGCAGACCCACTGGCAGTCCATTACCTCCTTCCTCTCAAGCTTGTCATGAACAAGTTTGTCATGATTTACTACTGGCAAGTGAGCACTTATTTCCAAAGGGAACATATTTTTCTCATCATGCTCCATTCATTTTTGAGAGCTGCTTATTATAATTATTTACTTTCCAAGCCTATGCTACAGACATCCACACACAAACACACCGTTGGCTGCAGTTTGCCCAGAATGCATTGGGTCCTTCTACTAACAACACCTACCTTGTTCTTGGTTCACTCACTCAGCAAATATTAATTAAGCACTTGTATGTCTAAGTAGACCCTTCCTTGTCTTCCTGGAGCTTATGTTGTAGAAGTCTAGATCAAGACTCTGGCCTTATTTTTCCCAAATTGGTAGTCATATGGTCATGGAGTGCACCTTAAAGGCACTTGAATAACCTAATTCTAATGAATTTATTGTAGAATGCCACTCTGGTACATCAGTGGAGTTGCTCCCAGCCAGCCAGACAAGCTAGCTTTCTGTAAGTCATAAATATCAGGGTACTCAGGGTAAAATCAGCTTTTTCCTGGAACCAAACAAACTTTCTAGATATATTTCCCAGGTGAGTGACCTAATTCTCACTATGGTACATATGTTCTATTCTTTTCCATACCTGTATTTGCCTATAAGCACTAAAGGTATTTATCTCAGTTCAATTAGAGAGTTGGTGAATGAGGACATTTCAAAACAGTGGGAAGAAAGTCTTCCATGGTATCATTCAGCTTTGACAATTGGGTATGAATTTAGTAGCTCTGAATCCTTTCATTTCGGTTAAGATGGAGTATTTGCTGGCATGTTAATTATGTTTCTATACAGTGTTAAAATAACCGCCCTTCAGTGTGTACATAACCCCTATGTGTACAATATTAAAGAATTAGTTTTACTTAAATGACTATGGTAGAAGAGTTCTTGAAATTTTGGTGGTTGATGTACATTTTTAAATGCCTTAGGAATTAAAGTCTGTGCAGTGCCTTACGTGTAAGCAGATGAGGGTGTGTTTGTAGCCTTCTGGAGAGAATAAGGGAAGCCAACATTTTTAAAAATGGGAATTTAGCCCTGGCTGGTTTGGCTCAGAGGATAGAGTGTCTGCCTGTGGACTGAAGGGTCCCGGGTTCAATTCCGGTCAAGGGCACATGCCTGGGTTGTGGGCTCAATCCCCAGTAAGGGGCATACAGGAGGCAGCTGATCAATGATTCTCATCATTGATGTTTTTCTCTCTCCCTCTTCCTTCCTCTCTAAAGTCAATAAAAATATATTTAAAAATAAAAATGGAAATTTGGAAACCCTTCTTTTTGAGAGTGTGAAGGAAAGAAAAAGAGGAAAAGATTCAGACAGGAATATTCTGTATTACTAGTAATCATTTTAGTGGCAGAGCAAGCTTGTAGATACAAGATGGTTATTTCCCTGATAATATTTCATCTTCAAGTGATAATTGATGCATATGAAGCCAGTTTCCATAGTCCCTAAAACAGGAATGTGCCAATATAAAGATATATTTTAAAGAGATTGGGACAATCAAATGAGCAATACTGATAGACTAACACTCAGCAATACCATTAGAGTTATCCAGTCAGCCAGCCTGTCAGCCTTCTGGAAGCCATTGAAATGAAAGCTCCTAGGACAAATTAGTTTCTCCCAAGGGCCAGCAATGAAATTTAAAAATAAATTTTAAGCATAGTAAATATTTTGATCATCTGCTTTCTGTAAAGAAAAGTTGAGATTACTAGCCTGGTTTCCTGGTCCTAGCTGAACTCTTGCATATATTTATTTGCTAACGTGTAGAATTTGAAATCCCAAATCACCTCTCCTTTTTAAATTACTCTCCCCCCTACTCCCCTTTTTTTTTGGGACAGGACCTGTTTACACTGGGCCTGTAAACGCAATCATGGTCAGGTGGTCTCTTACTTGTTAAAATCAGGAGCCGACAAAGAGATACTTACCACAAAAGGAGAAATGCCAGTCCAGTTAACATCAAGGAGAGAAATCAGAAAGATAATGGGAGGTGAGTCTGAGTTTTGGGGCAGCTTTTGATTTTGTCAAACTGATTTAAGACGGGTAGTATTATTGGCTGTATTCTTTTTTTTTTTTTTTTTTTGGCTGTATTCTTTATGCGATTCAAGCAACCAGTCTGCTTCTAAAAGCAAAGACCGTATGACTGTGCCAAGATAGTAATTCTATGTTGTTTCTGGGAAGGTAGGCATTATAAGTTTTTTAATCTGTAAAATTTAAGATGATAAAAACGGTAATCATAAACCTAATGAAATATTCTTTTTCTTCTGACTTGAAGAGGCACAGAACACTGACCATGGAATTCTGTCATATACCAAAGCACACTAGGTTTCACAGGACACTTGTTTCTTGCCCATTTTTGGACTATGTCTAGGTTCTGCGTTTTCCTCTTTTTCAGTGGAAGAGGATGATGATGGTGACAACCTCCCCCAGATGAAGGAGTCAGACCTGCCCTTTGTTCCCAACTATTTGGCCAGTCCAGCTTTCCCTTTTCTCTACACCCCCGTGGCAGAGGATTCGGCCCCGCTGCAGAATGGGGACCCCTCCACACCCCCTGCCACACCCCCTGCCTCACCCCCTGGAGACGGCTCCCCTGCATTGCTACCCCCTGGGGACCCTCCCCCACTGGGGGCCTTTCCGAGGGACCACACCTCTTTGGCGCTGGTGCAGAATGGGGATGTGTCTGCCCCCTCTGCTATCCTCAGAACACCAGAAAGCACAAAACCTGTTTGTCAGCCACCCGTGACTCAGAGTCGATCACTGTTCTCTCCCGTCCCGTCCAAGCCACCAGTGTCTCTGGAGCCTCAAAATGGGACATACGCAGGACCAGCGCCAGCATTCCAGCCATTTTTCTTCACTGGAGCGTTTCCTTTTAATATGCAAGGTAACTCCTCGTCAGCAACCGCCTCTGCAAATGGGCAGACAGTATCCAGAGCTCCAGAGCTTTCCTTCCTGGGTTTTGGGGGGGGAATGTATTTATGTTAAGTATAATTACAGATTTACAGAAAAGCTGCAACACTAGTATACTAGTAAGGAACTCCCTTTCCTCAAATTGTTTGCCTTTTGCCCCTTTACCTTGAACTGTTTTTCCTAAGAATAAGGATAGTCCGTTACATAATTATACACAACACAATGATCAAATTTAGGAAATGTAACCTTGATATAGAATACTGTTTTCTAATCCATAGTCCGTACTTAAATTTTGTCAGTTATCTCAACAATGCCCTTCATAGCCATCCTCACTCCCTCACCTCTGCCCCTGCCCCCCCATAACATTTAGTTACCGTGTTGGTTTAGTCTCCTTTAATCTGGAACACTTCCAGCCTTTCTCTGTCATTGTGGACCTCAATATTTTTAAAGAGTTCAGGCCAATTATTTTGAAGAATATGATTTCCTGTCATTCTCTATTTACTAGTTGGTATTCTACTGTAAAGAAGGGCTTTCTTTTCTCCTCCATTTATATCAGCATGAACCCAGATTCTTATTCTAGTCATTGGGTTATAATCCATTGCTATTACTTTGATGTTCAAATTATGTCACATTTGCCCAGAGGGCGCTTCTTTAAGCCAGTTCTTGTGTCCCTCGGACATGTCACATCCTTCTTGGACCACTACCTTACTCTCTTGTACAGCAAGATGTTTACTCCCAAAGCCAAGGCTCCTCCCTTGGTAAAATGCACTGTACTCAAATCATAATTATACTTTAATTTTTATTAGTAGCTTTTTGCACTTAATACAAGGAATTTCATATTTCATAAATACCTTTAGATCCACAATTGTTAAATCTTTTTAGAGTAATTCACGTACCATATCTTGCCTGTGCCTTCTTTTCCCCTCTCTCTCCTTCCCTGCTTATATGTAGTTTAACTCCCAAACCCATTTTTTTTTTTTTAAATATATTTTATTGATTTTTTACAGAGAGGAAGGGAGAGAGATAGTTAGGAACATCGATGAGAGAGAAACATCGATCAGCTGCCTCTGGCACATCTCCCACTGGGGATGTGCCCGCAACCCAGGTACATGCCCTTGACCGGAATCGAACCTGGGACCCCTGAGTCTCCAGGCCGACGCTCTATCCACTGAGCCAAACCGGCCCCGGCCCAAACCCATTCTTAAGCCTTTACCTTCTTAGTTCCAGCAGCAGAAATAAATGATCCTCTGTACAGCTGTGATGGTTGTCCCCTCCCCAGCCCACCTCCACGCCCCCTTTTACTTTAGAAGCACACACAGGCTTACGTGCAGGAAACTGCCAGCAGAGCCAGAACTGGGCTTGAGCAAATCTTGCTGGTGCCTGGCTTTTCCTCATTGGGTGGCACAAGCATCTTCTGGAAAAGATCTTCAATTACTTAGGCTGATTATGCCAGAACCATCCATTAGTATTTCTCCCTCTTTTTTTTCTAGAGCTGGTGCTCAAGGTGAGGATTCAAAACCCATCTCTTCGAGAAAATGACTTCATTGAAATTGAACTAGACCGACAGGAGCTCACCTACCAAGAGCTGCTCAGAGTGAGTTGCTGTGAGCTGGGTGTTGATCCAGATCAAGTGGAGAGGATCAGGAAGCTACCCAACACTCTGGTCAGAAAGGTGAGGCAAGGCCTGCTCAGCCTGAGTGGTTAGTTGCCTTCTGCATTTGGAACACACCCAGCTTCCTCCTCGGTTATGAGTCATAGTTGAAGAAATGAAGGTAATAGAAAAGGAGAGAAGGGTTGTTTTCCAAACATAATCATTGAGCTTTCTTTCTCTCTACTGGGTCTGTAGGGACATTGGCCTTTTTGGTTTTTGTTATTTATTTATTTTTTTTTTAAATATATTTTATTGATTTTTCACAGAGAGGAAGGGAGAGAGATAGAGAGAGTTAGAAACATCGATGAGAGAGAAACATCGACCAGCTGCCTCCTGCACATCCCCCCACTGGGGATATGCCCGCAACCCAGGCACATGCCCTTGACCGGAACCGAACCCGGGACCCTTCAGTCCGCAGGCCGACGCTCTATCCACTGAGCCAAACAGGTTTCGGCTGGTTTTTGTTTGTTTCTTTGTCTTGTGGCCTTTTTGAAAGTTGTAGGATCCCAGAGAGAATATTCTGACATACCATTCACGTTTCCATTCAGTTGTTTCTGTGTGGCTCTGTAAGGATTATCTTAGTGCACCATCAGAATGAGGTTAAATTACAGGGCAAATCCACATGGATGCATGTGTGGTCCTCCCAACATCTCTGGGTTTTTTGAGCATCAGGCTCTGCTTCTCAGAGCACGTGAGTAAAACTGATTCCTGCATTGCCTCTCCCTTCAAGGTGTGCTCATCCGATAGCAGCTGCGGCTAAGGGCTTCCGCCGTTCCCACCAGCTCACGCCCCTGGGCCTTTCCTGCACCGTCACTGACAGCCTGCCGCAGGGATTTTTGTTTTGTTTCTGTGTTTGTTTTTAGGCTTTAAAATGAGCCAAGAAACTGATATCAGTTCAACATACCAAATAGAAAGAGACAAGTGGCTCCTCTTAATCTGATTAACCTATTTTTGTTTTAGGACAAAGATGTTGCTCGACTCCAAGATTTCCAAGAGCTGGAACTGGTTCTAACAATAAGTGAAAATAATTTTCTGTTCAGAAATGCTGCATCCACACTGACAGAAAGGCCTTGCTACAACAGGAGAGCTTCAAAACTGACTTACTAATGCCGCAGGGACTTTTATCACTGAGTATTGTGACAGCGCGTCACCTCTGGGCCAAGGACAAGCCATTGATCTCAATGCCTTGGATGCCGGAGGGCCGCTGGTGCCACTGAGTAGTGTACACTAACATTGTCCTGCCAAGGTGGAAGCCCCTGACCCTCAAGCAGTGGTGCCACTCTTCCAAGCCTCTTGGTGCACAATAAACCGATTGCTCAACGCTGTGAACAGTGGAGAAGTGGTCTGGAGAGGCAGGAGCCGGCGGTTCCATATCCAGGGTGTTTTACGTGCAGCATGTAAGGGAGCGGCCCGCAGTGCTGAGAGAGTGGAGCCTGTTTCTAGCCACTCCTGTTGACAGTGCACCTGAAGGGCCAGGATGCACTCGGCTTGGTGATGCACGCTCACAACTGTCCTGAAATGTGAGCCGACTTGAGGAAAACGGGAACCACAGGTGCTGGACAGATGGGTTTAGTGTGGCTTGTGGCTGTGAGGTTCCATATAACATACTTACAAATGTTACTCAGGTGAAAAGTATTTAAGGATACAGTTACCTAATTGTAAATATGCTGTTAACCAAAAGAGCTTCCCCTCCCCCACTTTTTCCTTTGTAAACACTCATGACGCCTCTGTCTCCAGTCGGCCATTGCCAAGCCCTAGACAAGCACCTCTGCATTCACTTCCCTTTGTGGTCACTAGAGGGCTCTCCGATGCCTTCCAAAAGAGCAACCGCGGGTTTGGTTTTGTTTTGTTTTTTTTAACTGAAGTGATTCCTGCCATCTTCGTGTTTAATTGCACCATATGAGAAGAGCACAAACATCGCCTGTCCATGTTCTCTACTTTCATTTTCCACTAGAAATGAAAAGCAATTTTTGAGACTGAATCTGTTGCTGTTTTAAAGGTTATTGTAGGAAACTGAGCTAAAGGAGTTAGGATATTTATTTTTGTATAAAAGATAAAGATTATTTTGAAATTATTAGGATTTTTACACAACTCTGAAATCTGTTGCTTTTGTAAACAAATTGTTTTATCTTAGGGATCTCCCATAACCCCCACCAATCCAATACCCCCCACAAAGGCAATTGCAAGTCTACCAGGCTTTGTTCTGAAAAATGAAAAACAAAAGTACATACCTGATTAAACTCTTGAACATGGCATAGTAATTTTTAGAAGAATGCATTCAAGGATTCTTTTCCTTCAGCGTCATTAATGTGAACAGAAAGCCACTGTCTTGTTGAACAAACAGCGTAGCTTCAGATGTGAGAACGAGCACATAGGCGGGAGAGCAGGGGTTTGAAGCCAGCTGTTGAAGGGCACCCTGCTGTCCTAAGAAGCTTTTCCCCATAGTGCCTATAGTTTCCAAAGAAACTTCACTTCCTAACTGTGTTAACTTCATTGGGTGGAGAGAGAATGTGCAGAAGATGTCAGGGGAAGAGAATGCGGTGCTAAGATGACGGCCTACTGCTGCCCCAGTGCTGAGCTGAGGTGGAGGTGTTCGCAAGGCCAGCTCCACGGAGTCACCGTTCAGGGACCGAATGTGTTTCAGCACTTGCTGATGGTGACTTACCCTTGTACAGTGTTTGCATGGCAGAGTAAAGGTTACTTATTACTCCCTCTCTCTGAGGTACTTTAAAGAAGAAACCTCCCTTGTGTTGCAAACCAATCAGAAGCTAGTTTATCTAGACATACTAACCTCTCTCCCCCTTTCCTTTAAAAAAAAGTTTAATGATAAGATTAGTTCTGTCCTGAAAGAAATAAATTCAGTATTAACTCATGTCTAAGTCACTGGGGTTAAAGCTTCCAGGCGTCCAGATCAGTTAGCGATTCAGAAGCAGTGGAGGGCTCGCTTGGGGGTGACCTACAGAGGAGCAGCTCCGGGCATTTCCAGGGCTTAGGAACAGAGGGAGCCAGGGGCTGGCGTCTCAGGTGAGAGATGGGCCCTACACGGGTCTCTTCTATAGTCCTCTGTGGTCCAGTGCCCTCTATGTATGGCCGTAGAATAAGACTGCACAGTTGCTGGTAGGTGAGTCTAAAGTCTTAATCTATGCATTCAGAGAAATATTTTTATATGCTTTGTGTAATTTATAACAAAGGGTTTTTCTTTTTAGCTCTGTTACTGTGAATTCCCCCCTCCTCCACTGCATATTTAAAGCATGTGTTCATACTGTGGGCAAACATTCACTGAAGATAATTTTCTTTGTGCATTGCTGACTGTTCAAATATAACAAGTATTATTAAAATTAAATATTAACTGACCAAGCCCATATTCTTTCATTTTGGCTTCCTAAACGGCACTTTACTTCTACCCATAGGGGGTTTAAATGGTTGGACAGTCCCAGGGACAGGACGCATGGGAGGGACCACTCCCTACCTGAGCCTCCTGCATCCTGCTGCTGAGGTGCTCACGCCCTGTCAGTGGCGCCTGGAGACAGATATCTTGTGCGGAGTCTTCCCTCCCAGTTCTCAGCAGTCAGCTTCATTTCCCCGGAGTAGCTGAGCCAGCTAGATGGAGGTCATCCTATTAACTACATTTTTTGATTATTCTATTTACTTCACACAACTGAGCCTCTCCTTCGGGCTGTCAGCACCTGTCTTGGCCTCAATGAGCTCAGAAACAAACTCCTTAGACAGGAGAGGAAAATACAGCTTTACACCTTCATATCTTCAGCTGAGAACGATGCTGAAGGAACCTGCATTTCTGTAGGTTTAGGGCAGCTAGAGTCTCACAAAGCAGACGTCAGGCCAAATTGATCTAATAAATCAGGGCGCATAGCAGAGACCTTTTCTTAGCACCAAGCAGAGGAAGAATAATATGGGCATTTGTGCTTTCATACTTGCTTTATCACAAGGATGGAAGTCTTCTTCCATACACTCATAAACATCCTGAGCCAAAAGAGCCTGCCAAAAAAAAATTGTGGTTAACCTTTAACAAATGGTCCTGTAGCACAGGCTGCCCCAAGGCACAGAGCAAAACCAGATCAAAGGAGGCCTCTCATCACCTCCTGCAAACCATGTAGGGTGGGGGAAGAAGACAAACCGTCACCCACAACCAGTCACATCTTACCAAGGACGAAGACTGCGGAAATGAAAGAGGAGACCAGGAAACTAAGTAACAGAGAGAAGAGATCCATTCCAAATAGAAGGTCTTGTGCAGGTAAACTGACCCACAGAAAATAAACGGATGGTTTGCTCAAGAAAGCAAAACCCACCCCTCGTCTCATTTACCAGCCAGGGATTGTCAGGGCTGCCTGTGCTCCTCCCACTTTCAGCTTCAGCCCGACTGAGGAAGACGGATGGTTCCGAGCCGCACTGGCTATGGAGACCTGTCTGGAACAGACTTCTAAAGGAGTGAGGAAATGAAGTGCCAGGCACTTTGCGGCCCCTAGAGAAGCAGGCTTACAGGTCTGAGGGATGACATAAATGCGGAGGTGTTCCCAGCAGCTGTCCCAAGAGGCCTCAGGTCAGATTTCAGGGACTTCATTTCTCACCTTTTTATAGTATCTGCACAGCAGAGCGGGAACTTCTGGCAATTTCCCAGTGAGTTTTGGCTGTGAAGACAATATTTCCAGCCCAAAGCTCTTGGGTCCGAAGTCTTCAGATCATTCCAGCCATGTAGATGTATACTGAAGTCCACCTCCGCCTCTCCCCCTTCCTCCCCGCCTCCTTCCGAGGCCCGAACCCTCACCCCTGTGACCAGGCGGAGACAGCCTGCCCCGAGATGCGTGTTAGTGATCAGGCAGCTTCATCTCACCACCGTTCCATTTTTAATGGATTCAGGCCAGCACTCCAGAGTACAGGACTCCGTTCTTAGGGACGGCCTGACCTGGCAAGCTTCTGTTTCAGGAGGAAAAAGCTTTATTTTTTTTACAAAAAGACTTCAGAATAGAAACTATGAAAAGTCATCTAGGGGTAGGGAGGTTGCTCCATGGAGTGATTGCAAGCAGTGTCGTGGGGACAGAACAGGAGACTGGGAATCAGGAGATCCGGGGACTAGTCTGGGCTCTGCCTCAAACCATCTGCGACCTTGGGCGCGTCAGGCACCCCCGGAGCCTCGCATTTCGCACGGTTTTCCCCCCGGAGCGCTTCACAGGAGCAAAAGTCCAACAAATGCCCCCAGCTACCAGGTTTATTCTGCAGACATAGGTGGTGTCCTTTTCCTTTCTGAAGAAAACCAGGTCAGCCGGGAGGAAATCCCAGGAATCTCTGTTAGGCGACACCAGCATCTCTGGCCATCCCATAGAAGATGCCTCTGGCTGCAATGAGGTTGGTTGGAGAATCAAATTCAGCAACTGTCCCTTTGTCCAGCACCAGGACCCTGGCCAAAAAAAAGAGAAGCAGTCAGGTCTCCGTCAGCCCAGACCTGGCCTCGTAGCCCGACCCTGCCCTTCTGGGTACTGCTCAGGCCCTGCAGTGACATGCCAACCCTCCCACTTCAGTCAGCCCCCTCAGCACAGCCGCTACGGCCCCTGTGCACACTTGCAAGGCTGGCTATTTTAGCCGTTCCGTTTGCTCTCCTGGCAGATGAGGCGGTTTCTGGGATCAAACACAAGGTTCCCATTCATCTCTGTGGGCCGGGGCTCCGAAAACCTTCCCTAATGAGCCTTTCTCCGGGCCAGGGTCACAGGACTGTGCGTGGGGGAGCCACGGGCCTGTGCGCTGGGCCCTGTGTGCTTCCATCTGCTTTGTGCCAACTCACAAAGGCACACGGCGGGAAACCGGGCTGCAGTGAGCCCTGACACTGGAATCTGGGGCTGTGGCTGCAAATCTGGCTGCTGCTGCCGGGTGGATCTCCCCCACCCACACACATACAGTCAGACCTCAGCCTGGGGTAGGTAATCACCGGGTGCACCTGGTACAGGGCCCACAGGCTGGCTCCCAGGGTGGGGCAGGAGTGGAAAGGGCTCTCCCAAGCCTGGGGAGATGCCCCTGGATGGGAGGGTGTAGAACACACTCTGTTTCCCCACCCATGGGACGCCCAGAAACATGTCCTGGGAGGAAGTGTGTCTGGGGACATCACTGCCTGGCCACTTCCCATTCGGGAGCCCTGGAGACTGCCCTCTCCCTCCTCATTACATGTAGGGCATGGGATGCTTCCCCCTGGTTCTGGAAGTGCAGCATAGCAAGGCCTGTCCCTCTCTGCCCTCATCTTGGTTCCACCGTCTTCTTTGCTCTCTGTACTTCAGCCTCATGTGCCTTCCTACCTCAGGGCCTTTGCACGTGTTGTATCCTTGGCCTGACATTTTCAGCATCCTCCCTCTCCCATCTCCTCCCCCGCCTCCCAACTCCTACTCATCCATTAGGGCCTGGCTGGGGCTTCCCTTCCTTAGGAGAGAAAGAGTCCTGGCTGCCCTGGGGAAATGGGCTTCCTTGTGCCCCCACCCCACGGACCCCTGCAGCCTTCCCGCAGGGTCTAATTACATGGACAGTCGAATGGGTATTCGATTAATTTCTGTCAGCCCCACTACCACTCCCAAGGCCAGTTTGAGCCTTCTCCCCGCAGAGCTGCTGGTGAAACCATTCTCATTTGGGCCCAAAAAACAGACTCGCTCAGCCCAGCCTTGTCCCTTACCTGGATCCAGGGCCCAGCACTTCCTGCCCACCCTCCCTTCTCTTCTCCAGTGGGGTCCTGGGTGGAGTGGGGAGTAGGGTGGGGCAGGGATGGAACAGACAGCGTAGGGCGGTGATGGCGAACCTCTGACACCCGAATTCATTTTTTTGGTTGATTTTTCTTTGTTAAATGGCATTTAAATATATAAAATAAATATCAAAAATATAAGTCTTTGTTTTACTATGGTTGCAAATATCAAAAGATTTCTATATGTGACATGGCACCAGAGTTAAGTTAGGGTTTTTCAAAATGCTGACACGCCGAGCTCAGAAGGTTCGCCATCACTGGCATAGGGCATTCTCAGCTTGGTGCCCAGGCGCCTGGGGCTGTGTGGGGACACTTCTGACACAGGGACGACAGCTGCCCATGGCCCGTCCATGGCACGGTCTCCCCCTGCCCATGCCCTGTGGGTGTTTATTTTGTGAATGAAGGTCTGGCGGTGTACTCGCACCCTCCTCCTTCACCATAGATTTGTGGCCGGGTCCTGCCTCCCCGTCTGCATTCTGAGCTCCCAGGCCTCCATGGGGCCAGCCCGCTGGGCCAGCACGGCTCACTCCCATGAGGCATCTGAGTCACCCGGCCCCTCCCCGTGTTCTCAGCACCGCCCTCTGACATTGGGCGCCATGAGGGAGTAGGTCACGGTCTTTCTGTTTGGCCGAGTGAGCTGCCTCTCCAAAGAAGCCATAGATTCCAAGGACAAGGCCTCCTTCCTAATCCTCTGAGGAAATGGCCCTCGGGAGAATTCCAGTAAGGAGCTGGGGAGGAACCGGACATTTCCCAGGATCTCCTGTCACTGGCTCTGACTGTAGCCCTGAGGGACTGAGGTTCAGGAAGGTTCATCCAATTGCCCAAGGTCACACCTCTCTCCCTCGTCCAGATAACCTTCCCACTGGCCCAGGCGACCCCACCAGCCCCTCCCTGCTGGGCACCCCACCTGGTGTAGTCCATGATGGTGTTGAGCCGGTGCGCGATGGTCAGCACCGTGCAGCTCTCGAACTGGGTGCGGATGGTGGCCTGGATGAGGTCGTCGGTCTCCAGATCAATGGCGGCCGTGGCCTCGTCTAAAACCAGGATTCGGCTCTTGCGAAGAAGGGCTCGGGCCAGGCACACAAGCTGCCGCTGACCCACACTGGACATGGGGAAGGCAGACATCACCAACTGGGGACCCCCGGCCTGCCCCCAGGCCTCACTCTCTGAACAGTTTCTGTCTCCTCTCCTTCCCAATGGCCCAGGACTAACCTCTTTCATTTCTACCCCAGCCCTGACTCCCTGGACCGGGAATCGGAGCAGGGGAGAGGATTAAGGTGGGGCCTCGAGGATCAAGCCAGTGCTCAACAACCCTAAAATCTCCAGCTGTCTCTGGCACCTGGCTACTTCTTTCTTTGCCTTCTTCCTCCTCCTTGCTCTTCAACTAGTGCCATGATGTTTCTCTGCTTCATTCTATCAGTCATTTACACCTTAGTAAGAAATACTTAAATGGCTCTCTCTGGATATTTGCACAATGTCATCTTGCTGAACCAAATATCACACAATTCAGATAGCCTCTCCTGCCCCCATGGGAAATATAGGCCAGGGCTGTGGGAACGAGGAAGGAGAAGGGCAGGGAAGGACCTGGGGGACTCCCCATGTCTGGTCACCGGGGAGATGGAGGAAGGGCAGGATGCATACCTTCCACCTCTTCCCTTGGAAGCCAGAGCTAGTGAACAAAGTGAGGCTGTGTTCCCAACCACGGAGGCTGCAGCAACCCCACACCCAAGGACAAATACCTCAGCCCTGCCCAAAGGGGTGAGTCACCACAGCCCAAGTGAAGGCCAGGCTCTCTCCCTGGCCCATTCCCACAACTAATGAAGGTTTTGGCCGCAGAATGAGCCGCCAGATAGAACTCGGGATTGATTTATGGTGGGACTGGCACAGGATACAGGTTCTACTTAAAGCAGCTACAAGCTCAGTGAGGGAGGCAGGGAGCCCATTTCTGTCTCAGGTCCTGGTGTACGTGGGGATCGAGGGGATGCTCTGGGGAGGTGCTGATGGCAAGCAGGAACAGGAGAACGGGCCAAAAAACAACCCTGGGGCGCGGGGTCTGGAAGCTCAGGCTTGTCGGCCAGCTATGCCCAGCACAGCTGTGTAAGTGAAATCCCGTTAAAACGCCGTCTTCCAGGGCTGCCTGGGGAGGCAGGGACATCCCATGGGTGGCTACAATGTAACAAAAAAAGGTTTGGGGCAAAAGCCCCCACTCTCCTGAGTTTCCCTTTGCTCTCTGAGCAGCTTTGGGCAAATAATTTTATACGTTGGAGCCTCATTTCTGGCCCACAGGGCTGCAGTCAAGATTAAATGAGATAGTCGAGGCCAAAGTGTTTTGAGCACCACTCAGTGCTGAGCAAATGTAAAAGGTTTCTGGTTTTGTTTTTGAGGTCTGGAGAGAGTCCAATGGTACGGGCCAAGTAGAAGAATAAGAATATGAACAGCTAAATTCTCCAGGAGTATATATAGGCTAAGCACGTTCCATTTAATCACAATGAGCCTGAGACGGCTCTGTCCAAATGGCAGCCATTGGCCTCATGAGGCTATAGAGCAGTTGAAGTGTGGCAAGTCTGAAGTGGGATGTGCTGTAAACGTGAAAATACACATGGGATTTCCAACTTAGTAAGAAAAAATGTAAACTATCCTAATCACTTTCATGTCCATTACATATTGAAAATATATTTTTTCCTATATATCTAGCTAAATAAAGTTCACTGTTAAAATTTATTTCACCTGCTTCTTTTTCCTTTTCTTAATGTGGCTACTAGAAAAAATTATAATTACACACACGTGGCTCACGTGATATTTTCATTGGGCAGGATGGTGCAAAGAGGTAGGGGACCGTCATTACTTCTATTTTAGCGTGGGAGAAAAGGAAGCGCACAGAAAGGTTAAGCAACTTGCCCGAAATCACACAGCTAACACAGGTATGGGATTCTCAAGCTTTTAGACGCAGTAAGAAGAGGTTTCTGGCTCTCCTTGAGGCACAGCCCAGAGGCCGGGGATATAAAATCGAAGGCCCTAGAGAGCTTACGTTCCTAAACTACAGACGAGACTGCATCCATCTGGGAACATATGATTTGCCTAAAGCACTGTAGTTGTCCTCTCACCTGCTCCACAAGTTCAGTTCACACCCCCGCCCCTGCTCCCCGTCTCCCCCCATCCCTCCCCCGGCCCGCTCCCCTGGCCAGTGTGGCATTGAAAACCTACAGGACAGCCTTGGCCTGTTTGGCTCAGTGGATAGAACGTCGACCTGCGGGCTCCAGGGTCCCAGGTTCGATTTGGGTTAGGGGCACATGCTCAGGTTGTAGGCTCAATCCCCAGTGGGGAGCATGCAGGAGGCAGCCGATCAGTGATTTTCTCTCATCATTGATGTTTCTATCTCTCTCTCCCTCTTCCTTCCTCCTTGAAATTAATAAAAATATATTAAAAAAAAAAAAAAACCCACCTACAGGACAAGTCTGAATAGGGCTTTGGAATCTCCCAGACCTGGTTCAAATCCCAGGCCTGCCTTTTCCCAGCTATATGACTTTGGGCCTGCCTCAGTTTCCTTCCAAGAGGGACCATGGACCACCTCTAGGGCTTATGGGAGGAGACAGTGAGATGGTGCATGCCTGGCACACAAAATGTATTCAAGACAAACAATGCCCCCTAAGGGCACCCAGGCTGATGGGAGTGGGAGGGCCGGAGGGCGCTGTTACCTGAGATTCTCGCCTCCCTCGGAGCACTGGAAGTCCAGGCCTGCGGGCTGGGAGCTCACGAATGTTTTCAGGTGGGACAGCTCCAAGGCCCGCCATATGTCTTCCTCCGAGGAATTGCCGAAGGGGTCTAGGTTCATACGCAGGGTCCCCGAGAACAGGATGGGGTCCTGGGAACACAACAGGGTCTTAGAGGGAGGTAGTTTGGGGCACACCAGGAGCCAGGGGGTGAAAAAAAAAAGGGATTTGAGGAGGCAGCATTCCCACCCTGTCCCCAGCCCTCCAGGAAGGAGGCAGTGGCCATGGAGATAGAAAATGCCTGTGGGGAGCGATAAACCTCAGCTTTGCCGTCACTAAGCCCTCCGCTACAGCAGGGACCCGTGCGCTAATCTGACTCCGAAGTGTCCGCTCAGCAGAAAAACGGCCCAGAGGAGCCAAAAAAGGGAAATGCCATTTAGAGCCGAGAAGCAAGGAAGCCGGGACCGAACATCTCAGCAATAGGCTGCTTTAAGGGGTCCTAGGGCCCTGGCCCCATCTGCTGGCCCCAGAGGTTGCAGGACAGGGTCTGATTGGGCCAGGGGACCCCTGACCCTCCCGGATCCATAAGAGGTGGCCGCTCTGTGGCTCTGCTCCTGCTGTCTGGCTCTCCAGCCTCGAGGTCCAGTCTTGCCTTGAGGAACAGGGCTGGGGTCTGCCCCCCAGGGTAACTGGCCAGTGTGGCCCGTCCATGTCCGGTTCATACCTGGGGGATGATGGTCAGCTGAGAGCGCAGGTCATGGAGCCCGATGTCCGCTACGTTGACGCCGTCGATGCGGATTTCACCCCCTGCGGCCTCCAGGAGGCGGAACAGGCTGAGGGTCATGGATGATTTGCCAGCCCCCGTGCGGCCCACGATGCCCACCTGGAGGGGGTGGGGAGCGGCAGTCAGAGGGAGGCCCAGGGGTCAGTGGGGGCACCTCCTGGACTCCCCTAGAGAGGCCAGCAGACAGCTGGGATGGAGCACCCACCCTCCCAAAGACCCACTCTCCCCACGAGGGGTACAGGCACGTCCCAGGCACAAAACCACCCACCTTCTCGCCGCCGCGCACGCGGAGACTCAGGTCCTTCAGCACTAGATCCAGGCCTGGCCGGTAGCGCACGGAGTAATTCCGGAACTCCACCTCGCCCCGCGTGGGCCAGCCTGCAGGAGGGCGGCTGCCCTCCACCACCCAGGGGGCCTGGCATGAGGGGAAGATGAATAAGAGTGCAGGTCACACACCATGAAGCCAGCCTTGCTTGGAGGCAGGGGAAGCCAGATTGTCAAACAAGCAAAGCAGCCCTGGCCGGTGTGGGTCAGCTGGTTGAGCGTTGCCCTGTGCACCGAAAGGTCACCGGTTTGATTCCTGGTCAGGGCACATACCCAGGTTGCGGGCTCGATCCCCAGTATGTTGCATGCAGAAGGCAACCAATAGATGTTTCTCTCTCTCTCTCTCTCTCTCTCTCTCTCTCTCTCTCTCTCTCCCCTCCTCTCTTTCTAAAAAGCAATAAAAGCATTTTTTTTAAAAAAAAAAGCAGTAAAGCAGACAGTACAGACCTCCCTCTCTCAAGGAGGTGTCAAAAGATGGCCCAGCCAGTGTGTCTCAGTGGCTGAGCATTGACTTATGAACCAGGAGGTCACAGTCTGATTCCAGGTCAGGGCATATGCCCGGGTTAGGGCTCGAGCCCCAGTAGGGACATGCAGGAGGTAGCCAGTCAACGATTCTTTCTCATCATTGATGTTTCTATCTCTCTCTCCCTCTCCCTTCCTCCCTCTGAAATCAATAAAAACATTGAAAATAAAAGTACTATGCCTTGTATTTAAAAACAAAACAATGAACAGCAGGGTTGCGGGGGTGGCGGGGGCGGGGGGCAGAATTTTTTAGGATATGGAGACAGGATCATGTGTATAGATGGGGGGAAATGGGAATGCTAGACATGAAAGGGGAGAATCTGAAGACCCCAGCAAGTGCAGGGTTTGAGGGATGATGGAAGGTGCCTGGGAAAGGCAGGGGTAGATGGAGCCACAGGGGCAGGAGAGGTCCGGCTGGGAGGAACCAGTGGGGTGGTGGCTCCATGGAGACCGACAAGGAGAGAGCTCCAGTCACAGAACCCATGCCTTCCAAGAAAGGAGGGGCCATTTCATCTGTGTGTCACTGAGAGGTAGAACTAGACGAGAACAGAAAAAATGTCCCCTAGGTTTGGAACCAGGGAGGTCATGGGTGAGCGGCTTCAGGGGAGTGATAGGGCCAGAAACCAGACGGCAGGGGGCAGCTGAGCCCAGCGACGCTGAGGAGAGCGTTGTAGACCATATTTTAAAACAAGCTTCATGACGAAGGGGAGCAGAGAAACAGGGCAGTGGGATGCAGAAAGGGAGGGTTGGCTTGTGTGTCTAGATGGGAATCATCCAACAGAGGGAGCGAGGTGGGCTCATGGGAGTGGGGTTTTGTAGAGAAAGAGAGAGGAGGGCAAGGGGCCTGAGAGCACTGGTGCTGGTGGGAGCATCGAATCCAGGCTAGATGAGCTGATGGACAAAGGGACAAAGACAGATGTCATAGGATGGGGAGTCCCCATGAGGTCAAAGTGCTGTGATTGTGGAGGGTTTGGAATCCATGAGCTGGGAGGGATGGGAAGGATGGTCTACACGAGGGATGCGTGGCACAGGGATCTCAGGGATGGGCAGCTTCTGGCACAGAGAGGTCTGGGGTTGGAGCCTGGGAGGGTGCGGACGGAGAAGTCGGAATCTCTCAGGAGAGGACAACTCCCTCCCCAAGCAGAGGGCAGGCTGCGCACCATTGCTCCTCCCACCAGGCCGATGGCTTTGGCCGGACGCTCACCTTCCCTGCTCATCCCCGCTGACCGGTCCTCTTTGGGCGCTCCCCCCCGGAGCTCTGGCCTTCCACCCACACCCTGCAGCGTGTCTTACCGCCCCCGCGACATCGGAATCTGCTCAAGGGCAGAGCCTGTCTTGCTCCATTGGGAACCATCTATGCCCTTTAGCAAAGACCTCTGGTTGGTGGCCAATCAGGATCGAATGAATAAATGAATCAAGAAAGAGCCACTACTGCTGGCTTTTGAGCTATAGCAGCGGTTCTCAACCTGTGGGTCGCGACCCCTTGGGGGGTCGAATGACCCTTTCACAGGGGTCGCCTAAGACCATCGGAAAACACATATATAATTACATATTGGTTTTGTGGTTAATCACAATGCTTTAATTATGTTCAATTTGTAACAATGAAATTGGGGGTCACCACAGCATGAGGAACTGTATTAAAGGGTCGCGGCATTAGGAAGGCTGAGAACCACTGAGCTATAGGGATGGTGGGCTACTGAGAACCCTTCCCCAGCTATTCCAGACTCCCCCACCCCAGGTTCACCCCAGTACCCACCTCGGTCTCCGTCTTGGAGTACTCCTTGACTCTCTCCACAGCCACAATATTAGACTCCAAGTCTGATAACATCCGTATCATCCAGTTCAGAGAAAATGTCACCTGGCCAAAGGGATTGGGTCACAAATAGGGTGACCTCTCCCTCCCCCGCTGCCTGCAATGGCTTTGGGAGGAGTTCAGACTCCTTGATTTTGCTCCCCTCCCATCAGTGACCCAGGGGGGCCTGGGCAAGTCCATAGGGTGTGCCACCGAGGGCTCTACTCACGACTGCACCTCTGACTGTGACAGTGCAGACTCACTAGTAACCAAGGGCCAACTGGGCTAGAGTTTCCCAAACTTTGATATGCATGAGAAAGGCTTCCCAGAGAACCTTGCTGCCGAGCCAGCAGGCCTGTGGGAAGATTCTGTATCTCTAACAAGCTCCCAGATGATGTTGCCACAATTGGTGCTGGGACCAGACGCTGTGTGGCAAGGAGTCTTGACAGACATGCAGGATCCTGAGCCCCTTCTTGGGCGACTGGTGTCAGAATCCGCATTTTAACAAGATCTCCAGGTGATTCATCGGCACATGAACGTTTGAGAAGAATGTGATTTGCTTCACAAAATTCCAGTTGCCAGTAGTGACCTGCCCAACCTCCAGCCCAGGGGCTCTTCGTGCAGGCATGTGAAATGGGGTGTCTTCCAGCCCTATACCCCCTCCCCCAGGAACCGTCAGGGCGGAGGGCCTTCTAGATCTTGTGCTCAGGCAGGACAAGTTCTGTTTGTGTTTTGGGGCCAAGTGCCAAGATAATTTCTCCAACACCCCAAGGTGGAGCATCTCCTCCAGGCTCTTAGAACATTTTGTTCCTCCCTCCACCAAGACCTGCTCCCCCAGCATTATAATCCCCTGCGGGGGGGGGGGGCGGGGGGGGCGGGGGGGGAGTGTCTCTCCATGCTTGCCTGTGAGCTCAGCCCCTCTGCCCTCCCTGTGAGCAGAACCTGGGGCTGGTCCCCACATGGGCAGAGGGAGGTGCTCAGGAGATGCCTGTGGCACTGGTGAGGCCCGGAGCCCTGCATACCTGTAGGGCATAGGACACAGACAGGCCCACCATCCCTGGACTCAGGCTGCTTCTCCCAATGACAGCGAAGAGTGCAGCAAAGAACACAACACAGTTCCCCAGGAACTCCACTCGGACCCCCAGCCACCTGCAAGGATGGGACAAGGAGGAATTGGGGCAGAAGCAAGAAGGTGGGGGAGGGCAATTTTCTGCTTCAGGGGAAGGAGGGGCTAGGCCCCAGAACACTGCAGGGACCCCAATGGGAGCTGCTGGAGGGGCAGGGGTGGGGAGGAGGCCTCTGACCTGTTGGAGGAGATGCTGGGGTAGCAGCTCCTCTGGTTGGTGTCCACCTTAGCATCACTGATGGCCTCAAAGGCCTGGCTGCGGCCATAGGCCCGGATGACGCTGGAGCCAGTCACCGTCTCCGAAAAGTGCGAGTAAATGGGCGAGCGGCTGACGGACTCCAGCCGCTTCAGCTGCCGCGATGTGGCCACATAGAAACGCTGGCAGAGGACGGAGAAAGAGCCTGGGGTCAGGACTGCGGAGCCCAACTCAGCCCTGCACACCCTCTGAAGCATCAATGATGTTTCTCTCTCTCTCTCCCCCTTCCTCTCGCTGAAATCAATAAAAATATATTTCAAAAAAACGAACAAGCCCTGACCGGTTTGGCTCAGTGGATAGAGCATCGGCCTGCGGACTGAAGGGTCCCGGGTTCGGTTCTGGTCAAGGGCATGTGCCTTGGTTGCAGGCAACATCCCCAGTGCCCCCACTGATCGATGTTTCTCTCTCTCTCTCACCGATATTCCTAACTCTCTATCCCTCTCCCTTCCTCTCTGTTAAAAAATCAATAAAATATTTTTTTTTTTTAAAAAAGAACAAAACAACAACAACAACCCCATCCATATACACATATGTTTAGAAATGTATAAAACGAAGGGAAGGATAATATGTCTCAAACTGTTAGCAATATTTTATTTAAAAAATAGCCAGCAGGAACGCGTTCTGGGGCCAGTCACCATTAACAAGGATTTCATTTTATCCTAGCAACCACCCTGCGATTGGGCCTACGATTCCCGCTGTTTCACAGGCGAGGAAAACAAATGTCAATCAACGAGGGAAAGGAACAGACTACCCCCTAACCAAAGCCAGCTGTGACCCTGGGTTCTGCCCTCCCTGCGCCTTGCCTCACCTGGGTCATCAGCCCTCACAAAGCCCCGCCCACTCGAGCGCCCCGCCCTCTGACAGCCATGACCACCCCCCCCTCTCCCCCCCCCCCCCCCCCCCCCCCCCGCGCCCACTCCCCGAGCACCTGCACCAAGATGTAGAAGACAGCCAGAGGCAGGATGACCACGGCGAAGAGCGGCGTGCTGACCACGATGACCACGATGGTGGAGATGGAGGTGTAGAAGGAGCTCAGCAGCATGAGGATGGTGGGGGCCAGAGCCTCGTCGATGACGCAGATGTCCTTGGAGAAGCGGTTGAGGATGCGGCCCGAGGGCGTGGTGTCGAAGAAGGCCTGTGGCGAGCGCATCTTGTTGTGCAGCAGCGCCTGGTGCAGCAAGCGTGCAGCCCGGACACAGCCCACGACCATCATGATGGACGACAGCACCACCAGGAACCCTGGCGGAGGAGGCAGAGGGGCGCTCACTCGCCTGGGCCAGGTGGCGGGCACGCGGGCGCCGGTTCCGAGATAGGGGCTGGGCGGGCCCAGAGGCAGGTGGACGCTAGAGTGGGTTAGGGAGGCCTTGGGGCTGGGCCATGGCTGTGATGGTGGAGAGAAGGGCATGGTTTGGGGGACTCAGCAGCTCCGGGGGGTGAGACAGGGGCTACCGGCGTCCCTCCCAAGGATCTCCGCAGGCTCACCTTGCAGAATTCCCAAGGTGGCATACACACCCAGCCTCTGGGCGGTGCTGTTCTGTCGGCCACCCACCGTGGCCTCGTTGGTCCAGGCACCGAGCCACATGTTGGCGCCAATGGCAGCTGCACTTTGCCCCGCGTACAGCAGACAGATGACCAGTGTGGTACAGAGCCCCACAGCCCTGGCATAATCCCAGAACACGTTCAGCTTCACCTGCATGGCCATGGCGGTCAGGGACAGAGGAGTCCTGTGAGCCCCAGGACTGCGGAGGACCTGCCCACCCTCTCCAGCCCTCCTTGTCCACCGTCCTCACCTTGCCCGTCTCCACCTTCTCCTCTTCAATCAGCGTCCCATTTGCCTTCGCCTCTGCTGCCTGCGCTAGCTTCTCTGCTGGACCCAGGCGCCGCCGGGGCGCAGGCCGACCTTGGCCCTCCCCCTCCGAGGACATGGTACTCAGCTGTCTGTGGAGGCAGCTGGTCAGGCCCGGAGAGGAGGCCTCTGACTCACCCACAAGACAGAGCCCCAGGAGGAGGATGCAGGCGGCAGCAGAGGCCCAGGGTGTATGTCGGGAAGGATGCCCATCCACCTGTATCCCACCTGGCAGGGCTTGGGGAGCCCCAACCCAGCTTCCCGGGGGGCTGTGCGCTCTCAGGAGCTCACCTCATAAACTGCTTCTGGACCTCGTACAGGACCGGTTCATTATCCATCAGGTCTGGGTGGCTGCTGAGTGTGTCTTCGATCAGCAGCATCTCCTCGTCGTCTGCCTCTTCTAAGGCTGCTGTTGGGTGGGAGGAAGGAGACGGAGGTCTGCTAGCTCCCTAGAGGCCCCCATCCCTACTTCACTGAAGGAACCTGAATGGACAAGCATGAGCTAAGGAAGACGAGAGGGGTTGAAAGGGCAGCAAGAACAGTAACGACCAAAATAAGTGACCGGTTTTGTGTTGGACAAGGAAAAGGGCAGCAAGAAAGGCTTAGGTGAGACCAGAGGGAAAACTTCCCCTGCCTGCCACCATCACGGGCTATAGAGAAAGGGACTCAGATATAAGGGTTAGGAGGGTGGGCTCTGGAGTCAGACTGGCTGCGCTTAAATCCTGCTTCCTCGCTGCATGGCTTTAGGCAGGCATGGAAAACCGGGATAATAATAGTACCCACTTCATCATGTCGTTGAGAGAATTAAAGGAATAGATGTGTGTCAAGTGCTCAGCAAGGGGCAGAGCCCTTAGTAAATGCTCAAGGCGTGTTAACTTACATACAGCAGCAGGCAAGAAAACCCAGGGAGCCAGCCCAGGGTTTGGGGTTGGGGAGCTGAGACCGGACGACAGGGGGCGAGGAGCAGGGGTGTCCCAGGAGCCCAGGGACTTACATATGTTCGATGAGGACAGGAATTTTTCTATTTGTTCACTGCTACCTCTCAGTGTTTAGAGTCATGCCTGGCCATAGTCTTTGCTCAATAAATACGTGCTCATAAATAAATGACATATGCACCAAACAATGTATCCAGGAAACAGCCTGGGCCCTTTGACACATGGGAAAACTGAGGCTCTGAGGGTGCCCAGTTAGGGGAGAGGAAGAGGAGGGACTGACTACATCCAGCTCCCTTTCCCTCCTGGTGATGTCTGACCATCACACAGAGGGTCCAAGTTCCCCAGACCCTCCCTTGCACAACATCGGGCCCTGTCCACAGACACGCAGAGACCCCGAGGCAGGGGAGATGCTGGGAGGGTACAGGGACATGGAGGGCCAGGGGTACCGGTCCTGCTGCTCTCCTCCAGGTGTTCCTCGCCCTCATCCGGTGCGTAGTTGTGGAGGAAGTTGGCAAAGGAGCCGTTGCGCTGCAGGAGGGCTGGGTAAGTGCCCACCTCAGACACCTGTCCGTCAGACAGCACGACGACGAAGTCTGTCTGGGGCAGGAAGCTGATGCCGTGGGTCACCAGCACCCGGGTCTGGGGAGAAGGCAGGGGGCTGTCACTCCCACAGCCCTCAGCACACACCCCAACCACAGGCACAGGGCCCCGGAGTGAGTGTGAGGTACCCATGTGCCAGGGAGCCCGGGCAGGCACATCAGGGACTCACCCGTGCTCACCACAGTTGGCTCAGTGCATTTGGGCTGTGAGCTCCCATCCCACACTCCTGCTTCTCACACCCCCACACCTCCAAGTGTCACCCAAACCCCTTGGCCTCCCACCAGTTCTTTCCTAGGCCCTAGATCTCACCTTAGCCCCTTAGCTCCCTGGAGGCCTCACCTTGCTTGCCAGCACACCTTCCGGCCCGATGACTTGGTCAAAGATGTGTTTGGCCACGTGGGAGTCCACGGCTGACAGTGGGTCATCCAGCAAATAAATGTCAGCATCACTGTAAACAGCTCGGGCCAGGCTGACCCGCTGCCGCTGGCCCCCAGACAAGTTGATGCCCTGGATGGGGGAGAGGGGAGGGAAGTGGGTCCTGGGAGGAGGGGTCAGACGGGCACAGGGAACAAGGGCCCTGCCCATTGTCATTCAGCAAGGCACACCTCTAAATGCACATTTCACATGCCCGGTCCTGTCTCCATGAAGCTGTGAGGTCATGGAGAAAGGGTGGTGGCTCTCAGTCCTCCTGGGACATGTGAGGACATCCTGCTCCCTTTGCTCCATCACCTGCCCAACTGGTTCCCCTGCCTGCCACCCTCACGCTTGGGCAGGCTGGAAATCCCCAGGCAGTCCCTCGTAGACCTTTGACTCTTCTGTCACCCAAACAGTTTGCAGATGACTTTCGTAACAATGATCTCAATTGGTCCTCAGTTCATTCCTTCCAGGGAGGTATTGTTAGCCCCACTTTGGGGGATCAATTTAAAAATGATAAATAACGACGGTACTGGATTATAATCCATTGGATCAAATAAGAACCCATGAACCCATCTATACTAATAATAGCCTAGGTGGCATCACGCCCTAACATCGTCACAAGACGGCCGTCACAAGATGGCTGTGCACACAGCACAGGCAGGGTCGGTGGCCGCTCTGTGCAATGAGGCTGGGGGTCCCGCAGCTGCTCTGCCTCGCGTGGAGAAAGCGGGTCCCAGCAAAGGAGGTGGATTGTGGCAGGGGAGGGCAGTTGGGGGGCGATCAAGCCAGCAGGGGAGGGCAGTTGGGGGCCATAAGGCTGGCAAGGGAGCAGTTAGGCATCAATCAGGCCGACAGGGGAGCGGTTAGGGGGCGATCAGGCTGGCAGGCAGAAGTGGTTAGGGGCAACCAGGCAGGCAGGCAGGCAGGCAGGCAAGCGGTTAGGAGCCAGTGGTCCTGGACTGTGAGAGGGATGTTCCAGATTGGAGAGGGTGCAGGCCAGGCTGAGGGCCCCCTCCCCCCCCCCCACCCCCATGCATGAAATTCATACACCGGGCCTCTAGTATTAATATAAAGAAATTAATGAATAAGTAAAAAAGGCAAAGGAGGAGAAAGCTCTTTCTTAGAGTCAAATGCCAACTAATAACTATAGAATGAATGGAGGTAGAAAGTTAGTATTTGGCAAACATCATAGTAAACACTGACTCAGGCGAGAATCATCAGTGAAAGTTATGAAATAAAATGACCAATGAAAAGAAATGCCTCCATGACAAAAACTATTTCACGTTTTAGATTTAGTAAAAGAAAAACAATTTTAATTTTCTAAGGTGGTATAGTTCAATATGCCCATTTTGAATTATGTAATTAACTGGTATTAGGTATTTATTAAATAGAACACAATTTCCTTCATAAAATTGACATGATCAATAATCTGTTTATTTGATTAGTGGCCATAGAGAAATTATTTTTATTTATACCTCACACAAGCCAATTCTTTAACAATAAGACTTGCATTCAGATAAGATGATATATTTAAAGTGAGGCTAACCATAGCACAGCCAATGATTAAATTGATTTTTTGTTGAAATTTAAGAGATGAGATTATGCATTTGGTGATTGTGGTGGAAATTTGTGGTTGGAACAATCTTGGATAGATCACTTGATGGAACAAAAATATTGAGCTACCTTTGGATAATTAATCAAAGAATACATTCACCTCAACAAGTATAATAGGAGGAAATGTGCGCTTTTTATTCTAGCAAGAATTCATTTTAGCCTACTCCTCTGGAGATCTTGGGTATGAAGCGCTATATAATGTGTTGTTCAAGATTGGCAGGCAAATTCTGTATTGTTCAATGACAGTACATTTACTGCTGGGTCCTGTTAGAGAAGTATGTTTTCCAAATATAGTACCTCCATTTTAGAAAACAAAGAGGTGAGCTATGAGTATTTATTTTTGTTAGATTCATTTACTTGAAATGTGTTCTAAGTAATGGGCTTTAGTAATTAATTTGTTTGAACTTGAATAAAGTAAAACTTTAGTGAGTAAAGTATGAAGTCCCTGAAAAAAGAGATACTGAAGATAAAAGGGCAGAAGTTAACATTCTTATTTTGCAAGCTGATAACGGAACTACTGAACTACATCGCCAGTGTCCTGACTTTGGAAAGGCTTATAGTTTTTAAATGTTACTTCATTTTGCAATTGAGATTTAATAAAGTGTAGATTTAATAAAAAAAAAGAAAGAAAGAAAAGACATGCCCTCAGTCAAGTGATCAAAGTTAACGCTGTTAATAAATTGACATCACGTGCCTCCTAATACGGTGCACCAAGAAGGACATAATATTACTTCTTTAGTATTTCCCCCCAAAATATACAATCTGCATCTAACTGTGGTCAAATTGAGAGACATTCTACAAAAAGACTGACTTATACTTTTCAGAAATGTCCAAGTCCTGAAAGACAAAGACTGAGGAATCATCCAGATTGATAGAGAATAAAGAGATATGACAAGTAAATGCAATTCATGATCCCGGATTAGATCCTAGCCCAGGAAAGAAAATAGCTAAAAAAAGACATTTCTGGGACAAATGATGACATTTGAGTACAGACTGTGAATTAGATAGTAATATTATATCAATGTTAAAATTTCTTGATTTTGATCATTCATCTATGGTTATGTAAGAGAATGCCATTTTTTTGAGGAAATACAGACTCAGATCTTTAGTATTAAGAACAATACGGTGCCTGGCTAGTGTGGCGTTAACCCATAAACCAAGAGTTCACTGGTTCAATTCCCAATTCTTGGTCAGGGCACATGTTCAGGTTGCGGGGCTCGGTCCCCAGTGTGGGGCCTGCAGGAGGCAGCCGATCAATGACTCTCTCTCATCATTTATGTTTCTGTCTCTTTCTTCCTCCCTTACTCTCTGAAATCAATAAAAATACATTTCTTTAAAAAGAGCTAAAACTCTTAGAAGAAAGCATAGGGGAAAATTTCATGACATTGGAATTGGCAATGATTCCTGGACACAACACCAAAAGCATGGGTAACAAAGGTAAAAATAGAGACGTTGGATTATATCAAAATTAAAAATTCTCTGTGTCAAAAGACAACAGAATGAAAAGGCAACCTACAGAAGAAAAATATTTGTAACTCATATATCTGATAAGGGGCTAAAATCCAGTACAGTAAGTCCTCTCTTATTGCAAGTCACTATGACTTTAAGCTAAATGACATATAATGAAACCAGTTGATATAATTGATGTAAATCAGAGTTAAGTTCCTACAGCATGTCATCATGTTATAACAGAATGACACTGAATGAAATAACATTATTTGGGGACCTCCTGTATACATAAAGAACTCCTACAACTCAACAAAGGAACAACTTGATCAAAAAATGGGCAGGGGACTCAAATAGACATTTCTCCAAAGAAGATATACAAATGGCCAATAAGCACATGAAAAGGTGCTCAACATCACCACACCCCTTTACAATGGCTACTATCACAAACCAAAAACAACCCCCCCGCCCTCCCAAAAGCCACAAGTGTTGGCCAGGATAGGAGTTGGAATCCTTGTGCACTGTTGGTGGGAATGTAAATTGGTGCAGCCACTATGGAAACGCTATGGCAGTTCCTCAAAAAGTAAAAAAATGAATAGAATTACCATATTATCTAGCAATTCCACTTCTGGGTATATACTCAAAAGAACTGAAGGTAGGTTCTCAAAGAGATATTTGCACACGCATCTTCATAGTAGAATTATTCAAAATGGCTAAAAGGTGGAAACAACCCAAGTGCCCACTGAGAAATGGATAAACAAAACGTGGTATAAACATACAATGGAAGATTATTTAGCCTTAAAAAGGAAAGAAATTTAATTTTTTTTTTTATTGATTTTAGAGAGGAAGGGAGAGGGAGGAAGAGATAGAAACATCAATGATGAGAAAGAATCATTGATTGGCTGCCTCCTGTATGTCCCCCACTGGGGATTGAGCCTGCAACCTGGGCATGTGCCCTGACCAGGAATTGAACTGTGACCTCATGGTTCATAGGTCGATGGGCAAACACTGAGCCACGCTGGCTGGGCAAAAAGGAAAATAAATTTGACCGGTGCTATAACAGGAATGAACCTTGAGAATGCTAAGAGAAATAAACCAGTCACAGACAAAAAGATACTCTATGATTCCATTTATATGAAGTACCTGGAGGAGTCAAATGCATAGAGACAGGGAGTAGCAAGGTGGTTGCCAAGAGCTGGAGAGGGAGCAGGATGGGGAGCTGTTGCTTAATGGGTATGGAGTTTTAGTTTTGCAAGATGCAAAGCGTTCTGGAGGTGGATGGCCATACCACAATGTGAGTGTACTTAACACTACTGACCTGTCCACTGGAAAATGGTGAGGATGGTAAATTTAGTTATGTACATGTTGCAACAATTAACAACAAATAAACTAAAAAACAGAAACTTTCACTGATAGCCCGTGGTTTTTAGGTAAATGTCAAAACCTTAACCAAGGTCTGCAAGCCTTGCCCTGTACCCTCCCCCTGGCCCTCTTTTCCTAACCACATTCCTCAGCTCACCTTCAAAGGCTTTCCATCCCTCTTGGTAAAAGCCACCATCCTTACAGTGGCCTGAAATGGACGCCTTGACACGTCACTGGCCTTCTCTCCCCCTCCCACCCCTGCTCACTCCACTGCAGCCTACTGGCCTCCTTGCTGGTCCTTATGTGCCCGATCACATTCCTGCCTCAGGGGCTTCGCACTTCCTGCTCCCTCTGCCTCTAAGGCCTTTCCCCAGCCAGAGCTCCAGGTCCCCAGACAGGGCCCACTCCCTCCCTTTATTCAGGTTCCAATTCTCACTGAGGCTTTCCCAAGGTACAACACAGCCCCAGACGTATTTCCTTCTCTGTTCCATTCTCTCCCCCTTAGCATTATCTAAAATATTACATACTAGAGGCCCAGTGCACGAAATTCATGCACTGGGGGGTGGGGGTCCCTCAGCCCAGCCTGCCCCCTCTCACAGTCCAGGAGCCCTCAGGGGATGTCCTACTGCCTGCGTAGGCCTGCTTCCCATGAGGAGCAGGCCTAATCCGCAGTCTGGCTGCAGAGGCTCAGAGCAGGCACTCCGTGTGTGTGTGTGTGTGTGTGTGTGTGTGTGTGTGTGTGTCCCCGTCCGCTGGGGGCCTGCCCCCAGCTGCGCCACGGAGGCTCAGAGCAGGCGCCTCTCTGTGTTGATCTCTCAGGCTCAGGGTGGTGCCTGCGTATAGTTTTCTCAGGCTCGGCGCAGCTGGTGGTGACCCTTACGGAGTCCAGACCTCATTTGCATATTACTTCTTTATATGTATAGATTTTACTTACTTATTTTGCGTATGATCTCTCTCTCCAACCAGAACGTAAGCTATATGAAGGCAAAGATGTGAGACTGGTAGAGTCACCACTGTATAATATTGCCTGGGGCATCGGTGTGTGATGAAATCTGATGAATGAATGTGTAGATAAGTAGATGCACTACGAGCTCTTCTTCCTCAGCTGTTAAGATCGGCTCAAAAGTGATGCTTTTCCTCATGCAGAGTTCCCCCTCCCTGCCCTCCCTGTCCTCTGCACAGGCCTTCAGCCTGGCGGGCAGGCATTCTACAGCCCCCACCCGTTCACAAGTTGGCCTCCCCCAGTAATGGATCTGTTTCCCCAGTGCCCAGCACAGAGCTGGACATGCTATTACACGGGTGTGTGAGTGAATAAATAAATGAGTGCATATATGGGCCTGGACTGGGCTGAGGCGGGCAGGTGTATATGCTGACTCCCCAGGGGATGAGAGGGGGCCATGTACCTTCTCTCCAATCTCTGTCTTGTCCCCGCCAGGCAGCACCTCCAGGTCGGCTAGCAGGGCACAGGCCTCCAGGGTCCGTTGGTAGCGCTTGGGGTCTAGGGCTCGGCCAAAGAGGACGTTTTCCTGAAGAGTGCAGTTCTGGATCCAGGCCTGCTGGGGCACGTAGGCCACGGAGCCCTGGCCATGGAAGAACCCCACCGTCACCTGGGGGTTCGCCAAGCCTCCCTTCCCAGGAGTCCCTACCCCACTCACCTTCACATACACCTTGCCTTCCAGCTTCTCCATCTCTCCCAGAAGGGCAGACACCAGGGAAGACTTTCCACAGCCCACGGGCCCCACCACGGCCACCAGGGCCCCTTTTGGCACCTGGATGTCTAAGCTGGGAGATAGGAACCCAGTCAAAGACAAAGATCAGGCTTTTGAGTCCCAACCTTCCACCTGGAGACCCAAACCCTTCTTTCTTCAGACACCGCCCTGGCCATTGAGGCGCTTCCTGCTTTCCAGGACAAAGACTTGGGGTAGCGTCAGGGGCAGGTTTTGCTATTTATTGATCTGAATGTTGGCCCCCTTTATAAAGGCAGCTAAGAAGGGATGGGAGAAGCTGGTACCTGTGCAGGGTTGGGGGCAGGTCCTGGGCCCAGGTGAAGGTGCCATTGTCTATGGTGACTGCATAGCCTGGGAGGGTCAAGGTTTGCAGGGTCAGGGGAGTGGGCAAGGCAAGGGGGAGGTTGGGAGGGAGAGGTATGGGGACCCTTGGGGAAGGGGCCAAGGGGAGAAGGCAGGGACGCTTGGGGCATAGTGAAAGAGACAGGAAGGCCAGGGACAGGGGCACAGGGAGCCCCAGGGAAGGAAGGAGAGTGGGGGGAGTCTGGGGAGGGATGAAGGACAGAAGAATAGAGAGAGGAGGGCGAAGGCTGGCATAGAGTTAAAGATATGAAAGAGGAAGAAGAAAGGGGGTCACAAGGGACAAGTTGAAAGCCTGGAACAAGGATTTTCTGGAGCAGGGCCGCTGCAAGAGCAGCCCAGGCAGGGGTGTCTGGACCTGGGGCGATGGTATTTCTTTCCACACACTGGGGGTCAAGTTCATCTTGGCTCAGGAAATGCTGGATCCGTTTCAGAGACACGCTGGTCTGCAGGAGGGCGTGTGTCAGCCCCAGAAGCCATGCTTTTTCTATCTCCCTCCACTCCCTCTTACGCTTGCCTGGCCCCCTGAAGGCCAGATATGGGGTGGGGTGGGGGGGCCCTCCTGTGACTGAGTCTTCCCTGGCTCCCACTCTGGCCAAGAGGAGGCTGTCTCCAGAACTCAGGTTTCCAGGGACCCGACCTGACCTCCTCTGACCCCTGACTCTAACGACTTCATTCAACTTTGAACAATTCTTCGTCATGTCGGATGGCCCTCTCCTGATTCCAGTAACTCTCCTTGATTATCCCCTGCACCCAAGTGACCCCAACAACCTGCCCTCGCTCCAGCAGAACCCCCAGCCCCACTGGGGTTACCTGGGTCAGGCCGCTGATGATCTGGGGCAGCATGCTGAGCGGGTTCTTTAAGATATTGAACAGGGACACGGACACAAAGGCCTTCTCAGCGTCCAGCACGTTGTTTGGGCCCACAGACACGTACACCCCGAGGGTGATGAGGGTCACCTGGAGAGCAGTGGGGGTGGGTGTCAGGGTGGGGTGTGCTGGACCCAGAGGCCTGGGCTGCCCAGGAGGGAGGTGGGAGGTGGGAGGCCGGCCCGGAAGGAGAGCCTCACCAGGAAGGGGGTGCAGATCCAGGTGAAGATGGATATGGCGTGGAGGTAGGCAGCCTGGCGCAGCAGCCGGAGCTCCCTCTGTCGGATGCCCTCCACCTGCTGCAAGAAGCTGGGCTCCCAGGCGTACAGCTTCAGCACCTTGATGCCACCCAGGATCTCGCTCATCAGCCTGATGCGCGAGTCCTTGAACTTCATTTGTTCTACCTGCGGAAAGAGTGGCAGTGGCGTGCTCCACTCCCCAACCCGGACCTCTACCCACAGGGGCTGGTACCTTCCAGGCACTGGCCCAGGCTGCAGCCATCGGCCTGCTCACCATTCCTCCTCCCTCCTCCCCGCGGGGCCTGTGCTGCACCTAAGCCTGGAAGGCCCAGCCCAGTCTCCCCTCTCGTCCGACAAAAATCCAGCTCCAGCGTCAGTACCAGTCATGGTCCCGCCCAGGCAGCATCCTCTGTCCCCTCTCCTGGGACTCTAGGGCACAATGTCCTTTCCTTTTGTCCCCAGCGAGACCCTGTCCCTAATCTAGGGCACAACCCCTATTTGTTGAATGCCTACTATGCGCCAGGCCACGTGCTAGACGTGGGGCAGATAATGATGAACAACTCAAACAAGGCCCCAGCCTTCATGCAGCTGACAGTTTGATGGGGAGGCAGGCGGGAAGCAAACCATTACCCAAGTAAATGCTTAATAAATCAGTATGCGTGCTCTGAAGGGAAACAACAGGATTCCGTGAGAGTCTGGGAAATCAGTTTATGTTGGGAGGTGGGAGAAGAGAAGGAGTTGGACAAGCAAGGAAGGGATAGCATTCCAGGGAACAGTATGTAAGGTGGCCCAGAGGTACGCAGAGCTCGGTGCTTTGGAGAAATGTAAGAAGGCCAGACTGGCTGAAATTTGGCCATATCTCAGGGGGCAAGGGCTTGCAAGGTGAGCAGGGACCTGGCAGGTGGTCCCAGGGACTTCGATATGCAGTGGGAAGTGACTGAAGACTTCAGTATGTGTTTGCAAATAAAGGACTGGATGACTGGCTATGCACACTCAGCACCATGTGGCAGGAGAAACTCTCATTAGACCAGAAGATGCAGGTTCAAGTCCTAGCTCTGCCTGATGCTGGACTGCCATCCTCTCTCTGGGCCTTGGCTCCTCAGCTGCAAAATTAGCATTTTTTTTCTCAAACCCTGTCAGGGTTGCTGTGAGGATAGAGTGAGCTAAGGTTTGTGAGAGTGGCTTGTAGCCATCCACAGTGAGTGAACAAAAGAATGGAAGGGTCCCAGGTTAGTGAATGCCCTTCCCCAGCACCTGGCCAGGTGCTCCAGGCAGAAGCAGTGCGCCTGCTCTAGCACCCACCTGTAAAGTACGCATCTTCATGGCCACAACTCCATTGATTGGGATCAGCAAGACCATGAAGGCGACTCCAGCCAGAACGGAGGGACCCAGTTTCTGAGGAGGCACAGGTGGACAGATGAGACAGATAACCAAAGTATATATGTAGACAGAACCCAACAGATAGAGGCTTATTGATCTGAAACATGGAGATGGGCAGACAGAGAGACAGTGAAAAGTGGACATATAGAGAGAGCCAACATGACTTTCTGCAGATGCAGTCAGCCATCAGATAATGACAACAGATAGGCACAGACAGGCAGACACAGAGGGGTGCCTAGACGCACAGGAGGGCAAATACAATCAGACAATGACAGTCAGTCACACACACCCTGCCTCCTAGTCCCTCTCTTCTCCCCTGGGATCTTTGAGAAGGATAATCATCCAGGCTGGAAAGACCTGGTTGCAGACACTAGCATCCTCCCAGTCCTGTCCCCCGCCCCCACCCCCCCCGCCAATATCTAGGTAAGCTCTTGTGTCCATTAGGCAGCCCCTCAACAGACCCAGGTCACCCTCTCTCGCCCTTTCTCAGCGAGGTCAAGGTCAGAGGAAGGGAGCAGAAGTCGAGGTCTGAGAATCACCTGCCAGAGGAAGTAGATGGCCAGGATGATCTGCAGAGGTCCCGACCACAGCATGTTGAGGAAGGGGGCAACGTCCATGATGCGCTGGGCATCCACTGACATGAGGTTGACCAATTCTCCCACCGTGGACTCACGTTTGACTGAATTGGTGATGACCAGAGCCTGCAGGTAGATAGCAGGTGATGAGCTGCTCCCGAAGCCAGGCTCCCCAGCGCCCCCCCCTCCGCCCTGCTCCAGCTGACCTTCCTGTAGATGACACCTATGATCCCCGTACGAAGCCTCAACCCCATCACAAAGATGCAGTGGTAATACTGGTGCAAGATCAGAGTCTGCATCACGGAGCACACGAACATCAGCCCGGCCACCAGGAAGCCCCACCAGGTGGGGGCCATGGGGTTTGAAATAAATCTGATCAGGATGCTGCAAGGGCAGAAGAGAAGCATGAGGGTGGGGAGGGAGGGCTCCCCAGGCTGCTCCCTCTACTGCCCTCCCCTTCCCCCCTCAGCCTCCACTCTGTCCCCTGCTCTGAAACCTCTCAGGGTGGGGGCTGCTGCCCACCCCCCAGACCCGGGGGACTGAGCCCAGTGCTTCCTCAAGACCATGACCTTGCTCCCTTCTGCCTTCACCTCCTTTTCTATCTACTGTGGCTCCCACTGCCCCTTCCTTCTATCACTCTCATCACCAGCCTCACCTGCCTGCCTTTCTTTCCTGCTTGGACCACATGGCAGGAAGTAATGCCACATGTTCCTTGATTTGACTTTCCTGTGCCTTCTCAGAGCCTACTGCGTTGACCATACAGATTCTTGCCCCTCAAATCCATCCTCTCCAACATCAGCCAGCCCCAGTGCCACCTGGTGACCGTCTCCAGGGCCCTACCCACCTCCTCTTCCACAGCCCTCTTTACTTTTCTAACCTTCTGACCCGTCCCCCTCTCTGCCCTCACTTAACTCGTCCACTGAGCGCTCCCCACCAGCCTTAGGTCCATGTGGCCAAGACTCAACTCCCCACCTTGCCCCGTGCCCAGCCCCCTCCTCCCACTGAGTTCATCATCTCAAGAAAAGATCCAGACTCTCATAGCCAGTTAGCCTGGAGGTCAAATCACCCCCCTGGTATTGCTGACAACAATCAAGGCTTAACTACAACAAGACTGCGCACAAAGACCACTAGGGGGTGCACCAAGAAAGCATAAAACATGTGGAGACAAAGAAACAGGACAAAATTGTCCATGGAGGATATAGAGTTCAGAACCACACCTTTAAGGTCTCTCAAGAACTGTCTAGAAGCCGCTGATAAATGTAGTGAGATCCTCAAGAAATCTAATGAGACCCTCGATGTTGTGATAAAGAACCAACTAGAAATTAAGCATACACTGACTGAAATAAAGAATATTATACAGACACCCAACAGCAGACCAGAGGAGCGCAAGAATCAAGTCAAAGATTCGAAATGCGAAGAAGCAAAAAACACCCAACTGGAAAAGCAAAATGAAAAAAGAATCCGAAAATATGAAGAAGTGTAAGGAGCCTCTGGGACAGCTTCAAGCGTACCAACATCAGAATTATAGGGGTGCCAGAAGATGAGAGAGAGCAAGATATTGAAAACCTATTTGAAGAAATAATGACAGAAAACTTCCCCCACCTGGTGAAAGAAATAGACTTACAGGTCCAGGAAGCGCAGAGAACCCCAAACAAAAGAAACCCAAAGAGGACCACACCAAGACACATCATCATTAAAATGCCAAGAGCAAAAGACAAAGAGAAAATCCTAAAAGCAGCAAGAGAAAGAAACTCAGTTACCTACAAGGTAATACCCATACAACTGTCAGCTGATTTCTCAACAGAAACCATGCAGGCCAGAAGGGAGTGGCAAGAAATATTCAAAGTGATGAATACCAAGAACCTACAACCAAGATTACTTTATCCAGCAAAGCTATCATTCAGAACTGAAGGTCAGATAAAGAGCTTCACAGATAAGGAAAAGCTAAAGGAGTTCATCACCACCAAACCAGGATTATATGAAATGCTGAAAGGTATCCTTTAAGAAGAGGAAGAAGGAGAAAAAGGTAAAGATACAAATTATGAACAACAAACATGCATTATCAACAAGTGAATCTAAGAATCAAGTGAATAAATAATCTGGTGATCATAATAGAATCAGGGACATAGAAAGGGAATGGACTGACTATTCCTGGGGGGGAAAGGGGTGTGGGAGATGGGGGAAGAGACTGGACAAAAATCATGCACCTATGGATGAGGACAGTGGGTGGGGAGTGAGGGCGGAGGGTGGGGCGGGAACTGGGAGGAGGGGAGTTATGGGGGGGAAAAAAGAGGAACAAATGTAATAATCTGAACAACAAAGATTTAATTAAACAAAGAAAAAGAAAAAAAGAAAAAGAAAAGATCCATCCTCCTCCAGTCACCCGGCCAGAACCCAGTCACCCTTGGCGCCTCCCTCTCCCTGGCACACCACACCCCTCCCCCATCTCCGGAGTAGCTGCTGCACCCTGTCTCATTCCTGGCCTGGGCTCTCACCTACCCTGGTTGGCCCATTTCCATCTGGCCACACGCCTTACATCCCCCACACTACTGGCTGGGAATCCTTCCAAATGCAAAGCAGATGCCCCTCCCCGGCCGCAAATCTTTCAAAGATCTCCCTCTCCCTTTGTGTGTTTTTTTCCTGCCCCTCCCTCTGCATGCCAGCATTTAGGAACACCTGAGTCATGCTGTCTCAGGCCTTGGTGACTTCCCCTCCTTCCTCACCTGGTTCACTAACCCCTGCTTGTCCTTCCAAGTTTGATAACCTCCCTGGCCTGCAAATGTCCCCTGCTCCTTCCCAAGCTGGCCTCTTCACCCCTCCTGGGGTTGGTCCAGACACCTAGTTCACCTCTGCCCGCACTGTGTTCTCATGGGTTTACACACTGGTTTCTCCCACCAGACGCGAAGACCATCGCTCGTGGATGTCTGCATCCCTAGCATCTGGCACCATTCCAGTACCCTGGGGCTCAATAAATATTCAGTAAATAAATGAGGGCATGAATGGAGGGGAAGGAGTTGGCGGCTCTGAGGCTAGGCAGCGCTCTTCCCCACCCTCTCATTTGAGAGCTCCTTCAAGTCCAAGCCGCTATGTGACAGACGAGAGAGCCTATCACCTGGGAAGAACGCTGTAGCTGGAGGTCAGAGCCCTGCACTCAAATCCATCTCTCCCAGCTGTGTGCCCGTGGGCACGTCACTTCACTCTCTGAGTTTTTTGCTTCCTCACTTGTTATTTTTGTTTTTGTTTATTTTGTTAACCCTCACCCGAGGATGTTTTTCCATTGAATTTTAGAGAGCGTGGAAGGGAGGGGGAGAGACAGAAAGAGAAACACCGATGTGAGAGAGACACACTGATTGGTTGTCTCCTGCACCCAGGGGTGCTGGGGAGGAGCCTGCAACGGAGGTACATGCCCTTGACCAGGAATCGAACCCAGGACCCTTCAGTCTGAGGGACAACGCTCTATCCGCTGAGAAAACCCGGCTAGGTCTGTTTGTGGTTTTTTAATTTAGTTTTTCTGCTTCCTCGTTTGTAAAATGGGAATAGGGACACTTTGTAGGATTGAAAGAATGTTAATGCATCCAACAGGGAGCCTGGCACACAGGAGGTACCCGGTAAGTGTAAGTTGGATGCGAATGGGGAAACTGAGGTGAGAGGCATTGCCACTGCCAAAGGGCACACAGAACATGGAGAGAGCCCCTCCGGTTCCTGGGCTGGGGCTCTTTCCACTACATGTTGTCCCTTCCTCTGGGCTCAGTCCTCAGGGACAGCCAGCCATCCCCCTGCCCAGGGAAGGGCTGCAGCAAGAGGGAGGGTGGTAAGACCTGAGTAGCTGTGGGTTGACGAAGGAAAGGAGGTCCTGGATCAGCATGAAGCATGTGCTGGTGATGAAGCCGGGGCCAAAGGTGACCAGCAGGGCCCGCAGGAAGGAGGGCTCCTGGGGCCTGGGCCGGCCCGCCAGCAGCTCCTCATCCTCACTGGACACTGTCTTCCCAGATGCCGCTGCGGCCTTGTGTCTGGTCAGGGAGGAAGGAGCAGTGAGTAGGAATGGGGCCCAGGAAGCCAAGTGCCTGGGATGAGTGGGGTGGAGAGGGGAGCTTCTTTCTTGACTTTCAGGACTGGGAGGGGGATGGGCAAGATGACTGTCCAGGTAACTCCCCAGGAGACTCTGTCCTCAGGTTCTGGAGGGTATATGAGTGGTACCCTAACTGCTACCTAGGACAATAACCCAGCAATGGCCAGCCTCTGGCTTGCTCCCGCCACCCCAGGGAGGATGCTGAGAGGGAAGGCATGGGCAGGGAAGGCTAGTGGCCCAGTCACCAGGGAGCTGAGCAGGGAGGGGGTAGAGTGATACAAAGGCCCAGAGAAGGAGTGACCACGCAGACTGGGGGTCCATAGGGCTTCCCAGAGGCTCCCAGCCACGGAAGCCACGACATTGCTGACCAAGCTCTAGCCGGTGGCTCCCCCGACAGCCAGGCGGTAATCGGGGCTCTGACTGAACACGCACTGAAATCCCGGGGAAGGGACCTGTCCCAGGGCCAGCAGTGGGAGGGAGGGAGGACTCAGAGCCCCAGCTCTCGGCTGGGCAGGTGGCCAGAGATGGGTTCCCTGATGGGAGGCTGCCAGTGGGGAGGCCCCTCAGCTGGAGGGCCATCTTCTCCAGCCCCTGCCCCTCCTGAGGGAAGACCCTGCAATCTACCCTTCACTTGGGCCTGGCGGTACAGTGGTGAGAACAGTGGGGCCAGACAACTGGTGTGGATTCCAGCTCTGCGGGTCTGCCACCACCAACGAGGGGACATTGGGTGCTGCATTAAGCCTCTGTGTCCCCAGCTGTAACGAGGGGACAGCAGAACGCACAGGCACAGCGTAGGGCTGCTGGAGATGGAGCTCCTCTCCGTGCTCAGGGCCATGCCTGGGGGAGAATCTGCTCCGCAAGTGGCAGCCATTCTCTGGCCTCAGCAGAGCCGGCCCACCCAGGCCCGAGTGTCCCACCTCAGGACCTCCTACCCCTGCTCTTCTCCCTGCCCTCGCCATGCAATCATCCCAGGTCCAGCAGCCTCCCCGCAGGAGACCAGGGTGCATGAAGGGGCCGGGTGGAGAGGTGGGGGACTGGGAGGGCCTTACTGTGCTGCCTGCTTTTGCTGCTTCTTCCAGGCCTCCAGCAGTCTCTGCACCACCACCTCGGAACGATGCTCCTTGTTCAGGGACCAGAGGTCCTGATCTTCCAGGGGGCGCCGGTAGCCAAGGATGGCCAGCCTGGGGCAGGCAGATGGCCCACATGGGGGCAGAGTTTAGCAGCCTGGAACTAGGACCAGGGAGTCCAGAAAGAAGGGGCTCCCCAGGGAGGTATCTCCGTTATTGCCCCCGTGAGCAGGCTGGAGGTCACTGCCTCCCACCCCAAGTTCCTATCTCAGGCCCCTTCTCTCCCTCCTCCCCAGATGCCCCCTTGACCCCTGGGTCCTGGTGATGAAGTGCCTGCTGGCTGGGGCCCTCTTCAATGCAGCGCAGTTAGTGAGCTGTCACTCAGGTCACAGACACAATTATCCTGCTGACGGTGGCCGAGGAGATGACAGAAGAGCTCAGCGCTAATTAAGGTTTCCTTCTAGCCCCTGGGCCTGTCCTCGCCACCTGCCAGATGACCTCTGCTGAGGCCAGAGGTCAGCCCAGGAGACACTCACCACAGCAGGACACCCATACCAGGCCTGGCCTTTGCGCTCAGCCTCCAGCCCAAACAAACAGGCTTCCCCATCCACTCCTGCCCCAGGGCCACTGAGGAGGGGGTCTGGGTGGAGGGGCCAGCCAGGCCCAGCTCCGCGGGCCCCTGAACTTCCAGCCTGCTCCCCTTCCTCCCTCTCACCCCCGATCTCCTGGACCCCTCCCTCTGGCCCAGCCTAGAGGAAGAACCAACTCACTTTGTGAACCACCAGAAAGACAGGCGGGAGAGGAAGCCAGCGTCGGTCTCCGGGCAGGGGTTCTGGACGGGGAGAGTGGAATGGGGGAAATCAGGAGTGCCCACCACCCTCTCATGGCAGAGAAGAGGGAGGAGGCCCCTCGCCCTCCAGCTCCAAGCCCAGGTGGCACGTGTGGAGATGACCTGGGCATGGAAGGGACTGGAAGGGACTGAAAGTGCTGGGAAGGGCTGCCTGAGGGCCGGGGCGTGGAACCTCCACTCCCACCCAGCCTCCGTGGGAAACTCACAGGGTCGACGTTCTTTGGGGAGAAAAATGGTGGCTTCTCCCTGAAGCAGGACAGGATGAGGGCAACGAACACCAGGACGAAGTAGATGTAGAAGGTAGTGAAGCGGAAGGGGTCCAAGATCTTGCCCTGGGGGGACAGTGGGGAGGAGCATCAGAACGCCAGGCTCCTCTGAGAGAGGGGGCGGGTCAGAAGGGGCCCCTGCTCAGTGGAGACTTGCCCTGCCTCAGGCACTGTGCTGAGCACCTCACCTGCATCACCCTGTCCAACCTCCCTTGTCTCCCCTACAAGGTAGGAAGTCTGACACCTACTTTCCAACGGAGGAAATGAAGCTCCAAAAGGCTAAAGAATTTGCCCATGATCACACAGAGAGTAAGTGGATTATTCCAAGCCTGTGCTGATGAATGTACTTGACGGCCTCCCCTTGAGATGGAGAAATGGGGAGATGCTAGATTTCCTACCACCCACCATCGCCCACCGCAGATCAAGAGGAAGGCCAGGAACGGAGGAAGGTGGGAAGAAAGGGGACAACAAGATCCTGGGACTTCCAGTTGAGCCAGGATTAGCCCAGGCTGTGTGTCTTCACACAGAAACTGGCAACTGGTGGAGGCTACAGAACAGCCCCTGCACTCCCATGAATACCCACCAATGGCCCCATTGCCCTGAGTTACACTGGTCCTCAGCCTGACCCCGCCTCCCCATTCTGCTTCGCAGCAGAGAGACAGCAAGTAGAGAACAACACAAAAAGGACTGAACCCAGAGGAAGTCCTGGGCGCCAGGGAGGCGCAGAGGGCAGGAGCCTGGGACCAGCAGTGACCTTGACCCTGACTGAGTTCACCTCCTGGACAGGTCTGGATTGGCCGGTGTCCCTCTTCCTCCTTACCTCTTCCATGGCTGAAAGGATCTTGGAGCGGAAGGGGATGATAGCGCAGACCACACACAGGAACCAGAAGATGATGAGGACCCCCGAGGACTGCACCCCCTGCAGCCGCTCGTACTGGATCAGCAGCGTGGCCAGCAGCTGTGCAGGGAGGGCAGGGGGAGCGGGGCTAGAGCACACACACATCTGGACTTGCCTCGCTTCTTCCCCATCCCATGGTCAGATGTCTGTGGGGTCACCCCCATCCTCTTCCCACTGCTAAGATGGGTCCAGGTTCTCCTCAGAGCCCATGGTTCCCCGATCACAATCCCACAACCCACTGGAGACCCTCCCCCACTCAGCTTCCAGGGTCCCCCACTGACCATGGTGACCCCCACCACCAAGGGGGTAACAAAGAAGATGGGGGCGGGGGCCCAGCCGTGGACCAGGCCATGGAAGGAGTAGAAGAGGTCAGCCCAGGAGACGCACCACAGCAGGACACCCAGGACCTACAAATAAGGTACAAGTTGGAGCGAACATGCCCAGAGGTGGGGACAATCACTCCTTGCTCCTGAAGCTACCAGACCTGCCTGGGCCTGGCCCTGAAGGCTGGGATGGCCCTGAGGGCTGGAAGCTTCTCGAGGGTGGGAGAGCCCTGATGGAAAATTTGCTTGTACCTCCCCAAGCAGAGACTATATCAGTTGGCTGCAGACTCACTTGGCAAGCTGCCATGGCCCCATGGCTCCTGTCTAGCTGCTGAGGGTGAGGGAAGGGACTCATTCAAAAAAGAACCCCCCTCCCGGGGGGCCCCAGCCCCACCCGCAGGAGAGCCCGGACCCCCTGACCGTCTTGAGCCTGGAGAGGAGGGAGAGGACGATGTAGCCTTGGTGGTGGTACCGCAGGTAGAACAGGTAGCAGGGCAGGGCGGCCCACAGGTAGATGCAGGGGACCCAGGCCAGCAGGGAGTTCTGGAAGCAGGGAGTGAGGTCCGGGTTGTCTGTGTGCAAGGACAGGTTGGCGTCCTGGGGGCAGAGGGAACAATTCAGTGCTCTGGCCGCCTCCTGCAGAATTGAGCTCTCTCCCCAGGGCCAAAGGGACACTCCATGTGCACGGGGTCAGAGGGGTGTGAAGATGAGAGAGTAGGTGTGCAAACAAGCGTGTTGTCCCAAGTGTGAGCTCCCCCAGGAGGTCCTGGTTGCCCCATTTCCTCGTGTTCTCTCTCTCTCAACTGCGGTTTAATGTAAGTACAATAAACTGCACCCATTTAGAGTACACGACCCGATGGGCGTGACAGTGGTGCACAACCGCAAAGCCACTGCCACCACAAAGACGGAGAAGACTGCCATCGTTCCACAAGCTCCCTGTGCCCTTTTACAGCCCACCCCACTGGCAACCACTGACCTGCTCTCTGTCATTCTAGAGTTCTCCTCGTTTCACATTTAATTTTTTATTTCATCAGAACAATCCAGGCAGCTGGTGGAAGAGCCCACGTCCTCTCCCAAGGTGGGCCAGAGGGCTTCCCTGAGAGTTCATGCCTCTCCTTGAAAACGAGGGAGGCCGCCCCCCACCCCACCCACCTCACCGGGTGGGTGTAAGCTCAGAGGAGCAACAGGATGCGGAGAAAGCTTTGTGAAGGACCAAGCCCAGGGTGGCCAGCCATCTTGGTTTGCGTGGGAGTGTCCCGGGGAGCCAGTGAGTCCAGGCAAGACCCTGCTCTTGTCTTTGACTCTAACTCCACCGAAGAACTTTTTTGGAAAGAGATGGACGAATACGTGCAAACACATATTTTACTGGGATTGTCTCCTCCAAGCCCATCAGCCAACTAATCTTTTTTTCCTTTCTGGCAATGAATTAGATGTTCTTTATAGAAAGCCCAGAAAATATAAACAATTTTATTTTTAAAAAAACCATCCGCACAAAGAAAAAACAATACAACAAAAGTAAATAATAAAACACCACCCACAGTTCATCTACCTAGAGACAACTGTTAACCCCCCACCTTCTAATTGAAAATCGACATAATTATCATTTTTATTTTTGTCAAAGTTATACATGCACATAATTTAAAGAGTCAAACTGTGAAAACGAAAATGGTGCCTTGCCTCATCACCTCCCTTTGAGTTCCTTTCCCAGGGGTAAAGGAACGGGCTTTCTGCTGGCACCTACTTCCATAGTCTAAGCAATTTGCTTTTATTATTATTATCTGATTTACAATGATTTGATAATCCCTATTTGCTTTTGCTTTGGAAGGTGAGGCTGTGCCGCTCTTATGGCCTAGTCCAGTGATGCGAACCTTTTGAGCTCGGCGTGTCTGCATTTTGAAAAAACCCTAACTTAACTCTGGTGCCGTGTCACATATAGACATTTTTTGATATTTGCAACCATAGTAAAACAAAGACTTATAATTTTGATATTTATTTTATATATTTAAATGCCATTTAACAAAGAAAAATCAACCAAAAAAATGAGTTCGCGTGTCACCTCTGACACGCGTGTCATAGGTTCGCCATCACTGGCCTAGTCTCTTGAGCGTCCTCATCCTTCCAGTGTAGAAACATCACGGAACTTTTGTTAAATAAATATTCAAAGTTTATACTTTTGGACCATGGATGTGTTGTTCATTGCAAAGTTCACTACAACTGGCTGTACCTCTTTCGAGTGGTGTGACCTTGGGGTTGGGTGTGAGTAAGGACACCCCGTCCCCATTACTGCCTAGTGGTCTGTTGTGTGAATGGACCCACGTATGTATCCGTTCTACCATCATCTCAGCGAGCCCATTAAGCCCATCCACTTAGATGCCCTCCGGGAGCCTGTCCAAGGCCACCCCTAACTCAGACTGTTAGGTCTCCCAGCCTGCAGTGCATGTCCCATCTCTCTGGGTCCAGCCTGAGCCTCACCTCCGACAGGAAGCCTGCCTGGGGCTCCCCAGCCTCCAGAAGGGCTTTTCTTTGCTTCATCCTGCCTGGCCTTGGCAGCCAGGTAAAGGTCCCTTATGTTTCAGTGGCACTTATGTGGTCATTAACTGGCTGGTTGATTCAGAACAACTTCCGGAAGTAGAGGGGAGGACCAGTATTAGGCCCAGCTCGCAAAAGACAAAAGCAGGCTTCCCCTGCTCTGGTAACAGGTGCAAGGACACCCAGCCTTCTGATGCCAAACTGGGGTTTCTCCCAGGCCACGCCCCCTGTGCCTAGGAACACATCCTCTCTCCTATAGAAACGTGAGCTCTTGAGGACAGACACGAGGCCCTATTCCCTGGCCCACATCCTCCAACTTCCAGCACAGGGCCAGCTATTCAGGAGGCGCCCAGAAATGGCCTACACATTGATTGACAAGGGAACCCGAGTTCAAGGGCATGGCAGGAAATCCCTGCAAGTCAGTGGCACGGTTCTTTGAGGCAGGCGGGGTGTGACCACAGGAAGAACCAGAACCTGATGCGGAGGACCCGTGAGGGTTGTCACTTTTGGACGAGGGAGCCATGGGCGAGCTCCTTCATCTCCCTGAACAGCAGTCTCCCCGTGTGAGTCATAACGGGAGTGATGACAGCATCCTGGGCAGCTCCCCACAGCAGAGTACAGCAGAGTCGCTTGACTCAAACAGGGCAACGCGTAGGGAAGCAGGCGATGGAGCAAGAGGCAGTGGGGACTTGGTTTCGATTGCACAGACAGCCTGCACTGTGACAGCCATCACGAGATCTTGGGAGCGTGAGGACTCAGTGGCTGCTTTGACCCTCCGGGAGGTCGGGCCTGGGCTCCATGCTTTCAGATAAGCATGTCTCAGCTGGGCAGAGTCCCCTCCAGAAGGCAGGGGTGTGGGAAAATGCCTATTGTCTTCACTAGCAGAGAGGTGTGGACAAGGAACCCAGAAGGCTGGTGATCCTTGAAGCCCTTGCAAAGGTCAGGGCTGTGCACCCATCATTAGTCCAGATAATGGTAGCTGAAGCAACTTCCCCATTTGCTGATGGGCTAGTCTGCCTGTTACTGGAAACTGCCTGCCTAAGGGCTATGGGTGGGCACCAGTGGAAGTCCTTTCTCTTGAGTTGGACTTACCCGCCTGGCCCCCCAATATTCCCAAATGATCTCCTGTCTTTTCTTTCTCATCTGTGTGCGGCTCCACTTCCAGATCCTGAACCCTGAACCACACGGGACGTGGCGGGAAACATTTACAACAAGCAGTACCCATCCAGGCCTCGGTCCTCAGAGGTAGGACGCCGATGGGATGTGTTTCCTGCCGCAAGTCCAGAACTGAACTCCCGCCCAGCCCCTCCTCTCCAGCCGGCCCACCTCGACGGATGGTAACCTTTCTCTTCTCCAGGCCAGATCCTTGGAGTCATCATCCTTAATTCTTCTCTTTCTGTCACACCTCACATTCAACCCTCCAGCAAATCCTGATCACTGCCTTCAAATGGTCAGGGTGAATGAGTTGAGAGTGCTGTAGTCGGAAGGTTCTTATCTATAAAAAGGCAACTTCATCTGGGTCTCTTTGATATATCCAGAATCCTACTGACTCTCCGCCCACTCTCCCACCACCATAGCCCCAGCTCAGGGCTCCTGCTCCCACCCCTGCCACTTGCCCCGCAGTCTTTTCCAGTTGCCTCCTGCACGCCCCCTACTGGGGATCGAGCCTGCCCTTGACTGGAATCAAACCTGGGACCCTTCAGTCCACAGGCAGACACTCTACTGAGCCAAACCATCTAGGGCTGTTGTTGTTGTTTTGTTAACCCTCCCCTGAGGATATTTTTTTCATTGATTTTTAGAGAGAATGGGAGGGGGGAGGAACTGGGGGAAAGAGAGAGAGAGAGAAACATCAATGTGAGAGAGACACATTGACTGGTTGTCTCCCACACATGCCCCTACCAGGGCTGGGAATCGAACCTGCAACCCGGGTACGTGCCCTTGACCGGGAATCAAATCTGAGAACCTTCGGCTCACGGGCCAACACTCTAACCACTGAGCACACCAGCCAGGGCTCTCCCGTCTCTTTGACCTTATCTCCCTTACTCACTCCACAGCTGTCACCCACACAGTTCCCACAGCAACAACAGCTTCCTTAATAATGCGATTGAACAGCTGATGGATCTTACAAGGGCCCCTGCCTGGGCACTGAGGCTGAAATCCCTGTAGACGCCAGCCGGGGGCAGGTGGGACTGAGGACCCTAGAGCCCTTTGAGACAGCTGGCCACACTCTGTCAGGGACTTCCCAGCCCCCACCGCCACCCCAGACTTGTTGACAGCCTCTATCATCAGAAGAGTAATTACTTCCTTTATCCTGTGGGGTGGGGAGAAGTGGGAGAAGGGATCAGCCGACAAGTTCATGTATCTCAGCAGAAATGGAGGTGCAGAAAGGGCTCTGATCCCCATTCACATTCAGTGACCTCCTGGGGCTAAAACAGCCGCCTCTGGAACGGCCTGGGTGGGGGGCAAAGCCTGCTGTGCGGGGTGATGGTGGTGGTGGTGGGGGCCGGGGGTGGGGGTGGAGCGGGGTGCGCTCTATGGCTCACAGGCCAGGCTGGCCTGGCCACTTCTGAAATGTGCCGGCCCACAGCAACTTCGGTCATTTGAGCATCACTGTGTTCCAGGATTATCATTTCATGTTCACGACACTGAGACCCTCGGCTGGCAAGTGACGGGCCCCAGCTCCCATGGGCTGACACCGGGGCAGGAACCCGGGCAGTCTAGCTCCAGAGTCCCCACCCTGAACCCCGGGTTCTAGGGTCCTTCCTCTGTACCCTGTAGGACTTCAGCATGACACCCCGCCTTAGGGATAGGACACATGTCCAGATCACCTGAAACATGAAAAATCTGCTTTCAGCCCTGCAGCCACCCCCCACCCCCCACTCCAATCACCTCCTTGCTTATAGAACGGAGGGGAAGGGGCTGCATGGAAGTAACAGACTAGCTGGGTCCTGGGAGCCGGTGCACTGGAAACCTGAATATCCAGTTAGGAGGAGAAAGCCAATGGAAGGTTAAGCCTCAATTATCCCTCTCCCCCAGCACCGCCCCTGGCGAGAACTAGCCCCAGGTGGGGGAGGGGAGAGGCCCAGCCACCCAGCAGCGGTGCACGCAAGTCTCAACCCTACCCCGGGATCCAGCTCCACCTGCGGCCCGGGACAGTCCCACCAGGGTGGGGTGGACAGAGCCCAGGCTCCTGTCTCCCAGGTGGGTCAGTGCCAGTCTCCGCCGGGACCCCCCTCCCTGGGGGCTGGCCTGGTGCCCCGAGAGCATTTCTCTGTCTGGGGGCCAAGAGACGGCCTTGGCAAAGTTCCCTCCCAAATGCTACTTCCCTGACTCATTTCCTTCCCCAAGTGAGGGAGCAGCAGGTTGGGAAGCAGCCAGCCTGGGGCCACAGGGACCAAATCCTCCCACCAGCAGCCAGGAACCCAGAATTTAAAGCCACCCAACCCCAGCTTCACCGTCCCCGGCTGGGATGGAGGCAGGAGATTCTAGGGGCCCTGGAATCCGGGGAGACCGGTTCCTGAGGGAGGAGCTTTGGTGCCCACCTGCCGACCTTAGGGGCCCTGCCAATGCCAGTTTCCCACAGCTTCGCATGCCACTGTCTTTATTTGAGAGTCAAAGTACATTGGAATCAGTCTCGCCCATTACTCATAAGTTCCGGCAGCCGCCTACGCGGGCGGGTTAGGAAGCAACCCAGGAGGAAAAGCCTGGGGAGACAGGGATACCCAGGAGCCTGAAAGCCCGAATCGTGGCCTGGCCACCTTCTCCCTTCCCCAAGCCTGAGGCTCAGGCTCCCAGAACCTGAGCAACTAGACCTGAAGGGGGCCCCAGAGTCCACCTACGATGTAAATTCAGCTGGAGCCCAGAGACCGTTAGCAATTCACCCAAAGTCACACAACTAGTGAGTGACAGCTGGGACTAGCTGGAACAGAGGAGACACAGGCAGCTGAGCCTCTGAGGAACTAGGACTTTGCCACTCCCGGGGGTGGGTAAACAGTCAAGGGGACAGTGAACATGCCGGCCCCTGACCAGTGAGAGACCCAGAGGCCTCTACCAAGAGCTGCTACTAGGCAAACTCCAGGCCTGAAGTGGGGAGAGCGCCAGGGAAAGAGAGGTCTGGCCATCTCAGGGGAAGGACCAGCCAACCTCTCATTGGCCACGTCTTCCCTCTCTCTAGTCGGAATTTCAGGGTGAGACCCCAGCTCCTTCTTTGACTTGAATCTTCTCTCTGCCATCCCCACAAGTGGTCACTCATCATGGGCTTGCATGCCCCCAGTGACGGGGGAGCTCACTGCTTGTCAGGCAAACATCGCCATCTTTGGACAGCTCTGACGGCCAGGACCTTCAGATTGCGCAGCCGTCATCAGCCTCCCAGGGGCTCCCTGGGCCATCAGATCGAGGCTGATTCTGCAAACAGGTCAAGACCTCCTGAGGGTAAACAGCACGGCCCTTCTCCATGCATTGTCTTCACCCCCTGGCTGCTGCTGAGAACAGAGAGCAGTCCTCCAGGCAGGGGATAGGAGGGTGCAGCCAAGGAACATCCCCACCTCCTTCGTTCTGTCTGTCGGCCTCTCTGTCTTCATGAGCCTTGAGCAATTTGGTCGTAATTTATTCTTTTAGAATTTTTTTCTATATGAATACCCAAGGCACACTCAGAGATGTTGGTAATCTGCCCCAGAGTAGGCAGAGATGAGAGAGAGATTTAAAAAAAGAGATAAACCATCCACCCAGTACATGGTGTGTGGGCACACAGGTGTGGGTCCCCTTGAGTCTGCTCCCCTCAGATTCATCTGGGGCTGAAATGGATGGATTTATGCAGGAGGCCGCCCATCGTCTTCACTAGCAGAGAAGTGCAAACAAGGATCCCGGAAGGCTGGTGATCCTTGAACCCATGGCAGGGCCTGAGTCATGCACCGACTGTCTAGTCCTGACAATGGGGGGCTCAAGCTACTTCCTAACCAAATAGTCTCAGAGTAAATCCTTCTAATATTTACTGACCTTTATGATAGCCTGTCTATAACTGCAATTACCTGCCTGACTAAGGGTTTTAGGTTTAACCAAAGTTGAATAAAAGGTTGGCGAAGCCTGGGCACCAGTGGAGGTCCTTCCCCTTGAGTTGGACTTGCCCGCCTGGCCCCCCAATATTTCCAAATTATCTCTTGTCTCTTCTCTTTCATTTGTGTGCGGCTCCTCTTCCAGATCCTGAACCCTTAACCACGTAGGACGTGGGGGAACACACATACACCAGATTTAGCCCCCAAATCCCCAGCAAACAGCTGAAAAGGGAGTCCCTGGCCCAAGGACCCTGCCAGCCCCTTTCTTGTAGGTCTTGCCAGCTCTAACACACCCTTCTAACTTCATTTCTCTTTCTCATCACTCTTCTTCCCAGGAATGCCATGACCTGCCATCCACAGAGAGTTTTTTCGTTCTCTGTGTCATTTCACATTCCCTATCTCATTTGATCGCCACAAGAATCTTCTGAGGTGGTTAGGAGATGGGTTATTTTGAAATTTCCCGGGTGGGAAAACAGGCTGTGAGGCTAAGCTGGTGAAAAGACTTGGTAGAGAAAACAGTGGCTCAGAGGGGCCTGAACCAGGCCTACGCTCGCCCCCACATTTCCACTCCTGTCTCAGGAACTTCCTGGGTGCCCTGAACTACTTCCCACAAGGTAGCTCACCCACAAGCCCCTAAGAGAAAAGATTCAGGTGCAGATGTACCTGCATAATACGAAATGCAAATTAGTGCACCACAAACGAGTAGCCCAGGGTTCCAGGCGTTTTGGGTAAGTGAGCCAGAGCTGAGGCTGTAGCTCCAGCCTTCCCTGGCCTCAGACCCTCCCTTGTCTCAGTTGTGCAAACCTTCGGAGGATGAGCTGGGAACCTTCCTGCTTTCTCCCTGCCCCACCCTCCGTCACCAGCCACACTGGGTGCAGCTGGGAACAGCTTTCAGGAGCCAAGAAGATCACTGGGAGGTGGAGGGTGTATAGAGACTGCGGTGAGGAAGAGTCACTTCCCTTGACCTTGTCCTTTGAGGTATCCGAGCAGACACCCCACGTAGATGACATCCCTCAGACCTAATATAGATGTGGTGACTCTCATGGACCTGAGGTCCTCAGAGCAGATACACACAGCTCACGAGCCACAAGAAGTTCAGGGACAAGGAGGCCCAGAAGCCCAAAGGGGCACAGACAGGCAATGGCAAAGTTGAGACCACATCCCAGGGGTGCCGCTCCCCAGTCCAGCACCCTGCAATTGAGTGCTGTGTGACCCTGACAAGTCCGTTCCCTCCCTGGCACCCAGCTTCCCCAGCTCTACAATGAGAGGCTGGGCCAGCTGCTCCAAGCCCCCACGCTCTGATTCTTGAGTTCGCCTCCAATATCAGGGAAGGGTAGAGTAAAAGGATCTCTAAGCCTGGAATAGGAAGAGAATCCTGAGTATCCCAGCTCCAAGTTCCTCAAAGCTTGTCTCCGCACAGTCCTAAGCTCTCAGGGTCACTGTCCACCCAGGAACAGGGGGGTCCTTGCACTTGAGGCGTGGACACCATCTGCCCCCTTGATTTGCAAGCCCTCTGCTTGGTCACCCAGACGTCATGGCCAGGCCACAGCCACCCCAGCCAGGCTCAGGTGGGCAGAGAAAGGACATACAGTTTGCCCTTGAATAACGCAGGTTTTGAACTTCCTGGGTCCCCTCAGATACAGAATATTTCCCTTTGATCCACTCAGTTCAATGGAAAGGCGCAGTTCAAACCCACGTTGTTTAAGGGTTAGCTCGTGGTTGGGAATTCATGTGCTGCGTTCGGAAGGCCGCCTTAAGTTATGCATACATTTCAGCTGCAAGGGTGGTCAGCACGCCTGACCACTGCGCTGTTCAAGGGTCAACCGGGTACTCATGAGCCAAAGGGGCAACCATCAGACTCTGGTGAGGAGTGTCCAGTCCAGGCTGAGTGATAGCCGGTGCTCATGTGCCGGGGGTGGGCAACAAGGGCAGCTCCAGAAAAGTCACATCATCTCCGGTTAACCCTTCAGTGACCCAGAGAGAAAGAGAGATTCTCCAAAGATACTTTTTCCTTTTTTTTTTTTTTTTACAGGTGCTCCATTGCCCCAAGTTTCAAAAATCCATGTAACCCCACAGCCCATTCCACACACAGCCCTTAGTGGGGTTCCTGCCTGTATAGACACACTTATGCGCACACACACACACACATACACACACCCAAGTAACACACCCAGGTAACTCATACACAAATACACACCCATGGTAACACACGCTGGGCACACACACACACACGGCATATATGTCCAAATACTTGAAATGGGAAAGGGTTTAGAAACACAGGTTCAGAGGCCCCGGATTTGGGACCAGCCTATGCTGGGCACTACCTGGGCGACCACACACAAGCCCCTTAAATCTGAGCCCATCTGTACAATGGAGACACAGCACCACGTGCCTCCCAGGGCTGCCCTCCGTGGGCCGGCAGCTGCAGGAAAGCTCGGGGCTGACAGGGAATGCACTGGAGCTCCTGGGGCCTGGAGTCAGCGCTGGAAAGCACCCTGACGGCTTAGAAAGGGGTTCGGTGTACCCACAAAAGGCCGGCTTTTCTAGTCTGGCTCTGCGCTCCTCTAACGAGGTGACTTAGGCAAGTCCCTTCCTCTCCTGGGCCTCCCTTTCCCATCTGTAGGCGGCCGCTGGCCCAGGTGATTCTGGAACCTGTAAGGGCCTGCCTCTCCCTCCCCAGCCCAGGGCAGTGAGGGCCGCCTGCTCTCCAGCTGCTCTGCCCCCAGAAAGGAAGGTGGCAGGAACCCCTTACAAGAAGGGCAGAGTCCAGTGGAGCCAACCTCCCCAATACCTGGTTGAACAACAACCCTGGATGCCCTGGGCCAGGGGCAGGTGTAGGAGAGCTCCACCGCCCTGGGACGGGGTCCTCAGCCTGCCCCCTGCGGCCAGCCCCAGGCGAGGCGGCAAGTGGGGGCACCTTCCGATTCCGAACGCCACCCACTGCGCCCCAGGAGCCGAGCGCCGCGGTCCCAGCTCCTCCACGCGGCGGGGGAGGGCAGGGCAGGGCACGTCCCGGGCGCCCCGAGGGACCGGCTCTGAGCGGGGCGGTCTGCACCCTCCCCGGCGCCGCTCGGCCCCCTCCCCAGTGCGGTCTCGGAGGCCTGCCGGGGCGCGCGCTCGGACCCGAGACACCTCCTTACCCAGAACTTGGAGCCGAACTCCCCGGAGCCGCACAGGGCGTCCATGGGGCCGAGGCGCGCGGCGAGGCTGGCGAGCGCGGTCCCGACCCAGCCTGGGACGCCGCTGGCGCCAGAGCCTCCTCCGCCCGGCGCTCCGCCCCGGCCCGGCCCGCCCCGCCGAGCCCTACCCGCAGGCCCTTTGGGTCTAATTCTGGCATCTCCGCTCCGCGATTGTACCCGAGCTTCGCTAAGGCTGCGGCTCCGGGAGGGACTTTGGGGCAGCGGTGATGGTGGGGGTGGGGAGTCCTTGACACGGTGACAGCCCCCGAGTGGCCACCGGGCCGCGTGGGAGAGATGCCGCTCCAGGTCCTGAGGCTGATGGGACCGGAGCAGGTCTGTTTCCAAGGGGCTCCCGCCCGCTCCCGCCCCGCACAACACTGTGGGGCCTGGTGAGTCACTGAGACCCAGAGGGACCTAGCAAGACTCTCTCTGGGAATAGGTCCCTGAGAAGGTCACTTCATCTCGAGCTCAGTCTCCTGATCTGTAAAATGGGTAGAGCTTGTCTTCCCAGACAATCCAGAAGGCTACCCCTCCCCACAGGTCCCGGCGAACCAGCAGACACCCACCACGATGTGCACAGGGGAGGGCAGGGGCAGGGGTTTAGCATCCGGGGTGGCTTCCTAAGATTCCCTTACGTTGCTGCCGTCCTGAGGGCCTGGCTCCCTGGTCTTGTGGGCGTCTCTTTAGTGTCACTCTGCGCTTCCACTTTCACTTTGTCAAACAGGGGTAATCCCCTTACCGACCTCCTAGGGCTACTTTGAGGATTAAATGGGAAAGGAATGTGAAACAGCAAGCACGGTGCAGGCACACTGAGTCAGCACCTGACATGTGTTAATTGCATCCATTTCAGCCTGGTCAGGGGAGAGGACCGGCTACCGGACCCTCCTCTGCACAGCCCTCCTTCTCTCCCTGTGTTGTATCACCCAGTGTCTGGCTTACCTACCCCAGAAGACAGTGGGTAAGAACTAATTCTTGCTTATGGCTGTATCCTCAGCATCCAGGACAGTGCCTGGCAAAGTCGGTCCTCAGGAAATGTTTGCTGACTGGCTAACCGAGTGGGATAGTAGGCAGTTAGACAGACGTGAGCAGAGCAGGAACGCTAGGCCGGGTACAGAAGCTCATCAGGGCAGGAAGTCCCAGATACCAGGCGAAACTGGGTGTTAAGCCCAAAAAGTCTAAATTCAGGATCGATTCTGAAGAACTGCCCCATAGCCTTATCCAAGTTCATAAGAGCTTTAATAAGAGACACTTACATACAAGGGCAAAGCAGCTACTTCCAGGGGTGGCGTGCGGGCCAGGAAGAATCCACACTCCCTTGCTTCCAGGACAGGGTCCCTTTTAAAGGAGGTTCATAGCGGGGTTATAGGAAACCCAGATAGCGGGTAGTTGTGTGGCCCTCCCCAGAGAACAATGAATCACTAATTAAAAGGAAAGTTAAAGATAACATCAGGCAGTTATGACATTCTATACATTCATTAACCTCCTTCCCGGGGGCTGGTGTTCATCTTGGGGCAGCATTCCAGTTTTTGGGGTAGTTAGCCAAGCATGAGGTTACAGGGAGTTAAACAGTCGCAAAGAGTTCAACGTCTCCCAGAGACCTTTACTGCTGGAGCCATACTGCATCTTTTTAAAAATATATATATATATTTTATTGATTTTTTTACAGAGAGGAAAGGAGAGGGATAGAGAGTTAGAAACATCAATCAGCTGCCTCCTGCACACCCCCCACTGGGCATGTGCCCGCAACCAAGGCACATGCCCCTAACCGGGACCGAACCCGAACCCGGGACCCTTCAGTCCGCAGGCCGCTCTATCCACTGAGCCAAACCGGTCAGGGCCGTATTGCATCTTTACAGTGAGCTCCCCTACACTGGGAAAAGAAGTATTGTCGGGCCTCCCCACCCGGTGACCTCTCCTCCTCTAGCTTATCGCTGGCCATGCAGTTCAGACCTCCCCCAGACCTTCGCTCCCCTAGCATGTCTCTAATCATTGGTAGACCCCCTTAGAGCAGGAAGAAGGGGACCGGAGAAAAGCCTCACATGGTCCCCATACAAGTCCTTGCAGGACTGCTCCCTGAAGCGTCAAGCTCAAGACAATGAGGTTCTGACCCACATCAAATAATCCTAGGAACAAAGGCTCTGGTCTGTGGACCACGGAGACAAAGTCTAGGCTTCAGTTGTATGTTAGCTCCAGGCCCAGAAAAGCAGCAATGAAATGGCTGGACCAGCTGCCAGGACTAAAGATCCCCCGTCCCGCGCCCCTCCCCTCAAGCCAACCAATCAGTGGAGACCATGACACTGAGGAGATACACCTGGAAAACTAATGAATATTCTATTGCGAACTTGCTGGGGCCTTCAGATGAAAGCCCTTAAGACGGTGGTTCTCAACCTTCCTAATGCCGCGACCCTTTAATACAGCTCCTCATGTTGTGGTGACCCCCAATTTCATTGTTACAAATTGAACATAATTAAAGCATCGTGATCAATCACAAAAACAATATGTAATTATATGTGTGTTTTCCGATGGTCTTAGGCGACCCCTGTGAAAGGGTCGTTCGACCCCCAAAGGGGTCGCGACCCACAGGTTGAGAACCGCTGCCTTAAGACAAGGAGCCAGCTCTCTCTTGCTCTCTGGAGCACACCCATACCTGTCCCCCTCTCCCTCCCCCTGGTGCGTTTTGTCTTTCTGTTCCCTAAGCTCCAGGGGCCCTTCTTTGGCCTCTGTAACTTGTTTCCTGAGCTCATACAACCCAGCTGGCTCACTCACTTCTTCTACCTCGGTGACTTTCTAAAAATAAACCTTTGCTTGTATTTGCATCTTGGTTCTGAATGCTTCCTTAGCCACACTCAAGGACCGAGGTCTAATATTTGGTGCCATTCGCCTTTAACGCAGTAGCTCATGTCCTAAAAGGAGGTCATAGGTGGCAAGGCCACCGTGGCATTCGCACACACACTATGGGCACTGTCCACTCCGCTTTGAGCTTTCAGACCAAGATTTTCCAGCTGGAGGCTCCTAAGAGGAGCAATAATGACCTGTGGGTTGGGCTGCAGCAAAGGGAGGGACCGAACCTCCTTCAGCTTGAGTGCCCCAGCCCCAGCCTCCCTCCCCAGCTGACTGCAGCTCCAGGCGGGATGGACAGAGCATGTGCTGCGCCTCCCCTGCCAGGGAGCATCCCAGGGGAAGCCAGCAAGGGGATTTCCTGGCAGGGAGATGAAAAGATGATTTCAAGGTACAGCTCTGAGCAGGAATGACAACAGAGAACAGAAGAAAGCAGAGCAAGGTGGGGACAGGGAGGCCCAAGGACAGGAAATGCTGCAAAGGAGAGTCAGATGGGAACTGACAAGACAAGGGGGCGGGTGTGGAATGGCAAAGGCAGGCTTCTAGCTCTCCCCTCCCATCACTGCCTGATTCATTTCAGCCCCTCGTGTCTCCTTGAAGGTCCCGAGCACCCCACCAGCCTCCAGTTCCCAAACTCCAACCTCCCCCTTCTCTGCTGCTTCCTCCAGACCCCAGCCTGGTGGAGGCCACACTGATCCCACTCCTGGCCTCAGCGAGGTTGGCTCTCTGCCCCCAGCCTGCACTTGATCTGATTTGGCATGCATGTAAGCACCGGCTGCTGTGCCCGATTCAGGAATTTCCAAGACAAGAAGAATTAATTAGCTCTGTGGGCCACAGTCAGCATTTCCCACACCTGGACCAGGGCTAAGACAGTTTCAGTGTTCCCTGGCAGAATTCCCACCTGGGCATTCGCTGGAGCTGCCACCTCCTTCATCTACTTTGCTGTGCCCTCAGAGCAGGACACCAGCCCACAACTAAACTCACTTTGGAGAGTTAATTCCCCTCCTAGAAACCACTGTTTGGATTCGCTTAGCCCTGGTCACTGGCCTTAGGCAGGGATCCCTGGAGGCTTAGCACTCTGATGGCCCGGCTTCTCCAACCACAGACAAGCCCTTCATTGGGCCCCGTGAGCCTGTTTCCTCCTTTGGGGATGGAGTATGCAGAGCACCTGTCCATAGAGGGTGTCCATGTGTTGGTGTCCTCTCCCTGGCTTCATACCTCTGCAGAGGGGGCACTGGGTGGGGTGGCACCAGGTGTAGGTGGCTGGTGCTGCATCTGGTGTCTGATGCCCTCACTATACTGCTGTCGCCAGCCCTACAGGTCAGGCCGCTCAGCTAGCCCAGGAGAGCAGACAGGAGGCCATGGGGCACCAGGCTGTGGTGGGTGGGGACTACAGGTGATGATGGAGGTCTGAATGGGGTAGGGGGAGAGGACAAAAGAGACAAGGGGCTGGGAGGAAGGGGGTGATCCGGGGTGGGAGGGCAGCATTACGTCAGGGAAAGGTGGTTTCTGGGAAACTGGGTGATCGCAGAGCCAGCCTTGGCCAGCCCTTGCACAAGCACCCAGAGCTTAGGGACACCTTTTGCTATGGTCGAACCTCTCTCCGCATGCAAGGTGGAGGGCTGTGGCTGCTCCAAGCCTCCAGGTGTGCCAGGCTTGGAGGTCACATGTACATTTCTATGTACACAAGTGGTATCGCTTTGGAAAAGGCCACCCTGGCAAGGCACGTTGCACCATTCCCCATGCCCTCCACAAGGAGAAGAGGCCGGGGTAGTGTGAAGCCAATGGGCTGCAGGTTGGCCAGACCTCGCATGAAGTCTGCCACTTCCTGGCTGCGTGACCTCAGGCAAAGCACGGAACCTCTCTGAAGCCATAGCCTCATGGGGAAATGAGAGCAATGGTACATCCCTCGCCAGCGTGTTGTGAGGAGTAAGTGCGAGACTGCCGGTGAGTCTCAGGTTTGTTTTGGGCACCAGCTCAGCTCACCCCTCTTCCCAGTTCCCTACCCCCAGACAGACCTTTTCCTGGGGCCTGGGGGTAGAGGAAGCAGAAGCCGCCAAGCCTGAGGTGGGGGCCTCGCAGCTGTTGACACGATTTCTTCTGAACCCCCAGGGAGAGGGCGCAGAGCAGATGTGCCAGGATAGAAGGTCTTACCTCCCAAAGCCCCCACATCCCTGAAGTTCCTAGTCAGTTCCACCTCTGCCCCTGGAGGCACTAATTCAAGACCTGCTGCCTCCCCACCAGCCCCTCCCCACCCCCAGCCTCCTCACACCCCTCTGCTCCCTGCCCCGGTATCCTGGAGCCGAATAAAAAACCATCCACACAAGCAGCAGGAGGTGAGCATCATTGTTATTATTACTACTGCTCATAAGGGTCAGTAGTGCCATTATTTCCATTTCAAACTCACAACAGTTTCCATCATTGATAAAGACGTTACATTGTTAGGGGAGATGCCACAATTCCCTCCCCCAGATATCCACTTTGAGGCTGAGGGGCCCCGGGCCGGGATGGAGGGGACAGGGTGTCAGCTTAGCTCTCTGGCTTCATCTTGACCCAGAATCCTCCAACTATTAGAGGAAAGAAGGCCTCAGAACCCCCTCCCCACCCCCCACCCCCCAGCCTTACTAAGGAATAGACAGCTACAGGATTCTACAAAAATAGAAAAGCTTAATCTGCAAGCCTAGGTCACAAAACTCTAGGAATTTTGTACAGTTTGGCCAAAAAAAAAAAAAAAAGAAGGCAGCTTCTATGAGCACCCCCCCCCCCCCGCGCCCCTTCCCCACCCAAGGAGGACAGAGAAAATAGGTTTTGACATTATTGCAGGTTTTTGGATTAAACTCCAAGAGAATCAAACCAGGTGTTTGCTTTAAGGAGTGGTATTATTTCTGTCCAGGTTAGGAAACACCAGGTTGGAAAAAGCATCCAGGTTCATCGCCCAGCAGTCTGGCACCCACCCGCTGCCCCCCTGGTCCCAGGTTCAGACGGGGAGGAGCTGTGAGTGAGAGCTGCCAGCTGCTGTCGAAGTTTCAAGAATCCTGGAGTCTGAAGGTGCTGGGCATGTTGACGGGAGTGGGGCTGGGTGGCCAGCGGGGAACAGGCTGGTTGAGCGCCGCCTTTTGGCACCAGGGTTTCAGACCAGAAACTATTGCCCGCGGTAGCACCAGAAAGGAGGTTCTGGGCCATGTCAACAGCCCCGCCTCCTCTTCCCTTCTTCCTGCCCCTCCTTCCCCTCCCTCCCTCCTCTGCTTGCTCCCACTGGGCCGGCAGCAGCAGGCAGCACGAACACCTTGTGGGTATTCACTCATCAGCCCCAGGGGCCAGTTCCCCCCTCAGCAGCCTGGCTTCTCCACCTACCAGTTCCACTGGACACCTGGCCCTGGTCCCCTCGACTTGGGAGACAGCAGCCCTCTGTTTACATAGCTTAATCCATCGCCTGTCCCGATGGGCTGGTCCCCGCAGCGCGGGTCAGTGACTCCCGCAACTTGGGAGGCTGAAGCCAGACTGCTGAGGTTGCCCTGCGGAAGCCTGGGAGAGGCCAACCCAGCAGCACCGGCCCCTCCCCCACCAGCCCAGGGTGGGATCTCAGCAGCTGAAGCTGCCTCTCCCAGCCTCACTCGGCCCCATTAACCAAAACGGCTTCATTATGCCAATTTCCAGCTTTCAGTGCGAGGCTGATAGCTGTCAGCAGAAATAAGAGTTAATCTGGAATTACATTCAGAGCTGCCTGGCTCAGAGGAAGCAGCGATAACGTTTTGATAGAAGCCCGAGTGGATCCTGCCGGCCCAGCCTTCCGCCTTGCAGAGGGGTGGGCTTCTCCCCTCCTCCCCTGCCCGGGAGGGAGGTCAGGCCGGAGGCTGCAGCGCTCCAGGGAGAGGCGTTTGGGTTCTCTTTGCCTCAGACACGAACACATACACATATACTCACATATACACACACATCCACTCATATCCATTCACTCATATATATGCACTCACACACATCACTCATGGATACACACTCATACAGACACACACTCACACACATCCACTCACTCATATACACACACACTCACAATACACTCATACCACTTATACACACACACCCTCACATACACACTCATACACTTACACACTCATACACAATCATATATACACACTCATATACACTCACACATACACACTCATATACACTCACACATACACACACACTCATACACACTCATACACACACACAGCACACTCACACCACTTATACACACACCCTCACATACACACTCATACACAATCATATACACACTCATGCACGCACACGCGTGCACACACAGGCAGAGGCAGCTTTGGCCCCTTCCCTCCCCACCGCCCACGCCCCACCTCCAGGAACCTCTCCCCAGTGCCGGCCGGAAATGCCTAACTGTGCCTTGTGCTTTTACTCTGGACCGTGATTAGCTTTATTTTGGAAAATTACTTTATTATATAGATATAGATATATAGATATAGATATGTATGTATGTATATATAAAAAGGTTTCATTTCATTTGTAAAATCTTATATTTTTTTTCTTTTTCTCTCTCTCTTTTTTTTTTCCTACAGAAAATGATGACGAGGTTTAAGGAGAAAATAAGTTACATTACAGTTTCCAAAACGGTCCTCGCTCTCCGCGGAAGATGGGTCGCCGTCAGGGCTGTGATGCACTCGCCGTCCCAGCTTGTGCTTTGCAAGAAGAGGGAGTGTAACTAGACTGATGGTTTTAGGTTAAAATAGCCGAGGCAGGCGCCTTCGCCTCAAAAATATTCTGAGACACATAAAAGTGGAAGGAAACAAGTCTCCTCAGTCACAAAATGCCGTACATCCCGCATATACTAGATTCAATTAATTTAATAAAATAGAATATACATAGATTCTGCACAAACGTATTGCTTTCTCCCAACAGCTCCTGGTGTCGGGAACCTCAGCGACACTGGGCTTCTCTTCCTGCCTGGAGCCAGGGTGGGCAGGGCTGCTGCTCCCCACTCGCTGGGAATCCTGCAGTGGCCAGTGCCCAGTGCCACTGAGGCAGGGAGGGGCGCCTCTTGGGTGTCCACGTGGAACTTTTGTCAGGAATATAGCCCAAGAGGAGGAGCGAGGATTTGGCACCCAGTGGAGAAAGGTGAGTGGGAGAGGGGGGGCAGGACTCAGGGGTCCAGGTCTGCTGGGTCAGAGGATAAACCGGAGACACCCAGCATGTCTTTCTTTGGGGAGGGCGAGGCAGCCATGCTGTCAGGGGGGCCGGAGGCCGAGAGATCCTTGGAGTCGCTGGACGGAGCCCTCCTCCGGAGGCAGATGCCAGGGCTGGGCGGGGGCCGAGCGCCCTGGCCCTGGGGGGGGTCTATAGAGATACTGGGTGGACTGAGTTTTTTCTTGGGCCGGCTCCCAGGCCCCCCAAGAGGTTGCCCCCCGAGGCCCGAGGGGCCGGGGTCCAGGTGGGGTTGGGAGCCACTGTCCAGGCAGCTGACAGCAATGGAGTGCCTCCGCTGCTCCTCCAGCCAGGACGCCGGCCGGCGCCCGCAGCTCTGCGCCTCCACGCTGTAGCACTTCTTCAGGTCCCGCGGGGAAGGGGGCGCCTCCTGGCTGCCCGCCTGCAGGAGGTCTTCTGAAACCCAGCTCAGCTCCGTGTCCAGCTCTAAGCTGCTTCTGGCCTCCAGCGGGCTTTTGTCCCAGGTTGGTTCTGGTCCCGGGCAGGGGGCTGGCGAGTGCGTGTGCTTCAAGATCTTGCTCTGGCTGCGGGAGTGCTGCACCGGGGTGCTCGGCTGGCCCCAGAAGGAGGAGGTCCGGGCCAGAGGCGGGGAGGGCCCACTCACCTCTGACAGCAGGTCCTCCCTGCTGCCCAGGCCCTGAACGTCCAGGGAATCGGTCCTTATTGCTGCCTGTATGGGGTGGGGGGAGGGCTCAGCCTGGGGGCTTCCTCTCCCCCATTAGCTGTTCCTCCAGACAAGCCAGCGAGCCCCCTCCTCCCCGTCCAGGGAGCTGCAGGACCACCCTAACGGAGGGTCCAGTATTGGCTCTTGTGCAGAGATACGGGCCATGTGCATCGGGCCCTCTGGCCGCTGCCTTCCTCGGTGTCTCCCCCAAGCCTGCAATTCCCAGCCCCCAGGACACAAGGAGGCACTGGGCCAGCTCGGCTCTCCAGCCGGCTCCCTCATGCCTCCCTGCCTCTTTGGCCTTAAGCCCTCAACTCTATGGGCTCCGGTCCTCTGTGATGTACAGCCCGACAGTCTCGACCCTCCAATAAGACGGACCCCTTCCTCGTCTTTGCTCCCTGCTGCACTGGGCCCATGAGCATCTCGGCCCATGACCTGTCACCGCAGAGATCTGGTGGGGTGTATGTCTACGATCACACCCTGAGCTCTGGGGGGCAGGGGCTGTCTCATTTGTCCGTCTCCCCGGGGCCTGGCACACAGGGACTGCTCAGTGAATATTTACAGGATGGATGGGGACTGTACCTGTTCCCCCAGTGGGTGGGATTGAGCAGATTCTCACGTGGCCGTGCTCAGGCATAAGGACACACACCGCGTGGGCTGTGGGCTTGTTGCTGGTGAACACACAAGCCTCGCTGGTGAACACACAAGCTACATGAGCCTCTGCTCTGGGCCCCTGGAGTGTGGGCTCCAGAAGGTGGGCCCCAGGCTTGGCCAAAGATGGAGACACCTAAAATGTGCCTCGTGCCCGGCCAGTGCCGCTCAGTGGTTGAGCGTCGACCTATGAACCAGGAGGTCACAGTTCGATTCCCGGTCAGGGCACATGCCCTGGGTTGTGGGCTCCATCCCCAGTCGGGGGCGTGCAGGAGGCAGCCGATCAATGATTCTCTCTCATCATGGATGTTTCTATCTCTCTCTCCTTCTCCCTTCCTCTCTGAAATCAATAAAAACATATTTTTTTAAAAAAATGTGCCTTGTGCCCCTTAGCTAGGTCTAGAAATACAGAGAACAGGGAGGCAGCTGTGGGTCGGGAAAAGGGAGTCAGAGCCTGGCTCATCTCCAACTTGTCCTGCGTCCCTGGGCAACCTTGGCCTCCTCTGGGCTCCAGGCTTCCTCGGTGAAACAGGGGAGGAGGGCAAAGTCCGAGCAGTCACAGACCACCTCTGCTTGGTCTGGCTTTGTGTCCTGGCGCCTGGCCTGGCCTGTCACTGCCTCAGAGTCAGTGTTTGCTGGGAGAATGGAAGCGGCAACCCTGGTCATCACCAACAACCCGGGACTCCCGGCAGAGAGGCTAGCCCTCAGGCCCAGGCCCACCTCCACATCAGCTTACCTGGCGCCTAAGAGGCCTCTGAGCCAAAGGGGAGCGGCCTGGCGGGGGCAGTTTGGGGATGGTGCCCCACGTGGGGGCGCCGTGGGGCTGGAGCAGATGGGGAGCATCTTTGGGAAGCTGCAGGATGTAGCTGGTGTCTGCTGGCTGGGAGTGAACGGACAAGACAGAGCCTGCGGGGTGAGGGGGACAGGGGAAGGAGGAAAGAGAAGAGGTGAAGGGCCGGCCAGTCTGGCTCCCACCTGAGTCCCCTCCCTTCCTCTCTCTGTGCCCATCAGGGCCTCCCCCCTTACCACAGAACCCTCACCTTGTTCGAAAGCCACCTCCCTCAGGCAGGGACTGGGGGCTCCTCAGGAGTAGGAGAGCCCTCTTTGGCTGCCTCAGTTTCCCCCCAGGTTAGGACGGAGCCTCGTCAAGGACGAGGTCCCCAGTGTGAGCCACGCTGGCTTGCCCCGGGCCCTGGTACCTGACTGAGCTTTGGGGAGCCCCCAGCTCCTGTGTCCCAGGGACCCCTCGGCCGTGCTTCCATCGCGGCACATGTAGCTGTCATTGGGCAGAGAGTGCGTGCGGCTGACCCCGGACTTCCGCACGCTCAGCAGGTCTGGCACCTCCCCCGGGTGGGGCCTCCTCTGCAAAAGAAACAGGGGAGGGAAGTGGGCGGAAGAGGGGCATCCAGATTGGGTAACTGAGGCAGAGATGGACAGCACAGGCTAAAAGCTCCCCACCCCCCACCCCCGCCACCGCCCAAGGCCCCGGCCCCCACCCCCTTCTCGGACAAGGTGGTGATGGGATGTGTCAGGCAGAAGGGCAGACACATGGAGGAGCCCTCCACACACAGGGAGGAAGGAGGCGGGAGGAGGCCCTGGCCCCACAAAACCATCCACACTGTAACCCTTGGAGCCTCCCGGGCAGGGGGGGCGGGGCGGGTGGAGGGTGAGGAGGTGTCTAAAGGAAGGAGAGCAGCCCCCAGCCCCCAGCCTGGTTTAAGAGCTCATCCTCAAGGCCCCACTGAGAGGGGCCGAAGGACCACAAGGGAGGATGAAAAGCTACCAGCATCCCGCAGTCCTCCTTGCTGGGGCTGTGGGGGGACTGGGAATGGGGGAGACTTGGCAGCTGGGACTGCCTTCTAGGTCTCCATCCAATTTTGAAGGCGGCCTCAGCACCCAGTACTGGGCGTGGGCCGAGTGAACAGGTTGAACGACATGAACTTTAGGGGGTGTCACAGCTGGCTTACCCGCCTGTCCCCCTCTCCCCTTTTAATCACACCATGGGGGTGGGCTGGGCACTCAGGTCCTCCTCAGCGGAGAGACGGGGGGTGAAGGTGGGTGCCTGGAATCTATTTCAAAGAAAGGCCTTTGACCCCAGCCAGAGGGAGACGAGGTTTGCTCCCAAGAGACTTCTCCATCCCCCGGTCTGTTCCCAGTTCTCAGGGCGGCTGCAGGGTCCCACACGGGCCCAGCCGGTTGAGCAGCCACCAGGCCGGGAATGGCTGTGTTGAAGACAGTGTGGTTCCTTTGCTTCCCCCGCTCAGCTCAGGTTCCACTTCTGCACCCACCCCAAGACCCCTAGGGACAGAGCCCTGCTGTGAGGAAGGGGGTCCCAGTCCCCTCTTAAGTCCTAAGAGAAAGGAGAAGGGTGGGAGGAGGGGGCTGCTCATAGTCAGAAGGGACCAGGGGTCGGGCAAGGGTGGAGAAGCTGTCAAAACACAAAGAAGCCCCCGGACACAGGGACACACAGGGACAGGGACAGAGAGGACAGGACGCCCCCCCGCCCCCCCCCCAGCCCCATTGGAAAAGGGCAAGATGGTGGCAGCAGAAATGTGGCTCTTACCCACTATGTGGTGGCAGATGGCGGGGGGTGGGGGTGGGGAGGGAGGGCAGGTGGGAAAGAGGGGGGCAGGGAGGGGGAGGGCTGGCTGGCACAGGGCTCCAAACTTGGAGGCTGGTTCTGCATCGAGGCAGGCCCTTTGGTCAGCTGCCTGAGGCCACCTCTGCTTTGGGCTGTGTCACTCCTGTGGGTCCGGATTAACCCTTTCACAACGGCAGCTCCTGGGCCCTTCTCGGGGAGGCCCTGATTGCATATGATCTCATTTCTTTGTCCACAGTGGGGGACCCGAGAGCCCTAACAAAGCCTGGGGCACCAAGTGCCTATGGTTGTGCCTGTGCCTGTGCCTCTGCGTGGGGCCGTGACAGGGGAGGGGGCAGGGATCTGGAGCCCGGCAGCCAGCCCAGCCCCCGGGGAGGCCGGGGGAGCAGTGAGGGGCTGTGCATGTACATTGCTCTCCGGGGCACTAAGTAAGAGTGTGTGAGTGTCATCAGGCAAAGAGTCATCCGTCAGAGCTAGAGAGCAGGACGGTTCAGACACAATCTCTGACGTCAGAGACAGAGCCTCCATCTCAGCTAGAGGGATCTAGACAGGGAGAGAGATGAGCAGGCATGAGAAACCAGGACGGAGAGCGCTCACGCACACACATGCAACGCACACGCACGTACACAGAGCCCCTCTGCCCCCTTTCCACGAAGCACAGGGAAAAGGGGCCTCCCTTCTCTCTCCCCACCGGCTTCCCGAGTCAAGTTAAACCGCACCCCCCACACACACACCTCAAACCCCCACTCTGATCAGAGAGGCTGCAGCAGGCACCAAAGGGCCAGAGCAAACACTGACAAAGCAGGAGACACAGAAACGTATTCTAGAGATACCCCAGGAACCTAACAGCACCCCCGCCCCCCCAACCAGGGAGGGAGCAGGATGGGGAGGGCTTTAGACTCTCATGAAGATTCCAGGGGGAAAAAATGCAGAAAGGCCAGCAACGCCCTCTCTGCCCTCAGCACAGACAGCAGTGGCGTGCGGGGTGTCGGTGTGTGTGTGGGGGTGGTGCTGGGGACAAAGCCGCCGATCTGATGACTGCTTTCTGCCTATTCTCTCGGCTTCCAAAAGCCTAGCAGGACTTGGCCTGCCCCCGGATTCCGGCTTCTCCCCTCCCGGGGCCTCCTCCGCCTGCTGGCATGGCTTGGACTCTGGGAGATGCTCTCCTCTTGCCAGCCTGCACTGGACACACCTGGTGGGCCGCCACACCAGCGGGCTGTCTCACCTGGAACCCACTGGGGGCAACCTCAGTGCCTACAGGACCCTGGGGGGCAGCGGGGCCGTCCGGCCCGATGAGCTGGCTGCCCTGACCCCTTCCCATCGCCTCCTCCTCTCTCTCAGCACCGTTCCCCACGGGCCTCCTTCAGGAGGGGCGGCTCAGGAAGGACTCCCTCTCCCTCTGATCACACTAGGGCTTGGCCAGGTTCAGGTCCCTACAGCCCCTCTGAGACCCTGGAGGCCAGGCCCCTTCCCCTGGGAGGGTCTCCGTACATTTCTCTGGGTCAGGATACAGGTATCCCAGACTCTGGGAACCTGCCTGTCCACCCCTTCACCCCACAGGGCCTGTGGGACTCGAGGCTTTTCTGTCTCCAGCTGACACCTGTTTCCAGGTCTGCTGCAGCCCCTAGCCTAGGAGAGGGGTGGGGGGTACTCTGCCATATGGAGGGGGTCAAGGGCAGCCAGAGAGGCCACGGGGGGAGAAGAGGAGGACCCCAGAAAGCAGGAGATCCACGTCTAGATGGGACTGGGGGAGAAAAACCCGTGGCACCGTGGGAGGGGCTGGGCTTGAGGAGGAAGCCGAACCGTATGTCACACCCGAGTCCCAGAATCCACTCCCAGCTGGAGCCTTCATTCTTTCTCGGGACCAGGTCGGCATCCACGGGCTCCTGACTGCACCCCTCATGCCCAGGGGGTCCCATGGCTTCAAACGCCTCCAAAACAGAGGACGGGGGGTGGCTGGTGGGTTCGGAGAAGGGAGACCGTGGCCTGAGCGTGTCCCTCAGTGGGTCCCCTCGCCACCGGCTCTGCTCCCAGAGGCCCTTCTCTCTGGGCCTGGCGCCTCACCTCCTCCACACCCTGTCCCAGCCCCCTCTCCTCGTTCAGGGTCTTTCTCACCAGTGCTCTCTCCAAACCCCATCTCCATCCATCCTCTCACTCAGAGTCCCATCTCAGCACCCTCCCTTCCAACTGTGTGATCCAGAGCCTCGTCTCAGGCGGAGGGACACCTTGGTGCCTCCTGCCAAGCCCGAAGCCCAACTGAGGCCCTCAGGCTGCTCTTTCTCCAGGTCCCCAGCGCGCAGGACACGCCCCACCTCCCAGAAGCAGGCACAGCACGGCACAGCTCGCAGGGCCAGGGAAGGAGGCACAGCACGGGCACAGTAACCTGTGGGTCGGAGCCACCCGGGCTGCTGGCTGGAGGGAAGGCAGAGGGCTGGCCCTCTGGGCCTGCCAGCTCGTCCATCAGCTTCAGCTCCCCCTCCAGGGAGTTCTGGATCAGCAGGGATATGGTGTCAAACATCTGTCTGTCCTGGGAAGGACCAGCCCATAGGGGGAGCCGGAGAGTCAGGGAACAGGGGTCAGAGGGGCAGTGAGAGGACAGGGGATTGACCAGAGACACAGAGGGAGAAAGAGAAGGACACACACACACACACACACACACGCACACACACACGCACACACGTGTGTGCACACACAGCGACAAAGAGCCGGAGGAAGAGGAGGGAAGGGGGTGGTGGGGAAGAGAGAGGGGTGGGAAGAGGAAGGAGAGATGGGAGATGGAAGATAAGAGCCCACGGGGAGAGGGGGAAGGAAAGAGAGGATTGGGGAAAAGGATGGAGAGATGGAATCAGGCAGGTCGAGGGTGGGAAGGAAAGAGGTTTGGTAATCGGGCAAGGGTAAGAAAGAAACAGGAAGGAAACAGAAAACTTAGCCTTGAACCTGAGAGCCAGGAAGGGGAGGCCAGGCCGGCGGAGGCCCGGGGATGAGTGAGCCAGCACATGTGTGGCCCTGGGCAGTGAGTGTGGGCTGCCATCGCGGGGCTGGGCAGGGGACTGCTGGTCCCTCCACTTCCGGGCAGGAGCAGCAGGAGGCCAGGGGGAGCCCTGGGGTCAGCTGTGCTGCCCACTCCCTGTGTACCACCCACCGAGCCACTGGCCACCCACCCACCTGTCCCCGTCCCCCACACCCCCTCGAGCAGGGGGGGATGTGTGCTCACCGTGCGGGGCTCCAGGGCGTAGCGAGAGGAGGCCGCTCCGGCGTGGGTCACGGCGTGGGGGGCCCCAGGCTTGGGGCTGTCGGGGCCCTCGGCCCCGGGCCAGAGGAAGGGGCTCCCCAGCGGCGAGTGGGGCTGCGGGCTGAGCGGCTTCATCTCCAGCTCCAGCTCGGCCTCCAGCTCGGCCTCCTCCTTGGCCTCCTTGTTGCTCTCCTCCAGGTGTTTCATCAGCACGGCGATCACCACGTTGACCAGCACAAACTGGGCCGTCAGCACGAAGGACACGAAGTAGATGGGGGAGATGACCGTGTTGTAGCAGGTGGACTCCTGGTCGCAGTCCCGGAGGGTGTCCTGGGGGAGGCGGGTAGAGGGGTGAGGCGGGGCGGACAGCGGACGGAGCTGTCATGGGAAATGGGGTCATCGGTGTCACAGAGCATGAAGGAGGAGGCGGAAGGGCAGGAGGAGGGGCCCACAGTGCCGGGGTCATGGGGGGTGGGTGGGTAGGAGAGCGTCAGACACTGGCCTGGGAAGCGTGAGTCAGAGCGTGACCCGGGGACCCGGGGAGAGGGAGGTGCGGTGTTCCGCACGGGGGATAGAAGGGCACGTGCTTTTAGTCACATCTCGCCAAGGAATCTTGGCCCAAGAAGTAGGGCTGTCTTCTTGGGGCCCGAGCCAGCCCTGGGGGTACCCCACTGCAGGCGGCTCTCACCTTCATAATGCCATTCCAGTTGTCACCTGTGGAGACCCGGAAGAGGGTCAGAAAGGCCATGCCAAAGTTGCGGAAGGTGGCATGCCGGCCCAGGCCCTCACAGGGGTGCGTCTCGTCACATTCTGGAGGCGGGACGGGGAGAGAGGCCGAGTTAGTCCAGGAGACCCCGGGGCCCCAGGCCTGCCTCCTCCATCCTCCCCACCCCAACTCACCCAGGTCTCCAAAGAGCTCCACGCCCAGAGCTGCAAAGATGAAAAACAACAACATGAAGAGAAGTCCCAGGTTCCCCACCTGGAAAAGAGGAAAAGAAATGGAAAAGGTGCCGCCGGATCTCCCAGCCAGCTTCCCTGAGCCGCCCCCCCCTTTGGAGAGCACCCCCTCCCTGAGAGGACCCCGCCCACCTGCCCCCACCGCCCAGCTACCTGGGGCAGGGCCTGCATCACTGTGTCCAGCAGCGCCCGCATGCCCACAGCCATCTTCAGCAGCTTTAGCACTGCAGAAAGGACAAAGTCGTGAGATGGCCCCTCTGAGTCCCAGGTCATGTAGCTGGTGGGGCCATGGCCAGGGCCGGGGCGGGTAGGGTGCCTGGCCCCAGCAAGCCAGGCTGCCATGGCTCCAGTGCCACCCTCAGCCCAGCCTCGACCATCCATCCCCTTTGGCAGAGGCTGGGAGAAATACCCACAGGAACCCACACCTACTCAGTCCCTGGCCAGCGCCCGAGCGGATCCCTGCAATCCCCCACCCCTGGGGCCAGTCGCCCAGGCAGGGTGAGGGTGGTGGGCAGGCAGCTGGCCACTGACCTCGGGCGATGCGCAGCACCCTCATGATGCGGATTATGGTGGGGTTGATGGGCAGTGAGGCGTTGACCTCGATCTCCTCCAGCGTGATGCCCATGATGGACAGCAGCACAATGGCCAGGTCCAGCTGGTTCCACCTGGAAACACGAGACACAGATCCCTGAGTGTGTGTGTGTGTGTGTGTGTGTGTGTGTGTGTGAGGGGGTAGGGGGTCCCTGAGGAGGAGGAGGCAGTTTGGGCTACAGAAAGGAGTGGAGGTCACTTGTCTATGGTCACTTAGCCAGTCCAGCCGGTGGCATAGGCAGGGCTATGACTTTAGCTTGAGGGCCTCTGCTTTTCATTGTTATTCATTTGCTGTTTTATTTGGCACTTCTATGCTGTTTGCTATGTGCCAAGTGCTGTTTTAAGGGCTTTATAAATAGGAACTCTTTACAGCTCTGTGATTTGGATAAATTAGCTCCCATTTTACAGACCAGGAAATGGAGGCACCGAGATTTTAAGTAACTTACCCAAGGTCATCAGTTTCTAAGTGGTGGAGCCAGGGTTCAAATCTGGTCCAGGCAGTCTGGCTCCACGCTCTCCGCTCTTAAGCCCCAGTCCAGGCCACAGTGATTTCCAGCTGCCACTGTCCCCCAGGCCCTGTCTTGTCAAGTTCCCTTCCTTCTCTCCCATCTCCCAGGCCCTGGATATCACACAACCCACCCTACCACCAGCCCTTGGTAGGTCCTGGGCTGAACCTCAGAAGTCAAGAAAGGTCTTCAGGCTCTAGGTCAGTGGTTCTCAACCTTCCTAATGCCGCGACCCTTGAATACAGTTCCTCCTGTTGTGGTGACCCCCAACCATAAAATTATTTTCGTTGCTACTTCATAACTGTAATTTTGCTACTGTGATGAATCGTAATGTAAATATCTGATATGCAGGATGTATTTTCATTGTTACAAATTGAACATAATTAAAGCATAGTGATTAATCACAAAAACAATATGGAATTATATATGTGTTTTCCGATGGTCTTAGGCCACCCCTCTGAAAGGGTCGTTCGACCCCCAAAGGGGTCTCGACCCACAGGTTGAGAACCGCTGCTCTAGGTCCTTCCCCACTCCCAAACCCTTCTCTATCACCTGTCCCCTTCCCCTCTGTCACCTGTCCCCTTCCCCTCTGTTACCTGTCCTGGAAGAACCGACGGAAGCCAAAGGCCACGAGTTTGAAAACTGACTCCAAGACAAAGATAATGGTGAAGATGTAGTTGCAGATCTTCAGAGCCTCGTCCAGGATCTGGCAGGGATGGGGTATGATGGATAAGGCCAGGGATGATACCTGCTGCCCCCAGCTAATCATACCTCCCAGATCTGGGAGACAGGGTGAGTCTGAGAGGACCGTTCTTCTCTGTTCCCGCCATGTTGGCTGGCCACTGCTTACTACTGTAGGACAGAGTAGGGTCCTCATTCACGGGGAATGCAAGAACTGGCCGGGGCCCTGTGCATTACCAGTTCAATGTTCCTATTTTACAGATGGGAAAACTGAGGCCTGGAGGGCAGCCGATGAAAGCTGACTGGAGGAGTGGCAAGATTGCTGGTGAGCTTGGGGGCTGGACATTCACTAGAACCTATACTCCAGAAGGGCTGGCACTAGTCTGCCTTCTTTTTATATTTATTTTATTTTTTAAATCCTCATCCAAGGATTTTTTTTTAAAAATATATTTTATTGATTTTTTACAGAGAGGAAGGGAGAGAGATAGAGAGTTAGAAACATCGATGAGAGAGAAACATCGATCAGCTGCCTCCTGCACATCTCCTACTGGGGATATGCCCGCAACCCAGGTACATGCCCTTGACCGGAATCGAACCTGGGACCTTTCAGTCCGCAGGCCGACGCTCTATCCCCTGAGCCAAACCGGTTTCGGCCCAAGGATATTTTTTCTATTGATTTTTTTTAGAGAGAGTGGAAGGGAGGGAGGAAGGGCGTGGAAGAGAGAGTTTGAGAAACAGAGAAACATCAATTGGTTGCTTCCCACACGTGCCCCAACCGGCACTGGGGATTGAACCCGAGACCCTTCCGTGCCTGGGCCAATGCTTTAACCACATAGCAACCCTGGCTAGGGCCAGTCTGCCTCGTTACCCTCACAGGTGCAGAGCTCAGCACAGGGTAGGCACTCAATCAATCCATACGTGCTGGGTGAAGAAATCAGGTCCTCTACTTCCAAGCTTTGTGACCTTAGTCAAGTCAACTAACCTCTCCCAGGCTCAGTGTCCTCCTCTGTTAACCCAGGATGAGACCCGGCTCCCAGGGTAGTGAGAGGGGCACAGGAGGAACCCATGCAGAGTGCCCAGCGCAGGCTTGGCTGGTCTCACCCCCGGGGCCCCACAGCCAAGGCAGGGCCCTCATGGCTGGCCAGCCACTCCTACCTGGGGCTGCTGGTAGTGCTCCATGGCCATGGTGACCACGTTCAGCCCAATGACCCCCGTGATGAAGAGATCCAGGTAGTGGCTGGTGCAGAAGTTGTGGACGAGGAGCCGGAAGCGGGAGTAGTCCGAGTAGTAGGGTTTGCACTGGGCTTCTGGGGGGGGGCCAGGAGGAGAGCAGAGCAGTCGTGGGGCCCTGATCCCTGCGCCCCCTCCACCCGCAGTCCCTCATAGCCACCAGCTTCTAATGCCCGAGCTGAAACATTCCAGGATCATCAGCACCCTTGCCCTCCAGTTACTTCCTTTTCGGGGGGTGGGGGGAGCTCTCTCGGCATCGCCCCTCCAAGCGTCTGTGCTACTGGCTACCGGCTACCGTTGGGTGCAGAAGGGGTCAGGACATGCAGAGCTCCCCACCCACATTAGACACTAGGTGAGCCCCCGCCCGGAGGCAGCCTCCGACATCCACCAGCCCCTCGTAACTCCCTCGACTCGGTGTTCCGCAACCAGGCCAGATCAATAAGATAAAAAACAACCGGTCTTATCAGGCTCGGAGGAAACTCCATCAACAGAGAGGCGAAGGCTCTTGCTCCTTCACCAAGCAGCCCTTGAGGGCAGCGGAGGAGCTTACACAGAGCTGGGATTTGGAGATAAAACCGGAGATTGGAAATTGGACATCTTCTTGGCAGGCTGCACTGCTCCACGCCCCCCAGGGCCTCCGGGGAGGCAGGGCCTGGACCTCCTGCACCCTTGTGTGCAGGAGGGCAGAGCGGAGGCCATGGGGCCCTGCTCGGTCCCAGGCTCATCTGGGAGGACCCCACTTGCAGGACTCACCCAGTTTCTAATGAGGCAGCCCAGCCTGCTCCGGGGGCCAGGGCAGCGTTGGATGCAGGCCGGGCTGAAAGCGCTGTCTGAGATCTGTCAGAGGCACACTCTTTCTCTTGTAATTAGGGAACCACTTCGTTATAAAAATCATGGTGCCAGAGAGCTGGCCTGTTAAGCAGGCAGAATGCATCTGAAGGCAAGAGATTGCAGGGGGTCGGGGGGCCTCCTCCAGGTGCTGGGGAAAGGCCAGGCCGAGTTGGGGATGCATGCCATCCGGGGGTGGTTGACAGAATGGTCTCCCAGGCAGCCACAAGGAAAAAGAGGCCTCCCACGGGAGGCTGGGGCAGCCTCAGGTCCCAGACAGCCCTTCCCCCTCAGGAAGTCTAGGGCGAAAGCCAGCTAGCGCAGGCTGCAGCCTCTGAGGCCTATGCCAGGGGTGGCTGGCTCAGGGGCGGCAGGAAGCTTTGGGCCCAGGCCAGTTCGTCTATAATTGTCCTTTCCCATGCAGAGGACTGTTGAACAGAGAGGTAAACCGAGGCAGGGAGTGGCCTGGGTGGGCCTCCACCAAAGGCCGAAGGAAGAAGAGTGCCCAAGAGCTGCACGTTCAGCCTCGCCCGATGCCACGGTCCAGCATCAGCCCTGAGGTGTGGATAACCAAGAGGCAGCAGGTCTAGAATATTGGGGCGCATCACAGGGTGTGCTAGGCCATCGCTCTGCCTGCAGACACGGGCCAGCCAACGGTGGCTTTGTTTGCTCAGGCGGCCCTCCTGACCCCCAGGAGGGTGGCGGTGGAGAGGCCTGGGACAGGGGACAGCAGGAGGCCACGGGTCATCCACAGGGCGATCGTGGAGGGTGGACCAGGCGAGGGGGCCTCTTCCTTCCTTCCTTCAGTACCCACAGAACCAGAGGGCGCTAGTCGCCCGTGTTGCTTTAGCAGCTGGAACTCTTTTTCTGCATTAATCTCCATAAGTGCCGAGAGAGCACCGAGTCCATTATGCTAAAATATGAATGGAGAATTAACTAAAATGTTTGAATACAATTAGGTTAGAAATAGTGGCTCCTTATTAGCCCATTATTAGCTGAGACAATGCAGAGAGGTTGGGAGAGTGCCTCCTCTCCCCTCTTGCCCAGTCTGACTGTTTAGGCGACCCCAGGGCCAATTAAACCTCCGCCTTCACCGCTGCCAACTGGCCAGGGACCCCTCCTCCAAGTGGCCCAGAGAGAAAGTGGGGGCAGGACGACTGAGGCAGGGCATCTGCTCATAGTGACCGACCGGTCCCATCCCAGGTCCCAGGCCCCTGAGGTCTGTGCCAATGCCCTTCCACCTCCACCCCTACCCCCAACCTAGACCAGCCGGTGCAAAGGCTGCTGGAAAACCCCTGTGAGAGCACAGGTCAAAGTGCACCAGGGCCAACCCCTTGTTTCACCGAGGAAGAGAACAAGGCCAGCAGAAAGCGAGTCCTCCACACACTGGGAGGCAGTGACAGCGCCGGGCCTGAACTCCCAGCTCTAGGCCCCCAGCAGCGGCCAGGGGGTTTCAGACCCAGAGCTCGGGGATCTGGCCCAGAGGATGCCCTCGGAGAGTTTGCCAAAGGCCCTGGCTGTTGGACTCTGAATGATGCTGCCCCCTTTCTGCTCCCCAGCCCGTGGTTTTATAGGCAGCACCTGGGCTCCCAGCAGAACCAGGGACGCCCCGCCCCCCTCCCTCTGGAGGAGGGAGGAGCCTCATGCGGATCTGCTGCTCAGAGAGTTCTGGTCATTGCCCAGGAATGGCCCAAACCAGTGGTCACTGGCATGTTGGCAGCCCTGGCCCCATCTCCCTGCCTCCCAGTAGTATGAGCTCTTTTAGGCAGAGAAAATACCAGAGTCAGACAGTGGGGAGAAGGGCACCCCAGGAATGCCCTGCCCCTAGTCAGGGGCAGGAACGCAGGAGAGGTGCAGGGAGGGTGTGAGGCTGTGAGTGAGGGCAGCAGGCAGAGTGAGTTAGTAGGGGTCACTGGGAGCCTGAGGATTTGCAAAGGAGAGTGGCAGGGAGTAGGCGGAAGGTGGAGACACAGGCCCCCACGGCAGAGGCCACACCATCAGCTGCCACAGCCAAGCCTGCTCGCTGGGTTCAGTGGAAAAGGAGAGGGCGGTGCAGGCAGGTGTCCCACACAGGTGCGGTGGGCGTGGAGCTGGTGCCGAAGGCCAAGTGGTCCCTTGGGGCTAACCTGACTGCTCAGGCTGGTCCCAGGTGGCCAGTCAGGCCCATTGCCCTGGTAACCAAAGCCTTTTCCCGTGGGCCTCTCCCTGGGGTCTGGCTGAAGCCCTCCCGCTGGGCACAGCACTGGCATTAGCAGGGAGGTGTTTGATTCCTGCAGCCCCAGGCTAGGGTGTGTGTGACGTCATTCGGGGGACACTATGGGATAGGTTACCCAGCAACATCACCAGCCCCTGAGAACGACTGGAAATGCAGGCGCTCACCTTCTGCCCCAGTCCACACTGTGAGCACTTCTAGGTGAGGCCCAGGCATCTGTGTTCTAATATGTTCTCGGGGCAGTTCTTTTGCACACAGAGATTTGAAAAGCTCTGGTATGGACCACCCGGGACCCCAGATCTGGGAAAGAGGATATGGGACGACCTGAGGCCCTCTCCGGGGGTCTCTGAGCACCCGTCACCCGCTGGAAAGGTAACACACACTATTGCAATCCGTGTACATACTCTCATGTGCCAACAGGAGCACGGCACAATGTCCCCAGAGTGGGGATGCGGCGTGAGAGTAACGAGAGCGTTTAGCTTCGAGTAGGCGTGTCAGGAGTTCTCAGAGGCTGTGAGAGTCTGCACGTGCTGGTTCGTGGTGGAGGAGCTCCTGGGGTGTTTTGGGGTGAGCGTGTACGTGTGGACACTTCAGCCTACAGACCCACAAGGCCTCCCACCTTCTCCTCACCCCTTAACACGTCTGGAGCGTGCAGCGCAGGTTGTCGCAGAGAGCGGACCCAGGCAATCCAGACTGACCAGCTGGAGACGCCTGCGCCCCCGAGAGAGATGGTCTCTCGATGCCAAACACCAGAGCTCGCACCATGGGGCCAGCAGACAGCCACCCATCTAGGGCCTCAGGATGACCTCCCACACGGTGGCTCAGTGGGTCCCCCTTGGGTGGGTCCCCGAGCCCCCGTAGCTCAGACAGCCCCACATCCACAGGGCAGCGTCTGCGGAGTCGTGTTTTGGGGGGGAGTGCGGGATAAGGAAGAAAGGCTCAGCCCAGTGGTCCCCAGTCTGAAGCCCACGCCCTCAGCAGCCTGAAAAGGCAGCCACATGGGGGTTCTTAGGTTCTTTTCAGTATTTCTAAAAGCTTAAAAACGTCACGCACAAGCCTGTGTTAAGAGCCCACAGATGAACTGAGAGGCAACATGTTTTTTGTTTTGTTTTGCTTGTGTGTTGTTTTTTTTTGCCATCATTCAGTGTGAAACCTTCTGCGGCTTAGAAGCTCTGATTAGCAATTACATGTGCCTTTGATTAGCAAAAACTGAAACAAAGTCATTATTGAAGTGCTCTTAACTTCAAAGACGGCCTTTTATAATGTGGGGTTTGTTGGCGATGATAAGGGGGGCCCTTGGGGATCAGCAGGTTGGGAACCACTGCGCGGAGACATCAGAGGGTGTAACTGAGGTCCCACTGCCCTGACCCAGAATCCAATGACCTCAGAACCCCCAGTCCGGGGGATGTGTCGGCCGAGCAGGCGCGCGGGGGGAGGGGGGGTGGGGGGTGGTCAGGACCAGGAAGGCTTCCCAGAGACCGGCTCTCAAAGAGAAGGACCCAACTCGCTCCCAAATCCTGGGTTTCGGGGAGAAGCTTATGGCTAACGCAGGCCTTGCATTCCCAAGTCCTGCTGTTTGTAGCGATGACGTGGCCACCGCGATTACTTGACTATTAATGAGTCTGTTCAATTATTCATCGTTACATTTTTGAAACAAATCCGTCCCCTCGCTGCTCCTCTCATCCTGCGCACTTGATCAAAGTCTCCCCTTCAGACAAAAGGAGACGGAGAGATGTGCAGCTCTAACCATCGAACTGTATGACCTGGGAGAAGGAGCAGGAGTGGGGAGAGGCAGCGGGGGGCTGGGGAGCTCGGGCGTGGGAAGCCTTGCAAGAGAAGGTGGGTCCTTCAAGAGGTGTCTGAGGGAGGGGGTGCTGAGACCCTCGCCTCCCATCCAGCGAGCGCAGCACCCCAGGGACCCTCACCCCTTCGCCCCGAGAGGAGAGAACCAGTGAGCCGTGGAGAGGCAGCAAAGAGGAGGTCCCCAAACCCATGAGGCGGGCCTGGGGGCAGGCAGGGCCTGACCACCCCCGGGCCACACCCTGGAACCCGCAATCCCAGACGCAGTACCTGGCGCCGCGCTGGCTGAGCTGCCGGAAGCAATTACATCGTCCAGCATTAGATCTAAAAGAACGAAACACGACATGGGTCACTGGCCGGACCTGGCGGGCTGGGCAGGGCCCCCTCAGCAGCTCGCTCCCCCTCGGCTCCGACCCTCAGTCCGCCTACGAATGGGGTGTGCCTAGCGTGGGTGGGCTGGTCCTCAGTGTCAGCCCCAAGCTCGGGGCGCAGAGCACTTGAGGAAAAGGGAGCTATTCAGCCAACTCGACAGGGTCACGGGGACAGGCAATCAGGCACAGGGCGGGGCAGGCAGCCTGTCATCAGAACAGATGTCCATGCCTACCTGTGCCCCGGCCTCAGCTGCACCTGAGGCGGCTCCAGACCCCAGAAGGGGAGCCAGCTGGTCAGGCAGGGCCACAAGTGCCTCCTGCCAAAAAGAATTCCGTCTGCAGATGCCCTGCCAAGAAGGCAGACGGCAAGGAGGGGAGCGGGGATGGAGCAGGGGTGGGAGCATGGCTGCTGGGGGCGAGGCGCCTGCTCAGCCTCAGACACAGAGCGAGCCAAGATGGGGCCCCTACCCCAGGGCTGAGCGGTTCGCCCGGGACACAGGTGTGGAGGCTGTGGGACGGGGACAACTGCACCACCTGTGCTGCCCAGAGGCCCGTCTCCCCTCCACGCCTGCCTGAGGGCCCCGCCTCTCCCAGGGCACACGGGCTCTGCCCCACCCGCACCCATCTGGTGGTACTCACATGTCAACACACCAAAGAGCAAACTCACTGCACACATCTTATCGGCGGAAGGAAGACGGTGTGAAAAGGAGGAGAGAGAAAGGGAAACCCGCAGACCAGACAGAGACAGACACACAAAGGCTTAGAGAAACCCACACACAGAGACACTCAGAGAAACGTGGGCAGTGACAGGAAGAGAAACTCGTGGGGATGACTGGGTACCAGACAGGCAGGCAGGAGCCCTGAAGACAGGTGCAGGCGCACCTGGAGACTCCGGGAAGCAAAGGGGCTCCTCCCCCTGTCACGTCTCGTCAGTCCATCCTCCCTGCAATCTGTGTGTCTTTTCCCTTAGTCCAGCGGTTCTCAACCTGTGGGTTGCGACCCCTTTGGTGGTCGAATGACCCTTTCACAGGGGTCGCCTAAGACCATCCTGCATATCAGATATTTACATGACGATTCATAACAGTAGCAACATTACAGTTATGAAGTAGCAACGAAGATAATTTTATGGTTGGGTCACAACATGAGGAGCTGTGTTTAAAGGGCCAGAAGGTTGAGAGCCATTGCTTGGTCTCATGGCAGAAGAGCGTGGGGAGGGGCGGAGAGGGGCCTCACCCAGACAGTGCCAAGAAAGGCTGGAGATCACAGGTGAGGGGGCTGAAGGCTCTAAGGCCAGAGAGTCATGTGCTTAGAGTTCCTGTGACCCCAGACCTTCTCTGGACCAGGAGGAGATTTTTTTTTTTTTTTTTACAGCTTGTTTGAAAACTGACAGTGGGGAAGGCAGGGGTCCCCTCTCGCTGCTGTCCATTGGCAACCTCTGTCGAGACCGTGCTCAGCAGCTAGACACTAGGCAGGCACAGGTTCAAGACGCCTGCATGCCAGCCCTGGGCCGGGCAAGGCTGGCACCTGGGCCAACCCCTGGGTCTCTGGACAGTGGCCCCGGACAACGGAGCATGAGTCTCATCCCATGAGGCTCCTCTGAGAGTCGAGCTGGGAGAGGCTGTGCATGACTCCCCTGGAATCATCGCCGGAGTATGATGCTGAGCCCTGGGGAGCCTCGCAGGGTGGGGGTGGCTCCCCCGCCCCCCACGGGGCTGAACTGGTGTGCTTCATGCTGGCTCTAAAGGCTGACATGCTCTTGTGGGGGAGGAGGTGAGGACGGGGGTGGGAGCAGCTTCTCCCGGCCCCCAGCCCCAGCCCCTGGCCCCCTACAGTCGCAAGGCCAAGGTCAGGCACGACTCAGAGAGAGGTGGAAAGACTACCGACCAGCCATCTGCTTCTCCTTACTCCTTCTCTTTTTCTCCAGTCTCCGCAGCCGCTTCTCCTCCCGCCGCCGGGCCTCCTCCTCCTCCTGGTGCTGCCGACACTTGTGGAAGTTCTCCACCACCACGCCCACAAACATGTTCAGGACAAAGAAGGCCACGATGAGCAGGAACGAGATGAAGTACAGGAGCATCCAGGGGTTGTGGTTCATGATGGGCTGGCAGGGAGCAGGAAGGACAGGAGGAGCCATCAGCCCTGGGGGACTGTCTCAGGTGCTGCCCCATCACCTGAGTCCTTTAAGACGGGGCCCACAAACTCTGTGAGCTACAGGGACCCAGCAGGGGCTGGAAACAAACCGTGTGGGTTCAGTGTTCGGCAGTAGGGAGGGGTGGGGACTGTGGCAAAGTGGAGAGTGGCTCTATCTAAAGGGGAAGCTGCGTCTTTGTTCCTGCTGATTCCGGCTGGGGGAATGCAAGTCCAGGGTTCCCAGATCTTTGCATTTCTCCTGAACAGGCCCACGTCTGGATTTTCATGTGCAATTCGCCAATTTTTAAATGCTCACCACCAATTCAAAGTATTTAAACGTGTTGCAAAGCCAATAAGACATGCCTGGGTTTGGCCCTCAGGCTGCCAGTCACAGCCTCTGCCGTGAGAGGCAATGTCTCTTCGATGGCATTTTCCCAGCCTGCCTTGCCCTCTTTCTCTCTAGTGCTGGCACTTGTCATGCCTGGAGCCGGCCCATGCTGAGTGCCCTCAGCCCCAACATGGGTCCTGCCCGCCTCGAACCTACCTGCTGGTCCACACCCACGGCATCCAGCCCATCGTACATGATGTCCACCCAGCCGTCCTTGGAGGCCAGCACGAACAGGGACATCAGGGCCTAGGGGGAGGGGGAGAAGGAGAGACCATCGGAAATTTAGGATGTGTGGCCAAACCACCCACTACCTGTCCTCAAAGCACCTCCTGGCAGCAGCTTGGGGGACCCCAGCCCCTCCGAGGTCAGGCTGGGGTCACACTCCAGGCCTCTGGAGGGCTCCAAAGCTGGAATGAAACCAGAAGGGCCGTGGGACGTGATCAGACCCTCTGAACTTCAGAAACCAAAACCGGGGTGGGCCGGGGAAACACACCCGCAAAACCAAGGGAAGTACTTCTTTTTGTACGTCTCCCTGTTTCTGGGAATGCGGAGTGAGAAAAGGAATCGTCTTGACACTGTGCCTGCACCCTGAGACGGAAACATACAGCTCGTCTCACTGCATCCTTCCTGTGGCCTCCAAGGGAGACACCGCTAGGACCTGTTCACCAGCCGAGGAGACAGGCTCTGGCAAGGCCATTGCCCTGCAGGCATCATTAAGGCGGACTTGTGTCCTCTGGGGATTCCTGCCACCACTCCCACCTGCACCTCACAGCCTGGGGCTCACCTGGCCGAGGTTGTCAAAGTTGTACTTGTGCCGGACCCACCGGTAACTGGCTTCGGCACAGTCAGACTTGTTGGTGATGTTCCTGGTGTCCTCACCCTGGCACACGAAGAACTTCCCTTTGAAGAGCTGGACACACATGTGCCCGGAGACAGGGAGAAGTGAGCTGTGACCACCGGACGCCTAGAACTCCCAGCCCGCCTCTCCCAGCAGCCCTGGGGCCTAACAGCTCTGCGCGCATCCTGGGTGAGCGTAGGGGGCTCAGCCCTGGGATCAGCGGAGTCAGGGAACCTCCCCTGAAGGCACCCCTTCCTCTGGGCTCCTCGGAGCAGAGCCCGAGAGAGGGGAGGGAAGGGTGGCTACTGAAAAAAGGGTGAAAGGATGGGAAGAGCCACTCCTACAAAGGGCTGGGGGGCTGGTTCTCCAAGTGGGGTCCCTGGACCAGCATCAGCATCATCTGGGAATGTGCTATAATTACCAATTCTCAGGTCCACCCAGACCCACTGAATCAGACAGTCTGGGAGAGGGGCCAAGTGATCTGGTTTAATGGTGGGGGTGGGCTAGGTGTCATTGACCCCACTTTACAGATGAGGAAAACTGAGGCTCAGAAAAGTAAATTCACTCATTAAGGTTGTATAACCTTATACGACCAGAAAGGGGGCTCAAGCTCAGGTCTGTGTGGCTGGACAGCTCACCCTCACTCCAGAACAGACCAGGCTATGGCTGTGGGTGAGGAAGGGATTTGAGGAACGAGGACCAGGGGGCCTGGGCAGCAGCTCAGGACAGACCTAAATCCCCTGGAAGAGCCCCAGACAGGGCTCAACAATGGCTTCCTCTCCTCCTCCAAGCAGGCTGGGGAGAGAGGGAAGGGAAGGGGCACTGCTCGTGCGGGGAAGCACCACACGGCCTTGGCAACTGTACCTGAGCCGGGTCCCCAGGGCTAGAGAATTCCAGGAAACTGGGAACAGCCCCCTCCCCTCCCCAGGGCAGAGAAGACATCCAGAAAGTCAAAGGAAAGGAGGGGGACAGGGGTAGCCACTCAGGAGCTCCCCTGCTGCCCCAACCGCCAGCTGTCTACCCTGCAGCTGAAACAGCTGGAGCCAGGGGCTCGGGAAGACAGGGTGGAGGGGCTCCCAGAGGCGCCTGCGGAATCCTATAGGCAGCTCCCGCTCTGTTTCCTCCAAAGCCAAGTTCCCTCCCTGGGCCAGAGGCCAAGTTTCCCCTGCAGCCCCCACTTCCTGCCTCGTCTGGGGTCTGCACCCGCCTGCCTGCCAGCACGCCGCTAACCTGGCCCAGCTGTCTGGGCCCTGGATCCCCAGGCCTGGCCTGCAGCCCACCCCACTCCAGCAGGGAAGGCAGGGAGGGGATCCCGGAGCAGACCGTGGGCCTGTGCCAGCGTCTGCACTCCGAGTGCAGTGCACGAAGGGGGTGGAACAGCAGCCTGCAGCTGTCACAGGTCAGAAGCCTCTCTGAGGCCCTCGTCCCCTTCGGGCCCTCTTCCAGGCTCCCAGTTCTCTGCAAAGTGCCCAGGCAGCCAAGAGGCCCAAGGCCCGAGGTCTGGAGGAAAGCATCCCTGCTTCTTCCTTTCTGGAATAAAGGTGGCGCCAGCTTGGGTCTCGCCATCCAAGGACCCAGAGGAGAGCCACTCCTTAGGCTTCGGCTGACAGCTGCCCTCCGCCCCGACCCCCACACACCTGCACCCCCAGGATGCCAAAAATGATGAAGAAGGCACAGCAGATGACCACGATGTTGCCGATGGGCTTCAGCGAGGACATCAGCGTCTCCACCACCAGCTTCAGGCCCTGTGCCCGGCTGATCACCCTGGGGAGGGAAGGGATGAGAGGGGTTCCCCCAGCTCAGACACTCCCCTGTCCCTTGCCCTGCTGCCCCGCCTCCCGATCTTGGTTCCTTGGTCCCCTGGGCTCAGGTTGAGGGAAGAGGTTGGCTTTCTGGGCTGGCTGGGCAGAGCGGTCCTCTTTTCCTGGGACTCCTGCCGCCAGGATGCCCACCCGCCATCTCTCAAAACAGGAAGCCGATGCTCCCGCTCTCATTTCCCCTCTCGGGATGTCAATGACGACCTGGGGGAGCTAGGTGGGGACTCAACTCAAGAAGGGTGTTCACCGGGGATGCCGTGTGTTGCAAGGACAGGGACATACACTTGTAAGGAGCATGCAGGGGGCGGCCAGGGAGGGAATGGGGTGTGGCTTGTCACTGCTTGGGAAGCATCACTAGTCAGTCAGTATAGTCCCCATCCGTGTCCCCAGTCATGGACAATCGACTCTGGCCTGGGGATGGGAGGTGACTGCCTCCCTGGGGAGGGTTCCTGAGAGGGTGGGCACCTGCTACATCTGGAGGGTGGCCCCTGAGAGGGGCATGAAGGTAGAGAAAGCAAGGAAAGGCTTCACCAGGGAGGGCAGAGTGTCCCCCTTGAAGGTACCACCCAGGGCCCTTTGTACTGTGCCCTGCACAGGGCCAGGGGCACAGCCGCTCTGAGCAGTATGTCCTCTAGGGAGTGTCCCTGAGGGAGGTGCCCAAGGACAGGAGCTCCTCAGCCCGTAGTGTCAGCCGAATGATGGGGGGGTTCTCTGTGGGGGTCACAAGCAGGAAGCCGGGGCAGGCGAGGTTCTCGCTCTAGGTGGCCACGAGGCAGCATCTGGCGGGGGCTCACCTGAGCGGGCGCAGGGTCCGCAGCAGCCGCAGCACCCGCAACATGCCCAGGATCTTGGTGCCGCTGTCCGAGACCATGGACACCAGGATGTCGATGATGGAGATGAGCACCAGCAGCCCGTCCAGCACGTTCCAGCTGCTGCGCAGGTACGCCTGCTCCCCGAAGCACCAGCCCAGCGCCACCACCTGGGGATGCCCGCCACACCACCGTCACCACCGCCCCCCGGGGGCCGCAGCCCGGCCCTCCGCCCCCCAGGGACCCACGCAAGCCCCTCACCTTCACGGTCATCTCCGCCAGGAAGACCACGGTGAAGACGTAATTGGAGAGGGTCAGGAAGATGCGCTCCTGCAAGAGAGAGCAGGCGGGTGTTGCCTATCGGGGCCTCTCCTCGGGCTGAGTCTGCGCGGCATACAGAAACCAGGATTGTTCCAACATTCAACTCAGAAAAACGACCCCTCCTTTCCCCAACAAGGCAGATAAGCTCCTCTGCCTACCCCCTCACACACACACACACACACACACGCAGTGCTAGGCTCCTGACTCACTTGCTCCCCTGCCCTGAACAGAACTGCTCCCCTCCCCAGAGTGGCCTGGAGCTGGGGATGATCCCCCCATAGTGCTGTCATCTGAGCCCCATCTCTCAGGCCCTATCCCGATTTCTGTCTTAAAACTGGGGCAGGATTTAACTTGATCTCCAGCCCCCCACCCCCATTCTACTCTCCTCCTGCTCCACGGACTCCCTTTCCTGCTGTGTGCCCCAGAAATGGAGCCACAGGGCGAGCTGGGGGCCTGAGGGCGGCTGTGCATGCCCAGGTGCAGGTTTGTGCTGGGCACAGGCTGGGGCAGGAGGGGGAGAAGGCGGCCCAGCCCCTGATCGCTGTGGGCGGATTCCATTGCTGGGAGGCCAAGAGAGGAGCGAAGAGGACCGCAGAGGCAGCAGGCAGAGCTGAGTGTCAGCGAGAGCAACGGAGAAAGGGGAAAGAGAACATGCATGCGGCAGCTAGAGATGGAGGAGCCGAATGGAGCGGTCGGGGGAGAGATCGGGACCAGTGTAACCAGCGGCCCTTGCCCCACCCCACACAGGCCCAGGGGTGGGAGTCCCCAGTGCTGTGCTCACTCATCCACCTCTTCCTGGGCTGGCCCCTCCATCCCTCAGGGCTCTACCCGCCCCTCCCCCCCCCGCCTGGCTGGAGCCCACCCTAATGGAAGCCAGAAGCCACCACAGCACTGACATCTGAACAATGGTGGGAGGCAGTGAGGGGGGACGGGGCGCCACCTCCAAGCAAGTGGGCAAGATGCCATGAGAGGCAACAGAGCCGCCCCCACCCACCCCTCTTGGACCACATCATGTCGGGGGAGGGGCTCTGATGCCAGGCTGGGGAGAGAGCTCCCAGAACAGCTGGGCCCACCCCGAAGAGGCTGGCCCCTGGGAGTACGTCCGGATACTCAAGCCTCTGGACTGTCCTTCTGAGAAGGACTGACAGGTTCATGGCCAAGCAGAAGTGACCAGTGTCCCCCCGACCCCCTTAGGGCCCCTGAAAACCTATTTTTTGTGACCTGGCAGGACCATGAGAGCCAAGGCAGCTTCCCTCTCCTGTTCTGCATCCCCCATCAATGCATGGGTCATGGGCCATGGGGTCATAGGTGAAACCGAGACCCTTCGCCAGGAGCAGGGAAAGCAAGACAGCTCTGCCCAGCCAGGACCAGTCTCGCTGTTTGCATCATCCCAACACTCACCGACTCACACAGGGGCCTCACAAGGCTCTGGCTCACGAGAACACGCCGTCTGCAAATAGCCGGGGTGCGACGGAGCTCGCTTTCCACCCAGGTAAGGAGCAGAGCCCACTCCCCTAGCTGGGCTGGTGCATCGCAGAGGGAGACAGAGGCAGGAGGAGAGGGGCAAGGTGCCCGTCGCCAGGGTGGGAGTCAGGGGGGCCTAAGGGAGAGTCCTGGCTCCCTCCCTCTGTGTGGTCCTGGGTCTCCTTGCCCACCCTGCTGGCTACCCCGGGAGGGGCCTGGCACCGAGCAGGCACTCAACAGCCACCATGTGTCGTCCTGGGGACTCACAGCGCTGTGCGGGTCGATCTTGGGGCGCTCCATGGCAATGGTGATGCAGTTGAGGAAGATGATGACGAGGACCACGTGGTCGAACATCTTGTGCGTGATGATCCGGTGACACAGGAGGCGGAACCTGCTCCAGGACAGAGGCCAAGGCTGAGCGGGAGGCAGGGCAGGGCAGCAGTGAGAGGCATCGTCCGAGGCCCCTCCCCCTCCTGGGCCCTCCCAGCCCGAGGCCCCTCTCTCACACACTCCCACGTCTGGGGACACTGCTCACATCTCTGGGATGACGGCACAGGATACTCTCCCGTGAGGAGAGGCTGGGGTACAGGTCAGGGGACCCCCTGCTTACCTTGACTGAGGAGGGAAGATGTAGGCAGACCAAGAGTCTCGCTCTCGGCAGCAGGCAGGGAGCCGGGCTCGGATCCACGCTCTCATCCGCTCCCCTTTGCTCTGGGGAGGATCACAGGGGTGAGAGCAGGGCCAGGCTTCCGAGTCCCCGACCCCTCGTTCTTTTGTAGCAGCTCCACGGCCCCCACTCCTTGCCTACCGTCCCCCAGCCGTGTTTCTTCCTGCATTCCTGAAACCACCTTCCCACCTCCCTCTAAGGCCCTTTTGTCCCCTGAGCATCCCTCATCCTTCATCTCCCCCCTCCTCCCTTGCCCAAGCTCTCCACCTTTTCCCATCTCTGCCTCCAGCTCAGCCCTCGCCTGCCATTCCTCCTTCCCTCCCTGCTGGGCTTGGAAGTGCATCAATTATCAAACGCTGTACCCATCACAGCTGTCTGTTCAAAGACACACCTGGGATGAGGGGACCCTGGCCTCTTCTCCTCACGTGATAACTGGGAGGTCCTGTGCCCCATCCCAGGGCTAAAGGTGGTGGCTGGGGACTGGGGGAGGGGGGTAATGGGTAAGGATGGGTGTGAAGTCGAGGCTGTGATGAGGTCCAGATGAAACAGGGGGACAGGAGAGGGCATCAGTTTGGCGAGATGAGTGATGGGTCTTTCTGAGTCACAGGGGGAGGACCATGAAAGATTCATACACATCTGTCCAAAACCATTCATATCCACCAAGGACCGCAGACACACAGCCCCGGGGGTGATGAGGATCTGGGGCTCAGCGAGGCCAGGAGAGGGAATAAAGGGGGTGTTTGAAGCTCAGCCTCCGGGGCCGGCACCCTGATATCCCTTGGGTGTGATGGTAAACTTCCTGAATGCCATAGAGCTGGGAGGGGCTGTCCACCCCTGCCCCAGGCCAGGCATAGCTCCTCTCACTCAAGGTCGGGGATGAGTGGGTGCAGTCACTGTGCCCACAGGGGCCTCACCAGGTTGCCCTCGTCATCGCCATCATCTCCATCCAGTGGGGGGTCGTCGGGGTGCAGGGCCCGGGCCAGGCGCCCCGAGGCCGACTTGCCATTGCAGCCCTGGTGCTCAGAGGCGGAGCTGCGGCCGCTGGCTGTGCGGTGCAGCCCGGGCACCTGCAGCGTGTCTGGCAGGTCAAAGGAGCTCTTCGCCTCCCGCTCCAGGGAGCCCCTGTGGCGACGGTCGCTGCCTGCTGGGCTGGCCCGCTCCTCCTCTGAGCTCTCCTCTTCGTCCTGGCTCTCCTGGCCCTCGCCCGACAACAGGGACCTCCGCTCCCCACTCGGGCTCCTCCGCTTCAGGCTGGGGGCCCGGCCCAGGCTGTTGCGGCTGGAGCGCCTGCTGGCCCAGCTGCTTGCTGCGCTCCAGGGGCTGTGCGGAGAGCTCCGGGCACTCGGCTGGGGATGAGCAGAGGAGAGGGTGGCCTCAGCCAGAGTCACGTGGCCCTGCATCCCCCCCAGACACCCCATCTCCTGTGAGCCTCCTGGCATCACACCAGGTGCGGAGGCAGGATGGGCAGGAGCCTGGTGTCGGATGCCTGGATCCAGGTCCAGGCTTATTCCAACCGGCTGTGTGACCGTGGCCAAGTTACTGACCCTCTCTGTACCTCAGCTCCTCACCTGTAAACTAGATGGGACACGGGCACCTATTCCACATTCAGTTGGTGAGAGAAGCCTGATACCAGCTGGTGGCAGTACAAAGCACTGGTCAGAGCGTCGGCCCTGACACCGGCCTCCTGGACTAACATGCTGGTTCCATCACCTACTGGCTTCGGAGCTTCCCACAAATCACTTGGGCAACCTGAGATGCAGGTCCCCAAATAGGGAGAGTAACAGCACCTACTTTATAAGGTTGCTATGAGGGTTCAACGTGTCTAGGACACTATGAGCAGCATCTGGAATCAGTGACCAGCTGGGGGCTGCTATTACGATAAGGTATTAAGGAGGTACCACCACACACACACACACACACACACACACACACACACACACACACAGTTTACAAGGAGGCTCAGAGGTTGAGCCTCACTCAGTTCAGGAACAGAAGCAGCAGGATTTGAACCCAAGGCCATGGCTCCACCACATGCCTGCATTACCAGCCCTGATCGACCTCCCGGGGCTCGTCCACCCATGGCTCGGGGGTATCTGCTCAGGCCTGCCCACCTCCATCCTCTCTCCCTTCCTGATGTCCTCACATCTCCCACCGTCGGGCATCCACAGGCACCCCTACCGGTGACTTCATCTCGTGGGCTGCCCCGGGCTCCGCCGACCCGCTGCTGCTGGTGCGGCGGGAGGCAGGGCCCAGCGCCTCAGCCAGGCCGGTGCTGGAGCTCTTGGGCAGCGACATGGGCGTGGCGGCCGTGTGGATGATGAGAGGGGGCAACAGGCTCCTCTGAAGCTCTGGGTGCTCTCCCAGGGACACCACTGCGGGGGAGAGATGGGGAGACCCTGAGTCCACTCAAAGCTGGGCCAGGGCCAGGGGCTGCCCCCACCCCCGCCCCCCGGGACAGATACTCACAGGCCAAGCGCTTCTTCCTGTCCCCGTCGCCATCCAGGCTGGGGGAGAAGAAATCAGGCTCTGACTCGGACTTGGTGGCATCTCCCTAGGGGAGGGGAGCAGCGGGCCGTTAGGGAGCTGGCCCAGCAGGGGTCAGTGGGCTGGACGGAGGTCTCCCTGTCTTCACACGCACACACTACATAGAGGCCACGGGGACCAGCAACCACGGCACGAGACATGCACTGGCATCAACCAGACCACCCAGGCTTGGGGCCCGGGGCTCCCCAGGGTCCCTAACACCTGTGCCTCCCACCAGCCACACCTCAGAGAAGGCCACTGTTAGCCCAGAGCCCGCAGCACAACCAGCCTGGCTGGGACTGGCTCCAAGAATGGCCGAGGGGAGAGAGGATAGCTGGGTGGGTGGTAGCATGGGCCAGGGGAAGTCGGGGATCTGAGTGGTCACTAGAGTCTCAGTTCCAAAGGCCACCTGCACCCCCTGCCTTCCCTCCGTGGCTGCCCTCCCCGAGCCTCAGCCCCGAGGACCCCAGAAGGAAATTGAAAGGCCCCAGACAGAGTGGCTCAGCCCAAGGACGCCACTTCGGTCCCCCTGCTTCTCCCTACACCCTACCCAAGCTCCCACCCCTCCCCTGGCCCCATTTTTTACCTCTCTCTCTGTCTCTGGGACAGTTTTTTCTTCCTTCTTAGCAGGTCAGTAGGTTCCCCAGTAATTACACACTTCTCCTTAAGAAGTTATTAAAAAATACTTGATTGCTACTTTTGATAAGGACATAAATATTGCGTAATTGGCATCTCAGGGGACCATTTTCATTAACTCCGTTTGCGTCCCTAACAGAGCTTTTAATTATCAAGTGGGATCTCCAGGGGGCTGCTCGGGATGTGCAGCTCTGTGGGTCCTGCGGGAACCCTGACTTTGCCCTGAATCCGGGTGCCGGTGCAGGGAACAGCAGGGCACAGGCTCAGCGCTGGGGCCAGAGGAGGAATATGTCCCCCCCAACACCTGCTGGACCTCCTGGGAGGGCGGGGGGCCAGAGACTGGGAAGTGGATTGAAAACTCTGGCACATTCTGGCAAGAGCCATCCCTATCCCCTCATCCTCCAAAGACATGTCCTGAGCTGAGGCAGCTAGTGGGGTCTCCAACAGGGGCTCAGGGCAAGGGGGGGGGGGCGAGAGAGACGGGGGAGCACGGTCTGGGCCCCGGATGGGACTCCACTGAGGCCCGGCGACTGGGACCCCCGGGGGCCCTCTGCGTCGGCACGCACACGCGGTGCACCACACACGTGCACACAGAGGATTCTAAGTCCCTTCCTTCTCCCTCCATCCTCCGGTCTGTCGTGGGCGGAACATGCCCTTTGCGGGTGGATGGGGGCAGAGGCAAGGAGGCTCCTCTCCTCCATGTCCTCAAGGGGGAAGGGACTTAAAATCGAAGCCAGCCTCACGACACCAATGACCACCACGGCGACCACAGGTTGCACAGGAGCTGAGCGTGAACACGAGCACAGAGACATGGAGGCGGAGTGGAGGGGGCACGGGGCACGGGGCGGGGCATGCCGACTCAGGATCGCGTACCTACCCCCTGGGAGTCGACAGGCAGCTGAATACAGCTTAACTGTCCACTCGCATCTTCCCGTTTGCTGATTTCCTACAGGGAGAGGGGGAGGCAGGGGACGGGCGCTGGTCACAGGCGTTCAGACTTTCAAACATCAGCAGTGTCCAAAGAGGAGGGAGAGAAGGAGCGATGCAAACCCGACAGCAGGGGACGGGAGACACGGGGGTGGGAGGAGAAAGGGGAGAGAGCGGCCTTCCAGAATTCAGCCACAGGCTCCAGGGCCAGACGAATCTGAAGGGTGAGGAAGGAGGCCACGAAGATGGGGACAAGGGCAGGAAAGGCGATCAAGCCCCCGGGTAGTTCTAACAGCAGCCACCATTTGCCGGGTGTGCCAGGCATCACGGCCGGCTTCACGAACACTAGCTTGCTTCCTCGCCAGGCGGGGAGCAGGTGCTGCCAGAGCAATCTTAGAGGAGGCACCCCAGGTCTGGAAAGACTGTGCCCGTCATACAGAGAGTCAGAGGTGCCTCGGGGCCTCGCACCTAAGACTCTAGCTCCCCCTTCCTGGCTGGGAGGCAGCAGGCTGGGGGAATGGGCAGGAGCGGGGTGGGGGTGGGGGGAGGAGGAGTGGGTGGAAGTCAGAGGCTGGGGAGGAGACCAGGTCAGGATTGAGAACAGGCCTCCTAACTCCCATCCCTTCTGCCTTCGTCCCTCCCCATCAGAACGGCTCCTGCTGCTCCAACGGGGATGGGATGTGACAAGGAACACTGGGATGACAGCTATGATGTTGTTTAATATCAATTAATGGCCTCACACAGGGCCTGCTGCCTGTTCATTTAATTAAGTGTGTGGATGATAAATATACAGGGGTTCAGGGCACTGCCCCCTGCAAGTCAGGAAATCTACAGCCAGCCGGCTCCGGCCCCTGGCGGCGCGGCAAGGCCAGCAGGGGACCACTCTCGAGGCTCCTGCTAATGACATCCAAAGAAATGAAGGCAGCCACTTCCTCCACGAGGTGGGCTGCCTCACATGCCACCACAGCGGCAAGAACCAGACTCCCCTGCCAGATTGTGGGGCTCCCAGAGCCACCGGGGCAGCCCCCTGAAACTCGGTACAGGAGGAGGCAGGCGTCTCTGGAGATATGCAGGCCACCGGCATCGAGCGCCCCCCCTGCACCCAGGTGCTGGCTCACGTGCAGGACAGCGAGCAGCTGGCCCAGCCCCTCTGCAGGCCCTCCACGGCCATGCCACTGCCCACCCCATGGGGCGGGTGTTGGCGCTGCAATCCTGTCTCCATTCCGTCCAGCCCCGAAGCAGCAGGCCCTGCTGGAGACCCTCCCAGGAGTCACTTGTCCTCTGAAGGTGGAGGAGGCTGTGGCCCCAGGTCCTGGCTGGCCCCTTAGGCTGAGGCAGGCCCACAGGCCACGAACAGGGCCAGAGTGACCAGGCCAGGCCCGAGGGCCAGGCTGCTCTCTTCCCACACACAGACGTAGCTGCTGCCTAGCAACCGGGCCGGCTCAGCGGCACTCGATTTAACAAGGTGTTCGCTGAAAAAGGCCGCGGTGGGAGGGGGCTGTCTGTGCTGGGCACCGCCAGGACTGCCCAGGTGGCTATTGGCCAGTTGAGGGAAGCAGAACAGGCTTGGGGTGCTTTCCAGTTCCCCCCACATAGTTCCACAGCAATTATTCTAGGGGAATCTTGGCTGTCAGGAGCTGTGGCCTGGGAGGGGCTGAAGGACCGTGTCCCCACTCTGCTCCTCCTCCCACAGGCTAAGAGCCGTGGCTGAGAATGGTGGGTCTCCATAGAGACCCTGGCTTTTGTGGGAGCATGGTGGCACCCCTTCACCCTTCACACCCCAGGGAACTACCCAGTCAGTGTCTGCTGCAGGGAGAGCACCAATGTCTCTCCCTCCTGCAAGAGGCCCGCCGTCACCAAGGCAGGGCTCCACCAGCGGCCCTCACCACCCAGCAGGAGGAGAGGCGATAATGGGGAGCTACAGAGTTACAGGGGGCGCCGGAGAAGGCCAGTGAGGGACAGATGCCCCTGCACCCCACCAGCCTGGCCCTCGGGGAGCAGCCCTCCCTCGCAAAGCTGGGAAAAAGGCGGAAAATAGATTTTTGTTTTTCCACCGTGTGCCGGGTATTTATAGACCAGGCCGCAGCGGGAGTTTCCATCCGGGTCACCCACAGAGAACTGGACCGAGCGCTCCTCCACACCTAACCTGGAGCGTTTCTAGGTTGGGTCAACCTCCCCGGGTGCACGGCACCGGGCTGGGCCTGGGGCGGGCAGAGGGGCAGGGCGGAGGGAGAGGAGGAGGGTGCAGCCTTTCGGGCAGAGGCTGTGCCCCGGCCCGGCACGGGCGGGATCAATGTAAGTCAATATTAATTGATGACGCTGCCTGTGATGGAGGTGATGGAGCCGGGGCTGGAAATAGGACGCTCATCTCTGCCATCCCCGCAGCTAATTGGGCTCATTTCTCACCCTGGGCAGCTCGGCCCTGCCCGGGCCCTGGTGGCATCTTCATCATCTCAGCCAGAGCTCAGATGACTTGCACACAAGCTTCCCCCCACCCCTCAGCTCAGATGGGTCCTCCCAGATGTCCCCGAGAACACCTATACTCAGGGATCCAGACGCCCTGTGTGCTGACACTTGTCTAGCTTTCTGAGGAAGGGTTTAGCCGACTTTGAAGGGGAAGCCCACTGGGCAGCTAACCTGGGGTCCCAAAGACACCCCCTCACATGCACCCTATTTCCTGAGTGCCAAGAGGCTTCCTGAGACCTGGCGCCTCCCACCCTTAGTCGCCCCCACCTAATCTGAAGGGTGCTTCCTGCAGAACCTGCCAGGCCCCCAAAGGTCAGGCTGGGCAGCTGATTCCTCCTGGAAATGGACCGTTGCGGGCAGGGGGTTACCTCCGCCTGGAAGCCCTCCACCAGAATGGCGACAAGCAGGTTAAAGAGCACGTAGTTGCCAAAGGTCATGAGGGCAATGAAGTAAAGGGCAGCCCAGGACGACGTGGAGGCCATTCCGTTGTAGAGCACCTTGTTCCAGTCCTCCTGGGTCAGGATCTGTGGGCAGAGGGCGGGAGTCAGGGCATTGGCCAGGGTCACTTCACCACCACTGCCCACCCTGTCCTGCTGCCCTCGCACCTGAAAGACGGTGACTATGGCCCAGAGCAGGGAGTCAAAATTCTTCCGGTCCGGCAGCGTGTCCCCGTCCCGCTCGGATGCAAATTTGCAGCCGAAGAGGTGCATGCCCAGGATGCTGCAGACACAGGAGCCACGGGATGGGCTCAGCCCCAGCAGCCCCGCCCCCGAGGCCCCTCCCCACGGGCACCCGCCCTCACCTGAAGATGAAGATGAAGAGCATGAGCAGCATGCAGAAGGTGGCCACGTTGTCCATGGTCTTCATGAGCACCACGAGCTGCCGCTGCAGCGCCGGCAGGAAGCGCACCAGCTTCAGCACCCGCATCAGGCGGAAGGTCCGCAGCACCGACAGGCCGCCCCCCTGCTGGCCCACGATCTCCCACACACTGCAAGGGGGTGGGGGCGGGGAGCCTGAGCCTGGTGGGCATGCCCACCCCCCGCCTGCCCCTCCCTTTACGAAGGGCCAGCAGCACCCGGGGGCCTGGATTGGCTAGCACAGCCCTCGGGCCTCCGAGATGTCAAGGATCTGGGGGACAGCTCCTGCCCTCTCCACCCTCCCGGCCAGGCCAAAGATCGCACAGCCTGGCAGTGGACAGCCCTCTCCCTCAATCGGCCAATGCAACAGCATCCAGTTATGGAATGTTCGCTTTGTTCTCTTCAAATGAAATCTAAAGCCAATTCCAAAAAGCCATAAAGCAGTTCTCCTGGCTCCTGGCTGGAGGGGATGGAGCACTTTCCCAAGGTGTTGGAAACCCTAAAGCAAGTGGTCGGCGTCTGAGATGGTTTCCAAGCACTTTGCAAGCAGGGATGGCTGGCCGGGCCTCAGACTCCCTCCAACTCCTTGCCAAGGCCAACTCCCCAGTCCTCACCCCCCCGGGCCTGCGTGGGGGTGAGGACAAGAAGTAGAAGTGGGGAGAGGAGACCGCAGAGGGGCTTGGCCAAAGGAGATGTGAGGCCAAGACCCTCCTGAGCAGGGTAGGACCGAGGGACAGGGTGGAGTGGAGCAGGGGGGGGCACAGCGAGTCCCCACCCGGGGGCGCGGCAGGGCCTGTGGGTCAGTGGGACCCCTGGAAGAGGCTGCGTGGCTCCTCGCCCCAAGCCGCCCCACGGACGCTCTTCAGGCGAGAGGCAGTGCAGGGGCGGTCGTACCTGATGACAACAATGACGCCGTCGAAGATGTTGTAGGGGTTCTTGATGTAGCCAAAGGGACCGTACACGAGCAGCTTCAGGAGCATCTCCAGGGCGAAGAGGCTGGTGAAGACGATGTTGCTGATTTCCAGGGCGTTGGTGAGCTCCTCGGGCTGCAGGGCAGGGCGGGCGTGAAGCAGCCGTGGCTTGTCCCTGAGCCCCTCACCCCAGTCTCCCCAAACATGGGACCACAGGGAGAGGAGGAGCAGGAACAGAAAGCCAGGGGTTCTGGATGCTCAGGCTTATGGGGAACACCCTCCCCCAAAGGGTCCCCCCACCATTCCCAGCTCTGGGTCTCAGATCCTGGGGCCTGCCCTGTGGGCTCTGCCCACCTCCTGCTGGCAGCTCTGAGACCCATCGGTCCTGTGCTGCCAGGTCAGCCCAGCGAGCCCAGGCCAGTGGCGCAATGATGCTGGCCCGTGCCACGAGATGACTGCCAAGGCCTCACACGCATACCAGTCACACAGCCACCGGCAAAGGCACACGTGCTCCACAGTTACTCTGTGGACTTGGCAGCCTCCTCTCGGACAACTACTGGCTACCCTGCTTCCTTCCAGACAACGCACCAACAAACGTCACGCACAAACACGCATACGCACACCAACGTGCTGATACACAGAAGGGAACCCCCAAGAAGGGCTGTCACAGAGAAGGAGGCTCCGGAAGCTGCTACCGGAGACTAGGACACCTCGGTTCCTTCTGTCCACTCACTGTGTGACCTTCAGGAATGAGGACCAAGGACACACCTCAAAGAGGTGATCAGAACTAAGGACAAACCATCTCATCTGCTTCTCCAGCTCACTAGTCACCGCCCTCCCTTCCTCCTCTTTTCAATATTAAGTGCTGACGGCATGCCTAGAACTGCACCGGGTACGAAAGGGGCTGCACAAACATGCCAGCCATGCCCTCTGCTCCCGGGAGCTCAGCAGCTGGCTGGAAGCAAGGTGTACGCACACAGCACAGCTGAATGACCGCCAGAGGCCTGGGATGCTTCCGTGACAAACTACATGACCCAGACAGTAAATCCGGGAGCTCGGGGACAGAAGGTGAGAGAAGGACACGCCAGGAAAGCCTTCGTCAGCAGCCAGCATTTGACATGAACTCTGAACGGTGAGTGGGGTCTCTCCAAGCAGAGGGGAGGGAAGGCACCACAGGTCCAGCACAAGAAACGAGCCCTGTGCCTGGCCGGTGTGGCTCAGTGGTTGAGCATCAACCTATGAACCAGGAGGTCACGGTTCAATTCCCAGTCAGGGCGCATGCCTAGGTTGTGGGCTCGATCCCCCATGGGAGGCGTGCAGGAGGCAGCCAATCAATGATTTTCTCTCATCATTGATGTTTCTGTCTTTCTCTCTTTCTCCCTTCCTCTCTGAAATCAATTAAAAAAATTTTAAAAAAAAAAAAAGAGAGAGAGAAAGGGAGGGGTGTGGCTGAGCTGGAGGTCCGGGTGGAGATGATTGGTTCAGCAGAGCCCACTGCCCATCGGGTGCAGTGTTTGACCATTCAAAAGCCCAAGCTCCATGGCAGCCACTCAAGGATAATAAATAAATAAGCAGGTGAAGCTCCTAGTCCTTCAGACACCTCACCCTGTTAACCTGGCTGCCTCATCTGGCCGGCTGTCCAGGTAGGTCACCCAAGCCTGGAGCCAAGCCCTGGACGCCACCAAATGGATCCTACCGGCCCCAATCCGTGTGACCAACCTGGGTGGAAGTGGGGAGAATTGGGAGGAAAGGCCTCTGACTGCCAGGTGAGGCGCGTCTGGAGGTCCGTGGCTGCTCAGGAAGAGAGAAGCTCTCAACTGGGCATGCGTCCTCTCCAAAGGCTGGCCTGGGGGGCAGAGCCAGGGTCAGCAGGCAGGGCCGAGAGCCAGCTGCCCAGAGAGTGAGTGGCTGTCACAGGGGCCGGTGTGGCACGGAGCCCGTGGCTCCGGTAGATCTGAATAGAGTCTTTTCTCCCCAGACGGCGAGTGGGGGCAGGAGAGGGCACCGCCACCTGACCTAGTGAACAGGGTCACAGAGAGACAGGACCTTTGTCCACTGCCTGTGAGCGTGGAGCAGGTGGTGGGGAGGGGCTTATGTCAGGACAGAGAAAGCCCAGGGCGCAGAGCCCTCCTGAGAGAGTGGATCCCCCACTCTGTGCTCCCAAGTCCAGTCTCCCCAGAAGCTGTGATCGGCGAGCCTGCCTCCCTGTCACTCTGCCACCTGCCCAGTTGTTCGCTCTGGGATCGGATAAAGAAGGGGCACATAGACCACACAGGTGCGATATTTTGCGGGTCCCCCGGCTCGTGCCTCTTACCTCATGCCATCCACACAACAGCGGTCACACCGGGGGTTTATAGATGAACAAAAGAAGTCAAGAAGATGGTGAATGACAGGTTCAAAGTCACAGGGCGGGGAGAACGAGGGAGGGCGCCCAACCCACCTCACTCTGACTCCAATAAATACCAAGCAGGACCAAACCCAACATGGTGACAGCAACAGGCCTGTGAATCAGATACCCGGATGGACTGAATATACTATGTACCTTCTAATGAACATAAAATTACATTTCACATGAACATAGATGTATGAATGAAGAACAAGTTGAGCCCAGGCAGGGTGGCTCAGTGGTTGAACGTCAACCTATGAACCAGGAGGTCACAGTTGGATTCCCCATCAGGGCACATGCGGGCTGGGTCCCAGTGTGGGGCGTGCAGGAGGCAGCCGATCAATGATTCTCTCTCATCACTGATGTTTCTCTCTCTCTCTCCCTTCCTCTCTGAAATCAATAGAAATATGTCTTAAAAAAAGAACAAGTTGACTTGAAAACGTAACTGAAATACACTATGTACATAGAGCAAATACATTATACCTCAACAATAAAAATGAATACAACTTTTTTAAGTAGCTGGACGCCCTGTAGTCTTTGTTATCGTGAATTTACTCCGTCAGTGAGCCCTAAAAGTACAACTACTACCAGGCGTGTGGAGGGAGGATGTTTTCATCATGTCCTAACGTTATCCCTGGGGTAGAGACAGTCTGTACCCGGTGTTCATTGGCACACACATGCTCACACACGCTCACAAACCAACTGAGAGCCTCATCAGAAGGATGGTGCAGGGCTCCCCCAAGGCCTACGTGATGGATCCTTATCGGGGTGCGAAGTGGGGAGGCGGGGAGGCAGAAAAGCCTGAAGCCTCCGCCTCATCCCTCCAGGCAGCTCAGGGACTGGAGAAGCAGGTGGGAGGGCCGGGCCCTCTCCCTCAGCCCGTCCTCTCTCCCCTCCACACACTCACTGGGCGCACATAGGGGCAAGGCCTATCCTCTCCCAGGACCCTGGGACCCCCCGTGATCCATGGGAAAAAGCCCTCCTCCCCCAGACATCCAGGTCTGTCCAAGTTACTAAATCGGAGGCTGGGAACATTCTGCAAATGCAGGACGAGGGCGCAGAGACACAATCTTAGCAACAGAGTTGCCCCAGGGACCAGAGCCGTGATCCCGGGCCTCCGCAGCAGCGAAGGGGTGGGGAGGGAGCCAACTTCTGCTAGCACCCTCGCCAGGCCCGCAGGGCTGGTGCCTTCCTCCCGGAAGGTCACTTCCTCCCTGCCTCCTCCACAGCCTGCTCCCAAGGTGTGGTCATTGAAAGGAGGTGGCTTGGGTGCAGGGCTAGGTCCGGCCGAGCGTTTCTCTGCATCTGTCCACGCGGCCCCCAGCCCCCCTAGAGCCCATGTCCTAATGTCATCCCTGGGGCAGATGCGCGCAAGCCCGTCAGGCCCTCCCCCAGGGCCAGGACATCCTTTCTCGGGTCTAGACTGCATCCTCCCTCTGGTGCACAGAGGTCAAGGCCCAGGAAGCGCTTTGGTGAGCTGAGGCCAGGCAGCCCGAGCTCCTCCCGCCCAGAGGTCCCAGGTCTTCTCAGGGCTGATGCTAACTGTACATCCCCCACCTCCCAGGTCCCAACACCTTCCCTCCCTCAGCCTGTCACCTGAGAGCAACTGCGGCCCCAGGTAAGCTGTACATACTTCCCAGCACCAGGTCTCCCCTGACACCCACAGCAGCTCCATCAACGAACCCTGACCGTGCCCACAGCGTGCACGACACTGGTGATGCGAGGTGGGATCGAACCTGAACACAGGAGGCCTGCCGACTCTGGGACTTTCCAGCTGTGTGACCTGGGGCGAGTCCCTTAACCTCTCTGATCCCTAGTGGCCTCTTCTGTGAAAGAGGGTAACACCACCTCGCGGGGAGGCTGCCTTGCAGAACACAGATCAAGCCTGTGAGCACATCCAGCCGAGAGCCACGCTCAAGCGGCCCCGTGGGCACTGCCAGTGGAAGCGGCCTCACATGGGGCAGGACAGAGTGCCTGCAGGGCTGTCACTCAGCATCAGGAGCACCAGGAGCACCAGGAGCTCCAACCCCACGAGGTCAGTGGGCCAGTGGGAAGGAGCAGGCGGGAGGGGAGCGCCCAATGAGGACATGCCCAGCTGGGCGCAGTGTGAGCCAAGGTGCAGAGGAGGGAAGGGCCAGGCATACCGGGGACCAAGAGTTAAGTGGTCTGCCTGGGTCGGAGCGGGGAGGGGCCGGTGGGGGACAAGGCTGCAGGGTCAGCAGGGCCAGGCCCAATGACTCCACGCCACAGGTTGGACTTGCCTCTGGGCACATGCTGCCATTGAGGCTGCGGGGGATGGGGGGGAGGGTTGGGGGAGGGAGGCGATGTGCAAAGCGGTGTATTAAGAAGATTAATCTGGCTGCAGTGGTGGCAGCGTGCGGATGGCTCAGAGAGCTGGAGAGACAGACCAATTAGGGGAGACTGCAGAGGTCCAGGCAGGAGGCCTGAGAGCAGGCTCGGCAGACAGTGACATGCCTGCTGCAGAGAAGGTTCCAGAGGGTGGACCAGCCAGGTGAGAGCGGAGAGGGGGCCTGCATGAGTCACCCCAGCACTGCCCAAGTGCCACTCCCTCCCCAGCTCCCCGGCTCCCTGCTCCACTGACCCTGAAATCTCTGCTCCCCAGTTCTGACTCCCCAGCTCACCTCACCTCTGCTTTTGACAGCCGGCCTGCTGCTCCCACACACCCAGGAGAGGTGCTGCAGGGGCCCACAGTGAGGGGGTAGGGGCCACTGGGTCGGTGTGACCTCCTCCTTCCTGGTCCTCCTCCTTCCAGGAGGTGTGGGAAGTCGGGAGACACCTGTGTGGCAGGAGGTTTCCAGGAAACCCCACAGGCTTCGGCGTGGGGAGGTGGCCTTGCTGTTCGCCCTCCCCCTGGAAGCTCTCCAGCCTGCAGCTGTGCCAGCTGGAATGTCACTGTGCCCCAGTGCCTCCTCCGAAGGGGTGGGAGGCTTCAGACCTTCCCCACATCGCCCACCAGGGCCCCGAAGCCACCCCAAGCAAACACACAAGCTCAGCGGGCGCAGGGCTCCTCCATTGCTCACTCAGTTTGGAACCAGCTAACCCAAAGCCCCTTCGACTCAAAACTCTGGAGCTGTGGCCCCGCCCCTCACCTGCCAGCACAACCTCGCAGCCCAGAGCCCAGTGGGCCATTTATTTTATTTTTTTATTTTTATTGATTAGAGGGAGGAAGGGAGAGGGAGAGAGAGAGAGATAGACATCAATGATGAGAGAGAATCATTGATCAGCTGCCTCCTGCACATCCCCTACTGGGGATTGAGCCCACAACCCAGGCATGTGCCCTTGGCCGGAATCGAACCTGGGACCCTTCAGTCCGCAGGCCGACGCTCTAGCCACAGAGCCAAACCAGCCAGGGCTCAGTGGACCATTCAAAGCTGCTCTTATGCTGCAGGCCTTAAAGGGTGGCTGTCCTGCCCAGCCCAGCCCAGGCCCTGCTCCCGCGGCCTCTCTGCTGCGGCTGCTGAGTGTTGCTAGAGTCACCAACCTCTGCTGACTGGACGGGCGATGCCCTGCTGGGGGCCCCCAGGCTGCTGTGCACTTTATTCCGTCTTCTATCGCTGACTGCCCATCTCTCTACTCCCAGAAGCTGCCCCAAACCTCCCCCTCCCCTCAGCCCCCACCTCCACTCCCGACCTGGCTCCGCTTCCTTCCCTCCCCCACACAGCGCTGGTCCGCAGCCTACTCCTCTCCCTCCCCTCCTGGCAGGGCGCCAGCCGCTCCTCCACCTGCACCTCCACCTCACTCCCATCCCTCAGGCTCCCCTGGGTCCCATTCCGTTCCATCATTTATCCCTGGTTCCTGCACGCCTCCAATCGCCTTTCCCTGCCTAAAAGCAGAGCCTTCCTGTGAATCCAGGCCCATTCACGCCTAGAGCAGGGGCCTACCTCGCCAGCTCTCCAACGCCCCTCTTCCCAGCCCTCCTCTTAGCAGATGCCCTGCCTGAGCAGCATCTGGGCCAGTGGCCACCCCTCCTGCCTGATGCCCAGCCGGCCCGGGCTTCCCTGACCCCGTGCTGCTGGCCACCTCCTGCCCTCCAGGGCTGCCTGTCTCCTCTCAGGCCAACATTCTTGAGTCGAGTCTAAGCCCACTCCCTCCCCTTGCCTCCCCCCCCCCCCATCTCCCCCACTCCCACCTCTCCAGCTGTCACTGGGTGTAGAGGACACTAAACAATCTCCCCCAAGAGCTTGGCTCCTCACCCCGAGAGCCAGTCTGTCTGAGAGCCTTCCCGGGGTGGCCCTCGGCCAGCTCAAAGGCAGCACGTCCAAAACAAACCCTCTCACCTCCTCTCCTAAACCTGTCCTTCCCCGAGTTCCCGGCTCCCTCACTGTCCAGGATTCTGTCTTGGAACCTGGGAGTTATCTAGGATTCAGGCCTGCCCTCCATCCCTCCAGCCACAGGTGCCCGCTGCAGATGCTGCCTGTGGGGTGGCTGTTCCGGACCCCTCGACCCCTCGAACCCTCGCCCCCTCGAACCCTCGCTCTCCCTGCCACCACCGGACTTGGGGCTCTCATTGTCTCTGATCTAAACAACAGAAATAGTCTCTGGCCGCTCCCCCAGCCCAGCCCACACCTACTGGAATCTCAGGCTTCCTTCCACTCTGCTGGGCTCATATCAATGCTGCTCAGACACCTCAGGGGTGAGGGAGGGGGGTGGGGGTGGGGGCAGGAGGCAACATGACTGTCCTTCAGAGTGTCCCGGGCCACCCTGCGCATTTCCAGGCCAGGCTGCCAGAATTCACCCTCATCCTTCCACCTGGACTTCTCAGCTCCTATCCCACTTAGAAAGTTAAGGCCCATCTCAAAAGCCACCTCCTTCATGAAGCCCTTCCAAGTCCCCGACCCGGGTATAAGCATCGCTCTCTGCGCCCCAGAAGCCTCCCTTACAGCGTTTGGCATAATCGTCCATGAAGCAGGATGACGTTTCCGCTAGAACTTAAGTTTCCGGGGTGCTTCTGGCTCTGCCCTGCCCCTGCCACCCTATTATTCTAGTCTCGTGTGCTGTGCGCAGGCCGTGCTCCCGCATTTGCTGAATCGGGGGAGCCCAGAGCCAAGGATGCGGAAAAAACGTGGGCGCCGCTTTAGTTGGCCAGCTCCTTACAGCACTCTTCTCCCCCCTCCCCCCACAGAGGGAGATCCTTTGAAAGTCTGGGGCCTGGGCAGCCAAGTCCTGCTTGCACCCCAGCCCCAGCTCCTCATCCAGGGCTCCTTGCCTGGGAGCTCCAAGGAGCAGGCTTGGAATGGAAAGTGTCCATGAAAACCCTTGTTCTCTAAGGCCCCGATTGGGGTGCCTATGCATGCATGTGTTTTCTGGGGAGAGGGTCCCCGGCTTTCAGCAGAATCCAAAGAGTCCGTGAATCTTCTCAAAAGTCCACATCTGGACTCTCCGCCACCCCCCGCCCCCACCCCCCGGCTTCCTTCACCTTGAACAGCCGGTCTCACGCACTTATAAATAGAAACCCTCTCTGGACATGTATCTAGAGTGACAGCATGGGCCCATGACAGTCGGAGCAACACGCAGAGTCATCACCTGCCCTGCCCTCTCCTGGCCGGAAAGGCCACCATCTCCGGACCCTCCCTCTCTCCCCTCTGTTGCCCAGGAGACCGCTGGGCCGCCTGCCCTTCCCCTTCTCCCACACACTGTTGCCTCTTTTCTGGAATATGAGGTGAGCCCCTGCCCAGAGGGGGATGATGAGGAAGCTCCTGTGCCCCGAGACCTCCTCCTGGCACCTCCCCCCGCGCCCGCCTCCTCGAGCGGCCTTGCCCCAGTGCAGACCCAGGGAGACAGGTCCTGGGAGACAGCCTCTCTTCTGAGCTCCAGCCGCCTGCTGGGCAGACACCGGATGTCCTAGGGGCATCTCAATGCTTCGTCCTCCAGCCCAAATCTGCTCAAGCCCCAGTGCACCACCCCCAGCAGGAATCCGGATGCTGTCCATGCTGCCTCCTCTCCCAAATATCCGCTCAGTGTTGAGTCCTGCAGATTCAGCCACCCGCCAGCTCTCCTAGCCCTCTCCTCCCATCTCCAGGGACAGATGTGTGAACCGCCCGGACCACGGCAGCAGCCCTCTTGTCAGCCTCCCTGCCTCCTGTCTCCCCTCCCTGCCTTCAATTCCCCACAAGGCTTCCAGGAACACAGACCTGCTCCTCTTACTGACCTGCCTCAAACCTTTGTTGGAAACCTATCACCTTCAGAATAAAATCCAAACTCCATCTATGCCTCTCAGGACCCGGCCTCCAATTTTTTCCAAACTCATCTCTTATCATTTGCCGATCTCAGCCCCTACGCAGTACCTTGAACTCCTTATACTAGTAAACCACTCCATTTTGGTGCCTGGTATCTCTGGCCCTTGCCCACACGGTGCCCTCCCCTCCCCCTTCACCACTATGCCCCACTCTCTCTCCAAACTCAGCTCCAAGGTCATGTCCTACATGGAGCCCTCCTTGAATCCTTTTCCCAGTCTGGGTCATGGATTGTGCCTCTGTGCCTCCCTCTCCGAGCTTGTACTAATCAAGGAAATGTGACTGTTTACTTGTTGGTGACCTCTTGGAGAGGAAGGATGAAGTGCCGCAGGCCCAGTGGTGTGCTGGAGCCATCTCCCACCGGCTCAGGAGAACCAGCTGTGCGCATCCCTTCCCAGCTCCGCACTCAGTGACATCATGACGGCAGCTTAAAATTGGCCTCGGTGGGAGCATTTACACCACGGTAATTGGCAAATGCTACAACACTACAAATCAGAACTTCTTTTTCTTTCTCTTTTTAAGGGCTGATGGTTAAACATTTGTCAGTAGGCCACTGCTCAGGCCCAACTTTGACACACACAAAATGTGAGTGCAATGGATGGACGCCTGGGAAATTCATAGGAAGTTCCTTGCTCCACGTACTGCCCCCTAGTGGATGGGGCACACATGTGCTCACTCCCCATGTCCTCAGGGTCCCGTCCTTAGTCCCCTCTGGACAAACCAGTCCTGTCAGTCCTCCACCAGCCGGTGGGTTACGGGGTTGGGGAAGGAGGGCAGTGTGGACAGCATGGGGCCTCCCTTGGGTAGGGTGGGGTATGACAACATGGGTTCTTCCTCAGCCAAGATGTTGGTAGAGAGAGGCAGAAGAGGCCTCGCCATCCCCAGCAGGAACACTGAATGATGGGCAAGGTAGGTGACAGTGGAGAGGACAGGCCTGGGAGGGCAGCGGCACCTGGCAGGGAAGAGGGCTGGCTGCTCCCCCAGGAAGCACAGCACACCCTCTGCAGTGCCCCCCAGCCTGATCAATACCAGGACTGATGGACATGATCAGCTCATTACGTGCTCTGCAGGGGAACCATGAGCCTGTGTCAGCGTCTGCTGCCGCTCTCCCTGCTGTCGCTCTCAGCCTCTCTCCTTCCGTCTGCAAGGCTCCATCCGAGCCCGTCTCCCAGCCCTGCCCGGCCTGCCCTGGTCTGTCATCTGTTTCTGGGTCCGGCTCCCTCTCCATATCTCTCTGTCTCCGCACATGTCTCTGTGACTCCATCTGCTTCTGTCTCCTCCCCCTGAGTCTCTGTCCCCCCCCTTACAACTCTGTCCCTCTCGTCTCTGTCTTTCTATCTTTATATTTGCCTCTCTCCCCGGGGCTTCCTCTTGTCCTCTGTGCCGCCGTCTCTCCATCTCAGTCTCCCCCTTTCTCTCTCAGTGTCTCTTCTGCTGTGTCTCCATCTCCCCCTCTGGGTCTCTGTCTCTCGGCCCCCACGTCTCCTCACTTCCCTCCCTGCCCACCTCCCCCCCACCAGCCCGCTCAGGCTCCGGGGCCCAGATGGCGGGATGTTCACGCCGCAGTGCCTGCAAGCACGGGGCCATGGCTGCTCCTGGGACACCTCGCCACCCCCGGTCCCTAGGCCTGCCCGGCAGTCAGTCATCTGGCCAGCCTGCTGGGGACTCCCACTCACCCCTGCGGGGCTCTCAGCAGCCAGGTACTGGAACAAACTCCTCCCTGGCGCAGGCACCGCGCCACCACCGATGGGGGGATCCCTGCCAGCGAGGGCCTGGGGGGCCATCCCCTGCTTCCCTCAGGAACCTGGGCAAGGCGGTGCCGAGACACCCCTGACCGATCGCTGCTACTTTCTCTCCAAGCGGGTGTCCTTCTTGCTGTCTAACTGAAAGCCCTCTTGCTGCGCCTTCATCTGCCCTCGGTCTCTGTGACTCAGCTTCTTCCGAGTGCAAAGCCTCTGCCAGCCGCATCCGGCTGGGCAGAGACTGCTGGGCACACTGCCCCCCCCCCCCCAAGGAAAGCTCGGAAGAGGTGACCCCTGGGGGCAGGCACTGGCCACAGCCAGATCTGGGGTGAGGGAGAGGAGGCTGAGGTTCAGGCTCGGGGAGCTGGGGTAAAGGGAGGTCAGGAGCTGCCACCCCCTGGGGCCCGGCAGCAGAAGATGCTGCCCCCACCAGCCTGGAATAGCAGAGCAGCTCTCCTCAGGAGGCTGGCGGAGCAGGCAAGTGCCCACACCGCATGCCCCATGCTCCCAGACGCAACACGCCCACCACGGTGCCACACTCCCCTCCTGCTGGCACTGCAGCCGGTATCCTTCCTGCCCCCTCTGCCTCTCTCCTCCGCAGGGAAGGGATCCAGCAGAGCCGGCTGGGGTGGGGGGCCTGAGGCAAGCAGAAGGGATGCCAAGGTGTGTGATGGCGATGGGGGAGAGGTTGGGGGTGGGGCACACCTGGCTGGACAGGGTGACTGGGGTAAGAGCTGAGTGCTCACAACACTCAGAGGTCAGTGGGGTGAGGGAGGTGGCTTCCAATCTCCTGGAAAATGAACACCTCATGTTTTCCCAGCCCCAGCTTGGGCCTACGCTCCCCAGCCTCACCCGAGACCCCTACTTCCTCCCTCCCCTGGGGACGCTGGCAAGCCAGACCCAGACCCTGACTCAGAGCTGCCCTACCCCTTCCCACACCTCCGGCCCCTACATGCCCCTACCTACCCACAACGAGGGGGGCTGGGCAAGCACATGGCCTTGGTGCCACACCAGGGACAGTCAGGTCCTGGTGACCCAGTTCCCTCCCTGAGCCACAGGAAGGCAAGACACACCCAGGAGAGAAGAGCGCAGAGGGCCTGTGGACGGCAGCACCTGCCGGCTGCCTCCTCCTTTTATAAGAATCCGCCAAGGGGGTGACCTGGAAGGCCACCTCGGGGGGGAAGGACTGCTTTCTGGAAGGAACCTTGTGGGGGAGGCAGCCAAGCCTGCTTGTGAGGCCCCCTGGTGCCTACTCCCATGCCCAGGGAGGGAGAGGTGGGGGTCCCTGGGTCCCCCAGGCCACAATTCTGTCCTTGCACTGAGAGCTCTGAGAGCGAGGGCCGCCTCCTCCCCTCAGCCCAGATTCCTCTGCTTGCAGCCATCGCCCCACAAAACAAGCCTGCTCCCTCTTCCACATGATGGCCCTTCAACATCTGACGACAGCTTGCCTGCCCCTGCTGAGTCTCCTTTTCTCCCGACTTAAACACCCAGGTTCTTAGAATGAATCCTCAAACGCGACGGTTTCAAGTCCCCTCACCACGCTAGGTGCTCTCATCCACACAGCACCCCGCTCACAGCGAGGCTCCCAGATCAGAGGCCAGGCCCAGGCAGCCTGACTGCATCCAGGCGCAGCCACCAACCCTCCACCCCTCACCCCTACCTACTCAGTGCCCTTCTAGTCAATCACGATCCTAATTATGAGTCAGGTGAACGCTAGGGGATCCCCCAACCCCTCCCCTCCCCCCATATCTTCTCCGAAGATCCAAATCTCTCCCAGTGACTTGTCCCTCCAAAGAGGCCTTGCCCACAGCTGATGCTCCTCACTCACTCACATCCTTCAAAGCCTGGCTCCTCTGGGAAGCCGTCCCAGGAAGATCACACCCAGCTCAGACCCTGCCCCTGCCCCTGCCCCTGCCTCTGCCCGGCAGCGCCCAGACTCAGACACTGCGTGACATTCACTGGTTTCCACCCTCCAACGCGTCCCCACGCGCTGCTGCGCCCCCCCGCTGTCCTCCCTGCCACGCAGACTAGCAGCATGGAGAGGCAGCTGAGCACAGCAGGTGGGAGGGGAGGAAGGCAGAGGGTCCCCAGCCCCAGGGACCATCGTGCCCTTGCCCTACCTGCTCGTGGTACTCGATGCCCATGCTGAGCGTGTTGACCAGGATGGCAATCATGATGCCCCGACCAAAGTACTTGCTGTCCACAATCTTGCGGAAGGTGTCACAGATCAGCCTCCAGAAGGCCAGCACGGAGCTGGGCTCCACATCCAGCCCCAGGCTGCGTCGCCGTCGACCCTGGGGGTCCCGGAGTTCGCCGTGCGGGGCGTCCTGCGTGAACTCATAAACCGCCTCGCTGTCTGAGTCAGGCATCTCGGGGCCGGCGAGCTCCACCTCCCCTGCCCCAGCCCGGGCACAGTAGGGGCAGCTGTCGGGGCCACAGGCTCCACGGTCTGCCTTCAAGCAAGGGCTGGAGATCTTGCAGGAGCTTTGGCAGGTGCCTGAGACAGGAGGGTAGAGGTTAGAGGCTCCAGGGTTTCTTAGTTGGGGCGGCCTTCCCTCAGAGGGTGGATGAAATGAGTGGGGAGCATGGGGTTGTTACGATGATGGGGTACTGGGCACTCAGTGGGCCAGGGGTGCCGAATGCCCTACAGTGCAAGCAGTTCTGAGCGACAGAATGCTCCCGAATGCCAACAGCATCCTTCTGACAGTCGCTGCAGGGTGTCCTAGGGTCGGGCAGGGGGCCTTGATGTCCTCTGAGGTCCTGGGAAGCTCTTATGTGAGGTCCGAGGAGCCTTCAGCACGGAGCTTAGGTCATCTCTACATCCCAGGACGCAGGCCCGACACCAACACTGCTCTGAGCAGTGTTTCCCAAAGGACTCTTAAGTCACACGCCCTCACACGTGTGCTCATGTACACACCAGACACATGCACATGTGCGCGATAGACACTCCATGTGCATAAGCATATGTACTGTGTACACACATACTATTTGCATGCCACACATGCACAGCCAAACACATGTGCACACAGACACATGAAAATCACACACTGCACATGTACACATGGGCATGCATACACACCAGACAGGAGCATTACTCCTGTGTGCGCACACATGCACCTACACCATCAGATACCTATGCACACATATACACACGAACACCAGACACATGCACATGTACAGACACACATACAGGACACCTTCATGTGTACACACACACACACACACACAGTGACCTGTCCTCAGACATAAATGCCCATTTAAACGCAGCTTTGACCATAACATATGAGAGCTGAAAGGAACCTGAGGAACCACCCAGGGAAAGCAGGTACGAGCAGGCACCCGGCTAAGAGCCCAGCCCCTAGTAGACATCCAACACTGTTTCCCCTTCCGACTGCACACAGCAAGGTGCCCCTAAGCATCCACCGCCCATGCTGGTCCCAGCCCTGCCTTCTCTAGAGCAGGGAGCTGAAACGTGCAACTGGCTCGCGTCACGTGGCGGGTAGTGGAAGAGTTGGCACCAGATCCCTTCGCACTGCGTTCTGTGATAACACCTTCCTATCCCAGCCCGCATTCCCACATAACATCCCACAAATACACCACTTCTCCCACGTGCCAAATCCTTCCTGAAATACAGGCCCCGGGCTGTGCTGACAGTGAGTCTGTCTGTGGAAGGGGGCCCGCCGCCCCTGCCTGACTGGGGGACACCCCAGGCAGCGAGCACCTCACTCCTGACAGTGGGTGCTCCTCTCATCAGAATAACAGCCCCCTGCGGGCTTGCTGCTCCAGGCCCCCGTCTCCCTGTGGGGAGGGGTTAAAACTCATGCTCAGGAGAGCGTGGTGCTGGCCCACAGTCAGACACCATTTCTCCTCCAAGCCTTGCAACAGGGGGTCTCGGCATAGAGCCGGGGCCTCAGAGTCAGGTGGTCCTACATCCACCCCTCACTAATGCCACAACCTTGGACCTCGACCTGCAACCTCTCCGAGCCTCCCTTTCTCTCATCAGTGAAATCGGGTCAAAAAGAAAGCTGATCATTTAAACTGGAGGAGCCAACAGGATTTTGCCTGCAAGGCATGTGACAGGCACAGAGCAATGGGCCAACAACCCTAGGTGTTATAGCAAACAGCGCAGAGCGTGTAGCAAGCAGGTGCCTATTACATGATGGTTATTGTTATTATTACAATGTGGGAACCATAATTCCCATTTAACAGGAGAGAAAAGTAGGGCTCCAAGAAGTCATGTGACTGATGGAAGGTCCCAAGGCTGTGAGTGGCAGAATGGGGATCCAAGCCCAGTCCTTCTGACTCCAGACCCCCAGGCCCCTCTGGGACACCACCCGGCCCCGGGATAAGAGGCAGCAACATGTCCCTCCCCTCCCCCCCGGCCCCGCAGAGCTCTCACCTGTACTCTGCGTCTCTAGCAGCTTGTGCATGGAGCTGTAGCGCTCAGGTGGGATGTTGAGGCTGGTGAGGGTGGGGGGTCCGGAAGTGGGGGCCACCTCAAGTGCCTTCTCCTTCAGCATCTCTGGTGGAGGGCTGGTGTGCACCGTGGGGTACACCTTCCCGCTGCTCACAGTCCTGCCTGATGCCTCGGATGGCGACCTGGGCGGGGGTGCCTGGCAGCGGACCGGCTCCAAGTGGCAGTCGGCATGGTAGAAGCTGTGCACAGCCTCTGCGCCCCGAGGAGGGCCCCCAGAGAGGGCCGGTGTCGAGGGTGGTGGCAGCATGAGCCGGCGGGACCCATTGGCATCCCGATCCTGGATCTCTGGGCTGGCCCGGGGGCCCCGTAGCGTCCCGTTGCCCAGGTGGTAGTGATGGTGGTGGTGGTGGTGGTGGTGCACCAGGTGATGGACGGACGGGCGGCGATGGGAGCGTGAGCAGCTGCCACTGGGCTGGGGCTCCTGGACCCCCAGGGGCGCCGGGCTGAGCAGCCCGGCCCGCACGCCCACTGCCCGAGAAACCTGGGCCAGCCTGCGGGCTGCTTTACGGAGGATGTACACCAGGTATTTGAGCAGCTCTTCGTAGCAGCTGCCCGGCTCCGAGAAGCTGGCCAGGGTACTGGCGTTGGATAGGAACCGCACGCGCTGCTCCCGCATCAGCTGGCTCTCCCGCTGCTTGGTCTCCGAGAACTGCGTGGCAATCACCACCAGGCACAGGTTGATCATGAAGAAGGAGCCCACCTGTTGGGGTGGGGACAGCAAGAGGAGACAGTCCTGAAGAAGAGGGAATCACAATGCCAGCCACCGAGCACGGAGCCCTGGGCTCAGCAACTGTCCAAGCGCTATCTCATTGCATTCTTTTAACACTCTCAAGAGGTGATACTTCTATTATCTTCCTTTGGCGGCGAGGAAACTGAGGCTCAGAGGGTTTGAGAATCTGCCCAAGACCCTTCAGCTAATGTACGGCACAGCTAAGGCCTGCACCAAGCTCTCCGGGATCCCAAGGCATTGCTAGGGATCCCGGTGCCGCCCTGCAAGGATGTCTCCCGCACTCCCTGCCCCTAAATGTGCCTGTGCGCAGATTCTGGACACCCCTCCCCAGTTCCCACCAGGAGCAGAGAAGGCTGGGGAAATGAACCCAGTCTTGGGGACATGGGGTTTCCACACTGGATTGAGCTTTTGAGATGTTGGCACAAAGCTTGTCCACAAGACTCCTGCTTCCAGTCCCAGTTCTAGCTGTGTGACCTTGAGGGAGAGATTCTTAACCTTGGGTCCGCAGTGTGCTCACGGCCATTGGCTTTGCCTGTATCCCTTTTCCCCAGGCTCACCCCCTCGCCCAGCCAGGGGATGGGCTGGACCCTGAACCCTGCAGACTAGCCAAGCTGTCACTCTGACTTGTCCACACTCTCCTGTCCCCATCTCCATGCCTCAGTTTCCCTAGAGTTCTGGGATGGCTGTTGCTTGGACAATAATCCAGAAGGAAGGAAATGAATATTTATGGTGACAAAGCAGTTTTGTTTTTCTGAATTGTGTCCTAGTAATTATGATAATTAGCTTCACTAGTGTGAGTCCAGAGAGCTGTTGGGAAAGATTTCTCAGGGGGTGTGTGGGAGGGTGGAAACTGGGCCCCTTACCTCCCTGTCTACTTCCTTCCCCCTCACCCAAGCCCAGAGAGAACAGCAGAGGGAAAAGAACAGGCTTCCACAAGGCACTGATGGGGGACGCCCGGCCCCCCCTCCAGGTCCTGATGGGGGATGGGAACAGGCCCCCAGCCTGGCTACTCTTTCCCACTAGGGAATGTTGCAGGGGCAGGAGGGGGTGGCCTGGAGGACTTGTTCCTTCTCAGGGCCTATCCGCTGTCTCTCACGGCCTTATTCTGTCTCCACCTCTCTCTGAAGCTTGCCCTAAATCCTGTGTAGATTTTAATCTCTTTCTCTCAATATCTGTCCCTCTGTCGGCTCTGTCATTGGCCTCTTGGTGGCAGGGGAAAAGGGCTGGACGTGGAGTCAATAGCCTGGGGTTGATTTCTCGGCTCCAGCCACTTAGCCTGGTGACCAAGCCCTCTGAAGCCCAGAGTTCTCATTTAGGAGCTGAGGCCCCATTCGCTGAACCCCCTTCCCCAGGGACTATGAGGACGCAGCCGGCAGCAGCTGCTACAGTGCACAACAGCATCAACGCCCCACCCAGCAAGATTAATCCACAGCACATGCCAAGCTCACGCTGAGGTCAGACCAAGGAGGACACATTGGTCTCCTCATCTGCTAAGTGGAAATGATAACAGGATTCTGGTGAGAATTAAATACACCAGCAATAAAAAGTGCTTAGAGCAGGGCCTGGAGCACAGTACCAGGTGTACCCGTTAACAACGCGGATTTGGTACATACCGGTCAACGATGCAAAATCCGCATTGTTAACCGGTACACCTTGTAAGCGCTCAACAAATATTAGCTATAAGGAGTAAGCAATCAAATTGTTAAACGATGAACAGTAGCGACTTGAATTTTAAACACTGCTACTTTTGCCTCTGTCTTCTGCCCTCATTCAGTCTTGGAACTTCTGAGCTGGAAGGAGCAGGAGATCATGCAGTGTTTCTTAATAGCAAATGATGGGAATTTGGGGTGGAAGAAATCATTTTGCAGAATGTTTACCACCTCCTGCCTGCTCCCCAAGAAAGGGCCAATAGTGCTCTCCCAGTCCTGGCGAAAAACCGGGACCACCCTTTGCCACTTGCGGAGGTGGTATCACCCTGGGCAGAGGTCCAGGGTGGGGCTGGGAGCCCGGTAGGAATGACTCGCCCGCCCTAAGTTGTGAGTGGTGGTAAGTGCGAGAGTCAGGCCTTGACCTTGCATTTCCTCCCGAGCTCTCCTGACAGGTGCCCTCTCTGTCTGCGCCTCAGTGGGACTTGTCCTGAGAGCTAGAACTTCAGACCGAGCAAGCTTTCCCCTCTCTGGACTTCCCCGGCCCGCTTCCCTAGGCTCCCCCATCCCCTCGGGGGCCTGCGGAATCACTCACGATGATGAGGAGGATGAAGTAGATGAAGTTGTAGAAGGAATGAGCATCCATCACAAAGTACATGATGTCGACCCAGCCCTCCAGCGTGATGACCTGGGGAGGTGGCAGAGGGGCAGGCTGACTCCAGGCCCCCTAAAGCCTCCTGCAACCTCCTTCAGAGGCCCTGACCCCACCCCCACACGGACAATGACCGCTCCAGCCTGGACTGCGCAAGCTCCCGACCCCCAGGCTGCCCCACCTGGAAGATGGCGATCCAGGCGTAGCCGATGTTGTCGAAGTTGATGGCGCCCTTGAAGGGGTTGTGCTCCCCGGCAGAGCAGTTGGTGTAGTACTGGTTCCAGTTGACACAGGTGGTGTTGCTGGAGCTGTTGTAGGCCTCGTAGTCCAGGCCGCAGGGGGAGCCGCCCCCGCCCTCCCCACGCAGGGTGGGCACGCTCCTGCAGGAGCGCATGCCGTTCTCCCGGGGCTGGGAGCAGATGAAGGGGTTCTCGTCCTCGTTCTCCGTCTGGTAATAGGGCTCCAGATCCACGCTCAGGGGGCTGTGGGGGTGAAAGGGATGAGGCTGGGGGGGGGGCGTTCCCCGGGGGGCAGGCCCCAGAAGGGAGAACTGCACGTGTGCGCCGAGGCACGTGGGGTGAGCAGGGAAAGCACCAGAGTCCGGGCAAGCACCGGGCAGGTGGGGATTGGTGAGTGTGGATAGGGAGCGTGAGGACTGGGTCGGGATCTTGGGAGGTTTGTCCCATGAGGCTGCCTATCAGGCTCACTGAGGAGCTTTTAACACTCCCCAGGCCTAGGGCTGACCCCCAGACCAGTGGAATCGGAATCTGTGGGGGTGCGACCCAGGCCTCAAAAATTTCTTAAGCTCCCCAAGTGACTCTAATGTGGGAGTTTGAGAACCAGACGTGTCACGGAGATGAGGACAGATATGTCGATAGCAACAGGGACTGAGGGCGGTCCCAGCCCCCCACAGCCACTCGCAGCCCCTACCCTCCACCCCTCCACCCCCAGACCCTGGGACACTCACAGGCTGAAGTTCTCGGGCAGGAAGCATCGGTTCCGGAGCAGCCCTGCCCACAGCTGGACGCCCACGATGCCGAAGATGAAGAAGACGAAGAAGCAGAGCAGCAGGACGTTGCCCAGCATGGGCAGCGTGTCCAGCAGCAGCGTGACAAGGATGCGCATGCCTGTGGGGGGCAGAAGCCACGCTGGGGGCGCCAGGCTGGCCGGCCTTGGCTGGCTGCCACGGGCCTGGCAGCACTCCCAGAGGGGGCCCACCAGGGCCTCTGAGGCTGAGACCCACCCACAGACACCTCTAGCTCCGCAGGCAGCCCTTTGCAGCTGCTAACTCTACCAGCGACCTCTCCGGGCCCCCCATATTAATCGGTGTGCGGGACCACCAAGGGTGAGCCAGGGTAACCGCCCTTCCCGAAGCACCCTCCTGCACCCCATCCCACCTAACATCATCCCGGCGTAAATGTCAGCCTCAGTTTACAGAGGAGGGTCGAGTTCCAGAAAACTGACATGACTGGTCCAGGGCCGGTCATTGTAGGTGCCAGGACTTGAACCAGGCCCTGCGTCCGAATCCCATTACACACACACACACACACACACACACACACACACTCACACACACTCACACACACACTCACACACACACACTCACACACACTCCCCTCCTAGTCTTGCTCTCGCCACAGTCAGCTGACCTTTTCCTAAGTTACTGCCACCACAGTCACTGGGGAAACTGAGGCAGAGAACTCCAGGAGGGAAGTTAGCAGGCAGGGCTCTCACTCGGAGATCCAGGCCCTCAGTCGGGGCTGAGTTGCCCTGCGCTCCACCGCAGTTCTCAGACCCCTGCCCCCAGCCTACCCTCTGTGTGGTCCAGATCCCACCCCAGGACCCGACGGGCACACACACGCAAGGCTATCTTCCCAGGTGGCCATCAAGTAGCAACATCTTCCCAGGGAAAAGCCACCACGACCCCACTCTCCCTTACCGCGTCAGGTCCAGGACCAATCTACCTACAAGGTCTGAACCAGCCTCCAGCCTCCAGGCCCCTGTCAAACTCACAGACATTTCATGGCTGGTTTTGACTCCCAAAGTGCTGCTTCCAGTCCCCTGCTCCCTCCAGGGGAAAAGCTTCTAAGTGGCAGCTAATTAACAGGCTTGGTGACTGCAGCTGCCCTGTCCCTGCCCCTAGCAGCCCAGTGTTCTCACTTCGTGCCTCTCCCTCTCCTCCAGCCCCATCCCCCTTCAGCTCCTCGGTGCTCCAGCTGAGATCAATCCCTCAGGGTTTGCATTAAGGGAATTACACCGGTGGGTAGACAGAAGCCTATAAATCTGCCAGCCATCACCTGGGCGGGAGAGGGGAGAGGAGGCGAAGGCAGGCCTCGCCCGGAGCTCCTGTGAACACCAGCACAGCACAGCACCTGGAGGACACACTGAGCAGCTCTGCCCACCCAGAGGCAGCTCATCACACACACAAGATGCGTCATGCGCACGCATGCACACGCACGCACACAGCAAAGGGGGCTGCCGCCACACGACTCCCAGAAACGGGCTCCCCCAACCCACCCCACTCCTGGGATTTCAGCAAAGACCATCTGCAGCTTGTGTAGGTTAGGGAGTTGCAAAGGGGGCCTGAGCAAGGGTGGGGGGCAGGATGTGTGCGGAGCTAGAACTGCCAAAGCGTCGTTGGCTCGGGGAACCAATGCGGTTTAATTTAGATAATGGTCCCGGCAGTCAGTTGCTATGATGAGTTGGAAGGGGGTGAGCATGGAGAAGGGGATACAGGTGGGAGGGTGAGGCACGGAGTGGCCTTGTCTTGAGCTTGAGACCATTGTGGTCTCACCAATGAGACCCCCACTGCAGGAGAGGCTTCTGGCTAGAAAAGGCCGAGGCGCCTTGCACCCACTCCTGGCCCGCCATCCTCTCTACCTCGTTCTCATCACCCCTCTCCCAGGAAAGGAGTCATCTGAGACACTTCTGAGACTCGGACCCAAAATCAGGCTAAAATGAGGGGGGAGGGTCTTTCCGGGTAATTCTTACAGAGCCACAGCCAGGGGGAGGGGCTCCTTTTGGCTTCAGTGACCCTAGCTCCCCACTAAGCCCTTCCTTGATAAGGCCTGTGAGTGGTCAGGGGGTAGGGGTGGGGTCTGAGATGTCCATATTTCCTCTTGGGGCTCTCCGTCCAGGGGCTGAGGGCCGAGGGGTCACTCACTGGGCACCCGGTTAATGGCCCTGAGCGGTCGCAGCACACGGACTGTCCTGACAGCTGAGAAGCTGACGTTCTGCAGGTCCAGCGAATACTCCAGCATCCTGCAGGGAGGGGCCCAAAGGGAGGCCCTTTGAGTCTGAGGCCGCCATGGGGGTCAAAAGAGGTGAGTGAGGAAGCCTGCGGCAGAGGTGCAGCACAAACTCCGACCCCTCCCCGCCTCCACCCAGGGACCCTGCATTGGGAGTGGACGGGGAGGCCATGGATTCAGAGAAGTACAGGCTGGACAGCCTCGGGCCCTTAGTGAACAGGGAGCAGCACTGTAGGTGAGCTGGGGTGAGGGCCAGGCCGAGGACTCTGGCCTTAGGGATGGGACTGATCTAATCCATTTCTTGCCCACACCCAGCCCAGGATCTCACCCTGCAATAACGATGAAAAAGTCCAGCCGGTTCCAAGTGTCTCCCAGGTAACACTTTTTCCCAAAGATTCCCAAGGCCACCATCTTCACCACCATCTCCACGGCGAAGAAGGCAAAGATGAAGTCATCAAAGGCCTGGTGTGGGGATGAGAGGCTGCTGAAACTGAGAAGGGGGTGGGGGAATATGCCCACCCCCACCCCATCAGCGGGGTCAGGGCCTCTTGCAGAGAAGGGGTCAGGATTATTAAGACCCTACTGCACACACATTCACCTGCAGGATCCGGCAGCGCTGGGAGTCACAGGCAATGTCCTCACACGGCCGGAACATGCCCAGAGTCACACAGTTGAGAAGGATGACCAACATGCTGATACGCTCAAACCAGGTAAACAGGTGGTCAAGGAAACAGCAGGCCAGGGCTGGAACTGAGCCCATGCCCCCACCCCCCACCCCCGTGCCTCCTGCTTCTTGACCTCCCAACCCCATCTGACAGGTGCAATGGGAAGGCCCTGGCCCCGTCGCACCTTGGTCCTCTCGCCCCTCTGGACCCAGCTTCCTCCTCTGTAAAGTCAGAAAAGCCATAAATACCCTGACTATTTACACAAGCCATTTGGGGAATAAAATCGATCGCACTTATGGAAATGCCAGACACCAAGAGTTTGCTGCTGAATCTGAATCCTATTCTCCTACCTCCCAGGGAAGATGTGAGAAGCAAATGAGATAATGTATGTGAATGTGTGACACAAACCTAAAGTCGGATCCTGTCTGCCTTACAGTTTACCAAGCACTCTCACACCATGCCACGTGCGGTGCTCACAACAGCCCTCGAGGTGTCTGGGGGAGATGGTTTTCTCCCCCAGAACCCAAGGAAACTGAGGCTCAGAGAGCCAAAGTCCTGTGCTCAAGGTCACAAGAAAAGCCAGCAGGAGACAGGTTCAAGCATGCAGGGCAAGGGCTGTCATGGCCACACCGGCACCAGACAGACAGGCAGAGGCAGCCAAGAGGGCCCACGGCTTCTCCACAGCATCAGAGCCCGCGGCTGCCTCTTCCACCACCAGCCCCCCTGGCCTCTCAAAGACCTCAGATGGCCTCTAGACACAGTCACGCGTTAAAGAATGCGCACCCACGACACACCATGCCCTGTGCCGGACACAAGCCCCCAGCCTGTGCGGAGTGGACAGTACAGTACCCTGCACACACAGACCAGGCTGCCATCACACCTTCTTGTGGCTTCCAGCAAAGCCCGAGCCCAGACCAACTAAAACAGACGCTGTTTTGCAGGAATGGGGAGAGAGGAGTCTTTCTAAAACCTGATTCTTTCCACATAGTGTATTTCATCAAGGGGCTCACTTCCAGCCCATCAGCAAGGGATGTATAAAATGGTCTCTGGACCTTAGAAGGTTCTGGACACCAGACACACAGCTCAGTGACAAGCAGCCTATTTTTCTCAAGGAAAATATGAGAGGAGTGGGGAAGAGCAAAGAGGTTGGAAACAAGCAGAGGTTGGGGTTCAAGGGATGGAGGGAGGGTCTGATCACAGCATGACCCACCAAGCCAGAAGCAGTGGGTAGAGGGCCCAGGAGAGACAAGACCTTCCTGTTTTAACTCCACTTCTAGAGTGAGAAGCCTCTGACCAAGACCCAATGACTTTCTTCCCGGCTGATCCTAGCCACACCCCATCTCTGTCCTGAACCTGGCCATGCCCCCTGGCCAGGAGCCCCTGACTCCCTCCATCCCTCCATAGCCCTCCTCCCCTCCTCTGCCAGCCAGGCCCTCTTCTCTCAGACATCAGTTCCCTCCATCAGATACCCAACTGTCCCCAGACGCTCCAAGTTCCCTACCCTCTACCTCCTTCCAAGAGTAAAAGTTAGAGAAGAAAAGAAGTTCTAGGTTTCTGGGGTAAGTAGATGGAAGTGGGAAATAAAGTGTTCTGTTTCCATGGAGCTGTTTTCCTGAGTGGAACTGGAGCCCAATGTGTCTCTCTCCAGAATAGGGGTCAGCCAGGGGTCACCCTGGAAAAGGGGAGACAGGGAGGGAGCTCCCGTGGGGCTATCATCCAGAAAAGGAAAGACACAATTACTCTTGATCTGCTTTCTCCAAGCTAGCCCCTCTCCTCTCCTCTGCAGGGAAGAGACCCATGTGAGCATACACCTCTGCATGGGGGAGGGTCGGCAGTTCTGGGAAGAGTGGCTCCTGGGACACCTGTTTGAACCCCTCTAATGGCAGTGGCTCCACCCTGTCATTCTAGTCACCTATCTCATCTCCCTTGCCAAGGCAGGGCGCTCTGATACATCTTTATATACCCCACAAAGCTTAGAGTAGTGCCTGACATACAGCAGATGATCAATACATGGGAAGAGGAAATGAATGAATCAATGAATGAACGAGTCAGTCAACTGGTCAATCCATCTCCCTGCCTAGAAGCTAGATGTTTTTCCCCATTCATGTTTTCCTGCCTTATTTGCCCTGATAACCAAGGTGGTAGGTGGGGTGGAGAGGGCAGAGGTACAGAAGTGACACCATAGGGGAGCCATCCCTCCTATCCCTGCTTCATCCATGCTCACACTGGGGCCTCTGGTAGCCAGAGTCTGCCTCCAAACAATCCCATCTCCAGCTCTTAACCACAGAAGCCCCGTCTCAAGGGCCCCCTTAGCAATTCAACTTATTCCCATGTACATCCTGCTCTCTCTCTCCTTCTCTCCTCTCCCTACAGACGAACATAAATGGACAGGGAAGACACCAGGCACAGAAAAATGTGGGGCAATCTGAATTAAGGAATAATTAATAGGGCTGGGGGGGGGGGTCTTGCACCTTTCTCAAAGAAGAGCTTGTTTCCTTGGGAATATAGCCGTATGTCACTGTGTGATGTTCCTCTGTTGCCATAACTACAGGAGGATGTGTCACCAGGTGGTGTGGATTTGTTGCCATGGTAATTAAAAGGACCCCTCACACATGAACTCCCCTTACCTAGGCTGCTGTCTAGTCCTCAAGCAGGGAAGGAGAAGCAGGGAGACCCACAGGTTATCAACTTGGGGGGAAACCATGTGACAAAGCTCCATAGCAACCAAGAGAACGGGGGACACTGGTTGCTATAGTGACTATGAGAGACCTGTGCGGTCACATGTCTACTGTTGCTATGGTGACTGTCCGGGCTGGAGTGGATCCCAAAGGGAAAAGTGGGTAGGAGAGGGGAGGATCTTTCTTTTCCTCACAACCCACCATCAAAAGCAGAGAAAAAGGAAATGGCAGGGCGAGGGACCCCACTTCCATGGCTCCTCCTCTTCTCCCTCCAGGAGCGAGAACTAGAGCATGTTATCTGCATAACTCAGTCCTCTCTGTGGGGCTTTATCTAGAGCCCTTGCCTAACCTGGCAGCTGTAAGGGAGAGGGAGGTGGGAGAGGCGGGAGGAGGGCTGGGACACCTCCAGAGGGGGGGGGGGGTCTAAATGGGGCAGGGGGTGGTATGAACAGGGCATGACTGAGAAGGGGAGCAGGCCCTCCACCTGCCCATTCCCCACTAGGAACCTGGAAATCTGAAACGGAGGAGCACTGAGGAGCCGGCCTGGACCCAGGAATCCTGGCCTCCTAGTAGTTGGTCGGAAGGTGGGGTGCTGTTCTCAGCCACTCCATGGGATTCAGCATTCCCCAGGTTGTGGTGGGATAAAGGGGCTCAGCAGCAAGGCTCCTGCTAGGAAGGCAGACAGGGGGATTCCCCCGCCGAGCCCCCCCTCTCCCACACGCCTGCTTCCCAGTGGTCTCCCCGCCACCAGCTCCAGCATGTGGGTGTGTGGGGAGAGAGGCTTCCAGCTGAACTGAAAACTGAAGCCTGAAGAAAGGCAGCCGGCCCCACCCAGAGACAGAGACGTGAGGCAGAGACACAAGAGAGCCGGCCTGCTGGAATCTTTGGAGAGGAAATAGGCCAGAAATCCGATTCAAATGTCTGTGAGTGTGTGTGAGTGTGTGTGTGTGTGTGAGTGTGTGTGTGAGCAGTTGTGTCTGTCGCCATCCTGGCTGAGGCAGGCAGGGTGGGGTGAGAGCAGGCGATGGGTAAGGGGGGCAGTGTGTTGGGGGTAATCCCAGGAATGGCTCCAACTGGCACTATGGGTGATGGGGAGTCCCCCAACAGTTCTGTGGAGCCGAGTGGGTGTGTGACCCAGAAGGAAGGCGTGCCCAGGACAAAAAGAGGCTCTGTCCCACCCCCCTGCTACCCCCCACCCCGTCCTATTCAATTCTTTAACCCCAGCCCTTCTCCCCAGAACCCCCCTGGAGAACCTTGGGTTTGCACATGGGAGGACGGCATCAGTGAAGAGACAGAAAGAACCCCCTCTCCCATTTCCTCTCAGGACCAAAATGGAGACTTCTCCCCAGGTAGGAGAAGCAGGCAGACGTGGGGCACTGGGACAGGGGCAAGGAAAGCTCCAGAAATTCCGGGTGCCCCCTCCCCTCCAGACGCACACACGCAGACACACACAGTGACGCAGTCACACACTCACACTCACTTCTGGAAGCCATTAGGGTTCCTGCCCGTCCAGGCCTCCCCCTCCTCCTCCCCCCACTCCTGGCAGGCTCCCCTCTCCCCCTCGGGCCCCCCTCCCCCTTCTCAGCATCCCAAATGCCAGCCTGTGATTTCCAAATGAGAAAAAGCTGTGCTGGGCTCTGAGCTTGGAGAAACTCCTACACAAACTTCCAGATGTGACACAGCAGCCGGAGAGGGAATGCTCAGCATCTCCTTCCCGGGAGGGGAGGCGCACTCCCTCACACTTGAAGAAACACACACTGGGAAGTCCACCACACTCCCTGTAACCTGGGAGGAGGGGGCCTTTCTGACTCTGCATCGACTGTCTGGGAGCACCCCTGGCCTCCCCAATACCAAAACACGAACTTCCCAGCCTCTCTTCCTTCTGCTGCCACCCCTACCTCCCCAACACACACACACACACACACACACACACACACACACACACACACACCCTCTACCTGGGTCTAGATCTCCTCTCTAGGAAACCTGGTCGCTTAAAGAGGCCAAGAGAGCAGGGGACCGAGAAGAATGCCCCCAAGAGTCTCACTAGCTCCGGTGACTTGGGGGAAGGTGTCCTCGGGCCTCGGGTTCAGAGGTGCAGAGAGACCGTGTGGAGCCACGGGAAGCTCCACAGAAAGTAAAGAGACAGAAAGGGAGCCGCTGAGGCCCAGTCGGTCCAAGCGCCTCTGGTAGTAACAGCACAGGTTTCTCTTGGCACCTGGGCGAGTGGGAGGGGTGGGGGCGCACTTAGGCAGCCCACTGGCCAAGAAATTGTCCTCGACCCACCCTCAGCCAATCTAGCCCAAGAGGCTTGTCCAGACCTAGTGATGCCGTGCCGCACGCCCTGGGCTCCCACCGCCCCAGAGGAAAGCTTGCTCCCCCACCCCCAAGACAAGCACTGGCTCCTACCGCTCTCCTCATCCCAGTCCTCCCCACTTGCCCCCTCCCAGAACCCCTCAAGGAAGGAATCTGCACCCCCCCCCCCATCCACTAGCACCTGGAGATAGGGCAGGTGGGGAGATGCTGGCCCAGAGGTTTGGTTTTTGTGGAGGGGGAGGGAAAGGGGGAAGGTCTGCCTCCCCTGGGCCCTTGAGGAGGAGGGGCTGGGCTGGTGCTTCCTCTCTGTTCATGAGGAGTGTGGGTAGCTAAGGGTGGAGAGGACGGACGCCCAGAGCCCATCCTTCTCAGGGACATCTCCATCTCTGCGCAGAAAAAGGGGCCTGGGGCCAGGGGGTGGGGGCGGGGGAGAGTCAAGAGCCCAAGACGCACCTACTCAGCAGGTTCACGGCCCCCTGCGGCTCCCACCTCTCTCTTCCTGCGGCTCAGAGAGAAAGGTAGAAGAGGCCGGGACCAGGAAGAGGGTGTGATAAGGGGCGCTTCCTAAAACCCCCCGGGGTGTACAGGATGGGGGTTGGGGGAGACCCGAGCTCACATCCCTGCTTTGCGCACTAGAGGCAGCAGAGCTGCAGAGTGAGGGCGGCACCAAGCCTCCCCTCCACCTCCCACCCCTGACTTCCCCAAAGCAGAGTCCTGGCTGGGCTCTCAGAGGTTCCGGGGAGACCCGCAGTCTCCCGCCCTGGCTCCCCAAGAGCCCCTGGGCTGGGAGGAAGGAGCAGGGGGAAGCTGTCAAGATCTGGGCTGGCAGCTCACTGTCCCCTCTCCTTCCGGCAGTGGTGGGACCCACCCGGGAGCCGGGAGCCCGGAGACCGGCATTAGTCCAGCGGCACTTTGTGCCAGGGGCTCAGGAAGAGAGGCCGGGGTCTCCCGTACCACCCAGACTGGACAGAGGACAGCAGGGGGCAGTGCCCAATCTGTCCCCCTGGAATGCGGGGCTTGCATTCCACAAACCCATCCAAGGAGCAGACGCTGGGGTGGTGGCCCCCCCGTCTCCCAGTGAGCGGGCCTCGGGTCTCAGTCCTCCACCCGCACCCCAGCACTTTCTTGGAGGGCTGTGGTCTCCCCTCCCGGCTCTGCGATCCAGCGGGAGCACTCTATTGGCGAAAGCGAATGGATAACTTAAACCGCTTCATCCCATCCCCCCCTTGCCCAAGCTCTTGCCACGGTCTTTCCCTCCACAAGAAAAAATCTAGCACAAAACTCCCAACCCGAGCAGCCCGAAGCGCCCCGCACTGAATGAGGACTGTGGAGCGGGGCGGCCCCGGGGCCAGGGCTCCAGGGAAGGGTTTCGGCTCTGGCTCCGGGGGCAGACAGCTTCCCCTCCACCACATCTTGTTCTCATTCTGCGCCCCTGACATCAGCCGCCGCCGGAATCTCCTTGTTGTGCCTCCAACCCGCGGGGTGGGGGTGGGGGGGTTAGGATCTGGTCCCCGCCCCCCCCCCCCATTTCCCTCTGGGTCAGTAAAAACCTCAGCCTCAACGACCAGGTTGCGGGTGGGGGTGGGGGTGGGGGGGTCAGACCCTAGAATGCACGGCAAACTTTGGAGCGGGGGTCAGAGGGGAAACCCAGGAGATTGCGGTCCCCCCTCCCCCGTCCCCGCAGCTTCCTCCCCTCCCCACCCCCCAAACTCGGAAACCGAACCCAGCTCGCTAACCGGCGGCGGCGGCGGCGGGCCGAGTGCAGCTCCCAGGCTCCCGAAGATTCCCACATCTGGAGGGTGACGACCCTCCCAAGCCCACATCTGGAGAGCATCCAGCTGCAAGCCCACGGGGCACGTCTCCTCTCTTTCCCTGGCCTGAATCCCAGCCCCCAGGGAGGTCTGAGGTGTGTGTGCCGAGGTGGGGCTCGCCAGGGCATCTGCCCAGCCTGCTCGCGCCTCTGCTCCCCTCTGACGCCCCCTCCCCTGCTCAGCAGCCTCCCTTCCACCTGACCGCCGTCCAGGCTCGCTCTTCCCACTCACCTGGCTCGGGGTCCCCTCCGGCGGCGCGGCCCGCCCCCCTGCGGACCCCCCAGCCTGGCCGTCGCGGCCGGAGGATATGGGTTACAGACCGTGCGGAGGCACCAGCTCCGCGGACGGCTGTCCTGGCTCAAGTAGAAGAAGACCACCGGGGCCAGCGCGGGGTACGGCAGTCCCTCCGCCTCGGAGTCCGCGCTGCCCGGGTCCTTCTCCGCCGACCCCGGCCCCGGCCGGCCCCCGGCCCCCGACAGGTCGTTGAGCCGCAGGAAGCTTCGGGGCTGTCCTGACTCCTCGGCGCCCGCTCCATCCTCCTCCTCGTCCATCCTCTGGCCAACCGGGGCCCCGGGCGGTCTCGAGAGGGACGAGCGGCGCCCCTCAGAGGAGGTGTCCTCACGCAACCGGGGGGCCCCGGAGGGGGCGCATCTGGGGGGCTCTAGGGCGCAGGCTGAGCCCCCGGGAGGGCCAGTTCAGCCCAGCTCCCCCTGCCCGCAGGGGCATGCTGCCCGCGGGGCGCCGGGTCGCTGGGAAGCCCCGCCCGGAGCGAGTTCCGCTACCCCAGGGCCCCGAGGGCCCCCCCGGGCCAGCCGGCCGGCTCCCCCTCACTTTGTTCCGGCTTCTTCGCTTCGCGCCTAGGCTCCAGTCGCCCGATTTGGCTCTACCTTCGGCGAAGCGGCCCCGATAGAGGAAGCGAGAAGGGGGGCGGCGGGCGGGGGGGTCCGGAGAGGGGCGCCCCCTCTTCCCGCGCCGCGGCTGGAGCAGGATCTAAGGGGTCAGCATCGTCCCGGCTCCGCGCCAGAGACGGCGGGGGGAGGGGAGGAGGGATCTCTTTGGGGGTGGGTTTGGAGGGGTGGGGGCCGGCTTCTTCCTCCACCCCGCGGCGGGCTCACGGTCTGCGAGAGGCGGGGAGACCGTGGGGGGCAGTCCCGGGCGGGGGTGGAGGCGGAGATGCCGCCGCCGCCGCCACCGCCGCGGTGGCTGCCGCTGCCGTAGCTTTCGCCGGCGCCACAGCCGCCTCCTCCGGCCGAGACGCGGAGCGAGCGAGCGAAAGCGGCGGCGAGGAGCGCGGCGCACACCGCAGCTGGATCCCTCACTCCAACTTCAAGCCTCGGCCCCGCCTCCCCCCAGCCAGCCTCGCAGCCAATCGCCGCGCGCCGTGGACCCCGAGCCGCGTGCCCATTGGCCGGCCGCCGTGGCAGTGCGGGCGGGGCGCCCCGGGAGAGAACCACAGCTGGAATCCGGTTCCCACCCCAAAGCCCAGGACCGCCCCTCTCTCCTCCTCTCCGCCCCGGGTCCGTTCCCGAAGGCCGGAGCCAATTAGACGGCTACCTAGACCGAACCCACTTTCCTATTGGCCGCTGGGGTCTCGGGGACTCCCCTGGAGGAAGCCCCGGGAAATCAGAGTATTCGGCGCGGGGTCCTGGGATCGCGCCGCCCGCCCCCACCGCCTTCTTTGTCCAAGACCCTTTAATTGGACGGTAGCCGGAGGGCGGGGCTCAGCTCTGGGCGGGCCTGGAGAAAGAGCGAGGCAGGCGACCCGGGTGTGGGGCGCGACCTGGATCCCAAGGGAGAAACCTAGGGATCCCCCAGATTAATCGCCCACCCTGGAGGAGAGCCCGAGCGGGACTGCGGGAGGAGAAGAGCGGAACAGGTTGCCCCGGGCACAGGGCTTGAGGCTGGAGGGAGCCCGTCTGGGGAAAACCGGCGGATCCAAGGAAAGGCTGGGGTGGGCAAAGTCTGGACGTGGCCTCTCCCACCCTCTTGGACTTGATCTAGTCCCAGTCCACTCCTGCTGCTTTGACCCTGACCTCGCATTGACACTCCTGAGCTTCATTGCCTCTGCCCCCAGGGATCCTGCGGAGGGTGTGCATTCCACGCGGGAGCTTTGCACTGGAACACGTGGCCCCCCGGCAGGTCACGCCGGACCCAGAGCCTATCCCCCAAAGCAGCTGCGAAGCAGAGATAGGCTCCTGCGAAGGGACCTGGGGTGGGGGGAGGCTCAAGTGTGGAAGCCCAGAGCTGGGCTTTGCTGACTCTTAACCTGCAAAGTTTCACCAACCCGCCATTCCGTGCCTCAGTTTCTCCCTCTCAAGTTCCAATATGGTTTATGGGGAGACAGCACGCAGGACAGGAGCTTCGTGGGGCTGCTCTCCTGGCACATCTCCAAGCCACCAGGAGCGGGACCACTCACGTGCAGCCCCCAGCCCCCACCTGGCCTCACCTTCCCGATTCACCTGCCCGAGCTCAGGCAGCCCTAGCCTGCTGGCCGCCAACTCAAAAGTCTGTGGGTACTGTGAGCAGAGCGCCGCGGGAGTGCTGGGTGCTGGGTGCTGGGTGCAGGGCGAGGTGGGGCGGGGAGAGCACCGAGGATTGGCGGTCGGGAAGCGCTTCCCCATTTGTGCTAAAGGTAGACCCGGAGGAACAGAGCCGGTCAGTCTCCCAAGCCTTCGGGATGCGTACACCACGGCGGAGAGGCAGAGGAATGGGCCAGATGACCTCCCGCTCCCGCCTCCCCCGCCCCCACTTCCGTGCTCCCTCAAGGCTGCGCCACTCGCGCAGCCCCCGCGCGCCTCCCGCCGCGTGGGGCGGGTGTCTCGGCTCCGTCCCGGACGGGTTGCGCTGAGTGCGGTGGGGAAGGCCAAGCGGCTGCTGCGCCGTCGCCTCCCGGTTTGCCCTTTCTCCGAGTCCCCGCACCGAGTTGTGCAAATGAGGCCGGGCTCATTTGCATTTCATGCTAATGAGCAGATCCCTTTGGTGCCTCTCTCCTGGCGGGAGTCTCTGCTCTCATTCTGCGTGTGCCGAGCGGAGCCGGAGTCTTGAACTCGCAGCGGTCTTCTGGGAGAGGGGCCTATTTATGGTTGGCTCCACGTGTCTGACACCTTCTTCCCTCCCGCCGGTCCGCAGTCTGCCAGGTCTGCCTGCCCTTTGCGCCGGCCGACTGGGTCAAGAGGCCTAGGGAAGGTAGTGACTCTAACCATCCCCTCTCTGCCAAGGGGAAAATGAGGCCAGAGCGGCTTGGTCGTGTTTCCTGGTGGTCAGCAAGGTCAACACCTTCATCCACCACCCAGGCCACCCCCTGTCTCTGGGCTGAACTCTGTTCTAGGACATATGCAGAGGGGTAGACACAGGCACCGTCTGAACAAACGGAGACCCACATTTACTTCCCTGGGCTAGGGGCCTGGGGTGACCTGCCACCTAAGGCATCCTGGTCTCTGTTCATGGCACCAGGGTGCTCTGACATCCCCCTCAGGGGTGCTCACTGTTAGCCTGAGGGAGGGAGGGGAGAGGAGAGACAGAACCCATAGAAGAGGCAAAGGAAACCTCGTAACCATCTTTCACTCCCACGGTCCACGCCCCATCTCTGACATCGTCTCCTGAGGGCGGCCTTCTCTCAGCAGTTGTGCAGTGCCTGAGTGCCAAGGTGCAGAGGACACAGCGGAGCTGGACAGGAGTCTGGAACCCCGCGGCACTTTGTCCAGGCGGGAGTAACACGGTTATGTCTGTAGTAATGAAATGATTCTCTCTCCCTCTAGGCTCTACGTTCCCTGAGGGCAGGCGCTATGTCCATTTGACTCACCAGGGCCTAATCTAATGTTTGGCAGATAAAGAGGTACTTAGTATCTATTATGTTAGATGAATGAGTGGATCTCAGGCAAGGAGAGGGAATGAGGGGGACAAGAAATTCCTTTTGGGGGGGGGGGGCTTCAGTTTCCCAACAAAGAAGTTAGGCCTAAGTGTTACCTAAGCTTTCTTCTGCGTTTGAGGGAGCACCCCCATATGTGCACTGCTCCGCCAGCGGCCCCTCCAGCCCTCACCCCTTTCCGCCTCCCTCACGCCTGGCCTGGCGGGCTTCCTCAGGAACCGAAATAATCTCCCCATCTGTGATGCTCTCTGCTCAGCAATAATACATTGTCCCATTCAGTCACCCCGCAGCCTTGGGAGTTGGGTGGTGGTTGTCCCATTTTTTACGTAAAGAAGCCGAGGCTTGAGGCTCGGAGAGATGAAATTAACTTAAGCAACTGCCCAAATCAGGAGGCCCTGTCTCCAATGGCCCTGGCCCACAGCTCTTCCCGGACAGTCCCGCCCACAGAGCAAGGAGCAGAGCAAGAGGGACCAGCGTGAGGGAGAGGGGGTGCAGACTTAAAGTCCCAGAGCCGAGCAAGACTTGCCCTCTTTAAAAAATGCAAGCACTCCCAGAGAACTAGCCCTTGAAGGCCCCAACGCCTTCCTCTGAACCCACTTACAGAATCCAGGTGCCTGCCTGGTACCAGAGGACGGGAAAGCAGACATACAGGAGCAGAAGGGAGACTGGAAGGAGGGACAGGAGACACCAAATGCCCCCTCCCTCACAGCTGGCTCAAGTGGTCTTTATTGGATCCTGAAGGCCCCAGCAAGAATCAGACGTGCTGAGCCACCTCAGGCCAATCTCTTAGCCTCTCTGGGCCTTGAATATCTTTATCCAGAGGCCGAAAGTATACTCACCTTGCCACCTCATTCATGAGGGCCAATGGGATGACAGAGACAAGAGGACTTTGCAAACTGCCTAGACCAATGGTTCTCAACCTTCTGGCCCTTTAAATACAGTTCCTCATGTTGTGACCCAACCATAAAATTATTTTCGTTGCTACTTCATAACTGTAATGTTGCTACTGTTATGAATCGTCATGTAAATATCTAATATGCAGGATGGTCTTAGGCGACCCCTGTGAAAGGGTCGTTCGACAACCAAAGGGGTCGCACAACCCACAGGTTGAGAACCGCTGGCCTAGACCTTTCCAAAGCTGAGGCTGGGGGTGCCAAAAAGGCCACCTGTGCTTCTCAGGGCTCCACCTCCTTCCTCGCTGCCCCCAGACCAGGCTCTCTTTGCCCAGCCCTCGGATTTCCTGGCAAGGCTGGGCAGGCTCCGGCCGGAAAGGGGACAGCTGACCTTGTTGGCCGGAGCCCTAATCCCCTCCAGATGGGCCGGTGGCTTGCACAGAGGGCCCAGCTGCCCGGATAAACCCTGTTTCCCAGTGACCATGTGTGACTGTGTGTGACCGTGCCCAGGGGGTGGCCAGGGTCCTCAGCAGACCTTGGAGTGACTCAGTCCAGTCTCCAGCTCCTCCATGCCCCGCTCCTCCCGCTGCTGGCATCCCCACAGCAGTGGCCACACTCGGGTCTGGTGTCCAGCAGCTCCTCCCGGCTATCTGTGCTGTTGGCTCTGAGGCGGCAAGGCTCAGCAGGCTCCTGAAGGTCAGGGTCGGGGGACAGCTCCGTCCCCTCCTCCCCACCTGTCAGCCCCTTCACCCGACACCTGCCCTTCCCAAAGCACAATTCCTAGTGCCCTCCACATGGTGGAAGCTCGATGGGGTTCCTGGGGCCTGTGAAGGGGTGGGTGCCAAGAAGGAGACTTGTGAGGATCTTCCAACATTGAGGGGACAGGAGGTCCTGGGAAGGCACAGCTTTCCCTGCAGCAGGAAGGGCTCTGATTCAGAGGGCTTCCAACTCAATAGGCATTCCAAGTGAGAGGAACTCTGCCCCTGACCTGGATGTCCTGCAGGAAGGCTTGGCTCCATCCTGCTGAGGCCGGGGGCTGGATGGACACCCCAAAAGAAACATCCTTGGTCCTGCTAACAGCAGCTCCCACAATGTGCCGGAGCGTATGGAAATGTTGTCATTTCATGGAAAATAAAAGTTAGTAGAAAGCATCTTCCTGCCCCTTCCCCAGCTTAAAACAAGAGGGGGTGATGGGAAGCGGGGGGCAGGCTCCTTGCTCAACACCACCTGAGGGCAAGAATTGGCTTTTCCCCTCCTGGGCAAGTCCACACTCCACCCCACTCCCACTCTCAGTGGTCACTGGTCATTACTGGTCCCCTGACCTCAATTTTACCCAGACCACAGTGACCACAGTGGCCGTGGCCAGGGGCAGGGTGACCTCTGAAGGTGAAGGAGGAATTTGAGAAGGCAGAGGGGTCCGTTAGGGGCTCCCAGAAGGAGGGGGCCTGGGCTGCTAGGCCTGGGCTGGAGTCTGAGGCCCCTCTCTCACAAGCAAGGACAAGGCCCCGAGGTCACCGCGGGACACTGTTAGGTTTATTTCAAGGTGAGTGGGTGCCCATGGGGTCAGTGTGGATGGCCAGGTCACCTGGTGACAGGGTGCCCAGGGTTGGCCGCAGGCTCTGCAGGGCCCTGCAGGGCCCATTCTCTGGTGGGTTGGGGAGCTCCGCCTCCTGCTCCAGTCCCAGCCCAGGGGGGCCCGGCAGTCAGTGATGCAGCAATTTTCGCAGTTCACTGGGCTCGGTGATAGGCATGGAGCAGGCTTGATTCTCACATACGTAGGCGGTGGCTCGGTCTTCTAGCCGCCGCAGGGTACTCAGAAAGGGCAGCTGGCGGGACAGGAAGCTCGAGGGGTCCCCATCGGCCAGAATCAGCACCTGGGTGGCGGCAGGAGAGAGGGGTCACCTGGGGCTGCTGGGACACTGGCAGAGAGGAGATGCTGGGGAGCCGAGGAGGAGAGGGCGGGGCCAGGCTCACAGCCGCTCACCTTGTTAGGGATGTAGATGGAGTGGACACACTGCACCAGAGCCTTGGTGTCCTTGGCCTGGGGGTCTCCACAGATGACGATCTGGGCACAATAGGAAGGGAACTCAGGGACCCATCAACCATAGGGCCCCAGCCCCCTCACCTGGGCACCCTCCAGTGTCAGGTGCAGGGGGGCTGGACCCAGACCTACCAGGGCTTCCCCATTGTCCCTTCACACCCTTATATCCTTAAGAAGAATGGGACTCTGCTCAGCATTCCCCAGACCAGCCACCAGGAGGCTGCCTCAGATTCACTGATGGGCAAGTAAGGACACAAACTCACCCCCCCCCACACACACACACATACATGTGCATGCAAATACGTAAGGTGTCATACATAGTGGTAGTGATACGAACATGGGGAGACACACACATGGGCAGAGACACATGCACACACACACACGGTACAAACACACAGAGACCCATACACGGAGAGACAGAGTCGTCACATATGCCCACATAGAGGCAGGTACCACATATACAAGCAACAGACACACATACACACACACATACATGTGCATGCAAATCCGTAAGGTGTCATACATAGTGATAGTGATACGAACATGGGAAGATGCACACATGGGCAGAGACACATGCACACACACACACGGTACAAACACACAGAGACCCATACACGGAGAGACAGAGTCGTCACATATGCCCACATAGAGGCAGGTACCACATATACAAGCAACAGACACACACACACACACACACACACACACACACACAGGGAGAGATATACAGGCAAACATGCGAATGTACAGCATATACCTGCACACACACCAGCAGACCCAACTACATGGTACACGGAGACATACAGAGAAACATTTCATCTGCCCTGGGGACCACCACCCACAGGGCCCCTGCCTCCTGTCCCCGGCTCTGAGCGCCCCAGTCACAGGCACTCACAGAGCAGCTGCTTGTGCCAGAGGCCTGTCTCAGATGCACACTCACAGACCCCTCCACCTGCACAGAGCGGCCCTTACAGCTGTTCCCGCCGAGACCCCTGCGCACAGACACTCCTAGATGGCCACACACTCATGGGCCTGAGCTCTGGGGGACGGCCCCATGTCCCCATCTCCCACTGTGGCACTAGCTTCCCTCCCACCCAGGCTCCCAGCCCAAGTGTCCTCGGCACCCCACCTGCTTGAGGGTCTGCTGGTGGGCCGAAAGGGCTCGGACCATCTCGGGCAATGCCACGGGGACACGGCGCATGCGCTCAGAGAAGGCGGTCAGCAGGCACACACATTTGTCTATCCAGTCCTTGTGTCCCGTGAAGCCGTGCAGCCGAAGCAGGTTGTGGGCCGACACGGAGTTGGCGCTGGGCTCGGCACCATCCTGGTCTGCAGGGTGCATGGGGGCAGAGCCCTAAGGGAGGGTCCCTGGGCTCCGGGACCCTGCCCCAGGACTGTGGCCAGGCCGGCTAGAGGGAGGGGAAGGAGAGGAGTCCCTGTCCACCCCTGGCCCAGGTCTGAGTGGAATGCCAGCACAGCAGTGATGGAGATTTTGCTCTCCCACAGGCACGGTCAACTCCCCTTCCCTAGACGCACTGTTGGTTCCCCCATCCCACTGATGACACCTCCATTCAACCACGCAGCTGCCAGCCAGGGTGGCATTCTCCTGGTCCCTCCCTTTCTCTCACCTCCCACTTCTAATTTCTCCATGAGACGGCTGGCTCTGCAGCCAGAAGAGACCCAAATCCTCTACTTCTCCCCTCTCACTCTTCTCCCCGGTCCAGGCCTTTGCCAGCACTTGCCTGAACTGAATGCCATCAACAAACAGCCTCCTAACCTATCTCCCTGCTTCCCCGCCCCATCCCTTCCCCACCTCCAGTCAGAGTGACATTCTTAGATCTAATCAGAGCAGGTCACAGTCCACTTAAACCCTTCAGAGCCTTGGACTCCTTGCCACGCCTACGAGACGTGCAGGGGGCCAGCCCCGCTCCTCCCCTGGGCACTCTCACAAGCTCATCTCTGCCTCCATCCTCCATGGCGCAGGCTGCCCTTTCCAGGCCTCTCAGAGGCTGTTCCCTCTGCCTGAAATCCCCTCCCATAACCTGCCCCCCTACCCCCCAACTCCTCCATGACCACAGGGCCCCATCTTGTCCTCTGACCCTTGCTTACATGAACTTGTCACTGGTTTAGTCTGACCTCCCTCCAGCTGAGTTCTGCTCTACTGTTGTTCTCTCTCAGTGCCTTTTATTCATCAAACTAATGTTTGTTGAGCACCCACTATGTGCCAAGCCTGTGCTAGACCCTGGGGATGCAGCAGTGGCAAAGTCCTGCTTTCAAGACCAGGTGAGGGGCAGGGGGGACCATTAACGGACCAGACACGTCAGGTGATGGTAAGCGCTACCGAGAAAAGTTAGGGGACAGGATGCAGAATGAAGGCCCCATACTTCCTCATGGCGCTCACAATTTTAACTATGCGTCTGTGCGTGCATTTTTGCCTTACGTATCACTATGTATTGGTTGTCTCCCCTGCTACACTATAAGCTTCATGAGAGGAGGAAACAAGTCAGCCTTGTCCGATATATGAATCCAGGCATGCCAGTTACTGTGCTAAGCACATTCACAGAAGAGTTCATCTTTACGTCAACCCTGTAAGCTAGCACCAGTGTTCACTCCACTTTGCATATTAAGAAAATGAGGCTGAGACCAGCCCCAAGTCACTTGGTGAGTAAGTGACGGAGATGTGCACCCAGGAGGGCCTGGCGCCTGCCCCCGATGGCTCTTCCCCACCCACCCAGCTTACGCCGCCTGCAGGGTAAACCAAGAACCCGTTGGGTCCAGGAAACCAGGCCAGCTCTGCAACCCCTCACTGACCATCCTTCAGGCGCAGGGGCAAGCCAGGCCCCAGCTCAGCCTCGCTGCAGAAGTAGCCGCCGCCACGGGAGTCCCAGAAGAGCCTGTCTTGCGTATCCTGCAGCCTCAGGGCCCACTCGAGCCACGCGCTCTCCAGCGAGGCCTCGTACAGGTCCAGCAGACCTCGCACCACGAAAGCGTAGTCCTCCAAGAAGCCCCAGCAGGGCGGGTTGCTGAGAAGACGGGCAGGGGGAGGGGAGAGAGACTTTCACAGAAGCGGCCCTTTGTGTGCATTCTTTCATTTAACACAAAAAATCTACCTCTCCGGTGGGTATCATTAGCCCATCTCCCGGATGAGCAAGTAGGCCCAAGATGGTCAAAAGCTCACAGCCGGCAGATGGCAGAGCCAGGATTGGAGCGTACCCAAAGGGGAGGATAGGAGCAGAGATAGGCCTGGGTGCCCGGGGAGATAAGCCTTCCTCAGCTGTTTGCCCACCCCCACCTGTGCTCCACGGTCCCCCCAGATCCTGCGTAGCAGGTCCGCATCAGACGGCTGCTGGCCACGTCAAACATGTGTCGCTTCAGGAACTTGGCACCATTGGTGGCGTAGCTGACCAGCCTCTCCATGCCCAGGACAGCTCCGGTCACAGCGTAGCCAGATACCATCAGTCCTAGAGGGAGGTGACACCAAGTGGTCGTGAGAAGCAGGCCGGGGCCCTCCAGGTGTGTCCCCTCCCCTAATCCCCCCCAAGCCCTGACGCCTCGCTGGAGCCATTCCATGAGGGGGTAGGACTTAGGCTCCAGCACCAGGCAGGGCTGGGCTCCTAGCCCCTGTTTGTGACCCTGGCTGAGTTACTTAACTCTCTGAGCCTCAGGCCAGAGACAATCAACCTGATTAGGGGAAAATGAATATACAGCAGGTGTCGGACACACGGAAGGGGCCTTGTGAAGGGTAATTCTATGAACGGGTCAGGCTTCAGACACGGCTGCCCCACCGTTCCAGGCGGCCAGCATCTTGCTGTCCAGGTGCGGCTTCGGCCGACGTTTCCGGGCCTGGAAGAGCTTCTCCAGCCCTGTATTGAGCAAGGTCCGGACAACCTCCACCTCCAGGCCAAAGCGGGCAGCAGTCAGCTCCAGAGAATACCGGATGGTCAGCACGTTCTGCCCCTGCAGCTCCCCCTTGGGGTCCTGCGGAGAATAGCTCTTGTCCGAGAGAGTCCATGAGCCTGTCCTCCGGCCCAGCGCCCTGCCCCTCCCAGGCTCCCAGGAGTCCTCACCTGACTGGGGCTGATGTTGCCGGCCTCCGTGAGCCCGTAGTGCTTCATGAGGAGCTGGCCGGAGGTCAGCGGCTCTGTGGCACCCAGCACGGGCTCTGGGAGCAGCTGCTGGACCTCTTTGATCGTCCACACATAGAAGGCGCCCTCTTTGGGCGGCATGCCCCGCTCAGGAGGCGAATCTGCATCCTCTGCGCTGTAGAAGCCTCCAGACTGTGGGGAGGGGAGAGTTGCTGGCCCCAGCCTTCCGCACGGCGGAGGCCCCGAGCCCTCCCGCAGCCAGGCCCGCCTGCCTCAGTGGACACACACCCGGTGACTCAGGTTCCGAGCCACATACAGCAGGATGCCTTTGGCAACGTCGGAATAGAACTCATCACCAGAGATCTGAGGGGAGGAAGGAGGCTGTCAACAGAGGTCCCTGGGCAGCCTAAGTATAGGGGGGCGGGCAACATCCTCCCAGGAGAGTGAGGAGGGGACCTGGGTACTGGCCTTCTGGAAGGGGATTGGGAGAGGGGTCAAGGGGGAGCCACAAGTTACCAGAAAGACCCTGGGAAGAGCAGCCAGGAGTAGGTAGATGGGCTGGGGTCAGGGGTCACCTGGAAGGCCTGTGAATAGGCCACTGCAAGCTGCCCCTGATCATACAGCATCTTCTCAAAGTGGGGGACGTGCCACTGGCGGTCCGTGGAGTAGCGGTGAAAGCCCTGTACAGACAGGACATGGGTCTGGAGGCCGACCCCAGCCTCTGCCCCCATCCCACTGCCTCCTGCTGCCCCCTCCGGGGAGCATCTAGCCCCCTCACCTGCCCTATGTGGTCTCGGATGCCCCCATTGGCCATCATTTTCAGGGTGTGCAAGGCCATCTGCTGGGCCCGGGAGCCGTCCTGGGTGAGTCGGTGGCTGAGCCAGTAGGAGAACAGGAAGCTCAGGATCACTGCGGGCGAGAGAATGGGGGGAACAGAGGGTGCAGATCTGGGTGGTCAGCAGGCCTCTGGCCAGGCTGGGGTTAGGATTTCACACAACTAGGCAGTCTCTCTGACAGGCTCGGGGTCAGGGGGTCAGTGGTCACCCCAGAGCAGAGAAGGGCTATATTCAGGTCAGTGTCAGGGTCACCGCTAAGGTCATAAGTCAGGTCTTGAGTAGATAGCTACTGACAGGATGGGAGTACGGAGAACGGGAGGAGAATGACCAAGCCATTGGCCAGGACAGGCATCAGAAAGCCAGGCTGGGGTGAGGCGGGCATGGGGGGGGGGGGCACTGACCTGGTGTGGGGAACTTGGGGGCCTCGGCGAAGCCGCCGTACTCCTCATCATAGCCCTCATCCAGCTGTTGGAAGCAGCGGCTGTTCATGGTGGCGGCAGAGGGTGGCAGCTGGCGGTCACCCGTGCTGATCTCCGACCGGGCCAGCAGGGCTGTGGTGACACGCTGGCTGTTTTCTAGCAGCGCGTTCTTGTTCTGTTTCCACTGTGCAAGGCAGGAGCAGACCCGGAGGTCAGCTTGGGTGGGGGTCCCTGGTTTCCCTCGCCCTTGACCCCTGCCACCACCACCCCCATTCACACCCACCTGATCCCGTATTCTCAGCAACACTGTCCGGAAGCCAACGCGGGTCAAGCCATCCTCAGGGGGGAAATAGGTGCCTCCCACAAAGGGCTGGAGGTTGGGAGTCAACCACACACTCATGGGCCAGCCCCCACCACTGCTGGTGGCCTGGTGGAGAGAGGGCAAGGGTGAGGGGAACGCCCCACCCCCACCCCCCGTGCCTGCGCACCCCCCCACCCTCCCATGGGAAGACCACGCACCTGCACGAAGGTCATATACACTTTGTCCACGTCTGGCCGCTCCTCCCGGTCCACCTTCACACTGACAAAGTCCTCATTGAGCAGGCGGCCAATCTCCTCGTTCCGGAAGGACTCCTCCTCCATCATGTGGCACCAGTGGCAGGTGGAGTACCCCACTGGAATGGGGCCGTGGGCCGCCATGGGGACCAGTGACTGGTCGGAGGGGTGCCAGCCAAGGGGGCCCGACGGGACTGTGGAAACCCTGACCCCTGGTTTTCTGGGAGGTCCCCTGCCCCTATCCGCCACCACTCTGCCCCCCCACCCCCCATCCCAGGGGAGGCCGGTGCATTACCTGAAAGGAAAATGGGCTTGTTTTCTTTCCTGGCCTTGTCGAAGGCTTCCTGACCCCAAGGGTACCTAGGCCGGCGGGGTAAGGCGTCACTCAGGAGCCCGGGGTGTAGGAGGAGCTGAGAGCCCGGCCGCCCCAGGAAGGGCATAGGGGGAGGCACTCACCAGTCCACAGGGTTGTAGGCATGTTGCAGGAGGTACGGTGACTTCTCACTGATGAGGCGGTTCGGGACCTTCTGGGGCGTGGACTGGACGCAGTTGGTGCGGCTGCCCTTCCCTCCGGCCGGCATGGACACTGAACTGCTGACCGACACACTGCGGTCCTTGTCCCGGGAGGAGCCACCCCTGCACCAGCAGGTGGGTCAGGCCAGGGGTCTCCCTCCACCACTCCAGAGGCCCACTCCCCCCCACCCCTGCCCTCTGGCACCCCTCCCGGAACCCCCTGCTCCCAGCCCAACCCACCTTTCTGAACCACGGGGGAGACTGTGGCCTTTGTGCTCCCCCTTATGTTTTGGGGGGGATGAAGAAAGGTGGCTCATTGGGGGCTCCCTGCCAGGTTAGCCTCCCCCAACTTCTCGGCCTGGCGGTGGGAAGGATGATGACTGTGAGGTCAGGGCAAGTCACAATGGGCAGAATGGTTGTTCAGGCTCCATTCTCTCCCCCTAGCCGGGCCCCTCCCCAGGATGATGGTTCTGGAGGCGTCTCTCTGGCATGCCTGGCGTGGGATCGGGCAGAAAGGCCGCCCGGTGCCGGTGGCTGGACAGGGCGAGAAGAGTTGAGTCTGGGACTGGACCAGGTTAGGGGCAATGAGAGGAAAATCGAGAGAACACTCCCTACTCCACATCGACTCACATGGCACTTCTGTGGGGCCAGGTCCCTTACCAGTCTGCCAGGACCCCTGGTAAATCAGAAACTGACCCTGATTTCAGGGGGCTCAGTCTGGAGGGCGGTGCTGCAGGGTAGCCTAATTCATGACAGGTCCCTGCACCAATCAGGGCTGTGACAGGCCAGCCCAGGGTGCTGTCAGACAAAAACCCTGGCCTAGCATTGGGGTTCAAGGAAGGCTTCCTGGAGGAGGGGTCCCAACAGAATCCCAGGGGAACTAGCCCTGCAGCTGGAGGGCAGGGGCTTGGAGGGCAGGAGGACGCTACTGCCAGGGCCAGGGCGCCAACTAGGGAGTGCAGAGGGGGGAGGAGTCAGGCGTGAGGGGCTGGCCAAGCATGCAGCCCGCCCGCCCGCCCACCCGCCCGGGATGCCTGGACCTGGGGCCCAGCAGGCACAGGACACGCAGTAGCGACCCACTCGCCCGCCTGTACCTGCGGCTGGAGGCGAGGCAGGGGCTGGCGCGCAGCTGCAGGAGGCCGCGGCACAGCCAAGTTCGCGTGCCCAGCATGGCTGCTCCCGGTCTTGGGCCCGTGCGCTGCGGACCCGGAGGGAGGGAGGGAGGGAAGGAGGGAGGTCTGGAGGCCGCAAGGGGCGGGCCCGGGCAGCGACCTAACCGCCGGCTGGTCTTGGCCACCATTCCGGGCCAGTGACTGGTCTCAGAGCGCCTCCTGGTGGCCGAGCGCGGGATTCCATACAGGACAACCCGGGATTGGGAGCACCTGGGTGTGCGCACGAAATTGGGTGGACTGGGCTAGACCTAAATCAGCTGTTTGAGGGAGGATCGCCCTCCTGAGGAGAAATGAGGGATTGGCGGATGCCAAGGCCGTGGAATGCCAGAGCCCTGGCTTATTTTGTCAACCCTTGCCCATTTTAGAAATGAGAAATGAGGCCGGAGCAGAAGATATGGTTTGTCGGGCCCATCCAGCCAGTGAGCTTTGCCTCGGTGCCGCTTCTCCATATCAGGGTCCGGCTCAAATCGCACCCACTCCAGGAAGCCTTCCCTGACCAACAATGACGAACCCACTTTCTGTCCCATCAGATACTTTACACACGTGTCTCATTTGCTACATTCTACCAATATTTATTAAGTGCCCCCCACTGCCTACCAGACACTCTGCTAGTTACAACGGTGGCAGAAAGACCAGGCACCTGCCCTTGTGTTGCGGCACAGTCTGATGAAGGAGGTAGAAGCTCATTTGAAAGCCATGCAAATGAATGTACAACCACCCACGGGGAGAAGGACCATGACTAAGTATAACAAGGAACCTGGTCTGGTGGGAGAGGCAAGGGGGGAAGGCTTCCCTGAGGAAATCATGTTTGTGTAGCCGTCATCAAAGAACAAGAGGATGGAATCTGGAAAGGACAGGTGGGGAGTACTGGGGAAGCAGGAGGGAGAGATATGCAAAGGCCCTGGGGCAGAGCAGTGTGAGTCAAGGCTGAGGATCTGCAGGAGGCCAGCCTGGCAACAGTTCAGAGCACAGGGAAGAGAGGCGGTACATGAGACTGAGGTTCAGGCCCAAGTCTTTGAGGGACTCCTGAGCCGGGAGAGGGAATTTTGTTGTTGATGAGAGCAGAGGGAAGCTGTTGAAGGGCTTGGTCAGGGGAGTGACCCTGCGTTTTGGAAAGCTCCCTCTGTCTCCCCAATGAAGAATGGCCTGGAAAGGGGCAAGAACAGCAGCAGGAGTGGTGAGGAGGCCAGAGCCGGACCAGAGGAGGCTGTGGAGGTCTGCACCAGGTGGAGGTGGAGACAGAAGGGGATGTCAGTACAGGGAGAGGCTTCGGTGGGGTTCATGAGGTCAATTCTGAACATGCTGGCTTGAGGAGCCCTTGAGACATACATGTAGACATGACAAGGCTTGGATGCAGAGGAGAGGTGGGTGGGCGAGAGGAATCTGGGTGCTCAGCGTGGAGACAGTGCGGGCACAGGAGAGATCAGGCAGACTGTAGTGAGAGGAGGGAAGCAGGCTCGGGCCTGGCTGGAGGACTCAGGAGTACATCCATGAAAGACAAGAGGGGAAATGGCCACAATATCAAGGGAAAACCAGGACAGGGTGGCACCCCAGAGGCAGTGGGACAGAGAGTTGCAAGGGGAGGGGTCCATGTGGTCAGACTCCAGAGAAGCCAACTGGGATGGGACACAAAAAGGTCCGCTGGCTTTAGCAACATGGCCATTGGCGGGCCTGGCAGATGCTGTACCAGTGAGGTGAGGCAGACAGCAGAGGCTGGTAGAATGGGGTGAGGGCAGGGAAAGGCAGGGGACGCAGAGAGTAATGGACATGATGTGAGAAGAAAGACACTTTCGAGATGGGTGAGGCTAACTGTGACCAACACCAAGGGGAAGGATTCGGTTTAGAGAAGGCAGTTGATATGGAGGAGTCTCAGAGACGCTGAAATGACACCAGGGTTGGCAAGCCGGAGTCTGGTGGGTGCTCCCTGGGAGACATGAGGGCAGGGTCAGAGACCAGGAAGCCTGCGTGAATGTGGAGGAATCCGGGGTGACAACCACCTCCAGAGTGTGACCATTGGTGAGGGTTGCTGAGGTGTCATGGAAATGCAAGGTCATCCTCTCGGACAATAGAGTCACCTGGGATTTAGCAAGACCTGGCTGAGTAGAAGACTGTGAGCCAAGACGGAAGCATGGCAAGAATGAGGTGGAACGCAGCCCTTGGGGGGTGGCGGGAGGAGGCAGGGACAGCCCAGTGGTTCCCAGCCTTCAAGGAAGGAGGGGTCTTACAGGAGGAAGATGGTCTAGAAGCAGCTGTGGGGAGCGAGGATACCAACCTCTTCTTCGTGGGAATCAAAGCAGCACCCCTTGGGGGAGAGGGTCCGGGAAGCGGTGTTCCCGCGACAGCCAGTTTAAAAGAGCCTGAGTAGGGGAGAGGTGAAGGGCGGTCAGTGACCAAGAATGGAGACCACCTGTGTGTGGGGGCAGAAGACAGATGCGGGCTGGATTCGCACTGCCTGCAAACCAGGAATGAGGGGGATGGCAGGTTAATCCTCCCGGTTAGCCTCTGCGGAGGGTGCACCCCGGGCCAAATGGACAGTGGCCTGGGAGGAGCCGCAGAGCCACCTCAGAAGGAACTCTTGTTCCCATTTGACAAGGAAATGGAGGCAGAGTCAGAGAGAGGTTAAGTAATTTACTCAAGGCCAGGGAGCATAACCACTTATTACTAAGTGATTATAGTATTATTATTAATTACTGTGTGCAAATCTTGGAGCAGAGTTTGAACTCTTGTCAGTCTGACTCCTAAGTAGGTGCTCTTGTCCGTCCTGCCTTTCCCAGCCACGGTGGGACTCCTTGCAAAACAAAAAGCGCTCCTTTCCCCACCCCAGCCTCAGGAAGGAGAGCAGCACCGTGTGTCTCCCGAAACCCCAACTTCGGTGTTTCTGGCCTATGGAAGGCTACTGTCTCCCTGCACCCCAGAGGGGCTGGGGCTGGCAGCCTGCGGGGCCAGACCCTGAGCACCAAGGTCGCATCAGTGTCTGGTGGCCCAGTGGTTGCAGAGCATTGAGTAGGAAAGGAGGGATGGTGACCAGGGTGCTCCCAGGATGAGGTAACTGTCCCCCACCCCCACCCCCACCCCCGCTTAGTTTCCCAGATCCCGCATAAGCCTTCAGGCCCCCTCTGCGTGACTGAGATGGGGTTTACTGCCAGCCCTGGGAAGGAGAGGAGGGCCACGCAGGTTGAAGGGGACTCAGTAAAACAAAGGAGCCTGGGGGCTCCTGTACCTGGCTCGCCTGCCCCTGAGTTCTGAGCTCCGGAGGCTGTGGGCTTAGGGATGCTTAGTCATTTCTCCACAGTCAAGCCCAGCACTTGGTTCACGACAGTCTGTCAATATTTGCCGATTAAGCCTGCTGTGCAGCCTGGGGCCTCCAAGCCAGTGGAGCCAAACGGTCTGACGATGAGTGCCGGCCCCACTCTGGGCTAGCTTGGTGACTTTGAGCCTCAGTCTCCTCCTCTATAAAATGGGTTTTGCACTTGGTTGAATGCTCTGCTGTCCTCATTTTGACCTTCGTAACCCAATTTCGGAGCAAGGGGCCCCGCATTTTCATTTGGGGCTGGGCCCCGCAAATAACGTAGCTAGTCCTGAATGGGAGCCATGTTACCTACTTCAGAGGGCGGTTGCAAGAATTAAAGCAAGTAATCTGCCTAAAGTGCTTAGCACGTGAGTGCGTAGTAAATGGGTTCCTCGCTATTCCATCAACCCGACGCCCATGTGCGACAAATGAATGGAAATGATCAAGTGAGCGAGGGCTGAGGGAGCATCCGGGAGCGACAGTGCCAGGCTGCGGGGGGCTGTGCGGGAAGGGGGGCGATCGCCACCGCAGCCGGCGCTTCGCGGTGTGGTCCAGACCTGGCCGCCACGTCCCGCAGAGAGTCCGCTTGGTGAGAGGAGACCCTGGGTTCCAGTCTTTATTGCGGGGACGTGGCCTCCCCCCGAGCAGTCCAGTGGTCGTCTCTAGCTCCAGGGCCTCCCAAGCAACTGGGTCGCCGTCGGGGCTTCCCCAGCGGATCCTAGCCTCGCCCCAAAGTCTGGGGAGCAGGTGGGCGCGGTCCGGGGCCTCGGCCGGCCGCAGGTGCTCAGAGGAAGGGGTTGGTGCCGGCCTGCGGGGCGGGGTGCAGCGGCCCGGCTGAGTCCAAGGAGGGGAGCAGCGGCGGCGGCAGGCTCGCGGGGGGCGGCGTGAAGGCCCCGGCCCGCGGGAAGACGCTGACGGAGGCGGGGAGGGTCCCGGCGGCGGGCACGCTGCTCAGGGGGAGGGGCAGGGAGGTGCTGTAGGTCATGGAGCTCAAGGACGCCCCCAAGGGCCTGCCGGCCGCAAGGCCCAGCCCGGGCGACCCGGTGCGCATCTGGTTCAGGGTCGGCCTGCCCGGCTCGCCTGCGCCAAACGGGTTGGTGGGGGATGGAGCGCTGAGATCTGCAGAACGAGAAGGGGGGTGGGGGGTGGGGAGAGAGGGAGGGTTTGGAGTGGGCCGGGGACATAGCCCTGAAATAGGAGGGGGACAAGATCTGGGGCTTTAGAAATAAGAAGAGTGGGATTCTAGGGCAAGGGCTGGGCTCTGAAAGGAGGGGCGGAGGGAGGGGGCAGGGGAAACCTTGCAAGGGACAGGGGTGTTCTACCTGTCAGGAAGGGGTTCCGGGTCTTTGCAGCCTGGGGCGTCTTGACTAAGGAGTCAAGGTTGACCAAGGAGGAGGCCGAGGGGCCCAGGAAGGACTCGGGTGTGCGAGCGCGGGCCTCCTTGCTGGGCTGCGTTAGGGCTTCCCCCACTCTCCCCAGGTCAAAGGCATCTGGCTCCTTGGTACCATTTTGCTTGGAGCTGGGGATGGGGTCTCCGAACAGGTCCAGCTCTGGAATACAAGTGGTCGGGAGAGGGGCTGGTCACCTGGCAGGAGGAAGAGGGCAGAGGCCAGCTCGGGGCAGGACCCTCGTTCCCCAGGGCGGTGCCATCCCCTGCCTCCTGCTTACCCACAGGGCTGCTGGGCTTCCCTGAGGGCAGGGCCTGGGCACCCTCCAGCCCCGCCTTGGTCTCTGTGGATCCTGGAGGTTTGGCAAATGGGTCAAAGGTCGAGGTGCCACCTAGAGCTAGCCCAGAAAGAAAAGGGAGGTGAGATGGGCTGGCAGAAAGAGCAGGCACTAGACTAGACTGACCTCTTCCCAGGCCATCACCCCTCCTAAAAGACAGGACCTGCTGCCCCTTGGCCCTGGAGAGAAGGGGACCCAGAGGGCCTCCAGCCCCTCACCCACACCCTCTGGCCCTTCACTTACCAGGGGTGTTGGACGTTTCCACCAAGGCCCCCCAGGGGTCAGCCCCAGTGTTGGGGAGTTTGCTGGGGGAGGAATTCTGTGCCCAGGGGTCTGTAGCGGGGGCTCCAGCAGGCAGCACTGGGGTCCGGCCCCAGGGTTCAGAGGAGGAAAGCGTAGGGGGCAGGTCCCACGGCTGGCTTCGGGACAGGATGCTTCCCGAAGGGACTGGAGACCAGGGGTCTGCGGAAGGCCCCCAGGAGGAGCCGCTGGGCTCTGTGTTGGACCTGAGACCTGAAATGGGAACAGCATAGACATGATCCCAGGCTCACCCTGGGCCTTCCCATTTACCCGGGCCAAGTTTCGAGGCTAAGGGATCCATTTCAGAGATTCAGGGTGCTGACTCACAACCACCCAGCAAGCTGGAGCCCAAATCTAGTAAGCTGTCCCAGGTGCCTGGACTCCAGGGCACGGGCAGCTCAGGCCACGTCCCAGGCAGGGACTGGCTAGGACAGGAAAGCCAGGGTGACAGGACACAGGAGCACATTTCTGAGATCATTTCCCAGGAGCTGGGTTCTCCAGACGTGCTCCCCCTTCCTCACGATGACACTGTGCCACAGGGGAAGCTGAGGCTCAGCGACCCTCAGCTGTGGGAAAGGGGGTGCCAGCAAGTGGCCAGGAAGGAAGGGGCTCTCTGGGGCCAGCCTGGGAGGCTCTTGCAGCCCTGCATGCCCACCTGGGATGTCCCATGGGTCGGCGGAGCAGTGTGTGGAGGGCGGGGCAGGGGTGGGTGCGAAGATGTCCGCCAAGTCCAGGATGGAGGACTGTGGAGAGGAGAGGCAGCCATGGCTCAGAGGAGGGCGGGCCCAGAGGAAGGCAGGCCCTGACCTGTCATTCTGACTCCAGCTCACCCGCTCCATCCATTCCATAAACACCTCGTAATGACCCCTTGCCTCTACACAGTGCTTCTCAGTTTGTTTCCTCGCCCATTGAGTGTCTGGTTTTCCTAACAACCTTGTGCAACAGGTACGGAAGGTGGTGCTGTGCCCATTTTACAGATGTGCCGGCTGAGCCCCAGAGAGGGGGAACAATTTGCCTGACATCACACAGCCAGGGAGAGACAGGGCTGGGCTAGAACCCAGGCCTGTCTGACCCTTCCTCACTGCTCCGCTCCTCAGCCCACCAGTGGTAAGACTGGCCATAGGACTAGCTTACCTCCCCAAGTGTCCATGAGAAAACTGGCCACAGTGAACATGCAGAGCCAGCAGGAAAGGGGCAGACACGCCCCAGGGGTAGCATGGACAGCTTCGGAGGGTGGCCTTGTTTCCAGCAGCTACCTACTCCCTCCTCTTAAAGAATATGCACATGAGCTCATATGCCTGAGTCCACCCCCAGTGGTGATCCACCCATCACATCACCCTAGTATGTCAGAGCTGGAACTATCCAACAAGCCCACTATACAGAGGAGGAGACTGAGGCCAAGACAACGACATGCCCCAGCCACAAAGTCGCAACTAATCCAGAACCCAACTCGAGGGGTCTCTGATCAGGGTTCTCTGCATCCCTTTGCCAACAGCTTGGTCACCAGCCTATGCAGTGTGAGACCCGACCTGGGACTGCTGCACCCCCTCCACCCCCATTTCATTGAATAAACACTTAGGTAGTGCTTACTGTATACCCAGCACTGTTCCGTAATCTTTACAAACATGAACTCAGTTTATCTCCCAGGCTCTTGCCAGCCCACGCACCCCAGCACCCTCCCTACCTGGCTGGTTTTCAGCTTCTCCTCCTCCTTCCTCTCTTCTCTCTCGGGCTCTCTTTCCCTCTGACGGGGGGCTGCAGCCCCAGCACCATTGGCCATGGGGGAGTCATCTCCCCGCCAGGACCTCACCTCCTGCAGAAGGCACAGAAGGAGTGAGGAGAGCGCGGGCAGCCCAGGGCGGACTTGAGGGGACCCGAGCTGAGTGGAGAAAAGTGCAGGGCGGGAGGGAGGCAGCTGAGAGGTTAGGCACCGCGGGACCACCAGGTGAAGCGGGAGGAGCCTGGTTAGTGCCCCGTGAGCACCGTGAGCACCTCCACCAGCACCGGCACCAGCACAGGAGGCTCAGCCCACTACCTTCTGGTGCTCCTGCCGGCTCAGGCGAAGAGCCAGCTGCAGCTGCAGGTCCTCGTCCCTGAGGGAGGTTGGGGGGACTGGCTGCCAGGGAGGAAGAAACAGGTGAACTTGGCCCAGCCCTCTCACTCCTGGGCCCCAAGGCAACATAGCTCTGCACAGGGCAGGGGATGGAGAGCAATGCCCACCCAGGCAGCAATGTGGTGTGGCCTTCCCCACGCTGAGAAAGCTCAGTCCTTTTCTTCTGGGCCCCCTGAGTCTCCGCCGGCCCTGCTCCTGTCTGGTCTACCCAGATCCACAGAGGAAGGTAGCATAGTGGTTGTCCCTGCCCCCTCCCCGCCCCCCCCAAAGGATAGCTGATGGCAGGGGGGGTGGTAGTGGTGGTGGCATGCCTCTGTGTCTCCTGGGAATGTGTGTGTCAGCATACGCACTCCCTTCTCCTCTATGAGGCGGCCGCAGGCCCGTACCACACTCATCTACTCCAACCCATGACACACTCACTATCCTTTCCAGGCCCAGCCAGAGGGGACTGGAAGCGGGAAGTGGGCCCTGCAGGGACAATCCCAGGGACAGACAGGCCCTGTGCTGTCCTTGGGAGCAGGACTAGGGCTTTGGGGCCCAGAGTAGGGTAGCCTGAGAGTCAGGGTGTGGGGATGCAGGCACCTCTCCTTCCCCCTCCAGTTCCCTCCCCGTGCCACCCTCAGCCCAGCCCAGCTGGGGGGCCCGCTGGGCTGCCCAGGAGGGGCCTCACCTTCTCAGCCTCCTCGCGGCTCATGGCCAGGGCCAACTGCAGCTGCAGCTCCTCTTCTCCCGACGTCTGGGGCCGGGCCTGCTCCAGGTCTGAGGCGTAGCGGGGAGATGAGGAGGCTGCAATGACCGTCATGGCTTCTGTGACCACACAGGTGCCCGTGGGCTCCCACACCCCTTCCCCTCCAGAGGCGAAGGCTCAGAGAGGGAAATGGGGGGAAGAGAACAGCAGGCAGCCAAGGGCCCCAGGGGGCCAGGCCGTGTAAGGTTTCCTCTCCCACCCCATAAAGATCCCAGTCCCTCCTTTGCAGACCCCAACAGCAATAAGGGGTGCCTGCTCAGAGTCCTGCAGCAAGACTTGAACCCAGGTCCCCCGACTCTTCCAGCTGGGCCCCATGCAGCCTGAGGTCAAGTGGGGTGGGAGGGTGAGATGCTCCAACCAAGGTCACGGCTCTCAGAGCCCACAGCGCACTGTCGGGGGCTTTATGAAAGGAGAGCCCTTCTGAGTAAATCTCGGACCAGGGAAGCCCCCACCAGGATGGAGAGGAGGGTCGGGAGGTGCTCATCGGCCACCCCCATTCTCAAGGACAGGGCCCTTGAGGTGTGTGTGTGTGTGATGGGGAATGCCACCGATGGAGCATGGTGTGCGGTGTGTCTGGGCGAAGGGCTGAGGACTTCCTGGGCCCGGTCTCATTCATTCTCACATCAAACAACTGAGGTAGACAAGATGACCCCTACGTAATGGGTGAGGACGCTGAGGTTCAGAGAGCTGGTTGTCCAGGCCACACAGCCTGGAAGGGGCGGGGGAAGGGATGTTCCTGGACTCCAGAACCTGTACTTCTCCCCCACACCGTCCCACCAGACAGTAACCGGCCACCACCACCAAATGCATACCAACGTCATTGTTCACCCTAGCTTGCTGAGCACCCACTATGTGCAGGGCATTTTGCCTCACACTTTACCATCCTTATCTCACGGCATCCTCCTGGCATCCCTCTGAGGTCCGAGGGCCACGACTGGAACTCAGACACCTCTACTGTCCCCGGCCGTGCACCCAGCGCCCACTCACAATTGTAGGAGGACGGAGAGCCCCTTGAGCGGCCGTAGTCCTCACCCTGGCGGCGGCTGAAGCCCAGCTGCCCGCTGCCCATGGCCATGCCCTCCAGCGCCATGCGCTCCTTGGTCTTGAGGGCGTGGGTCCGCTCCTGCCGGAGGCGCTCCTCGTCCTTGAGCAGGGCCATCACCTGCTTGACCTTCTCGCGCACGTTGACGCCCTGGTCTTTGCCGTCGCGGTCGACGTACTGGAAGTCCTTCAGCGTCTGGATGGTGAAGAGGTTCTCTCGGCACTGGTGGGCCACCCGCTCCGAGCCCGTCTTGAGCAGGTAGTCCAGCAGCGTCAGCGCCTTGTACACGTGCCTCCAGTTCTTGCCGCTGTCGTTGAGCCGCCGCCACAGCATGCCCATGACCTCGGCGAAGGCCACCGTGTTGAAGGTCAGGTCCGCAATCTCGGACATGAGCGAGCTGGGCGGGCCCCAGGGGTCATTGCTGGTGGCCTCGCGCACCTTGATCTCCGCCTCCGAGTAGTTGTGCACGATGTTCTTCACCTGGCGCCGCAGCGCGGAGGTCGTCATGGCTGGGGACTTGGAGATGGGCGCCCCCCGCCCCAGCCGGAGGCGGAGGGCCGAGGGCCACCGTCGTCGCCGCGAGGTCACGGTTTCCAGGGAGGGGCCGCCGCGCTCTCAGCAGGGCGGCTGTGTCCTTGGGTCCCACATGGGTCTGAGGAAGAGAGGGGGTTGCAAACTCGGGGGCCGTGGCCCCCCCCGCTGGCCACTCAGTCACCCCCTGAAGGCCTGTGCAGGGTGTCCCTGCTGCCAGGAACAGCCTTCAGCAGGCATTTGTTATGTTTCTTATTTTAGTTATGATTTAGCAGGCACTTCTAGCCTTGCATGCTCATTTATCTCCACCGTCACACTATAAGATGCTATTATTATTATTCTCTCCGTTCACAGAGGGGAGAAATGAGGCTTCGAGCGGATTAATTGACTTGTCCAAGATCACAGAGCTCGTAAGTGGGGAGTTAGGATAAACCCCGGCAGACACACCCCAGTCCTTACCCTTATTGGGGGATATGACAATGACACCCCCCCCCCCCCCCCCCCGGGTATGCCTACTGGCCTAGCTTCTGCTTGGTTCCCTCTCCCCTTTCTGCCAGGATCTAGCTTTAGACCTATCCCAACTTCTCAGACCTCACTTTTCTGTCCTCATATTGTTCATTTTGTAGCTTGATTCATGTAATACTATTTCCTGGGGCCTTCTGAGCCAGACACAGGGCTCATGTCCTGGTGCACCGAAGCCCCATGGAGAGGCTACAGACAATCACAGCCCAGCGCGAGAGTGCAGAGGAGCGCAGGAAAATCAGGGGAGACTCCCCAGAGGAGGTGACGGTTGAGGTGAGCCCAGAGATCTGAAGCCAGGGGAGGGGAGGAGTGAGCCAGCAAGGTGTGGGAGGGACGGCTCAGAGGGAATGCTGTGAGCTGGGCCTCGGGAGGGAGGAAGGAGTATTGGGAGAGGCTGCCTCTCAAAGAGATTTAGCCGCCGCCACCCATGCTGTACACACAAGAGCACTGAGGCCAGAGCGGGGACACGGCCTGCCCACAGCCACACAGCACGGAGGAGGCAGAGCTGCACTCACACCGAGGTCTCCAGAAGACTATTCCAATGTTGATTGTCAGTGTCACCACTTCTGTAATTAATTCATAGGATTGCTTTACTGTCTCAGCCAGAAAGTAAGCTCCCTCAGGTCAACGCCAGTCTGGGCTCCCCAAAGCCCCAAGGCCCAGGACCCAGGGCAGAACTCTGATACCCCAGCCGCAGGGGGTCAGGGCCAGCCCTATGCCCTCCCAACAGTCACGGGACCAGGCCATCTGCTGAGAGCAAGCCCAGGCCCAAGTCAGACAAATGTTCTCCCCCGGCCCTACCAGAAACCCAGACCAGAGTCCTGCCATCACCATTACTCTGGTACGGGTACACACGGGCATGGACACACACACACACACACACACACACACACACACACGCTGCCTGGACCTGCAGAGCCTCCACTTCACCAATGAACCCCCACCAATACCAGCACCCACAGCACCCACAGAGGCTGCACCTCTCAGCTCTGCCTTGGGGCTCAGTGGGAGTCAGAAGGAGTTTGTTTTACCCCCTTCACCCCTACATTCAGTTCACCCTCCACCCAGTCCTGCCAACACTGGGCTCATTTCAAAGGGGCCCGGGGGCCTCCCTCCGTAGTTTTCTTCAGGGCCCGGGGGCCTGGGAGAGCTTCGCCCAAATGCGGGGTCCCACGGGGCACCCGGAGGGATGGAGAGAGCTTCATGCAAGCACTGCCTACCTTCTGTCTGCCCGCTTTCTGTCCGGCCGGCCTTCTGAGGGGATGCCACTGGCCAGCACTTGTTTAACTCCTGCCCTCCCCCTCACAGTGACTCAGACCTGCCTTTACCTCTCTAACCGGTGGGCTGGCAGGTGGCAAGAGTCAAGATGAGAAATAATTGTGCCCCAAAGCCCGCCCTGAGTGCATGCCCCTCCCGGAGCTGGCCGCCAAAACCAGCAGAACCAGTCAGGCATCGTGACTCCCGTAGGAGCGCTGCCTGGCCCTCCAGCTGCCAGGGGTAGTGGGAGGGGCCCTCGGTGGGGGCCCTGCAGCCCTGCCTGGACTTTTCTCCGGGGAGGTGGGCACAGAGGAGCCTTCTCTGCACACCTCTGCTCAAGCTGGGGGAAGGGAGGGGTCCGAAACACCTGAAGTCCGAAGGGAAGCAGGTAGGGAGGAAGAAGGGGGCAGGGTGAGGCCCAGGGAGCGTGGAGGGGAGGGTGGAGGAGAGGAAGGAACGTGGGAGGGAGCGGCTGGGAGCGCTGCCAGCGGTGTTACAAGCAAAGGGTTTTATCGAACACAATATGCCCAGAAATAAAAGGGAGTGAAACAGAAACCCAGCAGCCGATAAGGCGGCAGTGGCGGCGGCAGTGGCGGCCGGGCAGCCCGGTATGGAATTACTGCAGTGACCTTGAGCCAGACCCTGTCAGGTGGAGGGAAGGACACTGAGAAGGCAGGGCCTGAGAGGCCAACTCAGAGCTGGGGGAGAGGGCAGGAGGGGCAGGAGGGCAGGGGAGGAGGGGGGGATCCACTGGGGGGAGGGTCAGGGGGCACCAAGGGCCAGCAGGGGGTGGGACCAGCTTGGGGAAGGGGGCAGGTGTCAGCTCTCACCTATATTAGGGTCCCAAGGGGAATGTTATAGCGGGGAGGGGGCTGCTCTTCCCAGGGCCAAGAGGACTGGGGGACCTAACAGGACTGAGGAGCAGGTGGCATCCCCAGAGTGAGGGTTCCGGGAGCTGGAAGGAACCCAGATGTCTAGAGTTTTTCCAATGTCTGTGGGTGCCCCACCAGTGCACACCCCCTCCCATCCTCTGTCTGCTAAGGCAGACTCTGGCCCCTGCCCCCATCAGGTCCAGCAAGCACAGTGCGGGGAGTGGCAGTGCCCTAACGCTTGCTGCTGGAGGGACAGGGTGGTGCCCTCTGGCTCTAAGCTTAGGTACTGGGGGCACTGGAGTTGGGTAGGGGATGCCCTAAGCCTAAAGGTGCATCGGGGCTGAGGAGAAGGGGTTGGTAGAGAGGAGCAGGAATCTATAGGGAATGCCACCAAAGATGCTAGTCCCAGGATGGGGAGCAAGCCCCCAGTCCTTCTTCCTGGGGGCAGCAGGGAGGGAGGGGCTGCAGGCAGGAGAGCCACTGGAGGCCCACCCTACCGCCCTGCCCTCATCACCCCTTTCCCCACAACCTGGGAGGGAGACTAAGCCCCAAACCTTCCATTAGGGCACCGCCGCTGCCAGGGAGGGGCCAGCTTACCTCTGGTGCAGGCTCCCTTGGTCCCTGCCCCGGGACCACAAGCAGCCTCTGCAATGACCCTCCAACCTGAACGGCAGGGGGACGGCACAGCTTCAGGAGCGACCCCAGAGCCATCCACCACCGACCCTTGTCCCGGAGACCCACCCTCTCCCAGGAGGCGCAGACCCCTCGGAAGGGCGAGGCAGGGTCCCCAGAATGGGCTGCAGCTCTGCCTCTTGTCGCTGGTCTCCTGGATGCCCAGCCTGCCGGCAGCACTCCGAAGGAAAGTTGCTCAGCTGGCCGGGCAGGTCTGCCTCAGCAGTAACAGGACACAGGAGGCAGCACAGGCGTGTTAACCCCTTCCTGCTGGCCGGGCAGCGGCACCTTCCGAGGTGGGTGGGAGGCTTGCCTGCTGCCAGTGCCCGGAGGGGAGGTGCTGCTTGAGAGCGAGAGCCTGTGCTGGTGGCCCGCTCCCACCCTGCAGCGAGTTAACCCTTCCCCTGCCTCCTCAACGGGAGACGGCCAGGGGGCTCCAACCCCCCCCCCCCCAGAAGGACCTTCCCGCGGGGCTGGCGTTTTTTGTAGTTAATGCCAGCTGTGGGCTCCCAGCTGGCCCTCTTGGCCATCCTGGCAGGGGCATCAGGACTCCAACAGAGAAGTGCTCTGCTCTCTCTAAACCTCCCCCTCTGCCTCAACGGAAGGAGGCTCAAGGCCCGCGAGGTCCTTCCTTAGCAGAAGCACCGAATGCAAAACCACGCGGGTGGGAGACTGTGGCCACCCCCTCAGCCTCCCACTCCCACCTCTGCTCCATCGGCACTTCGGGCAACAAGCCCACCATTAGCAGCGCTGTTTGTCAGACTCGGGGAGCCTGGGGCCCACTCCACACAGGGAGCCTGGCCAGAGAACAAGGATGGTACTGAGTCTGCGCTAACAGCACCTTTCTTCCCAAGAGCCCTCTCTTGCCCACTTCACATTTCTCCCAGCGAGGGGCGGAGGGTAAAGCCCAGAGGCCGGTTTGAAGGCAGAAAAGTGGCGCAAGGAGGCCAGAGGCTCTCAGTGGTTCTCAACCTTCCTAAGGCCGTGGCCCTTTAGTACAGTTCCTCCTGTTGTGGTGACCCCCAACCATAACATTATTTTCGTTGCTACTTCATCACGGTAATTCTGCTACTGTTATGAACCCTAATGTAAATATCTGATCTGCAGGATGTATTTTCAGGGGTCGCGACCCACAGGTTGAGAACCGCTGAGTCTAGCAGGTGCCAGCTTTCCTTCCTGTAGGACAGCGGTTCTCAACCTGTGGGTCGCAACCGCTTTGGGAGTAGAACGACCCTTTCACAGGGGTCGCCTGAGACCATCGGAAAACACATATATAATTACATATTGTTTTTGTGATTAATCGCTATGCCTTAATTATGTTCAATTTGTAACAATGAAATTGGGGGTCACCACAACATGAGGAACTGTATTAAAGGGTCGCGGCATTAGGAAGGTTGAGAACCACTGCGGTAGGATCACACGCTGAAATCCGGAACAGTAACCTCTGGCTGAGGACAAACGGATCCAGCCTCTAGGGGTGAAGAGGACGGCGAGCACGCCCTCAGACACTGGGACAGGGCCCTTGGCCCCAGCTGCAGTGGGAGGGTCTCGGGGAGCCAGGTCCCAGGGCGTCTAGTTTCCGAGTCTCATACATTGTCACACTTGGTGGTGACACTTGGGGAAGACCCGGCTCTGGAAAGCGCTACCCCAAACGTGTGGGGCAAGGAAGGCCAGGAGCAGGAACGAGGAGGGGTGATGCTATCTGTCCTACCATCTGCTCCATTCCTTCTCCTGCTACCCACGTGCTCTGAGGTTCATCACCCCACACATCACCTCCCCAGGTGCGTGCCTCTCTCTGCCTGTTGGGTGACCCCAGGAACTGAGACAGGGTGGGGTGGGGTAGGCCTGACGGCAGGTGGGACCACCTGGGAGGACCTGGGCCATGAGCTGCTTTCATCAAGGAGGCGGCATTCACGACATGAAGCCTGAGGGAAGTGGTAGGAACTTAAAGGTTCTTTATTGATTTGTTTGTTAACCAGTTGCCCAGAAGGCTGCTTGGGCACCTGAGTCAAGTGCAAGGACGCAAAGGCTGCTCAACGTCCCTTTGGGGGTTGAGCTCATCAGCCAGAACCATTAGGTCTGTCACCATGGTGTCCAGCAGCCCATAGACCTGGAAGAACAGGACAAACGTCACAGGCTACGGCTTGCTCTGTGGAAAACACCTCCGTGAGGCAGCACCCACTGTGCTACGAGGGTGGGCATGCTCACTCCACACTGAGAACAGCTCGAGGGGGGACAAGACCCGTGTGGTGAGAATTTCTGTAGAACTTTGGTTTTTGTAAGGAGTTGCATTTTTCAAACCAGTCGGGGCCCTGGGACGTATGGGGACACTGGGGCCCAGGATGGTCAAAGGGGCAATTCTTGGGGTCCGGGGAGCAGTGTCCATTTACTCCCTTGGGGTGGCCCAATCCTACTCTGGCCTCACAGGCGCCAACTTTCCTTCCTGTAAGATCACAGACCCACATACTGAAACGTTTCCAAAACTGTTCCCTAAGTGGGGCTGGACCACACACGCCTCAGCAAGTTGATTCTTAATTTCAGAAAGCTGAGAAAGGCCACCGCACGGGTCCTCAGAGACCTACGGTAACTTGCCTCCATCAGCCTTCAGACATCTCAGGGATGTCACCAGCAGCATATGGGGCTTCTGATCAAATGAGATCCAGGGTGTCCCCACAGTGCGGACATAATCCCAGCCACCCAGCTGTCCACGCCAGAGGAGGACAAAGCCTTGCCGTGAGACGGACAGACTGAATGTGGCTTTGTAGACCGCCCCCCTCCCCCCCCCCCCCCGAAACGAACAGCAACTGTAACTGCAAACCCAACGCAGCACATGGTGAGTTTCTCAGGGCCTCCTGCTTAAGAGGGCATTGCCATGAAGTCTCTCTGGGGTTTCAAAACCCGTATGCTTGCTAGAAATCCACTCAGCGTGGTGTTCCCCCCAAGGAACACGCCGGCCAAGATGCCCTCTGACACACTGAGTCTGTTTCCCCGTCAGACCATGTCCCTCTTCCATTCAAATCCCTGTATGGTTTCTCGTTTCACTCAGAAAAACCCCGAGTCCTCACATAGCCTACAAAGCCCCACATGACCTGCCCCCTCTTGGTGTGGTGGCCCCTCTGCCCCCTGTCCTCCTGGTTCCTCCCTCCCCTGGCATTCCGTTGCTCCCTCTCCCTAGGGCACTGCTCCTCAGGGGTCCACAGGACCTCCCCCATCTTCCTTCAAGTCTGTTTGATGTCACCTTTTCGATGAGCCCCCCCCCCCCCCCCCGCCCCGCTGGGCCTTTTGTCGTCCCCCTGGCTCTGGTCTGTTTCTCTCTTCCTCAGTGCTCATCGCCATTCACGAAGTCTGTCTCACACAATAGGCTGCCCCTCTCAAGGGCAGCGCCGCTTCCACTGTGGATGCAGTAGGCGCTTATCATTTGCAGAAGGAACGGGTGTGAGGGAGAGGAGGGCGGAGCCCTGGGCCGTGCCCTCACCTCCGTGTACATCCTCTGGGAGTATTTCTCCAGGACCAGGGGATCGATGGGCTCCTGAGATGCGACGATGATGTCGGGGGCAGGGTCCTCCACGTAGAGCCTGTCCCGACTGGAAGATTTCGCAGGTTTCTTGTCGTCCTTTGCCTTCAGCTTCTTGCTGTTCAGACGGTCCTGCTCGGAGAGAGGAGACACGCGTCGCCTTCGTGAGCTCCGGAGGGAGGTCCGGGGCCTGCTCCAGAACAGCCACTGCGAGAGCCCCGTGTGGCCCCGGGCCAGACCGTGTCCCGGAACCTGCCTCTTTCCCTGGCGTCTTGGCTGCTTTCTTATCTTCTTTATCTTTGATTCCCAACTGCTTCCTTTCCTGGGCCACCCCTTTCCGGTCCTCCTTCCCAGCTCTCCCGGAAGTCACCTTTGTCTCTATGGTGGAAGGCGTTTTCTGATCTGAGGGAGGGGAGTGGAAGACAGTATGGACTGTGGCCTGGCTGCGCCCATAGGCGGGAGTCAGGAAAAGCCCAGTGCTCTCGGCAGCCTGGAGAGAATTCCCACAGACGAGGAGCAGAGCCCCGGGTTCAGGGGTGGGTGGATGGCCCTGTGGAACGGGACTGTGGGGCAGGGGCAAGGGGCCTGCTTCTCGTCCCGGCTCCGCCGCTCCCGCATGGACGGGACGGGCAAACCCTTTAATCCTTCTGAGATTCCATCTGTAAAACGAGGGACGTGAACCCTGGTGATACTAAGGTCACTTCTGGGTTCCAAACCTTGGCAACAGATAAAAGGCGAGCAGGGGCCTACTCCATGGATCAACAGAGGTACCCCCAGAGGGTGTGCAGGGCGGAGGCAGCGGGACGGGGAAGACTGCGTGCAGGCAGGCGGCGAGGAGTCTGACCGAGCTCTTCCGGAATGTCCAGATAGATGGTCTCCTTCTCAGGCAGGCCCAGCAGAGCCCTCAGCCACAGGGAGCAGATCACCAGGCCGTCAATCACGTCCCGCCACAGCTGAAAACTAGAGGACAAGACACTGGAGAAAAGCCATCGCCCTTCATTTGCCCTGGAACCTGCAGAGGTTTCGATCCTTCTCTTCCAAGACACTGGTGCCAGGAGCTGCCAGGGACATGCCATGCCCCTGTCCAGCCAGCATCCTCACCAGCACCTGGGCGTTTGAAACTGTGGCTGGACCTTGATCGAGATTCCCAGCTCCAGGCTCCCAGTGATGTGTTCTGAGGGCCTTGCGAAAACTTATTCCCCACCCCCACCCCAAGCCTTTCCACACAAGTTCCAAATCGGCGACAGGAAGGCCGATAACCGAGAAGTGAGGCTTTCTGTGGAATACGCCCCTCTTCTCACCGCCCTCTGGCTTCTCCTCCGTTCATTCCTCTGCACGTTGAGAAGGAACAAAGGATGAGAAAAAAATGAAGGTCCAGGTGCTTGCTCCGCTGTAACGGCTCCGCAGGGAGCAGCAGGTGGCTGCAGGGGCGGCTGCGGCAGGTGCCGAGCACGGACTGTGGGAGCATCTTTCGGCGGCCTGAGCTCAGGGGAGCTCCGCACCCTTGCATGCTGGGACTGCCTGTGTAGCACCCTGGCCCGATGCCACGAAGGGGAGGAGATGAGGCTGGCTCGCCCGGTGGGGCACCTACCACATCTGGTACAGGAAGTCAGACTGCAGTGGCCTCTGTCCCTGGCACAGCTCCAGGGCTGCTTTGTTGAGCCTGATGAGGGCATCTTCTCTCTGGTTCTCCTCGGGAAGCATCATCACTTCCTGGCAGGGTCACGGGTACCATGAGCAACCCTTGTGCCCGGGACACCAAGGGTCCCGTGTCCTCTAGTGACAGGGGTGGTGCTGTGAGGACAGGGGTGCGGGAGGCGATGTAGCCATGGGGAACCTGTCTGGGGTTGCCTTCTGTGGGAGCCTGGGGCCTCCTTCAGAAATCTGTTCCCACGAATCCCTTTTGCAAGGTTTGCCAGGATCAGAGAGGGAGCCCCCCCTCTGGCACCACAGGGGCCTAGCCCCCTGAGACAGAAAGAGATGACCCCCGAGACGGCTCTCTCCGGGCCCTCAGGAGGTTTTCTTTCTGGGCTCGTGGGGGCAAGAGGCACTGCTGGGGCCCTCCCTCACCCCGCTGCGCCAGAGCTGTTTTCCCCGCCCACGCCTTCAGCGTCAGGGACCCACCTCCCTGAAGTCCTCCAGGCAGAAGTTCCACTCGGGCGGCGGGAGGCCCGCCTGCTCCCAGGGGCTCTTGGTGCTGTCCCCGTCCCGGCTGCCCTCCACCAGGATCTCCTCCATGATGCTCTTCCACGGAGAAGTCTTGGCCCCTACTCGGACCCTCTGGGGCCTGAAACCATCTTGGGATTCCTTGAAGTACGCATTCTCCTGCTGGGGCTCCAAGGCGGAGCCCTTAGGGTAGGTCAAAGAGTCCACCTGCACCGGGGACTTGTTCAGATAGCCTGGCTGGGTCCTGGCTGCCCAGGCCCGGAGGCCCGCGTGCTCGTCGTCGTTTGGCCTGCCTTCCTCGGCCTTGTAGGGCAGGACCATGTACTGGTGCCACAGTATATGCAGGTTTTGCACTACTTGGTGCTGGTAATGCAGCTGCAGCAGAGGCAAGGGAAGACACGTGACGGGGAGGCTGGGCTGGGGGGGGGATGGGGGCACCCAGAGCCCGTGGACCGGGGCCGGTTTCCCCATTCCCTGAAGAGCACGGATGGAGGAGGCAGGGAAGGGACCAGCAGGAGTGGCTCTAGCCAGAGGATGTCCCCTCTTCCCCCGCAACCTGAGCATCTCCAACTTCAAGCGTTTTTTTGCATGTGAGCTTCCAAGTAACGTTGGGTTTGAACGAAGGAGTTGGTGAAGCTGTTCTCACCAAGCATCCACTTAGGAGCTACGTGATCTTGGGCAAATTACTTAACCTCCCTCGGCCACCATTTCCCCCAGGTAACATCGGATAGAAATAGTGCCCATCTCCATGGGGACATGGAACGGACTGACGAGTCTCAGAGGGGAGGGGGTGAAGAGATTAAAGATCTTATGTGCACATATGCATTACCGATGGGCACACACAATAGGGTGGTGAAGGCCGGGGGCAGGGCAGGAACTGGGTGGACAGGGGCAGTGGTGAGGGGGGGAGGGGGACACCTGTAATACTCTCAACAATAAAGTTTTTTTTTTAGAAAAAAGTAGTGCCCATCTCACAGGTCTGCTGGGAAGTGAAGTGAGTTTCTCATGGAAGATGCTCAGCACAGGTCCTGGCGCATGGGGGGCGGGGGGAGGGGTTGCTATTCCTCCCACCCAGGGCACTCACAGGGGCGGGGGCCAGTGCGGGGCTGTACCTGGGGGTTCCTGTGGTAGAACAAGTCCTCCTCCGTGAGGTAGGCGTCCACGGGCGACGGCACGCGCTCGGGGGTCAGGATGCCGCCCAGCAGCTCCTGCAGTATGCTCTGCGCGATGGTGACCGCCTCGTGGGAGGCCAGCTCCTTCTGGGGGAGGAAAGGTGGCACGAGACGACAGCTCAGGCCTTCGAAACCCATGCTGCAGCCCGAGGGGAGCCAGGTCCCTCGGGGCTCTGTGCCTTCCTAGGGGTTGAGTTCCTGCCATTGTCACACACACACACACACACACACACACACGCACGCGCACACAACTATTCCCAGACTCAAAACTCCCTGGGTCTCCCCAAACATCCTTGCTCCCTAAAAGAGGCTGAAAAGACCCCGAGGAGGAACCGGTCCCAGAGAAGTTGCTCCCTCGAGGGGCCAGGAGGTCCGGCGGCATTTCCCATAGATTAGGAAGGCCAGGCAGGGCCAGGGGCAGCACGGTTCGGGCCCTGCTGAGCATGTGAGTTGGCCACACAGCCAGTATCACAGAAACAGGCTCATCTCGAGAGAGGCCAGTCCTAGACCAGCGAACAAAACAGACACTGCATGTGTCAAGATTATCTCTGATCGCCGCAGGCTGAGCCCTGGCCGAAGCAGCCGGGTCGTGTTTGGGGACCACAGTGAACAGAAAAGCACAGCTTTCCAGGGAACCCCACAAAGAGCAACACTGGGCGGCCAGGCGATGGACGCGGTGGGGGCCCAGCAGATGCCCAGTTCCCACCTCACACTCACTCCTGGGTGCCGGCCCCCCTGCCTCCTGGGCAAATTGCTCTCTGTGGTTTTGAAGTCTTGCCAGTTAAAGGCAACTCCACTGGAGGGTACCAAACAGCAGGGGACAAAAACAGTACCCGGGGGAGGGTCGTTCCTTGGGTCTGTGCTCAAGTACTTCCACGCAGTCTGCACCTGAAGGCCCAGTCTCATCTCTTCCTGGCGGTGGGAGCCAGGGATGGTGGGGCTCGAAACCGCCCCACTCTTGCCTGCCCACCCATCTTTTACCTCACCAAGTCCTGGGAGGTGGTCTGTTGAGCAAGACTGGCCGAGAGAAACAAGACCCCTGCAGGCAGTGCTAGGAAGGACGCCAGAGGGACCTAGCTGATGTCCACGCGGGGCCGAGGCCCGGGCTCCCTTACCTCCAGTAACGTCCTCTCATCCCTATAAATGTCCTGGGCCAGGGAGACGGCGTGGAGATTGACCTGCAGGACGGCACCCCCTAACAGGGTGGGGTGAGTTCCAAACTCCCAAAATTCCCGGAAGATCCCGGCATTCACAGACTTGAAGAAGAAGGTGAAGGTCTTCGTTTCTCTAGGCAGAATCACACCTGAGGGGGCAGAGACAGAGGTGTGCACCGAGAAGGGGCTCTCTGAGCCCCACGCCTGCGTGTCCGCAGGTGGCTGGGCCCTAAGCCTCTGGGGATACGTGTAACTGAGCCCCAGGCAGGGTGACCCACCGTCCAGCTTTGCCCTGGGAGGAGGGCTTTCCTGGGTTGGGGGGACTTTCAGTGCTGAAACGGGAAAGCCCCCGGAAGCAGGCGCAGCTGGTCCTCCCAGCCTCAGGTCTGTGCAATGTACCTGAACCCCTAGAATGCCCCCCCTCCCCCGGGGCTCACCTCCCTGCCCCCAACAGACATGAAAAGTTGGGAGATAACACGCGTCACGGAGGAAACAGAAGGGAGGAGGCAGGGAAGAGGGGTTTGAACTCGCTAGACGTCAGCTTCTGGACATCAAGGTGGGTGGGGCCGCGTCTCCTAGGTACCTTCCCGGTTATTAAAGTAAAACTGCTGTGTCCTGTCTCTCTTCAGGTCTTGGAAAGCGTCCGGCTGGACCTGCCGCCGCCAGTCATACCAAATGGCCACGGTGCCATTATTGACCACGGTCAGTTCCGAAGACGTTTTCTCCCTTTCCACAGTTTCAAAGGTCAGGCGGACAGCGATGCCGATCTGCTTCTGCAGGAGGAGGAGGCCTGAGACACGTCTCTGAGGGAGGCCCTGGCCCGGGGGGTTCAACTCATCCCGGTTTGCCAGGGACTTTTCTGGGTCTGGCGCTGAGTGCCCCCTTGTCCCCGGCCTCCGGGGCCTGGCTGCTCTCAGACAGAGGCGTGTCCTACCCCGAGAGCGGCTGTCCCCGAGGTGCCATCGACGGTGGGATGAGAGAACAAAACAGATGTTCTACCTGATGGACATGTCTGCTCCTCAGCACCCACAGAATACTGTAGAAGCTTCTCAGAGCCATGCCCAAGGGGAAAAGTTTGCTTACATACATTCTTGGGGACTAGGCGCCAACGGGGATGGCTTGTGACTCTCCTTTCGGCCTTGTGATTTTTTCTGGGTCGAGCCAGCACTGCTGTTACCATTTTCAGACATGCTGAGTGCAAGGCCAGGTACAAATGCACGTAGGAGGCGGCAGGCTCCTTGTGACGGCCGGTCACCTTGAGACTGGCCCCAAGGGAGGCCCATCCGGACGGCAGATGGGTGAGGGCGAAGGCAGGCTTACCTTGTCCTGCGGGTTACTGCCTCGGATCCAGCAGGCCGGCTTCCCGCAGAACAGCAGAGAAGGGCCGAGAATAGGCATGGGGGCCGTCTCCTGGTAACGGGTCAATAAATCTCTGTAAGGAAAACCAATCGTGTGTTTTCCCCGAGGCAAGGAGGCTGCCATCGTCTTGCCGCATGGAGCCCCCAGCAGTGGCTGCCAGCTCGGCCCTCCCCCGGGGCGTCATCAGCTTCCCCGGAGCCTGGCCTTGCCCGGCTCCCTTCCTGCAGGCGGGAGGTTCTGGGACACACAGCGCTGCTTGTCACTGAGGCACGGAACCGCAGGTGCGCCCCCTTACCAGCGAAGGAATGTCTGGGAAATCCCCCTTAGGAGCTGGTTGCTAGGAGGGAGCAGATGGCCACGGGGAAGCGAGCACAGGTGCTGGAATGGGCTAGAGCGGGGAGCGGCAGCATCGGAGAGGAGCCCCGCTCCCCAAACTCTCTCCCCAGGGCCCAGGCCGACTCACGCATTCCTTAGGTCTCCAGAGGAACTTCTCTGGCTCTTTTCAAACACTAAAAAGTCTTTCACTGTAACCGTTGAGAAAGGCTGCCCTCTGCCCACCACCTCCAGGCCATCAATATCCTCAGAGAGACCAAGAAAGGAAAGATGAGCTGACTGAAGACAGGTGCCCCGCTCAGGGGCCTCGGACAGGGCCCGGAGACAGGACCAACCTGCTGGCTGAAGCCTAGCTTCGCCATGATGCGCTGCAGCTCCTTGCGGCGGTAGATGAGGAACAGACTCCGGTCCCAGGTGTAGCGGTACCGCGCGTCCTTCCGGGCCAGCAATCCTGCCGCAGGGTCCGAGGACCCTCAGTGCAGGCCGCTGCCGTGGCCCCTTCCCCTCAGTCTCAAGAACTCTGAACACACCCTTCCCAGCACCATTTCTAGGAGATGGGGGTGAGGCGGGTTTGGGCGGGGGGGGGGGGGGGGGCGCGGGGAGATATGGCTTCCCTGCGCAGCGGGGCTCCAGTCCTCCTGCCCCATTCCTACACCTTGGCCACCCTACACAGGACTCCTGCAAAATGAGCTCCCAAACCAGCACATCTTCGGATGATAACGCATAAAAACAGCAGCAGCTACTTTTACTGAGTGCTTAGCAGCGGGCCAGAAACTCTTAATAAACACCATGCTTCATTTCACCCTCTCACAACCTCGCCAGTGTTTCACAGATGTGGACACGGGGGGGCCAGAGAGGCCAAACAGCTTGCTCTGAACCCTGGCAGCCCTTAATGCAGCGCTACCCAATAGACACAGCACGCAAGCCACAAATGAGAGGCACGTAATTTAAAATTGCCTAGATCGGTGGTCAGCAAACTGCAGCTTGCGAGCCACATGCGGCTCTTTGGCCCCTTGAGTGTGGCTCTTCCACAAAATACCGACTTCTGCTCATGGGCCACGAAGTTTCAATCGCACTGTACGTGTGCGCCCGCACGTGGTATTTTGTGGAAGAGCCATACTCAAGGGGCCAAAGAGCCGCATGTGGCTCACGAGCCGCAGTCTGCCGACCACTGGCCTAGATGGTTGGAAAAGATAGACAGAAACAGGGGGAATTCATTTCCATTTAACCCAATGCATCAAAAATATTATCATTTCAACATGTAATCCGTATTAAAATTATTAATAAGACTAGCCCAGTGCATGAATTCGTGCATGGGTGGGGTTCCTTGGCCTGGCCAGTGATCAGGGCCAATCGGGGCCACGGGAGGTTGTCTGGCTTGGGGGAGGGGCTGCAGGAGGTTGGCCAGCTGACCCGATCAGGGCCATGGGGCCGGCCGGCCAGGGGAGGGGGAGGGGCCGTGAAAGGTTGGCTGTGGGAGAGCACTGACCACGGGGGGGGGGGGGGGGGGGGGGAAGCTCCTGTGTTGAGTGTCTGCCCCTGGTGGTCAGTGTGCATCATAGCGACCTGTTGACCAGTTGTTCTGTCATTCGGTTGCTTAGGCTTTTATATATACAGGCATTTCTCGTATGAATCAGTACATAGTTTACACTTACATCTCATTCCATGTGCTCAGCGGCCACCGTGGTTCACGCCTGCCAGGCTGCCGCACAGCCCTAGAGCCTCCATCTCACTCCCTTCCGCCCCCTCTTCCATCTATCACTGTCTAAATGAAGTGGGGACTGGACCTCCGGAGGGTTAGGGGACTTGATCCCTGGTCGGTGCCATACCAGGGCCACACTGTCTGCCTCCCTCCCTGCCCCCCCAGGTGCCCCGCTCCTCACCCATCTCCTTCTGGATGGAGTACGGCTTCCTGATGCGAGTGATGGGCTCCAGGAGGCCGCGCTGACTTTTTGTCTTCGTTATGACCAGACCCCTCATTTCATCCCCCAAGTATTCCAGTCGACTCCAGAACCCACTGGACTCCTCAGAGCACTGGCAAGGATGGGCAGACAAAGTCAGGTCACCTGGACACCTTGGCGAGGGGCTGCTGGGGGGCCCGGGAGACGGGGCACCGCGGACGACAGACGCTCGCTCTGGGGGCTCGCTGCAGCCGGGAGAGCAGGAGAAGCAAGTGCTTTCTTGTTCTCAGGACGCCCTTCGATAGCCTTTTCCTGGCCCCAGACAGCGTGGGTGGCGCGGCCACTGCACTCGCACACCAGACACAACAGGGGACCCTGGATGGTCCAGAAGCTGGGGTCTCGGCCTTCGAGAGGGAACACTAAGACAGTTTTAAGAACTCAGGGCCTGTGCTGTCTTGCTCCTCACATTCACCACCACAGGCTGGATTAGGTAACTGACTGGTCCCTGAACGCCCAATAATAGGACCAATAATGTCATTTTACTAAAGGCCCTGAGGGCTTAACGCTGCTTTGCAGTGGATAGATTTGTTACGTTTCCCCGCTGTGCACGCCAAGGCAGCCATCCGCGTCCAGACCCCCTCCTCACGGGGCACGCGGGAGCACCGTCCTTACCTTCCCATCATGCTGCGTGGGCAAGATTCGGTCAATGACCGCCCGCTCCTCCTGGATCTGTCTGTAGGTCTCCCCGATGTGCATCAGCAGCTCGCCGACAGGTTTCTTCAGGAGTCCTAGAGAGAAGAGCCGAGAATGCAGCCCCTCCACCGAATCGCAGCAAACAGGGGCCCAGCACTCAGCACCGGCCAGCCCCATCCCTGACTGATCCCAGGACCCGCCAAGGGAGAGACACTGGGGAGTGAGTGAACGGCAGGCACCACACGCTCAGCCCGAGGCCGTCACTGGACGGGCGCAGGGAGAGAAGACGCCGGGCAGCAGGGCCTGGGTGCCGGGTGGGCCCGGCGGGCGCCCATCCTCTCTGCTCACTGCTGAGGGCCTCCTGCTGCCTCTTCCACAGGGCCAGGTTGCGCTGCCAGTTTTTCATAAAGTTGTGCTGGGGAGGTGGGGCCCAGGGAGGTGGCTTCTCCTCTTTGGGGGCTTCCTGCTTCGGCTCTTCTGCAGCTGGGTCGAGGGTCATCAGGCAGGGTGGGGTGTGGATCAGCTCAGCCAGCTGAAAAGCACAGGGTGCGCGTGGAGGGTGGTGAGAGGCGCTGCGCTGGGGCTGAGCCGAGACCTCTCTAGGCCTACATCCCTGCTGTCCGCCCCACTCTGCTGAGGATCCCGCCTCTTCAGGAGCCAAAGGTTGGGAGTGACAGAAAACAGGTCCCAGAACCGGGGGGGGGGGGGGGGGGGCCTTGGAAATGGCTGCCAGTCTCCTCCCCCCCCAGAATGGGGACCTCGTGCTGAGGCTGTGTCCCAAAGCTTTCCGTGTGTCTGTCTTCCCACGGATGCTCATGGACCCCCGCCCCTGCAGGGTGACTGAGTCCTTTTTAGATGACCCCAGGCTAGCCCCTGGCCAATGAGATTCTTAGTTGGGAACCAGGGAAGCGAAGGAGCCGAGACAGCGAGCAGCACCGCATGCTGGGAAAGTCAGACACACACAGGCCCTTTGTGTGGCCCCGGAGCTGGGGACGGAGGAGCACAGGCCAGTGTTTGGAGAAGGGAAAACGGAGCCGGTGCACAGGGGAGCAGAAGGCGGTCAGGGAGCACAGGCCCGGAACCCTGATGCCTTTCTGGGTTCAGTCTAACCAAGCCAGGCGCGCCATTGCCTCTGGGTTCCCCACGGCACCTCTGTGTCCTTAGAGTGACTTTCTGACTTGGGCTGAAGCTCGGGGGTGGGGGTGGGGGGTCCCTTATCACTTCAGACTCCGGGGCCCAGGCACTAGACTGTCTTTTTAACCCCAGGCCTGCCTGGCTCTGCCAGGTGTGAGACTGGAATGGATTCGGTGACTTGTCCCGTCCAGGCAGCTCTGTACAAACGAACCTCCATGTTCCCTTGAGCAACTGCAATTCTCCTGAAGTCGTGGAGACTCCCCAGGATGTGGTGGGGCAGGATCTGGTTGCCGCTATAGAAACTCTCACGGGGGCCTGGGGAGAGGGGAGAGGAGGGGAAAGACAAGCTGCAGGGAGCGGATGTAAATGATTCCCGGGGGCCACTTTCTGACGGAGACCCCCCCTCCCGCCCCCGCTTTCTTTCAAGGCTGACCCACGAATTCAGAGACCGGCGGCGACGGGGCCGGGGCGGACATACCGGAGTAGTCCAGGGGCTTCGTGGTGGCATCTGGAGCGGCAGGGTGTGCTACAAAGTGGCAGACCTTCCTCCCAGGATCCTTGGGTTTGACTTTACGGATGAGAAATTTCTGGGTAATGTCAGATTTATCTGCTGTTTCAATAAAGCGAGGAATGTGTTGCTATAAAGAAACAAAACAGAGGAGAATTCCACTTGAGATCGGGAGGAGGAAACACACCCCGTCGCCTCTGTCCGCAGCCTTTGTGGAATTCCTGAAGGCGGACAAATCTGTTTCTCCCGCTCTGTCCATATGCTCTGTCGAGGAAAACGCCTCTGCAACAGACAAGAGACTTAATAATGTCTTCAAGGGGGGGAAATAACATTTTATGCCCTGGCTGGGTGGCTCAGTTGGTTGAGCATTGGCCCGTACACCTAAAGGTTGTGGGTTCGATTCCAGGTCAGGGCACATACCTAGGTTTCAGGTTTGATCCCCATTAGGGCATGTAGGAGAAGCAACCGATTGATGTATCTCTCTCTCTCTCCCCCTTCTTCTCTCTCTAAAATACATACATATATACATACATACATACATACATACATAAACATATCCTCTGGTTAGGATTTAAAAAACCCCAAAAACATTTTCTGCCTCCAGACCAGTGGTTCTCAACCTTCCTAATGCCGCAACCCTTAATACAGTTCCTCATGTTGTGGTGACCCCCAACCATAAAATTATTTTCGTTGCTACTTCATCACTATAATGTTGCTACTGTTATGAATCGTCATGTAAATATCTGATATGCAGGATGTATTTTCATTGTTACAAATTGAACATAATAGCGGTTTCCGTAGTGTAGTGGTTATCACGTTCGCCTCACAAATTGAACATAATGAAAGCACAGTGATGAATCACAAAAACAATATGTAATTATATATGTGTTTTCCGATGGTCTTAGGCGACCCCTGTGAAAGGGTCATTCGACCCCCAAAGGGGTCGCGACCCACAGGTTGAGAACCGCTGCTCCAGACAGTTCAGGTGAGAAGTGCCCGATTATTTCAGGTAAAGCCTGGGGTCAGGGAGTAGCAGGTTTACCCGCATTTGTGACTTTGCTCCTTAAACTCATTTTCCCGTCTGTGAAATGGGGATGATGGCTCTTGGCTCCGCGGGGAGCAAGACACCTCATTCTCTCGTTCCCCTGCGGTTCTATATTCTCAGGAATGCTCAGATAAACACAGTACATTCCTTTAGCTGCAGAAGTGGAAAAAGCATGGGTCCAGTGGATTTTTCCATGGAATCAGACCTGCCCTATGAGGAGGGAGGCGGTGGAGAGGGTGGACATGGTTAATGTTCTAGAACACACAGGCTGGGAGAGAAAAGCTCTTGCAGGAAGGGCTCCCTGGATTGCATCCTTACCTTCTTCAAGTTTTCCGTCTTAATGGCCAAGGCCAGAATGTCATCTCCTTGTAGGACATTGCTAACAGGCTCAGGTTCTTCCTGAATGGGGGGTGTGGACTGTTCAGGGATCTTTGCCCGCTGCTTCTTTTCTGAAGAGAAACAGGAGGTTACAAATGCTTCTAGATAGATATCCTCTAATAAAAGGCTAATGTGCAAATCGACTGAATGGCGGAATGACCGGTCGCTATGATGCGCACTGACCACCAGGGGGCTGATGCTCAATGCAGGAGCTGCCCCCTGGTGGTCAGTGCGCTCCCACAGCGGGAGCACCACTCAGCCAGAAGCCCTGAGCTGGACTCACAGGGAGCGGGACTAAGCCATTAGTCGGACATCCCCCAAGGGCTCCTAGACTGCGAGAGGGCACAGGCCGAGCTGAGGGACACCCCACCCAAGTGCACGAATTTCATGCACTGGGCCTCTAGTACTACTATATTAGGCCCCAAAGCGGGGAGGCAGAGCTGGCTACAGGCAGCAGAGGCTGCCAGGGACACTGGGCTGCACTTGCCTGGGGCAGTGGGAGTTCTTTCTCAAAGGCTCCCCTACCCATGGCCCTTGGCCTGCCTCACTGACTGAGGCTTCTTAGCTGGAATTGACATCAAAAGATGTCCTCACCCGCCCCCCCCCCCGCCCCCCCCCCCCAGGCTGTGCTACTTATAAGCTGGACAACCTTGGGTACCTCACTTAACCTCTCTTGACCTCGAGTCTTCCTTTCTGTAAAAAGAGGAAGCTGGACTCTAAATCAGTGGTTCCCAAATATTAGTCCAATGTCTTCCTCCGAATCTTCAGGTGAATTTTACAACTACAGCTTCCTGGCTCCTGCATGGAGCCAGGGCCTGGGGAGCTGGTTTTATAAAATTCTGTAGGTGGCTCAGATGCACAGTGGTTTGGGACACCTGGGCTAGATGCTGTCTCAGCCTCCTCCACTGCAAGCACTGATCCATTCTCATGGGTGAAGGCATTAGCTTTCTTTTTTTAATCCTCACCCAAGGATATTTTTCTATTGATTTTGAGAGAGAGAGAGTGGAAGAGAGAGGGAAAGACAGAGAGAAATACTGATGTGAGAGAAACACATCGATTAGTTGCCTCCTACACGAGCCCTGACCAGGACCTGGGCCGGGGAGGAGCCTGCAACCGAGGTATGTGCCCTTGACCGGAATCAAACCCAGGACCCTTCAGTCCACAGGCCGATGCTCTATCCACTGGGCCAAACCGGTGAAGGCGGCATCAGCCTTCTTTAAGGCATTGGTTCAAACACCGATGCTCTGGGGGGAACAGAACATCCATGGCTGACCATTTAATACACACTGTTTAAGTATTTTCTATGTACCAGGCTCTGGGAATATAAGGCTTCAAAGAGTACATACCCATGAAGACAAGGCTGTCAGGCTGAAACTATGGGAGCAGCCGGGGGTCCCCACCCAATTCTGGGGGTAGTCAAGGAGGGCTTCCTAATGAGGTGACGTTTAAATGGAGAAATGGAGGATGATGAGAACATAGACCAGGGGAAGGGTTTGGGGACCAGGCAGTCTACAGGAACTAGCAGGAAGAGGCCTAGAGGCAAGAGAGAATGGAGCACCCCTGGAACGCAAAGCATGTTTTTAAAATCGCTGGAGGGTAGCGAGGTGGGAGGGAGGAAGGCATGCCCAGAGAGGGACATAGGAGCCATATCACCAAGTGCTTAGTGAGCCGTGTAAAGGACCTCGCCCGGGGGGTCATGACGTAGCAAGGAATGGATTAGGGCAGTGGTTCTCAACCTCCCTAAGGCCGCGACCCTTTAATACAGTTCCTCATGTGGTGGTGACCCCCAACCATAAAATTGTTTTCATTGCTACTTCATCACTGTAATGTTGCTACTGTTAAGAATCGTCATGTAAATATCTGATATGCAGGATGTATTTTCATTGTTACAAATTGAACATAATGAAAGCATAGTGATGAATCACAAAAACAATATGTAATTATATATGTGTTTTCCGATGGTCTTAGGCGACCCCTGTGAAAGGGTCGTTCAACCCCCAAAGGGGTCGCGACCCACAGGTTTTTGAGAATTGCTGGATTAGGGGGTGCAAAACCGAGGACGAGGTTACTTAGGGGTCTACTGCAATCACGAAGCGGTTGATGATGACAGTGGCTCATGGAGCTGGAGAGATCTGAGCCTCTTTCTCTCAGGGGCCAGGCCGGAGCCCGGCATGGAGAACTCATGCCAGAAGCCAGTCCTTCTCCAAAGAGGACGCGCTCCCTGCCTTCCTCCCACAGAGGTGGGCTAACATGTCACATGCATCTCGTTTCTCTGGCTGGGTCCTCCTGTCTGCTGCCCTCTGGTCTAGAATGGTTTGCGGTAAGGCCTTCAGAAAATAATCAAAAGAAAACCCGAGTCCCGACCTCAGGGACCTGAAAACAGAACCGGGTTTTGTCCGCTGCTTCTCCCAGCACTCGCCGTTTTTTAAAAGACAATCTCGCTACAACATCAAAGTCAGCGTTTTGGTTACCAAAGTCAGAGTCTCTTTTTTTAGGAAATGCCCGCATAATTGGTGACAAAGCAGCACACATACAAGAAAACCTAAGCCAGAATCATTCCAAACATAACTCTCAGCTCTGCCCACGGGCCCGAGTCCATCTCCTCGGCCATGGGGTCGGCGGAAACTCGGCAGCATCGGCAGCTAAACCGCGTGGCTCTGGTCCCACCCACTGCCACGTGTGGGGGTGCCGCCTTGGGTTTTGATTTACAAAACCTATACAGTCACCAAAGTTTGTGGCAGCCCAAGAGAGAATTGGTACCAACGGAGGGTCTGCTTTTATAAATGTTATGGTGTTACTTCTCTTTTCCAGGACATCTGCTTCCTCTGCCCATCACCTTGGCTGGTTCTATGCCTTCCCAGGGGATTAAACATCTCCATCTCTGTGCTTGTTACTGGGGGGTGCCTAATGATTGTGTTTGAATGTATAAAACGTCACCATTGTTGAAGATTTCTGAAATATGGGGGGTGGGGGCAGCCGAGGAGAGGTCAATGGGGGGGAAAAGGAGACTTGTGTAATACTTTAAACAATAAAGAATTTAAAAAAACAGATTTCTGGAATAGTGGAACTCTGGTCAGAGGCTTATCTGAGAAGGTTCTCTTAATATACGGTCAGGAAATGGTGTGTTCTAGTTATACAAAATGTTGCAAGTCATACGTACATTTTAAACTTTCACTCACCCTGGAAAATATTTACCAAGTACCTTCTAGGAGGTGCTATGCAGTATGGAGAAGATGGTTTAAAAAAAAGGTTAAAATATGGTCCCTTCTGCTGAGAAACTGAAAAAGACACCAGACACTCGCACACACAAATCATAGCATAAGGGCCTAAAATTAGTGGCACAGATGATAATGGGTTTGGTTCCATGTCAAAGCGGGAACAGATGGATGTGGCTCATGCAGTTTAGGGCTCTAGCCAGAGGTTCGGGAGAGCAGCCGCAGGGGTCAGAGGGAGCTTCACAGGCTAAGTTCGGCCTTGAAGGACAGGAAGGCTTTGCAGGTGGAGCAGCAGACGGAGGTGTTCCAGGTGGGGTCACAGTTGGAGCCAAGGTGGAGGCGGGGCGGAGTATGGCATTTGTGAGGCGTGGTGACACCGAGGCTGGTGGAGGAGGTGGGAGTGAGACCGGGGACACCAGGCCATGGCGGCTTTTGTAAAGCAAAGCAGAAGCAGCTGCTCATCCTCTCTCGGCAGCAGGGAGAATGACATGAAAGCAGCATTTCAGAGTGATTCATCCGGTGAGGGTAAGCCAGAGGGACTCTCGGGGCAGAGGCAAGTTGGGGAGACCGGAGAGGAAGGACAACCCCACTGCAGTCACTTTAGGGCCTGCAGGAAGATGCTGAAGGGTCCAAGTGCGTCTCACGACTGACGGTGTAGACTAGAGGTCTCGCTGTTTCCTCTTCTCTGGTCTGGAAACCCAAGCTGAGTGGGGCTCCTGCTGAGTCACACAGCTGATCCTGACGTCAGCCCCCTGGAGTGGGGCAGTCAGGTGATACCTCTGCTGGGGCTAGACCAGGCAGCCGGAAGCAGGGTGCTCAGGTGGGGTAGGGAAGGCGTGGGCAGGGAGAGAGGCTAGCTGCAGAGGGAGGAGAAACCGGGTCTCCATCTTTCTGCTCCTTGTTTTATCTAAATGATGTTATTTTTTTGTATTGATGACAGTCTTCAGGGAATTCTGACCTCAGGGTTGTGCTGGGGAACCCAGGGAGAGGCCGTCCCTACCGGAGCAGAGCTTTACTTGATGGGAGAGGGGGACCTGGGAGAGTCCCCTGTGCCTTAGCAACAAGACCTGAAAGTCGAAAGGGCTGGGACCTCTAAACAGGTTTACAGTCACAATATTTGCTGCTTTTTGCTTATAATTCAGAGACCTTGGAGTAACCTAGCCACAAGATTACAAGGTTACACTTGGTTAGCTGTATTCTAATGGGGGGAGGGGGCCGTGGTTAGAGGCTTCCCCTGAGATATTTAGAGGAACTGAACACTTTGGCTTTATTCCCTCCCTCCTCATCCTGGTGCATATTATTAACCCAAAGGCTATCTAATAAACTCAACTTCCCCTCGTTAAAAATATGCAGTGAAAAATCTTTCCTTGATTTATTCAAATCTGATAAGATCTCCAGAGACTAGGTAAGTGGTAGCTAGAAAAGCCCTTGACTGCCCTTGGGAAAGGAGACCAGCTAGTCTTCTCTCTTCCTCTCTTAACTGCTAAAAAAGTGCATCGCGCCTTAGCCAGCTTGGCTCAGTGGATAGAGTGTTGGCCCTCGGACTGAAGGGTCTTGGGTTCGATTCCTGTCAAGGGCAAGTGCCTTGGCTGCAGGCTCCTCCCTGGCCCTGCTCGGGGCTCCTGCCAAGGCCGCCTGCAGGAGGCAACCAATTGATGTGTCTCCCTCACATCAATGTCTCTCTCTCTGTCTCTCCCCACTCTCTTTGAAAATCAACGGAAAAATATCCTCGGGTGAGGATTAACGCAACAACAAAAGATCGTATCGTGAAACAGCATCGAAATGCAGCCTAAATCGGGCTTTCGTACTATAAAGAAGCATTAAAGAAAGTCCCACTGAAAATCAGCTAAGCTCCTGTTGGTTTGACTCCAAGCCGACGGACCCCTCTCCTCACAGTGGGCTTTCATGGTCTGACGCACCTGCGCAGGCCCCTCTGGCTCCCTCCCCTCCTCCGCACCGGCCGGCTCTGCCCCGGCCACCAAGGCCGTACATGCACGTTCACAGTTCCGCGCCTCAGCTCACGCTGCTCCCTAGACCTGGAGAAGTAAAGTGCTCCTTTCTATTTTGTTTTTGGTTCGCCAGAAATGTCACCTTCTTCCAAAAACCTTCCCTCCTATGTCCACCACCCGAGGACCGGGTCAGGTGCTCTAAGCCACCGTAATGCCTACAGGTGCCTGTATTACAGCATTTCTAGTGCCTGGTTACTCCTCCGGGAGGCCACTGGAATCCATTTCTTGACGGCTGGGGCCACACAGTTAATACCTATACCTTTGTTGGCCAGCACAGTGCCCACTCCCATCAGGCCCTCCATAAATGGAAACCGAAAAAAAAAAAAGAAGAAAAAGAAAAAGATGGAAGGGAGGGTGAGTTGCAAATGGGAACATGTCCTTGGGGATCAGCCTGCTGTCAGGCACCCTGGGGCTCTCCCACCGGCACCCAGAGGGGAGCCGCAGAGGCCAGGAAGCTGTCATGTCTAGCGACTGTCTCCAGGTTAAACAAGCGGGCAGGTGTCACCCAGCACGCAGGTAGTGGGGAAAGGTAGTCGGAAAGAGAACTAGCCAAGTGAGCATTTCTTGGTTGCTTTCCAGCAGGGCTTTTAGGTGACACGGCCATTTCCCCCTGAGAATCCCACTGAGGTTGGTTGTTTGCCCACTTCACATGTTTCTTGCATTCCTCCCTGAATTTCTTTCCCCAAGGACCCCATGTCCTGTCTCTCCTCATCTTAAACTTCCCTGGCTCTTCTTCTCCCCCTCCCCCCCACCCAGATCTCCCCTTCTGCGTCCCATCCTAAGATATGGTTCCAGGTAGGGGTCTCCCATGCCTTCCTGCCCAAGGCCATCTCCCCAACAATTGATCCCCCACTTCCTATTTCCCCATCCTCAAAGCCCCAGGGCCCCGTGCTCCCTCCCTTGGGGGCGGGAGGGGTTCTCCGCCTTGTTCACCATCTCTTAAGGTATGGAGTACGCCTGGCCTCGTACCCCATTCCCCAGAGAGCTTTACCTCCATCCTGCTGCCACCCCCATCCTCCAGGCCCCATGTCGTGAATCCCGTCCAAGGACCCCTGCCCCTGCCGGGGCTCCTGAGCGCCCAAGGCAGCCAGCGCCAACCTTTCAAGCTCTCTGCAGCCTCCAAGAATTTGTTTGGAGTTATCCTGTGGCGGGATTCCTTCTTTAGAGACTTCATAGTGTCTGCCGGCCTGAGAGCTTGGTCCTACCCCGCGGGAACCCTGGATATGGTGACCAAGCAGCAGTCCCCGCGACCCCGCGACCCCTCGACCCCTCGACCCTGCGCGCGCCGGCCCAGCGGCCGCCGCCGCCGCCGCGTCCATAGCAACCAGCGCCCCGCGCGGGGGCGCGCACGCACCGAACAACTTGGGCGGAGACGGCTTGGGAGCTACCGGTTTCATCGGATCAGCTTCACGTGCCGCCACGGGCCGCTCCTCCTCTGCACGGGCCCGGCGTGGAACCCCCCGGGGCCCGACCGTGACGTCACAAGTGGCGTCCTGACATCACCAGCCAGGTGGGGCGAGGTGGGGCGGAGTGGGGCGAGGCCCCGGGAGCTGGGGGAGCCCGTCTGGGTGTTGTGGCTGCCAGCCCCTTCCCCAACTGCCCGGACTTCCGGCTTCGCTCTGCCCTTGCTCAGCCAAGACTGCATCCTTCCTTTCCCTCGTGCCGCAAACCCATGGAGGGCGCCCCTTGGATTCAGTTGCACCTGGTGACCTCCCTCCGCCCACGCTCGCTGCAGCCACTTTGGCCTTCCGCCGCTTCCCAAATCAGCCCATGTCCCCTCCCCCCCCCCCCCCCCCAGCGTAGGGGCCTTCACATAACTGCTGCTTTCAGTTCTTGACCCCCAATTTAAAACAGCCCCTCTGTTATCTCAACTTTATAATTGCACCCAATTCGTCCCGTCCCCCAGCCCCCTCCCCTTCCCCCTCCCCCATCCCCGAGCTTTAACACGTTCTGGGATTATTTTGTTTATGTGATTGCTGTTGTCAGGCTTGTTCTGAGAATGTAAACTCCATACAGCAGGGAAGCCTGTCCCTTGTGGCCACCCCAACCCAAAGTTTAGCCCAGAGATAACTCTGATGTGTGTGCTCAGGGCCTAGTGGTTAATCACAACCTGGAAAAGGCAGAGTGGACGTTAGGGGAGCCTTCTTCGAGGAGGGGCATTTGAGGTGGGCCCTAAACAGTTCAGCAGGCGGGTAGGGTGGCAGGCATTCCAGGGGAGGGCACAGCAGGAGCCAAGGCCCAGAGGAGATAAGACGCAAGTTCAAGATCGGGGGAGGGGGAGGCATCCTTTAGCCCCCATAGCTTTAGCCGTCTCCTCCCAGCTGGGCAGCAATGAGCAACCTCCTCCAGCCCCGACTGTTTCCTGCACTGGCTGCATCTTCCCTTTCCAGAGACAGACACCCTCTGAAGCCCCTGTTCTCAAACCCCTCACCGCTAGCTCATCCCCTTCACACCTGTCTCCCTCCTCCAGTTCATCCTGTCACTTCTGCCTCACCTCCACGTGCACACCTGGCCCTCTCCCCTATCGTCTGCATCCCACGCCCTACATCTGGCCACCCCCCCCCACGCCGCCCACACACACCTGGCTCACTCTCCACATCCAGTTCATTCCCCTCAATTCAGCCACCATCCCTTTTTTTTTGGCCTATTTTTATTCCTTTTATTAAAATAATCTTTGAACTTAGCACACTGTGGATACGCTGTGTGTCAGATCATTAGATAGCTCGTTCTGATTTTACACAATATGCAAAGCAGGGGGGCTTAAACCACAACTCTGGATTTGAATTTGGTCGTCCTGACCATTTTAGATTCTGTGTGATATGATACCAGGAAGTGAAGACAAAAACTATCTTGTTTCAGCCATTAATTTCAATAGCGTCTCTCGATTTCAGACAACACTGGTAAGGCAGCAAAAAGACGTGTGTGTTACTTTCTCATTGACCTTGCTCCTAAAAGATGAAAATGAAGAATATGTTGTGAATTTCCCTCCCGCGGAGATTAGTCTGTGGACCCGGGACCCGGACCCGGCCTGGACGCAGTTTGCGCCCGTGAGAGCCCTTCAGGCTTGCTTCAATGTCCTGAAGCCCCCGCCCCCTCCACCACCACCACGGGCTGGGTAAAGAGGGAGCTGCCTCTGTGAGGCCGCTGAGCCTTCGGTAAGGTGGTGCTCCTGCTGCCAGAGGGCAGGTTGGTGGGCTGCTGCACAAAGACGCTTGGGGTCGCAGAGTTGGGGGGTGGAGGGGAGGAGTGTGCGGGAGGCTCGTAGGTGTCCAGGTGCGCCCAACACGAGGCCTGGAGCTCTGCCTTGAGGGGTCCGTATAAGGGAGTGGGCGCAAGGGTAGAGGGACTCTTGCCAGCCCAGGGGCTGCCATGGAAAAGAGGAGATATATATATATATATATATACACACATACTAGAGGCCTGGTGCATGAAATTCATGCATGGGGGGGGGGTTGGGGGGGCCCTCAGTCTGGCCTGCACCCTCTCTAATCCAGGACCACTGGCTCCTAACCACTCATCTTCCTGCCTGCCTGATCGCCCCTAACCACTCTGCCTCAGCCCTTGCCACCGTGGCTTTGTCCAGAAGGACGTCCAGAAGACGTTTGGTCTATCTGGTCTAATTAGCATATTACCCTTTTATTCGTATAGATATTTGTATTGATTTCAGAGAGGAAGGGAGAGGGAGAGATAGAAACATCAATGATGAGAGAGGATCATCGATGGGCTGCCTCCTGCATGCCCCACCACTGGAGATTGAGCCCACAACCCCAGCATGTGCCCTGACTGGGAATCAAACCGGGACCTCCTCGTTCATAGGTTGGTGCTCAACCACTGAGCCACACCTGCTGGGCCCTGTTAAACAACCCATCCCGCCATTACCCTCTTTACTAGACACTTGCTCAGCTAACATGGAGCAGGAATCTTCCATTCTTCTTGGCCCTGGAGTCAGGCCACCGCTGGACACTGTTTCCAGGAAGACAGGACTTCAGCCTCAAGGATGAAATTGCTCTCATTCCCTTCCGGGGGTCACATAGAGTAGGGGTTAGGAGCTAGGGGACTTTGATGCAAAATGTGGGTTTGCATCTCAGCATTGCTGCTTCCTAGGCCATCTCCCTGTCCTTAGAGTTGGGACAATGCAAATCTCACAGAGTGGCCATCACCCTCTACTGTCTGTCTTGTCCTGCTTTGTGATGCTTAGCGTCTTTAGCCCATATTCCTGTATGGTCTGTCTTCCCCCCACGAACGCACAGGTTCTGGGGGAGCAGGGGCCTTGCCTGTCAGCCTCACGGCTGTACCCCAGTTCCTAGAATAGTAGCTGGTACACGTGGATCATTAATAACGGATGGGATGGAGAGAGGCCTGGAGGGTCAGTGGACTCATGGAGCTGCCCTCCAATATCTGGGGGGCAGGGAGGGAGGTTTGCTATACGACTTTCCTTAGAATCATGCCCAGCCAGCGTGGCTCAGTGGTTGAGCATTGAACTATGAACCAGGAGGTCACAGTTCGATTCCCGGTCAGGGCACATGCCTGGGTTGCGGGCTCTAGCCCCAGTATGGGGCGTGCAGGAGGCAGTCAATCAATGATTCGTTCTCATCGTTGATGTTTCTATCTCTCTCTCCCTCTCCCTTCTGAAATCAATAAAAATACATTTAAAAAAGAAAAAGAATCAGAGTGTCCTCCTGTTACAGGAGTTTCAGGACAGGCCCTGGGACCATCTGCCTGGGCTGCTGTTGAGGTCACGCCGAGATGGATGGATACTGAGTTCTGGGGTCTGTGCCCAGGCTCTCCATTAAAAGAAGGCTCTCTGCCTGTGTCCCTTCCTCCTTCCCTCCCTCCTTGTCCTGGTCAGGAGAAGGCTGCTTGCTGAGGGCAGAATCAAGGCCAAGGGAGCTGGCTCACCTGGGAGGCTCCTTCCTCTGGATTGTGGGGAGACCTGAGGAATTGCCCCGTTCCACCAGTGAGAACATTGTGCTAGTGGCACATGGCCTGGAACTGGGGGTGGTAGGGATGAGGTGGGAAGATGCTGAATTAAAAGCCCCGGTCCCTAGTCTCCATCTACCTGTGTAACCCAGGCACGGTGCTCCCTCCACCCCCAATCTCATCTACTTCCCTTACAGAATGGCCTCAACACCTCCGCCTTCATTGACTTCCCAGGATCAATGCAAGAAGGAAAAAAAAAAAAAAGTTGTGTCAGTACTCTGAAAACTGTACAGATGAAAGGGATCCTGGTTAAGGCCCAGAACACTCAAATCCACTAGATAATTTCTGAGGGCGGTAGGCAGAATAACAGCTGTCTAAAGATCTTTGCATCCTCATCGCCGGGAGCTGTGAATTTGTTGCCTTACGGAGCAAAAAAGAACTTTGCAGATGGGATTAAGGATTCTGAGATGGGAGATTATCCCGGATTATCCAGAGGGGCCCAATGTAATCACAAGGGTCCTTATGAGAGGGAGGCAGGGGGCTCAGAGTCAGGGGGAGCTGTGATGATGGAAGCAGAGGTCAGCGTGAGGTGGCCATGAGCCAAGAAATGCCGCAGGCTTTAGAAGCTGGGAAAGGCAATGAATGGATGCTTTCCTGGAGCCCCCGGAGGAATACAGCTCTGCTGGCACCTTGATTTTAGCCGTTTCAGACTTCCGGCCTCCAGAACTGTAAGGTTATATTTTTGTATTGTTCTAAGCCACTTAGTTTGTGGTAATGTGTTATGGCAGCAATAGGAAGGTACAGACAGGCATACACACTTTCAAGTCTGATTCTCCAACTCTCTTTTTCAATATTCCTTCTCAGTTGATGAAATCTTCTGACCTTACTGCGGTAGCTCAGGACTCCCATGTTGTTTTTTAATATATTCTTAAAAAATATGTTTGTATTGGTTTTTAGAGAAGGGGGGTGGGGAGAGAGAAGCATCGATGTGAAGAGAAACATTGATCTGTTTCCTCTTGTACTCACCTGACCTGGGATCGAACCTGCAACCTACTAGTAGGTATGTGCCCTGACCAGGAACTAAACCCGCAACTTTTTGGTGCACAGGATGACGCTCCACTCCACTGACCCACCCGGCCAGGGCTGCGTGGCAGTTTTTAAAACTTATTCGATATCGTTCACGAATGAATCTGAAGGGTCAGAGTGGGGCGAGGATCAGGAAGAGGGGCGTTCCCACAGCAAGTTCCTCAGCTGATCTAAAGCTCTGCCCACCTTGTCCCCCATCAGTGCTGCTAAGGCCCTTACTGAGGTCTCAATCACTAGAAGCAAAGCAAGTGAGACCCGTGTACGTCGGTCAAGTTCAAGGGTGGGGGAAGCCCTGGGCCGAGCCAGGGACAGCAGGAATGGCGCTAAGGAGACATCAGGTCGAGGGAAGGATGGGGAGCGAGGGCAGCAGGAAAGACCTAACCCGGAGGTTTGGGCAAAGGAAAGGCACCTACTAGGAGTGTGTCCCGGGTGCCAGGGTCTGGGAGGCAGGTGGAGGCGATCCCTCCACCGGAGGAATGGCGCCATTCCTGTCTGACCTGATGAGGGAGAGCAAGGTATGAGGAGTCACCTGCTGAGGTGGGTGCCGCTGTCTGGAGGCTGCCAGTCCGCCCTGTGGCACACACCCTCCCAGCTACCTGGGATGTGGCAAGTCCTACACTGAGCCAGGGGTTACCTACTGACACGTTTCAGCATCACAGGGCAACAACAAGTTTCTGTCTTGTCAGGCACCAGGAATTTGTTTGGGACAAGCCTTCTTTAGGGCTAGCATGCCCAGGGCACCATAAATCACAATGAAAACATTAGTAGCAATAACCACCACATCTGTCAAATGCCCATTTTGTGCCAGGAACTGCAATAGGCTCTTTCCATCCATCCATCCATCCATCCATCCATCCATCATTGCCAACCTCCTAATAACCTTGAAGAAGGCACAGTCCCTGCTTTCAGCGCTGAGAAAATGGAGACTCACAGAGTGAGTGGCTTAACTAAGGTCACCCAGCTAGTAAGTGGCATGGCCCCTTTCCAGGGGCATTGCTATGGCATCCCCCCAGGCTATAGCTCAGGAACCCGACCACCATCTCACCTCACCCCCACCCCCAAGGAAGCAGGATGATGGGGCTGCTGCTCCGGCTGGATGTGAAATGGGGGCAGTGACCCAGCAGGAAGAGGCAGGGCAAACTGGCTTTGGCGGACGGACGACCGTGGCCCAGGGCTACCTCCCTCCTCTCACACGCTACTTCCTGGCACAGGAAGCAATCTCAGACATTGGCTGGTCCAGAGGTTCTGCAACATGTCTGCACATCAGGCTCATTAGAAAGCATTTACTTTACACATGCAGATGCTGGACACAGAGGTTTAGATTCGGTAGATCTGGGGGGGTTGGGGGAGGTGTCTATCCAGGAATGGGCGTGTGATGTGGGGCCCTGGTTAGTTGTGATGCAGAGCCAGGTTTGAGAACTTGGAGCTGGTCCAACTCCTTCACTAAACAGGAGAACTAGATCTTGGATGCGGGAAGCGTCCTGCCTCTAGTCACACAGGAAGGAAGCGGCGGAGTGGAAATTCGGGCCAGCTGGGCCTGGCTGCCACCATTCGTGCGGCTGCGTCTCCTGGGAGAGGAAAGCCAGCTGGAGAGCTGACCAAATCTCTGGAGCCTGGAACTGATAAGTCACAAGGCAAAAGATGGACTCGATATAGAAATTTTTAGAAAATTCACTTCCAAAAAAGTAAAAATCCATTCACGATAAAAAGGATAGCATAGTGGAAGCAACACCTGCAGCAGACAAGACAAAGGGTCAATATACTTGTAACATCTATCTCATCTGTCTAACCATCTAGTTCACTCAGGTCGATTAGGAAATCATGGCTTTAATTGGCTAAATAAACTAAGAGCTTAAATGTGCACACAACACAACTATTAGTAAACAAATTATTTCATGGAGAATGTTTAATCTGGTTGGTAAACTTTAACATGTAAATTGAAACAAGGTACCATTTATACATTAGACTTTCACTGAACTATATTTTTCTATATGTACATATGTGTACATTGATAGGAAAGGACTGGGAAGGATACACAGTGGCAGGGCTGTCTGATTACCTCTTAATATCTATTCTTCCCCCTTTTCATTAACCACCCCCTCTACTCTGGGGGATTGAGCTGGGGGAAAGAAGCAACATGCCCAGTTTAAAACTACATTTCCCAGCCTCCCTTGCGTACAAGGGTGGCCAATCAGAAGTGAGCTGATGTCATGGGGCAGGGGGACTCCCCAGGAAGCTCTTCGGATGGGGCTGATTGGCCTGGGATAACGCACTGTGGCCCCTCCAGCCCTTCTCCTTCCGGTGGCCTGGAATGCGGATGTGACGGTTGGAGCTCCAGGGACCACATGAGCCCAGATGGAGCCCTAAGGGATGGAAGCTATGAACTGAGGATGCAGAGCAGAAAGACAGAAGCCTGGGTTCTTGGTGACCAGTGAGCATGGGTCCACCACGCTAGTCCTGAAACGCTTCGTTTACACTTTTATGTGGAAGGAAAATCACTATATTGACTTGCTCAAGTTTATGCTACTCTGCCTGGGTCATATGCAGTTAAACCTAAACTTAACTGATACACACATCAAACCTTAGTGGAAATGTAAAGGGGACGTTCACACTTTCTATGCTGCGGTATTGCTTGCATTTATTATCTTTATTTTTTTACATATGTGTATGACTTGTATGAGCATCTGTTTTGGAGCCCCAGAGAACTCAAGTTGAGAGCCAGCCCCGCCACTTCCCAGCTATGTGACCTTGAGCAGTCCCTTAATTTCTCTGAGCCTGTTTCCTCACCTACAAAAATGATAATAATAGAACTTATCTCACCGGGCTGCTGCAGACGGAGCTTAAATGAGCTCATGCAGATAACCTTCTTGGCACGTGCCTGGCTTACAGCTATTACCGTATGTACTACATTATGCTACCACGTAGGCACTGCCGGCAGCAGAACCAATTAGAAAATCCCAGGACATGTTGCTGAAAAAAACTCAAAACACCAGGTTGTAAAACTGGCACATGAGTACAGTATCTTTTGTGGAAAATTATTTTTATTTCTACATTTACATGTATATCTATGCACCAAGAGGTTTCTGGAGGGAGGGTTATCCAAATGTAGGAATGGTAATGTCTGGGCAATAAAATTTTTCTTTCTTCTATATGGTTGAAAAGGAGAAAAAACGCATTATTATTTTGGAGCAGGAAAATAAAAACCCTTTGTTAAGCAATGTTACAGTTCACATCAAGAATTATTAAAGCATTCGTGCCCTTTGGCCTAGCTATCTCACTCTTGGGAACAGGCCTGAAGAAATAACTCAAATGAAGAAAGACGCTCTCTCCATCAAAGCATGCAGTGCAGCATTATTTATAATAGGAAAACGGGGAACCACTTAAGTGACTTACATTAGGGTAATAATTATTAAATTATTCACTCACTGGAACACTGTGCAACAATTTAACTGAAAAGCTGATGACCGTGTAACAACACAGAAAAATGCTTATGGCAGGACGGGAAGCAGAAAGGGCAGAATGCAAAATTAGATCTGCGCCAGGAGCGTCCTGGGCACAGAGCCTGCATGCATTCGGACGAGGACTGGAGGGGAACACAGGCAAATAAAAACAGTGTAACTGGTTGGGGCCATTGGTTGTGGGTGGTATTTTTTTCTCATTTAGAATTCTAATGTTTCTATAACGTTGTTTGTATAATTTTAAAAATTGGCTTTAAAAATTCGGGCAGGGCCCAGCCGGCGTGGCTCAGTGTTGAGCAATGACCTATGAACCAGGAGGTTCAATTCCTGGTCAAGGGCACATGCCCCGGTTGCAGGCTCGATCCCCAGTGTGTGGTGTGCAAGGAGGCAGCTAATCAATGATTCTCTCTCCTTCTCCTTTCCTGAAATCAATAAAAAATATTTTTTACAAAAATCCCAGCAGGGAAAAGAAGGGGGAGCAGGGAGAGGAAGAGAGAAGATCTGGGTGGGTGTGGATAAGAGAAATTCAGAGGCAACACACTGGCAAACACTTCCAGTTCGGTCTTCTACCTGGGTGGCTCCAGAGTTTGCATCCTCTTTACTCTCTGACTTGAATGATTAGATGGACAAAATAATTGCCGAACTGGAAGGCAGTATGTTAGCTGATGATAAAGCTAGGGTTAAGAGTGCTCATCAGCCCTAGCTGGTTTGGCTCAGTGGATAAAGCATTGGTCTGCAGACTGAAGGGTCCCGGGTTCGATTCCGGTCAAGGGCACATGCTTGGGTTGCGGGCTTGATCCCCAGTGGAGGGCGTGCAGGAGGCAGCTGATCAATGACTCTCTCTCATCATTGATGTTTCTATATCTCTCTCCCTCTCCCTTCCTCTCTGAAATCAATAAAGAAATATATTTTTAAAAAAGAGTGTTCTTCAGATTGGAATCCTTTGGAAAAATGGATCGTGTTTGCTATTGACAAAATGATAGAGGAATGAGAACACCAGTGAGCTGGCAAGAGCGTGCGTTATGAAGGCTTCCTGGAGGGTAGCTTGGTATCGTGTATCCACACAAAGAATGTGTGCATCCTCTGTCAGACACCAAGCTTCTTGGGATTGATCCTAAACCGAAGGAAATGATCAAGCCAGTGCATACAAATATTTACATAAGCTGTTCATCACAGAGTTTGTAAAAAATAAAAATTAAACCCTTCACTTCACCAAAAAAGAAATGGTAAATTCTGGCATAACCACGCGGTGGTATACGATGAAGCTATACTCAAAAAATAGGATGTAGATATAAAACTGACATGCATGGATGCCCACCATGTATTAGCTAGAACAAGAAGGCTCCCAAGAAAATAGATTCAGTGGCAAGGAAGCATCGAACAGACTGTCAAACTACAGTGGGAAGGCCGGGGGCCGGGGAGTAGGTAAGAGATCAACCGAAGGGCTTGTATGCATGCATATAAGCATAACCAATAGACACAAGACTCTGGGGGTGGTGGTGAGGGCATGTGCTGGGGGCTGGGGGTAGGAGAGGCAAGTGGGGGGAGGTCCATGGGGGAAAAAGGAGACATATGTACTATTATTTGTAATACTTTAAAAAATAAAATTTTTAAAAATAAAAAAGGCTCCAAAGAAAGACGCATATTATCTCATTTATGTTCATTTGCATGTAAGAATTTTTGCTAATATATACACCAGAATCTTAACAGTGATTCATCTTTGAATGGTGGGATTACAAATTGTATCAGTCAGTTTAGTCTCAGTTATGCTGTGGTAATAAACAACCGAAAAAATCCACTGGCTTCCAACAGTGAATTGGAATTTCTCATCCCTGCTCAGGTCTCCAAGGTCGACTGCTCCTCTGCCCAACATCTTAACTCGAGGACCCAGGCTGACGACACAATCTCTGTCTGAACACTGCAGGTCTCTGTGGCAGGGAGAGGTGGGCCACCTCCTGGCTCTTACAGTCACTGTAGGCAAGTCTCTTGGTCCTTCCCAGGTTCAACAGGGCAGGGATAGATGATGCCCCACAGGCCCTCAGGAATGGCACTCGAGGAAGGATGGCAAACATTTGAATAGTAATACAACCTACTAAAGTTATTCATCCTTGTCTTAGTCCAATTGGGCCGCTGTAACAAAAATACCATAGACTGGGTGGCTTAAACAACAGACATTTATTTCTCACAGTTTTGAAGGCTGGGAAGTTCAAGAGCAAGGCACCAGCAGATTCGGTGCCATCTCTCCATGTCATCACTGGAGGTTAGGGAGCTGAGGTCTTGTTTCATAAAGGGCACTAATCTCGTTCACGAGGGCTCCATCCTCATGACCTAATCGCCTGCCAAAGCTCCACCTTCCACTACTTCAGCTCGGGGATGAGGCCTCTACATATGAATTCTGGGGGCACAGACATTCAGTCTATAGCAACTGTATTATGTAAGCCTTTTTCTTTGCAAAAATAGAGTCCTGTCCCAGGAAGTGGATGGTCACATGGAGATGGGACATGTGGGTTCTCACTGTTCAAGCCTCTTCAGGGGAGAAAACATAGACACTGAGTCTGAGCTACCCAGCATCAAGCTGAGATGGCAGCTTCAAGCCTGAGGCATAGGGACCAGAGACAGGTCAGGAATTTAACACATTGTGGGCGGATCACGAAAATTCTCGCTTCATATTACACAGTGTTTTACAAAGTATCATACTTTACAAAGGTATTAGCTTGTAAGAACATGTAATAAATAACTTCAAAATGCAATGGGTATTTATTTTAAAGCGTGCCTTTAACATTTACGTAAAACGTGTTTTTTTTTTAATATATTTTATTGATTTTTCACAGAGAGGAAGGGAGAGGGATAGAGTTAGAAACATCAATGAGAGAGAAACATCGATCAGCTGCCTCCTGCACACCCCCAACTAGGGATGTGACCGCCACCAAGGTACATGCCCTTGACCAGAATCGAATCTGGGACCTTTCAATCTGCAGGCCGATGCTCTATCCACTGAGCCAAACCGGTTAGGGCGTAAAACGTTCTTTTTTGTACTCGTTCAATAGAAACTTATCTGGCCACTGGGTAAGGCTAGCAATAAAACTACTTACTGGTCCGCAATGTGTTAAGAGACAGGTCAGTAGACCCAGACCCACAGTTAAGTATAAGGTAATGATGTAACACAAAGTTCTGGATGCCCAGAAGTATTATGCCAGGTCTGCTACTTCCTACTTATATGACTTGGGTCAAATGAGAGAGCCTCTTTGAATATAAAATGGCAATTATAGCCCGAACCAGTTTGGCTCAGTGGATAGAGCGTCAGCCTGCGGACTGAAGGGTCCCAGGTTCGATTCTGGTCAAGAGCATGTACCTTGGTTGCGGGCACATCCCCAGTAGGAGGTGTGCAGGAGGCAGCTGATCGATGTTTCTCTCCCATCGATATTTCTAACTCTCTATCCCTCTCCCTTCCTCTCTGTAAAAAAATCAATAAAATATATTAAAAAAATAAAAAAATAAAAATAAAATGGCAATTATAATAGCTGCCCTGCCTCCTGCACACTGCTTGGTCGGGGGCAGGTGGTTCAATCTCTAAAATTGTTAGTGCTCTTGTACGAGGAAGGTTTGCTCTTTCAAGCTGTAACCATCACACTGACACACATTACATCTCCCCGTCTCCTCTCACCACCAAAGTAGCTCATTCACCTCTTAACTGCGTTCGTGTGCTTTTCAGGAGGGCGGGTGAGAAAGGACAATGGAGTCTCACTGTGGAGGACCCCTTGGAGGAACGAGGCCTGGAAGGCCTGGATGCAGAGGGAAGTAGCCGTGTCCCCCATGTCCCTCCTGACCCCGGCCTCTGAGGATGGAAGGCAGGTGGCAGGGCTCCCCACACGGGCCTGATCCCTAGAGCCATTCAGGAAGCATTTAAAAACTAGATTCCTGGGCTCCACCCCCAGGAGATTCTGATTCACCTGGGGAGGGTGGGACCAGGCTGAGTCACGGAAGCTGATCCGTGCCACCCCCACCTGGCCCTGGCTCCTGGCCAGGCCTAGTGAGCAGGGAGGGTCTGGGTGTCTCAGGTGGCAGGAGCCTGGCCACGGGGAGAAACCTGAGTGGGCCCAGGTTATCTGATGGTGCACCTGCTCCGGCCCCGTGCTCACTTCTTGAATATCAAGATCAGGGGAAGGCTTGGGAAGAGGCTCCCCTGGGCAGCACGGTCACCCCACAAGTCTTCCCAGGGCCAGAGGAGGTGGAAGAAAAGGGTATTCCCCCTTTCTGCCCCCAGCCCCTCCGAACCAGACGTGTGGCAGGCTTCCCCAGTCCACCTGCACAGCCTCACTGATAACCCTGAAATGTATCTCTTTACACATCTGTCAACACGGTGGTGAGTCCCTCATGGGCGGGGACAGGTCTTGTTCCTCTCTGCGTGCCCAGCACAGTGCCTGGCACACCAGTAGTGCCTGCTGAATATTTCATGAATAAATGAGAAGTTGTAACACTTACCACAGGTTCACAGAAGGACTGATATTCACACCCACTAGGCACACGGGAAATGCACGTGCTCACCTCGGAGGGGTGGGAAACCCCACCCATCCTTAGTCACCCAGCTAGAGGCTGAGCTGAGCACACCCCGATTTGCGGTGGGACTGAATTCCTTCAGGCATCACAGTAACCCTTTGATATGAAGTTAGGAAGCCTGGGCACAGGAAAACGCCTTTCTCTTTCGCGCGCGCGCGCGCGCGCACACACACACACACACACACCCTGCATACAATCTCTAGGCTCAGAGTGTCAGCCCTCCAAAAGGGGGAAGCTCTTTTGATATGGATGGATGCCCGTCGATGAATGTAGATGGGATGAGAGTCAGAAACTAACATTTTGCAACCCTCAATCTAATCATGGCTGTGGGCAAGGATCCCTGACGGATGCTAAAGTCACTGGGTAAATAATTGCCGGGGAACAGGAACAGATCTCAGCCTAAACTAAGTCTCTAGCCCCCAAGTCAGAATTCCACGCTCCACAAAGGAGCCCAGACAAAGGAGAGGACCACAGTCAAGACAGGCTCCAGAGGGTCTTGTCAGGCTTCTTACATACAGCCAGGCGGCCATTTCTGCACATGAAAGGCCAGGGGAGGATCAGCAGGCTCTGGGTCTTTTCTGAATTCTTCTTCCCTCCCTCTTCCCTGCTTGCCCCCCCCTAACCCCCCCAACCCTTTTCTCACAGGGAAAGGCTGCACGGAGAGGGAACAGGGGAGGAAACTCAGGAAGGTCTCTGAGGCTCCTGACACCCCAAACATATCCTGGCTGCCAAAAGAGAAGGGGCAGGGCTTGCTCTGATCTTGCCCACTGTTGTCAGAGGCCAGCAGGCAGGCCCTGTGCTGGATACACACAGGGGTCGGCCAGCATCGCTCAGCCCCTTCTAGGTCCCGCCCTGCATTGTAGGGGCTGGAAGCCTGAGAGCTGGGTCCCTCGGAAGCTCTTGACAGCCAGGAGTTACTTTAGAGACCACCAGTGAGAGGCACTCGCAGATACCACGACTCCTGCCCTGGCAGCGGTGGGCACACTGGATGCCAGTTCCCAGGCCTCCGACAGGGGTCCTCCCATCCATCTCACTGTAGGTGGTCCCCTGGGGATGCCAGGGCTGGGCAATGATGAGAGCTGAGATGTCTGTAAGTGTCAGTCCAGCCCCAAGCCCACCCAGGACTCTGTCCTGGAATGCAGGGACATCCGTCACCCTCCTGGCACAGGAGAGGGGGTTTTCTGCTGCCAGGCCTCTTGGAGTCGAGGTAGAAGGGTCAACAGCAGCGAGTCCAGCACAGCCAGACCTTCCCAGGAACACCGAAGACCCCTAGAAAACCAAGAGGCCTGGCTGCGGCTGCCTCCTCTCACCGATTTCAATGCCCACCGTCTACCAGGGCCAATGGCACCCGCAGGCCCTTCCCCATCAGCGTTGCTCACTTTTCCCCGGTGTGTGGTCGGTAGTCAGGGCTCCCTGCGACTTCTAACCACCCTCCCACCGCCAGCACACCTGTGATCCAGCAGCAGCAAGCCCTGCTCCAGCAGCCTGTTCACCTCCTCGCTTGCTCCAAACACGTCCCGCAGGGTCAGCTGGGGCTCAAACTGCTGCCAGTGCTGGGGAGACCAGAAGGGTCAGAGGTGTGGGGCTCCTCTGGGCCATGTGTCTGGGGGCGTGGTGAGGGGTGAGGGGTGAGGGGTGAGGGGTAAGGGGTGAGGGAGGGTACAGTCCAGCACAGGGATCTCAGCCAACTGACGCTCATGCACACCAGGCCCAGGCCGGCAGGCCAGCAGGGATGTGGGCACCTTCACTCCTCCACGTTTAGGCCGAAAGCCAGGTCTCCCTAGATTCACCGTCCCCCCCCCCCCCGCCCCCCGCTCAGGATATGGCCAGGGCTTTATAGCCGACTTCATCCAGAGCAGCTTGAGTTGGACTGATGGTTTACTGCACTTCCTAGCTGAGCGTTCAGTGCTACTTAAAACATCTGAAGCCCTTAATCTAGTCTATTCCCCCACACAGCTGAGAAAACGGAGGTTCAGAGAGGTGAGAGGAGGTGTGCTCAAGGGTGCAGTAGAAGGAGCCTAGAGCTTGGGTCTCTGCAGCCCTTGTCCAGAGTCCTCACCATTGCACCACACTGCCCACCAGGCCTCAGCTGGACTAAACCCCAACTTCCAGCTGCCAGAGGGATGGGAGGTGTGTGTGTATGTGTGTGTGTGTGTGTGTGTGTGTGAGAAATGATTATGCACGGCTTAGGAGGAAGCCGTGTGCCGGAGCCCCTGGACCCCTTACCTGGTGAGTGATCCCTACGTCTGTGCGTAGCCCCATCGCCAAAACCTCCTCCAGCCTGAAAGGAAAACCATCAAGGGGTCTTGGAGGGGAGACTTGTGCTTCTCCCAGCCTTCAAGCCCTATGTTGGGGGGTGTGTATGGGGGGACTTAGGAGGACCATGCAGTAGGGGCCAAGGCAAGAAATGAGAAGGTGCACATGGAGGTGGTTCTGGGGCCGCAGGGGAACCCGGGGGAAGCGCCCTGTGCCCTCAGATGCTCACAGCTCCAGCTCGCCCAGGGAGACGCGCTTCCGGGTGCCGTGACCGAACAGCTTCACCTCCTTCATCCAGTTGTCAGGCTCCAGGGTCTGGATCCGAGCCTCCCGAGCCAGGCCCCCGGCTCCCTGGGGCACAAATCGCCCATGGGCCCCTGACAACATCAACAACCACACCCACTCTCATGCCAGCGAACACGGCGCACCTGCCAGATGTCGTCAGTGGTTCTCAAAGTGGGATCCCCGGACCCACAGCATCGAATATGCTAGGAACCTACATTTGTGGGCCTTACTCCCGCCCTGTGCAACCAGAAATTCTGGAGGTGGGGCCCAGCCACCTGGGTTTTAACCGGCCTTCCAGGTAACTCCGCGTGTGCTACAGGCTGAGAACCACGGTGCCGGGCATCATCAAGCACCTCAAAATACACACTCAGCGGCATCCCTTTTTGCCGCGCCGTACATATGAGAAAACAGAGGTCAATAAGCGGCCGAGATCACACAACCGTGACATTCCACGCCTGAGCCACCCCTCCTACGGTTCACGGGGACTCACCCGGCCCAACGCCAATGTACTGGCCGCACTGCCAGTAAGTCCAATTGTGGGTACTAAGCGCCCCCTGTGGAGAGGGAGGGAACAGTCAGGGCCGAGCCAAGCTGGCAGCCCTGTTGCAGCTCAGGCAAGGGGAACCCGGTGAAAGGGTGCCCCCACCTCAGACCTCGAGGACCCCGCTGAGACCCTTCTCCCCACAGGGCCACTTTCCTAGGGCACCCCTTAGCCTGCCCACTCCCCACCGTCAGCCATAAGCCCCAGGACTCACATGCCGAGCAAAGTTGGAGACCTCGTACTGGCGGAAGCCGGCCTCCCGAAGGAGCGCCCGTCCCTCCTGGTACATCTCGGCAGCGCGCTCGGGGTCCGGGGTGGGGAGGGCACCCCGCTGCACCCGGGTGAAGAGGGCCGTGCCCCGCTCCAGGGACAGCTGGTAGAGGGAGAGGTGGTCGTCACAGCGGCGCAGCAGTTCCTCCAGCTGCCGGAGCCAGGGTCCCACCTGCTGGGCCGGCAGCCCCAGCATCAGGTCCACGGACACGCGCCCGGGGAACAGGCGTCGGGCCTCTGCCAGTGTCCGCAGAGCGTCGCGGGCCGAGTGTGTCCGCCCCAGCAGCTGGAGCTCAGTGTCATCCAGGGACTGGGGAGAGAGGCTCTGTAAGCGCACAGGCCGGCTCAGGGCGAAACCCAACCACTGGACTGACCTTACTGGAGGCCAGGGGTGGGGAACCTTTTTGCTGCCAAGGGCCATTTGGATATTTATAACATCATTCACGGGTCATGCAAAAATGATCAACTTAAAAATTAGCCTGCTCTACTTGGTCAAATATGTAATTCACTCACCCCTAATGCCTGGGCAGGGCCAGACCAAATACCGAGGGCATACCATTCACTGAAGGGTCGCGCACTATGTGCCAAGCTTTTTTATGCAACGTCTAATTCATCCTTATAACCCTCCAACGTCCGCTCCGAATTTACAGATGAGAAAACACGTGTCCAGAGATGTTAAGTCACGTGCCCAAGGTCATACAGTGGCAAAGTCAGACCTGGAATTTGGGACTGCCTGGCCCCAAAGCCAAGAGTCTGTCTTAATTTTATTTGAACCTATAGGATATTTCAAACCTATAGAAACGTTAAAAAAAAAGTCAATGAACACCATCTAGATTCACCAACTCACATTTTGCCACATATGCTTTCTCTCTCTATAAATGCACACACATAGTATGATGATGTTGACCCATTGGAGAGTAATTTACAGACCAGCACTACGGAAATGTTCTCTACCTGCACTGTCCAATACAGTAGGCGTTCACACATATGACTATTTAAATTTCAAGATAATTAAATTTAAATAATCACATTCCAAATGTTTACTGGCATTTGGTCAGTGCGGCTATAGAACATGTTCGTGGTAGCCACCGGCCACACGCTAGTGAGCATTTGCAAATGGGTTATTTAAATGTAATCAACTTAAATATTGTACCCTTTCACCCCTAAATAGTTAAGTGTGTACTTCCTAACAACAAGGACATTCTCTTACATAACCACAAGCCAATTACAGAGTTCAGGAAATGTAACATTGACACAATGCCATTAGCTAATACACAGTCATATTCAAATCTGGCCAGCTGTCCCAATAATGCCTACTATAGTAATTTCCTCTTCCCACCCCACTCTAGGACCCAATCAAAGGTCACACATGGCACTCAGCTGTCATTGTCTCATTTGTTGCCTTTAGTCTAGATCAGTGATGGTGAACCTATGACACGCGTGTCAGAGGTGACACGCGAATTCATTTTTTTGGTTGATTTTTCTTTGTTAAATGGCATTTAAATATATAAAATAAATATCAAAAATATAAGTCTTTGTTTTACTATGGTTGCAAATATAAAAAAAATTTCTATATGCGACACGGCACCAGAGTTAAGTTAGGGTTTTTCAAAATGCTGACACGCCGAGCTCAAAAGGTTCGCCATCACTGGTCTAGATCCTTAGCCTTCCTATATCTTTCATGAAGAGTATGGGCCAGGTATTTTTCAAAATATTGCTTACTGAAGAAATTCTAGAGATCTGCTGTTCACCACTGTCCTAACAGTTAACAGATTTTTACTGTATACTGTATACTAAAAATGTGATGAGGTTAGATCAACCTCATGTTATCGGTTCTTACCACACATACAAAAAGCCTTTTTCCTTTTAATTTTCTTATTGACACATTGATTTGTTGTTCCACTTATTTATGCATTCACTGGTTGATCCTTGTATGTGCCCAGACTGGGGACTGAACCCACAACCTTGGCGTATCGGGACGGCACTCTAACCAACTGAGCTACCCAGCCATGGCAAAAAGTCTCTTAATTTAGGTTTCTTTACAATTAGAGTCCAGATAGGCATGCATCTGGGGCCACACTATCTCAGCAATGACGTGTCCCTTTCAGTATGTCCCATGAGAGCAAGGCTCTGACCCCAAACCCTATGGTAAGTGGTGCATGTATTAGAAATGGAGAAAGCAATACTGGATACAAAAACAGGACAGGCCAACCTGAGAGGATTCTATTTCTCCCTACTTCAACACCTTCAGTGGTTCCCTGTCAACTACTAGGCCAGGGGTGGGCACACTTTTTGACTCGAGGGCCACAACGGGTTCTTAAACTGGACCGGAGGGCCGGAACAAAAGCATGGATGGAGTGTTTGTGTGAACTAATATAAATTCAAAGTAAACATCATTACATAAAAGGGTACGGTCTTTTCTTTTTTTAGTTTTATTCATTTCAAACGGGCCTGATCCAGCCCGCGGGCCGTAGTTTGCCCACAGCTGTACTAGACAAACCCAAACTCACTGGTATAGTGCTGAAGGCTTCCTTGTCTCCAGCCTCTCGTCACAAGGAATGACTCGTAGCTCCCCCAAAACATGCAAGGCTCCTCTATATCCTGTGTCTTTCCCTCCCACAGCCTCTCCCCTGGTGAACTCCTCCTCCTCATTCAAACATCACCGGTCTGGGAGGGCTTCTATGATTTCATCAGACGGAGATGCCCTTCAGTCTGTACTCTGAAAGCCTTTTGTAGAGACCCCCCACCCCTTACCATGCTGCAACGAGCTGACCACCTGCTTGCCTCCTGCTGTGTCTCTGATCATGTAACAAATCTTTTCTGAGCATCTGCTATGTGCCAGGCACTATGGAGGGTGTTTGGAGCACGGTGGTCTGGCACAGAAGCCGACAATAGCATAGTTACAAAAGCGTCAGCACTCTTCAGTACCTACTAAGCCTTGGCACCCAGAAGGAGCTCAATAAATGTTTGTCCAAGTGTGAAGGGGCCTGGGGAGTGTCATGCTAAGTGAAATAAGTCAGTCAGAGAAAGACAAGTATCACATGATCTCACTCACATGTGGAATCTAAATAACAAAATAAACTGATGAACAGAGTGGATCCCGAGACATGGAAGCATGGATCAGAGTGCAGAATCTCGGAGGGAAGGCGGGGGAGGCTGGGTGGGTGGGAGGTAATCAACCAAGGACCTTGTGTGCATGTATACATAACCCATGGACACAGACAATGGGGTGCTGACGGCCTGGGGCTGGAGGGGGTCAATGGGGGAAAGAGGGAGACATATATAATACTTTCAACAATAAATAACTGTTTTTAAAAATAAATTAGTAAATGCTTGTCCAATAAACGAATGTGACCAGTGGAGAGACAGCACGGAAGGGCTGGGTGCCCTGGGATGGGGTGGACCGATTGGTTACCTGGAGGCCAATGGACAACCTGTTGACTCCTGCTGCCCCAAATGCTGCCAACCTAGAGGCTGGGGCAGAAGTGGGGTTCACCTCCAACGTGACTTCAGAGTCTGCGGGCAGGTGAGCTGTCTGGGCCACTGCCTCCAGGACAGCAGCCACAGTGTGGGGACTGGCCAGACTCGGGGTGCCTCCGCCAAAGAACACAGACTCCACCCTGGGTAAAGAAGATAAAGAACATGAGGCCTGGGGGAGCCCTCCAGCACCCGTCCTATCCACGCCCGCCAAGCCCCGCCTCCAGCCCCCCAGTACCCACCGCTGCACCCCGCTGAGCCGCAGCAGTGTCTGGGCCTCCGTCACCAGGCAGCTCCGCATGGCAGCCTCGTCCACGCCGCGGGGGATGTACTTATTGAAGTTGCAGTAACTGCAGCGCTTCTCGCAGTAGGGCCACTGGGGGCGAGGGGTGTTTGAGGGGGTGAGAGGGGCTCCGGGCTGCCCCGGCCCCTTCCAGGGTTCAGCTGCACACATTCCCAACCCCAGTCCAGGTCTGTGGACAGTGGCTACGCCATCTGAGCCCCGCAACTCCCGAAGACTGGGATCATGCCCACTTCAATAAGACAAAACTGGGGTTCAGAAGGGGAGCCACAAGGTCAAGGGTCACCGCGCTGGTGAGCACCAGAGACTTCAGGTCCCCGGGCACGGGCACGGACATTTCCCTGCCGGGGCAGGGTCCTAGCCAAGCCCTCGCCCGGGAGCGGGGAAGGTCGGCGGGTGGGCTCACGCGTGACAAGTCACCCTGTGGACTCCTGCCCTGCCTCCTCCTCCCCACTCACGTGGACGTAAAGAGCGGCGCGCTGGCTCCGGGTCACGGGACGCGGCGATCTTCCCGCGCCCTCCACGCGGCGGCGCCTCTGGGCCGCTCTGGCCGCGGCCGCCCAGGCACCGGCGCGGGCCCCGGGAAGCGTCATGGTGCGCACGGCGGCGGGGCGGGCGGCGGGGCGGGCGGCGCGCTGCACCCGGCCGGATCCGGGCCCGGGACGCGCCCAGGGCGCACAGCGCGCGCAGAGCCGAACCGGTGGGGCCGCCCCGGCGGAAGGAACAGGGGCTGCGCGACTGAGCGCCGCGTCCGACGCGCCCGGAGCGCCCGCGGCCTGGGGTCTCTGGCGCCACCTGCCGGGCACATATGCGCTCACCGCGGCCGCCTGGCCTTCCTTTCCCTGGCCGCCGGGAGGTTCCTGTCGGGGCGAGGACCCTGGCCCACCCAGGAATTCTTAGTCCATTCAGTGAATTCCTTAACATTTTATGTGCCTGGCACAGAGCTGGGCACTGGGGACATCGGATGCATCAGACCAAGTCACAGTACAGGAGAAGCAAGCCAACAAGAGACAAAAGGCAACAGATATTAATTCCGCATCTGCTGGGTACTAGGCCCGTCTGCTCTGTGCTGTGGGGCGATCTGTTACAAGGGCCGGGGAGTCGGTATGGGAGGAGAGGACACTTGGGCTGGACGTTGAAGGAGCAGAAAAATCCCAGGGGAAGCCGCTAGGCCAGGAGACTAGGCTGTCAGCTCCTAGGTCAGACCCCCCACCCCACCCACCACCTCCACCACCACCACACACCTGCTGGGAGGAGAGCCAAGGGTGGTGTCTGTGGAGAGACAGGGTTCAGGTGAAGGGCTGGGGAAGTAGGCACCTGAACTGTTCCATGAAGTGGGAAGATCATGGGCTTTGGAGTCGGACAAGTAGGTTCTACTTCCAGCTGTGTGGCCTTGGGCAAGACACCAGATGGCCCTGCGTTTCCGTTTCATCATTTGTGAAATGGGGCTAATGTCCACTTGGCAGGGTTGTTGGGAAGAGTGCAAGAAAGCACCTAGCATCGAGCCTGGCGCCCAGAGTGCCCGAGACGTACGTTCACGGTCTAAAAAGAGAAGGCCACTGCTGCTAGAGGGCCAGGATTGCAAGCAGGAAGTACAGTTTTTATTTCTTGGGTCAAGGTACAGCCTGCTTTATCTGGCTCTGCCCATCAAGCAAGCCCAGGTTCATTGATGAAAAAAAAACACGTATTTGTTTTGGGGGGAGGGAGATGTGGGATGATAGCTAAAGGGCACGGAGTTTCTTTTTCAGGAGATGAAAATGTTCAAATTGATTGTGATGGTGGTGGCATAGATCCGTGAATATACTAAAAACCAATGAATCGTACACTTTCAATGGGGGAATTGGATGGTATGTGAACGATATCTCAATGAAGCTGTTATTAAAAAAGAATACTTCTTGATGGTGATAATATGAAAAAGAAATGCGTATAGTCTTTAAAATCCTCACTGAATCCCTTTGGTATCTCAAGGGATCGAGTGAGGATTAAATTAAGTAGATAAATGCACACCCAAGTGCCTAGCACATCGTTGATAAGGAGTGGGTCTGAAAATGCTAGTTTCCCTTTAGATCCTTCCCTCCATCCCACAGTAGCTGCCAAGAGGCCACACCAGCAAGAGATCAGCCAAAGAAAACAGAGAAGCTCTTTATGTCAAATCACAAAGACAGACGAGGGGAACATGGGGGAAGGGCAGGGAGGGCCTAGCGGACCCCCCTCCCCTTTATTCACAGGTTTAGATGCCGTTCCATCTGCTCTCGAAGTTTGAATTTCTGGACCTGCAGCAAAGAGAAAGGAATAAAAGCCAGGCTTGCGGCTTCTGCCAGCTAGGGTGACCAGCCGTCTTGGTTTGCCAGGGACTGAGGAGTTTCTTAGGCGAAAGCCAGGAAACTTTGGGGCAAACCCAGGATGAGTTGACTAGTCGGTCATCCTACTGCCATACTCTTACCCATCCCTGGGGCAGAGTTAGGGCCACCTGGCCTTCTGTGCCGGGGCCCCAGGCTATCCTGCCCCTCCCTTGTCTTCTCCATCTTACACACCTTTCCTGAGATGGTGAGGGGGTAGGTGGTGACAAACACGATGTACCGGGGAATCTTGAAGTGGGCGATCTGCAGACCAGAGGGAGATAAAGCATGAGGCTGGGTGGGGATCATAGGGTTGGGAGAAGGGACAGTGGGTGGAGTGGTTGGCAGGGAGAAGGGGGTGGGGGGTGAAGAACAGAGTACCATAAGTTGGGGTGCGTTAAGGCTCCCACCTTCCCTTTGCAGAAAGCCTTGATCTCCTCTGGTGTGGACTTTTCCCCACTCTTCAGCAGGATGCAGGCGCAGACTTCCTCCCCCATCCGGTCATCCTTCACTCCCACCACCTTCCAGAGGGACAGACAGGTCTCAGACCTCACCATCCCTGCTGGGGTTTCCTGCTCCTGGGGCTCACCTGGACTGGGTGCCTCACCTGCACTTCCTGCACCTGCGGGTGTGTGTGAAGGAAGTCCTCAAGCTCCGTGGGGTAGATGTTCTCGCCGCCCCGGATGATCATGTCCTTGGAGCGGCCCACGATTTTGCAGAAGCCCTGCTCATCCATGGTGGCAATGTCTCTGCAAGGAAAGGCCGGAAAGGGCCTCTTGCCTCTGCCTCAACCGGCCGGCGCACTCACTCATTCATCTAGCGTTCATTAAGCATCTACTATGTGTCTTGCATTGCTTTAGACCAGCGGTTCTCAACCTGTGGGTCGCGACCCCTTTGGGGGTCGAACGACCCTTTCACAGGGGTCACCTAAGACCATCAGAAAACACAGATATAATTACATATTGTTTTTGTGATTCATCACTATGCTTTCATTATGTTCAATTTGTAACAATGAAAATACATCCTGCATATCAGATATTTACATGACGATTCATAATAGTAGCAACATTACAGTGATGAAGTAGCAACAAAAATAATTTTATGGTTGGGGGTCACCACAACATGAGGAACTGTATTAAAGGGTCGCGGCATTAGGAAGGTTGAGAACCACTGCTCTAGACTCTGGAGGCTACAGCATGAACAAGATATTCCCTGGAACTTACAGTCTAGTGGAGGGGGGAGGAAAAAAAACAAACCAATACCTATAACATGGCCTCTCTCTCAACAAATCTATGATTATGCATTTCATGGCTGACTTTTTTTAAAAATTTATTTATTTGAGGGAGAGAGAAGAAACATTGATTTGTTGTTCCACTTATTTATGCATTCATTGGTTGATTCTTTTTTAAAAATATATTTTTATAGATTTCAGAGAGGAAGGGAGAGGGAGGGAGAGATAGAAACATCCATGAAGAGAGTCATTGATCGGCTGGCTCCTACAACCCCCACTGGGGAGCGAGCCCACAATCCCGGTCATGTGCCCTGATCAGGAATCGAACTGTGACCTCCTGGTTCATAGGTCGAATGAGCCACACTGGCCGGGCCGTTGGTGGAGTCTTGTTTGTGCCTGACCGGGAATCGAACCTATATCCTTGGGTGTAACGGGACAATGCGCTAACCAACTGAGCTACCTGGCCAGGGCTTGACTTCTTTTCTATCATTCAGGTCTCAGCTCAAAGGTGTACACCTTGGGAGGCCTTCTCTGCCCACTCAAGCTCCCCTCTCTACTAGAGGCCCTTTCTTTCCTCTGATCTCATTTTCTTTTCTTCATTTTTATCAGTGTCTGAAACCCTCTTATTTGTATCCGTCTCCCTCCACCAGACATGTGAGCAGTAACAGTAAGATCGTTCTCATTTGCTTTCCACTGGTCCGCCAGTGTCTGGAACAGAGTGCTGGCACGTGACAGGTGAAGAAGAATTTGTTGAATTAACAAATGAGTGTCTACCCTTGGCTCTGATTTTGCAGACACCGGTGTCGCGCACTGTCCAGCGGTCCGAGGCACGGACTCTGATCGTCCCCACTTTACACATTGTGGAAACGAGGTCTGCGAAGGGGCCATACTGACACACATATTCTCCCTCTTCGAGTGTAATGCCCCCAGCTTCCCCTCAGCAGCCAAACCCTCTGCCCTGCTCCGCCCTCTCACCCTGTCCGATACCACTTGTCCTGTCCAATTACTTCCTCAGTCTTCTGGGGCTCCCCCCAGTAGCCCAGCATGACGCAGTAGCCTCGGATCCACAGCTCTCCGGGTGTGTTCAGCTCTGCCATGGTCCCCAGCTCCATGTTCACGATCTGGGCCTGGGACAGGGCAGGTTCAGGAGGGGGCCTCCACCCTCCCACTTCAGGATGGGGGAGGGGGGGCAGAGAGAGACTCGGGAATGGCTGGGAGCTTCGTCTTTCCTGCCCCCTAACAGTGAGGCCCCCCCCGGCTCTGCCCAGCCAGATCCAAGGAAGGGAGACAAGGCCAGAGTGGACCCATCACCAGTCAGACACCTGAGCCGGGCACACAAGCACAGGTGAGGCCCAGCCCAGGGGTCCTGAGGAAACGGAGTGGACAGGAGCTGTCACAGAGAAGGAGGCCTATGGCGGGCCAGGTGGGCCGAGGAGTTACAAGCTGTGCAGGAGGAACAGCAGTGTTCTCTGAGTTCCCATTTAGCAGCAAATAGAGAAGCCAAAGAGGGTGGTGTGGTCAGGCCATGTGAACAGGAGAGGCGGCAGAGAGGCAGCCTGAAAGCCTAGCAGAGAGATGGGCCGCAGCCAACGTGAAAGGAAAACGCAGCCTCTGTGTGCCTCAGTGTTCGCCTCTGTGAAATGGGGACAACGGCGCTGGCCCTGTCTACCTCACAGGTGGGCGTCCCACCAAGTGGCAGTGAGGTTGTCAGACGCATGGGAAGGGGCTGGGAGGGGGCTGACGTCACTGCACACTCACTCCAGGGAGGAGGGCAGGAAAGATTCCCACCAGGACGGCGGTTGGCTCCAGGGGAAGCAGCTGCCTGGGCACACTGGCAGTGCCCTCAGAGGCGCCAGGGCACAAGGGGGCAAGGGGAACCAGGTGTGGACTGGCATAAAGCACCAGCGATGGAGCAGGAGAGGAGGCACTGTTGGGAATTTGACAGTGAGAGACGATTGGGGTCAGCCTCGAGGCGCAAGGGACCCCCGAAGGGACAGGCTGCTTGGGAAAGGGGGCATTTCCGCCAAGCGAAAGGAGGAACTCTGCCGCAGTGAGGGTAGGGGGCCTGCGGGGGGAGAAGGCGCTGTGTAGGAAAAATCTCTGTGCTCTGGCTCCTCTTCGAGGCTGTCCTGGCTGCCCCGAAACAGACAGTGGGGCTTGGCAAAAACACACCTCAGACAGGAAGGGAGGCTGCGGAGAAGTTCAGCTGGCAGCTGCTCGTGGCCGAAGCTCAGCTCTTCCTCTCAGGCCTCAGCCCACAGAGAAAGCCCGGGGCCAGGCCTGGGGAAGACCCTGCTGGGGGCAGGGGGTGGGTCTCTACAGGGGGTGGGGACTGGGGCTCCCAGATGGGGGGTAGGGGGGCTCACCTCTGTGTGAGGCATGATTCTGCCCACACTTTGGGACTTCTGCTCCTCCGTGTCCTCGGGAAAGCTCATGAAGGTCACAGGGCTGTTCTCTGTGGTCCCATAGGCAACCTAGAGGGTCCAGAAGGGGTGTTGGAGGGCGGGAGGGGACTGCAGAGAGATGGGGTGAGCTGCCCCAGGGGACGGAAGGAATCAGGGGAACCTGGAGGGCAGCTGAGTGGTGGGGAAGGAGGCACAGTTGGTGGAGGTCAGGGGTCAGGAGGCGGAGCCGCTGGGACACTGAGCTGACTAACTCAACTACTGGCCCCAGATGGGAAACGGAGCAGGGGAGCTATTCTCTCCGGCCAGGGCTCTCTCCGTCTCTCTGTTTCCCTGGAGCAGCCGCACCCCCAGTCGACGGCTCCCAGCCTTCTCTCCCCTATCCCCAGGCTGCCTTAGCCCCACTTCCTGACTTCAGGCCACACATCCCCTCCCCATCCCTTCCAAGCCAAAGGTCCCATAAGCGTGATGAGAAAGCCAGCCTGCCCGGGTCAGCTGGGAGCCGCACATCCATAACCCCCAACCCACCCTGCCCCATCCACCCAAACCCGGGACAAGTGCCTGGCCTTGGGGTGAGTGCCCCTAAGCTCTGGAGAGTTTCCTGTGAATTTTATTTCCATCAAAATACAAATCCAGCCAAAGCAAGGGTTTTCAAAGCCAGTGGCCCCCCTCCCCTTCTAGTGGTTGGAACATCCTGAGCAACAGAAAACCAGAAGCCAGTCTCGGAGGAGCCTAAATACCATCAGGGAGTGTCCTGGGCCAAGTATGACCCTCACCTGGAGGCTACGGGGTGAGAGGGGCAGGTCCCCACCCCTGAGTGAGGAGAGGGCCAGCCACTCTGTATCCTATGTCCGTCCCAGTCCACAAAGACACGAGACCTTTGTCCTCCATGCCCCCCATCTCCCATTTCCTCTGTGTCGGCTGGCACAGCTCCGGCACAGCTGGGGTCTGGCAACACCTGGGGTCCAGTTCCTCCACCACCTCCCAACACAGACAACATTCCCTGCCAGGCAGCCCCTTTCCGCAGGAATCCGGACACACAGAGGCCTGGTCGGCTGGGGCAGGGCTGCCCACAGGACCTGGGCCCTTGTAGCCAGGACCGGGAGCCCCCTCACCCACCCGGCTCTCCTCGTCCTGGGGCCACTGCCCAGGTGCGGCCTCTGCCAAGTACATCTTGGCGCCACTCTGGCCACCACCCTGGAGATGGGAATGAGGGGATGGAATATTTTAAGGAGATGAAACGGGGTGGGGGTGGGACTGTGCCTGTTCAGTTGCCCTGACTCCCTGCCTGTGATCTTCATTCAGGTGTGGTATTTTTAAAAATTTTATTTTATAGATTTTTTACAGAGAGGAAGGGAGAGGGATAGAGAGTCAGAAACATATATCAGCTGCCTCCTGCACACTCCCTACTGGGGATGTGCCCGCAACCAAGGTACATGCCCTTGGCCGGAATCGAACCTGGGACCTTTCAGTCCGCAGGCCGACGCTCTAGCCACTGAGCCAAACCGGTTAGGGCTTCAGGTGTGTTTTTGAGTCCTGTTGGTCACCCCACCCCCCCATCCCCGCCACACACACACACACACACACACACACACACACACACTCTGTTCCGGTTAGTCTTCAGCCAAGGAAAAAGGGGAGAAAGGGGAGAGTGGATGCAGGGAAGACTCCAGCGCCGGGCTGGTAGAGTGGAGCCCGAGGCAAGTCCAAGGGCGGGGCGAGGAGCGCCCCTCTCCCGGGGGCTGCCTGCGAGTCTAGCCAGAAGGGGGAGCCCGACGCCAGGGCGGTTCGCAAGCCCAGCGGGCGCCGCACAAGAGCCCCATTAAAGCACCGGCGGGGCTGGCCGACCTCGGCGGCGGCGAGACTCGCGTCCGGCCGTCCGGCCCCGCTTCCTCCCTCTCTGGGTCCAGGGCACCCGGCCCAGTGTGTATGGGAGGGGGTGGGGGGGGAGGGGAGCAGGGAGGCTCGAACTTGAGCAAACAAAGACGTCCCCGGACGCCTCCATCCCTGCGGTGTCATCGCAGGGCTCTAAACAACCACCCCCACCCCACACCACCCCCCAAAAAAGCACGGGAAGGAGCGAGGGGGGCTGGACAGAAGCAGGATCCCGGAGCAGGGGAGGAGGTGGAGGGCCACAGTCCCTTGTCCTGCAAGGTCGCCAGCTGGGGGAGGGGCCGCCCCCTCCCAGTGGAGGGCGGGGGCGCATCACCGGGCGGGCGGGCGGGAGTTAAGCCCGGTGGCCTCGATGCTCCACGTAGGAGCTGGCTCCGGCTGTCAGCTGCGGTCAGGGCTACCGTATAAATAGGGCGGGAGACCCGGGCGCCCAGGACTTCCCGCTGCCCGGGCCCCGCCGTCGCCGTCGCTGTCGCCGCTGCCCCCAGCCCGGCCCCAGGCGCCCCGGCCATGGCCTGCCCGGTCCTCCTGCTCAGCCTCGGCCTCCTGGCCGGCCTGCTGCCGGCGCTGGCCGCCTGCCCCCAGAACTGCCACTGCCACGGCGACCTGCAGCACGTCATCTGCGACAAGGTGGGCCTGCAGAAGATCCCCAAGGTGTCCGAGAAGACCAAGCTGCTCAACCTCCAGCGCAACAACTTCCCCGTGCTGGCCGCCAACGCCTTCCGGGCCATGCCCAACCTGGTGTCGCTGCACCTGCAGCACTGCCAGATCCGCGAGGTGGCGGCCGGCGCCTTCCGGGGCCTCAAGCAGCTCATCTACCTGTACCTGTCCCACAACGACATCCGCGTGCTGCGCGCCGGCGCCTTCGACGACCTGAGCGAGCTCACCTACCTCTACCTGGACCACAACAAGGTGACGGAGCTGCCCCGAGGGCTGCTGTCCCCGCTGGTCAACCTCTTCATCCTGCAGCTCAACAACAACAAGATCCGCGAGCTGCGCGCCGGCGCCTTCCAGGGCGCCAAGGACCTGCGCTGGCTCTACCTGTCGGAGAACGCGCTCAGCTCCCTGCAGCCCGGCGCCCTGGACGACGTGGAGAACCTGGCCAAGTTCCACCTGGACCGGAACCAGCTGTCCAGCTACCCCGCGGCGGCCCTGAGCAAGCTGCGGGTGGTGGAGGAGCTGAAGCTGTCCCACAACCCCCTGAGGAGCATCCCCGAGGGCGCCTTCCAGTCGTTCGGCAGGTACCTGGAGAGCCTCTGGCTGGACAGCACCAACCTGGACAAGGTGAGCTCCTGGCTGCAGCGCCGGGCCCTGGCTCCTCCTTCTCTGCCTGGAGGCCCAGGGATCCAGGGCCTCGGCTGGGCACCATCCCTTCGGCCCTAAAGTTGCCTCTGTCCCTCTGGCTATCTCCAAGGTGAGGAGCTCTTGCCTCTCATCTCGCCACATCCCCACCCTGCCCAGCAGCCCCTGTCCCTCGTCTCAGCCACTGCCCTCCTAGCATTTCCACTTATAAACGGAGCCTGGCTTCCCTGGCCCCTCCAACGGCCCCTAGGAAGCAGGTCCAGGGCTCCCACACCCCCCACTGTGGGCAGCAGCCACCTCTTCCTGTTGGGCCTCCTGCCCCTCCTCTTCTGTTTTTCTGTCTCCAGTAAACCTACCACCCCATAAAGGAAGGTTTGTGTATTGAGGAGGCTTCCAGAGGAGCTGGGTGAATCAGGCCCACAAAGAGACCCTGTTCCTGCAGGGGGGTGTGCGTGCGCGCTGTGGTGGGATGGGGGGCTGGGGAGTGAGGGGGGAGCCAATACCCGAATAAGACCTCCTCCACGCACCCCAGGGGCTGTGGTGAATGCCCCCCCGCCCCCGTCCACACACATATTCCACTGCGTTCTCAGGTCCATTTCAACCGAATGGGGACCAGGGAGCAGAGGCTCCCCCCAGATTGCAGGCCTGGCACCCAAGAGCTCTGTGAAAGGGCAAAGGCAAGAACCACACACGGTTGTCAACCTTTGGCACAGGTCCCCCGATGTCTCCCTACGGGAAAGACTAGCTATGCCACCCTGTCCCCTGCCCACCCGTCACCAGACCCATCTCCTGGCTGCAACCTCACTGAATCCTTCCTCCCCTGTGATGCTCAGCACCTGGCCAGGTGGGGCTGCCTTGGGTCCGGGTGGAACCCCTTTTGGGGGCTGGAAAAACTGCTGTGGTGCGGGGGCTTCGGCCAGGAGTTTGGGCCGGCACCGGGGAAAGGTGGGGGAGACAGCCATCAGAACAGTCTGGTTACCAGAGAACTTCACACCCCTCCCTGGCCACAAGCATGGAGATAAGGACACAATCAAACCTGGAAGGCAGCCAACCTTTGTTTGCATGAATGGAGCCTGCCCTTCTTCAACCTGGCCCCTCCCCCACTGAAGTCAGAGTTCCCGGGAGGGGTGGGGGGGCAGTGCCAGAGCAGCTTTTCGGTGGGCAGCAGAGCAGGGGCAGCAGGGGCTGATCTGGGCCAGGGGCGGCCAGGCAGGATCTGTGACGCCCGGGCCAAGATGTGGGCACCAATAGAACATTTCCTCTGGAACTGTCCAACCTGGCCAAAGGCTCCACCAAGGAGGCTCCACAAATAGCTGCTGGCAGGCAGCGAGGGAGCAGTGAGGACAGAGTTGGGGGAAGTCCCAGCACCCTAGGGCGGCGGGGAGCCTGGGCCCACTGCCCATCCCACCAAACACTGACCAGCTTCACCATCTGCCAGCCTGGGCCGCTGGGGCCAAACTCTGGCTGCCTCCCCAGGGGCAGTGTTTGTGCAGGGAGTGTGGTGCCAGGGGCAGAGGAGCTGGGTGTGGTCCTACAGCTACTGTTTACTCCCTACTGTGACCCTGGGCAAGGGACCTCACTTTTTCCTCCTGCCTGCATATTGGAAATAGCAGGAGCTATCTCAAAAGGCGGCTGCTTGCGCTAAACCATCAGAGACAACGTGGTCACATGGTGACACTCCTCAAGGTGCTACCGCTTATGTCCAGGGAGGGACCCTGCCCCTCTGGGGCCCTAGAGCTGGGAGAGGCTGGACGCTGGGGCTGGGGTGCTCACTCGTGTCTGCCTTGCTCCACAGATTTCTGACGGTGCCTTCCTGGGGGTGACCACGCTGAAAAACGTGCATCTGGAGAACAACCGCCTGACCCAGCTGCCCTCCACCTTCCCCTTCGACCACCTGGAGACACTCACTCTCACCAACAACCCCTGGAAGTGTACCTGCCAGCTCCGGGGCCTCCGGAGGTGAGAGCATCCCCGTGCCACCCCCAGAGCCCTCCCTCGTGTGATGCAGTGGAGGCAGGCTGGCCCTGCACAAAGACATCCTGGGCAAATGGCCTAGATCTGCTACCCGAGAGCAGAGTTCCTATGTGTGTGAAATGAAGGGGACAGTTCCCAGATGCTCCTGGAGCCAAGTGAATCCTGGTTCCTTCCCCCAGCATTGCCACATCTCTTCCCCAACCCCGGCATTTCTCTGTCTCTCCAGGTGGCTGGAAGCCAAGCCTTCGCGCCCCGATGCCACTTGTGCCTCGCCTGCCAAGTTCAAGGGCCAGCACATCCGTGACACGGACGCCTTCCGCAGCTGCAAGTTCCCCACTAAGAGGTCCAAGAAAGCCGGCCGCCATTGAACAGGTGGGCCCAGGGCAGGCAGGTCGCAGTTGCCCTCTCTGGGGATACTGGCAAGCCAGGGGGCAGGGGAGGGGGGTGTCCCAGTGTACTCCCTCTCCACAGAGGGGCGTGCAGGCCCTCCAGTTTTGCAGGAAGAGGAGGGGAACTGGGCCTCCCTCCTAAAGGGATACCGCCCACAGCTCTCACCATTCTCTCCCAGCGTCATCTGGGCTCCTGGAGTCCTGACCCAATCCTTGCCTCACTGCAGGTCCTGATCCAGCCAGTCCTGGTGACTGGTCTCTGCCTTCTGCTGGAGAAACTACTGACCACCCCACCTTCTTCCACAACCTCTGCTGATGCACAGAGCTGTCCTCACCTAGACGCGTCCTGGCTGGGGGGCTCAGCACTCCAGCGTGAACCCAGCCCCACCATCTCTACCTGCCAGCGAGGGCTCCATCACACCTGGCCCCCCCGCCACGGCTCCTCTCAAAGAAGCTGTTGCCGAGACCCTCAAGACCTTCAGAACGAGAACTGGGCGGTCATCAGGATGGCCACCCTTCCATCTGGAAACAAACATCAGATCCTTGCCCCGCCCCTTGTGTCCAGAAAGGGTCTTAAGCCCATAGGCCAACTCCGCCAGCCCCTGCCTGCCAGGACGCTCTAGCAGGATACCGGTGCTTTGCCAAATCCCCCCCCCCCCCCCCCCACCCCCCCGCCCGCTGCACCTCTTCCCCAGGTTCCTATAAGTATAAATGTATGTATGTATGATAGCTACTCCCCGCTGTTCCCTGTCTCCATGACTCGCCAGCTGATGATGGGGTCAGACTGCATTTTCTCACATCTGCGTTCTGGAAGAGAGGTGGGCTGAGAGGGTCTACATTGGAGACCTGGCCTGACTCAGCCCTACACCCCGACATCTGTTCTCACCCCAGGCTGCCCTGCCTCCCTCCCACAGCCCCAGCCCCAGCCGCCACTCACCACCAGCTCCTTTGCGTTCAGCTTGTTGATGATGGCTCGGATCACCTCGGGGGGTGCAGGGGAGCCAGCGATCACACCTGAATCAGAGAGAGGGCTGACACGGCTCGCTGCTTCTCCAGGCCCAGTGGACCCCCGGCACCTGCAGCTCTTTCTAGGGAAGAACTTACCCTTCTCTTCCCTGCCCCTGGACCTGTTCCTACACTTGGCATCTGGCCTTGGGCTGGTGTCCAGGTGGCTGGGACGTTGCCTCCCTTCCACCCACATTTCTACAGTGACCTTTTCGCCCCCTGAGTAAAGGACTGGGTGCACATCTAGCTCATCCAGGCCAATCCTGGCCTGACCACCCTTGGCCCCATCCCACCTCCACGCATGGTTGAGATGTCGTAACTGGAGAAGTCTGGCTGGTTCAGAATGTCCACGAACATTGTGGGGGTGCCATACAGGAAGGAGCCTCTGTATAAGGGGGGGGTGGCATCTCAAAATAAGGCTTGGATGTAGAAGGAAACCCCCTCTTTTCACCCACCCACCTTGAACCTATAGTAAGCGCCAAGGCTGCCACTGAGGGGAACAGGCAGGAGTTCTTTGGAGGCAGGAACTGATGCTCTCCTGGGGTGCCCCACTACCCTGTCTCCCTTTCTCCTGGCAGGAGGGAGGAGACATCCTGGAGAGGGATCAGGGCCCAGGAGTGAGGAATAGGAGGGTCTCATGAGCCAGCAGGTAGCTGCCCACTGATGCCCACCTCTCTTTGCTGACGGCCTCCAGCGCCTTCTTGCCATCAAAAATCGGAGAGGACAGGATGAGGGTGACACCGTGCATCATGCTCACCATTGTGCCCCCCACAGAACCCAGGCAGTGGTACAGGGGGGTGGGCAGGATCACCCTTGACTCCTCTGGTGTCTGGAGATGGAGGCAGGAGGCTAGGTCTATCCTGGAGCCCAAAGCCCCAGAAGCTAGTTCCTCTAGCCAGCAGGGGGAGCCCAGCAAGACCCCCACCCATGCAGGGTGCCCGCAAGCCTTAGCCAGCACCCCCTCACCTTCAGGTGCAGTTTCATGCGCTCCCCTATGATGTTGGCATTGTTGACAATGTTGTAGTGGGAAAGGGTGGCCCCCTTGGGGCTTCCTGTCGTTCCCTGATAAGACAAACAGGTGACATTGGCCTCTTTCTCCCCATCTCCTTCATGCCCTGGGCCGCTGCATGGACAAGCTCTGGACTGGGGGTCAGGAGACTGGGACTGCGGCCCCAGATCCATTCATTTACTCAAAAACCTTCACAAAGGTTTACCACACACCTGCATGGTGCCAGGTGTTAGGATCCAGAAACAGGGAAGATAAGATTTCCGTCGCCATGCCACCCAAGTGGCTTAGAGAACTCTGTGGCCCAGCAGAAACTCGGCTTCTGGGCCTGTTTCCCCATCTGCTAAATGAGGGGGCCGGCTCTCCCTGTGCACCCGCCCCTGGGCCGGGGACAAGCGGGCCAGGGGAGGGGGGCATGTGACAAGGGCTCCAGTGCTGATGTTTTCCAGGGCAGCGAGGACAGCTGGGGCGAGCCCCAGGAGAAGAGTGACCACACTCCTGGCGTCCTTCGTGTGCCCTCCTTCTCGGGGAAGGGTCACGGGGGCAGGCAGGGGTGAGCATGCCAGCCTGGGCTCCGTGCTGACGACCTCTGCCTTACCGAGGTGAACTGGATGTTGACGGGGTCGTGGCAGGACAGGAACAGCTTGGCGTGCCGGAGCTCGGCCATATTCTGCTCTTTGCTTCCCGCTGCTACCACATCGTCCAGGAGCAGGGTCCCTGGCATAGGGGTGTCCACTGAGATGACCGTGGTCAGGTCTGGGAGCCTGGGGGTAGGGAGGATGGAGAGAGTCAGGGGCTGAGGACGGGCCCACAGAGACACCAGCCTCCTCCCTGGGGGTGGGGAGGGAAGGAAGGGGCTGGGATGCCACATGACACACTCATCCTAACCCGGAACATCCCACCTCTGACTCCTCAAGAACCCCGGGGGGGCCTTCTCCAGTTCCGGACAGATGTGCTTCAGGATGTTGTAGTACTGCTGGGTCTTGAATTGCTTGGGGAACGCCAGGGCTTTGCAGCCCACCTGTGGGAGGGAGACCCCTCCCCAGTCAGCCGGAAGCCCCACGCTGCTCTCTCTCATACACACGCACCACGACCCTTACACACATGCACCACCTCTAACACGACACACACCAACTCACTCACACACTACTGCCAGGACACATGCATGTACCACCACCACAACACACACACCAGCTTTGCATCTGCCCAACGACCTCCTCCTCCCACCCACTCACAGCCTAAGGAAGGACAGACATGCCTTCTCTGCCCCGTCAACCGGAAGCCCCCTGTTCCAGGCGCCCACCCAGCCCCACCCCCAGGAGCAGAGCCCACCTTCTTGAGGGCGTACTCCAGTTCCATAGCCTGGTAGGCGGGGTTCACAGATACCTGGTGGAGACAGCAGGGGATGTCAGTGTCCTGGGAAGACCCTGTCCCTCTCCTTGCCCCTCCAGCCTCAGCAGGCACAGAAACACGGCGTAGACAGAGGTGGCACCCTACCCCCCTGGCTCTCCTTGGTGGCTTCAGGAGAAGGCTACCCAAAGAGCCAGACAGGCGCTGGTTTGGTTCTGAGGCCAAGGGGCCAGCAGGCTTCCCACAAATGATGTTCCCCTGCATACCCAGCTGGGTCAGGTCCACCCCTCCTTACCAGAATGATGCCCGCCTGGGCGGTGGCCAGCTGCAAGAGCACCCATGCATAGGAGTTGGGTCCCCACATGCCCAGCCGGTCACCCTTGCGAAGGCCGATACTCAGGAGCCCAGAGGCAGCTTTGTCCACCTGGTGTAAACAGACAGGGCACAGGGGTAAGGTGTGGGCAAGCAGGACGGGGCCACGACTCCCACCTCAGCCCTCGGCCCAGCGGCTCAGAGCAAAGTCCCCTAGGGACAAGGGACAGGCCTCAGTGGATCTGGAGTGAGGCATGGAATACACAGAATTAGCAACTGCCCTCGCGCGACTGATGCAAGAGGCATCCAGGCCACCTCTGCCTCAGTCCTGTCCCCATCTCCTGATGTCCCTTGGGGTTCTCAGCAGCCCCAACACCCTGATCCCGCCCCCCACTCCCCACCCCCCACCTCCACCCCCGTCAGGTGCCGCTCTTGTGGTTCCACTCAGCCTGGGGGTAGCACCTGCCTACTTTCAGGGTTCAAGGTCAGGACCCACCTCTTCCTTGAGCTGAGCAAAGGTCAATCTGATGTTTTCATGGACGACGATCAATGCTTCTCGGTCCGGGAACTTCTCTGCTGTGACGTCCAGGCAACGTCCCACGGTCTTGTTGATCAGACGGAATTTGGTGTAACCCTGGACATAGCTAAGGCCTCCGATAGGCAGCGTGGCAGTGCGGTCCTCTCCGGAACTGCAGGGAGAGGCGCCATGGGCTCCAATGCGCCAGGCCAGGCCTCCCTGGCACCCAGGGCCTGGCACACCCAGCTGGGAGGTAGGCTGCTTACAATGTGTTAGAAACTGGAGCCCTGGCCATTGAACTTAGGGGCCGCTTCACCCTGGGGAGATCCAAACAAGAATCTGACTTCCTGTCCTTAATCCGTTTCCACTCCCCCGTTTCCAGTCAGAGCCAGGGGCCTGGAGCCTTGGTGCAAAAACACTGGAAAAGGAAACTGAGGCAAATCAGGTTCCTTTGACTAAGCAGAGAGGTTGCCTAAGGGCTAAGAGCAATGGCCTTATCCCAGACACCCTCGGGGTTAGAAAGCCCCTGGGCATTTGCCAAAACCCATCGAACAGCCCAGCACAAGGACTAAGCCTTAACGTACACTATGGACTGTAGTCATAATAATGTATCCATGCTGGGGGCACTAATTGTACCACACTAATGCAAGATGTTAATAACAGGGAAACTGTGTCTGGGTGGGGTAGGTATATGGAACTCTCGTCGGACCTGCTCAGTTATTCTGTAACTCTAAAACTGTACATAAAAAATTAAGTCTAGCCTGACCTGTGTGGGTCAGTGGTTGAGCATCGACCCATGAACCACGAGGTCACTGGTTCGATTCCTGGTCAGGGCACATATCTAGGTTCCGGGCTCGATCCCCAGTAGGGGGAGTGCAGGAGGCAGCCAATTGATGCTGTTTCTCTCTCACCGATGTTTCTATCTCTCTATCCCTCTCCTTCCTCTCTCTCTAAAATCAATTAATAAAACATATTAAAAAATTAAGTCTATTATTAAAGAAACAAAACCAAAAAGGGCCTCCAGAAGTCCAAGTATCGGAGGCTTAGGCCAGTGTGTGCTCATTTGCCCATCCCGGGTGACAGCTGCCAGGCTCCCACCCAGGCCTGGGGAGGAGTGTAACAGGTTTCAGACCCTGCTCCTGGCAGACAGAGCATGCTCCAGGTTCCAGCCTTCCGGGGCACCACGGGGTGAGATGGGCCCCGAGGGCCATCCTGATGATTCAGTTCTGCAGCTGCTAAAAATACCAAGGCTAGCTTTTGTTGATTGATTGGTTATGGTTTGTGGGGAGAATTTCTGGGAAGAACAAGGTAGGCAGGGCAGAAGGGAGCAAAACTAGGTCACCTTGTACATGAGAGAGGAAGCCACTACCATCTCCCAGAAGGGTGGGTGGATGCCCACTGATGGGGAGGTGACCCTGACTTGACTCCTGAGCTAGAGCTGGGGAGGGGAGCATGAGTCACACCGTGGGGGGCTGCTGAAGCTCCATAGGGAGCGAGCAAGCCCTAGGCTGGAGTTGGAGGCCTGAGGCCTCATCCCAGGTGTGCTGCTGGCTGGGCCAGTGGCTGTCGCAGACACCTTTGGTGTCCCATGTCACATCTCCTCAGTGCACCTCTGGCTTCAGCTGCTGGGAAAGTTCCTTGGGGGTCTGTCTGCTCAGGGACTTCCTCAAGTCTTCCTTTCAGCAGCCGGACAGTCTGGGAGGCAGCTGCACCCTCTCAGAGGTCCTGGTTCCCTGGGTGCCGACTTCAATAACAGCCGATATGAGCGTCTCTTCCTCTCTCCTTTTCCCACTTCCTCACTCCTATTCCTGGGATCGCAAACAAGGCCTTGTTCCCAGGGGAATCCAAATGAAGGCACAGGACTTACCCTCTCTAGGCCTCAGCTTCCCCACCCAGAAAGTTTGGGGACCGAATCCGTGGTTTTTCTCAAGGGAATGTTATCTGAATGAGCCGGACAATCTTCTCAAAGGGCTGTGGTGAGCCACCTAAGCTACGAAAATGGCCAAGAACTGCAGGGTCTAAGGTCCTGTGAGTCCGCACTCCTTCCTCTCCTCAGGTTGACAAACTTAAAGAACTGCTGATGTGGTTCCCAGTGGTCACCACGACACCCCTCAAGACTGTACCCCAAGCGCCTACCTCACAGGCATACTGTAGAGAGAGGGGAATAGAGTGAAGAAATAAAACAAAGTCACTACTGTCAAGCTGCTAAATTACAAAAATCAAGTAGGTTGAGGCGTGAGGAAATTATTCTTGCTTTAGCCCAGGAACTTGAAAGTTTTATATAGATATCCTATTGATAATCCCCTGGTCACCCCCTGAAGGACGAAGGAGAGAATGTTTGGGTGTCCACTGGCTATCTTGGAACAATCTAGAGGCTAAGAAGGCAAGGCTGGCTCTTCTCAAGAATGTAATTTTTACTGTAAGAACTCTTAGCTTTTCATTTTTTGGAACACTCTGGGTATTGCCCAGTTGTGTTTCTGGTGTGCAAATCCTAAGAGCCTGCAATAAAACTTTGTCATTTATTTCTAGCCAAAGCCTCCTGCTTCGCTTATGCTAGGTCAATAAGGGCACCCATGTTTGCCCTTATTGCGAAACAGACATGTTCTTTCCTTTGGGTTTGCCAAAGCCAGAGTTGCAAGAGCAAGCATGAGGAGAGAACCTGCGCAAGAAGAAAGCCAACACAGGGAAAAGTAGGGAGAGGAGACGGAGAGAGAGGGAGACAGACAGAAACAGGAAGACAATGACCAACTTAATCTTAAGATTATTGAATCCCTAGGCCCAGTCATGTAAGTCTACTGCTGGACTTTTCACTGTCAAAAGCCAATAAATTCCCTCTTCAAACAATTTTTTAATGTGTGTTTTTTTAAAACTGATTTTTAGAGAGAGAAAAAGGGAGAGGGAGAGAAACATTGATGTGAGAGCAAAGTATAAATCAGCCGCCTCCTACAAGCCCCCTCCAGGGATTGAGCCCGCTACCTGGGCATGTGTCCTGACTAGGAATCAAACCCGAAAGCTTTTGGTGCACAGGACGATGCCCAACCAACTAAGCCACACCAGCCGGGGCCCCTCTTTAAACCAATTTAACCTGGTTTTCGGGGAGGAGGGAATAGCCAAACTCCATTTGTGACAACATGGATGAAAACTGAAGGACATTATAGTAAGCAAATAAGCCAGACGTAGAAAGACAAATATTGCATGACCTCACTTATATGTGGAATCTAAAATATTAATTAATTAATTAATGTCCGTTTTAGTTGGGTTTCTGTTGCTTACAACTGGTGAATCCTAACTATACCTACATTTTCCACAGTCAGTGGATAACCAGTGCCCTTAAAGGCCTAGCAGGCCCCCTCACACAGCCCAGCCTCTAGATTAGGAGGCAGCAAAGTGCAAATCTCTTCCAGTTTAATGGTCTGATTGTCAACAAAGCACTGAAGGTGGTGGGGGGGCGCGGGGGGCGGGATGTTTCTGCTTCACAATAGGCATCTTCCTAGTCTGACAATGACCCAGAGTTTTATTTGGTTTGGAACTTGGTTTTCTCCTCTTTCACCATCGTTTTCAGATTGGGCAGTGGCCTCTTGGAAAATCTAGTTATCGAATCAACAGGATGATTTACATCCCCCCACCCCCCTCCCCCCACAAAAAAAATCCAGTTCAATTGTCACACGTGCTATCTCCGTTATCTTTACAGCAGCTCTCATAGGTGCTGTGACAGACCCCCAACAGCCCTTCCTCCTTGTAATACACCCTCAGACGCTTCTCTGGCCACATGGAATAGAGACCACACTTTCAAGCTCCCCCAGAAGGTGATCTGACTCGAAGGTGAAATTCTGGCCAATGGCATTTCAAGAGAGGTAGTGGGTGCAACTTCTGAGAAGAATCCTCAAAGGGAAGGACCATCTTTCCTCTTTCCTAGCCAGCCATATGCAGCTTTGTGACAGAGAAGAGGGGCAGCGAGCCCTCTCCGGGTTGGCTCAGTGTATAGAGCGTTGGCCCAGGTTTGATTCCAGTCAAGGGCATGTACCTCATACCTTGATTGCAGGCTCAATCCCTGGCCCCAGTTGGGGTGTGTGTGTGTGTGTGTGTGTGCGCGCGCGCGAGAGGCAACCAATCGATGTGTCTCTCTCATATGAATGTTTCTCTCTCCCTCTCTCTCTGTCTTTCTCTCTCTCTCTCCCTCTAATTCTCTCTCTCTCCCTCCTCCTCCCGCCTCCATTCCACTCTCTCTAAAATCAATGGGAAAAAATATCCTGGGGTGAGGATTAACAAACAAATAAAAAGAATGGCAGCTATCTGGAGCAGCTGCTGAGCTGGGACCACAGAGCAGCAGGACAGAAGGGGGCTGGAGCCTGAGGGCAGGATGCACCATGCCAGCTACAGACTGGCCGTTTCCCATAGGGACAGTGGGTTTTTCTGCTACATATTGTGGACGAAAAAAGGGGTTCTATGGGAAGTAGGGTGATCTTACCATCAATTCTGGTGGGTAGTCATATCCCAGGCCTATCACTTCTTTGGTGAAAGGTTTATCTTGGCCTTAAGTAAACCCTGTCCGTTGCTTCTGTGCATCTAGGTTCACACACCTCTGAAATAAGCGTAACCACCCTCAAAGCGCACACAAGCTTATTCATTCCAATCCCTGCCTTGCTTTCCCCCACCTCCACGTAATGCTCCCCAGCGTCCCTCCTTCGTTTCAAATGCAAAAAAGAACCTGCAAACTGTTTTCCTCTGAAGCATTGAGTCCGTCTGTTGGGACCTTGCTTCCAGGTGTTTTCTCTTTTTGGGCTCAAATACATTTTTATAAAAATTCTCTACAGGCCCTAGTTGGTTTGGCTCAGTGGATAGAGCGTGGGCCTGCGGACTGAAGGGTTCAATTCCGGTCAAGGGCGATTCTGGTCAAGGGCACATGCCCAGGTTATGGGCTCGATCCTCAGTGGGGGGCATGCAGAAGGCAGCTAATCAATGATTCTCTCTCATTGTTGATGTTTCTATCTCTCTCTCCCTCTTCCTTCCTCTCTGAAATCAATAAAAATATATTTTTTGTGTGCCCTTGACTGGAATCGAACCTGGGACCCTTCAGTCTGCAGGCTGATGCTCTATCCACTGAACCAAACCAGTTAGGGCCAATAAAAATATTTTTTAAAAAATTCTCTACAGGTTTGAACATCCTGATGTCGAATACACTAAGCAAATCCTAAGGAAACAAGGGGAGGAATGATAAACTCTTTATTCCGTAGATAAGAAAACCTAAGGTCAAAGAGGCCAAAGGGACGACCCAGCAGGTAAACAGCTGAGCCCAATGGGGAGAACCCAGGACGGCTGCCACCCACTCCCCTGGGCCAGGGAGGAAGGGGTGCGCGGGGTATGTCTGTTCTCTAGGTTCTGGATTTACCTCCTATCTGATCGCTAGAGACTGTCTAATCTCAATTTTATTTTTTTCCACAAGAAACTGGGACTGGGGTAGGGCAGGGTTGAGGTGGAAACAGGTGGCTCCTTAAAGGACTTAAGAGTCCTAGAAACTCGTATCAATGCAATTTGCTCATGAATTTCTGAACTGCCCATCATGTCAAAAGTCCAAGCACAAACAGAACGCATTCTGCTTCCCTCCTTCCTCCAACACACCCCAGAGGCTTTGGGCAAAAAGGGGCCACTTCTTTTTCTATTCTTAAACAAAGTGGCAAATACTCCATTTAAACCCGAAAAAGACAATAAAAAGATTTGGTTTCAGGGAAAGTCGTTTGCTTGTTTAAACGTGTTGCAGTTGAAGGACAGCCAGCAGTCCCAGTTGCGCCCGCCTCAAAGAACTAAAGTAAATACATATGTAGTGAGGCCTTGGCTACTGGGAAGGTGATTGTGAAACCCAAGGTCCCAGCTGAAGCTGGGTAAGTCAGCCAGGAGGAGGCTGTGAGGGAACTGGAGACAAAGCACAGCCCCGCAGGACCCCCACAGAGCTGGCACAGGAGAACTCAGGCCCGCGTCTGCCGCCAGATCTGATTTCATAAGAAATTTCAGGAAACAGGGTGTGTGGTTTTTTTTACTTTTTAAAGAACTCTCTTGATTTCTCAGTTTTTGGCAACTGGTGTGTTCATTGTTTTATCCCCAGTGCCTCCCAGTGCCTGGAATGTAAGAGGTACTTAACTGAATGACCAAATAAATGAGTTGATAATAATGCATATAAAAACCCAATTAAAAAATGAGCAAAAGCCCTACCTGGTTTGGCTCAGTGGCTAGAGCATCGACCTGCAGACGAAAGGGTCCTGGGTTTGATTCTGGTCAAGGGCACATGCCCAGGTTGCAGGCTTGATCCCCAGTGTGGGGTGTGCAGGAGGCAGCCAATCAATGACTCTCTCTCATCATTGATGTTTCTATCTCTCTCTCTCCCTCTCTTTCCCTCTCTGAAATCAATAACAATATTTTTAAAATAAATAAATAATGAGCAAAGGACTCGAATAGACATTTTTCCAAGGGAGAGATACGAATGGTCATTACGTGTATGAAATGCAAACTGAAACCACAATGAGATGCTGCTACCCACCACTTGAAGGCTACAATTAAAAAACACACAAAACAACAAGTGTTGGCCAGCACGTGGGGAAACTGGAATCCTTGTGCACCGTTGGAGGGAATGTAAAATGGGGCCGTTACAGTGGCCGTTTGGCGACAATTCTCCAAAAAGTTAAACATAGAATGACCATAGGACCCAGCAATTCCGCTTCTAGGTATATACTCAAAAGAATTGAAAACAGCTGTTCAAACAAAGACTTGTACACAAAGTTCACGGCAGTACTGCTCACAATCACCAAATGGTGACAACAACCCAAATGTCAGCAATGGATAATGGGTAAACAAAAGGTGGGATGCCCATGTAATGAAATATTATCTCCCCATAAAAAGGAATGACATACGCATACATTCCAAAACATGGATGAACACTACACCATCAATAAAAATGAAGACACTCTGTGTATATTTAATGATATGGAAAATGTCTCACATATTATAGGTGAAAAAGCACATTTTTTAATAATGTAAGCTGACGTTTCATGGTGTCACTGTAACCTCATACCAGCTCTCTTCCAAAAACTCCACACTCATGGCCTCCTGTGAGCTTTATAACCACTCTCTGACCAAGAAACATGCCCATTTTACAGAAGAGAGAATGAGGCTCAAAGAAATGCAGGTAGACAGCCAAGCTGAGAGTCAAACCCAGGACTGTGGTTCCCGAAGCCTTGATACAATACGAAATGAATCTTTATAGAGCCTTATGGCTTAAAACGGGCTTCCATATATGTCTCACATGATCCTCACATCAGTTTTGGACCATCTATTAAAAGGCTTATTTCTTTCTGTGGATGAAGATGCAAGAGGTTCATTTGCTTAAGGTTCTAACTCTGGTGGGGGGCAACCCTGGACCCTTTCTTTGTGTACTGCTCTTTATTTTATTTTTTGAATATTTTTATTGACTTCAGAGAGGAAGGGAGAGGGAGAGAGAGATAGAAACATCAATGATGAGAAAGAATCATTGACTGGCTGCCTCCAGCACCCCTCCCCAACTGGGGATGGAGCCCACAACCTGGACATATGCCCTGACCGGGAATCGAACTGTGACCTCTGGTTTATAGGTCAATGCTCAACCACTGAGCCATGTTGGCTGAGCTGTGTACTGCTCTTTATACTGTAGCCCACCCACAGCCTCCCCTGGGGGCCCTGCAGTGGCTGGAGCAGCACACCTGAGGTTGATGGGGCCCTCCAAGTGCCACAGGCCTGGCCCCACCCCCACCCCCACCTCTCCGTCCTCAAGCACAGCTAGGCCTGTTCAGTGTTTACTTATGTGTCTGATTCATCTTCTTCGCTGCCTCTGTGTGTATGGTCCTGTTCTCATGGTCCCTGCACCCCACTCCTGGAACACAGTCATGGCCTTGCATCCTCACTGCACAGCCCCCTGGTGGCCCAAGCCTGGAAAGCCTTGTGCCCCAGTGTCAGCCTAGCCTGTCCTTCAAGCAGGAGCTGCGCGCAGCAAAAACAGGCTGTCTGGTTCAGGGAACTCCGGTGGGACAGCTGTGACTTTCCAAGGCTGACAACGAAGTCCAGGCTACGGGCCTCTCTGGGCACCAAGGATCATACAGTCATAAAGGATCAGGCAGAGGCCACCGGCAGAGCTGGGCTCTGATTAGTCATGGGAGGCAGGGATGGTCAGGTCACCTGAGCAAACAGACCTGCAGAACCGACTTGGGAGAGAAGCTGTTCTGTCTCCTGTCAGATCACCGGTGGGTGGAGGTGCTGAGGACCTGGGCCAGAGGCTGGGAGGTCGATTCTGCCCCTGCTGGAGGCTGGAGTTACCCCAGGTCCTGAGTGAGGCCTCTTAATCCTTTCAGAAGCCACCAGGGAGGGAGGGTGAGTGGATGTGAGGGGCCCATCGAACTGCAGAAACATGCCCCACGCCGAGGCCAATCGTTGCTCCCTGGGCAAGATGCCAGTGCCATGCCAGCCACCAGCAAAAAGGCTTTAGAAACAAAATTGAAAGCAATTGCTTGCCTTTGTTCCAAGTCTTGGCCTGGCCTCTGCCCCTCCCCCACAGGCTTTTGATGCCAGGCTGGCCCCCAGCCCTAAGGAAAATATAAATCATCAACAAAGCTAAAAAACAAGTAACTGCCTAGGTGTACACATTCCATTTCATTTTTATAGATTTTATTTATTGATTTGAGAGAAAGAGAGAGGAAAGGAGAGAGTGAGAAAGAAAGGGCAGGAGACAGGGAGAGAGAGAAACATCAATTTGTTGTTCCACTTATTTATGCATTCATTGGTTGCTTCTTTTTAAAAAAATACATTTTTTTATTGATTTCAGAGAGGAAGGGAGAGGAAGAGAGAGATAGAAACATCTGCCTCCTGCACCCCCCACATTGGGGATTGAGCCTGCAACCCAGGCATGTGCCCTGCCTGGGAACTGAACCACAACTTCCTCATTCATAGGTTGACGCTCAACCACTGAGCCATGCCAGCTGGGCATTAGTTGCTTCGTGTATGTGCCCTGAAAGGAGATTGAACCCACACAAGGCTGGTGGGGTTGTCAGGACAATGTTCTAACCAATTGTATCTAGAATACATAAAGAACTCTGAAAACTCAACAGTAATAAAACAAACAATCCAACCGGAAATAGGACAAAAGACACGAAGAGGCAGTTCACCAAAGAGGATGAATAGTTTCTGACTCTCTATCCCTCCCCTTCCTCTCTGTAAAAAATCAATAAAATATATTAAAAAAAAAGAAAGCACATGAAAGGATATTCAACATCATTAATAATTAGGGAAATGGACACTAAAACCACCATAAGATATCGCTTTATTTACTTATCACAATGTCCAAAAAAATAATGACAATACCAAATGCTGGCAAGGATGCTGAGCACTCATACATTGTTGGTAGGAAAGTAAAGTGGTAGAGTCATTCTGAAAAACAGGCAGTTTCTTTAAAAACTAAACATGTGCCCGGCCGGTGTGGCTCAGTGGTTGAGCATCGACCCATGAACCAGGAGATCATGATTCGATCCCCGGTCAGGGCATGTGCCTAGGTTTCGGGCTCCATCCCCCGCAGGGGACGTTCAGAAGGCAGCCGATCCATGATTCTTTCTCATCATTGATGCTTCTCTCTCTATCTTCCTCTCCCTTCCTCTCTCTTAAATCAATAAAAATATATTTAAATTTTTAAAAAAGTTTTAAAAAGAGATCAACTGCCATCCTGTATTTTTTGTTTTGTTCAGCAAGAATTAGCAAAAAAAATAAAAAATTAGCCCTTAATCCCAACACTCAGCAAAACAGTTGCCCCTGCCGGAACTGTGTCCCTCCTTCTCTCAGGACAAGGTTACTCAACGGTGGGCCTCAGGGTCATTGCAGGAATGTGCAAAGCCATTGTTTCACAAGCACTACCTGTATAATAACTCACCACCGCAATGGATGGAAGATCTCCTTAGCACCAGACTGTGGGTTAAGAATTTTCTTATGGCCCTAACCGGTTTGGCTCAGTGGATGGAGCATCGGCCTGCGGACTCAAGGGTCCCGGGTTCGATTTCCGTCACGGGCATGTACCTTGGTTGCAGGCACATTTCCAGTGGGGAGTGTGTAGGAGGCAGCTGATCGATGTTTCTCTCTCATCGATGTTTCTAACTCTCTATCCCTCTCCCTTCCTCTCTGTAAAAAATCAATAAAATTTTTTTTTTTTTAAATTTTCTTATGTGACCTCACTAAATGCTCACAACATGGCACATGAGAAAAGTCAAGTTCCACCTCAGTACCGAAGCTACCAGCTAGAAAGTGGTTCATTTGAATCCAGACCGGTCTGACTCTAACGTTTCTGTCTGTAAATTAAATAAGTAAATTCATGTGGGGGAGGTTAGGAGGCCTTCATACGCAGATACAAAAGAGTTCAGCACAAGCAAGATTTCATACAAGTCTAGAGGCTTCACATTTGACACTATCATACAGTCCTCTGGGGGGAGGGTTCAGGCCTCTTTAGGGAGCCTTCCCTAAGCCCATTTCCACAAATCCAATCCCCTCCTGCTTTGATTGACAGCATCCACGGTGCAGCACCCTTTCCCCCTTGAGTCAGTGAGCCTATAGTCTTCCCTGTACATCCTTTTTGGACAAAGAACACAGTAAAAACAAGTTTGTATCCCCATCACACCCTCTACAGTAAACTGCACACCTACCCTGTGCAAGGCATTAATATGTAACCAATGTGTACCATTCACTGACTACAAAGTTCAAGTTTATAGTTTATTTCCTATTGTTACATGTAGAGCGGAAGATCTCCTGTGTAAGCTGCATAGGGATATCATTACCAAATCACTGGTTAATCATCTCTAAGGAATTATGAGAAGAGTCTATTTTTTGTAACTATTATGGTTTCCATCCAAAACACTTCCCGGCTTAATGCAATCCCCTCATATAGGGATAGCATTTTATAGTTTCCGATACTGGTCCCACCTAATTGCAGCCATTCCCCTGGAGGGTGGTCCATGAAGACCACTTACCCCTCTGCCCCAACCATCAGCATCAAGTCACTGGAGCCCCAGCGCTGAGCATCACACCCAATTCTGAGAGGTTCAAGTCACTGTTCTCTCTGTCTTTCCCAGCTCCAAGGGCTCCCAACACCCCAGATCAGCGATTTTCAACCTTTTTCATCTCGTGGTACACATCAACTAATTATAGATTTCTGTAGCACACACACAAATATATTTTTTGCCAATCTGACAAAAAATAGGTATAATTTTGATTCATTCACACTGGACAGCTATTGTGTTGCTTGCTGTCATTTTTTTTTTAATCCTCACCCAAGGAGTGAGGATATTTTTTCCATTGATTTTTAGAGAGAATGGAAGGGAAGGAGGAGATAGGAAGGGAGGGAGGGACGGGGGGCGAGGGGGGGAGAGAGAGAGAGAGAGAGAGAGAGAGAGAGAGAGAGAGAGAGAGCGCTACTCGAGAAAGACACATCGATTGGCTGCCTCCCACTCTCACCCCTTCCATCCGTCTGTGGGCTGATGCTCCAACTACTGAGCCAAACTGGCCAGGGCCTGTTGTCGTTTTTTTATATGACAAACTAAGGGAAAAGAGGTCAGTGCCCCTAACTAAGGAGTCAGGTATTGCATGTTTTAAACATTCTTGGGGCACACCAGGGTGCCTCCTGCAGCACGCAGGTTGAAAACCACTGCCCTAGGTGGGTGCCACTATGTCACAGGTGGCCCCAGGCCAGCTTTAGAGAACTGAGGAAGCCTGTTCGTCTCAGGTTCATCAAGGAACCAGTGTTGGACTGCTCCCTCCGAGGCTCTCTGAAGTCCCAGACTAGGGTTTCCCTGGGGAAGGGGATGTGGTGGCAGGGGAAGGAGTGGTGGTTCAGCAATGCACAGCTTCTTATTTCCTTCGGGGGGAAAAGGGCTCTGGACAGCCTTGACTTTTTATTTATTTATTTATTTATTTATTTATTTATCTATCTATCTTTTTATTTTTAAGTTTTATTTTAGAGAGAGAGGAAGGGAGAGGGGGAGAGAGAGAGAGAAACATGGGTGAGAGAGGAACATCATCAATCGGCAGCCTCCTGCATGCACCCCTACTGGGGATCAAGCCTGCAACCCTGAACGTGCCTGACTGGGAATCGAATCGGTGACCTCTTGGTTCCTGGCCTGGGTAGATGCTCAACCACTGAGTCACACAGGCCGGGCTGGACAGCCCTGACGTTGATGGAGAGAGGAGTGTCCAGCAGATCCAAGGACCGAACTTATGCCTTGGCAGAGACTGCCATCTTAGCAGCTGGCCAGGAGCGAGAGCCAGGTGCAAGAAAGAGGCCTCTGACCCAGGATCCCCTCCTATCCCCAAGTCATATGGAAATCCTACCCAGGCACCATTCGAAGGTTCCCAAGGACCGGCCCTGCCTCAAAGGGAAGGCTGAGAAGAGCAAGCCTTTGTCAACCCAGCAAGGAGGTAGGATTAGTGAGCAGCTCACCATGCTCAAAGGTGAGGTAACACACCGGTTAGGTGCCAAAGGTCGTGCAGCAAATAGGTGGAACGTCAGGGCTGTAACCCAAGAGCAGTCTTGCTCTTTCCTAACAGGCTACCCTGGGAATCTATAATAATAAAAGGGTAATGCTAGTGTGCTAATTAGACTGGACGTCTTTAGGATGTCATTCCGTACCTCCTTCCTGACAAAGCCGGGGCCGGAGGGAAGCCAGCCAGGGTCCCGGGTGCCTGCAGGTGGCCGGAGGAGGGAAGCAGCCCGGGTGCCTGTGGGCGGCTGGAGGAGGGAAGCCTGGGTCCCAGAGGGAAGCTGGTGCCAGAAGGAAGCCAGTGCCGGCAGCAGCCGGAGGCAGGAAGGCCTACTCTTGCACGAATTTTCATGCATCGGGCCTCTAGTCTAGTGAATAACAGGCCTGGAGTATCGAGCAGCAGACTATCAGGCTGGATGGAACCAGATTAGAAAGAGCAAAGGACAGGAGTCCATGAGCTCTGCACACCCTTTGACTTGGAACGGTGAGTCATGATCGCCTTGATGTAGGTTTTCCCCGCTAGACTGTACGTTTCTGGAGGACTGGGTCCAATGGCTTCCCCAGCCACAGCACCCACCAGGTGCTGGACAGAACATGTTTTCAGGAATGTCTGTGGAATGCTTGAGACTCTTGAAGGTTTCTGAAGGGCAAAGCAAGAGTGGAAGCGATGGGGAGGAATGAGGCCAAAAGGTTTAGAAATCTTCTCTCTCTGGATAAATAGGTTTTCCTGAGGCCTCATGCCTCTCCCCCGAAACTGCAGGCCGGTAGCAGGAAGGCGACCTGTTTTGTGTACGCACAGAAAAAGCCAAAGTTCAGCAATGTGGCCAGGCATCCAGAGGTGGCCTGATTTAGCATCGTGAAGCATGTACACTTCGGGGAAGGGGGGTACCTTTCCTTCGAGCCCTCACAATAGAAGAGGGCACCCAGGAGTCCAGAGGCGGGGACTGGAGGCTGAGGGGTGGCGTACATGCTTGAGCTTGCCCAGGGAAACCCTGGAAAGTAGTGAGAAACAGAAAACGAGACGCAGGGACCTCAAAGCACTGTGATCTCGGAATTCCAGCCAAAAGAGGAGTGTGCATCTTCCCCCAACTCCCACCACACAATTTTCGTCTTTTGAACCGAACAGTTCTCTCAGAGGAGACGCCTCTCTGGCCTTCTCCTCCTTTTTGCCTGCCCAGGCCCACACTCTGAGATCTGGTGTCCAAAACTGTGTCCTGACCCCAGACTCAGGATCTGGCCCAGCGGCGCAGCAGGGCCGGCTGAGTGGTGCCCAGGCCCGAAGGTAATTACCGGCGCTGATAACACCGGTGGGAGCCCGGCCTTGCTAAACCAACAACACCTCCCCATTCGCAGTCTGACAGGAAGGCAGCGTGACGGATGCTGCTAGAGAGACAGCAGCGCATCCTCCACCTGCCAGCATCCTACCCTTTGCACCGAGGACGCAGACAGGCGGGGTAAGTGGGAAGGATCAGACGCAGTGTTTGGCGGCAGCTAAGGAGGAGAAGGGAGACGGCTGAGTTTGGTGGCCTGGGGTGAGCAAGACCCGGCTGAAAAGCCCCAAGTTTACCCCCGAAGCGGAGGCCAGCGCAGAGACAGTGCCCTGCGGACAGAGCCAGGCCTTGTCCTTGCCCTTCCCCTCAGACCAGACTGAGAAAGGCCCGCGCTCCGGGCCCTCTTCACGTGCATGAAGCTAAGGATCTGAGCGTCCTGGACCAGAACCCAGAGTCAGGGCAGGGTCACCGCCCGCCCCAGCCGCGCCCCACTCTGCCAGCATTTCCTTCCTGTCGCCCGCGTGAGAGCGCGGGGTAACCACGCTCCCGCGAGCCACCCGCAGGTCGAGCAGCTGTGGGATCGGGGCCCCAGCGCAGCTGTGCAAAGCCCTCCCGGGGGACCGGCCCGCTCCCCCGCTTCCCCGGCCCCGGTACCTGATGGGACGGACGCCCGGCAGCCTGGCTTCCTGCCAGCCCCGGGGGAGGACGGAGCGGGGCCCGAGCACCCCCGCGCCCCCGACGCACAGCCGCCCCAGGCGCAGCACCCCGGCGCCGACAGCCATGGCTCGCCACGCCAGGCGCCCGGCCGCAGGAAACTTTTAAAGGAGCCGAGGCGGGGCGAGCGCGCAGCCGGCGGGGAGGCGGGCAGGGTCGCCTCTGCCTATGGGTGCGGAGGCCCGGGCCCGGCGGGGCGGGGCGGGGCGGGGCGGGGCGCGGAGGAGGCCACCTTCCTCTGTTCGCCGCGGCCCTCTCTCTCCCACCTTCGAAGAATCGCCCGGATTTCCCTCTGGATCCGAGGGCCCGCGGCTGCAGCCCCGGGCAGGTTCGTTCCCCTCCCAGCCACCAGGGACCTGGGTTTGGGGGCGCCAGACCTTGTTGACTTCGTGGAGGGGAGCCGGTGGCGCTTGAATGCGGGGCGGGTGGGGAGGCACCCATTCGCCCATCCCCTTGAGACCGGCTTAGCGCGCGGGTTACGTGCAGTCCCGCTCCCCCTCCACCCCCCTTGTGTTCCCCAGGCCTGCCAGCTGGGTCAGGGGGCCGCGGGGCGGACATGGGGAGCCGGGACAAAAGGTGCCGTGGGTGAGCGAGCCCAGCTGGGCCACACGTTCGCTTGGGGGGGGGGGGGGTGTGAGGCCAGTGAGTACCTCCCTCTCCCATGGGGCAGCCTCCCGTCCCTGTCCCTGGGCCTCTGCCTGCATCGCCCACCTGTGCAGGAAGGTGGCCTCGGGCACTGCCACCTGGGTTTCACCGGCCCTCATCTGCCCACACGGCACAGGTCCTGTGAGCTGCCCCAGGGGCCGGTGGAAAGCAATCTCACTCTATTTCCAGATCCTCTTCATGGTCCCCTGAAGCCCAGATGTGGCTGCGGCACTGAGAGGTCACTGCCCATCTCTGGTCCTGGCTGGAAAAGGTGGCACCGGGCACCAGAGCGGCACGTGTGCCAGGTCCACGCTGTCCGTCTCCAGCCTTGACCCTTCCTCCAGAGGAGGAGAGGGAGAGCAATGGGGTAAAGGCCCCGGCAGGGTGACCTTCCGTCTGGTGACCCAGAGGTGGTGACGAAAGCTGGGCTAGACAGAAGGGACAGCTTAGGGTGGGGGGGTGGCCTGAGAAGACTTTTGCCCTTATCTGGGAATTTTGGCTCAAGTGAGAAGGGGACTGCGCTGCTCCTCTCCAGGATCCAGAGAGGGAAGCCCTGGCTCCTGGGTGGCTCAGTCGTTGAGCGTGGACCTAAGAACCAGGAGGTCATGGTTCCATACCCGGTCAGGGCACATGCCCAAGTTGCGGGCTCGATCCCTGGTGTGGGGCGTGCAGGAGGCAGACGATCAATGATTCTCTCTCGTCATTGATGTTTCCATCTCTGTCTCCCTCTCTTTTCCTCTCTGAAAACAATAAAAGTATGTGTGTGTTTTTAAATGCTGTGGGAATGGAACAGGAAGGAAGATAGAGGAGCAGAGAGATGATGGGAAGCTAGGCTTGCATGGACAGGCCTTCCTAATGAGACTAACTGAGTCAAATAGCCCAGCCCAGGCATGTGGGGTGAGGACGAGTACCCCAAGTCCGGGATATTAACCTGCCTGGCAGCCTTTGCCACTAGCTCGCTGGGTGACCCTGGGTAAGTTGTTGCCCCTCTCCGGGCCTGTGACGTGAGGGGTGGATACGGATCTCGCAGGCCCTTCCACTTACCTTGCTAGGTTGAGGGTCAGTCTTGGGGATAGAGACGGATGAGTTCATCCTTGAACTTTGCTCCAGCCTTGGCTCTCCACCCACTGAGTTTCCCTGCCTTTCCAGACACACATGCCATGGAATCACAGCCAGCAGTTTCAGAATACCTCCCGCAAGTCAGACTCCTCATGGCTGTTACCTCTGGCACACACAACGCCCTGGCGTGCCTTGGAATACGTTTTAATGGGCGAAGAAACAGACTCAGAGATTCAGCTACTTGCCCACGGCCACAGTGAGCACAGGCCCAGGCTCTCCCCACGCTCGCTTTGTGGCTCTGGGTAAGTTGTGGAGCCTCGCCAGCCTCAGTTGCCCTCTTTAAGATGGGGGTAATAATACCCGCCTCCTGCCAAGGGTCGGGGTAAGGGTTGAGTACCGTGGTATGGAACTGGTGCTCTGCCAGTTTTCAGTGATTGTTACTTTCACCATCCTCTGCTTCCTCCCGTGTCTACACTCTGAGACCTCCCTCCGTGTTAGGTGTGGCAAGCCTTTTGTAGGAGGGGGAATTATTTTTCATGACTGCAAAGCCATGAGAGTCCTAGTAGACACTGGTTCCATGGGAGGCGGGGGGGAGGGGGGAGGGGGAGAGAGAGGCTGGGAGAAAGGATAGTGAACATACCTGATGTGTAAGTCCCCGAGTCTTTGTATTGAGCCGTGGACCAGAATTCTGGGAGTGGGAAAAACAGGGCACATGGACCATCCAGGCCCTTCAACTTGCCTCCCTCTTTCTTCAACCAACTCCATTCCTCCTAGCTCCCCGAGGGTCTTTCTGCCTGAACGGGGCACATCTGCTGTGAGCTGGACATGACTCACACAGTACGCGGTCCCTATGCTTTTGTGCATGCCATTGGCTACGCTGAGAAAGCCCTTAGTCCCTCCCCTTTGTCAATATCCTTCCCATCTGTGCTTCAAAAGTGGCTTAAACTGTAAACACCACCTACAGATTTTTAAAATGCTTATTCTCAACCTATGAAAAAAGTCCAGAAGATGTCATCATAGTGAGGAAACGATGTAAATACTCTGAAGCTGGCGGTCACACCTGGCTGCCGTTGAGAGCTAGAGGGCAGGAGATGGGAAGGGAGTGGAAGCACATGGCCTTACCTTATAAATCAAGGTGTTAGGAGCCCCGGCCTACCAATGGGGGGACATGAAATAAAGGAGTATGGGGGACTCTTTCCCCCTCCCCACGTGGGAGTCTGTACTTGTTCTTCAATAAATTTCCATCTTTGCTATAAAAAAAAAAAGGAGTATGTTCTTCAGAGTTACAAAGGCAGCCATATATATACAAAATAACAGCAAAACTATTTAGGAGGACTTGGGGAAGAGAGATGGAAGTACAAATTCTTACCTAGCAAACAAAACCAAGAAATAGCTGTATAACTATGTTGTTTGGAAGTAAATCACAGAAGATAATAAAGCAGAAATGGCTAAAATAGTTCAAAATGTTCTCCTTTGGACTTGAATAGACATTTCTCTAAAGAAGATACACGAATGGCCAATAGGCTCTAGGAATGACGACATTCCTAGTCATTAGGGGAATGCAAATCCAAACCAGAGTGAGAAATCTCCTCATATTCATTAGAATGACTATTCAAAAGAACAGAAAACAAGTGATGGTGAGGATGTGGAGAAGCTGGAACACTTGTGCACTGTTGGTAAAAATGTAAAACGGTGCAGTTGCTATGGAAAAAATGTTGACCGTTCCTCAAAAAATTAAAAACAGAATTTACCACATGATCCAGCAATTCTGCTTCTGGGTATGGGTCCAAAAGAATTGAAAGTAGGGCCCTGGCCAGGTTGTTCAGTGGTTAGAGCGTCGGCCTATGAACTGACGGGTCATCGGTTTGATCCCTGGCCCTTTTGGGGGCCCATGCAGGAGGCAACCAGTCAATCTCTCTCTCTCTCTCTCTCTCTCTCTCTCTCTCTCTCTCTCTCTCTCTCTCCCCCTCCTTCCTCCCTTCCACTCTTTCTGAAAAATCAATGGAAAAAATATCCTCACGTAAGAATTAAAAATATAAAGATTTGAAAGTAGGGATTCGAGCAGACATTTGTACACCAATGTTCATAGCAGTATTATTAACAGCCAAAACACAAAACAACCCAGATGTTCTTCAATGAATGGATAAATAAAATATGACATTCAGGGTGGGGCACAAGCAGGTTTACAGTTGTGAGTATGCAAAACACCAGAGTTTATTCTTGTATTATTATTATTTATTAATTACTAGAGGCCCAGTGCATGAAATCTGTGCACGGATAGAGTCCCTAGGCCTGGCCAGTGAACAGGTCCCATTGGGGCCTTTCAGGTGCTGGCTGGGCCTTCCTCCGGCTGCAGGCTGGGGCCCCCTTTCCCCAGCTGCCAGCTGCCAGCTGCCAGCCAGGGCCTTCCTTCATTCCGCACCACCCCCTGGTGGTCAGCACACGTCATAGCGAGCGATTGGTCTCCTGGTTGAACTCCCGCAGGGACAATTTGCATATTAGGCATATATATATATATATATATATATATATATATATATAGTATTATTTTTTGTATGAATAACTGTAAACCTACATTTGCTCCACCCTTACATTACAATAGAATATTATTCAGCCTTGGCCTGGCTGGCGTCGACCTATGAAGCTGGAGGCCATGGCTTGATTCTCGGTTAGGTTCCCATGCTCGGGCTGTGGGCTCAGTCCCCAATGTGGGGCGTGCAGGAGGTAGCCGATCAGTGGTTCTCTCTCATCATTGATGTTTCTATCTCTCTCCCTCCCCCTTCCTCTCTGAAATCAATAAAAATTCATTTAAAAAAGAAAAAGGATATTATTCAGCCTTATAAAGGAAGAAAATTCTGACACATGCTACAACAGGGACGAACCTTGAAAGCATACACTAAAGTGAAACAAGCCAGACACAAAAGGATGAATGCTGTATGATTTCACTTATATGAGGAGCCTAGAGAGTCGCATTCATAGCGACAGGAAGTAGAATGGTGGTTACTGGAGGGAGGGGCATGGGGAAGGTGAAAAAGTTCTGGAGATGGATGGTTACACAACAATGTGACTGTCCTACTGAGCGGCACACCTAAAATGTTTAACATGTTAAATTCTATTGTCTCCTTTACCACAATAACAGGAAATGGTTCTATTTGGAGCATGGGACTGAGAGGAGGTGTAAGGCAGAGAACGGCTGCTTTTTGTTAAAAAGCCTTTTTCTTGTTTTATTTTCCTAAGACAGCGTACATGCTTTATCTTAATAATTTTTTGGTAGCAGGGGCTACTAGTATGTGAGGTTTTTCACTCTAAAGCGATGAGTGCAAGGGGCTTACCCAGGCCTGTGGGCGGCCTGGGAAGAATCCATCTCTGCTTCTTTTTCTCTCAATGACCTTGAGCAAATATCTCCTCTCTGATGTAATTTTTCACAGCTCTCTGTTGTCATCGACTGTTTCCAAGTAGCATATGAAAAGCGTCCCTTTTAAAGAATTTTCTTCACTGTATGTCTGAGAAGGGAATGGTGTACTAAGAAATATCACAGAGTTGGGGGGGGGGGGGGGGGCGGGGCGGGGGGCAGAGAAGAGACAGCTGGCAGCCACATAAAGGAGAGGAAGGTGAGGAAGAGAGTTTTAATTTTGAAAGGAGATGATAGTGACTTGGAATATAATGCTTATACTTTGCCCATTAGATCCAATACCAAACAGTACATAACAGTAGCCAATACCCACCCCCACCCCCTCAAAAAAGGCTAATAAAAATGGTTCTAAAAACGAATGTTTCTGATTTTCAAATGGAAAGTGAAAAGAAGGAACTTGTTCTGGACTGCTGTGTAGGGTAAACTTATTCTGATCACCACTGATCATTGAAGGCGGACGCAGGCCGAGGTGATCTTAAACAATCAGTATTTTCTTGCAGGCAGCCCCAAATCGAAAAGCCGAATAAGCGGCAGTGCCAGCAGCTGCCAAACGCTGTGCAAACCTTGCTTTCATAGAGTGTGGGACAAAAAACTCGCTTTGGGTGATGTCATTTTTAACTTGAGTCAAAGTCAAGAGCTAAAGTTAACTGTACAGTCTTGGATAAAGACCCCGTGTCTTGATAAATTAGAACAAATCCCATTTATCTCCCTTTCCTCATTCATGGTCTCACAGACATTCACCGAATGCTGACGTCATACCAGGCGCCATGGTGGGTGCTCAGGCCGGAGATATGAATGAGACAGGGCGTCTGTCCTCAGGGAGATCACTGTCCAGTAAAAGACACCAACCCCGAGACCATGCTGTGGGTGAGAGGGTGTGGGGGACAGCATTTACCCTAGGCGTGTCGCAGAAGGTCTCCTGGAGGTCTGAGCCAAGGCCTGAGAAATGAGTCGTGCATGCATTTCCTATTGCTGCTGGAATAAATTGCACAAATGTAGTGGCCTAAACAGCAGAAGTTTATTCTCCTACAGTTCTACAGATCAGAAGTCTGAAGCATCTTCTGGGACTAAAATCAAAGTGTTGACAGGGCTGGTTCCTTCTAGAAGGTTCAGGGGAGAATCCTTATTGTCTCTTCCAGCTCCAGGGAGTCCTTGGCTGGTGGCCACAGCACTCTCATCTCTGCCTTCGTGGCCACACTGCCTCCCCTCCTATGTCCAGTCTCCCTCTGCCTTTCTTATAAGGACACTTGTGATTGCATTTAGGGCCCATCTGGAGAATCCTGGGTGGTCTCTCCATTTCAGTATTCTTTTTTTTTTAATATATTTTATTGATTTCTTACAGAGAGGAATAGAGAGTTAGAAACATCGATCAGCTGCCTCCTGCACACTCCCTACTGGGGATGTGCCCGCAATCAAGGTACATGCCCTTGGCCGGAATCGAACCTGGGACCCTTGAGTCTGCAGGCCGACGCTCTGTCCGTTGAGCCAAACCGGCCAGGTCCATTTCAGTATTCTTAATCACATTCTAATTTATTCAATCACTCTCCTTTTGATGGATTTCATATATATATATATATATATTTTTTATTTCAGAGAGGAAGGGAGAGGGAGAGAGAGAAACATCAGTGATGAGAGAGAATCATCGATCGGCTGCCTCCTGCACGCCCCCTAGTGGAGATCAAGCCTGAAACCCTGGCAGGTGTCCTGATAGGGAATTGAACCCTGACTTCCTGGTTCATGGGTCAATGCTCAATCACTGAACCATGCCGGCCAGGCTCATCATTGATGTTTCTATCTCTCTCCCCTTCTTCCTTCCTCTCTCTGAAATCAATAAAAACGTACTTTGAAAAAAAAAAAATCTCTCTCAAAGTGACAGCTGCTGTCAATTCCTCACTTTGCTGCCTCATTTCTCTGGGCTGTGTCTCTTCTTGTTGGAATCTGAGCCATTCTTCAAAGCTGGAGTTAAATGCCACCTCCGCTGTGGAGCCTTTTCTGATTTCTTCTTTCTTCCTAGGCTCCTCCTTCCTGCATACGCACCACTTCCCTTGGAATGCATTTACTTACTTGCTGCGACAGTCCTGCGATGACCTTTCTGAGCCTCAAGTAGTTCCTTTGTAAAACTGAAATAATATCTGCCGTTTATGGATGTTGTGAGTTAAGAGAAATAACGTATGTGAATCACAGTCCCAGGACACAGAATACACTTAACATATGTTAGTCAGACGTTATCACGTATGTCTGCGCAGCCCTGAAATTCACACACAGGTTTTTTCCTGTATGCGTTAGGGCTCTTATTCTTTCTACTTTATATAATAGCTATTTGTGTTGACTGTAGGCTCCTGGGGCGGGGGGAGGGAGTAGGAAGGGAGGGAAAATAGGGTATAGTGAAAAGAAACAGGATTTGGAATAAAAAGATTTGGATCTGCTCCTCAACCAGCTATGTGACGGAGGACAAGGTATTTCTCCTTCCTGAGTTTCTTTCTTCGTAAAAGGAAGATACACAAGAAATGTATGTTATCATGTACGTTATCAAAACAAAATAACGGATTGCCAAGCACTAATGTCTTACTACCCAATTGCCCTTGTCTATTTCCCAAAGCTCAGCACAGTGTTTGCCTGGGGGCGGGAGGAGTGTGCATACGGATTTGTTAAATAAGTAGGCCATTGCATTGACTTCATTTGGTCTTCACATTTCCCCTCTGAGATAAGCTTTAATATCCCCATTTCAAAGATGAGAGAACTGAGGCTTGGAGTGAATAAAGTGCTTCATCCATTCCTTCACTAGACACCTGAATGAGCAACTACCATGCATCAGACACTCAGATACTGGGGATACAAAGATTAAAAACCTCTGCCCCTCACAGTCCAGAGTGGCAGGCAGGCACTTAAAAATAAGTATAACTAGTATTTATTGGGTTCTTACTAAGTGCCAGTCACTATGGCAGCTCTTCCTGTGTTTCAGTCAATCAGTCCTTCCCAAACCCTTCAGCTAGGGAACATTCTTATGCCTGTTTCTCATGTATTCGTACATAAGGCATAGTGATTGCTTCAGGTTTCATAAGTAGCAAGAGGCAGAGCCAAGATTAATACCCAGTTGGTCTAGTCCCCACCTTAGCCACCAAGCTCCACCACCTCTGTCTACAAGGCAGCAGAGCCCCATCGACAGAGCCCCAGGGAGGGGCCTCTAACTCAGTCTGGGGTTCAGTGGGTGGCTGGAGGGGTTTCCTGAAGGACTGGGGGAATTAGCTAAGCCTCAGAGGTGCCTGAGGAAGGCAGGGCCATTCCAGGAGAGGGAAAGGTGAGGAGCCCCCCAGGGAATGTCTCACACAGCATCCCAGAGAGGGTCGGGGACTTAGGAGGAGGCTGCAGAAGCAGGCTGGGCCAGTCTAGAACGGAGAGTGCTCCATAGCTTAGAGGTCGCTGGAGGTTTGAAGGGTTCTAAGCAGAGGGGAGGCCTGGCTAGATTTTTAAAAACATCATGTGGGCAGCTGGGTAGAGGCGGATGGGAGGAAGAGAGACCCAGAGTAGTACCAGGTGCGAGTTGGTGGTGGCCTAGACAAGGTCTGGGGCGGTGAGGAGGGGATAAGAGACGGGCAGAGGTTGGGTTTTCCGGATGATTTGGAGGGAGATTGTTGGGTAGAGGACAAAGAGCAATTTTGAAGGACACACAGTTTCAGCTTCTAATCCAGGAGAATGGGGGTGATGTCATGAGGTCAGTTTTGCATGCAGCCCAGGTCTTCTGGCCCCATTCGCGTGCCCTTTCGCCTCTTAACGTGGTCAGCAATGATGCCCGCAGACGTGCCCCCAAGTCACCGGGGAACGCGGCGGCCCCGCCTCGCCAACCAGCTCGGAGCCTTGAACCCCACCCCTCCGGGGTTGGCGGCGCCTGCAGGGCGCGACCTCCGGCGCCAGAGGGCGCTCGGGCACCTGCGAGCGCCCCTCTAGCCCAGCGCGTCTCGGTGGCCGTGAAAGGTGACGTGGACACGGAAGTGGTCGTCGTCGCGGCGGCACCGGTGGGAGCGGGGCGCGGGGATCAGAGAGCGGCCGGCGGGCAGACGGGCGGCGGGGGTTTTGCACCGGCGGCGGAGGACTCAGTCCTTGTCGGTTGGGTGCGAGACCACTGAGCCCAAGGGCGGCTTCTGGAGCATCTCCTGCCGGTCGCAGCCCGAGAGACGGGGCCGCTCAGCCGGCGTCACCATGACCAAGGCCGGTGGCAAGGGCGGGAATCTCCGCGACAAGCTGGACGGCAACGAGCTGGACCTGAGCCTTAGCGACCTGAATGAGGTCCCGGTCAAGGAGCTGGTCAGTACAGTCGCGGGCCCCGGCGTCCACCGATCCTGCCCCTGGCGTGGGCCGCCCCCTTCCCCGCGCCCCCGTGGGGAGGTCCTGGAATCGGGTGGGGAGCGTGGGGCCGAGCCCCCCCGCGGGGAGGCCGCGTCGGGTCCCAGGGCTCTTCCGAGATGTACACGTGTCCCTTTGGCGCAGGTCCAGGAATGGGGTTTGCGGGCGGGGGGCTGCTGGTCCGGCCTCTGGCTTTGCCCGGGTCAAGAGTAAATCTCCCCCTGCCCCATCGGGGGGTGGGGGTCGGGGTTCACGACGCCCAGCGCCGTGCCTGACCCCCGGGAGGCGCCCACGGAGTATTGGGAGAATGAATGAGCAAATGAATGAATGACTAGGTCTGAGAAAGAGGCCTCCAGGTGGACCGGGGTGTGGCCCGGAGCCAGGGTTTCATAGGGAGCCGGCCTGCCCAGGTGGCCGCCCCAGCCCCGAGGCGTCCTTCCTTGAAGAAGCTGAGGCCTCCCTGCCTGGTTGGCAAGGTCTCTTGCCCACTGGGCTGAAACTGACCGGCATCCCCGCTGCCCGGGGGCCCACCCCTCCAACCCCCTACTCCCACCCTCCCACCCAGGAGAGGTCCGAGGCCCTTAGATTACACCAACTGGTTGCCAGCGTGGAGTGAGTGAGATGGGGCATCCCTGTTTTTCCCACCTGGTGCCCCACCTGCGCCCTCCTCGCCGGCCTCACTTGGGATGACGTAGACTTTTGTCAGGGCCTTTGGCACTGGACCCAGCCTTTCCCCCGCCTTGGCTGTGTAGGGTGGAGGCTAGCACAGGACTCCCAGTTCATATGTCAGCTCCCCATTGCTTCATAGCCGAGTGCCCTTGGCAAGCTACTTCACTCCCCCCCCCCCCTCGATTTCCTCTTTTATAAAATGGTGATAATAGTTCCCGTCTCATAGAAGTTATGAGGATTCGGTACGGTTGTGATGTGAACTGTTTGGCAGGTAGCAGATGCTGAAACATGTAGGTATGATGGCTTTCTTCCCACTGTAAAATCTAAAACTTTTTTTAGGTGGTCAGACTTATTCTCGGGACTTTCTGACAACTGGAAAGTGTAGGTTGGCCCAGGGTCCTTTATCGGAGTATTTGGCTTCTTTCCCACCCCGGGAAGATGGCCAGCCTTGTTTCCACCTGGCCCTGGGACTGCCGTGGGGAACCATGTACTCCAGGCATCTGGTCGGCGCAGCCTTGCCCCTAGGGAGAAAGAGGGTGGGTTTCGCTGAGCTCTTCTGGTCCTGAACACTAGGGAGAATGGAGATGGGGCCGGCGGGCCTTATTTTCACTCTGATAGTCTCTCGTTTACTCATTCATTCAGTCATGAACCAGCCAGCATGTATATTGAGAGCCCAGAAGGCCTGAACTAGGGAATATGGAAATTGCAAAGCCATATTAGACACAGTCCCTTTGTTAAAACGAATAAGGAAGGGCGCTAGAGAAAATATTAGAAATGCTAAGGAGAATTCCTTAAGAATCTGTTTTCCTTTCTTGGATGTTCCATAGCCAAACCCCTATTTGCCTTCTTCCATAGGTTTTGGTTGCTTGGCTCATTTTTCCCCCTCCTATCCCTAGGAACATTATACTTTAGTGTTAATTTTTTTTTTAAAAGGCCTTTCCTGATTGTGGGAACTGGTAAATGCTTCCTTAGCAGATGTCACTGAATCATTTCATGTGTTGATTTGATGTTTGGTTCTCATTCCCTTTCCTAGGCTGCCCTTCCAAAGGCCACCATACTGGATCTGTCCTGCAATAAACTGACTACTCTCCCGGTAAGACCGGCAAGCACGCACAATTCCTTCTGGAGCCCTGATGCTTCATTTTCCTGTTTGGACAAGTTGTGTCATAGGCATAGTTTCAGGCTAGGCCTGCAGGCAGCCTTCAGCTAAATCTGAGTGTGTTGGGGGTGGAGTCATCTCAGTGGGAAGGAAAGCAAGGTAGGGGCCTCGTTCTTTAGAACAGTGGGAAAGTCGGGCCACAGAAAACTAAAGTCAACAACAGGATGCTGGCTGAGTCCCTTACTGGGCTCACCCTTTTTTCTGCCTGATATCATTACTTTATAAAATAGTTTATCTCACTGTTGCATAGAGGAGACTGGAGAACTTCTTAAATTGCTCTGCATTTCAGAGAAAAAGCTGCTTATAAACAGCTTCCTGGTGCAACAGTTAATGGGAACAGGAAAAAGCGTGGTCGTATGGGACTACTGTGTCATTATCCTTTCAGTCTTTAATTGCTTGAGATAAGCACATCCAATCTATGGTCAAATCCTTTTGATCAATTTTCTGTACCAATTCTCCTTTGCTGCACCTGTGTAGGCGCTGGACTCGCTCATCCCTCAGCCTCTCCTGGGTGATGTGCTTTCTCCTCTATAGCAGTGCTCCCTCGCAGTCCGGTCCAAGTGGGTTGTCATTGTTGCCTTTCCCATCCATTACCCTGGCCAAGTCCCTCTTGCCATTCTCTGGTATTCACTCATTCACTCAGGAATCGAGTCTCAGGACCCAGTTTCTTCTCTGGGTCGGTAGTCCATTCCCCTCTCGGCATTCACCTGGACCTCACTCATTGTCTGCAGCATCATCCCACAGCTCATCAAGAACCATTTTTAATACTGAAAAGGCATCTGAGCTCCCACTTCTTCCAGGAAGTATTTTGTGCTGAATTAAAGAAGGGCAGAATTCCTTGCACCCTGACACCTGCTGTCCACTTTGTCGGATGGTCACTCAGCATTCCCACGTGTACTTTTCAATCAGTTGTCTTGCCTTCCTCGGCAGTGCAGGTCCCCTGGCGTAGGTCCCCTGGCGTAGATCCCTTGGCGTTTACAAGTCCCCAGAGAACACGAATAGTACCTTGAAGGCTTAATGACAAGAGGGATGTTTTGACATGAGCTGAAGAAGAGCCAGGATATGGGTAGGGTGTGCCTCAGCCAGTCATTTAAAGAACCTTCATAGGGCACCTGTGCTAAGTACTGTGCTAAGTGCGACAAAAATAAAAAGAATAACACTGGTATTCAAGGGGCACTTGATCTTAGGAAAATGGATGGTCTCACTATGTTTTTTTTGTTTGTTTTTGTTTTTTTTTTTTAATATATTTTATTGATTTTTTTACAGAGAGGAAGGAAGAGAGATAGAGAGTTAGAAACATCGATGAGATAGAAACATCGATCAGCTGCCTCCTGCACATCTCCCACTGGGGATGTGCCCACAACCCAGGTACATGCCCTTGACCGGAATCGAACCCGGGACCTTTCAGTCCGCAGGCTGACACTCTATCCACTGAGCCAAACCGGTTTCGGCTGGTCTCACTATGTTTTGACAGCTCCTGTGAAAGGTGAACATAGGCTGGTGTGTGAGGACAGAATGTGTCTCCAGTCAGTCTAGTAGCAATGTGGAGGACAGGTGCAGCAGTTCTCTACCTGTGGGTCGCGACCCCTTTGGTGGTTGAACAACCCTTTCACAGGGGTCGCCCAAGACCATCCTGCATATCAGATATTTACATTATGATTCATAACAGTAGCAAAATTACAGTTATGAAGTAGCAATGAAAATAATTTTATGGTTGGGGTCACAACATGAGGAACTGTATTTAAAGGGCCAGAAGGTTGAGAACCACTGGGTTAGAGGGAGAACTGAGGGTGAAGGGACCCACATTTATTTTGTGCCTACTTTGTGCTCAGCCCTTTTGCATACACTTCTCACTACTTATGACCAGGAGTGATGCTCATTATGTCCATTTTCATTTGAGATGGAATAGCTGGTAAAAAGTAGAGTCAGGATTTACACATACTAGTAGGGGCCTCTGAGCTGGGGGCTCCTGGGCTGTTCACCAGTGTGTGAGCGCCAGGCTTAGGTGTTCTCTCTTCGGGTCCTAGTCGGATTTCTGTGGCCTCACACACCTGGTGAAGCTGGACCTGAGTAAGAACAAACTGCAGCAACTGCCAGCCGACTTCGGCCGTCTGGTCAACCTCCAGCACCTGGATCTCCTCAAAAACAGACTGGTCACCCTGCCTGTCAGCTTTGCTCAGCTCAAGGTAATAATTCATGAACCAATGCTTCATGGCCAGGGATGGCCAAGGGAGGCTCAGGGTCTCCTGGACCATGGCTTTGAGAAAGGCTGACCGGAATAGGTGCTGCCTCATGGTGTTTCCTACAGCTGGGACACAGAGGCGCTCTCTCCCTACTCGTTTTGTTCCCCTTGGAGGGACTCCGTGTGTGAACTCAGGCTTAGCCAGTCTCAATGCCCCATCTCTTTCTTTTTTTAATTTTTTTATTTTTGCCCCATCTCTTTAGAGCCTGAAGTGGCTGGACCTGAAGGATAACCCCCTGGATCCTGCCCTGGCCAAAGTGGCAGGGGACTGCCTGGATGAGAAGCAGTGTAAGCAGTGTGCCAACAAGGTAAGCACCCCCCCCCCCCCCCCCACACACACACACACACACTGGTGTCTCTTCCACAGACTCTCCTGGGACTCGCCTCTGCCTCCTCTTGTTCTCCCTGCCAGGGCACCCGTAGCTGTGTGTTGATGAAAGTACTCAGGCCTCAGTAGTTTGTCTACTATGAACCTGGCAAGCAATGGGACCTTTGTTTCTGTGTTTACTTTACAAGTAGTAGAACAATACTACTTTGGCTCTACTGCAGGCCTTCCATTCTTAAGGAACCCGGACCTCCCTGATCCAACATTTCACTGTCACTGTTGTTTGAATGGGGCCAGAGAGTTAGGGGCAGTGGCCTTTCTGAGTCACAGAAAGGAACTTTGATAATAAAGGTATTGTTTGTATTTGTGAGGGTTTTTTAAAAAAATATATTTCTTTATTGATTTCAGAGAGGAAGGAAGAGGGAGAGAGAGAGAGAAACATCAATGATGAGAGAGAATCATTGATCGGCTGCCTCCTGCACACCCTTCACTGGGGATCGAGCCCGCAACCCAGGCATATGCCCTTGGCCGGAATCGAACCTGGGACCCTTCAGTCCGTAGGCTGACACTCTATCCACTGAGCCAAATAGGCTAGGGCCGTATTTGTGAGTTTATAGCTATAAACATCCTTTGCAGACCTGGCATTTGATTTCAGTCGAGTCATGTGAAATAGCGAGGAAATAAAGGCAGCATGGAAGGCAAACATTGCCAGTAACCTTGAAGACGCCTCACGTGGCTAAGAACAGCACTACTCCCATCTCTCAAAAATCCCCACCTCTAGTCATTTTCCCCTCCTGCTTCAGAACGGATTGCTGCTACTTCCGCTGGGCACCAGATGACTTTGGGAACTATTATCACCATTTTGGCCGGGTACCAGATGCCTTTGGCTTTTGCTTACATGGTGAACAAAAAGGCCTTAACTTTACACTTGATCTTAGCCAAAACGCCGAGAAGCAATAAGGCCTTAACTTTAAAAGCAAGAATTAATATAAGCGAGATGTGTGTATGATGAGTCTCTATAGGAATCTCGAGAGTAATGGACTTTCTTATCATTAGCTCAGGGCTTCTTAGATAGTCCCATCATCTGTACCACCTATTGTTATAAGAAACCAACAGCAAAATTAAGGCAGCCAAGTAACCAAGGTGACAGTGTGCCCGTGGCTGATGACACTGCAGGTGATCAGTGAAGTCCCATTTTGAAAACGTGGTGCTTTAGGAGTGAGGGTTTCGAAGAACAGTAGTAGCTACCATTGACTACCCTCTCGGCACTACACGCTCGGCGGGAAGTCTGTGTTCATATCTCTGACGCTAGACACCCTCGTTGTGCACAGGCCTTTCATTTGTCCATTTGGTCAACAAATAATACATTGAACCATATGAAACTGCTGATACGCTACAGGGTGTGACCTGTAGAAACAGTTTTTATTGAGTGCGAAGGTCTTGAGGAGTACGCACACACGTCTTGCAGACAAAGCCCCAGGTAGCACAGTGCACTGCGGATGTGGTAACGCCACCCTCCGGCATGCCGCCCCTGCGCTGTCTCCTGCAGCACACCTTTGGGCATTGCTGGGAAGTGGCCTGGGTCGTCAGAATGAGGTCACTAGACTCCATGAGTTAATTTAGATCTCACCTCGCGTGGGATAGTCGTAGTAACTGGTCAGCTTGGTACACAGTAAAGAATCTTTTAAGAATAATTTGTGCCCTCACCGGTTTGGCTCAGTGGATAGAGCGTCGGCCTGCGGACTGAAGGGTCCCAGGTTCGATTCTGGTCAAGGGCATGTACCTGGGTTGCAGGCACATCCCCCTGGGGGGTGTGCAGGCGGCACCTGATCGATGTTTCTCTGTCATCAGTGTTTCTAACTCTCTATCCCTCTCCCTTCCTCTCTGTAAAAAAATCAATAAAATATATTATAAAAAAAAAAAAAGAATAATTTGTTAGTTCAACAGTGTTCATCAGTGCTTACTATATGCTGTGAACTGGGATAAGTAGACAAAATCTACCCTCTAAGGCAGTGGTTCTCAACCTTCCTAAGGCCGCGACCCTTTAATACAGTTCCTCATGCTGTGGTGACCCCCCGTTTCATTGTTACAAATTGAACATAATTAAAGCATAGTGATTCATCACAAAAACAATATGTAATTATATATGTGTTTTCCGATGGCCTTAGGCGACCCCAGTGAACGGGTCGTTTGACCCCCAAAGGGGTCTCGACCCACAGGTTGAGAACCATTGCTCTAGGGCATGGATGGGGAATGTCTGGCCCACGGGCCATGTAAGGCCTGAGAAATCATTTGGTCTGACCCTGCTAAGGCAGTAGATGTAAGTTAATTAAATGTTTGCCCAGATACAGGCTAATTTTCAAGTTGATCATTTTGTATGGTCCGTGAATGATATAAATATCCAAATGGCACTTGGCAGAAAAAGGTTCCCCACCCCTGCTCTAGGGGCTTACAGCCTAGACTAGAAGAGTCCCTCCCATTTCTGAACTTGCTGAGTTTTCAGATAGATACAGGTTACTCCTGATATAAAGGTAAAGGGATGTCTCTTAAACCTCCTAGCTCTTTATTAGCCAGCTGTACACTCCCCAAAACCAACTGAATGGTTGATGCTTATTTAATATTCAGAGTGACGCAGGGACTGTCTCCTTCATGCTTTATACCTCCCTCTAGATCCTGTCACTCCTCGTTGAGAAGCCAATTTTTAGGAAGTTGATTCCCTTCAGAGAGAAGAGATTGGACTCCTGAGTTACACAGGATGGTTCCTTGTGGCTTCAAACCAGACCCTTGGAGGGAGCTGCTTTGGCAGGCCTGCCCCTGAGCCCTCTCATGATGGGCGTGTGTATGTCTGAAGTTCCCACGAAGTAAAACAATTGCATTTGAATACATGTCTGTCCTGTAGGGTGTCTAGTGCGGTAGTGAAATGCAGACCATTTGCTGTTGTAATTTACAATAGTTTAGGTTTTCCTCCTCATTCATGCGGTTAGAAAGATGAAGTAAAAAAGCAGCAGTATTTATTGAGCACACATAATGCCAGGGGCTATGTTAGGCAGCTAGTACAAGTTATGTAATTTAATCTTTGCAACAGGCCAGAGAAGTCTTATCTCTGTTTCCCAGATGAGAAAATCAGCTCAGAAAGGTTAGTCAAAGAAAGAGAGAGAGACAGAGAGAGAGAGGGAGAGAGAGAAAAGGAGGAAGGAAGATTAAGTCACTTGCTAAGGTCACGCTGTTAGTAAGAGTCAGGATTATATTGGGCTCCAAGCTTGTACTATGTCCCCTACATCCAAGGAATGTCAGCTGCTAAAAAAATAACAAGGCGTTCACCTCCTCCCCTAACCGTGCCCATCATGAGAATCTCTGAGGTTTTTTAAATTAGAAGTCAGCCGTGACTGAGCTGAGAATTCGAGGGGCTCAGGCACCAGTGAGTGGTGTGGTGTTAGGGCAGAATGGCTCCTTCCCTTTCTCCTCGAGCTCTCCTGCCTCTGCACCAGTGAGTGGGACAGGCTCTGGTCTGGGAACCCAGAAGACCTGCCCTCCCAGCTGTGCTGCTTCCAGCCCACGAGGTGTGGACAGATCGCCCTGAGTCTCAGTTTTCTTCCTTTTGAAATGGGAATCCTGTTACTCCTATACCCAGTCTGTCAGTTGTTCATCAAACATGTATTGAATGCCTATAATTAGCTAAGCTCTGTGCTCGCCTACGAACAGGACAATAGTCCCTACACTTAGGAACTCAGTCTTATAACTGAGTTAGATAAGAAAACTCCCCAGGACTAAGGAGAGGGGAACATGAGGCAGCCAGAGGAGGGAGATCTGGAAAGCGTCTTGGGGAACTGTCCCTGCTCATCACAGAATAGTCCATGCTCGTCACAGAGTTGCTGGGAGAATTATGAACTTGTGCACATCAGAGACTGTAAGTGGCAGGGGGTTTACAGATTCCAGTTGTCACCGAGTTTAGTGTTTCTTTCCTGACAGCTACAGTGAGCGGGGGCTCACAGACTCTTCTCCAGGGTTGGCACTGAGTTGGGACACAGAGGGTGAGCTCCATTAGCTCTGCACTGCGTCGGGCTTGCGCTGATCTGGGATCCGGAGAAGAGCAGTCCTTTGAGACTTCCCCTGAGCAGAGTGGAGCTGTAGACCACTGCGCAGAGTCCCTGAGCGCCCTCTTCTGCCTTTGCAGGTTTTACAGCACATGAAGGTCGTGCAGGCGGATCAGGAGCGAGAGAGGCAGCGGCGGCAGGAAGTAGAACGCGGTAGGTGGCCATCCCTCTTCCAGTCATCTTCCGGGCCCTGATCCAGCCACTGGTTCTGCTTCAGAAGCTGGATCCAGTGGAGGAGTCGTGCAGAGCAGTGGGGAACAGTGTGGGGGTAGACAGTATCATCTTTGTCTGACGAACCTCTTTCCAGTCTTGGTTTCTCCACTGAGCTCCCAAGTCACGTTCAACTGCTTGTCTGTCTGTCTGCCTGGAGGATTAATAGGCATCTCAGATTCAGCCTGGCTAAACAGGTCCTCAAAGTGTTCCCCAGAAGAGGAAATCAGCATCCCTGCAGTCATTCTAGCCAGGAATAGAGAGTTGTCCTGATTCCTTTCTCCTGTTACTCCTACACCCAGTCCGTCAGCACGTTTGTATGTGACTATTCCCCCGCCTCCAGGGCCAGCACCAGAATCAGGCCTCCATCCCGTGGACTGCCACAGTACCTCCTGACACAATGTCCGGTCTCCACGCGTGTGCCTTCTCTGCAAAGTCCTTCTCCACACAGCAGCCAGATAAATCTTTTAAAACAAGTCAATTATGCTGCTATTTGTTTAAAACCCTCTAATGGCTTCCAATTGAACTTAGAATGAAACTCAAACTCAGTAACATGGCCGTCAAGACCTGCCACAGCCCACGCCTGCTTGCTTCTCCAGCCTTGCCTGCCCCTCTCTGTCTCTCTCTCACACACACACACAGAATACAGTTAACTTCAGCCACACAGGCTCCTGCTTTTGCTGGAACGCACCAGGTAGTCTCACCTCTGGGGCTTTGCTTGGCTTCCTTTTCCCTCAGAGCTTTCCACAGTCGGTTTCGTGTAATCCCTCATGTCTCTGCACAGATGTTGCCTTAGGTTAACCCTTTCTGAACCACCCAAACTAGAACAGCATCCCACGTGTCACTCTCCCTCATGTCCTCTATCATTTACTCCATGGCACATTTCTTTTTTACTATTTGCTCACTTGTTTATTGTTTGTCTCCTTCTCTCCAGAGTAGATGACTCAGGCACTAGAACCTGGCTTGTCTTCACGGCTGTATCTCGAGCACTTAGAACAAGGCCTGGCACCCAGGTGCTGTCGCCTGGCTGGCTGGCTCCTGTGGTACTGATTGCAGTCCCTGAGATCAGAGCTCTGAGTTACGACTGTCCCTTACACGTGCATGGCTACTGTAATGCGTGTTTACTCCGACCACTGCTGCTTCCACTGCTTCATGGCCCAGGCTCTCTGGAGGCTGAGTGTAGCGTGTTCTTGGCATTCCCAGTGCTCAGCTGGAACTGGGAGCCTGTTTGTTCAGAGAGGCAGTGGAAAGCTACAGTACTTATAGTGCTACTATTCAGCTACATGAAGGTTCAAACAGGCCTTTAAGCCCTAAAAGGACATTTAGCCACCATCTGTGGCCTTCTGGCTTTGGAAAAATGTACTTGAGATGTCCAAATAACGAATTTGGCAGTGCATTTTTAGAACCCAATAATTTGTAAGTTGGGGACTGCGTGTAAACATCTTTGAACTGTGAAGTAAATCAGAATAAGTCTAGACATTACGAACTATTCATCTCGCTGTTTCAGAAAAACATTTCCATCGTCTCTACCCCTGAACCTGAGTGCTCACTTTCTCTTCTTGCTTGTCCTTCTCAAGTCACATTCCTTCCCCAAGCGTGGGGAGATAGGACTCCCGTGGACTCAACACCTCCATTGTTGCTTCCTCTCAGAGCCGAGTTGTAGGAGGCTGTCGATCGCTGTGCTTTCTGAGTCGGTACCTGTTCTAGGGGAGCACCGGTCTCATCACCCATGCCTTATGCCCCTCTTGTCAGCTCACCCTGATCTCTTTGCAGCTTGTGGCTAGAAGCCCCCTCATGAGTCCATTCAGCAAACCCCGAGAGCCGTTTATTATACTGCAGGGAGGGCAGAAAGGCAGCTGGTTCCTCTCATGTGTCCTTGTGACCCTTGGCTAGGGGAAGGGCGGCGGAATCCATGCTTTTAATCGCTCGGGAAAGCACACTGGAAGGTGTGGGGAGGGAAGCCATTTGGGGATATCTTTTCCTGTAGAGGCGGAGAAGAAGCGGGAGGCCAAGCAGCGAGCCAAGGAGGCTCAGGAGCGGGAGGTGCGCAAGCGGGAGAAGGCGGAAGAGAAGGAGCGCCGGAGGAAGGAGTACGATGCCCTCAAAGCATCCAAACGGGAGCCCGAGAAGAAACCCAAGAAGGAAACGAATCAGGCATCGAGTAAGTGTTCCCTCAGTAAGGCTCCGGCAGGGGCAGTGGGGAGGCGCACGATGTGTTCCGGCGTGGGTGAACTTGTACACTTGGTCAGATACAGTGACCCCTCGGGCCTGGGAGCACCTCGGAGGGTTTGCTTACAAGGCGTGGGGGATTCTCCTTGGGAACAAGCGTCGGGCCTGGCTGGCTTGTTTCCCCAGAGGCACATGTGGGGTTTTGGTCAGATGTAGCTGAGAGCATTACCAGGACAGGGAATTGCACTTTTTTGTAAGAGTTAGATTCTAAAAAATATATTTCTTTATTGATTTCAGAGAGGAAGGGAGAAGGAGAGAGAGAGATACAAACATCAATGATGAGAGAGAATCATTGATTGGCTGCCTCCTGCACACCCCCCACTGGGGATCGAGCCCACAACCCAGGCATGTGCCCTTGGCTGGGATCAAACCTGGGACCCTTCAGTCCACAGGCTGACGCTCTATCCACTGAGCCAAGCTGGCTAGGGCAAGAGTTAGATTCTAAAGTCACCAAGAAAGGTGAAGGATGCATGTGGTCACATGACTCTTAAGTCCCTCGCATCATCCGTGAAGTACACTGGGCGTGCTTTGTGAGCGTGGTGCCATCTCAGGAAAGCCAGCACTGCCTACGGCTTTCTTTCCGCGTTGGAACAAATTACTCTCTTTTTGCTTGAACACCACGGGAATCATTTGGTTCATGTTCAGGGAGCCATGTGGTATAAAAGACACATTAGCGTTTTGCCTGAGTGTGTCCAGTTGAATCTGTGTTGTTATGTGGCTCCTCGTACATGGGAGGGTCGTATACCCTCTGGGCCAAAGGGACCCCTGAGCAGGGGAGCTCTGGAGGGAGGCGGAGGCCCTGCTTTCCCTTGCTGGCCTTGAGCAAGTTGCCTGACCTCACCACTTCTTTGTTTCCTTGTGCAAAATGAGGATCCTCCTTCTTACAGGGCAGTGACAGGGTAAAGTGAGAACATCATGAGTTCTCACATGAGGTGCTCAGTCAGGCTCTTTTAAATGTTGCTGAGTAATCTCAAAACCATTTTTTCCTAATTATAAAGGTAATATATGTGTTCATTGCAGAAAATGTAGAAAAGTTCTCTCTAAATAGATGAGAAACTGGCAGTCACCTCTAATCCCTCATTCCCAGCAGTAATCACTGTTTTTTTTATATGTATCTTATACAGGGTGGGACAAAATTAGGTTTATAGTTGTTCCTATGGAAAATAATACCGTAATTAATAAAAAATACAAAAATAAACGGTTTCATGTATTCACAACTATAAACCTATTTTTGCGCCACCCTGTATGATATTAACAATATTAATACATCTCAAGGTTCTGGCCGGATAGCTCAGTTGATTAGAGCATTGTCCTGATACACCAAGGTTGTGGGTTCAATCCCAGATCAGGGCACATACAGAACCAATGAGTGCAGAAATAAGTGGAACAACAAATGGATGCTTCTCTCTCTAAAAATCAATAATTAAAAAAATAAAAGTCTTAAAAGTGTTTCCCCAAGTGGGCAGCCCTCCATCCTTGCCTCCTGACAAGCCCCTCCCCTGATCCTGAGGGGCCTGGAGCATCACCATGTTTTCAAGGAGGACTTAGGACCCTGGGACTGTGTGCGCCATGTGAGACGTCCAGAATGAGTTCCAGTGTTGAATGTCTTCCCTTGAATCCAAGGAGAAGGCAGCTTATATTTCAGTCTGCACATAGCAAGTTTTTAAGAGCTCAGATGTTCTTAAAACAATATTCATGCCTAAGGGGGGTGTTCGTGGATCTGCATGGAAGAGAACAGCATTGAATGGTGGAGAGTGTGGGTCTCCTCAAACTGACTGAACTTTGTCTCCTGTGCCTTTGTCACTCCAGAATCCAAGTCCGGCTCTCGGTCCCGTAAGCAGCCAGCCCGGAAGCACACCCGGTCCTGGGCGGTGCTGAAGCTGCTGCTGCTGCTGCTGCTGTGCGTGGCGGGCGGGCTGGTGGTGTGCCGGGTGACGGAGCTGCAGCAGCAGCCCCTCTGCACCAGCGTGAACACCATCTACGACAATGCGATCCGGGGTCTGCGCAGCCACCACATCCTCCAGTGGGTCCTGCAGACCGACCCCCAGCAATGAGCGTGTCCTCAACACCTGCTGCCTCTCAGCCCTGGGACTTGGATTCCTATGGAATTGGGTTCTGCTGGACACAACCTCTTTTTAGCGTCAGACCTACCTGCCGTCATTAAATGGCTGCTGATTGGTACTTGAGACCTCCTCTTTGTAGGACTTCTTTGTTCCTGAGTCAGGGTTCCCTGGTGGAATACGAAGTGGGAGTTAGGGAGAGGAAATAACCTCAGGCCTAAAGGAATAGGCTCGGGGGTGGGGAGAGGAACAACAGCCTTTTCTAGTTGTTATACGGAACTGTAAAGGCAAGGCTCATTTCTCCTAAGTGGTCAGCCGTCACTACATTTACACTTCTGTGTGTCACAAACCCTTTCATTCCTCCCTGGGGACCCAGGGCAGATCAGGAGGCAGTGGGTTGTCATTGGGGATTAGGATACCATGCTCAGCAAATTGGAGGGGAGGGGCATACCTATTTTCTTAAGGGCCTCAGGCATTCAGACATTTTAATGACCATACCGTCTCAGGCTCGGGGACTTCTAGACTACGCAGTCCAATAGAACACTTGCAGATAAGGAACTTGAGGCCGTCCGTGACTTGCTTTTGGTCTCCCAGCTATTTTGAGGGAACTGGACTCCCACTCTGATATTTCTTTCTTTTCCATAATTTTGCCTTCCTTTTAATGTCCTGAGAGGCCAGAATGGAGTATCTCTCAGCCAGAGAGTGGAATCTTTCATGTAGACAGATTCATGACCCACAAGTAGAAATCTCATAGCCTTGAGGGTCTTGGGCAGCTCCTGTGGAGTCCTGCCCCTACTTATGTGACTTCCAGAAAATGCCTCGATTTTAGAGCATTAACTTCCCCATTGCCAGTGAACAAGGCAGAGCCATGCAAAGCCCTCGCCTTCTGTGACAGCTGTTAGTTGGTGTGACTAGATACCTCAAAGGCAACCTGAACACTCCAGCGTCGGAGCCTGAGGTTTAGAATGGTTTGATTCCAGCCCTAGAACTTACCTGGGCAGTGAGGGGATCCAGGAGCATCGAGGCATTTAAAGGTGGTCAGGAATGCTAATGACTTGTGCAATGAAGGGCAGGGCTGTCACTCTCTTGTTGGCCAGAGTGTTTTCTTGCTCAGTGGCCTCCTCTGCTTCATCTTTGACAACAGCTGGATGAAGGGATCAGGAATGGCCATGTCATGGTGCCCACTCACTGAAACTCCCGACTGCAAGTTCCTTGCCCCTCGCCGAGGACAGCAAGAAGGTGTTCAGGTTCAGAGATGAAGAGGACAGGCTCCAGCTTTTTAGGCTTAGTGGTCCACTGGATAGGTTTGCCAGTTGTGATTGTCCTGATCCTGAAAGAAATGACTTTTCTCCCCCAAGGATAGCTCTGCTGTACAGGCCCACCCCTTACTCTGGATCACTACACATTCCTTTAGTCTTCCTCCGAGCTCCAGAGCCACTGGTACAAATGCTTTATTGAAACTAAACACATAGTACATATAAGACGGAGAGAATACAGAAGTGGGCATAGGGATCAGACCCGTTCCCTGGCTGGTTGAGGCAGCCTCAGTGGGCCAACAGGGCTGGACGCCCAGCCTAGAAAGCCAACCCACTGAGGGCACTTCACTCATGATCTCAAGACTTGATGTTGAGGTTCTTTTGGATTTCTGCAACTATTAAATATGTGTCTGAATGGTCTGTCTGTGTTCCTTTGTATTTTGAGGGCTGGCTGGGGCAGGGGTGGCTCATGCATGGCACTTGGTTTTTGCCAGGAGAGGAACACTGAATGCTGGTGAAGATAAATGCAAATATCTCAGCCAGTTGACAGGTAGGGAGACTTTCACAATGGCACCCAGGATCTGTTGTGGCCCTGACCCAGGCTTGTGCTCCAGGCGACACCTCCCTCTCTGCATTGGTCATGTCCTGAGGCAGAAATCTCCAGCTTTTCATCCTGTCCCTTGGGGCTAGCTTCAGTCTGCACTGTCTAAAGAGAGATCTGGCTGCAACGCGGTCATCTGAAGGTAGATGCGCCTGGACAGATCTGGTCCAACACGGCGGGAGGTAGATGTCACGCCTTCCCCACGGCGCACCTGTATGTCTGCAAGCAGATTCTGGCGTTCTTGCTCCGAAAAACACCGCCTATAAGCCTGAAGGTGGAAAATGATCTCTTAATACCACACCATTCACAGTCATCCCTCATCGAGGAACAAGGGTGTGGTGAGCTTGGGTTGGGGGATAAGAATTGTCCCCCCGCCCTAGGTCAATGTTAACTCGGATCTCAGCGGGCCTGCACTGTTGACCTACAAGGCAATCTTGGGCCCTCACCAATGCTATCCGTGAAAACCATCTGGGAGTCCCACTAAGGCCACAGGGTACAGGGCGGTGGCCCCTGCAGCAGCATACCTGGACCAGGAGCTGTGGGGAGGGATAGGCGGCCACAACAGCGCTGGCCATTTCCAGGCTGACTCGGTTCAGCTGCTGAATCTGCCTCCGCCAGACCTGAGCAAGGCCCCTGCCAGCACGGTCCACCTTCGCCCCTCCAGCCCAGTCGCTCTCCAGGCAGAAGGAGAAATTAGTTTGATCTCGGAGTCTCCTGCAAACAGCAGGGATCAAGAGCTGTGAGTCACTGGTTACTTTCCTGAACCTGTCCCCTAACTGGGAACTTAAAACTCCTCCCTCCAGTGACCTTGGAAGAAGTGGGCATAGGTTATATCTTGCTCACTTTGATCCCAAGCAACGCTAGTTACTGCTTCCCTTAAAAATATCTAGTCCTTTTCATTAAAAGAGGAGTTACCAGAAAAGTACCAGAATCTTTAGTTTATGTTGAGATTGGGTTGCACTGACTGGAGAGGCAGCACACAGGGTCAAACACCAGGGACTGGGCCTCAGGCACTGCGCAGTCTAGTTCTGGTGGTTCTAACGAGCTAGGAGCTTGGCTAAGTCCATCTCTTCAGGCCGCAGTTCCCTCAGGTAGAAAACGAGGGACCTGGATTAGATCTCTGAGGTCTCACTTAAATTCTGACTATGAACACTCCCTGAGCTAAGCAGGCTAAAACTTATTTTTACGAGAGGCTGTCACATTGTGACCCGACCTGCACTGAATCCTGGGTAACTTTGCCCACTGGTGAACCTGGACCAACTGGCAGCACAGAACACCTGAAAGGGACTGGGCCTGAGGGCTCTTCCCCAGAATCCCCCTTGTGAGGTCAGCTCCTGCTTCAAGCTTGAGACAATGACTGACAGCGGAGTTCAGGGAAAGGGGCATCTTTGGGTACCAGAACGACTGTAAAGAACTGGACCCAGCAGTGGGCTAGGATTGGCCTGGGCACTTACTTGAAGGGCGCCTCAGCCACAGCCTTCGTGAACGAGCACGCGAAGTCGGCCAGCTCTTGCCAGCTCTGCACAACTCGGGCCTGGGCGTGTGTGTGTAGCTGCAGATCCACCAGTGCCTAAAACCCAAAGGCAGATGGACTGGAAGGGCGGCGAGACTAGTCCGAAGTTTTTCTTCCCTCCACGTTCCCTGAGGCTTCTCTCCTCCCTGTTCCCACCCCCTTGGCTCCTGTTTGGCCCATTCTCTCCTACTTAGTCCCAAGGCAGAGAGAACTGGCCAGCAGGCGTGTCACTCTTTCTCAATAGCAAATCGGGTTAGTAAAATGGGTGCCCGGCCGACTCAGGCAACAGGACGCTCTTACCGCCTCCATGTCTACCCTGGACACCACGGGCCCTGTGCTGGCCTCTGGGGGTCTCTGCTTCTTCCTCTTCTCCTTGGCCTGTTCTCCGTTTGCCACGCCCGGCTTCCTTCTCCTTGGAGGATTTGGAGCACTAAAGCAGGGAGGAAATCAAAGAACGGAAGCAAGCACCTTCAGGCTGAGCTGAGGCAGAAGAGGTGCAAGAAGCCTGGACCAGCGCATCCCCGGGGCTCGGCAGGAATGCTGTCTGGCAGAAGGATCTAGATTTGGGATGAACGACTTCACCCCTGCTGGCCCAAGAGCTGCCCCTTTCGATGCTAAGTCTTGACAAATCCAAACCTGAAGCATTTCTCCTGATCCACAATCACCAGTGACAGAGCCTTTCCCGCTGTCCTTGCCGTGATGTCTGCTACAAAGCTCCGGAGTGTTTCCTTCCCTTTCTCGGTGCTGCCTGGACCTCCCTGCACAAAGGGGCAGGACCTGCATTAGTGTCTGCTCCCTAGAGTCAGCCCTCTGTCCCCGCCCCGGCGCCCACCCCTCCGGCTCTGCCCACCTGCTTGAAGTTGTGGATCATGGACACAAACGCCTCTGCCGGGAGCAGCACCAGGACCATCGGCTCCTCCACCCAGGCCTCCTCTCCATCCTGCCAAAGCACCGGGACCCAGCGGAGGGAGGCAAGTCAGCAGGTGCTCAGCACTGCGAGAGACCCAGGCCTTCTAGAGCAGCGGCTGCCAACCTTTCGGACCTCACGGACCACCAGTGATCTGTGAACCACCAGTTGGCGACGGCTGTTCTAAAGGAACTCTCCCCCATCAGCCTAGCCCATTTTATGTTATTCGTTTTCTTCTGGAATGAAGTCATGGTAGCAAGAACCAATAACCATGATCCTGTCCCTCCCCAGTCCTCAATCAACTGTCCAGCATCTCAAGGCAGTAGATTAGAAAGGAGCCCGGGCAGTGTGGCTCAGTGGTTGAGCACCATCCCATGCACCAAGAGCTCACTGGATAGATTCCGTCAGGGCACATGCCCAGATTGTGGGCTCGGTCCCCAGTAGGAGGTGTGCAGGAGGCAGCCAAGTGATGTTGATGTTTCTTTCTCATCCTTGTTTCTATCTCTTCCCCTCTCCCTTCCACTCTCTAAAATCATTTTTTTTTTAAACTGTTACTTACACAGCTCCTCCACCAAAGACATCAAATTCAAGGGCAGGAAAGGGCTGCAAAGTGTGTAGTTTACGCCTTTTTTGACACCACATTCACTAGTTTCCAAAAGTGAATGGGCAACACAAAGGCTATCAATTTTTTTTTAAATAAAGGAACATTCACAAGTTGAAATGGGCTGAGAAAATTATGAGATCCAAGCAAGAGAGCAAAAATATAATGTTTCATCTACAGACTCTTGAAAATGCGGGGTGGACTATTTTGGATTCGCAGATAAGAGGAGTGGAAGGTACAGGAGGTATAGTAACCTGGGTGCCCCAGGCCAGGAAGGAGCATGTACTATGTGCTTGGTGCTTGGTTACCTCATTTAGTTCCCATAACAAAGGTCGGGGGACTGAAAGGGACGTAACAGTATCCTCATTGTATACATGAAGCACAAAGTGATGAAATAATTTGCCCAGGGTCATAGCCATAAAGCCACAGGCTGCAATTCAAACCAAGCCCGCCTATTCTCAAAGCCCAGTCAGAGGGAATTAGGAATCCTGTGTAGATTAGCTTCCCTCTGCCCCGCAGATCACTCTCCTCCCTTCCCCACTCTCTCTGCCCAAGGAAGGTGATCTCTACAGACCACGTCACAAAGTCCACATGCCCTCTGGCTGGTGGCCCTGGAGATTGGAGGGAGGGAGGAAGGGAAGGAGGAGAGGGAAGTCAGGGTATCTCTTTCCCTGGCCCCCTCCTAATAGGATCACCTAGTGTTTGCTACACTCCTCTATGGGAGGTCACGCTTCTTCCAAGGTGGTCTTCTCTACATTTCTCTCCTGGATTCTGGATTCCAGTAAACACTTTCTCTCCTCATGCCTTCAGGCCTACGCATGATAACAGCTATGATAACCTGGTAGTACCCAACCAGGGCGATTTTCCTCAAAGAAACATTTGCAACATCTGGAGACATTTTCAATTGTCACAACTGGGGAAGGTGCTACTGGCATCTAGTGAGTAAATGGCAGGGATGCTGCTAAATATTCTGCAATGCAGGACAGCCCAGCACAGCAGCATGACCTGAAATGACAACAGTACCTGAGGTGGAGAAACCCTGAATCAATACTGTTATCACCCTGAAGTACTGCATCGTCCTTTGCAGTTTCCTTGTACCTCACCCACGCCTTGGAAAGTAGTTCCTGTATTACCTAAGTTGAGTGTACCATCTGTTGTGTGTGTGTTTTTAATATTGATTTTTTTACAGAGAGGAAGGGAGAGGGATAGAGAGTTAGAAACATCAATGAGAGAGAAACATCGATCAGCTGCCTCCTGCACACCCCCTACTGGGTATGTGCCCTTGACTGGAATCGAACCTGGGACTCTTGAGTCCGCAGGCCAGCGCTCTATCCACTGAGCCAAACCGGTTAGGGCTGTACCATCTGTTTCCCCCCCGGGGCCTTGACTGATATGTATAAGACGGGGGAGGGAGAGGAAAGACATAGCAGAAACCCTACCACAGCCGGCCCGGCCCTCCTCCTCCAGGCGATGCTGCGGGGCACGGCCTGCGCCTCAATCACACAGCAGCACTCCATGGACTGCAGTGCTCCGAGGAGCTGGCCGCCGCCTTCCATCTGTAAAAGCACTGCAACAGACGGAAAGGGCTGTCAGTGGGCGGCCCAGGAAGCACAAAGCTCAGCACAGGGTGAAGACAGATGCTGGGAGGACCTGGATCCAGCGCCACAGCGATGTGCTTTAAGCACTCCTCTGGCCTCCGGGCTTTTGGTCTGTTAGCCAGTGCTGCCTTTTTTTCTCTCTGTGGTTGTCTCAGGGTGCTTTCCTTCCGGCTTGCTTGTCCCTGTGAGCCTCTCCTCTGGACCTTCTGACTGTGCTTGGTTCTCTTCTGAGGTGGGAGGGCCTCGGCATTTGTTTTGGTGACTGACGAGCTGACGCTCCGGGGAGGGCAGGTAGCTTGGTGGGCTGGAACCTGATGGCATGGACTGTCTATCGTAGAGTCCTTGTTATTCGATGTACACTTTTCTGAGGTGTCTTGGAGGGGAACATCACAGATCTTTGGAAAGGGCTGTTTTTTCCAGTCATGTGATGCTCCTTCATTATTCTGATGATCCAAAACGCTTTTACCTGGGGAGTTAGAATCCTCAGGGCTCAGCTGCTTGTGGGTCAAAAACTTACATGTCAGTCTCTCAGCCAGGGGAATAAGTTCCTCCTCATCCTCACTTCCACTGCTCAGCACCCTGACTGGCTGTATTTGTGTGATGGGTTCAGCTGTGTCTGGGACGGGCGGTGGATCTTTCCACCTTGGTGATGGAGGACAGGAGGCCTCAGAATCTGAGGTGTGAACCACTACGATCCTCTCCTCCCTCTGAGGCTGCCTCCTCTTTGTTGAACATGGTTCCTTCTTCAGAAAGGTAAATACTGGCAACTCCTCAGCATCACTGGAAGAGTCCAGGGAGAGCGATGACTTCTTTAGAGCCATTAATACGTGCTACCAAATGAATTCTCTAAAAGACAAAGAAAGATGAGACAGACTGCGGCATTCAATTCAGCCCACTAGGTGTGTTCTATGGCCAAGCTTTATGGAGATAAATACGATATACAGAAACAGAGAAATAGGGTATGTCCCCAACACATTCAACCTGGAACTCAGAGAGCTACACCTTTAGTCTAACAGGAACCCTCCTCAAATCCTTTCTGGGTCAAGGTGAGATATTAATGAAGTGGAAGTTTCTAATACAAAATGTTAAGGGGGCCGTAACAAGATTCACACACCCCTCCCACATTGATCTTTACATTTGAAATGGAGATGACAAAAGTCATCCTTAAAAAAAAAGATATTAACATCATGAAATTCATCCTTTTATTTAAAGTGCATAGTTCAGTGGTTCTTTGTATATTCACAAAGGTTGTGAAACCATCATTACTATCTAATTCCAGAATGTTTGCATCACCCCTCAAAGAAACCCCATAGCCATCGAGCAGTCACTGTCTATTTCCTTCCCCCCAGCCCTTAGCAACCACAAATCTACTTTTTCCTGTTCTGGATATTTCATATCAATGAAATCATACAATATGTGGTCTTTTGTGACCAGTTTCTTTCACTTAGCATCCAAGGTTTATTTTTATTGTAACATGTTCCGGCACTTCATTGCTTTTTACGGCCTCATGATATTCCAATGTGTAGATATCCTTTCCTCACTTGGACATTTGGGTTGTTTCCATTTGGGGGGTATTATGAATAACGCTGCCATTGCACATGCATGGACAAGTGTTTATGTGGATGTGTTTTCAATTCTCTCGCTAGGTATGCAGTTGCTGGGTCTGTGCAAGAGTCATTCTTTGAACAAATTTTTGTAACACTGGAGGTGTGAGCCGGGATAAACCTTGTAACCTTTCTGGGCCTCGCTTTCTTCTTCGTAAAACAGGACAACACCTACTTTTACAAGGTGGTGAGAAATAAAAGAAACCATGCATCTTCCACAGCGCTTACCCCAGTATCTGGCACACAGCAGGAGCTCCGTAAAGTAAGCTCAAGGCCTCGGGAGGGGCCTCATCGCGGCCCCTCGCAGAGCCTCCATAGACTCCTGCAGAATGAGGGCGTGGGGCGGGGGGCCCCAGAGCCCGCTCCTCTACCAGGCCGCTCCTCAGTTCATCCAGGACGCCCAGGCCCGCAAGCCCCTGGGGAGCAGCGCCCCGGAGGGAAGCCAAGCCCAGCCCAGCTCAGCCCACCGCGTCCGCACCCGCGTCCGCACCCGCACTGCGCGCACTAGCTCACCTGCAACTTCTCCCGCTTCTCTTTGAGTTGCCACGCAGGACCCGGAAGTAAAGCCCCCGATAGCGGAAGCAGAACCTTTGTGAGACCGGAAGCGACTGTACGGCAAACATGGCGTCGGCGGTGCTGGCGCTGACGACGCGGGCCGCTGGTAAAGGGACGCGTGGCCGTTCCGGGGGGCGGAGTGGGGGTGGAGCGGAGACCTTGCAGGGAGGCTTGGGGGCGGTGGTGGAGGCCGCTCCCTGCGGAGGACCCTGGGTGCGGGGCCGCGAGGTTTGCAGGGCGGCTGTCGCTGATCACGTGACAGCGGGGGCGCCGAGCGGTGGGTGGTGGTTCGAGGCCCACGTGTCCTTCCTCTGCCTGGAGTGTAAATACCTGCAGCTTCCCTAGCGATTGGTGACACGGGCTCGCCGCCTCCCTTCTCTGGCTTTGTTTGGACACTTTGTATCATCTATATAAATGGGTTACTAACAGGCACTCCGAGCTCACAGAGTTAGTCTGTTGGCTCAACGGGTGGAGGACTTTGTGCCAAACACTGGGGATCTCAGCAGAAAAGAAGACATAGTATCCCCGGGACGATTCTTTCTAGTGACTACGCCAATAAATGAGCACAAATGAAGTGTAAATAGTAACAAGTGCGGTGAAAGGAAGCCGGTGTGTGTGTGTGTGTGTGTGTGTGTGTGTGTGTGTGTGTGTGTGTAGGTTGAGTGGTCAGGGGAGCCCACGAGGAGGTAACATCTAAGCTAAGACCTGAAGGATGACCGGAAGCTTAGCTGACCTGACTCAGCTTTAAACTTCGAGAAGCAAACTCTTGTTCTTATGTGAATCTAGAGACCTAGAGGGTAGGAGTGGAAGTCAGGAAACCAGACTTCCTGACAGATGAGCAATGATTTAGCCGAGATGTTACTGTCAGTGAACTTGGAGGCAAATGGGTGGATTTGAGGTCTGTTTTGGAGGCAGAACCCATTGGGCTTGCTGGTGAACTGGAGATGGAGGTGAGCAAAGGGAAGGAATTGCGATGACTCCTTGATTTCCGCCTGAGCAACTGCATAGGTGGTAGCATCACTTACTTTGAAAAAGAAGACTGAGGAGTAGCGTGAAGGGCGAAGGTTTGTGAATGAGATAATGTAGGTAAAGCAAAAGCCCAGTTCCTGAGCTTAATACGTGAGTAAGTGAACAAATGAAGCAGCATTTAAAGGTAGGTAGACTGTGATGCTGGACATGTATTGAATGTGCCTGTATCTAAATCCTTATCCCTGGTGTTTTTGCCCCAGCTAGTCTCAGTTCTCATTAAAACTTCAGAAACTTGGGCTTTAGGAACTCTGAACTTACAGGCTCCAGAGACCCACAAGATCTCTTATACGTGGCATGTCCCTGGCTAACCATGGCTGTGCCTGGAGACCTGAATGCAAGGACTGCCGGCCCTGGCCTTGTCATATAGCAAGCGGCTTACATCTCCGTTAGTATGAGTTTTAGTTCACTTTCCTTTTTAAAACAAATGCCTCTGAGCACCTTAGAATGGGTATAGAGAGGTCAGATGAACAGGGCAGAGTGTCAGTTTTCTTGGTTGGACCTGTGCTTGGTGGGCTTGCTGAAGACAGGGTCCAGCCTTCTGGAATGCCCAGGATCCCGTGGGAGCCATCCTCAGGGAAGCTGCTCTTTAACAAGTATTTGGTGTGCAGGCGATGGGTGGCTGGCGAAGGAAGTGGTGGGTGTCTCTCTGGGTGTCCTGTTGCTGGGCTCTGTGGTCTGGCCCCTCCACAGTGCTAGGAGCCTGGAGGGCATGATGGTGAGTGAGGCTGAAACAGGCAGCTCTGTGGTGCCCTCTTGCCAACTTCATTTCTGTGGTGTTTGTTTCTCCGCAACAGGGCTGAATGTGTCAAGACCCAGGGCACATGGTGTTTGGGGTTTCTTCCCCCCATTAATATTTTACTGCCCCACCCCTCATCCCCTGGCCACACACACACACACACACACACACACACACACACCCCATGCCGTGCTTACACGCTGGACAATACAAGGAATGACTTGTCTCCTGCCGTGGGAGAAGGCCAAGGGCTTGAGACACTCCCTGAAAACCAACACAGCCAAGTGGCATTTCTGCTTCACATACCTCCTCACCGTCCCTGCTACTGCCTCCTGCCACCCCTCAAACTAGCAAATGGCCCACTGGGGGCGAGAAACAGAGTCTGTCTGAACAGCATTTCTGTTCCCTCTGCAGCTACAGCCCTGCTGAGGCCCCCTCAGGCTGCAGCTCTTGCCGTCAGATATGCATCCAAGAAGACAGGTGGCAGCTCCAAAAACCTCGGTGGAAAGTCACCAGGCAAACGCTTTGGCATCAAGAAAATGGAGGGTGAGGGTGTGCCCTGGCTTTCATTTCCCAGCTGTACCCTATCTTGTGCCCCTGGCGTTCCTTTGAAGAGCAGGAAAACCTGGCCTAGTGCTCTCCGCTTAGCTCACCAGAGCATTTAGCTCCAGATTAAAGAGTCAGATAAAACCTGAGGCGGGGTGGGGGGCCTGAGGAAGAGCAGGTAGTGTTAACCTTGGGCATGCGAGGAGAGGAGGCTGCTGGGTCGGAGACGGAGCTGCTTGCGTTGGACCACCTGGGAGTTGGTTTTACCCAGGGCCAGACTAGAGGTCGGTGTGCAGCGTTTGGGTCAGGACAGTGTGGGCCATCATGTTTTCTGGGCAGTTTGCTGTGCTTCCCATAGTCAGCGCACTGTGGGCTTCTCTTCCAGGTCACTATGTTCATGCCGGCAACATCCTTGGGACTCAGCGCAACTTCCGCTGGCACCCAGGTGCCCATGTGAGTTGTTTTGTGCCCCTCCCCATTTCTTTTCTGGGACCACCTCTCCATGCTCCTAAGCACAGGAATCTATATATATAAAAGGCTAAGCAACCGTTATGACTGGTTGACCGGTCGCTGTGACGTGCACTGACCACCAGGGGGCAGATGCTCAACGCAGGAGCTTCCCCCTGGTGGTCCGTGTGCTCCCACAGCCAACCTCCCACTGCCAGCCAACCTCCCGTGGTTCCTCTTCTGGCCAGCCAGCCAGCCCCAATCACCGGCCAGGCCGAGGAGCTCCACCCATGCACGAATTCGTGCACCAGGCCTCTAGTAATAAAATAAAACAGTTGCGTTTATTGGGTACTTACCAAGTGCCAAGCATTTTGCTGATTCCTGGTCCTACATTTACTCCTTACCCCACCCCTATAAGGTATGTAGGTATCATCTCCATTTTACAGGTAAGGTGCCAGAGACTTAGAGAGTGGAGGGGCCCAAGTGACAGAGCTGGGATTGGAACCTTGTCTGCCTGACTCCCAAATCACTGTGTTTTGCCTAGGGATAGCACTGGTTTCCCTTCTAAACCCCAGTTCTTTGAGAAAAAGATGCCTAGTGATTTAAGATATTTTTGAATCTTGGGAAACTAATTTTAATGTATTCATTTTTCTTTATTTCTAAGAATTCCTTCTTTGCATAAAACTGTTACTAGGTAGCTGAAAGAGAGCTTGAATTTATTAGTACAATAGAATTGAATGTGTATATCAGAAATTAGGTCCATATCAAGCAGGGATTTCAGTTCAGCAAGTTAAGATTACTTTCTGAGGTAGGAAATTTCTTGGGTAACACAGGTCTGTACTGTACTCTTCACATTTTATTTTTCTATTTATTTATGCTGTTTGTTTGTTTATTTATTTACTTATTTTTCTTCTCCCCCCCCCCCCCACATTATTTTAAAATTAGTTTAGCCCTGGTCAGTGTGGCTCAGTTGGTTGGAGTGTCATCCCATACAGCAAAAGGTGGTGGGTTCGATCTCAGGACAGGGCACATGTGAAAGGCAACTGATTGATGTTTCTCTCTCACATTAATGTCTCTCTCTCTCAAATCAATTAAAAAAATTAGTTTCCTTGTTAATCAATGCCCCCAAACCCAACCCCTTTTTGAGCAATTTTAGTAGGAACAGAAGGACTGATAGTAACCTATAGTTATTTCAGAAATATTAATGCATATGTGAATTGATTGTATTTGTGTAGCTTTATATTTTAGAACTTTAGACTGTGTTGCTATGTTAACTCTTGGGACTTGCTAAAATAATGACAATAATAAGAGCCAACATAATTTGAACTAGGGCCGTGGTTGGCAAACTGCGGCTCGCGAGCCACACGCGGCTCTTTGGCCCCTTGAGTATGGCTCTTCCACAAAATACCACAAAATACCACATGCGGGCACTCACATACAGTGCGATTGAAACTTCGTGGCCCATGCGCAGAAGTCAGTATTTTGTGGAAGAGCCACACTCAAGGGGCCAAAGAGCCGCATGTGGCTCGCATGCCGCAGTTTGCCGAGCCGCAGTTTGCCAACCACTGAGCTAGGGTATTCCAAGTATTCTAAGCTCTTTATGATTGTTAATTCATTTAATCCTCAGGGCAACCTTATAAAGTAGTTAATATTAGCCCAATTTTGCAGATGAAAAAATGAGACTCTGAGGTAAAGTAACTTGCCCAGATCAAACATAGCAAGTAGTAGTGCTGGGATCTGAATGAAGCATCCTGACCCCAGAGTCCTTTCTTTTAAGCAGAGAAGTAATAAGTAATGCCGGACTGCCTGGGTGAAAATTGTCACACATCCAATCTCAAGTTCTAAGAAAAAAGCTAAAATATATAATGTTAAAAAACTAAGTACAACACACAGTTTATTTAATCACTGTTTGACATACTTACCTGAAAAACAGAAATAATACCTACTAAACAAGGTGAGTACTAAATGGGTCGATGGCTATAAAAGGGCTTAATTATTATCTCTCTATATAAAAGCCTAAGTGACCATTACAACCAAATGACTGGAACAACCAGAATGACCAGACGACCAGCTGGTAGCTATGATGCACACTGACCCAGACCTTGCTGTTGGGGCCCTGACATCCCCGAATCTGGTTCACCCAGACAGGAGGGAGGAGGGAGCCCAATTCCTTACGGAATCAGCCATTGGTTAGCTTGCTGCTGGGGCCAACCTCCCGTGGTCCCTGCCCCCCTTCCCCCCGCTGGCCGCCCACCCCCTGACCCCCCAGCCCCCCACCATCAACCCCCATCACTGGTCAGGCCAAAGGACCCACCCGTGCATGAATTCATGCACCGGGCCTCTAGTATATTATAAAAGGGCTTGGAATAGTGCTTATACTTGGTAAGCACTATATTAAGTATTACCTAATATCATTATGTTTTATTAGCATATACATTGTCCATCTAGCTTTGGTCTGTTGTTTCGTTAAAGCCTACACTTGACAGGTCACTGTATAAATGAAAATGTATGTCAGACTAGTGTTTAAGTGTTTTTGAAGTCTAAGTGAAACAAGTTCCCAGGGGCAGTGAGTAGGGGAATTTTCCTGGCCGGTTTTGGGATCTGGCCAGTGTGGCTTCTGGCCAGCTGCGCAGACATGAGTAGCTCCCAGGGTCCCTTTCCCACCTACCTGGCTTTCCCTGTAGCTGAGCAGGTCTGTGTGTTGCAGGTGGGGCTAGGGAAGAGGAAATGTCTGTATGCCCTGGAGGAGGGGATCGTCCGCTACACGAAGGAGGTCTACGTGCCCCACCCCAACAACTCGGAGGCTGTGGATCTGGTCACCAGGCTGCCCAAGGGCGCTGTGCTCTATAAGACTTTTGTCCACGTGGTTCCTGCCAAGCCTGAGGGCACCTTCAAACTGGTCGCTATGCTTTGAGCTCCTGGTCGAGGCTGTTGGACTGAGACTGGAGCCCAGGTGACAGGAGCGGTGGTACCAGAGTCAAGGGTTGGGGTGACAAGGCTTCCTGAGGAAGAAGTCTGTGAAGTGACTTTGGAGACCTGACCTGGGGGCAAGAATAAAGTTAGTTGGAGTCGTGAGTCTGTGTATTTGGGGACAACCTGGATGGAGCTGCTTACTGATTTGTTGGTCTTTCTGCATGTTCTCTAGTGCACACCCAGGGGGAACCTCCAGCAGGAAAGAGGAGCTTGAGCAAGAGGGGACTTTCTTTGAGGAGAGAATTGTTTTAGTCCTCCCCCAGAGGGGAAGGAAGGGGAGAGCTTGTGCTTGAGGGTGTCACTGCTCCTTCCCCTCCTGGATCCCACAGAAGTTGGGCCGGGCCCTGGGAAGAGCAGGTAGGAGGGGCCAGCAGAGGAAGCACTCCAGAAATGGCCCCAGTACTCTTGGCACCTTTCCACTGCCTGGACCTCAGTGAGGCGTCCCATGGTGCTGAAGCAGGGAGGGGAGCCATCCTGGGGATCATGAAGGACGACTCAAAGTGAAGCTCAGGACTTAGGTTTGGTTTCTGTTGAGCCTCACAGCCAGCCAGGATCTCTGCACTTGGCACTCCCAGATTCCCTCCCAGCTGACTTTGCCCCACCCCACTTCCCACTGACCCAGGTAACTGGGCTCTGAATGCCAATCAGCTATCCTCTGGTCTTGGCTTCCACCACGAATGGAACCTAGATGTCCGTGGTTGCCTAGAAACCGGGCATGCAGGCCACAGAATACAAAAGCCCTGGCTCTCCCTCCAAAGGAATTGTGCAGGGCCCGGGCCCCTGCCTTCCTCACCACTACCCCACTGCCTGACAAGAATCCTGATCTTGACCCCAGGGAAGGATTTCAAAGAAGCCTCAACAAGCCCAAGCCCCTAGACTGAGCTAACCCTACAGAAAGATGGGGTGAGAAACACTGTGGGCAGAGAAGCTGCACTGACCTGGATGGGGGAGAGGACGGCCTTCACCCCCAAGCCTGTCCTCTGAGTCTGTCAGGAGTCAGCGGAGCCTGGTCCCTGGTCTGCAGTGATTCTACTCATGGGGCCAAGACTTGCCGCCAGAGCGATGGGGGCGGGGCTGGACTTGTCCTTCACACAGGTGTGCAAGTTAGGATCACCTGTGGGAGCTTTGAACCCAGACATCCTGGTCGTAGTTGGGTTCCCACTGGAGGCCAATTAATTCAGAGCCTTTGGTGAGGATCACGATCCACTGGACTAAAAGTGCAAAGGCAAGATGTTCAGCAGGTGACAGTAATGAGTAACAAGGACCTGGTGTGTCAGTGAGAGTGACAGGGACTGACCCAGGGGCATGTGTCCCACCCAAGCTCACACAGGAAGACCGAGAACCTGTACTAGCCTGACAGTAGCAGAGCCACAGCCCGGGTCAAACTCGCAGGCTGGTCCGAGTCCTTAGCAAGCAGTCTGAATGTTCTGATACTTACTACCTGGGTCGAATGTGCTGACCTCAGTCTTTCTTTTTATTTACCTAAGATTTGATGTTAAAAATATTGTAGAGAACGGGAGCAGAGCTTCCCGATGGTCACTAAAGTAGCGGCCAGAAGAAAAGTTATCTTAGCCCCTGAACACAAACACTGTTTTCTTAGAGTTCTTGCTGTTAGGTCCCTGCCCTTAGCAGAATGTAGGAGCAGAACGTAGTGACAGAGTGACAGGAGGCCTGTCCATCTGAAACTGCTGCCACCACCTAATGGTTGTGACGTTGGGCTCATCATTTCAGTTTCCGGATGTGCTAAATGAAGGTAAGAAAAGCCTGCCTCAAAGGATTCTGAGGGCTAAACGAGATACTGCACACGGGGGGGTCAGCACAAATGGAAAAACCCAATGCCCTTATTGGTGGTCAGGGGTGCCCTCTCCTGGCCACTAGGAAAACTTCACATGCGGCAGCCAGGGCAGGCTGAGCTGACCAGGCCAGCGTGACTGGCTGATAAAGGCTAAGAACCCTTCACCCTCACGCCCACGTGAAGTAAGGTGAAGGACTGCTACTGAGAGCCCCTGCTAACAATGGCAGGAGAGGAGGAGGGAAGCTGATGACCCTTCCCGTCATGGCCCTCAAGGGATCAGCTCTGAAGGGAGCCGGTGGGCCCTGGCCGTGACCCTCTGTTCTTGAGGGCGCTCCATACTCAGGACTGGGCGGGAAGCAGAGTGAGGAGGGCTTCTGGGATGAGCCCTGGAGACACCAGAGCAGTAGTATTTGCCTTGGCCTGGCGGCAGGGGAGGAAGTGCTGGGTCAGGACTCTCCGGAACTGAACGGGCTCTCCGGCAGGCCTCCTGGGAGGCAGTGAAGTCTCTTTACCCCTCCGAAAAAGACAGAGCTGAATTAGATGGGTTTTTGCATCCCTTCTGGTTCTTGGGTAGATTCTAAGCTGTCGCCATTCTGGAATGAGACCTCCACCTGGTGGCTGCCAAAGTGTCAGCCAAGACTCGTAGGAGGAGAAGGCCGAAGGGTGACGGCTTCCGACGCCCGGAGGAAAAACACGGAGGCTCGGCTTAGAGAGATAGAGATATATTTCTTCTGTTGCATATATCAGACTCCACACTGAGCTTCAGGCACAAGGCTGCTCCAGGCTCTTCCGAGAGCCCTGGCCCAGAGTTCTTCCCACGCTGCTCGCGAGGGCTCGCCCCACAGGCAGGAGCCCCGGCCCTGCTTGCAGTTCTGGGTGCCTGGGAGACTGCACTGGTCTCAGTGGGCCCTGGTGCCTTGCCTTTCCCATCAAGGAGCAGGGCATGCCGGGAAGCCCCAGAGTCTGCCCCAGCCCCTCACTACGGTCCCCTGGCCACGAGAGGAGAGGCTGTCCCACTTGAGTCCAGCACTGCAGTGCTCCCCCAAATCACCTGTTCTCAGGTCCTCAGGGCCTGGCATGGCACTTACAGAGCCTCAGCCATGAGCGCCAAGGCCCAGGCTGGGGGCGAGGCCCTGGAGAGGGAGGCAGGCCCCACCCCCAGAGCAACAGCAGATGGGCTCATCAGGCCCTGCTCCCCAGAGCCATGGCCCACTTCCTGGGGCTCCTCTGAGCCCTATTGCACATCTTTTGTTTCCAGTTCCTCCCCCATCACCCATTTTCCTTAAAAAAAAAAAAAAAAAAAAAAACTAGTGGAGAAGGATTGGAAGCGTGGGGCGTGGAAACTGGAGCCCTTCTCCCCACATTCCTGCCACCCGCTGGTCCCCAGCAGAGCCATCAGCAGTAGTAAGGACCACGCCCATCTTCCTTGCGGGTTCTTGATGGCTGCCACGGGTGTGTTGCCTGGGCCTCTGGTCCTTGCGTGGGCGGGGACAGCCCTCCGTTGTCTTTAAGGTGCAATTCCCCGGTGTTCTGGAAGTGCCGGCTGGGCCCTGCTACCTGAGTCGCCCGTCGGCTTTGACAGGCCCCAGCTCCGATTTGGGGTCGGGGAACAGAGAGCTCCAGCTGGTCCGTCTGCAGAGCTCCAGGGAGGGGCAGGCGGAGGGGCCCGTGGCGCACAGTCCAGCCACAGACCAGAAGCCGCTCAGTTCCCCGTCTGTCCAGGCCTCGAGCGCCGGGCCCGTGAGCAAGGCATGCCGCCGGGCGGCCTCCTCGGCGGGCTCCGGCTGAGGCAGGCTCAGGATGCCACTCAGGCCCTGGAAACTCTGCTCCATGTACTCGTTGTGGGGGGGCCCGGCATGCAGCCAGCTGGCTTCATCTGGGGGTGCAAGAGCACGCAGTCAGCACGCCTGGCCCCACTGATTTCATGAAGGCCAGACCCGGGAAGTCAGGCCTGGGCACCCCAGCTCTGTCCCCGGTCTGCTCCTGAGCCACACCTTGCCAAGTGCCCTGGGCTAATCCCCAGGACTTCCTGTGCCTGTGGAACCATCAGTTTATAAATCACAACAGTCCTCGCTGAATTCCCCGCTGGAGGATTCAGTGAAGCAGTAGGTTCGAAGCACATTAGAAAATAAGGTAACTTTCCCGCCCCTTCTCAACCATCTCCAGTGGTTCCCAGAGCCGTCGGAAGCCTCATGCCCAGGCCCTCCAGCTGTGGGGTCCTGCTTCGCCAGCCTTCTTTCCTGCCACCCCTGCATCCCACTGCCCTCCACTCTGCTTCCCCCATGCCCCGGACACCTGCCAACTGTGCTCCCTCCGCTGAGAACACCCTCTGTCTATAAAAATCCAGCCAGCTCAGGGCTCGGCTCCTGTACCTGCCTGCCCTGAGGCTGCCTCCATTCCTCCCTCAGCCCCTGTCAGGCTGAGTCCTGGGAAAGCAGGGGTGCGGCTGCCTGTTCCCAGTCCGATCCACCTTCTCTATGACAGGGTGTGGCCAGAGGAAGGAAACATCTACCACCTATTCACACCTGACACGTTTACCACATACTCATCCCGAATGTCTCCCAGGGACTAGTTACTTGGGAGACGTAGCTCGCCCCCCTCCCCCGCCCCCCTGCCTGGGAACCTGCATCCTACACCCGTGTTCAGGGTCTGCTCCCTTAACCTCAGCCAAGTGGGTGGAGAGCTATGGGACCCTGCCCACCGGGCACAGATTTGCTGTCCCAAGAATGTAACACCTGGGGACCAAGAGGCCCTGGTCAGCCTCTGTTGCCCTGAGAGGCCATGTGTCATGTATCCAGAATCCATGCCCGAGGCTAACACAGAGAGGAGACAGGACGAGGGGCAAGAGGCCCCAGAGCGTCTGAGAAAGCACCTCTGATGCCCTGTGAGATCTGAGACATTTCCTGGGGCCTTGGGGCACAGCCTGCATTCTTCCAATAACCCCTTTTTCATCTGAGCTAGTTTGAGCGGATTCGTGGGGAGCGCTCGTGGGGAGCGCTCCGATAGTTACATTAGCTCCTACTTTACACGTAATAAGACTGAGGCTCAGGAAATAGATGGCCAAGGGTAAAAGCCCAATTAAAGCGTCAGAGCTGTTCCAAGCCAAGCCTACCTGACTCCACAGCTCCCTTTTCAAGCCACGGCAGAGCCCCAGGATGCTAGGGGCCAGACCATCAAGTTCCCAGCCTTCCCCCTCCCCTCCTCTGGCTATGGGAGCTTAGCTCTGACGGTCAGCTTCCTGGGGTCACCTCCCTGGCCTCTGGGCAGATCCTTACCTTTCCTGAGAGGTAGTTTGTGGTTGAAGGTCAGGGGCAGCACGAGGAAGCGGGTCTCCCCTACGGGTTCCCAAAACTGAAGCAGTCGAACCGTCCAGGCCCCCGGCCGCAGGGGCCGGCTCAGTGGGGGCTTGTACTGAGTGACCTCGGTCTCTGCGTCGACCACGATGTCGTAAGACGTGGCCACCACGTAGGTGGGGTCGATCCACACCACGGTGGCTGTGAGGTTGGGGCCCCGGGCCCAGCGCTGCATGGCCACAGGCTCATCCAACGGTCCCAGCAACCCCCCGAAGTTCCGGAAAAGACGTTCTTTGGGGTCCCACTCGGTGCCAACCTGTAAGGAGGGAGGCAGGTGGGCAGGAGCCTGGGGAAAAGTCCTCTCTACTTGGATGCTGCCTCTAACTCACTGTGTGACCTCGAGCTAGTCACTGTCTCCTTCCGGGTCCCAGGTTCCCCATCTGCAAAATGAAGGTCTTGGACTAGACTTCTTTCTAGGCTCGCATTCCAACCTGCTCTGCAATGGCGGGGCAGGAAGGCAGATAAGGTTCAAGGCCCTGCCCACAGACCACCCCACAGGAAGCCAAGGCCTCTGAGGAAGAGAATAAGAGACACTGAACGGCCTCACCTATGGCCTGAAGGGAATGTCCAAGCCCCTGCAGTGGTTCTCAACCTTCCTAATGCCGCGACCCTTTAATACAGCTCCTCATGTTGTGGTGACCCCCAATTTCCTTGTTACAAATTGAACATAATTAAAGCATAGTGATTCATCACAAAAACAATATGTAATTATATATGTGTTTTCCGATGGTCTTAGGCGACCCCTGTGAAAGGGTCGTTCGACCCCTGGTTGAGAACCACTGCTCTAGAAGAAAGCCCTGGCAGTTTAGAAGATGAGTTTGCATTATAGCGGAACTAGTCCCCTCTCTGTGTGTCACCCCAGGGGGCGCTGCTCCTCCATGTGTGCATGCAGGGGGAGGGGGAGGGCCAGGCATGCGCACGAGGCGCCGCCAAAGCTGCCGTCACTGGGTAAGAAGGGCCCATGAACCCAGTCCTGAAAGGCCTAATCCAGCCCTTGCCCCTCCCTTAGTGTCTGTCCCTCTCTTCCCACTACCCTGAGTCTTGCTGGGGGTCAGATGTCGCACCTCCAAACTCTGGAGCCGGCTGGCCTGGTCACTGCGCCCCAACAGCTTCAGCGACCCCTGGGGCATCAGCCACATCTCAAGCGTCTCTGCCGGCCCCTCCGCTGAGGACTGCACCTCCTGCGTCACCAGGTAGCCCTGGAAATGGTCGTCATAGAAATACAGGTGCACGCTGGACGGCAAGCCCCTGGGCTCAAACCTAAGAAGGTTCCAGCAGGGAAAAAGGGAGATGCCATCAGCATATCCAACATGGTCTGGAGTCCCAGGGAGGGGGCTCTGGGGACTCCCATTCCCAGGTACTTCCTTTGCCCCAAATCTCACACCCACAGCACGTATGTGCTGTGTTTTCGTTGCATTTCCCGCTGCCTGAGACTGGGGCTCCCTGGGAGCAGGGGTGTCTCTTTCTGATTGGCTTCCCCCTAAGTCACCACACCCTGAGGGCCTGCAGTATGTCAGAAGAAGGTCTCACCTGCAGAGAGGGGCGGCCGGCGCGGGCGCAGCAGTGACGGCATGGCGTAGGCTGAGGCGGACAAAGGCGGTGTAAGCGGTGAGCATGACATCACTGAGCCCGCTGGGGCCATCGGCCGCGTCATAGGTGTTCTCCCAGTAGGCCTTGAGGGCTGGCGTGCCGGGCGGGTAGCTGCCATACAGGTGGAAGTCCAGAATTTCCAGGACCTCCTGGTTCACAGTGGACTCAAACTTCCGGGCGAAGAAGGTGGGCCTAGAGACTTGCTGGAGGGGGAGAGCAAGCATGGTAAGGGGTCTGGAGGCCCCAGGGGCCCCTTCCAGCACCCCAGATCGGCCACAGTCACCCCAGAGCACCAAGGGCAGCTCCAGGTGAAGGCCCTCGCTCCTCTGATTGGCCCACCCTGAGTCCTTTCTGACCTGGCGAAAGGCCGGGGCGAGGCCCTAGCAAGGGGCAGCGACTGGGGCCAGGGGAGCACCTGCAGCCGTAGGAAGTCCTGTGGCTTGAAGTCGTTGGGGGAGCAGCCGCACCAGTCCACGATGTGCTTGTACTGGCACTTGCAGCCCAGCTTGCGGTTCCAGTTGGTGACCCGCAGGTTGTTGTCCACGAGGCTCTCGCAGGCCGGGCTGTTCTCCAGCACCGTGTGGAAGAAGGACTGCAGGGGGCAGGGCAGGGCAGGGCGGGCGGTGAGCGGCGGGCACCCCACCATGCTCCCTCCCTGGCCTGGGTCAGGGCGGGCCACCCACCTCGGCCGGGAGCAGCGTGTAGGTGTAGAACTGGCGCAGCTGGGCCACAAGCGGGTCGTCCGTGTACACCACGTACTCCACGAAACTGCGCGTCAGCACGAACCAGTCGGAGCCGCCGTCCACCACGATGCCCGCCGGGATCTGCCGTTCGCCCAGGCGCCACATGTGCGAGTCACATTCATGGAAGAGCCGGTCCAGGCCCTGTTTCTTGATGAACCTGTGGGTAGCAGACCAGCCCAGGCTGGGGGTTGCGTAGGGGGGGGTCCCATCCACCTCCATCTGTGATTGGTTGGCTGGGCACCCACATCCCCCGGTGGGAGGGGTTGTGTTGAGACCAGGGCCCTCTCCCCAAGCCCCTCACCTGGAGTTGTCCCTGCCATGTGACTTGAGGAAATTCTTGTCCCGGTTCTTGGACAGGAAAGCCACCAGCTCCTCATTGGTCCTGGAGAGGGGATGGGTGTGGGCAGTGTGTGAGGGGTTGCTCAGTCGCTGGCCCAGAGCGGACTCCCTCCAGCCCTCGTCACCTTCACCTCTTGGCCTCCAGACCATGTGCCCTACCCCAGGGTGATGGGTACCTGAGGCCCCCGAGAAAGACCACCCCATCCTTCCTGTACCCCTTGCTGTCTGACCCAGCACCCCCCCGTACACACCTCTGGCTCCTCCTCCTCCCCATCTCTTGTCACTCTCAATCCTCACATCATCATTCACCAACCCCTCCCCTAAAACATGGCTGAGGCCAAGACAGGAGAAGGAATCTGGGCTGCGTGGATCCCAGAATGAGGCCTGGGGAGGGGAAGGGGTCTACCAGGACCCTCCAACCCCAGGGCCCACATGCGCCCCCTCCCATCGGGAGGTTCAGAGCACCCCCCCACCTGGTTGGGTAGTCGGTGGCACTGAGGTTGATGAAGAAGTCCCAGGCCCAGCCAGGCACCTCCAGCAGGTCCTGCATGCTCCGCAGATACATCCTCAGCAGGCTGGCCCCGCCCCAGATGGTGACCATGCGCCAGGGCGTCACGCGAATATTATCATACTGCCGCGCCAGCTCCACCACCTCCCGGTGCAGGTAGTTGGAGCGCTAAGGGGGGTTGGGGAGTGGGGGGAGATTCTTAGCAGCTGTAGGTGGGCCCTCAGCATTACGACCTCCCCACCCCAACCTGGGACAGAGTACAACTGGCAAGGAATGGAGAGCACGTGTCACCTGGTGCTGGTGCGCCCTATTCGAGGCCTGTTCCCCTAACTCTGGGCCACCTGAGCAGGTCAGAAACCCTGTGTGTCTGTGACCTTCCTGGTTTCCGCTCTGCTCACCCAGAACCCCTGGGTCTCCCCCCAGTACCTTGTCCACGTGGATATAAAAGAAGTGCTGCTCGTGGTAGACGGCCTTGAGGAGACGCTTCAGCTGGCGGATGGCGCGGCCGTGCACCACCAGCATGTAGGCGATTCGTACTGGGGGGCCCTCCACGGGCTGCTGGGCCCGGGCCTCCTCCCACTGGAGGCCGGGGTTCACCTTCCCTGTGAGGAGAGCAGGGCATCAGTGAGGCCCTGCCCGTCGCAGGGTGGAGGCCAGATGGGAAGAGGGAGCCGCCTGCCGTCCGAGGAAGAATCTGGCCGTGGAGCCCAACACTCCTGGGCCAGGGCCCCCTCTGCCACTTGGTATGCTTGTCACCCAGCCAGGCAAGGAGGTGCGCCCCCTCTGAGCTGTCTCCTCTGAGACAGGGGAGTGGGGTCCCTGCCATGTCACCTCCCAGGGCTGCCACCTCCCCACCCAGGCCTGTCCCTTACCAGCCAGTTGGCAGTGCCGGGGCACAACCTTGGGCATGAGGTTCCCGGCCTGGTGCTGGCACACCACATTGGCGATCTCTTGCTGGCACTGCTTGGAGCTGGCCCGGGCCAGTGCGGACAGCGCGTCCTTGCCCAAAATCTCGCACTTTGGGGTGAAGCCATTGTCCGTGGGCTGGGGGGCGCCCTCCACACTCCCTGTGTCTCCATGTGGGGGGAAGCCAGCTGCCCCGACCAACGCCTCCCCGGCTGCTGCCCCACTCAGGTTCTGGCGGCCAGGGGCCTCTGGGGGCGGGGCGGGAGGGACCCTCCGGCTAGCTCTGTGCCGGCTGGTAACTGCCCGCACCACTTTGGCCACGGGCACACCTGGGCTCTCGGCACGGCCCCGCCAGCGCCCATGCCTTCTGCCGGCGCTGCCGCGCCGCCCCGCCGAGCTGTCTGTGTCCTTGGAGCCCTCGCCGGGGTCCAGGGGCCGTGGCTTCCTCTGTCTTCCTTTCTGTAACAGACAGGCAGGCACAGGTCACTGGGACAGTCGCTCTCCTCTGCTCCGTCAGCGCCCTGCGGGCCTCATTCTTGCCTCCTTCAATTCTTGGCTCAGGTGGTACCTTCTCAGTATGGCCCACGGTAACACTGTATCTAAAACTCCAGCCCGCCCTCATCTCTGCTTTATTTTCCCATTAGCACTTGCTGCCTGCTCTCCTCCCACCATGGATTTATATTGTTATTCTGTGCCCCTCCCCTTCCAAGAAGGACAGCTGCAGGAGGACAGGGCCCGTTCTGCTCACTGATGTATCCCGAGAGCCCAGAATGTCCCGCCGCGGTGCACACTCAGCAAATACTTGTCGCGTGAATGAGTGAAACGAAGGAATAGAAAGCTCCTGGCAGAGGCTAGAACTTGATAATTATTCTTGCTGGAAGGGGAGGAGGACCTAGTCCAGTGGTCGGCAAACTCATTAGTCAACAGAGCCAAATATCAACAGGACAACGACTGAAATTTCTTTTGACAGCCACACTTTTTAAACGTAAACTATATAGGTAGGTACATTGTTGTTAACTTAATTAGGGTACTCCTAAGGCTTAGGAAGAGCCACACTCAAGGGGCCAAAGAGCCGCCGTTTGCCGACCACGGACCTAGTCCAATGTGATGTCAGGAGAGGGCCCAAGGCCCGCAGACCCTTTGGACGCTGTTGTGTTGGTTTTTCTCGGCCCCTCACCTCTCTAGGGCCTTCTTCCTCTTCCCTGTTGGAGCGTGGAGCGCGGCACCTCACATGTCAGGCTGACGGCCACCTTAGGGCCAGAGCCCCACGCCTCCACCCTAGCACCCATGCCCTTTGTGCCCCGCACCCAGCCAGCCCGCTCATCTCATGAGAGCCGGGAGTGTTTACTCCCATCTGAGAAGGGGCATCTGCAAGAGGGAGGGCAGGGTGGGGAGGAGGCAGCAGACCCTATTCTGTGCCCACGTAGGAGAGGACACCTTGAACTGGGCAGTCCCCAGGAAAGGTGAATGCAGCTCCCCTGAGCTGAGTGTCAACCTGGCGACGTCTGATCTGGCCACACAATGGACAAAGATACCCTCAAGCTAAGGTGGGCAGAGATGGCAGAGGAGCTGTGGGCTCTCAGGGTGGGAGCCAGTCTCAGCAAGTCAGAAAGCTGGTCAGGAGGGCAGGGTCCAGGGCACAGGGCCAGGTCGGCTGTGGTGGGAGGCAGGATGTGGGAGGAGATGGGCATGCTGGTACCCTGCACTGCAGCAGGGAGCTGGCTGCCTCGGAGAAGGACAATCCCTGAGGAGGCCGGGGGGCCAGGAGGCAGCAGTGAGGAATGAGGGAGAAGAGGGTCCATGGTAGACAGCCAGCCCCTGGCCCTGCCCCCTTCCAGGCGTGTGCAGATGGGTAGCTGCAGGGCTGCTAAAGGAGCTGTCCCCAGGAGTCCTTGAGGTCAGAGTCCCTGAGGGCAGGGTCCCCTCTGATTACGGAGGGTGGGGACTGTCCCTCTGACCTGGATGCCTTCTGGCCTCTAAGCCCCCCCCCCCCCCCCTCCCACAAAGGCATTTGAAGTCCTCTGCCACCTTGGGGCTCTGCAACTCCCCGGGATCCTCTGAGCCGGGGAAAACAGAGAGAGCAGTGCTGCTTGCCCCACACCCCACCTCCCTGGGACTTCTCAGGCTGCATTTAGAAGGAGCAGCGAGGCAGTGTCTGTGGAAGCTTCGATAAACTGGCTCTCTGGATGTTAATGATCATCCTGGTCTCCACGCCAGCCCCCTCCACACATGGGCAGAGTGTGCATCCTAAGTGCACATCAGATCCCATCTCTGCGCAGCCCCCTTCTGGGCTTTCCCACTGCACTCACACTAAGTCCCTCAGCCCTCACTGGTCTCTAGGATGCCCCCTGGACTAACTCCTGAGCCTTCTTCCAGGGAACGTACCACACCCTCCTTTCATTCCTCGAAGGCGAGCCAAGCCCATTCAACTCAGGGCCTTCTGCCCAAACTCGGCCCCCTCTCCCTCAGGCTCCTTCCACTCACAAGCTACCTTCAGCAGAAGCCTTCCCAGACCAAGGGACCTAAACCAGCCCCCTTGTTATTCCAATGAGTTTCCTTTCCCCTGTGGGGCTCTCCCTGCAGACTGTCTGCCCGTGAGGGCTGAGACCCTGTCTATGTTGTTTATTTCTGTATTCCCAGTATTAGCATAGTGCTTGGTACCAAGTAGGACTTAGTAAATATTTGTTGAATGAATGAATGAATGAATGAATCCCTACTCCAATGTGCAGTGCTGGGATAACGAGTTATTTACTGATGGCTTAGCAGATGCCAGGAACTCCTGCAAATACTAGTACTTCACAGGCATCATTTTCATGTAACTGTTACAGTCACCCAGCGAGAGAGGTGCTATTAGGATCCCCATCGTGAGGGGAGACACTGATGGGGGCACAGAGAGGGTAGGTGACTTGTCAGTGGTCACCCACGACTCAGCAGCAGCGCTGGAAGAGGACACAGGACGGCCAAGTGGGGCAGTCCAGCTTCAGTGTCCATCTTCCTAAGCTCTAGGTGATGTTGCCCAGTAACCCCAAGACCTGGTGAGGTGGCTGCTGAGGGGGCCAAGCACTGATGGCTACGTGGACTACACAGTCTCAATCACCAAGGATCATCTTCCATTCCAGCCCAGGATTTCCTTAGCAGCTTCTGCCAGGAAGAGGGGGGAAGGGGGATCCCAACCACGCCCCTACCCCAGGTCCCCGCCCGAGGGCAGCAGGGACTTTAAGCCTGCACAGTCTCTCAGTCTCAGGGGCCATCCAGAGACTCACAGGGTTATGCGGCTGCAGAGGCCGCCGTGCCCCTCCCCAGAGGCCGCTGGCCCCTGCTCACCTCCTCCAGGGTCAGAGGCCTCCCTGCCTGCCTTGGCAGCCCATTCGGTCTTAGGATGTCTCCTCTGCCGGAAGAGCCTTCTGACACTGAGCCCCAAACATTCTCTTCCTCCTACTCATTGGTCCACAGAATAAGCTCACTCCTTCAGATGCCCAGAGCCAGCCTCCCACGCCCCACCCTCAGCTCCGTTAGGAGTTATGGTCTCCCGTGACTATGTCCCATCTCCCCTCACCATCCCAGCCTCTAGGTTCTCCCAAAAAAGGCAAGGACAGCTCTCAACCAGCCTCCACACCAGGCCTCCCCGACGGCCCAGATGCACAGAGGGAACGTGGTCTTCACCCTGCCAGGTGGAGAGGCCCGAGAGGACAGGACGAGGCAGACAGAGCGCCCGCCTCAGAGCCAACCCCAGGGGGCGGGGTGGGCACAGGGGAACTGCCCTCTGGCCCACAGCCTAGGGCCGGGATTTGGCCCTTCCTCCCCCACCTTCCAGGTCAGCCTTAGGCCCCATTGGACTCCGGACCACATGGGGAAGGACCTACGCGGGCCTCTAGCTGAAACCATGGTGAGCCAAGAGTGTCAGCACCTGAGACCTTGGGGCGCAGGGACCTGGGAGTGAGCAGGGTGGGTCTGCCCCGCTCCAGGGCCTGGGGCTCCACTGAGCCAGCTCTGCCGCCGCCACTCCCTTGGAGCCAATTCCCCGAGGTCGACTCACCAGTTCACGCTTCCCCACCCGCCTCTGGCATCTCCTACCCAAGACCCGTGCAGCTTCCACAGACCCCTGGCGTCGCGGGGCTAAGAAAGCCGCGCCTCGGACACTAGTAGGTCTTTCCCTCGGGGTCACTGCCTGTTCCCTCAGTTGCTGGACTGAGTTCCACCCCGGCCTCCACGTCCCCACCCGCCGCTGCCCGCCAGGCGCTTCTGGGGGTCCCTCGGCCTCCCGCCTCCGCCCGCGGCGCGCACACCAGCCCCCTCCCAACTTCAGAAAGTTTGGCCTGGGGCTCCCCACCCCGGAGCAGGCTCGGGCCCAGCCCCGCCTCCCGGCCCCGCGCCCCGCGCCTGACCTTCATTGCTCCCCGGGCCGGAGACCACCCCGCCGAGACCCGCTGCTCCCGCTCCGGCCCCCGGCCCGCCTGCGGCCCGAGCCTCCGGGACGCGCACCGCCGCGCGTGCAGCCCCCCAGGCCCGCCGGGGAAGGGGCGCCAGGAGTCGGGTGCCCAGCTCCAGACGGCCTCCCGCGTCAGGCACGCCTGCGGCCCGTGCCCCACGTCCCCAGCCCCGGCCGCCCTCAGCCCCGCCAGGACCCCGCGCGCCCCGCGCCCGGCCGTCAGAGCACCTCGCCCGGCTCGTCGTCCTCCAGGCCGCTGAAGCTCCACACCACCAGGCCCTGCAGCAGCAGGATGGCGAGCGCCGTGGCGATGGCCAGCTTGTAGCGCCGCACCAGCTTCTGCACCCGCGCGCTCGCCACCATCTTCCTGCCCCGGCCGCGGGGCGCGCGCTCGGCCCTGCAACCCGGCCGCGGGCGCGCGCAGGGGCGCGGGCCGACACGGCTCCCCCCACGCGGGAGGCGGGCCGAGCGCGCGGGGCCGGGGCGGGGCCGGGCCGGGGGCGGGGCCCGAGGTCTCGAATCGCCGCGCCCCGCAGGCCGGGGGCGGGGCCTGGGCGCGCGGGGCCGCCCGCTGGGCCGGAGTGGGCGTCGGTCCCGGCACCTCCTCTCCTGGCTTCGCTGGTTCCCCAGCTCCCGCGTGGGCTCACCTCCTCTGGGATCGCAAACGCGTGGCTCCGCGGTGCGGAGATGTCTGCGAGCCGACCTCCCTTCTGCGCGCCGCCTGGCGTTTGGGGGGTGAGGGAACTCGGCACCTTCCCGGGACCCAGGTGCACAGGGAATGCCTGAGCTGCCAGCCGCGCCGAGTTGAGAGATTGCATAAGTGCGCAGGCCCCGGCTTTTGTCGCCACCCTGGAGGCAGCACCTACGGGGCAAAGTCTAACCCCCTGGACCGGCCGTCACAGAGCCTCCTTTCCCTCCTCCTCGTCCTCTCCTCTCAAGATCCTCACTCAGGGCTCCACTAGAGCCTAGATATCCGATTCTAGGTGCGTCAGAACCCCCGGGGGACTTGGTAAAACACTGCTGGGTCGCACCCCCGAGTGTCCGCTTGGGAAGGTCGGGAGTGGGGCCCGAGAATTAGAATTTTCAGCCAGTTCCCAGGCGATGGGGATGCTGCTCATGTCTTGGCCAAGTTCCAGCAGCCGTCCCCCACCGCCTTCCCTAGAGTGGCATCCTCCCCAGGTGCTTCCCCAGCGCTGACCACACAACTGGTTGTGATCTCTCCGGGGCCATTCACCGGGGAATCCTTGGCTGCTGGACATTGGACATACAGCAGTGCTCCATACATGTTGTGAAAGAAAGAGCCGGTGAGGCCCAACTTCCTGTTTAACCTGCTGACCCTATTGTTTTTCGAGAGCCTGGCATGTCCAAGCTCTGCGCATACAGGTCTGAGCCCCTGCAGCCCTCCTCCGAACCCGGCAGGTGCGTGGAGAGAAGGCATGCGAGAAGAGGGAAATCGGTGCCCATTTAACGCAAGAGGCATGCCCAGCTGAGGGAAGCCAAGCAATGTGAGAAGGAAGTCGTAAGAAGAGCAAAACCAAGACTGAAGATTTAAAATGAAGACTTTAGGAACCATTAGCGAGAGGTCTAGGGGGGGAAAAAAGGCTTTAACAAAAAAGTTTGAAAGCAATGATGAAGGGGTTGGGGAGTTGCCAGGAGATTAGCTTGGCGAGGGACTTGTAAGCTGTGATGAGTACAGGAGATCCAGTTATCCAGTTATTTGATGGGGCACTGAAATAAAACTTCCTTTAATGTCTCCTGCCCCGTTGGCATTTGTAATCATTGCATTCGTCAGTCTTAGTTAAATGGGAGGATTATAAACAATGTTTCAGATGACAGTTTGGCTGGGAAGAGAACCTACCCTGCAAGCGTTTTCGAAAACATCAGTTGACATGCCAGCAATTGATATGTTAATTAAATATCGATCTTTGATCTTCTGTGCTCATTAAATGAGGCCCCCTGGGGACCTCTACGTGCCAATACTCCCCCTCCCCCCATAAACATAGCTTTGTTTTCCACAGATTATATAAATAATATTTACTCATGATAAAACCTTTAAAACGCAGAAAAAAAATATAAGGAAAAAAGTAAGTCACCTGCAATTCCACCCCCTGAGATAACCATCATTAATATTCTGGTGACCACCCTTCCCCCCATCTCTATGCACATAATTTTGCATGGATGGGGTCACATTATACACATGGTTTTTAAGTATAGAGACTTATTTTTAAGTAGTGTTTCTCTCCCCACCCTCTCCATGTTAACAGCCTGTCTAGCTTGCTTGCTTCCTTAGTAACTTCCTTCCTTCCACCACTCTATCTAACAATTCACACACACACACACACACACACACACACACACTCTCAGAAGTTTTATATTTTGAGGGGATGGGTGTTATTCTATTTAAAAAGTTGAATCATGCCCGGCTGGCATGGCTCAGTGGTTGAGCATCGACCTATGAATCAGGAGGTCACGGTTAGATTCCCAGTCAGAGCACATGCCCAGGTTGTGGGTTCGATCCCCAGTACGGGATGTGCTGGAGGCAGCCAATCAATGATTCTCTCTCATCATTGATGTTTCTATCTCTCTCTCCCTCTCCCTTCCTCTCTGAAATCAATATATATATATATATATATATTTTAAAGTTGAATCATATTAACATGCAATATTCTCCACCTTGCTGTTCTCCTTAACTGTGAGTACATAGAAATCCCACCATGTTGGGGTGCAGGCCTACCTCAGTCTTTTTACTAGTAATGGCTGCGTAGGATTCCACTCCCTTCTTGAAAGGGCCTTCCTTCACTCACTTGGTTTCCCGATTGCCACCACTACCTGGCTATGGTAACGTGGTTCTAGCCAGATCCCAATGAATTGCTGCCTTTATGTCCATGGTAGTTTCCCAGGCATGGTTTTACTAGGAAAAGGGAATTTTTTTTAATTGTAATTCACATTTCCAACAGCCATGGATGAGAGTATTTCCAAGCAAGCCTTTCATCAGCAGGTGTGATCACTATTTTTAATTTTTGCTCCTCCGCCAGGTGAGAAGTGACCTTCTTGGTTTTTTCAATTTGCAGTTCTCTGCTGGGGAGTGTCTGTTAATTGGTTTCTTGCCTGGATTTGCTCTTGCCAGAATTGCCTCTTCACCATCTTCATGAATTTATCTACTGCTGTTACATTATATGTCTTTCTCTTCTTGATTTTAAGAGGTTTTTTTTTTATCCTTTTAAATTTTCTCTCAATTTATCACTGCACTTTGATGTAAGACCTTTCTAAAATTTTTAATTTGAGGGGAAATCAAATGTGTTCCTCTTGTTTTATGACTTACCGTTTTCTGTTCTGGTTCAGTAGATCTCCTGATCTTGGAATAAGTATATGGTCTTGAGACATGAGTGTGAACTGTTGTGTTTGTTGTCCATGAATGAATTCACGGACAAGGGAGGGGTAAGCAAAAGGGAAGTGAAATTTACTACAGCGGAAGTAACAAAGCTCTCAGCATGCCAGAGGGGTCCCCGGAAAGGGTTGCCCTCGCTAGTCTAGGGCAGTGATGATGAACCTTTTGAGCTCGGCGTGTCAGCATTTTGAAAAACCCTAACTTAACTCTGGTGACGTGTCACATATAGAAATTTTTTGATATTTGCAACCATAGTAAAACAAAGACTTATATTTTTGATATTTATTTTATATATTTAAATGCCATTTAAGAAAGAAAAATCAACCAAAAAAATGAATTCGTGCCCTAACCGGTTTGGCTCAGTGGATAGAGCGTCGGCCTGCTGAAGGGTCCCAGGTTCAATTCCGGTCAAGGGCATGTACCTGGGTTGCGGGCACATCCCCAGTAGGAGGTGTGCAGGAGGCAGCTGATCAATGTTTCTCTCTCATCGATGTTTCTAACTCCCTATCCCTCTCCCTTCCTCTCTGTAAAAAAATCAATAAAATATATATATTTTTTAAAAATGAGTTCGCGTGTCACCTCTGACACGTGTGTCATAGGTTCCTCATCATTGGCCTAGGGGTTTAAATTTCCTGCACTTGCCTTCTATTGGCTCTTTCAAAAAACACCAGCAAATCTCCTGTTGCCCTCATCTCCCCACTTTTAGTTCCCACTCTTGGATTCCGGGGCAGGACAGCTCTGTGGCTGACTGGTACATTCTGCCTGTCTTGCTCACATCCTGACCATTGGCTCATCTCCTCCTTATCTACCATCTTCCCTCCCCGAGGCCCGTACCCTAAACTGCCTGATCCCATCTAATCCTCAGCCCATGTATTTTCTCCCACATTTTTATTTTACAGCTTTACATGGAAGCCTTCAGTGCACCTGGACTTGTTTTTGTGTACACTATGAGGTAGAGGTGCGGGGGTCTTTATGGAACACGCGTTCCCAACCACTCTATCACCCTCCATTTAGACTGAACTATTTTTTAAAAACGCCTTTGTTATTGAGGTCTAACATGAATAGATGGATTGAGATTCGACCCCAGAAAATACTAGGTTCTTTGCTCCCCACTGTCTCCTCTCCTCCCCAGGTTCCCCTGTCATTGTCACTGCACTCCCCCTCCCTTTTTATCGTAGAAAATCTTGAAAATGCAAAATGGCTCCTCAGAAAATCGGAACAGGAAAGCATTTGTTTTTTTTAGGTTGAAGTGGGCTGCCTTTAGATGCATCCTTTCTCGTGTGAAGGCCTTGTCCTTAGCGTCTTAGGCTTAAGAGCTACTTTATGAGACGTGGATGCTGAATGTTTTCAAATGCGTTTCAGTAGCTTGGGTGTACACGCAGCTCAGGACCAGAGGACATGAAGGCCCAAGCCCTGCAGTGAAGCGCTCGCCTGTGCCTCCACGCGTCTCCCCTGGCTCCGTCCTCTCACCTTTACCTGGCTGCTGCTTTTCCGTCCCGTTCTTTGGAGTGGGCTGTCTGCTGGGCGTCATGCTGCCTTGACCCCTAGACGCCACCTTTGGGACACCCTCTGCCAGCCCATACCCAACCCAGCTCTGATCCCTGGACCTCTGCTATTTAGTAAGTTAAGTTCCAACATCTATTGAAATGATCACATGGGTTTTTCTAATGTGACCTATTGAGATGATGGGTTATTTTTTAAAAAAATGAATTTTATATATTAAAACATTTTTGAAACCCTTAGAGTACATGTAACTTGGTCATAGTAGTTTTTTGTGTTTTTTTTTAATTGTAGTATAGGTTGAATTGGACTTGCTAGTATTTTTTTAAAATATTTTTTATTGATTTCAGAGAGGAAGGGAGAGGGAGAGAGAGAGTCAGAAACATCAATGATGAGAGAGAATCATTGATTGGCCGCCTCCTGCACACCCCCTACTGGGGATCGAGCCTGCAACCCAGGCATGTGCCCTTGACCGGAATCAAACCCGGGACCCTTCAGTCCACAGGCCAACGCTCTATCCACAGAGCCAAACCAGCTAAGGCAGACTTGCTAGTATTTTATTCAGGACTTTTATATCCATGTTTATAGTAGAGATCAACCTACATCAGAGCTGCAAACTGATGACATGGACTTGTTTCTTTGACCAGCCCAGAATCTGATTTGGATTTCCTGATGATGGGCTACACACTCTCCAGTTCCTGTAGCTGCCATTTCCCCATTTTATGCCCAATTGACTTCATCCTTTTATAATACTTTCTGGCTCTTGTAGACACTTGCGTTTGCAAATCCTGGTCTATGATTTCCTTTGCTTTTTTATTTATTTTATTATTTTTTTTGGTAGACTTGAGAATTAGAGTTATACAATTTTACAACCCAAATTGAGGAGCATTCTTTTTTTATTCTGTGTTTTGAAATAATTTATAAACAGTAGACACTGCTGTTCCTTAAACATTAGAAAAGCCTGCCAGCAAAAGCACCTAACCTTGGAGTCCTTCAGGGAGCTAATTTTTGGTAACTTCTATTTTTCTCTTCCTCTCTTGTTTGTTGGTCTATTCAGAATTGTGTGCTTCTTTCTGGGGGTCAATATTGAAATGTATGAATCTTTTTCTGGAGAAGAATTTAAACACTCGACTACATCTCTCTGTTTTTCTTTCTCAGTTATTTTGTTTATATTGTATGTCAACAGTATGAATTGTTCCCCAAACAAAAGGGTCAGATCTTGTGTATTTTTCTATTCAGCCTGCTGAGAGCCCTTACACAGTATTAGCTTTCTCTTTGAGATGTGTTGTTTGTGCCCTGACTGGGGATCGAAAACCTTGGCATATTGGGATGATGTTCTACCCAACTGAGCTACCTGGCCAGGGCAAAGTTTGACAAGCACTCATTGCTCCAAATAAATAACAAGGAGAGAACAAGTTTTAAAAGACATTAGCAAGACACAAACAGGCTGAAAAACAGGGGAAACATCTCAGTGGACAAGAAAGAGAACTAACTGAAAAGCAGATTGGTGGGTAGGGCCAAAGCCAAGGCCTGTGAGGTAGTGGGAACTAAAATGTTGCACATGGAATAGAGGATGGAGCCAGACTCCCTGGCTGAACCCAGAGCCTGGAATGAGGCCGTCTCCCTTGAGAAAGAAGGCTGGGGGAAATGGCAACTGACCAGCTCGCAGGAGCTATGGCCAAAACTGTGGGCTTAAGGAGGCAGCAGAGGAAAGATAGCCTTGCAATCAAGAATTGGTCGAGTCCTGGCCGGATAGATCAGTTGGTTAGAGCATCATCCTGATACACCAAGGTTGTGGGGTCCATCCCCGGTCAGGGCACATACAAGAATCAACCAATGAATGCATAAATAAATAGAACAACAAATCCGTGTGTGTGTGTGTGTGTCTCCCCCTCCCTACCTCCTTTCCTTTCCTTCTCTCTAAAATAACTTTTTTTTTAAAATATAAATTTTATTGATTTTTACAGAGAGGAAGGGAGAGGGACAGAGAGTCAGAAACATCAATGAGAGAGAAACATCGATCAGCCGCCTCCGGCACATCTCCTACTGGGGATGTGCGCGCAACCCAGGTACATGCCCTTGACCGGAATCGAACCTGGGACCTTGCAGTCTGAAGGCCGATGCTCTATCCACTGAGCCAAACCGGTTAGGGCATAACTTTTTTTAAAAAAAGAAAAAAATTGGGTTGAGCCATCTTTTAATGTTGCACAAGATCCCCAAATCAGTGAAGAGCACAAGTTCGAAGCTGTCACCACAATACCAGTCTGGAATAGGGCGCAGTGGATGCCACCACAAAATTAAATCCACCAGACAAGAAAGGAGAAAGAGGAGAGGGGAGCCCAAAGCAAAAGCAACAGCTCCCAGCCACAATGAGCCTATAAACCAAAATTCTAAAGCACACGAAGAAATCAAGTGCTAAAAAGACAACCAGCCAATTCAACAGCTGAACTAGAAACCCATAGAGAAATTAAATTTTTGGACTAATCTGGCAAACATCTGAAAATAAAAAAGATGCTCAAAAGAGATAGAGACATTGTTTAACAAACAACAAATTATGAAACAATGCAGATGAAGATGAAAGTATAGGTATCCTATATAATAAAAGCCTAATATGCAAATCAACCGAATAGTGGAACAACCAGTTGCTATGATGCACACTGACCACCAAGGGGCAGACGCTTAATGCAGGAGTTGCCCCCTACTGGTCAGTGCGCTTCCACAGAGGGAACACCGCTCAGCCAGAAGCCCTGAGCTGGGTTCATGGCTGGCAAGCACAGTGGCGGTGACAGGAGCCTCTCCCACCTCAGCAGCAGCACTAAGGATGTCTGACTGCTGGCTTAGGCCCGCTCCCGGGGAGTGGGCCTAAGCTGGCAATCAGACATCCCCCAAGGGCTCCCGGACTGCGAGAAGGCACAGGCTGAGCTGAGAGGAATTCCCCCAACCCCCCCTGCATGAATTTTATGCACCAGGCCTCTAGTGAAATATAAACACTATACATATTGCTGCAAGAATCATCTTATCTCATAAATCCTTAGATACTGGTGTCTTAATTTTTGAATGATAGATCCCTAAGAGTCAGATGTACATATCACATTTCAATTTTTAAAAGATATTACCAGAAGATTGGGGGAAAAAAAGATGCTAGGAATTCACATTCTACAATACATGCAAGTTCTTCTTTCCCTAAACCACTAAATGGGTGCTTCAAACTGGATTTTTTTCTCATTCTTGAGGGGTTTTTTGCACATGTTTTTTCCTATATCCCAACAGGCATTTTTTGTTTTGTTTTGTTCCTCCTCATCTGAGGATATTTTTTCCATCCAGGCAGGGATCAAACCTGCAACATGTGCACAGGTACGTGCCCTGTTGTTTTTGAAAACAACATCCACACCTGAAAAGGCCTTTCCCTCGCCTTCATCCATGATGGCAACGGGCTTTGCCTTGAGGCTTTTGTAGGTCAGTGTGTTTCAAACTGAACTGGTCACAACCCACTTAACTTAATAGACTGTGAGTGCGTTTTTTAAAAACATAGAACACCATAGACAAGAATATAAAATATTAAAGTGCATTGAATGTGGTAAAGATAATTATTGCACCATGAATGTCCAAAGACCTAAGTAAGCGGAAGATTTAATTTTTCTTTTTTTATCCTGTTTAATTATATATTTACAAAGCAAAATGTATTCTTAATGATGAGCCCGAGGTAAAACATTTGTGTCTCTGGCTATTGTGAGAAGTCTAAAATCATTTTAATTTTAGGCTCTTTGTTCTTTTATGTCTGTAAGGTCCTTATTTATCACCCTTCCCTCCAACGTAAGCTTGTTTTTAAGATTATAAAACACAACAGAACAAAGGATAGAAAAAGAAAAGAAAACTCTTTCTCTCCCTTCAGTTCCCTGTTGCCAGGGTGTGTGTGTGTGGAGGTGGGTCGGTGTGTGTGGAGGTGGGTTGGAGTGCGTGTGTGTTTCAGGAATTTGAACTCCGTTCACTTTAAGAATTCCACCGGAGTGTGTCTAAATGTGGTCCTCTTTTCGTCAAGTTTGCTTGGGACTCAGCACACACTCTCGGTTTCCGGCCGAGTTCTTTCTGTGTCCACAAAAGGCCTCTCCTCCCGCGTCTTTGATGACTGCTTTCGCTGTGTCTGTTCTTTTCTCCCCGGAATTCCTATTATTGCCGGGTGCTGTGCCCTGTGCCTGACCGCCTGCCTCTTTCCTCTGCTTCTCTTTATCGTTTCTCCCCTGACGGTGTTCATTTGATTCCCTCCCGTGTCCTATCTGCTATTTACAGCTGGCGGCATGGCTCCGAAGCCCAGCTGTTGTGGTTTCTGTCTTCTCACTACACATCCTGCTCTCAGGTTTCTGCTTCTTTATTATGATCTTCTCTAGCCTCTAGGTCTTTTCCAGAGCCCCCCTGGAATCTTACTGAGAATGCGAATCAGATATTCAGATTTAAAAAACAAACAACGTGTGCTGCAGTAACCTCCCCCCATCCCCCCTCAAGAGGCACCTTTGGGGATGTTTAGCCTCTAAGCTGCACCATCTTCCCAGATCCTACGAGCTTTTCCTCATCCTCCCAGAGGAAAGTCTAAGTCAGCCCAGTATGGCTGTTGGGGTAGAATCTTCATTTCCTTGGTTTTATTTTTCCACGTCGGGTGGGATGCGAGGTGGCACTGACTTAGGGGGTCTCTTTGTTGCCTGCTCCTCAGACGAATGTCCTACCTGATCTGTGAAGGTGGTTCAGCTCCTCCCCAGGAAGTGTTTTCTGGGTGGCACTTTGCCTGCAATAATCCACTTAGCCCTGCAGGGGGCAGTGTATCAGAGGCTGATGGCCAAAATCTGTCTAATTCAAGTGTCAACCACAAGGGAGCCCATTGGTCTAAGAAACGAAGGCCATATTCCCAGTCCCCTTTGTCAGGGATAAAGCTGACATTTCCATCTCCGGTTGCCTAATTCCTGTGACCTGTTTCCCAAATGACCCCGCACTTCGTGGGAGGACGAAACGGATACTAGGTTTTGCCTGTTCAGGACTCAAGTCAAGAAGAAAGGAGCCGGGTTCAGTGGGAGGTGGCGACTTTCTCAGTCGTTTAGGTTCAGACCAAAGGCCTGGAGGAAAATTGACAGAGAACTCAGCAGGGAACCGCCCCTCCAGACATCAGCAGCCCAGGAGAGTGGGCCCTGCTGGGAGATGTAGTCACCTCTATGGGTGAATCTTTAGGAAAGGGGGGAAAAAGAGGAGTTTTATTATTTTTAAATTCTCAAGAAGAAATAATCATTGCAAATATGTTACTAAAAGGTTTGGGGGAATTCCTGGCAGGATGGAGGCATGTTTTTCCGCTTCACGGAGCCACCAGCTGCTTCTCAGGGCTTCTTGGTGGCTGAGCCCAGGGGCGAGCAGGCAAGCACCCAGAGCGCACTTGGGGTGGTCTGAAAGCGACAGGTAGGCAGAGGTGGGAGGGAAGCTGAGGCGGGCACCCTCACCCCATCATTCCTCGGGCCACCCTGGCTCCAGGCCTTGCCTGCTGACTCCCCTGGTGTGGGCCGCAACCCTGGCCAAGGAGCTTCCCGGGTGAAATCTAAGCCAGGCCCTGCCTCCAGGAAAGAGGCAGCCCACCCCAGACTGGCAGGTGGCAGGTGTCATAAGCAGCGGAACTCATAAGTAAGTCTCAGACGACTGCAAAACAAGAAGTTTTCTCACACCCACCCGCCAAATCTTACATGTTTGTAGGGAGGTTTTAACCGGATTAAGTCATGTGCACAGAGGCCTTAACTGGGTCTCATCACGTCACCAGTCCAGAGAGTCTCAAGGGTGTGTCTTTGGCAGCTTCTGGGAGTGAGGAAGGCAAACAGAGCAACATTCCAAAAACGGGGGAGGGGGTGGGGAGCCTCCGACTGCCGGGTCTTTTTCTAAACTATATTTTTATTGATTTCAAAGAAGAATGGAGAGGGAGAGGGAGATAGAAGCATCAGTGAGGAGAGAGAATCATTGATCGGCTGCCTCCTGCAGGCCCCGAACCCCACTGGGGATCCAGCCCGAAACCTGGGCATGGGCCCCGACTGGGAATCAAACTGTGACCCCCTGGTTCGCAGGTTGATGCTCAGCCACTGAGCCACCCAGGCCAGGCTGGTGTGTCTTCCCCCGCCCTTCCCCGCTCCCCCATCTTCTTGATGACCTCCCAGACCACCTGGGTGGCCAGTATCACCGACTTTGTCCCGAACACACGGCCCCTGTCCGATGGGGAGGCAGCCGGCTTCTCTCAGATGCCTTCTGTTTGGTCTCACAGGGCGCAGTCTGGCGAAGTCCCGTTCCCTGGCGTGGATGGCTGGTTCCCCGTGCTGATGCAAGTCTTGGCCTTTTTCTGATGGCCATTTCGGGGTGTTCTGTTGGGACAGGAGAGAGGGGAGCACTAGCACGAGATCCAGAGAGCAGTGTCTCGGCCACCATCTTGCCAGGAATTCCCAACTACGTGTTGTTCACTGATTTGCTTGAACTTGCATAAGAACTTGAATTTGCATAAGAACTTGAAGTTCTTATGTTTACTTGGAACACTTGGAAACAAGAAAACTCAATCCTCCTCTCCCACTCCACGCCCCATTCGTAGTATTCCAGGCTTTCTGGACCCTTTCCCCCATCCATTACCAGGATACAGTTTTCTGATGATTAAAGGCATTGAAGACAGAGGCTTCTGCATGAAAACAGTGTCAGATGGGAGAGACCTAGGCCTGGGTAACCTCTAACCCACTCACGAGCTGTTATCTGCTGAACACTACCTCATCTTCAAATGCAGTGTGGCCTCAGATTAGCATAAAAATATATCAGTTTACACACACACACACAACACAAACGCAGCGTAGCCTGGCTGGCGCAGCTCAGTGGTCAAGCATCGACCTATGAACCAGGGGGTCACAGTTTGAATCCCGGTCAGGGCACATGCCCGGGTTGCAGGCTCGATCCCCAGTGTGGGACATGCAGGAGGCAGCAGGCAGCTAATCAGTGATTCTCTCTCATCATTGATGTTTCTATCTCTCTCTCCCTCTCCCTTCCTCTCCGAAATCAATACTAAAAATATATCTTAAAAAACAAATGCAGCTCAGCCACCCTCCTCCTGGCCCTCCCCCCCTCCAGGCAGCAGTCACCTCGTGAAACCCCCAGCCCTCTGCACTTACCGGCCTCCCACAGGCTCCCCTGTTCCACTCTTGCTCTGCTGACGTTTTAAAAGGTTCCCCCCTCCCTGATTTCTGATTGTGAGAGCACTTACAGAGTCATCTTCCGTGCTTTTAACATTTTAAAAATTATCATAGAGAGGCTAAGGCAGCGAAGAGAGCCATTCCCAGTTAATCAGGCCTGCCGGTGTTTGTGCAGCCGAGGCGCTAATGCAGGTGGGAAGCCTGCGCCTCAGACGGGGCGGCCGAGGCAGGGCTGCAGGGGGCTGTCGGGGCAGCTGGGAGACCTTCCAACGCCCTGATGGCTGGCCCTGAAGAAACTGCCTTCTGAGAAGTGGAAGCAGTTGTGGCGGACGCTTGAATTCGCCTTTGTACCACGGCTGATTCTTATTCTGGGCAAAAACCGGGAGGAGACATTCATTTCACGGATGACCGGCAAGTTCCCACTTGTCCTTCCTGCAGAGGACCCGGGAGTCCCTGACCACCCCGAGTCCCTGGCCATCGGAGATGAAGTAACTCTCTGCTTCCACATGTGATGGGGCGTGTGTTTGCATGGAATTGGACCCCCGTCTACAGACTCAGGAGCATCTCAGAATGGACTTCGATGGTCTGTGATATGTGTGCGTGTGCGTGTGCGTGTGCGTGTGCATATGCGTGTGCGTGTGCTGTTCACACACTCGCAGACCAGGAACGCCGAGGCCCTGGCAAAGCTCTCACCGGCCTGACCCTGTCTGTCTTCACTCTGATGGACTTGGCAGGGCTTACCTTTGACCAGACCAGGGATGCCCTCTCAGAGCGGCCTTCAACCCCAAATGACCATCGCGAGGACAGGTCCTGCTGCTGGGAAATTCTGCCAGGGTTGGTTGGGGCTGAGGACTAGGCTGTACCCCTGAGGGAGGTGTACCCTGAGGACAATCGGTACTTCCTCCAGCAGGCAGGCTGGGGAGAGCTAGGTCCCTACAGAACACCAGAGCCCCGGGGGTGGGCCTCCAGCTGGGAGGAAGGAAACCTTTCCTCTCTCTGGGCTGTGGGACCAGGACTCCAAGTAGAGAGGATAGTCCACATTCAACAGCCAGTGGGTTTTAAATGAGCACCTACTGCGTGCCAGGCACATCCTAAGACTGAGATACAGTGGTGAGCGGAACAGAGTTCTTGCTCGCCTGGGGCTCACAGTCTACTCAAGAGAGATGACACTCGAGCAAAAATAAATGAGCGATTCATATAGTGACAGATGCCCCGAGGACCACAAAGGGCTGAGGCGACAGTGGCTGTTGTCAGAGGCCCCCCACCAACATTAGGAGCGGAAGTAAAGACCAAAAGAAGCCAGCCAGGCCAAGGTCCCGGGGGTGTGTCCCCGGACAAGCAAAAGTCCTGTGGTGGGAGTGGGCGGAGCACATTCTTGGAGCAGAAAGAAGGCTCAAGGGGCTTTGGGTTGATGAACAGGAAGCAGTAAGAGGAAATGAGGTACGAATGGTGGCCAGGGTCAGGTCATGTACTTGAGGCAGCTGCTGCCCTGCCCACAGCACCACCTGGGTGGTCCGAGAGAGGTCAGAGGCCCTGGAGGACGGGCCCAGGGTCCTGGAGGCAGTAGAAAGAGCTTCTGCTTTCTGCTTCTTTGTCTCCTGTCACCTTTCAGTGAAATCTTCAGTAGTTGGAACCCAGGCTCCTTCCTGAAGGCTCTGAGCGAGTGCTGGGGATGAGGAGGGTCGGCGCGAGGGCGGCTGGGACAGGCTGTGAGAGACAGGATGGCACGAAGCACACCCACGGTCACATACACCCCTGTGTGCATCTAGCCCATCGCGATGGTGTCACATGCGTGGGCGGGCGTGGGCGGGTGGAGACAGCAGAGCAGAGGAGGGGTGAGGCCGCAGCGGTGCGTGAGGGATTTACTGCATGTCTTCACTACATGCTCTTTCTGAACCATTCAGACCATTCACTGGGAGGCATATTAAACTGTTTCAATATCAGACAATAAAATGCTTCTCCCCTTCTAGGTGAGCAGTGCTTCCCCCGTGTGACTTGGCTTCATGATTTCCACTGCCTGCAGCTGCCGTCTTCAGGGAAGCGTGTCGGAGCTGCTGCTGGTTTCAGAGTTGGTGCCATGCCCGGGGCTACACCTGGTGATTTCCATGTGGGTGGAAACACAACGGGTATTGTGTGAGGCTGGCGAGCAGTATTTTAAAATGTGCGCCCTAGCCCGTGTGGCTCAGTCGGTTGGGTGCCGTCCGTGCACTGAAATGTTGCTGGTTTGAATCCCGGTCAGGGCACGTGCCCGGGTTGTGCTCTCACATCGATGTTGCTCTCCCTCTCCCTCTCCCTTCCTCTCTAAAAGTCAATAAAAACATATATTAGAGAAGGTGTGCCTCAGGGCATTGCCCACTCTGGCAGGAGTGGGGGGAATTCGCATCTTGCTCCTTCTGCAAGGAGTCGCTTGTGGGAACCTGGGTTAACTGGCACCACCTTTCGGGCTAACGCCAAGGGCTGACTCAAGCAACCGCCAGGCTGGCCCTCCTCTGACTCTACCGAAAGCGTTTGGGTCAGAGTCAGAGGGGATTAGTGTTGGTTTACGCTAAAGGCAAGAATAACCCTTCACATTTGAAAGGGTGGGAAGGTAAAACCTTATGTTAGACAATCAACCCCACAGTCAGAGCCTCCAGACAGGTATAGAAAAGTCCACTCCTTTTTCTACGGAGTCTTTGGGAAACCACATAACCTTGGGTGAGGCGAGGGTAGTATTGTAGGGAAATAAATAAAGCCTGAGTATTTACTGGCATGAAACAATGTCTGGAAGATTCAGCTGGAAGCCATCAACAACCAATCCTCCCAACAGCTGGGGGAATGAGAGCTCTGGTCCTAAATGAGGGAGGGAGGAAGAGAGAGAGAGAGAGAGAGAGGGAGAGAGAGAGAGAGAGAGAGAGAGAGAGAGAGAGAGGTTGTGCTTTCCACCCCTGGTTCTTGGTGGCTTCCTTTGAGCTGCTGGATGGAACCTTGCCTGAAGCCACACTTCCTTTGTACTTTTCACTTAGGGAGCAAGCACATTCTTTTCGTTCAAGTCAGGTGAGTTGGGCTTGCAACATAAAGACTATCCGTGATCTATGAATCCAACTGCAAACATTAATGGTTTATTGTCTTTTTAAAAACCAGAAGCCAAGATGGAATGTGTGCATTGGAAAATTTTTACTAAAAAAAAAGGTTTCTGTGTAAATTAATGATGATTTTTTTTTAGATTGCGGTACTGCCGGAATATGAAGTGAGACTTACTTATGGAAATATTTACAAGCTTACGCTGCAGTATAATTGGTTGCTTGTTTGAGCACTTCATTAATATTTAACCTTGCATCATTTCTTGAACTAATTTATTGGCACATTTTCGGCATTCCATCGAGAGACTTAACTTACATCACATTAATAATAAATGGCGCGGGAGTTTTTTTATACTTATTTTCCGAGCTATCGTTTAAAGATAATTTTCTACGACAGGGCGTTCTGAATGTACTATTGAAGATAAGACTGGCTTGATGTCTGCTCCAGCGACCAACCGGAAACACCACGTGATTTTAATTATGTGCGTGTCTTGGATGTTGACACCGTGCTTTCTGTTATTCACTCTTGTGACGGGTGCCTCTTCACAGAGTATTTTCAGCCACCCATGAAAAAACAGGCTTGCTCGGGCAAGTACTCGAAGCTAAAATGAAACGACAGAAGCCCGGCCGTCAGATGAAGCAACGTTTTCCTGTGGGAACTAGGTCAGGATGAGTTTGTCAGTGTGGCAAGGACCGAAGTCTCCAGGTGGCCGATATTTCTGTTATCAGGCTGTCCTGTCCCACCCACCTCCTGAAAAACCACAAAACGGACTCTTTAAACAAGGCCCAGTGACCAACAAGTAATTCAAAAGTTTTATGTGGGAGAGAGGAAATATGATAGCTCCTCTTTCAATGATGATTATGTGGCATATCTTTAAATGCATGTCAAATTAAGATTAACCTGCAAAGTAAACCTTAAAGTCGTTAAAAATTCTTAAAAACTGTTTTTAGTAAAACACATGGGTACTAAAAATAATGCAAAAATAATTTGCTATCCCCCCTAACGCCCCCCGCATCTCCCACACAATGCTTCTATAACAGCCAAGATTCTTCCGATTGCAAGTGACAGAAATCCAGTATAGAGGGCAAGGCTGATACCTGAAGCAACTCGTACTGACTGGGTCTCCAGAGGAGTGGCTGGGGCAACGTCATTTACGTGCCCTAGCGTGTGGCACAGGACTCATGCTGAGTGATGCCTGGTGAATTAAGATCCACTGTATCTATCACGTGTGTCCTGCAAGGGCAGGAAACCCAGTGGCAGCCAGCCATGCGTAAGAAAACAGCCATGTACATCAAGAGAACCAGTTGGCCCTGGCCCAGCTGATAGTGGCTGAGCCACAAACCACCCACTCGAAGCCTCATGCTGGATGGTGATGGGACCACCCAGTGCAGCCTCTCTCCTGGGGAAGGTGGGGGATGAGACGCAGAGACCAGAAGAAGGTGCTTGGGGAAGTGGGAAGGCGGAGAGACCTGGGAAGGGGAAGCGAAGCTGAGCTAGTCCCCAGCCTCTGCTTTCCTACTTTTTTTTTTTTTTTAAAGAAAATATTTTTTTATTGATTTCAGAGAGGAAGGGAGAGGGAGAGAGAGATAGAAACATCAATGATGAGAGAGAATCATTGATTGGCTGCCTCCTGCACGCCCCACACTGGGGATCGAGCCACAACCCGGGCATGTGCTCTGAGTGGGAATCTAACCATGACCTCCTGGTTCACAGGTCGAGGCTCCACCACTGAGCCACGCCGGTCGGGCTACTTTCCAAGTGCTGCTTCCCCTGACCCCGGGCCTCTCACCATATTTCTCAAATTCGTGGAGCCACCATTGGTCCCCGCAGCCAGAAAGGGCAGAACACACACAGTCCCTGGTCTCTCGGCCCCGGCAGAGCGGGCAGCAGGCGGCTTCGCCTGGCAGGGCTGGTCTTGGAGCCTCTGAGCCGAGGGCTCGCTGAGCTGGCTGCTAACTGTGCCCCCACCATCTGCTGGATGATTCACGCCCGGCTGCATGCAAAGCTGGGTCCCCATTCGGGTCTTTGGACTGGAAGTCATTCCAAAATCAAAGGTGTCAAGTGTAGTGGCCTTAACGTTCTGGAATCCTTTTAGGAAATGAGAACCTTGTACCATCTTTTGATACAAATGTGAAGATGGTTCAGAGAAGTCCCTGAGATGACTCCTTCCGCCAACGGCCGCCCCCCTCCCCCCCCCCCGCCCGCCCCGAATCAGAGACTGGCTCTCCTGGGCAGCTCCTCCTGCCCAAGCTCACAGTCCACTTCCTGGACCAGCTTTCTTCCATTCTTCCTCCTTCCTCCCTCTTTTATTTTTCTCTCTGTTTCTTTCTTAATATTATTTTTAATCCTCACCAAGGGTATGTTTTTAAAAATTGATTTGAGAGAGAGGAGAAGGGAGGGAAGGAGAGATAGAGGAATGGAGAGAGAGAGAAATATCGATGTAAGAGAGAAACATCGATTGGTTGCCTCCTGTATGCACCCCAACCAGGGATTAAACCTGCAACCTCGGTATATGTCCTAACCAGGAATGAATCCAACCTGCAACCTTTTGGTGTATGGGATGGCATACAACTCACTGAGCCACCCGGCCAGGACTTCTCCTGTTTTATAACTTCAGGTGCAGAAACCTGAGTTAATCTTATGCCGTAGTGCATAACACTGTAGCATCTCTAGCCCACATGGGGCCCTCTCTTGCTTGTAATTATTTATTCTCGTTATCTACATCCCCCTTTGCCGTTCTCCACTCCCTCCCCTCCATAGACAAATGTTCTAGTAAGTGAATCCCTTGTTTGTGGTTGTTTCTATAAAAAGAGTATTGCTGTTTTGTATTTCAAATTCTACATATGCACACATTTTAAAGGGTCACAAATGATGTTGGGGTGTATTTCTCACTCTGATCCTCATTTGTCTCGCCTGGTGCTCTCCCTCCATGTGGCTGTGTGTGCACCTAACCCACTGCTTCTCAATATGCCAACTTCTCTGTGGGGTGTGTGCTGGGCTCTGCCCACTGGTCCCTCTGACCCACGTGGCACCGTGCTCTGTGCTCTGGGAAGCGGAACTCTGTGGCCTGGATCCCTGGATCCCTTTCCTTTCAGTTTCCCGCTGGGTTGGGCCTTGGGAAGATGCCCAAGGAGGTTAGAGGGCGAGGTCGGATGTTTATCTGATCTGATGGCTGGGGGAGCAGTGGCTGTGTTCCTCTACCAACGGTCACAGGCCACGGCTCACGTTCCTGGCCCTTCCCCCTTCAGACACATGGGCTTCGGGTCCCTGGTCGGGGCCTGCCCACGCCCTGTCCATGATCCCAGCCTCAAACTCCCTCCGCCATCCGTATCCAGACTGATTCCACATGTACTCACCTCTTGGCTCGCCCAGCGGAGGACACCTGCCTCACCTCTAACTCCTCACCACCATCAGGGCTCTGGGGCAGACTTCCTTCCTTCCTTCCTTCCTTCCTTCCTTCCTTCCTTCCTTCCTTCCTTCCTTCCTTCCTTCCTTCCTTCCTTCCTTCCTTTCTCTCTCTCTCTCTCTCTCTCTCTCTCTCTCTCTCTCTTTCTTTCTTTCTGCCTCTGGCCCTTTGCTTTCCAATGTCAGTGCCTTCTCCTGGCTCCAGGAGCTGGAGCGTCTAGGACAGCCGTGGGCAAACTACGGCCCGTGGGCCGGATCCGGCCCATTTGAAATGAATAAAACTAAAAAAAAAAAAAAAAAGACCGTACCCTTTTATGTAATGATGTTTACTTTGAATTTATATTAGTTCACACAAACACTCCATCCATGCTTTTGTTCCGGCCCTCCAGTCCAGTTTAAGAACCCATTGTGGCCCTCGAGTCAAAAAGTTTGCCCACCCCTGCTCTAGGATAATGATCGTTCTTTCTTGACTTTCTGGTCCGTTAACAGCAGTTCCCCACCTGTGGGGATTTCACCCAGGAGGACCGTTGGCACTGTCTGGAGCCAGTTTTGGTTGTCGTGGTTGAGGTGGGTGTGGGAACTTCCTCTATTTTCATTCAATGTTTCTATAAATCTAAAACTGCGCCAAAAAAAGACACAATCTAGCCCTAGCCAGTTTTGCTCAATGGATAGAGCGTTGGGCCATGAACTGAAGAGTCCAGGGATTGATTCCAGTCAAAGGCATGTACCTTGGTTGCAGGCTCGATCCCTGGCCCTGGTTGGAACACGTGCAGGAGGCAACCAATGGATGTACCTTGCTCTCACCAATGTTTCTCTCTCTGTCTCTTCCTCTCCCTCCACTCTCTCTAAAAAACATTGGAAAAATATCCTTGGGTGAGGATCAACAACAACAAAAAATCTATTAATTAATTAAAGAAAAAAAACACATCTATTAATACCAGGTCATTATTTCTAGTCTCTCCCAGTTAAAAACCATAGCGCCTGACTACATCTGTATTTTCTACAAAGAAAACCATTCAACACAGAAAAATTTGATCATAAAATCAGTTACAAACACACAACCTTGAACTGACACCGCCCACCCCGATTTCCATGCTAAGAATGATCCAAAGTTTGCACGAGTGCTCATCTTCGCAGTTTCAACAATTCAATTACTTATCTTAGAAAATACCAGAGCACATGGAGAGCTCCGGGAAACAAGTTCACCTACACGTTCCGATCTCAGTCTCCGCCCCCAAGACGACATTCTTTGCCAAATAAGCCTTGCTTCCCACTTGGAAGTGGGGACGTTTATACACCCACAGAGTCGCGGACGCACAGATGCTTCCTGGACTCGTGCAGCTCACCAGTCAACAAGCAGAGGGCCTGTGCCGCTCCCAGTCCCTGACCTGAGTTGCCTCGCCCACTCCTTTCCCAAGGTATCTCCAGCCCACGTCCCAGGGCGCCTCCTCCAGGCAGGCGGCGGGAGTTCTGAAGCAAGAGGAGGCAGCCCTCTCTGCTCCTTGTCAGCATGCCCGTCCCTCTCACAGCCTGGATTGGCACCTTGTCCTGGGCTCTCCTGGGGGACAGCCTCTTGCTCCCAGCTGTCACACAGCCCAAACCCCATCAGCCTCTCCCTTGCAGCTAACGTTTTGTTCTAGCAGCCACGGACTCAGTGTTCCCCGAGGTCTGTCCATACCTTGCTAGCTGGCTCCCTGCCACTCGTGTGGGGCCCACACAGTTCAGTTCTGCTGTTACCAAGGTAGCCCCTTTCCAGCCCTGCCCCCCTGCAGAGGTACGTGTCTCCTGAGAAAGATCTGAGTAGCCCCGTGCCCGCACCCCTGCATCCCAAAGGGCTCTTCCTTTTTAGAATCAAAACTCCTGATGTCTGGCCCCTCCCCCAGGCACCAGACATTGAGGTCCCATCCCTGCCTCACGTGTGCCCACGCCCTGCCCGTGGACACCTTCCCTCCACACGGTCCGGGAGACCACAGCGCATCTCGGTTCCCCTGATGGGCTCTGGGACCACGCAACCTGGGTCCTGATGCTGGCTCTTCCCAGCTATAGCTGAGGGACCTTGGGCCAATCCCAGGACCTCTTAGAGCCTGGGGTTCCTACCTGTAAGGTGGGGAGAAGAGCCACATCTACCACCTCAGTTTGAGGAAAGTGCTTGCTCAGCATATGGCCTGGCTCCTGCCAACAACTGGGAGCCATAGAGACTCCTCTTCCAATGTCACCTCCTGGGCTGAGGGCTGGGCAGGCCTGAGCTGCGCCTTTATTGACATTCCTTCCGTATTCACTTAAACCCTGTACTCTGCCCTTGAACTTCTGCAGTTTACAGGTGTTCTCCTGAACACCAAAAGGCTCTGCTTCTCACAGCCAAGATGGGACAGCCTGACCGCAAGCCAAGGATGCCTGTGGGTGGGCTTCTTGGGACCACTGGGCCATGGTACCCATGTCCTGCCCATGTTCTCATGGCAGGGATGTGGACAGGCACGGTAGGACAGAGCTGGCTGGTCCTGTCATCTGCAGAAACAGGTGGAGACCCCCCAGGAACACATCCATGCAGCTCAGTTGGGAACAGCCTCCCCTTGACCCAGGCGTGGGTTTTGGGTAAGAGAGCAGGTGGTTGCAGCCTCGGTGGGGACTTGATGGAGACCACCTGAACACGTCCCACCGTGGGCTCCTCACAGGTGCTGCTGCCTCCGTCTGAAACCTCTCCCAGACATATGTGTGCGTGTGTGTGCACGTGCCCACCCAGAGCCTGGGCTTAACAAAATGACGACTCTGGCCTTCCACTTTTACCTTAAAAGCCGGTGTAGGCTCTGACCTGCTTTCCCTTGACCTGTCCCAGGGTGTTAATACTCTCCCGACCCCTTAGGAAGGTGGTGAGCACCGTGAGGAAGACGGCAGGCTGAGGGTACCAGGCCTACCCGCTCTACCCACCTGTATAGCTCCTTCAGTTCCCATCAAGGTCGTCAGCCTCCTGTTCCTTCTTCTCGCAATTCCTCCCACACGGGCCCTCGCAAGTCACCAGCTCTTCTTATAAAACAGTGGTTCTCAACTTTGGCTGCACATTAGAATCACCTGGGAATCTTTTTTAAAAATCCTGATTTCTGGGCCTCATCCTCCAGAAATTCTGTTTCTTTGTTATGGGGTGGGGTCACAACATTAGTAACAAAGAAACAGAATTCCCGGAGGATGAGGCCCAGAAATCAGGATTTTGAAAAGATTCCCAGGTGATTCTAATGTGCAGCCAAGGTTGAGAACCACTGTTATAAAACCTCAGGAACTTTCTATGCACAAAGCAACAGAGAGGCCGCCAAAGGAAGACAGACGGATCTGACTACACCAGCATGTAAAACCTGTGAAGTTGAAAGAAACAATAAACAAAGTTAGAGGCAAACTAGAACCCAGGGAAAGTATTTGCCACGAATATGAGGGATAACAGGTAGCATGTTCAGCAAATATTTACTGAGGCCATGCCGTTCTCTGGGGACTGGGGAAGGGAGCCGAAGGCTGCAGAAGCAGTTGATCAGGTCGTCTCGTGTGCACATGCGCACCACGGAAACGCGAGGCGAATGTGTCTGTTTCCATCAAGGTCGCCAGAAGAACCCCAGCGGGGAACAGAGCTTGGAACACGCGAGGAGGCAAAGCAAGGAGGTGAGGGTGGGGGCGTCAGCAGCAGCCAGAGCACCAGGGACCACAGACCTAAGAGCCTGGAGGAGCCACGGATGGATTTTAAGTAGGGGCAGGGACAACAGGGTTAAATTTGCCTTTTGCCGAGCTCACCCTGGCTGGCAAATGGGTGAGTGGCTGAGAGGAGGGTAAGGAGAGATGTGAGGAGACCTGATAGGTCTATTGTATGAGGTCAGGCGAGAGACGGCAATGGTGTAGAGCAGGGAGCGACCCTGTCTGCTGGTGACCGCACCTGGTCAACAGGTTGACGGTGATGCTGTGAGAGACACTGAGCCAGAATCATCCATCTAAGCCACTCCAAGATCCTGACCCTCAGAAACAGTGTGAAATAACAAAGATTTGTTTCTTAAAACTGTCGAGTCTGGGGATAATTGGTAATGCAGCCGTAGATAGCTGATATACCCATGACTACTGTTTGGCTCAATTTTTTTCATTAGCAAATATTCATTGAGCAACTGTTATTTCAAAAAAGAGATCGTCCATAGAATCTTAAGTAAAAAGCAAAGGCCACAAGAGGGTATGGAGAAGACAACCTGATTTTTGTGTAAAAACATGCACATAGAAAATGTTTAGAAAGATATTTAGACACCACAATGTCTATTGCTTTCTGCTCTACACTTTCCTGAATTGCTTTTCAGTAAGCAATGTAGGAGCATTCTTTTTTAAAAAATACATTTTTATTGATTTCAGAGAGGAAGGGAGAGATAGAGAAACATCATCCATGAGAGAGGCTGCCTCCTGCACGCCCCCTAGTGGGGATTGAGCCTGTGACCCAGGCATGTGCCCTTGCCCAGAATCAAACCTGGGACCCTTCAGTCTGCAGACTGGTGCTCTATCCTCTGAGCCAAACCGGCCAGGGCACATGTAGAAGCTTTCTACGCAGTGTCGCAGTGTCGTGGTTTGCATTTGGGGAAGTACTGGGAAAGCACTTTAATGAGCCCTCCTAGGAAAGTTGGAAGCTGGAGGGCAGTGTGTTTAAAATCAGTGTTTCACAAGCTCAGACACACATACCCATTGCCTGGGGATCTGTTAAACTGCGGGGCCCCATTCAGCAGGTTTTGGGGGGCAGGGGGCCTGAGATTCTGCATTTTCCCAACAAGCTCCCAGGTGACACTGAGGCTGCTGGTCCAAGGCCTGCACGCTGAGTAGCTCCAATGCAACCCTGGGTTTAGAGCTCAGGGCTCAGGGTTCAAATCCTGCCGCTGTCCCTAAGGTATAGTTCAGCTTTGGGGAAAGTGCATACTACTTGGTCTTGGTTTCCTCTTCTTTTTTTTTTTTAAATCCTTGCCTGGGGAGGAAAGAGAGAGAGAAACATCGATGTGAGAGAGACACAAAAATTGCTGCCTCCCGCACTCGCCCAGAAGACTGGGGCTGGGGAACCTGGAACCGAGGTACGTGCCCTTGGTCTGGAATCGCACCCTTGACCCTTCAGGCTCTAATCACTGAGCAAAACTGGCCAAGACTTGGTTTCCTCTTTTGTAGAAGGAGGTGAGATCAGATCTGTCGTGGTCAGAACTCCCTCTTCTGACACTGAGCCCTCTCGGCGGGGGGGTGGTGGTGGTGGGGGTGGGAGTGTGGGGGGCTGAAATGGGCAAGCCACACCTCCTGCCTCTTCAGGGGAGGCGCACTGCTGGCCTCTGGGGAGTAGGGAGTAGCCCCGGGTCTCTTAGTCAGCCGGGGCAGGCTGAGTCCCTGCGTCCACCCATCCATGGTCTCTGGCCCCTCCGCGTCCCTGCAGACCCTCTTCTCTCCAGACGATGGCAGCAGAGGACAAGGAGTCCCAGAGGGTGGCCTCCTGCCAACTGAGGGTGTCAAGTGGGCATTTGTAAATGTTTTCGTATGTCCTTTCAAATGGTGACAAGACGAACTGTGCCAGTTCAAATTCACACGGTTTTATTTGCTTACGATTTAGGCTCCAACTCCCCCCGCCTCCCCCTACCCCCAAGATTTTCTACAAAGTGAAAGAATTTGGGATTAAAAACAGAAAGAACTATGCGGAGATCTTACTGGTACCTGAGCTGAACCACAAGTCTTTTACTTTAATAAAATAAAATAAAAAATATATATATTTAAAATATGTTTCTTGATTTCAAGCACTCTTGAAATTAAACTCATGATTCTCATGGCTTATTCTTAGCATTCCAAGGGCCCCCCAATGCTTTCTCCTGCAACTGAGACTCTGAAAAGCTACCCTGGGGATTCTAGATGTTTCCCAGGTAAAGGAGAGTCAAGGAATGGGCCCACCCAGGTGTGAGTAATAGATACATGGAGACTAGATTTGATGTCAGAACGCTGTGGATGTGCTAAGGTACAGATCTCGGAGTCTGTGCCATTAGCAGAACACATGTCCTGCTAATTTTGGGTCTGGGTCATAGAGTAACCATACACCTGGGTCAGGCTCATGTTTTGGAGATGGGGGCACTTTTTTTGCTATTTGAAAACTTTTGTAAGATTTCTGAATTGCATTTTTTTTTTTTTTTTTTTTTTTTGGTCCAGAATCAGGCAGGCAATTACTCTTCAGTTTAGAAAAAGCATCATGAAGAAGGTGTCTGTTTGTGGAAAGCAAGACCTCAGAGGCATGGAAAGTGATAGATAAAAGGAATTAAGATGCTCTTCAGAGTGGGCTGTAGACTGGAGTTTGGGGTTCCTTGGGGAACACAAGGAGAGGAAGAGGAACCCAGCTGCAGGCCGGGCCCAGGCAAACACCAGGTGAGGTAGGGGTATTGAGGCAGAAGGCTGCAGTCCTGTGGTGAGGGATGATTGCCACACACCGTGTATGTGTGAGATGGAACCCTCTGGACAGGTTCTGCAGAAGGTGGGGCTTGGGACTACTTAGAAGTTGCCAGTACCGTTGGACTGTGGGAGGCCCTGAAGGTACCAGAGGAGAATGAGCTGGGCGATGTCAGCAATTATAATTTCTTTTGGGTCCCTCAGGTTCCTGGATGGTTGCCAAGGGATTCTGCCTGTCCTGGGTAAAGATATGCCGTGTCTTGCCCGGCTGGCGTGGCTCAGTGGTTGTGTGTCAACCTATGAACCAGGAGGTCACGGTTCGATTCCCGGTCAGGGCACATGCCTGGGTTGCAGGCTTGATCCCCAGTCGGGGGTGTGCAGGAGGCAGCTGATCAATGATTCTCTCTCATCATTGATGTTTCTATCTCTCTCTCTCTCCCTTCCTCTCTGAAATCAATATAATTATATATTTTAAAAAGATACGCCATGTCCTGGGGCTCAGCAAACCCCTTGACCCCCGTCTACTTCTTCCTGAAAGTTGTCACAATTGCCTCACGGAGCCGTAAAACCTGCTTTTACTGAGGCGGGTCACTGGGATCTAACCGTCATTCTGGAGACAAGTTCTCGCTTGGCCACAGATACCATCTTGCCACACATTTCCAGTTCAGGCTGTTGAGTCATCTTATTCAGCAGTAACCGCTCCTTTACCCTCATATGTCACGTGACGCAGGAGGAACCCAAACTCCTGCAGACCTGCCAGGGCCCACCTCCCCTCTCTGTTATGCCAAACCTCCTGGCAAAGTCAGAAACACACAACTTCGTCACCCGTGCCTGGGAGGAAGGATGCAGGGAGGAGGACTGTGTCCGGGGTCGGGGGAGAGGCCAGGAGGGGATAGTCAGGCAGCACCCTTCACTGCACAATATGCAGGATGGGCACCTGGGCTCCCCTTCAAACCATCTGGTTTGATATTGAAGGTCAGGGTGTGGCCTCAGGAGGCTGGGGACCCAGAGGCAGCTGACACCTGGGTGGGTCTCTGATCTCCCTTTCGCCTTGGATAGGAGGCTATGTATAGCCTCCTTTAATCCGAATTCTTCATGAGAGTTTCGCAAAGAGGGGACGACCTCCTTTGACCCTGTCTTCCTTGTGTGAGAGATCAGCCACAGAGCGTGGTGTCCTTTTCGTGTTCACCTCTCACAAGCCTGACTTAGTTCTCCTCACTCTCCATTTCCTGTGCCAACATCCCAGGTCTCCAGTTATTCTTCTGATGGTCTTCTATTTTTATCCTTCCCCTTTGTTTTGTAGATGGGAGCGGGTAGGGAGGTATTTCCCTCCAGCTGAGGGCTGTGGCTGACAGGCCTGGGAAATGTCGCAGGGCACAGCAGTAGCAGCAGCTGTGCAGGAACACGCGTGAGCTTCCATTGGGAATTTGAGATTTCATTCTAGCCTAGCCACTCCCCAACCTTGCGGCCTGAGGGAAACCATAGTCTTTCTCAGAATCTGTTTCTCCATCTGTAAAGTAAGGGAGTTGGTCTAGTACGTTCCTCTGGGCTCTTCTGATGACAAATGACAAGAAACCAACGCACACGAGCTCGAGCAAAATGGAAGATGTGTTAGCTTTTGGTTGCCACTGAAGGGTGGTGGGGTAGTCAGGCTCTGAGAAGGCAGCTGGGCCTCGGGAACAAATGGAGTCTGGCATTTGACAGTCATCAGGACTTTCTGTCTCCTCTCTCCACTTACCCTGGAATGTTGGCGTCTTTCTTTCTCACTCGTCCAGGTGTCTTCATGGAGTGGCTAGCATGGGCCCCAGTGGCTCCAGGCTCTCCATCTAACAGCCATGTTACCTGAACAATCTATAGATTAGATAGACTCACTGAGTTCCATATCCAAAATTCTCACGGTAGGGCTCTGATTGGCTCACATTGGATCAGGGCCCGCCCCTGAACCAGTCAGCAGTGGCCAGAGAGACAGAGCCTCTTTGTGAAAAACAGCTGCTCCCCAGTCTCACAGTCTTTATGTGAATGGGGGATGAGGACGGGTAGAGACACTTTCAAGGAAATCCAGGAAGCTGGGCATATGGGGGAAAAAAAAGTGTGGTATAACAAATTGAGTTTGATTGTTGGTGTAAGTTCTGCTATTGCTGTATGAAATGGTCTCCTTAAGCCTCTGATCAAAGGTCTTAATATCCTTTGTTCTGAGAAAATGTTGGCAGAAAACTAAAGCAAGTTTTAAAATAAATTACTGGTCAGATCTCAGCTAACACAATTGAGTCTTCTCAAATGAATACAATGAAAATATAACCTTGCTGAGAGGATTGTGGGGAGATGATGGAGCACCAAGCACCATGAACCTGTCTCCCCACCTAACAGCAATTGAACCGTCCAGATCTGTCGGATGTCAATATTTCGGAATTCTGGATCCTATTAAAGGCTTGCAACGCTCAGGGGAAGGCTTGCGCAGTAAATTGCAGTCCATTTCAGCTCTCAGCACAGTAGCAGCCACCCATCCCCCACCCTCCGCCAGGTGGCAAGCAGCTGTGCATGTTCCTGGAGCAGCGTGCACACAGCTCGCTAGCACCGCGGTGAGAAAAAGGACTGTCATCCAAATATCAGGGGTCCGTGCTCCGCCTGCTGGCTGCTGCTTCTGAGCTCAGAGGAGTAGACCAAGAGGAGGGGAGCCATTTTTGTGGCCCTCTTCCTCCCCCTGCTCCCACTGAAGTGACATGCAGGGTATTTAAAGGGCCAGTACTCTTCCCCCCCTCATAATTTTTCTTTTTCTTTTTTTCCCTTTTGAGAGCCAGAAATTAAAGGCTAGGCCATTCAAAACAACTGCATACACAGAGAAAACGAGAAAGCAACCACACATGCCTAGGAAAGACACAGATTCAGAAAAGACCTGAGAAGACCTTAGGTTTACACCTTAGTCTGATCCTCAGCCCAGAGACAATAATAACAGCGAAACAAAAGAAAACAAAAAGTAGCCAATCCTGGGGAAGAGGAGAATCAGATTTTTAGAGTTACCACATTATTAGATTCAAGTGTCCAGTTCCCAACAAAAAAATCTCAAGGCATACACAGAAATAAGAAAGTACGGCCCATTCCAAGGCAGGGTGGGGTTAATAAACCAACAGAAACTGTTTGTGAAAAATACCTGATGGCAGATCTACTAGACAAAGATTTAAAAACAATTGTCTTACAGATGCTCAAAGAATTAAAGGCAGACGTGGAGAAAGTCAAGAAAATGAGGAATGAATATACTGAAAATACCGATAAAGAGACAGAAAACCTAAAAAGAAACCAAAAAGAAATTCTGGAGCTGAAAACTACAATAATTAAATAAAGAAATTTACTAAAGGGAGTTGAAAACAGATTTGAGCAGGCAGAAGAAAGCATCAGTAAACAAAGAATCAGTAGGGCAATAGAACCTACCAAGTCTTAGGAACAGAAAGAAAAAGGTTGAAGAAAAGCGAATGGAGCTTAAGAGACCTATGGAACACCACCAAGTGGACTAACAGATGCACTATGGGAGCCCCATAAGGAGACAAGAGAGAAAGGGACAGAAAGAATATTTGAAGAAATACTGACTGAAAATTCCCCAATGTAATGAAATACACAAATATAAGTATCCAAGAAGCTCAATGGACTCCAAGATGTCAAAAAAGTCCTAAACCTGGCCACATGTATAATCAAACATTCAAAAGACAAAGACGAAATCCTTAGAGCAGCAAGAGAGAAGTGACTTGATACAAGGGATCCTCAACAAGAGTCAGCAGATCTCATCAGAAACGTTGGAGGCCAGAAGGCAGTGGGCTGATATACTCAAAGTGCTCAGAGAAAAATCTTGTATCTGGCAAAACTGTCCTTTGAAGAAATTAAGACATTCCCAGACGAACCAAAGCTGAGGGAGTTCATTACCATTAGATCTGCCCTGCAAAAATGCTCAAGGCGTCCTCCAGGGTGAAAGGAGAGGACACTAGACAGTAATTCAAGGCCATATAAAAGAATGAAGATCCTAATAAAGTTAAATACACGGGAAATTATAGAAGCTACTATTATGGTAACAATGGTTTTACTACACTTTTTGTTTTCTACATGATTTAAGAGACTAATACATTAAAATATTATTAGTCTAAAAGCACATATTATTGTAACTTTGGTTTATAACACCACATTTTGTGTTCTACATAATTTGAGACGAATGCATTTAAATGGATTATTGTCTTATATATACAATGTATAGAGATATGATTTTGTGACATGAACAACCAAAGGTGGAGACAAAGCTGTAAAAAAAAAAACAACAACCACAGAGTGTAGCCCTGGCCTGTGTGGCTCAGTGGTAGGAGCACTGGCCCATACACCAAAGGGTCATGAGTTCGATTCCTGGTCAAGGGCACATACTTGGGTTGCAGGTTCAATCCCTGGCCCTGGTCAGGGTGTGTGAGGGAGGCAATTGATTGATGTCTCTCTCCCATTCTCTCTCTTTCTCCCCCTTCTCCCCCTCCCTTCCACTCTCTCTAAAAATCAATGGAAAAAATACCCTCGGGTGAGGATTAACAACAACAACAAAAAAAAACAATATTGCAGGAAATGAGGGACAAAAATGCTATAAGGCATATAGAAAACAAATAGCAAAATGACAGAAGCAAGTCCCTCCTTAATAGTAATAACTTTAAATGTAAATGGATTCATCAAAAGATAGATATTGGCAGAAAGGATAAAAAAACATGATGTAATTACATGCTGTCTACAAGAGATTCAAAGGCACAAATAGATTAAAAGTGAAAGTATAGAGAAGATATTATATGCAAATAGTTACCAAGAAAGAGCAAAGGTGGCTACACTAATATCAGGGGGAAAAGACTTTAAATCAAAATAGGTTACAGGAGACAAAGAAGAACATTATATATTAATAAAAGGGTCAGTACAGCAAGAAGATATAGCTAAAACATGGAGTCTACCCAAGTGTACAGATGAATGGATAAGCAATAGGTGATATACACGTACAATAGACTATTATTCAGCCTTAAGAAAGAAGGGAATTCTGACAAATGCTACAACATGGACGAAACTTGAGGACAAAAAGATCTTATGCTAAGTAAAATAAGCCAGACCCCAAAGACAAATACTGTATGTGTCCATTTATATGAGGTACTTAGAGACAGGAAGTAGAATGGGGGTGTGTGTTCCAGGATCAGGGGCAGGGGTGGGGGAGTGGGGGTGAGGGAGAGAGAGAGAATGGAGAGCTGTTACTAATGGGTACCGTTCTACAAGATGAAGAGTTACGGAGATGGATGGGGGTGATGGTTGCACAACATCACGAGTACATTTGCTACCACGGAGCTGTACACGTAACAATGGCGAAGATGGCGAATTTGATGTGATGTATATTTTACCACAATAAAACATTTGGGACAATAAAACAACAACAAAACAACCAACTGCACGAAGAAGCTGGGTAGGCGATAAGTGGTGGAAAAATTAGACCAACTTGTACACTTCTGTTCAGAAGTCGACAAACTATGGCTCCTGAGCCAAATCCAGCCAGTGGCCTGTTTCTGTACAGAAAGTTTCCATTTTGCCAAAAAGTATAAATATATAATCCTGCCCCACGGAGGGCCATCTAGATGACCAGGAAACTCTCATTGCGGAAGCCAAGGTCCTCTCCCTCTTGGCTCTGCGTCTGCGTGATCAGGGCCCACACACCTGGCTACGAGCCTCCCGGCGGTCAGGTGTGAAGGAAGGAGAAGAGCCCTCTGACCTGGCCCTCGCCACAGCAGCAGGAAGTGTGCAAATTACAGCCCTCGCTACCCAAACGACTCCAGTTCAAGCAAACCACAAACCAGGCAAGGCAATACTACACTGTGCTTTGTATTGGGCCCTGGGCACAAACTGAACTGAAAAGTGCTCTATTTTAGGCACATAAAAAGCCCTTGAACCTGGACGCAGGAAACTGGTTTTTAAAGATCTTTTTGTTTTGAAGGAATTATAGACTGACAGGAAATTGCAAAGGCCGTGCGGAGGTCCCAAGTTCCCTTTGCCCTGTTTCTCTTAAATGTTGCCTCTTACGCAGTGCCCAGTAGGTACATTAGGTAAGATGCAACGATGGCAAGAAACAATATCAAAATCAGGAAGTTGACTTTGGTACAATGTGGGTGTCTACTTCTATGTCTTTTTGATCACCCCGTGTCCATTGGTGTCACCTCCACTGCACTCAGGATATAGACTGCTACTCTAGTCACACGCCCTCCCTTCCCCACATCAGCCCTAACCCCTGGCACCCACTGACAGGCTCTCCTTCTCCATCATCTTGACGAGCCTGAGTTTTAAATCCCACTTCTGACCCTGCCAGCTTTGTGACCTTAGATGAGTCGCTTCTCTTTTCTGGACTTGACCATCTCATCCACAAGACAAAGCGTTCCTCTCGAAATTCCACAGGATGATAGGGTCTCAAATTCCACCAGGATTAGAGGAGGAAAAACCAGTTTCATGGTGAAATGAACTAGAGCGATGCTGCTTTAAATCAGGGCAAGGTGGCTCCTTTCCTGTGACTCCTCAGCCCTTTAAGATGGATCTTCCCCTGGGAGATGTGTATGCAGCATTTTCCAGACTTCCCTGAACACAGAATGCCACTCCCCCCTTTCAGAAGTATCTTCCAGAATATTCGAAGATATGCTGTTGTTTGAGATATGCTGTTTCCGAGAATCTCTGAGGGACCTTCCAGATGAGAATATCTCTGTAGTGGATTGAACTGTGTCCTCCCCACCACCACCACCAACACCACCAAAGATGTGTCCACCAGAACCTCAGAATGTGACCTTATTTGGAATAAGGGCCTTTGTAGATGTACTTGAAGTAAGGATCTGCAGGTGAGACCTTCCTGGATTAGGGTGAGCCCTCAATCCAATGAAGAGTGTCCTTAGAACACGCAGAAACACGGAGAAAAAGGCTGTGTGAAGGCGGAGGCAGAGAACAGAGGGCAGCCACGAGCCAAGGAACACGGAGGACCGCTTGGCAGCCCTCAGAAGCCACGAGAAGGCATGGAATGGAATGTCCCTCCAGCCTCCGGAAGGCACCAACCCTGTCAACACCTTGATTCTGACTCCTGGCCTCCAGGGGGTGAGAAAATAACTTCTGTGGTTTTAAGTCAGCCAGCTTGTGGCTCTTTGTTCAGCCCTAGGAAACGAAGACACCCACCCTCGTTAAGGATCTTGGGGATTTTGAAACAGGGAGGGGTCTCCTTTAAGTCTTCTGAGCCACAGAGCTCCTTTCATCCTCAGGGCCTTTGCTGGGAGCACTGTTCTCCCCGTCCTTTCCTGTCTGTGTACTTCTCTTGCTGCTGGAACTAGTTCCATGTCACAGTCTCCTTAGAAAGACCATGTCTGACCACCCAACCTAAAGCAGTCCCCCGGCCCCACCATAGTTCTCTAACATGATATGCCCATTTTATCTTCCCAGCCCTTAGACCTGAGGGTGCCCACAGATTCACTTGTGGGATTGTTTGACTGGCATCTGTTTTCCGTGGGAGCAGGAATAGTCTGTTTTGTGGGCCTCTTTTCCCAGGCCCTGGAATAATGCCTGACATGGGAGAGGTGCTCACCAAGTATTCAGTGGGGGGGAAAAAAGAAAGGGTGGAAGGAAGGAAGGAAGGAAGGAAGGAAGGAAGGAAGGAAGGAAGGAAGGGAGGAAGGGGGGGAAGGAGGGAGAGAGAGAGAGAGAGAGAGAGAGAGAGAGAGAGAGAGAGAGAGAGAGAGAGAGAGAGAGAGAGAGAGAGAGAGAGAGAGAGAGAAAGAGCACAATAACTCCTTCTGGTCGAGGGCCTGGCATCCACAGGTGGCACCGAGGGTTGTTTGCAGGCCCCAAGAAACTCCTTTCCTGGGCATTTCTCTTGCAGGAACTTTTGGGCTTTCAAGGTGGCCTCGGCCATTGTGGCCGCTGGGAGTGAGTCAATAAAGAGGCATTGTCCTTGACTCTGAACCCAACAGTGAACATGGAAAACCCCATCCCTGAGGAGGGTGGGTCCAGAGAGAGAAAACAGACTGTGAGCAGGTAAGCACGTAAGTGAATAAGGCGATTTGCGGGCCGGGACATGCTGTGAAGAAAATAAAACAGCATCGTGTCATAGAGGGGCTGGAGGGGCTGCTTCGTGCAGGGGGTCAGGGTGGGCTTCTTTGAGGAGGTGACAGCTGGGGGGGCCGGGAGGTTTCCAACCATAAAAGCCATCAAAGGCCCAGAGCCAGACTGACTTGAGACAGCCAAGGCTCAGAGAGCAGGCCACTGGGGCTGGCATGCAGTGAGAAGGGAGGAGGCGAGAGTCAGGGGTTTGGGGTTTATTCTGAGTGCAATGGGCAACCATCACAGGCCTTTGAGTAGGAGAATGACATGTATGATTTATGCTCCAGAGAAACCTCCCTGGCTGCAGTATGTAGGATGAACTGCAGGGGGCAGCATGGGGACAGGAAATCAGGGGGGATGTCATTAGGGTTGCCTGGGCTAGAGAGCTTCCGGGCGACTTGGTCTAGGGCTGTCATTGTGAAATGGTGAAATGTGGACACGAGTCTATTTTGGAGGCAGGATGAGGAGGTGAGGAAAAGAGAGAAATTAGAATAAGTGTTTTGGCCTGAACGAACTGGCTGGCTGGTGGTGCCATTTATTTATGATGTGACAACTTGGGAAGGCCTGGATTTGGGGTGGGGTGGAGGGAAATTAGAACCTAGTGCTGGCTGTGAAATGCTCGTGAGGCATCCAAGTGGAGGTGATAGGTGGTTAAATATAAGTTAAATATACAAGTCTGGAGATCAGGGGAGAAGTCTTGGCCAGAGATACAGGTTTGAGATGGTCTATGAAGCCACAGCACTGGGTGAGACCCACTGCAGGAGTGAATGAAGACCAAGAGGAGAGCTGCCATTTAGAGGTGGTGGAGGAGGAGGGGAGAGGAAAGGAGCCTGAGAAGGAGCAGCCTTGAGTAGGAGGGAAACCAGGAAGTCCACCAGAGAAAGTTTCTCAGGAAAGGAGACAGGGGCCAAGTATGTCAAAGGCCGATGACAGATAGTAAACGAGGCTAGAGAGTCGAGCTTTGGCTTCAGCAGGATGTAGGTCACTGATGATGTGAACAAGAGCCAGTTCACGTAGCGATGGAGACAAAGAGCTGACTGGAGCCGGATGGAGTAAGAATGGGGAGGAGGAAGTGGAACGCACGCACAGAGGCAATGAGAGTGTCAGGGAAGGCTTCTCGAAGAGGAGTGATGAGGCATCTTCATGTCGGGGGACAATAAAAGTCCAGTAAATGAGGGGGAAATGGCTGATGTGGGAGCCCCCGCAGGAGTGAGGTCTTCAGAAGGACCGAGGAGGGTGGAATCCAGTGGGCAGTGTGGGATTTGGCTTCCACTGTAACCAGAGGTTGGGGGGAGGGGCAGTGGTTCTCTCTTGATTACATCCATTATTTTTCTCTGACTTACGTGGTGCCATCACCAGCTGAAGTTGAGGCCGGGACTGTGGGAGACCCAGGAGAGTGGAAGGCATGACTTGGTCTCTCAAGAGGGAGAAAGGAAAGCATCTATGGCCTGGAGAAGTTGGGGGGCCGCTTGACTTTCACCATTTTGATTTTGAAGTGAGTCCAATTGCCCAGGTGTGCTGGCTCTTGAGCAAAAGTTGATTCCAACCAGAGTTTGGGGTTTTGCCAGGTGAGTACGATGGATGAAGTGAAATTCCGGGTGGTGATTCCCAGGTTGGATCAAGGCCTCCAAGCTGGATAAGGAAGGCACTGAGGACATGGCTGATGGGGCTGCGGGGCTAAGGCCAGTGGCTTGGAGGTCTCCGTGGGCTCAGGGAATTGCTGGCAGGGGGCTAATTCAGCACCTGGACTGGAAGCATGGGAGCTGTTCAGGGTGTGGGAGGTTTGTGGTTATCGGGGTGACTAGATCAGGTGTATCCATCGGAGGGTGTGGCTGAGGTGGAGCGGAGGAAAGGCTGTAGAGTCAAAGAGGTTCTCTGAACTCTCTTCCCTCCCCACTTGGGAAACACCCTATCTGAGCTGGAAGGGGGAAACCTCTGCATTGTACAAACAGGGCAACTGAGACGAGGAGGTGCTGAGGGCAGAAATGAACATGTCGGAGCCGGAGTTCTGAAACTCAGGCCCCTGATGAGGTTAGATTCTTGTCATCTTCCTCCCAACTTCCCACCACGCAGAGCTCCGTTTTCTTTCTCTGACCCTGGAGCACAAGGTCCTCCCCCATCACCCCAGCATGCCCCCTGCGCACAGCTTTTCCTGCACTCCCCAGTCCTCTGGGGAGTCCCCTGCAGAAGTTCAAGTCCACAGGCCCAAGGACCACCTTTTTGGTGTCAACCAAGCTGTGTGTATCTTTACAAATGTCTGATGGCAGATCTTCACATTTGTTCATTCACTCACTCAGGTGATCATTCATTCATTCATTCATTCATTCAAGTGAATCCATCTTTTTTTAAAAAATGTTTTTTTAAACTGATTTCAGAGAGGAAGAGGAGACATAGAAACATCAATGATGAGTGTATTCTCAGCTGCCTCCTGCACGCCCCCTACTAGAGATCAAGCCTGAAACGCGGGCACGTGTCCTGACCTGGAATTGTGACCTCCTGATTCATAGGATGACATTCAGCCACTGAGCCCCACCGGCTGGCCAGGCGAAGTGATTCCATCTTTTATTATTCATTCATTGAGTTTGAACTGTTAAACCAAGCAAAAGGAATGACATCCTCAGTCATTGTGAAATTGCCTATCCACCCACCCAACCAGCCAGACATCCTATATATACTGTGTGCCGGTCAGCCCATAGGTTTCACAGGGGCATCACAGGCCCTCACATGTCTGGTGGTGTCCAGGCTTCCCCATGTCCATTGTGTATCTAGTCCCTGGGTCCCACATACGTCAGGTGTGCATCACATGTCTGAGTTCTTCTAGTCTCTTCCTCATAGCAGGGCTGATAATACATGAATTACTGTCGATCAAAGTTCACAAGGTGAGCCTTTATTAACTTCCAAAGCTGATTCCATGAAAGAAATCTTTCTTTAAATTTGTAAAAGCCATCTTGCTCATGATAAAAATACAGACAATGACAAAGCATACAAAGTAAAAAACTCCCTTACAACTGTGCTCCCGCTGAGGCCGTGGCAAGCAGGAACTCTCGGCCAGACAGCCTGTTCCCGGCCTTGTGGGGGCTGGCTGTGCCATGCCCCCTGCCCCCCACCCCCTGCCCCAAGGCTGGGTAAGGCTAGGTCCTGGCCAGCACACCAGGGCCAGTTCCACCTTGGGTCCTCCCAGGAGCTTGGCCAGCGCTGCCGCCTGCCCTCTGCCTGGGGAGGGAGGCCAGCATTCCTGGGCTGCAAGGTCAGCGCACAGAGGAGGAGCCCAGCCCTGCCTGAGCCCTGAGACACGGGCATGCTCTCTCTCACGCTGCCTGCGCCATGCTAGGCTCTCAACTCCATGCTCTGCTACAGACTCCCTGGGACTCAGGCCCCAGCCAGACCCCGTGCTGCCATGCTTTCCTCTTAAGGGTTAAGCGCACAGATGGGACTGGAAGAAAAGGGTAGGTCTGCCCTCCAGGAGATTCCAGGGTGGGGCTGATCTCAGGGAGGCCCAGCCCTACAGAGGGCCAGCCTCCTTGCTCCCCTCCCCCATGGGAGAGTCAGGGAGTGCAGCTCTGTCTCCCCAGGACACAGTGGGAGGATGGGGTGTGGAAGCACACACTAGTCACTCCCACCCCCTCCCAGCAGCCTGTCCAGGCTCTTGAGTACCCAGAGACCTCAAGGAACTGGAAGTCAAAGCATCTGTAAAGATCCTCTCCCGGAGGGTGGCCCACAGATGTACTGTCTTCCCAGGCTTATTGTCAAGGTGATCCCTGAAGACTTATCTTGGTGGGATTTGGGGCGCAGAATGGCACCCCCTAACCCCCCAGTTTCCCAGCAGAGTCTGGGCTCACCGGCACACATAGCCAGAGGCAGATTAGCAGCAGCAGCAACGCGCTAATTTAGTGAGTACATGTGGGGGGTAGGGTGGGATAGAATGGGGCCTGCTCTATTCTGGTAGAACTGGAGATGGTTCAGCGCGCGCACACGGTCGGATCTCCACGGTACGGAACCTTCACATCTCAGAGCCGCTGTCCGGTTGAGAAGCGGGGCGCTCTCCACCCCTCAGAGCAGCCCAACCTACTGCCAGTCCCCTCCACCCGCTGACACTTTCCTCTTGGCAGCCTCTTACTTGGGTTGGGGGGGCTGGCTGGACACTGTTGCTCCAGCCCAGCCTTTGGGACAAGAGAGACAGCTGGGGTGGGACAGGGGCAGGAGAAGCAATAAGTTAAATCCAGCGAGGTAGCAGGCTGGGCGGGCGCGTTCCGGGGGCCCCAGGCGTCTCTGGCTTGATCCAGGAGGTGTCGGGAAAGAGGTGGCCGAGGCAGGATTCCAGGCAGGAGGTGGTTCAGAAGGCTGGGTTGTCAATGCCCCTGGGGACCCCAGAATGTTCTTCAGGCCTGGGGCTGTAGGGAGGGGGCGGCTCCATGGGGGGCAGGCCCAGGTCTGGCTTCAGAATAATCTGCAGGGAAAGGAGGGGACACAGAGACGTCTTAGGGCCTGGCACTGGCATCGCCACCCGCGGGTACCCGGGAAAGGGGTGACCCAACACTGCTGCAGGACGCTCGCCGGGGTAAGGAGGCCTCCACCTCACTGCTGCTCTAAACACGGGGACAGTAGGGAGAGGCAGGAGGCCCAGGGGCAGGACAGGGATTAGGATAGACACCCACCTCACTGTAGGAGGGTGGGGGCTCAGGGATGGGCACCCCGGTGACCCTCTCTGTGGGGATGATGGTGGGCCGCTCTGGGGGCCTCATGGGATCCATCCGGGGGTCCGGCTCCTGCTCTTGGCAGCTGCGGCAGAAGCGCTTAGCCAGGCCGCAGATGCACACAATGGGCATCAAGGTCAGGAAGATGATGATGAAGATCCTGGGTGAGGAACCACCACCATCACCCTGAGCCTCCCGCCATCCCCGCCGCACCTCCCTCCCTCCCCTGACCTATACCCGCCCCCAGGCCAGGAAGGCCCTTCTGTCCTGTGTGGTCCAGGCCCCTCAGAGGGCTGTGCCCAGAGGTGCTGGCCTTGGGCTCACCTAAAGGGACCGGAGAAGAGGTCATACTCCTGGCGGCAGCAGGTGTTCCCGCAGCACCTGAATCCTTCAGGGCAGGAGCTTCTTGTGGGGGCAGAGAGAGGCCGTTACCAAGGTGGGGAGGCAGTAGCATCACAGTCTCCCCAAAACGCACCCATACACTCAGGACACGCACCATGCCCCTTGTGGGGCGAGGGCAGGGGCCCCCTCTGGGCTTAGTGGGAGGAACCTGGGGCCGGGATCAGAACCTGGGTCCAGGGGCATCGTCCTGCTGGCCTTGTGCACTTGGGCCAAGTCATGCTCCTTCTGGGCCTCCCTTTCCTCCTCTACCAAATGGGTGTAGTGAGTGTCCTAGCATTTCTATACAAAGGCCGCAGTTTGCCCCCACTCCCAGGGTCCCCTCAGAGAGGAGAGGGCCTGAGACTGTAGTAAGAGGGAGGGGGTTGGGACTGTGGGAGACCCAGGAGGGTGGAAGGCATGTGGGCTTCAGAAGGCCCACAGTGTGAAGCTCCCCCTGGCGTGGCTGGTGGGGAGCGGGAAGGGCAGAGTCCCCTTCCCTGGGTAGGGTGTGTGGGGATGGCTTCTGGCTGGAAGGGGAGAGGGTGAGGGTGATGGATGTGCTGCTCCCTCCCATGAAGGCAGGCAGGACAGGTTTGGGGTGTCTCCTCCCCAGTTTGGAAATTATAGCCCAAACCCCAGACTTACAAGGGGCCACATCTGGCTGCAGCCTGTGGAAGAAAAGAGGCAGAAGTTAAGAGGGGTCATAAACTCAGATGCTGCCCAGGCACCGGACAGCCAGCAGGTCCCCAGAGGATCAGCATCTTTCCCCCAAGCCTGCTCTCCACCTTACTCCGCCATGCCCCCAGATCAATGATGGGAGCCCTGGCTGCCCGCTGGAGGCCCCAGCTCTCCTTCCTCTCCTTCCCCTCCCCCACCATACTCGCTGCTCCCCAAGTCTGTAAGCTCAGGCCCTCTTACATCTACAGTCCAGGATGCTAAACTCTCCTGCTGCCCACGAGAGGCACTCCCCACACTGCGGGCAAGTTTCTATCCACAAAAATCTGATCACCCGCAACCTTGCTGTCGGGAGTTCCCTGAGCCCTGAGCCCTGACCCCCAGCCACCAGCCTGAGCCGCCCTCTCCCCTCTTGCACACACACCCACTGGGAGTTCCCTGCACACACCCGGCTGCTTTACACCAACAGGCAGGGGCAGGCCCTCTTCCCCAGGCCGTCATGGTCTGCTGAACCCCGTCCCTGCCTCAGATCCCTGGCTGGCAGGGCTCTCCACTCTTTGAAGCCGCCCGACCCTCCTCTCTGGGACCAGCCCCTCTCTCCCCAGCTCTTCTGCACTAGTTCTGCGGGCTGTCCCGGGTGTCTGTTCAGAATGTCATCCCATTAATAGCAATGCCGTGTATTGCTTGGAACGTTCTTCCCCCAGGTATCTGCAAGGCTGGCTCCAGCACCTTCCTTTCTGACCATCTTACTTAAAATGACATCACCTGCGCCAAAGCAGTCCCGGTCCCTCGCTGTGCTTAATGTTTCCGCATAGCGCTCGTCAACATGTAACATACCATGTATTCCCTTTATCTTGTTAATTGTGTGTTTCCTGGGTAGAGCATAAACTCCACAGGGCAGAGATTTCGGTCTCTTTCATTACTGTTGAAAATCCAACAATATTGGCAGAAGGAAAGAGCATTCATTGATTACCTGGTTTCACTTCTTCCCAGCCATTCCCAGACTAGGTTTGGGGAGGAATGCAGCGATGGGAACATAGTAAGGAATGGGAGGTTATGTCACCCCTGCCTCCTGGGGACAAACAACCAGGACTCAAGAATAAGAAGTGAAGTCCGGCCAGCATAGCTCAGTGGTTGAGCGTGGATCTGTGAACCAGGAGGTCTTGGTTCAATTCCTGGTCAGGCACATGCCTGGGTTTGGGCCTCGATCCCCAGTGTGGGGCATGCAGGAGGCAGCCGATCAATGATTCTCTCTCATCATTGATGTTTTTCTCTCTCTCCCTCTCCCTTCCTCTCTGAAATCAATAAATATATATATATTTAAATATATTTTATTAATTTTTTACAGAGAGGAAGGGAGAGAGATAGAGAGTTAGAAACATCGATGAGAGAGAAACATCGATCAGCTGCCTCCTGCACATCCCCCACTGGGGATATGCCCGCAACCCAGGTACATGCCCTTGACCGGAATCGAACCTGGGACCCTTCAGTCCGCAGGCCAACGCTCTATCCACTGAGCCAAACCGGTTTCGGCAAAAATATATATTTTTTTTAAAAGAATAAGAAGTTAACTTGGTGAGACCATCCTATCTTCATACCTTTTCTTGAAATATTCCAGTAACATTACAATTGCTAATGACAACAACAGTAAAGCTAAGAATACCACTGACAGCCAATGGTAGTTGCGCTGATTCCCCCTTTGGGTTCAGTTCCATGTGAGTACCAGCTTCTCACAAGCCTTGGACAGTGGGGACTGGAGCAGCAATGAATCCCTGGGGCAAGTGGGCCCAGGGAGGGGGAGGACCACACAGCACAGAGGGGCCACGGCAGAGTTGGGGCAAGACCAAGGGGTCCACACACTCAGTGGCAGCCCCTTCCCCTTCAGATCCCAGCCCCTATCCCTCCTCCCTCTGCTGGCCCCCAGCTAAGCAGAACAGATATGAACAGCTTAGTAAGTCTTCCCTGAGTTACTGTTTGGGAGGGGTAGGAGAACTTCTCTCAGATTTCTCTTCCCCATACACCAAGGGGCGGTCTTGTCTGAGGTGGTCCAGAGCCTGAGTTCTATCAAGCGTCAGGATGACCTTGGGGAACCTCAGCTTACAGTCATGTGCTGCATAAGCACGTTTGGTCTACGATAGACCACACAGACAACAGTGGTCCCATCTATCTATCTACATAAAACCCTAATATGCAAATCGACCGAATGGTGGAATGACCTGAGGAACGACCGGACACTATGATACGCACTGACCACCAGGGGACAGACACTCAACGCAGGAGCTGCTCCCAGCCCACAGGCCCCGACTGGTGGTGGCAGGTGGTGCCAGGCCAGCCAAGGTGGGTGCAAGTGGGGCCCCTTGATTGCCCCGCAGGTTGCCTCACAGAGGGAGGTGACTGGTGGCGGTGGGGGACAGGGCCAGCGAGTGGGCAGTGCCAGGCCAGCCAAGGCAGGTGCAAGCAGGGGCCCTGATCGCCCCACAGATCAGCCCTGCTTGCTGGCCAGGCCTAGGGACCCTACCTGTGCACGAATTTCGTGCACCAGGCCTCTAGTAAGATTATAATGGAGCTGAAAATTCCTATTGCCTAGTGATGCCATAGCCAGCAGAGCCACTTCCAGTCCTGAAAGCTCCATTCATGGTTAGTGCCCCATACAGGTGTAGCATTTTTAAAATGGTTTATACTGTATTTTGACTGTACCTTTTCTATGTTTAGAAGCACAGACCCTTACACTGTGTTACAGTTGCCTATAGGATTCAATACCGTAACATGCTGTGCAGGCTTTAGAGCCATAGGATACCATACAGCCTGAGTAGGCTATACCCATTGTCGGCAAACCGCGGCTCGCGAGCCACATGTGGCTCTTTGGCCCCTTGATTGTGGCTCTTCCACAAAATACCACGTGCGGGCGCGCACGTACAGTGCGATTGAAACTTCGTGGACCATGCACAGAAGTCGGTATTTTGTGGAAGAGCCACAATCAAGGGGCCAAAGAGCCACATGTGGCTCGCGAGCATGTGGCTCGCGAGCCGCGGTTTGCCGAGCCACAGTCTGCCAACCACTGGGCTATACCATCTAGGTTTGTGTAGGTGCACTCGATGAGGCTCCCGCAACAAAATCACCTAACAACGCACTTCTGAGCACTACAGCCGTTGTTAATCAGAGCAGGACTTCACACTGTACTTACGGATGAGTTGGGGACATTAGCAGCACCTGCCCCCTGAAGATGTTGGGAGGAACCCACAAGAGGATGCCCAGCCTAGCGACGGCACGAGGAGTGCCAGGGCTTCGGGGGGCAAAGCAGCCCCGACAGTCAGCGCGGCCGTGTGAATGTGCCCTGTTCTGGGAAGCCAGCCTGGCACTCCCCTTGGATCTTAAACAGCAGTTAGAAACCTGTCTTCTAGACTCCCATCGCAGAGCTGGGCAGCACTTCCCATCACTGGGGGTGTGAGAGGAGGGCGTGCCTGCCCACTGGCAGAATCACAGATTTCCGAGTCAGCCTTGGGTCAGGCAGCCAGATCCAACCCCCCCAGGGGGCTGGGCTTCCACCCCCACTCGCAGAAAGGGACTAAGGAGCCCGCGCTCCCCTAGGGCACAAGCAAACAAACAGCCCAGAGAAGGCCGGGACTTCCCCAAGGTCACCCAGCACCAGAGGAACAGAGCGGGGGAGACCGGCTAGCCCGGCGTCCGGACCTCAGTTCCAGACAGTTCCCGCTCTCTGACGCACCGAGGAGCGGGAAGGACTATTCCAGGCTAAGGTGCGGGTCAAAGTCCCCGCTCACACAGAGGCGCCAGGTGCCAGGTGTCAGATGGTGGTGGGCGAGGGTCCCCCAAGGCGAAGGAACCCCGGCCTTTTCGGGGCTTCCCTCGGCTGCCCCCACCTGCACCTCCCCAGCAAAATGAGAAAGGAAGTGGCTCGAGGCGTGTGGTCACGAGGAAACCCTAACAATGGGAGGTGGTGACCCTGCTCCAGCAGCGGCCCCGGACCCCCACAGGCGGACCCCGACAGTTCTAAAGCTTTACCTCCCGATGGCTCACCTGTTGGAGGCCGGCCAGCAGGCCGAGCAGCAAGGAGGGTAAGAGGCGGAGGACCCAGGCGTCCGACATCCTGGCGTTGGGGCCACTGAGCTTCCGTGTGTCAGGGCAGGAGGGGAGGAGGGGAGGGGAGGAGAGGCGGGGAGGCGGGGAGGCGGGGAGGCGGGGCGGGGCGGGGCGGGGCGGGGCCGCGACCTCTCCCATGTCTCCACCTATGGGGTCCCGCCTCGGGTGCGCCGCGAGAGGCCGGCCTTGGGGCGGGGTGGAGGCGGGAAGGAGAGCGGAGAGGTCCGGGTTGGCTTTGGGGAATTGGGAAGTAGACGAGGTTAATTGAGAAAAATTGTGGGGTCAGTTCCAGACTGCTAAGCTACCCCTCCCATCTCCCACCACTGCCCCACCCCGAAGTGGCCCCCAGGCTGAAGGGGGGTGCGGCGCCGGGCAGGGGGCGAAAAGATGCTGGGGGGCCCCTGGCAGTCCCCGCACACCTGGCCTCCTGCGGGGCAGAGCTGGAGGGGAAAGGAGCTTCTGGAGTGGATTCAGGGTATTGCATGGGGGAAAGTGTCGCCCCCACCCCCATTTTTCTTTCTTTCTTTCTCTTTCTCTTTCTCTTTCTTTTTCTTTTTTCTTTTTTCTTTTTTTTTTTGCCAAGAAGGGAGGAAGAGGCGGCCCGGCTGACTGCTGGGGCAGGAGGACGAGGAGCACAGCCCTGGGACAGCCGTGTCCCCCCACCTCCCTACGTGCACTTCCTCCTTCTGACCACAGGGGCCAGGAAGGCCCCCGAGTTTGGAGATTTGCCACGGGGTCCGAAATGGGGCTGAGCGGCGGCCCGGGAGCTTCGGCGCAGGTGAACTGGTCCGCCCGGATTCCTGGGGAGACCCCGCGCGGGCGGTCCCAGCCCCGAGGGGCGGGATTCCCACGGCTCCCACCCTCCGCGGCCACGCCCCGGCCCTCGAGGCGTCCTGTGCTTCCCGGGTCCGGCCGGCAGGTGGCAGCATCGCCCAACCCGGGATTTCCCGGGAGCGCGGGACGCTGGGCTGGGACCTGGGACTTGGGGCTGGGTCTCCCACACTCCCCCCCAAACCTCCACCCCCCCCTCACCCCTCGGGAGCTGGCTGATGGGCCGGGTGGGGTGCCGTCTCGGGGGTGATAGGCGCAGGATGAGAGCCAGACGCCCACACACGGATGAGACCTGTGGAAACAGCGGGAGCTGGAGAGGTGAAGCCCGGACCCCTGGGGAGAGGGCGCCATGGACATGGTGGGTGGGGTGCTGCTCTGGGCCTGGGGAAAGGGGAGGGTCCGGGACACGCTCAGTCCTGCAGTTGTGAGCCGTCTCCTGCTGGGTCTCAAATCTGATTCTGCCCCTGGAAGCGATGCCCAGGTTCGTGTGAAGGACAGCCGGCCCCCTTTTCTCGTCCTCGCACCACTGTCCTTTATCTCTGTTTCTCATCTCTCCCAGTCCTGTTATCTCTGCTCAGTGTTTACGCTTCTTGTCTGCTCCCCATTCCTCCCAGTCCCTCTTCCTGTTTTAGTCTCCACCCGGTTTCTCTCCATTTCTCTGTGTCCCCTGTTTCCCATGTGTTTCTCCTTTCTTCCTTATTCTGTCTCAGATGAGGAGTCTAGTTTTCTCTCTCCGTTTCCATTGACTTCCTGTGTCTCTATATGTGTTTTTTCTCACCAACTTTTTGGTCTCTCTCTGCCAGTATATCTTTCCCTGGTGTCTCTCTGTCTTCTCTGTCTCTCTCTCTCTCTCTCTCTCTCTCTCCCTCTCCCTCTCCCTCCTCTTTCCCTGTCTCTCTTTCTCATCATCTCTTGTCCCTTTTTGGCCCCTAAGGACAGAATCTTCTAGTCTCCTGGTCTAAGTGGAATCAGGGTCTGGCCCTACAGAATGACTTCTCTGTTCTTTCTTGGAGACGCTGAGCTTGCAGAAGGGAGTGTACATGGGGTGGAGGCACCTCTTCCCTCATGCCCCCGCAGTTGGCTCTGTACCCAGCCTGCCCCTCTGCTGAGGGGGGCCTAGTCCAGAGTGCCCATCCTGCTGTCTCCTTGGTGAAGTCATTGCCAACTTGGACTTCTAAGGCCTTCCCACCCTGCCCTGGCCTCACTGCATCAGCACTCAAGGTTGGGTGAGGGGGTATCTCCATCACACCTGCTGCCACTCTGCCCAGGCCCAGAGCCCTACCGAGGCGTGGCCCTTAGAGGAGGGGAAGGTAGGTGAGTTTAGGGGAGGATGATACCCTGGGGAGTGAAATGGGGGTGCTGAAGAGGGCATGGAGGAGTTTGTGGGGTAGACGTGGGCGGCTGGGAGGGCTGAGGAAAAGGGACCAGGCAGGCACCAGTGCCCTGGGGATGGGCAGGAGGAGGGCTGGCATCATTCCCTCTGGCTCTCTGGCATCCACCTGACACAGGTCTAGGGTTGCCAGACAAAATACAGGGCACCCAGTTATATTTGAATGTCACATAAAGAATGGATATTTTCAGCATGCATATGCCCTGTGCAAAAGTTGGGATATATTTACACTAAAATTTATTTGTTGTTTATTTAAAATTCATATTTAACTAGGTGTTCTGTGTTTTTATTTGTTAGATCTGGCAACGCTACCCACATCCCTGAAATGTCATAGAGCAGGCACCTGAGAAGAGCTGCTCCAGCCGCTGGCTCACATCTCCGCAGTGGGAAAGTAAGGCCCATGGGGAGGGGGCCAGAGGGCCTCTGGACCCTGCCTCTGGGTCCCCAGCTTTTTCATGACACAGAACGGCCCTTCTATGCTCCTTCCTGCAAATAGGGAGAGGAAGGGCCTGAGGTGGGTGGTCTCAGCCCAGGCGAGAACACTAACCCTTGTTGTCAGCATCCACCATGGCTCCCAGGGCCCCAGCATTCTTAATGGGTGAGGTCGGGTGGGGGCGGGGGCACAGTGGGACCCCAGACAGAGCAGACAGGAGGCTGTTCTTGTGTAGAGGCAGGAGGGTCGTGGACAGAGCCGGCATCTTCTGTTCAAGGCTTAATCTGGCAGTGGGAGGGGAGTGGGTGCAAGCGTGCACATGTGTGCTCAAGGCGTGCAAGGGGCAGCGAGGCCCAGAGACCTCATGCAGTCAGTGGGTCCCTCTAGATTCCACACCAATTCCGTCCGGGATTTCCCAAGAGCACAAAGTCCAAATGTCTTCATACACGCTCGCCACCACCCTGGCCCTTTCACTAAAGAACGAGCTGATTGTGCCTCCTGCAAGGGCCCAGCTGGAAGGGCCTGGGAGGTCAGCTAGTCCACCAAAGGAACCAACTGGAGCTCAGAGGGGTGAGGAGGCCAAGTCACATGGGACACTGGGGCTGAGTCAGGACCAGAACCACACGGGTCTCAAGACCCTACACTCAGAGGCAGCCTCAGGAGGCAGCTGCTGCCCCGGACGGAAGAATCCTGCCTGGGGACCTGGTGAAGCCTGACTGAGCCCAGCCCAGGCCCTGGGTGACGGGGAGGAGCCAGGCCAAGTTCTGTTCCTCTCTGCCTGCTCCCCACCGTACTGTGGTGGATACTCATATCCATAATGGCTTATGGCTGTGGGCTGGGATCTTTCTTTTCGAAGCCCACAGAACATTCTGCTCTAGCCCAGCTCTGCCTGCAGGGACGGTGTTCTGTTGTGTTGCTAAGTGTGCCAGTTACTATGGGGTGCTGTGTGACCTTAGTCAAGAAACTTAACGTCTCTAAACTCATCTGTGAACGATGGTGGGGGGGTGGATCACATAGGGTCATAATAAGGATGAAATAAGCCCCTCGGTGTCTGGAATACAGCAATGGGAAATAAATGTTAGTTTAATAACGACATGCACTAAATGTTCTATTGCTGGCAAAAGAAAGAGGCCCACAGCTCCCTGTCTTCATTTCACATAGAGGCAGAGTGAGGCCACAAGGAATTAAGGGTTTGCTTCCTCCTGAGAACGGCTCTCCCCAGAATGCTGGCTCCCTATCGCCCTCTGCTGTCCATCCCGTGTTCTGCATCCGACAAGGGCCAGGTCAGACAGGGCTGGTGACCTACTTCAGAGGGTGTTGGTATTGCCCACTCCTCCTAGGAGGCCACAGGAGGCCGGATGTGACAGTGGTGCTGGGACCAGACATTTGATAAATTTCCTCTATTTCTGGTTTGTCCCCCCCTTCTCCTCCCCCACTGCCTGGGTTGGCCTCATGGTGGGTACCCGCCTGTCCCTCAGGCTGAGCACTCAGGGGGACTGGGACTCTGCTTGTCACGGGTGTGCCTATTGTCACTGCCCCCAGGCAGTGTGGCTCCCCAGGGCCATCACAAGCATCTTCCTAAGGCCTCCAGCCTAGGCTCCCCATTGCCTACTCTCTTGCTCCCTAATTTCCAGAGACTCCCCGACTTCTGCCTGAACAAAGTCCCATCTCAGGGAGGCCCAGCCCCGACCTGGCCTGGCAGTGTGCTCCTCTGCCCTGCCCGCATGTCCTCCAGCCACACACCTGACCCTTTCCTGCTCCCCTCTTTCCTGAGCTTGGGGGACTTCCACCCCCCCCCCCCAGAACACAAGTCCCCAGACCCCTCCCTGAAACCTAACAAATTCTCACCCCATCTTCAAAGCTCAGCTCTAATACCCCCTCCTCCCAAAAGCCTTCCAGGACCTGGATCTTCCTGCAAGAAATGACTCTTCCCTCCCTGCTCACCCCCACCCAGGCCTTCTCTCTCTCCCTAGATGTGTGCACGTCCTGCTGTTCCCACCCGGCTGCGGGGGCTGGCCCGGCTCTGATTCAGCGCTCATTTCCCCACGGTGCTTTGTTCCGAGTAAACACTGGCTCTGTTGTCACTGAGCTGAAGCTGGTTGGGGACCTCCTGAGGTCAGGGGCCAGATCTCTCCAGGGAATGAATTTAGGGAATGAATTCCTGAAGTCTTCGGTGGGGAGCTGTGAGCTGGGGGGGGGGGGGGGGGTCATTCCTGACTGACTGAGCTCCCCAGCTGCACTGGCTGTGTGGTTTGGGGAATCCACCTCTTCTGCCTGCTGCCCCTCCCAGCTGTACACCACCCCCTTGGTGAGTCAAATGGCTCCCTAGGGATCCAGCAGCACCTACGGGGTGAGCAGCAAGGAATGCTTGGCCCGCTGTCCGCCTTCCAGGAGGGGCAGGATGCGTGTTGGGCTGCCAATAGGAATTCTTGGGCATGGGATCAGGGTCCGAATCTCCCTCCCAGAATCCCTCTGGAAACTGAAGTCCGCTGCCCCTCACTCATTCTTGGGGTGATGGGTGGGAGGGTGGCGCGTTGACCCCAGGCCTGAGCCGCCCACCTGTGGGCCAGGAGGGCGGAGGGAGGCATGCCACCTGCCAATTAGCGGTGCAGGGAGCTTGTTATCCTTATGAGCGGGTGGAGGAGCTGGACTAGTGCTCACCTTCCGAGGCTTAGCGGAGACAAAAGCGGCTTTGGGGAGCCATTATCCTTCCCGAGTGTAGGTTTCCGGCGTCGTGGCCAGCGGTGGAGAGGGAGGCACCCCCCAGGGCCGGGTGGGGAGAGGGAGGGGAGGGGAGGCTCCTGAGGGAGGTTGGGGTGGCAGAGGGAAGAGAGGACCCAGGCGGGACGGGCTGAGCCAGGACCAGGTTAAGGTCTTGAGAGTCCCCCAGCCCTGGTGGCCTCTCTCCGAGACTCCTGCTCCCCAGGGCTTCCCAGCGTTCCCCCTCCCCCCCCCCCCCCCCCCCCCGCCTGCAGCCCCACTCCCACCCTCACTGTTGACTCTTAGATGGGACCCTGTAGCCCGAGAGAAGAAAAGGCTTGAGGATCCCCTAGGGCCCCCACTTTCTAGCTCTGCTCTTGTTCCGCCCCTTGAAAGAAGGCTCGACTGCCCCCCCACACCCCCCCGGGGGTCCCTCCGTCTCCGATCCAAATGTTTCAGGGGGATGGTGGCTAGACTTCAGAAGAACTTCCCAGGCCCAGCGAAGCTGCGAGTTCCGGCAGCCAGTGGACAGAGTAGCCCCTCTGTGGGGGGCCATCCTCAGGGGAGGGTCTGGGGGCGCAGAGCGCCGGGTGGGGAAGATGCAGCTCGGACACCCCGGAAGCGGATCGCTTCTCGGGGACCTGGGCGGCCGGCGCAGAGCGGAGGGCGGGGGAGGGCCGGCAGGGATCGGTTCTTCCGCAAACCTTGGCTCACAGCAGCTGGCCCCCCGCCGAGGACAGGCTGCGCTTCAGCTGGGCGCACGCACGCCGCACGCCGGTGTGGGCGTGTGCAGTGTGCCCCGCCCGTGTGCAGACAGGGGCACGCGTGCGTGCACACGCCCCGCTCCCGTGCCGATGTGGCGGCCCCGGCCCCGCCCCCGCCCCCGGCCGCCTTATCTTCCCGCCCGGAGGGAGCTGGGCTCGCGGATCCCCTCACCCCAGTGGCCCTGTTAGCACCTCCTCCTTCCCTTGTTCGCGCTTCGCAGCCCCTCTTCCTCCTCGGCCCCTGCCGTCCCCGGAGAGAGGCCCCGTGGCTGGCAGCCCAGTTCTCCTCTTCCGACTCCACTTCAGCTTCTATTTTCCAAAGCTTCGGGCGCCCCCTCCCCTCCCACCCCTTCCTCGCGCCCCTACAGTTTGGCGCCCACCCCTCCTCCAGGTGGGGCACAGGGTGAGCGCCCCCCTCAGGCCCTCCTGCCTAGAGGGTGGGAGGGGTGAGCGTGGGAGGGAGCCCTGCACTAGGGGCCCCAGCCACGTCCTGGGGCAGCTGTGCCACCCTCAGCAGGGAAGGGGTGGGAGAGGGACGGTAGAGCAGTAGAGCATCCTCTTTGCCCCTCCCCTCCCCCCTCCCCATCCTGAGCTTGGGCTGCTGATGGGGACAGGGTGGTCCCTTGCTCGGAGCCGGGCTGTCAGGCCGCCAGGACTGCAGGTTTCCTCTGCCGAAGGGCCCCTTCCCCGCCGGCTTTGATGTGTCTGCGAGGTTAGAGGAGGATGTTTGGCTTCGGGGCCAGATGCCAGGATAAACTCCCTCCGCCTGCCGGGCCAAACCACTGCCTCCTCAGCGCCTGGCTCACCTCCTTCCCGGGCCCCAGGCCGGGCCTGGCTTCCCCCAAGGCCGGCCCTGCCCTGCCACCCAGGGGGGTGGGCACCGCGTGGCGTGGTGGCATTTGCTGCTACTGGGGAGAGACCCTGAGGCTGGCGGGTGTCCTGTGGCGTCACCGTCACCGGGGTGCCTGCTAGGTGACCAAGGGCCTGGCCCAGGTGCGAGTTGAGGGACCAGACCCCAGCTGTCAGTAGAGGTGGGGGTGCGATGGGGTTTGGAGGAGGGGCGTCCACGTGGAGTTGTCTGCATAGCTTCAGCTCTTCCAGATGTGCAGCGGCTCCAGATGTGGGGATGACTCAGCCTGGAATGGAGGTGGGGGGCGGGAATCCAGGTCCACGGAGGGGGACAGAGAGCAGGGGGAAGTGAGGTCCTGAGCAACTGCTAGGGGCTGCTCCCCTTCCCCTGCAGCCCCAGCCCCTGGGGCCTGCGGGCGGAGGAGTGGTAGCTGCCAGCAGCTGCCCGGGATGCGCAGCCTTCAAGGTTCCCACCGTGAGCAGATGGGGAGAGGAGAGGATGAGGCCTCCGGGCCAGGGGCCCAGAGGCAGGCGAGAGGGGCAGAAGGCAGGGGGCAGCGAGTGGAAAGAGGGGCTGGCAGAGGAGGGGGGGAAGGGTAGAGACGGGAGGAGCAGCGTGTGTGACCTCACTGTGGAGTGTGGGTTACATGGGGGGAAGGGGGAGCTGGGGAGAGCGTGGTGTGTCTGACACGTGTAAGAAGACGATGTGCATGTTGGGTGTGGCGGCTGAGGGTCTGGTCTCCATGGTCTGGATGACAGAGGAAGAAGGTGGGGGCAGCCTCTCTACAGTGATTGGCTGGGGGGGGGGGGCTTGATGCTCTCTTAAGTGAAGACACGTGTGTGTCTTTGGGGGCTGGAAGCGAGTCCCTTGGACCTGGGGGCATCCAGGCCAGGCCAGGGCGCCAAAGGCTTGGGGTCCCCCCTCTCCTCCAGCCTCCCTGCTTTCTTTGGGGGAGGCTCTCAGAATCCTTAGAGCTGTGGTTTCTCCCTGTGGGCCTCGGCTGGTGTGAGTTTTCTCCTGCAGGGCAGCTAAGGGGGCCCTAAAATTTGGGGAGCAGTGCCCTGTGGGCTGCAGTGCCAGGACCAGTGGCAGCTGGGCTGGATGCCCCTCCATGCACCCCCCCTCCCCCAGCTCCATAGAGCCTCTGTCCTGGCGTCCTCTTTGGCCTCCAGGTGGGTCTGCTGGCTGGGCCTCTGGCCGCTCCCTGGAGAGCCCCACCTGTGCCAGCCACCCATGCCAGGGTAAACAGGGCACTAAGTGTCTGGGCTGCTGCCCGCCGCGAGCTGGGCACTGCTTCTCCACAGAGGCTGGGCTCCCGCCTGTGGCTTGGGTTGTCTCCTCCAGCTAAATGACAGGTCTGATGCCCAGGCCCTATAAACAGTGTTTTCTGGGCAGGTGGGGGTCATGGGGACCCAGCGAGCAGACAGATAATCAAGTTTAATCAGGAGACGATGTGTCACCCCCGCTAAGGGGGGCTGTTGTGACTCGCACCCCCACCCCATGCTGCGGGGCCCTTGACCGCCTCAGGCAGCATAGGAATCCTCTGTTCCCCATGCCCACCCAGCACACACACACACACACACACACACACACACACTCACACTCACACTCACACACACCAGGTGCGGGGCACAGTTCTTGGTACCCACTTCACGTGTGAGTGCAAATATGCCCCCTCAGTGGTGGCTGGGACCAGGTCCTATTCCCTCTTTTTACTGTGGGTGGAGCCCAGAGAGGCTGAGCCCCAGCCCGAATCACCAGCATGAAAGATGAACTTGGATGTGTACATGGTCCTCCAGACACTGCAGTACCACCGCCCACACACCGCCCGTCCCTGGCCATCTCCATCCCTCCTCCTGGGACTAAAGCCTGGAGGCTAACCCCATTCCTAGGCTCTCCCAGCCCCTCCACTCCTTCCCTCCCCTCTCCTCCTCTGGGCTGAGTCCAAGTGCGGGGGGGGGGGGGGGCACTTATTTCTCTGGATTCACCACTTCCCCCCGACACACACACTCATATAGGGCAGCCAAGCAGGAGGAGGACCCCCACCCCCCATGAGGGGCAGGTTATGGCCTTGCCTCTGGGGAGTGAGCAGGCGCCAGGGCAGGGGTGGAGCACTCAGGAGTGTCTCCCTCCTGGGCAGGCTGGGGGCCCTTCACCCACATTCCCAGAGGGGAGGGCGGAGGGCAGGGAGGGGGCCCAGGAGCCAGTGGGCAGTGGACAGGCATCCAGGTTCATGGGTGCCACGCGGTAGAGATGAGAGATGCCAGGCCCGGGGCCCCGGAAGTACCCCCTCTTCCTCCTCTTCCTCTCCTTCCCTCGGTCACGGTCATGCTCCATCCCCCGCATGTCTGTCTTTGTCCACATTTGCGTTTCTCTGTGGGCGTACGTCTCTCTGCCTCCCACTCTTTTTTCTCTTGCCTCTCCCCTCTCCGCCCCTTTTACTTCCTGAGGGGAGCAGCCCCTCTGTGGGAGCCAGGCTCCCAGAGTGGACGATGGCTTGGTCCAGGGAGGTCCTTGGCTTAAGCCCATGGTCTCACAATAGCCATGTCCAGCCCCCTGCTCTGTGCCAGGGTCCAAGAGACAGAGACGCCAGCTCTTCTTGGGTGCTGTGCGGGGTGCCCTGCGTTCAGAACTGCTCCCCTCAGCAGCTGGGGGTGAAGGCTCGCTCTCAATATCCCTCTCTCTCAATTAATCTCACCCCCTCTTTTTCTTCTCAATTATCTCACCCCTCTCTCTCCTTTCTTTCTCATCTCTCTCAATCCTTCTTTTTCCTTCTCCTTCTCTCTCCCTCTTCCTCCCTCACCCCCTTCTCTGGGAGGGCAGCACCCCAGAAGGCCGGAGTCCGGGCTGCTTTCCTGGGGGACCAGATGCCCACTGTGCTCCGGACAGTCCAGATCTCTGCTGTGCCTGAGAGTAATTGTTAGCATTGCCCCAAAGCAACCTGATTTAGACTCTAAATTCCTGGAGAGCCTCCCAGCCTCCCCAACCCCTTACAACTCCCAGGAGGGCCGTGTAGCCAGCCTGGGCCTCGCCCAAGGACACCAGGGCCAGACAGCAAAGAGGGGAGCTGTATAAATAGCCCATTTGGGGCGCCCTCCCCCCCCCCAACACCCGGCATTGGGTAGGGCGGGTCTGTTTGCTGGAGAGGGAGGAAGGAGAGCTGTGGTCACCCCCAGGCAGCATGTAATTTAGGATTTATTTTGGGGCACTCTCTATAGCGCTGGGTGGGGCGAGGGTAATTTAAGGGTTTAATGGGGTGGGGGGATGGATGGACAGGGGAGAGGGAGGCCCTCCCACTCGGGCCTGCCTGGGAAGGTGGGTCCCTTCCAAGATCCCTGCTCCCCTCGGTCCCTGGGTACCTCCTTGGAGGCCCTCCCAGGCCCCTCCAGACCTGCCTTCTCCAGCAGCAGACGGGGTTTGCAGTCTCCTCCACGGCCTGGGCTCCAGGTGGTGGGTCCCAGCTGCACGGGGAGCCGCTGGTGGTTGAGAGACGTAATGATGGGTGGGGGTGGGGGGACAATGGGCAGCATGTGGGCAGAGATGACCCTGCCGGAGGGTCCCTGGGCTGGGAAGCAGCCACTCCTGGAGCTTGCTAGACGCTCTGCTCTTGCTCCCAGATGCCCCATGCTCCGCCCTTGCCCGGAGGTGCAGGGCCCTCCGTCTGATGGAGGAGACCCAGGCTCTGGCCTCAGGAGGCCTCGGTCTGAGGGGGAGACGGGACACAGGCTCCGCTCTCACATGGCCAGTCATTATTTCCTTCGCCACCCCCATCATGATCTTAATTTTTAGTCTGTTTGCGACTTTAGAGTCTGTGTCTCTTCCGGGAGCTGGGGCTCCGCTCTGTCTCTTACAGCATCTCAGCACCTGAGAGCACAGACTAGGAGCTCGATCAGTAGTTCCCAAATGAATGAGTGAGGACGCAGCGCTAGATCCCACAGCCCCTGGTCAAGAGGCAGCCGGGCACAAAGTCTGAAGTCTTCCTGCTCGCGTTCCAGGCCACATGGTCTGACCCCTTTCCTCGCAGCCTTCTGCCCCCGCTGTGGCCCCACTCTGAGGCCACCGGCCACCCTGAGCTATTGACCGCTGCACAAATGTTGGGCCCCCTTGTCCACTTCCATCCCTTTCTCACCACACTCCCTCCACCTGCGATTCCTTCTGTTCCCATCGCCTCTTGACCAAATCCTGCTGGTCATTCGAGGTCCCGTGCAGTCACCTCTTCCGTGAAGCCTGCTCGAATCCCTCTGCCAGATGCAAACGCCCTCCCCTCTCACTCTGCAACTGGGTTGTTGTTTCACTCTTCTTTAAACCAGAAGCCCCTGGGGTCAGGCTTGCCTGAGCTGTCCTGGAGCCTGGCACCCCAGGGGTACTCAATCAGAGGGTGCTGAGTTACCCAGGGGACAGGTGGTGGTGTGAACTCTGGGTGATGCTATGGTGAGGGGTGTATGTGATGCAGGGCTGGGCCACCCAGGGGACAGGTGGTGGTGTGAACTCTGGGTGATGCTCTGGTGAGGGGTGTATGTGATGCAGGGCTGGGTCACCCAGGGGACAGGTGGTGGTGTGAACTCTGGGTGATGCTCTGGTGAGGGGTGTATGTGATGCAGGGCTGGGCCACCCAGGGGACAGGTGGTGGTGTGAACTCTGGGTGATGCTCTGGTGAGGGGTGTATGTGATGCAGGGCTGGTGGTGCAAGGAGGTGATTTCAGGAGCCAGGAAGAGCGACCAGCACCTGAGTGGGGTGAGGGTGGCATGAAGTTTTCCTTAGAAACATTGACCCTTTGGGTCAGAGAGGAGGGGAGAGTGAGGGTGCATTGGGGTGGGGAGGCTGGGGGTGGGGGCAGGCAGAGGGGGGAGACAGGCAGAGGGGGATAGAGAGTGGGCAAGGCTGGGGGTCAGAGAGAAGGGAAGACTGGGGATCAGAGGAGGCAAGGAGCTCCTCGGACCCACGTGTCCCTTCTCATCCCACAGCACACAGCCCGCCTCGCCTCCTTTAAGAGCCTCTTGCCTCGGGGGCTTCGAGGCCCCTCCCTGCCCCGGTTTCCCTGCTGCCTCTCTGGCCACCCCTTCTCCAGCTCCTTTGCAAGCTCTGTTTCTTCATCGTCCCTCAGGTCAGACCTGGCTCCTTTCCTCTCCGCTTTCTCCAGGGGACCGCCACCCATCTGGCCACCTGGTGAGTCTGGCCCCTTGGATGGCGTACGGTGTGTTGAAGTCACCGCGTTCAACAGCCAGAGTTCAAACCAGAAACCCGGGCCAGCGCTTACCCCTCTGCCAACCGGTCACCAAGTCCCGGGACTCCTGCCTCTTACGTCTCTGTGCGCCTCTTCCCGCGCCGCTGCCCGAGGTCTGGGCCTGGTGTCCACCACCTCCCACCTGGACCTCTGTGGCAGCTTCCTCGTGGCCATCCCGCCTGCATGCTGATCACGTTCCAATCCATCCTCCACACTCCCCCAGAAATCTTCCCAGAGCAACGCTGGGTCATGTCCTCCCACTGCCTGTACCCCCGGGGCTCCTTCTCAGCACCCACCCCCTGCCAGCCCTGCACCTGGCAGGTGCGGTTCCTCGGCCCGGCCCACAGCGCTCTTCCTCAGGCTCCTCTTCGTCCTCACTGACTCTGCGAAGGCTTTCCCCATGGTCTTCCCTCCGGGCAGGTCAGGAGTTTCCTTCCGGGGGCTGCTGACACCTTAATTTCCCCATCACAGGGCTTCGCTCTTTACCCAGACACAGCTTCCCTTCACAAGGCCCGGCACCAACAGGGGAGGCGCCCAGGAATCATGTGTGGATGGAGATTTACAGAGCAAGAAGGAAGAAGACCTATGGCTTCACCCCAGAGCGGGGCCTCTGGGGCAGTGGCGTGGGGAGGTTCCAGGGCCTGGAACGGAGCAGGAGACCTTGGTTAGGGTTCTGGCCTGGGGCTCAGGGTTGAGGCTGCCCCGTCTGTACTGCTTACCCTGTGGGCGTTCACCTCCCCAGGAGACACATAGAATCAGCAGAGGAATCCAGCCCCAGGCCCCGGGGTCCCAGGATGAGCCCAGCTGCCCACTGGCACCCACAGCATCTTCAGTGGCAGCCTGGGATCCAGACAAACTGGCCACAGCCAGAGATGACCAGCATCCCTCCGAAGTTCAGGGCCAGGCCCAGGAGGAGGACGCTCCCTGGCATCTGTGGACGGCCTCAGTGGACATCTTCTTTACAAACTTGTTTTCTACCTAAACAGTTCCTAGGCAGCCCCGGCTGGGTGGCTCAGTGGTTGGAGCATCGTCCTGTGCACCAAAAGAGCTGCTGGTTCGATTACCATTCAGGGTGAGAATGGGAGACAACTGATGGATCTCTCTCTCTCTCTCTCTGTCCCCCTCCCTTCCTTACTCTCTCTCTAATATCAATAAACATATTCTCCGGTGAAGATTGTTGTTTAATTCATAGGCATTTTACTTCTTACTCCATACTACGTCCTTGTATGTTTTAACATCAAACTAATGCTTTAAACCACTTACCTCTGGGAGAAGAGAAAAGGACATTCTGGGAGACGAGGCGGATAATCGGGGCGGAGCTATTCTTGCCTGCTTCCTGGCTTTGGGAAGAGTGTAGGACCAGGAGCTACAGGCTCAGGTCCCAGGCCCCGCTCTGCCCACACGGATATGGCCGCGTCGTCCACAAAACGGGCCTTGCGCTGGTGGTGCTTTGGCTTAAGACAGTGGCCACCATGAAATGGAGCCGTGGGTGTGCAGACTGAATGCTTCACACATGGAGCCCTGGGTGCCAGGCTGGATGCCTGGGAGCCTGGGACTGCGGGGGGGCGGGGGGGGGCAGCAGGGAGCAGCGGGGGGGCGGGCCTGGTGCCCCTGCCTGGCCCCCATCTGGCTTCCCAGGAGTGGGCTGGGGGTCCCGGCAGCGGCCACCCCCATCCCAGGCTGGAGGAAAGGGTGAGCTCACCCTCTGGCCCGGGGAGAGCGAGCGGGTAGGAGAATAATTAAAATGCCAGAGGTTAGGAGGTGAAGTTACAATGGAAAGAATGAAGGCGCAGCATCGCTGCCGCCGCTCGCGGCTGCGTCTCCCACCCCACTCCGGCTGCCAAGCCCACATTTGATTTTTATTTCGGGAGCCGCCAGCACAGCACTTGGGAGGGAGCGGAGAACCTCCCTCCAGCTCCCCTGCCACGTCTGGGGCTGGGGCCCTGCGCGGGGGAGGGGGCTCCTGGGACCCAGAGGAAGAGCCTCGAGGCCCCAGCCCAGGGCCCCACCCGGCCCTCCTCAGGGATCAGGCTCCAGGGAAGGAGGGCATGGGGGGCAAGAGTGGCATTGGGAGGCAAGGAACGGAGACCCCCAAAGAAGGAAGGCTATTCCTTCCTGTCCCATGAGCCTTTGCCCTTTTGCTTCGCTCTTTTGAAGGTGAGAGAGAGAAAACTCATCAGCTTCAGCTTGGCCCCTGGCTCCACGCTGGGGACTTCCACTGTCTATAGGGGTGCATAGCGTGGAAGGGTTCCAACTCTGATCTTGTTCCTCCCGACTGGCTCTGTGGCCCTGGGGGAGCTACTATCCCTCTCTGAACATGGGCTTCCTCTATGAAATGGGAGGGTAGGTAAGACAAGCATGTTCCAATTGGGCCCTGCCTTCCCCAGACCACCCTTTCCTGGGCACCTCCCTGCTCTGCCCCATCAAGGACCGGGGAGGGGGGGCAGCTGCTGGCCTGTCCCCTGAAGAGCATTGAGCCCCCTCTTCCTGCAGCCGGGAACTGCCGGGCCAGCTCACATTTTCCTGCTCTCAGCTTTCCCCACGGCCCGGCCCGTAATGCACTCCAGATGGTTTCCCCATCGCAGCAGAGGCAGCAGATTCCAGAGGGAAAGTGGTTGGGCTCCTCTCTGGGCTCCTCTTTCCACCGGCTGGAGAGGGGCCGGGGCAGGGACTGGGGCTGCTGGAAAGATGGAGGGAGGGTGGGTGGAGGGGAGGTCTCCTCAGGCCCCCAGGGCCAAGTGAGAGAGACGGGAGAGAGACAGGGTCCGTGCTGAGGTGGGGCGTGCCCCTCCTCGTGGATTCCTGCAAGGCTCTTGCCCCCCAGGAGCCGCTCAGGGGGCTCGGGGCAAAGGAGGGAGGCGCTCAGGGTCCATTGCTGGGAAAGAACACCGTCCAATGAGCCAGACACAACTGGGTTCCAGTTCTGCCTCTGCCACTTCTGCTCGGCGACCTTTGACTTTTTGGAGCCTTAGTTTCTCCGTCTGTGAAGCGGGGATGGTGGTTGTGACCCCGGGAACCTACAGAAAGACTTCCAGCATCTGCAGGTTTTCGGGAAGCGCCCCGAGCTTGCCTGGGGACCCCTAAGCACAGTCCTCCCCCCCTCCCCCCAGGAGGAAGCCCTCTCCCAGTCGCACTCAGATCTCTCCTACAGCAGCTCCCCCCGCAGTTTCCTCCGGGAGCCCAAGGGGACTCTGGGAGCCTGTTTTGGGGACAAGCCCGGGAAGGGGGTGCTATGAGCCTGAGGCTGAGCCCAAGCCAGTGCTTGCTTCCTCCCAGGCCCCAGGCCCCAGCCCCAAGCTCAGCCTCTGGACCTTGCCCTGGGCCTGGAGAGCCACGTAGAAGCTGAGGGGGCTGGGAAGGGGGGCAGTCTTTCCCGGCCAGGCTGCCAGGCCCCGCCTGCCCGCCCCGCGACTCCCCTGCCAGGATGGCCTCCCAGCCACGCTCACCCTCTCCGCCTCAGCTGTACCAGGGGGAGCGCTTCGATTTTTCCACCAGAAGAGCCAAGAGCAAAATGAGTAACAAATTCAGCCTGGGGCTGCCGTCCCCCTGCCTGCCCCCACGTTAATGGAGGGGAGGGCAGGGTGAGCCTTCAGCCCCTTCCCTGCCACTCCCACCCTCACCCAGGACCCCCGGCTGCTTCAGGGCCCCAGGGGCAAAAGGCTTCGCTGGGGAGGGGAGGGGAGGACCCCACTTGCCATACTCACTGAGAGGCAGAAAGGCTGGGGCTCACCCTCGATGTTCCCCGCCCCCAGCCCAGAGAAGACGTAGCAAAGAGGCCACTTCCTCACTGCCCCATCTGCGGCTGAGTCCCTCGTCAGAGGGGCGGGGACAGTCATTGCTCTCAGGTGCTCCTGTCTAGACAAGGAAATGGGACCTCTGAGCCCCCTCCCACGTATGAAGCCCCCTCTCCCTCCCCAGCCGCCTTCTGCTCATGGAGCTCCCTCCCCCCACGGCCCCCCTCCCCCCCTGCAGCCCACTCACTGCTTCCCACTCTCTCCCCATGGCTCTCCCCTCCGTGGGCTGCCCTCTCTGCTGAGACCTCATCTCCAGCCGTTCCAGGAAACAGCAGCCCCGCGGAGAGGCAGGCAGTGTCCCACCGTGTCCTCTCCTCACCCTGAGAGACGGGGCCCATTCCTGTCCAAAGCCCCCCTCCCAGGCACAGGGGGCCCCCACCTGCCCTAGCCCCCACCTGCCCTGGCCCCCACCTTGTTCTCCCGGTGCGGCCCACACCTCCCACTTGACGGTTTCCTTCCCATCTGCCCACAAACACACGCTAGTGTCTCTCACCACCCTACACCCCTGAACCCTCAAATCACCTTCCTGGCTCTCGCCTCCCTTTCCCAGCGGCACTTCTCAGAAGGGCTGTCTCAGCCGCCATTCATTCCTCAACCTGCTCCAATCTGGCTTACAGCTGAGACCCTGCAAAGGGCCACACCCAGGAATGAGGGAAAACTGGACCAGACCAGCGTCACTGCATCGAGACCATTTACCTGCACTGTGGCTGTGGGCGGAAATGAAACGCTCCGTGGAAAAGACCATGTCCCCAGAGCCTCTACAACCTGCCACACACCACGTTCCCCTTTCAATACAAAAAACTGCCAGGCAGCTCTCCTCTTCCTCCTCCCCCTCCTCCTCCTCCTCCTCCTCCTTCTTTTTCTCTTTCCTTCTGTTCTTTTTAAGAACAGTTCAGTACAGAAGTGGGGGAAGAAAGGCAGTTGCCTATCACCTGGTTTGGGGGCTCAAGTGAAGTAAGGAGTGTGTCTTCAATGTGGGGGGGGGGGCATCAGAGAGAAGAGAGAGAGAGAGAGAGAGAGAGAGAGAGAGAGAGAGAGAGAGAGCTCAATCACGTAGGCAGATGGCCTTGGCCAGAATGTTGGTGCTCAAGCAGAGAAGGGAGGGCATCCAAGTAGGAGAACAGCCCAGAACAGGAGCTCGGACCCTGAGAGTGAAGGGGACGTGTGACCAGGGCAGTGGCCAAGCACCAGGAGATGGAGTCCATGAAGGATGAGCAGGGCACCTCTAAAGGGCTGTGGCGGGGCACCCAGAAGGTGTGAGATGTCAGAGTCTGTTGAGGTGAGGAGCACATCCATGTAGGGGAGGAGGTGGCGGGGGCAGCATGAGGCAGGGAGCAGTGGCAATGGGGCATCGGTTACCCACAGTGGGATGGTCCCAATACGTAAATTTGTTGAGGGAATGAACTAGGTTTCTTACTGTTGGCAAAGGATGTTATAAATATGGAAAGGCGGAACATTAGAATGAGCCCTGAGTCTGAGAAACGGTCGTAGCTCAGAGGAGCCTGAGGACACATGATGACCACATATAATGTGGCATCCTGCATGGGGCCCTGATGGGACCCTGGATGGGACCCTGGATGGGACCCTGATGGGACCCTGGATGGGACCCTGGATGGGACCCTGATGGGACCCTGATGGGACCCTGGGTGGGACCCTGGATGGGACCCTGGATGGGACCCTGATGGGACCCTGGATGGGACCCTGGGTGGGATCCTGGATGGGACCCTGGGTGGGACCCTGGATGGGACCCTGGATGGGACCCTGGGTGGGATCCTGGATGGGACCCTGGGTGGGACCCTGGATGGGACCCTGATGGGACCCTGGGTGGGACCCTGGATGGGACCCTGATGGGACCCTGATGGGACCCTGGATGGGACCCTGGGTGGGACCCTGATGGGACCCTGATGGGACCCTGGATGGGACCCTGGGTGGGACCCTGGATGGGACCCTGGGTGGGACCCTGAATGGGATCCTGGATGGGACCCTGGATGGGACCCTGATGGGACCCTGGATGGGACCCTGATGGGACCCTGGATGGGACCCTGATGGGACCCTGATGGGACCCTGGATGGGACCCTGGGTGGGACCCTGGATGGGACCCTGGGTGGGACCCTGGATGGGACCCTGATGGGACCCTGGATGGGACCCTGGATGGGACCCTGGATGGGATCCTGGATGGGACCCTGGGTGGGATCCTGGATGGGACCCTGGATGGGACCCTGATGGGACCCTGGATGGGACCCTGGATGGGATCCTGGATGGGATCCTGGATGGGACCCTGGATGGGACCCTGGATGGGACCCTGGATGGGGCCCTGGATGGGATCCTGGATGGGATCCTGGTTGGGATCCTGGATGGGATCCTGGGTGGGATCCTGGAACAGAAAAAGAACACTCGGTAAAAACAAAGGAAATCTCCCAGGTGTCCACTGACGGGTAAATGGATAAACTAAATATGGTGCACACATACAACGGGATATCATTTGTCCTTAAAAAGGAAGAACATGTTGACACGTGCTACAATACAAATGGACCTTGAGGACAGTATGCTAAGTGAAATAAACCAGTCATAAAAGGCACATAAGTACTGTGTGATTCCACACAGATGGAGTAAAGTAGTCACGTCCTTAGAAACAGAAAGTAGAGTGGTGGTTATGAGAGCCTGGCGGGGGGTAGGGGTGCAGGGGGGCAGAAATGGGGAGTTGTTTAATGGATATAAAGTTTCAGTTTTGCAAGATGAAAATCTGTATATTGGTTGCGCAACGATGGGAATGTATTTACCACTAGCAAACGGAACACTTAAAAATGGTTAAGAGTAATTTTATGTTATGTGTCTTTTCTCACAATTTTTAAAAAGCTAAGGAAATCTGAATAAAGTATGGACTTTAGTTGAGAATAATATGTCTTACCGGTTAATTAATTGTGACCAATGAACCATTATCATGTAAGATGTTAATAATAGGAAAACTGAGCCCAGGATATATGGAAAGTCTGTGCTGTCTTCACATAGGCTGACCCTTGCCCTAAAGCAACCACTAAAAATATTTAAAAGAAGTATAGATATTGGACATTAATAGATATAAAAGTAATATTTTTAAACAGTCAGTTAATTCAAAAGAAGGCAGATAAAAAGAAATAAAAACACACGGGACTAATGGAAAACAAATAGAAAGATAGTATTTAAATCCAACCATACTGATAATTACATCTAATGTAAATGATCTATATACTCAAAGAAAGAGATTATCAGACTGGACTTTTAAAAAGACAAGACCCAACTATATGCTATTTTTTTTTAATATAGCTTTATTGATTTCAGAGAGGAAGGGAGAGGGAAAGAGAGATAGAAACATCACTGATGAGAGAGAATCACTGATCAGCTGCCTCCTGCACATCCCCGACTGGGGATCAAGCCTGCAACCTGGGCATGTGCCCTTGACCAGAATCAAACTTGGGACCCTTCAGTCTACAGGCTAATGCTCTATCCACTGAGCCAAACCAGCTAGGGCAATATATGCTATCTTTAAGACATAAGAATGACATATAATATTTCTGCAGAAATGATGGAAAATGGATACTTGTGAAGTTCACAGTCCAGAGGCAAAGGCTCATCAAAAGACTGAGACCTAATCCTAGGACTATAGAAGGCTTCCCCTCCCCCCACCTACCACCACACTACTACAGGCCTATGTGCAGCAGGTCCTTTTACCAAGTATATCTTGTGTGGCTATCAAGAAACAAATTCCAAGACATACTAAAAGGCAGGAAACACGGTTTGAAGAGACAGAGCAAGCATCAGAACCAGACTCAGATATGGCAGGGGTGCTGAAATGATCAGGCCCAGAATTTGAAACAACTGTGATTAATATGCTGTGATCGCTAATTTTTTGACGTGTCAACTTGACCAGGATAGGGGATGCCCCAGAGAGCTGGTAAACCATTATTGTGGAAGAGATGAGTATTGGATTCAGTAGACTGAGTACAGAATATTTGCCCTCAACCAAGATAGGCAGGTATTGTCCAATCTGTTAAGGGCCAGAAGAAAACAAAAAGGGAGAAGGAAGGGCAAATTCCACCTGTTTCCTCTTGAGCTGGGATATCCATCTTCTCTTGCCCTTGGACCTTGGAGCTCCTGGTCCTTGGGCCTCTGGATTTCAGAACTTGCACCAGTGCCCCCCACCCACCCCACCCCCCAGTTCTTAGGACTTTGGCCTTGGACTGGGAGTTATACCATTGGCTCCCCTGGTTCTTAGACTTGAATTGAATTATACCACTGGTTTTCCTGTTTTCCAGCATGCAATATACAAATGATGTATTATAGAATTGTACACTTGAAACCTATATCATTTTATTAACCAATGTCCCCCAATCAATTCAATAAAAATTTTTTAAAAAGAAATCAATAAAATTGAAAATATACAATCAATAAAGAAATTCAATAAAACCCAAAGCTGATTCTTCGAAAAGATCAAGCAATAAGCTTTTAGCTAGACTAAGAAAAAGAAAAAAGAGAAGATACAAATTACTAGCATAAATGAAAGGGGGGCATCGCTACAAATCTCATGTACATTAAGAGGATAATAAAGGAAAATGATGAATAACTCTATGCCCACAAACTTGGTCACCTACCTGAAATGGACCGATTCCTTGAAAGCACCATCTGCCAAAACTCCCACAAGGAAAAATAGACTATTTGTATAGGCCTATACCTATTAAAGGGATTGGATTGATAATTTGTAACCTTCCCAACCAGAAAGCACCTACTGGCGAACTGAACCAGGAATTGAAGAAATTATACCCATTCTAGGCAATCAACCTCTTCCAGACGATAGAAGCAGAGGGAATACTTTCTGTCTCATTCTATGAGGCCAACATTACCCGAACAGCAAAACCATGCCGGAAGCCGGTCCATCCTTGCTGCTTGACACAGTCGCTGCAGGAAAGAAACATCTGCGAAGCATATGTTTCAAGGGACCTGGCGTATATAGCATACTGTTCTTATGTTTGCTCCCCTTAGCGCTGTGTGTTTTAACCAAGGTCACCTCTCCAAGAAAGGTTGTTTCCCCAGGTAGGAATTTTTCCCTGAAGTCAGGGAGGGGATGCCTCTCCTAGAAAGGTTGTTTCCCCAGGTAGGAATTTTTCCCTGAAGTCAGGGAGGGGATGCCTCTCCTAGAAAGGTTGTTTCCCCAGGTAGGAATTTTTCCCTGAAGTCAGGGAGGGGATGAAACTCCTTAACTAAGTGCCAGGCGGGTAGTTAATCACTACAAACAATCATGCTTAAGCTACATAATCTTTACTCCCTGGAATGGAGATAAGAAACGCCCTAACCTTTGTAATAGAAATTGACAGGATTAAAATCAACTGGTATAAATACGGATGTAACAAAACAATAAACAGCAGAACTTCGCTGGAGATCCAGACCAGAACTTGGCTGGAGATCCTGGCTAGAGATCCTGGCTAGGCTGCTGATCAACTGAACTCCGTCTCCGTGTCATTCCTTCTTCGCCGACTCCATCCACACCTTTGGGGACCCCTGGACCTGCTGGGGTTGGACCCCGGCAAAACCAGACAGTCAAGGAAACTGTAGCCAGCGGTTCTCAACCTGTGGGTCGCGACCCCCTTGGCGGTGGAACGACCCTTTCACAGGGGTCGCCTAAGACCATCCCGCATATCAGATATTTACATGACGATTCATAACAGTAGCAACATTACAGTTCTGAAGTAGCAACGAAAATAATTTTATGGTTGGGTCACAACATGAGGAGCTGTGTTTAAAGGGCCAGAAGGTTGAGAACCACTGCTGTAGACCAATATCTCTCATGTACATACATGCAAAAATTCTCAACAAAATATTAGCAAATCAAACCCAACAATGTATAAAGAGAATTGTAGGTACAGAGGCGACCTCCACTCTGTGCGGGGTGGGAGGGGTGGGGGGTGGGGGGGTTGCTAGGGTCCCGCACGCCCTCTGCGCCTGCGCCTGGGCCTGGGGTGGGGCTGCGGGTGCTGCTCTCTGGAATCGCACGCAAGTAGCGGGGCAACCGTCACCGTCCCTCCAAGGCGTGTTGCCACCGGGATGGCTTCGGCCTGTGGGTCCTCAGCCTTGGCCGGCTCCGGAGCATCCCCGCCTGGCCCGGGAGTCCAAGCGGCCGGGGCCGAGGAGGAGGAGGAGGAGGAGCAGGAGGTGGTACGAGTCCGAGTCCAGAAATGTGCGGGCTTCTTGCCACCCGAGCGCCGCTCTTTCGCGGTTGACCCCCAGATCACCCCCCTCGAGGTGCTGCAGCACATCCTCGCCCGAGCGTTTGACCTGAGCGGGAAGCACTTTGACCTCCGCTACCGGGGCCGGGATGGGCTGGGGCAGGAGGTCTACCTCCCGCTCCGGTCGGACCGGGACCTCAGCACGGCCTTCGCCGCGGCCTCCAAACCTTTCCTGCAGCTGCGGCTGGACCTGTGGCCGGCGGAGGCCCGCCCGCTGCTGGAAGACGGGGACCTCTTCGGCCCCCAGGAGGCCGCCGGCCCCGACGTGCCGCTGCCGGAGCAACGGGCGCCCCCGGCGGCGGCTGCCCTGCCCTTCACGCAGGGCCTCCTCGCCCAGGTGGGCCGCACCTGGTCCAGGGTCCAGCAGGTGCTGAGCTGGTCCCCCGGGAAGGAGGCCAAGCCCTTCTGCCCCCCGCTGAGCGAGGCCGAGTTCCACGCGTACCTGCACCCCGACGGCCGGCTCTCGCGCCCGGCGCAGCTGCGCCTGCGCATCTACCAGGGCGGGGTGGCGCCCTCCCTGCGCGGGGTGGTGTGGCAGCACCTGCTGAACGTGCTGCCGGCCCGCCTGACCGCCCGCCAGCGGGCCGCCTACGTGAGCAGCAAGAGCCGGGAGTACGAGCGGCTCAAGAGCGAGTGGGCGCAGCGCGCCAGCCCCGAGGACCTGGAGCGCATCCGCGGCGCCGTCCTCCGGGACGTGCGGCGCACCGACCGGGCGCACCCCTACTACGCGGGGCCCGAGGACGGCCCGCACCTGCGAGCCCTGCACGACCTGCTCACCACCTACGCCGTCACCCACCCGCAGGTGTCCTACCGCCAGGGCATGAGCGACCTGGCCTCGCCCCTCCTGGCGGCGCTGGACCACGAAGGCCAGGCCTTCCTCTGCTTCTGCGCCATCATGCGGCGCCTGGCCCCCAACTTCCACCCGGACGGACGGCTGGGCCATGGCCGTCAAGTTCGCCCACCTCCAGCTGCTGCTGCGGCACGTGGACCCCGACTTCTACCGGTACCTGCGGGAGGCGGGGGCCCACAACCTCCTCTTCTGCTACCGCTGGCTGCTGCTCGAGCTCAAGCGGGAGTTCGCCTTTGAGGATGCCCTGCGCATGCTCGAGGTCACCTGGAGCTCGCTGCCTCCAGATCCTCCCGAACGGGAGGTCGAACTCGTCGGGTCCCCCAGCCACGGGGCCGACACTGGCTCCAGGAGCTGCGGGGAGCAGCCCCTGCGACAGGGGCACAGGCCCAGGCCTGCCGGTGGGAGAGGCGGTGCTTTTGAAGAGGCTGTTGACCCCTTGGCCCTGACCAGCCAGGAGCCTGGTGGTGGGGGGCAGCTCCCGGGACCAGCCAGTCTGGATGACCTCCAGCAACTCAGGGACAGCAGCCGCCCCAGGAGGGACCCTCTCGCCCAGCTTTTCCATCCCACTGTCCTCATCAGCTCCAAGTCCCTCTCCAAGCCCTTGCTGAACTCCTCAGACGCACTCCTCTGCTCCCCTTCCCTCCCTGGCTCCCCATCCTCCTCGTCTCAGCGGTCCTCCCTGGAGGCCTCTCCTGCTGGTGCCGTGGCTGCAGGATCCCTTTTGATGCCAGAAGTGGGCTCCCCACAAGACCCTGGGAAGTCCCTGCCACCACCCCAGGAGCTTGGCCAGGGGAACCCGTTCATGCTCTTTCTCTGCCTCGCCATCCTGTTAGAGCACCGGGGTCAAATCATGAGGAACGGGCTGGATTACCACGAGGTGGCCATGCACTTTGACCGCCTTGTGGGGAAGCACCCGCTGGGGCGTGTCCTACACCGGGCCAAGGCCCTCTTTGCTGATTACCTGCAGTCCTACCTGTGAGACTCAGCTGAGCTCACAGCCTCATCTTGACCAGGCTCCCTCCAGCCCGCCCCCAGCCCCTCAAGATCCCCACTCTCGGCCAGAGGGCTTCCACCCGAGGCCCAACCTCCCTGCCTGCCAACCCTAGACCTCTCTCTGCAGGTCTGAGTATGGGGCTCTGCTTCAGCACTGTCCCACTGAGGCTACTGGCCTCTCTTCTATTTTTGTTACGTTGTTTTTAACACCTGTGCTTTGCACACATGGAAAAATAAAAATAAAGAAGTATACACCACGACCAAGTGGGATGTATCCCAGTTATGCAAGGCTGGTTCAACATTCGTAAGTCAGTTCATGTAACCCATCACATCAACAGGCTGAAGAATAAAAATCACATGATCATATCAGTAGATACAGAAAGAGCACTTGACAAAACCCAGCACCTGTTTATGAGCAATACTCTTAGAAAACTAGGAACAGAGGGGAAGTTTCTTTCTCAGCAATTGATAGAAAAGGAGACAAAACCCAGTAAGCATCTAGAGAAGTTAAACCAGTATGACCAACACACAGCCATCGACTTCAGAGCACACATTCTTTTCATGTGCATAGAACAATTTCCAAAATTGACCTTAGACTGGATCATAAAGCAAGTCTTGAGAAAGGTCAAAGAATGAAAATCATACAGAGTATGGTCTCTGACAACCATATAATCAGGCTAGCAACCAGTAACAAAGGATAACTTGACTTTTTTTTTTTAATGTTTCCACATTAAGCAATGCACTTCCAAAGAGTTCATTGTTTGAAGAAGAACTCTTGCTGGATATCAAAAATACTTTTGAATGGATGATGCTGAAATATTATTAAAACGTTGGGATGTAGCTAAAGCAGTGCTTAGGGAGAAACTCATAAACATATGTACATGCGTTAGAAAAGAAGAAAAGCTAAAAATCACAGAGGGTAGCAAAATAAACATCGTAGCAAAACAAACCCAATAAAATAGAATGATCAGGAAGGAAAGAAAAGGCACCAACTGCCAACACCCGGAACAAAAAGGAGGTCGTCACTATCCTACAGACAATTAAGATATTATGAGAATATTATCATGACTCTATGCCAGCAATTTTCAACCAGTGTGCCGTAAGAATTTTTAAAACCTGCAGTACCTGACGACTCAGGGGCACTAACCTCTTCTCCCTTAGATTGTCAAATTGAAAAAATGACAGTAGCCAACACAACAGCAGCCATCTGGTATACCTATTTTTTGTCAGATCGGCAAAAAGTATATTTTTGGCGTGCCACAGAACTTTAGTGGTTAACTATGTGCGACATGAGATGAAAAAGATTGAAAATCCCTGCTCTATGCCAATAAATTTGAAAATTTTGATGAAACTTGTAAATTCTTTGAAAAACACAACTTAGCAATCTCACAGAAGACAATATAGAGAATAGTCTCGTATCGATTAGAAAAATTTGTAATTAAACATCTTCCCACAAAGAGCATTTCAAGTCCAGGTCGTTCACCAGTGAGTTCTTCTGAACATCAAAGGAAGAAACAACCCCAGTTTTACATAAACTCTCATAGAGAAGAGAACACTTCCCAACTTTTTGGAGGAGGGCAGCATAACCTCGATATTAAAACCAAAGCAAGACATTACAAGAAAGGATAATTACAGAATAATTTCTGAAAAAATCATAGATATACATTCTAAACAAAAGAGCAATCAAATCCAGCGGTATATAATGCCTCTTGACAAATTTGAGTTTGTTCCAGGAATGTGAGTTTGGCTCCACATGTGAAAACCAGTTGTGTAATCCCCCAGATTGAAAGTATACAGGATAGCAATAGATGTGAAAGAAGCATTTGATAAAAATTCAACATTTATTCATGATAAAATTCTTGGCAAACTACAAGTAAAAGGAAATTTTCTTAACTCGGTAATATCACACACAAACAGCTACAGCAAATATCGCACTTAATGGTAAAGTATTGAAAGTTATCCCCTTGAGACTGGAACAAATGAGGATGTCCACCACCACCACTTCTATGTAATATTGTATGGGAGGTCCTCGCCAGTGCAATAAGGCAAGAAAAAATAAAAAGAGGTAAGACTTGAAAAGGAAAAAAAAACAACACAAAAAACAATGGTTATTCATCAGTGGTATCACTATGTAAGTTGGAAAATTTTTAAAAATCTACAGATATGGTATAAGATTAAATAAATTCCATTGTATCTCTTTAAGATGACAATAAGCAATTAGAAAATAAAAATATTTCATCAATAATAGTATTTTTTAAATTAAAATACTTAGGAATAAATCTGACAGAATGTGTTTATGTTCCACATAGAAAACTACAGAATGTTACTGAGAGGAAAAGAAGGCTTTAAAAAATTTTTTTAATCCTCACAGAGGATTAAATAGTAATATCCTTGTGGGCAGGAGGGGAATGAACTTTGACTCACACTACCCAGAAAAATTAGTCCTGGGTGGATCATTAATCCAAACGCGAAGAACAATACAAATATGTCTTCGAAATTCTGAAGAAAAATTATTTGTCACCTAGAATTCTAAAACCAGTAAAATTATCAGTTAAGTATAAGAGTAGACTAAAGACCTTTTCACATGTTCAAAGTTTCAGAAATTATATCCCCTTTGCACACCTTCTCCAGAACCTGTGGGAGGGTGTGTTCCTCAAAAATGAGAGAATGAGAAAGAGGAAGACACAGATTCAGGAAACGAGGGGTTCAGGTGTAGGAGAGAGGTAAGAGGAACCCGAAGGAGGGTGGTGGAAGGAGACTCCAGCAGGAGAGCTGTTCCTGGGGGCTGGAGAGCAAAGGGATTGTGGTGGATCAAAAGTCTGCAGAACAGCCCTAGCCGGTTTGGCTCAGTGGATAGAGCATCGGCCTGGGGACTGAAGGGTCCCAGGTGCGATTCTGGTCAGGGGTGTACCTCGGTTGCAGGCTCCTCCTCAGCCCTGGCCCTGGTTGGCTTATGCAGGAGGCAACCAATTGGTGTGTTTCTCTCACATCAATATTTCTCTCTGTCTTTCCCTCTCTCTTCCACTCTCTCTAAAAATCAATGGAAAAATATCCTCGGGTGAGGATTTTAAAAAACCCACGAAGTCTGCAGAGGGGACCGCTTCAAGAGGAGGAAACTGACGGAATACCAAATGTGTCGGAACGGGAACACTGGGCTTGAAGCAGTGCTCATTACAAGGGAAAACAAATGAACCTCAGCAAAGCAAGAGAAATGCAAACTCCAGGAGAACAAAGACCAAGAGTGACCCTAGTGCCCCACTCAGCTCAGACACGAATAACAAGGGCCCAGGTGTGCTGGGTAAACGCTGACTATTGGCCCAACCACAGCGACATGTAACCACCTTGGGAAGGTGATGAGAGTGGAAGTGCGACTGAGTGTGGTGGAGGTGAGGAGTTAAAAAGAGTGAACTCCTTATCTTCCATACTCGGAAGGCAAAAGAGAATCCCCAAAACTGAAAAATTAAGAATTGGCAACAAAAGGTTGTTATTTAGAGATATAGAGAATTTCTCTTTAAAAAGTCAGCTGATTGAGTTGAAAATCACTGTCTCTGGGGAGCAGGAAATAAGTAGGAAGGGCTATAGGACTGCCTTACATATGTTTCTCCTTACATATCTTGTAAAGTTTTGCCTCTTAAACCGTGTACATATACACCTTTGGTAAAACTTTAAATGACCTCTAAAGCCAAATGTGGACAGTACAAGGGGAAAAAAATCTTCTAGAAGAAAATGATGAAGGGTAGTAAAAGAAAAAAAATCCATTCTTTTAGAATTAGGCAAAGAATCCCTGAACAGCATACACAGCTAATCGAAAGAAACGTTTTATTTCAGTAAAATCAAAAGACATCAGTAAGTGAAAAGGCAAGCCACAGAGTGAAAGATATTACCAATGGCAAATGACTCGTAGAGCATGTACTAAGATTATCCTACAAAATAACAGAAAAAGACAGAACAATATTTTAAATGGGCAAAAGGTAGTATTTTTTTCATAAAAGAAGATAGATAAACAGCTAATAAATACATGAAACACTGTGCAACATGGTTATCAGAGAAATGCAAATTAAGACCACAATGAAATACCACCACTACACATTCAGAATGACTAAAATTTTAAAAACCAGCAATAGTGTTGACAAGGATGTGGCCACTGGAATTTTTATACTGTTGGGTGGAGAGCAAATCTGTACAACCACTTTGGAAAAAACTCTGGCAATATCTGCTAAAGCACATCAACAACAGAGGTGCCCATATAGGTGCACCAAAAGGGTATTGCAAGTCTGGTAGACACCATATCAATAAAAATATCAATGTTGCCCTGGCTGGTTTGGCTCAGTGGATAGAGCGTCGGCCTGCGGACTGAAGGGTCCCAGGTTCGATTCCGGTCAAGGGCATGTACCTTGGTTGTGGGCACATCCCCAGTGGGAGGTGTGCAGGAGGCGGCTGATCGATGTTTCTCTCTCATCGATGTTTCTAACTCTCTATTCCTCTCCCTTCCTCTCTGTAAAAAATCAATAAAATATATATATATATATATATATATATATATATATATCTCAATGTTAATGTATTCAGTAACGGGACAAATTGAAATCATGCATCACCTGGTATGATCCAGTGAGAACACAGCAGCACTTCTGTGACTTTTCTCTCCAAGATACATAGCTTAAATCTAATAATGAGGCAACATCAGACAAACTAAAACGGGGGGGGGGGGGTGCGCCTACAAAATCACTTGCTTAGAATCTTCAAAATTTACAAAGCCACGATCAAAGGAAAGATTGAGGAGCCATTCCACATTAAAAGGGACGAAAGAAGTATGGAAACTGAATGCAATGCATCATACCGGATTGGGTCTTTTTTCCACAAAGCATGTTATTGGGACAAATGGCAAACATGAATACATTATAGTAATATAGCTTATAATTTATTTTGTTAATCCTCATTCAAGGATATGCTTTCACTGACTGAGAGAGAAAGAGAGAGAGAAACATAGATGTGAGAGAAACATTATCAGTTGCCTCCTGGATGCCTCCTGAGCAGGGATTGAACCCACACACAGCCTAGGTATGCGCCCTGACCAGGAATTGAACCTGCAACCTTTGGTGACGGGATGGTACGATGCTTTAACCAACTCAGCCACCCGGCCAGGGCTCTAGCTATCATTTCTATGGTGGTTTTGTGGTTATTTAGGAGAAGGTCATCGTAGGCTTTACATACTAAAGTATTCAGGGGTGATGGGACGTCATGTTGGCAAGTTACTCTCAAATGCTTACTCCACTATTCTTGGAACTTTTCTGTAAATTTGAAATTATTTCCAAATAATAATAATTAAAAAAAAATAGCGACAACAAGCTTAGAACTATCATGGGTATGGAAAAAGTAGGTGTGTGTCTATACGCCGGCAGCCAAGGGATGGAATGTTTTTGGATATCTATTATTTCTGCTTTCCCTCGCATTCATTCCTCCTCCCAGAAACAGCATCCAGATTTTATTTTGGGGAACGGCCCCTCCCCCACTCTTGGTCCATGTGTCACTAGCGTGGGCATGCGCCCAGGTCAACTAGCATATTCCATCCGCCTGGCCACCGTCACTGGTTTAGGGAAGGGCTCCATTCAGCCCGATATAGGTCAACACTGGGTTTGTGTGTTTTTTTTAAAACTATTGTGAAAGAGGCTCTGTTTTTCTCCTGGGGTTGCTTAGTTTTTAGAAAATAAACCTGGAACTGCCTGGGACCACCACATGGAGCCAGGCTGTCCAAAGGGGGGGAAAAAAAGCATTTCAGAGAAAAGCAAAAAATCAGAAAGAAACTGAGTGTTCGTGGTATCACTTTAGCCCATAGATCCGGCTGTCCTTGGACTTTTTGGCTAAATAAGCCAAATATATTTAATTTTCTGCTTAAGCCACTTTGAGTTAGTCTGTTGGCACTTGCAACTGAAAGAATTATGACTAATGTTAGGAAATTCCTAATTCAGCTGGGCTGGAGTTCAAGGCGGGGTGAGGAGGGGGAGGAGGGAGCTGTGGCTGACAGCCAGGCATGGCCGGGCCTCTGAGCCTTAGGATTCAGTGGGAGTCTGGGGGCACCCAGGGCCACCTGAAGGTGCTCCTGAAAAAGTGGTGAGTGCAGGTGGCAGGGAGACAATGTCCAAACAGAAGGCCTTGAGCGACTCTGGACAAAGCTTGGGCTTGGGTTTATCCCCAGTCAACTCCACTTCATAACAGCTTGCTGCCCAGCCCAGAGCCCAGTGGCCACGCCCTTGGCACGGCGCTGACCAGAGACGCCCGCAGGCTCGGTTCTGAGCCTCACGTCCAACTCCATGGTCACCGTGCCTTGTATTTCCTCACACCGCCTGTTTACAAACCACCCTGTCTCCGGTTTGTGCCATTGAGCATCAGGACAGCCCTATGAGGAGGCAGGGCCGGGAGGATTCCCATTTTACAGATGCGGACAGTAAGGCTGAGAGAGGTAAAGCGACTTGTCCAAAGTTGCACAGCTGTGTAGTGGCAGAGCCAGGAGTGGGGAAGGAGGCTCCCCTCACCGAGTGCAGGGCTCTTTCTAGAGCTGCCTGTGCTTTAGAATTCCTGAAACCTGGCGAGGTACGGGGGTGCGGTGAAAGACAGATCTCTCCTTTGGATTTTGGGACCGCCTTTGAGTGAGCGGGCAGGGGGCCAGGCTTTCCTGGCACATGAGCCCCCAGGAGAGGGGTGTGGGGTGGGAATAGTCGGAGGTCAGGATGCTGACCGGGGCAGGAGAGGGGAGCTTCACAGAAGAACACAGTTCCTGGACCAGGACCCAGACCCAAGGGACAACCCCCTGCCAGGCACTGGGCAGGGCCCTGCGGAGTCGGGAATTGAGAAAAGATTAGGTTGGACCCCATATCCAAGGAGCCCACTGTTTAGTGGAAGAGACACATCGAGGAAAACAGTACATTAACACCACCCATAAGATGAATGATGGTTATATGTGACCTGATATAGTGCATGCTTACTTATGCCAGGCACTGTTCCATGCACTTAAGTTCTCACAACAACCCTCTGAAGGGAATCTAGTATTGTCCCCATTTCAGAGATGAGGAAACTGAGGCACGAAAAAGGGAAGGTGCCTACGTCACACAGCAGAGGAAAGGAGAGGCTGGCATTTGAAGTCTAAGCCCGGAGCCCAAGCCCTCAAGAGCTGCACTCCACTGCTCCTGCCAGACTCACTGGCCGTCAGCTACAGGTCAGGCACCGTGCGAGGGGCCAGGATGAACGTGACAGATGAGCCCCAATCCGCCAGGAAGGCTGGGTCGGAGGACGGGATCGGAGAGTACAAGCAGCCAAGCAGAGCGTGGGCTCTAGGAGGGGAAGTGCAGGTCCTGTGGGCGAACCCTGATGGGGTGGTCAGGGGCGGCTCCCTGCAGAAGTGGTACCCAAGGTGAGCCTCGGGGATGAGGCCTCGGAGACACAGGAGAGCGGGCTGGGACAGTAGGTGGAGCGGAGGATGTTCTGGTCAGAGGAGGGGCAGCCAGCACCAAGACCTCAAAGCCGGTTAGAACCTGTGCCCAGAAGCCCTGGAGGGTGGGCACAGTAAGGGTGCCGTGGGAGCCTCCGGCAGCAGTGGGGGCACGAGTAGAGTGCCTGGGAGGGAGCCGGCAGGAGGTGGGGGTGGCGTTAAAGTGGGGTGTCTGTTTCAGACAGTACAGGCCAGACCCAGGGAGGCCTGGGGTCAGGCAGGAAGAGCCCCTGTATTTACAGACACAGGAGAATGAGTGCCGGGGGACAGGACTGGCCTTGAAGTGTGTGCGGAGGAGGGAGGGGGGCAGGAGAGGCAGGGGTGTGCGTGACAGGAATCATCTAGGCGGAGAATTCAAATCAGGGATCATCCTGGCCCTGGTGGGGGCCCCAAAGCTCACGGGGAGGGGGCCAGCTTCGTAACCAGGCCCAGGAAGGGAGTTCGGGGACCCAGCAGGCCCCCAAGGGCCCATGGGCCACATCTGCACTGGCCCCAGTGCAGCGCCCTGCAAATCCGGAGCAACGAGTGGGAGGCATGGGCGCCAGGGAAGCAAGGCCTTGGGGCAGCTGGAGGCTCAAGTCCTCCCCAGACGAGGCGGAGGACGGAGCAAGCAGGTGTTCTCAAGACCACTGGCCTTTGGAAAAGGGGGCGGACAGGAGCAAGGAGGGGCGGGGAGAGAAGTAGGGAGGCTGGTGCCGAGATCCTCAGAGGAGGCCGGGCAAAGCCAAAAAGAGAGCAGCTCAGATCCGAACTCAGGGATCCAGAGATTTTAGAGGGGGGACTCAGAGCCCAAAGGGACGGCCGTTGGTGGGGTTAAAAGCTGGCTCTTGACTGTCAGGCCTCAGGTGGTTGCCGCTCCCTAGCAGTGTGACAGTGGGCAAGCTCCTTACCCTCTCTGAACCTCAGTTTTCTCATCTGTAAAGTGGATCTAATTAATGATCAGTATAGCTCACAGGGCTGTGCTGAAGCTGGAGGCAATGTAAGCTGGCGGTGGATGCGGGGGGGGCGGGGGGGGTGTCTGTCACTCATTAAGTCCGTAGCCATTATCCATAGTTTAGGCCAGGGGTCCTCAAACTACGGCCCGCGGGCCACATGCAAATACAAATATTGTATTTGTTCCCGTTTTGTTTTTTCACTTCAAAATAAGATATGTGCAGTGTGCATAGGAATTTGTTCATAGTTTTTTTTTAAAACTATAGTCCGGCCCTCCAACGGTCTGAGGACAGTGAACTGGCCCCCTGTTTAAAAAGTTTGAGGACCCCTGGTTTAGGCTGTTTTTCAGACATTCAAGTGTGGGGGGAAGAGCCTTTCTGGGGACATAGAAAGGCTTGGGTTTTTGTCTTAGCCCTTCCCCCACCGCCTTGGGAGAAGTCCCTGGACTTCGGCTGCTAGCCGTTTAATGGGAACGTGAATGCCTCCACAGTAGACTTGGAGTGGAGCAGATGGGACATTGTGAGCAGAAGTTTGTGACTCACTGGGAGAGGCTGCGATGAGGGTCAGTCCAGCTGGCAGGCGGGCCTGGGCCAGACAAGCAGGGCTGTAGGACCTTTGGGGCCTCTCTGGATTCCCTCTAGGGATTTCTTTATCGGCTGTGGAATGTGGCCATCCCAGGCAGAGGGGAGCATGTTCTCCACACTCTTAGCATCAAAAAACCCCTCAGCCCCGACCGGTTTGGCTCAGTGGATAGAGCGTCAGCCTGTGGACTCAAGGGTCCCGGGTTCGATTCCAGCCAAGGGCATGTACCCTGGTTGCGGGCACATACCCAGCAGGGAGTGTGCAGGAGGCAGCTGATCGATGTTTCTCTCTCATCCATGTTTCTAACTCTCTATCCCTCTCCCTTCCTCTCTGTAAAAAATCAATAAAATCTATATTTTAAAAAAATCCCTCAATGGGCATTGAGTGCGCACACCGACCACCACGGCTGAGCACATTCAGAAAGAACATCGTCTTTCTAAAAGAATAAAAATGCACCTTTGCAAAAGTAATATGAAGGATATTCGTTTCACATCGTGAGAGGGGTGATACCCTCTGGAAAGTGCCACCAGTGTACCGATGCCCCGTGTGACAGTAAGGAGCCATAGGAGTTTTCACATCCTGTCTGTTTCTTTTCTTACTCCCTATTTGTACTAAATTAGAAAATCCTAAACCACAATTACAGGTCATTAGAAATGGCAGCAAATGTTTGGTGGCTCTTTCAGAGGGTTGTGGATTCAGACCAAAGAAGCATCCAGAAATCACAGCTGTTTCTATTTTCCGCTCTCGCAGACACTAGGTCAACAGGGATGGAGCTTCCAAAAGTCACAAGGCTGAGTATTTCACCTGGAGAGAGAGAGTGACTGACGGAGCCATAATCCTCTCTTTGGTTGAAGGACCTCGGAAAGAATTCTTTACGTTCTGATGTAATATCTGGATGTGGTTTTTAAATCATCTTCGTAATATGTCGCTGATGCCCTTCTCTTGCTCAGAAACAAAAATCACCAAGGGTTGAGATGGAATCAAATTCTCAGAATGGAGGAGTCACACCACAGTTTGGTCTTAAGAATTTCTGCTAATTGGATAGTAAACAGTGAACATTGTAATAGTTTGTCAATGTTTGGGCAATAGAAATGTTGAACATATGGCCATCAGAGCAGGTTACTTAAGACCTTAGAAGTGGTCTTGAGTGGCATGATCAATAATGACATGAAAAAATGTCATCATTCTTTTCAAAATGCCTTGTGGGAACCTTTTCCCTCCATAGCTAGTAGAATAGCTGGAAAAATGGACTTGAACTTGCTGCCTCTGTCTTTGCATAGGATGCTGAAAAGAAGTACACTCAGTGAGTGAAACAGGATTGGAGTGACACTTTTCACTATGTCCTTCAACTCCATAGTGGGTAGGATTTAGGTTTGACCATTCATTACAGAGATCCAAAATAACAGTGGATCAATGTACAGCGGGTCCTTGACTTACGAGTTTAATTCGTTCCGTGACGGAGCTCGTAACTCAAATTATTCGTATGTCAAATCAATTTTCACCATTCCAATGACACGTGATGCTGGGCTGATGTTGTGGCGTTCACTGTGACGTTCGCTGCGCCAACTAGCGGTGGGGTATCTGAAGCTGGCTCGTAACCCAAATTTTAGGTCGCAACTCAAAGCAAAAAATCGGCCGAGAGACGGCTCATATCTCAAAAAACTCGTTAGTTGGGACACTCGTAAGTCAAGGCCCCACTGTATTTCTCTTCCATCCAAATAACCCAGAGACAGGTGGTCCAGGGGTAGAAAGGTGGTTCTTCTTCATTAGTTTGTCCAGCGATCCAGAATCCTTCTTTCTTCTTGTTCTGCTACCCTTAGGTCTTGCCCTCATCAGTGTGCTCCACAGTGGCTGTCTACAACACGAGGTTCCAAGCAGTAGTTGGAGGAAAATGGGGTGGAAAAACATACCCACTCCCTATAAGGACCTGTAGTCATACTTCAGCTCACATCCCATTGGCCAGAACATTGTCACATGACCACACCTAGCTGAAAGGGAGTAGGGGAGAGGTCTTTTTATCCTAAGTGGTCATGCATCCAACTAAAATTTGGGAATATTATTTACTCTGAGAGAGAAGGGGAGAAGGGATCTTGGGGACAGCAGCTGGCATTGCCAAAATGCTGGGGAAAGAGCAGAAAACAGACAGAAGCTGGCTTTGAGGCACAACTTCTTTCATCCTTGGTAAGGGGTGCCCTTCCTGGTGCTCCCTCGGCAGCGATTGCCAAGCCATCTTTTCACTTCATACCATGATTCACAAAATAATCACTTCAGCACAGAATCTTTTTTTCCTGAATCTTGGGCTCTTGGTGATAACACTGAGAGTTACTGAACCCTTGTCTCTGATATATGAACCACGCATAGGCTAATGTGTTTGGGCTCTGCACGTCGTTGATTTAAACCAACTTTGCACACGTGGGCCCACATGAATTTTTGAAAAGAGAGCTGAGATCAAACCATTTCTTCAAGTCATTGATTATGCCCCTGGAGACCAGTTCTAGAGCATACACAGCTTGCTCAGACGGCAATATGGTCAATACTTGTGATAGTCCGAACCTAATCTTAGGGAAGCAAAATTTCACAATTTTTAACGAGGAGTACAAGATAGCAGGATTGGTTAAAACCCGACTATCTTCCCATGGATACTATGTGATGCCCCGCCCTGTCATTCGATAAAGGAAATTTGCCAGAAGTTGGTTCTGTATTCTCACCGATAGAAATGTGTCATTAAGAAGCTATTTCACAAGCTTCTCTGATAGTGTTACGCATATCTGTGTTTTACTAAGAGGAATGCAACTTCAATGCTTGCCTGAGTAGCTTGGTTTTTGTCCCTGCCTCTAGTGGGGTGGGGCGGGGGCTGGGGAGAGGGATCTATCAATTTTGTCCTGGAAAGCTTGTTTTACTCTTGTTCTGGAAAAGAAAAAACTCTAATGGTTTACCAGAAAGGTCACTGTGCTGTGTTTGAAAACGATGTGAAAGTCTTGATGGCTGTATGCCACTATTTGACAAAGTTTCATAACAAACACACACTGGGGATTAGGATGGGATGGGTAGCCAGTCCAATGAAGTCCAGTGCTGGATATTCAGTATCGGACTCATTATTTAGACTTTTCTAGCTCAGCTGTTCCTGTGAAATCATCGCACATGTTCCAGTTTTTAGAGAGGTACATTTTTAGACTAGATTCCTGCTCGCTAATTGCTTTTATAACACTGCTCTCAGTTGTAGTATTTGGGTTACTATTTTCATCGCTCTTTTCTGAGCCATTTTTTTGAACCATTAACTTCATAGTTGAGTTGAGGATATTACACATCACAAAAGCAATCACCAAAAACCCATAAATGATTTGAAAATATATCGCCCGACACAAACTGCCAAGGTAGATCAACCAAATTCGATCCTGTAGCACATGCACAGTGCTGAAGAATGAGACAGTTATCAAGAACATAATGGGGCCCTAGCCGGTTTGGTTCAGTGGATAGAGCGTTGGCCTGCGGACTGAAGGGTCCCGGGTTTGATTCTGGCCAAGGGCACATGCCTGGGTTGCGGGTTCAATACCCAGTAGGGGGCGTGCAGGAGGCAGCCAATCAATGATTCCCTCTAATCATTGATATTTCTATCTCTCTCCCTCTCCCTTCCTCTCTGAAATCAATAAAGAAATATATATATATTTTTAAAAAGAACATAATGGGATGGCGGTGAAAATCTTAATTTTGCATGTCAAGTGTATGGGTAAAATCATTCCATCCTTTTTCCTTGGAAACTGCCAGCACCTGTGTATCACTTGTAGACCTTGAGGGACCTCCGCAATGGTCTACGAACCACACTTTGGGAAACTTTTTATAGCCATTAAGTCTCCTCTCTGAGTCATGAGATGGAGGGTGGGGATGTGTGTGTTGTTACTATGATCTCTGGCCCCATCTAGCTGGAAGCACATGTTCTTGGCTGATATGTTAAGTGGAAGGAGCATTGATGGCCACATATGGGGACATTCAAGAGAGATCTAGGCCATGTAATCACCAGACACCCAGACAGTTCAGTTAGAAGGAGAGGAGACTCACAGAAACATGGTGGGTCTGTCAGAACCAGCTCATGGTAGGCAGCTGCAGCCACATGGTCACCTGATGTCCCTGGTTGCTAGGCACTCTACCTCTACCAAGGCCCTGCAGCACACAGGAAACTGTTTTTCAAACAATGTATAATCCTCCAATGCAGATGGCCTTTCTCCAAAACCCTAGGGAACTAGATTGGTTGGGGAGTGAATGAAGGATTGGGCAGAGGGAGGCCTTCAACTGCAAAGGCTTCATCTACCCCACTAGTAGCTCTAGAGCTGAGATGGCCCTTCAGAGTTTTTCCCCCTTGAGACAAGGGGTCAGGGCTTTAAAAATATGATAGATAGATAGATAGATAGATAGATAGATAGATAGATAGATAGATAGATAAATATAGATACCTATATATATAAAAGCCTAAGTGACCGAACAACTGAACAACCGGTCAATCGGTCACTATGATGCACACTGACCACGAGGGGGCAGACATTCAATGCAGGAGCTGCCCCCTGGTGGTCAGTGTGCTCCCATAGCCAACCTTCCATAGCCAACCAACCTCCTGTGGTCCCTCCCTGCTGGCCAGCTGGCCCAGATCATCCCTGATTGCCGGCCAGGCTGAGGAACCTCACCAGTGCACAATTCATGCACTGGGCCTCTAGTATAGATATAGAGATATAGAGATATATATTGTAGTTTTCAATATACAGGTCTTTTATTTATTAAATATATTTTTATTGATTTCAGAGAGGAAGGGGAGAGAGAGAGAGAGAAACATCAATGATGAGAGAGAATCATTGATCGGCTGCCTCCTGAATGCCCCACACATGAGGGGATCAAGCCCACAACCCAGGCATATGCCCTGACCGGGAATCGAACCATGACCTCCTGGATCATAGGTCGATGCTCAACCACTGAGCCATGCCAGCCGGGCAAGGGGTCAGAGCTTTTGTACCCTCACATCAACCAGTCATAGGATGACTGCCTCTGAGGAGGAGCCTGACCTCTGGCAAAGTAGCTCCCTTTGGCTGACAGTGATACCTGGAGAGGGATAGGGAGCCCATGGGCTGCCACGTTTCTGTCAGCTGGGAAAGGGGGTGTCAGTCCCGTAGGGTGTCCCTGGGCAGCACACCCAGGTGAGCCTACAACAGAGACTGGGGAGGGGCAGCTGTCAAAGGCCTTTCCAGCATCAGAGCTTCCTCAGAAACGCTGATGGGCCTGTCACTGGGAATATGTGAGACGGGGTCTATCGCTACCTGTCCAGGGCGTTATAGGAAAAGAACCATGCACTGAGCAGAGCTGGGCCTCAGTCAGTGGTTTTCAAACTGGGTTCCATGACCCCCTAGGGGTTTCTTAGAGTCCTCGGGGTGGGGAGCAGGGAGATCCATATTCAGGCTCCCCCCACAGCCTTTCCCGTTGCTGCTGGGGCCCCGGAAACCCTACTTTGGTCTCTGCTCATATCCCAGGACTCAGCACAGGGTTTCATTTGAGGAAAGGCTTTCCCTGCTGAGAAATAACACAGGGAAATTCTACAGGATACGTAACCACGCGTCCTCAAAACTATGAAGGTTGTGAAAAACAAGCAAACACTGAAAAACTATCACGAACAGAGGAGACCAACGAGACACGATGAGCAAAGGCAATGTGATACCCCAGATGGGGTCCTGGAACAGAGACGTCACATTAGTAGAACATCTGGTGAAGCCTGAATGCAGCCCGGAGTCAGTTCGTGCTAATGTACCGATGTTGCCTTCTTAGTTTTGGCAAATGTACCATGATGATGTCGGATGTTAACATTAGGGGAATTGGATGAGGGGCATGTAGGGACTTTCTAGACTTTCTAGACTCACTTTGCAACTTTTCTGTAACTCTCAAATCATTCCAAAGAAAAGGGTTATTTTTTCTAAATAGCATTCGGAGACCATCAGACCAATGAACTCTAAATACCTCCAGAAATGAGAAAGACAGGTGAGGAGGCCGTGCTTGGGTTTGGGTAGGATTGGGATGCCAGAGGACTGGTGATTGGGCAGAATTCCCCACCCACAGATTTTTCTACAGATGGTTGTACATTAATATCCCTGTCTTCCTGATCTCCAGCTGCCCCAGGGAAGGAAGGACCCATCTGGGAGGGGAGGAGACTGACGCTGGGCTCACAAGAGTGGGGTGGACATTAAAGTTTGAGTGGTCTTTGGAGGGAGATATGGAGGGTGGGGAGCGCTTTAGTCCCTTCATCCCTGCTAAATATTTCCCAAGGCAGAGCCTGAGCTGCAGACCAGGAGACTCTGGAGGAAGGAGACACAGGCCCTGCCCCCAGTCTGATGGAGGAAACCCAGGTTCTACCTTTCAGGAACCCCAGTCTGGGGGGGAGGGGAGAGACACAGTCCCTGTCCTCGGGGAGCTCAGTCTGAATGAGGAGGCATCATCCTTATCCTTGGGAGCTCCCTGTCTGATGGGAGGGACACGGCTTCTTCCCCCAGTCTGAAGGGGGAGGCAGGACACATCTCAGACCTGCAGCCTAGGCTGACCCTCAGATATTACAATTCAGGGGCAGAAAGAGCCTGGGAGGAAGGTTTGCAGAGGAGAGAACTGTGATCCTTTGTAAAGAGGAGGCCGGTGCGAAGGATCCTAAGACAGAGCTGACGTCCACTCTGATGGTGGGTGACCAAGCCTCTGATCCATCATCCATCCCCACAGGGGATGATCGCCTCTGGCATGCAGTGAAGGGACAGGGAAAGACAGGAGACAGACGGATACACAGAGAGACAGAAATGGAGAAAGGGAATCGGCCAGAGATGCCAGAAGATCTGAGATGAAGAGAGACAGAATAGATGTGAGCCTAGGACCAGAATGGAGGCAGAAGTAGAGAGACGGCCCCACCCCAGCCCCTGCTCCAGCCCTGGCCCCCAGCTGTCCTGCCCTATTTGCATCTCCCTGCCTCTGTGTTCCCATTCAGGCTTTGGCACCACTTCAGTGTTTTCCCTCACTAGGTGTCGAACGCAAACCCGAGCCAAGATCCACATGTCCTAGCTGGCTGGAGAGGAGGCTCTATGGGAAGGAGGGAGAGTGAGTGTGGGCACAGCCCCATCTATTGTGTGGTGCTGGGTAGGGGCAGGTGGAGGAGGCAGGGAGGACCTGTGCCTTGTTCACCTCTGTGTGCGTAGGAACTGGCACAGTGCTGGGCACAGCAGGGCGTTCGGTAGTGGTTTCAGACTGAGTAGTACCCAGTCAGATTAGAGAAAGGGCTATAGCATAGTAGTGAGAGGCAGGGTTCAAATCTCAGCTCTGCTACTTCCTAGCTGTGTGACCTTGAGCAAGTTACTTAACCTCTCTGAGCCCCAGTTTCCTCACCTGTAAAATGAGGACAGGACGTTTACAGAACCTACATCATAGGATTGTTGTATCCGTTCAGGGCGCTAATGCATCTACGGCCCTTAGGTCAGAGCCTGGCACCCAGAAAACACCAAGAAACAGCCTGCGTCATGCAGGTGCATCCTGGGTGTCACTTTCCTTTGTCTGTTACATTCCTGTGTGCTCAGTGGGGATGGGTCGTGTGCAGGGCTGCTTCTGGGCTGGATGATGAAGAGGATGGCAGGTAGTATCGTGCAATAAGAAGAATGATGGCTCTGTGGCCAGGCCAGGCAGGCCCAGGATCTAGTCACAGTTTCACCACTTCCTGGCTGGGGGGGTCCCCAGCACAGGGCTTCTCCTCACCTGCAGAATAAGACCTTCCTGGGGTGATTGCCAGTGAGGAGGAGCGAGTGCCATTTGACACAGGACTGAGGGCTGAATCTTCCCAGTTACACGTGGTCTGTTGTACGTGGCTATGTGTGGCTAGTGGTTGCGTGGATTTGTAATTAGGGAGCACACAGGGCAACGAGAAGAAGCCTGGGCTGGCTGTCGAGTTCTCTCGGCTCTAGGAAGGGGTTCTTAGATGATGCCTTGGCCCTTCTGAGTCTCAGGTTCCCCCCCTCCCCCCCCCCCCCCCCGCCGTAACATAAAGGGATTAAAACTGATCCCCCGGGGCTGTTGTGAGGATTAGAGGAGATGACGTGTGTGGTGCTGTCAGCTCACAAAAGTTCCTCTACAGATGGGAGGAAGGCAGCACTTTCGAAGGGCCTCCCAGCTGCAGTGGCGACGCCTGTGGTCAGTTTCCTGCCACGTGACACTGCGCACCTTCCCATCTGTGCACACAGATGGAGTGGCATGTTTGTGTCACAGTTGCTTCTTCAGATTAGGCAGGAGGGCATCCCTTGGCATCCAACCTGGGTCTCTTGGACCTGTCGAGAGTAGCGGTTAAGCCTCTGGGCTCTGGAGCCAGGCTGCCTGGGTTTGAATCCCAGCTCAGCCACTTCCTAGCTGTGTGACTTCAAGCAACTGACCTAACCTCTCTGGGCCTCTCTTTCCTCTTCTGAAATCGGAGACAATCACAGCACGCACCTCAGAGGGCTTTGTGCTACAACACAGCCTGGTACAGATGTTTGTGGTTATTCCTGAGTCAGGCTGGGTCTGAGGGGTGAGCGCTGCTGCCCAGTTCCCACGCCTCTTCTGGCCAACAGATAGCTCATCCCCTGGAACAGTCCTTTCTGAGCTCTGACCAGATTCCCTTAGGTGGAGTTCCTAGAAGGGTGCAGCCTGGGGCAACGCAGCCAGAGCAAGCTGCTAACATCATCATGCAGAACAGGAGGCCCCGGGATGCCCACAGCACAGAGGTTTTTGAATGTTCACGAAGTTCAGGAAAGAGAAGTGAGGGGGATCGCCTGCAGGTCCCCAGCTGGATGGAGAAGAGCAAGCCTTTCTCTGCTCTATTCCTTCTCCCCGTCTCACATCCCTCCCACCCAGAACCTCAGCAAGAGCCAAGTGACCTGAGAGGGGGTGGGAGTGGTCCTCGCAGGGTCAGATGTCTGGCCCCACTGAAGCTCACCTCCCACACCCCACTCTGCCTTCTTGCCTTTGCCCTGCTGGTGACCTCAGGAGGAGGACAGACAAAGGAGAGGTGAAGGGGAGGAGGTGCGATAGGAATGAGAAAAGAAATGGGGCGGCGGCTGCACCCAAAGCAAGCAAGGGGCCACGTGCACGCGCAAATGTATGTGAAAGCGTGTGCGCTCGCGCGTGTGAAGGGGTGTGTGTGAGACGGTATGTGAGTCGGTGGGTGTGAGTGTGTGTGTATAAGTGCCTGCATGTCTGTCTGTCTGTCTGACTGGGAAGACACAGAAGTACAGACCAGCCCCATTGGGAGGGACTTCTGCCCAGACCCCATTTTGCAGGTGAGGAGACAGGATCTGTAATAGCATCTGAGATGGCCAACGTCACCAGGCCAGTCGGGTACTAGATCCTTGGTTTCTAGACAACAAATCCAGGGCTGAGGAGCAGGAACTTGGGGAAGAAGGGGACAATGGGGCATTGGGGAGGAGGGCATTGGGGACTTTCCCCAACTCCTGCCCTTCCCCTCAGCCTCCCCTCCATCCTCGGCTGTTTCTTCTGGCTGGAGGAGGAGGTGGAGGAGGGAGAAAAGGAGGAGGAGGAACAGGGCTGCCCAGGAGGAGAGGCAGAGAGGAGGGGGGGATGGAGGCAGCCTCCCAGGGTGCAGGAGCCTGTGGGAAAGGTCCAGGCCCCAGCCTCCCCCTTTCCTGCAAACGTGGACTCCCCACCCAGTCAGGACGTGTCACCCTTGGAGTCTGCGGCGAGGCGGTAGCAGTGGCCTCTCTCCAGCTTTCCTGCCAGACCTGGCTTTGAGTGTAGGGAGGGCCCTTCAGAAAGAGGCTGGGGCCGGTTTCCAGCTTGGCCACGCTGAGCCCTAAAACAGAGGGAGGAGGAGCCTGAGTCCACCCAAGTTCTGGCTCCTCGGCCTCCCGCCCCCACCCGCCCCTCCTCAGCTTCCCCATCTAGGACAGGAAAACCGGCCAGAAACTCTGTCTCTTGAGTCTGGGGGAGTTTTCTGAGTCCCCTCCTCACTGCCCTGGGGGAGCAGGGCCTCACTGGTCTCACACCCGGCTTCCCTCCCCCTCCTCCAGGGCCCCTGCCTGGGAGGGGCGCCCTTGCCCTTGGCTTGGGGGAGGAGGGGAGAGAGGGTCCACAGCCTCTGGAGGGAAGCAGCAGCCAGAGCAGAGTTCCCGATGACTCACAAGCCTGGAACGCCTTGAGAGCAGAGGCGCGGGGACAGCCCCCTGTTCAGCTGGGGCAGCCGGAGAGAGGACCCAGGGCCTGGGGGGCAGGGAGGCCAGGGGATGGCGGAAGGTCAAGAGGCAGAGCTAAGGAGAGGCTCTGGCCTGGGGGCAGGATGGAAGGGAGGGTCATAGAGATGCCCAGGGGAGGGGGATGATGTGCTTCCCCCTTTCCATCCCAAAGCAGCCAGTGAAGCCTCGCCCGCGCCCCCCCTTCCAATCCCCCACCCTCACCCCCACACACACCTCCAGGGAGCTCCCTTCCCTGAGAACTGCTTGAGAAGAGGAAGATGCCCTGTCCCGACCCCTTCCGGGCCTGAGAATAACACTCTCCTACCCCGAAGAGCAGGGGGGTGGCTGGCATGACCTCCCAAGAGCCCCCCTTGGTTTTGCCCATTCCAACTTGCTTCACGGCCATGTTCCTCCCAGGACCCCACTCCATTCCCTTTATCGGGCTCATCATTAGAAGGGGAAACAGACCTAGAGTGGGTTCAGGGAACACAGCTGCTCCCCCAAGTCTATCTGATCTGGCAGGGCTCTGGGCTCAGGGCACCCATGTCCTGTCTACTCTTCCTTGCCAAGCAGTGGATGCAGCTAAAGCCCGGTCTACGTGGCAGGCAGAGGGGGGCCTGCAAGGGAGGGGAGCTGGGAATGAGGTCAGCGGGTTGGATGGGCCAGGCCATGGCTGTGAAGGCATCTGGACTGCAGCAGTCTAGAAGGTAGGGGCCTCTGGGTGGCCACTCCCAGCCCCAACCCGCCATCCACCCGCCCACCATGGCCTCTTTCCCAGCTCCTGCTCCTCCCTCCGTGAAGCCCACACTCCGCCCAGGCCAGATGGTTCACATCAAGCCTCTACCATGTGGCAGTTCTACTCTGCCCACCAGGCTCCCTTCCCCCTCTGGCCACATGGCTCAGCTGAGAGTTGAGAGCAGCTCTCACCACATCCCCATAGGCCTGGACTGGTATTCTCTGGGGTCCCCGTGTCATGTGGAGCCCCCAACTCCAGTTGCTCTCCTAACCTCTCTAGCTCCTCAGCCCCCACCGCTCAGGATCTTGAAATGAGGCAAAGATTTTACCTCTGACCCCTCAATCTCAAATGTGTAACTTTAAGTAGGATACTTCCCTTCTCCAAGCCTTCGTTTTCTCCTCTGTGCAAGTTGGGGAGGGCAGGGAAGAATGAACTCAATGTTTCCTCCCAGAACATCTATTGTTCTATGATATTCCACCTTAAGACTGTAAGGCTCCAAAATCTAGTAGAAGTTGAAACCCAACTTTGGAGGGGTCATCTGGTCTACCTCTTTGCCTGCTCCCATGCCATGTTTTCTTGTTGATCTGAGATCCACAAATCCCACCCACTTTCCTTGCATCATCCTTTCCCCTTCAGGGCCACAGCCTTCTAACTTGAGTTCTGCTGTCACCAAGGTGTAGGTTCTCTGGGCAAGTCCTTGGCAAAAGGCTCACAGCCATACCCTGCTCAAAAGCAGTTATTGGCTCTCTATGGCCACGAAATTAAATATAAATTCCTCTCCTAGAATTCCAAGTCTCTAAGTTGTCCCCAGTCTACCTGTCCAGCCTTATCTTCCATGTTTCCTCTGCCTAAGGCCTTCTGTCTTTCCCTCCCCCTTCACCTCAAGAATGTGTGTGTGTGTGTGTGTGTGTGTGTGTGTCTTCCCAGGCTTAGCATGCCTTTCCTCCCACCTTCCCATTCCAACCCTACATTCAAACCCTGACACTGGCCCTCCTGGGCCCAACTCAAAAGCAACCTCCTCCATAAAACCTACCTCATCTCTCATTGCCATTCTCATCGCTCTTTGTAGCTCCCCGAGGCTTCCATTTACTGAAAATGACACAGGCCAGCAAGTGGCCTTACTACTGCTGCCCCGTTTCACAGATTGGAAAAATGAGGTTCAGGGAGATGAAGCAACTTACCCAAAGTCACACAGCCAGTGCTGCCTCGAGTGAGAGACATTTTTGTGTTTCTTTTATTTCCCTTCCTGACTCTCCACTCTCTGAGGGCAGAGTACTCTTCAGCACAGGCTGACCCCAGGAAGTCTGTAGTAACCATCCACTCAATAGAGTTGACTAGAGTGTCTGCAATAGACACTGAACTTGGGTCTTCTTTCCCTAACAGGGTCCTTGCTGAGCCTCTTCTCTTCCAGAGTACCACATCTCCTGTCTCTCAGGTCAGAAGACCAGGAACCATCTGTGCTCCCCACCACCACACTCCAAGTCCAATCCAACCCCAGCGCCTGTCAATTCTGCCTCCCATAGAATCCATCCTCTTCTCTGTTTCCATTTCCTTCAGCCTGGTCCAGGCTCTCATCAGCTCTCCCCTGGGCACCGGCAGCAGCCACCTTCCTCCACAGCCTTCCTTCAGCATCTACTCCACCAAGTGACCATTACGATCCTTTCAAAGCAGATGTGATTGAGACCCGCTCTGCTTCAGACACCTTATGGGGCCCAAAGCCCTCAGGACAAAGACTAACATCCCTAGTGGGCTTCTGGGGCCTGCCTGGCCTTTGCTTCCTGTGCTCCAGCCACACTGGCCTTCTCTGGAATTCGTAGGCATCTAGAACTTGTCATGCTCCCTCCTGCCCCAGAGCCTTTGCAAATGTGGTACCATCATGCCCACCTCAATCCCCTACCCTGTCATCTACCCCTTACCTAAGTTATCTCTAGTCATGTCAACCTATTTGGGGTGCCTTACTGGGTCCCCAGGTCTAAGGTAGACTCCCTGGAGTGCTTGCCACTCAGAGCTTTGCGTTCCTTTCCTGTATAAACTTTACAGTTGCAATTACACATTCGTATATGTAATTTCATTCATGCCCGTCTCTACCAGACATAAGCTCCATGAAGGCAGACACTGAATGCAAAGTAATTGTTTCATGAATAATTCTGGATCCTTTCTGTATCCAGATCATACTATGTCCAAAGGGATGCTCGGCCCAGGGCTGGTGCAAAACAGCAGGGTGGGGTCCCCCGCTCGAGCCCAGAATTCCAGGTTTGCTGGAGGAAGGACTGGTAGCCGATGTAGACGTGGAAGACACCAGACATCTGTGGCTGAGGCTTATCTGTGGGGAAAATGGGAGTGGGAGTGAATGACTCTGCCTCATACAGGCTGCCCCATTCACTTATTATTTTTTTTTAATCTAAGCCTGAAGGGAACCTCTCCATCCATATCCTGAACACTTCAACCAGACATTTGGTTGTGACGCAAGCCTCTGACCCGCCCCTCCCAGCTGCGCTCCCTGCTCTCCGCTGTAGGTTGGGCATCAGGAGACAGGGCCCAACGGAGCACCAGAGATGCCAGAAGAGTGGGGGGGGGGGGGGGGGAGTGGGACAACCGGCCAGAGGCAGAGAAGAGAAGGAAAAGGAACGAAAAGAACAAGAAAAGGAAGAAAAAGACCTGAAGAGGGAAAAGGTTAAGGGTGGAGGAGATAAAAGAATAGAAAAAAGGAAAGAATTGGGGAATGGGATAGAACAAGCACAGTATTTATTGAACCAAACCAGAAAGGGATAAATAACACTTCAATGAACTCACCCTCTCAAATCTGTGCTGAGAACTTGCTCTGCCTCCAGACACAGTGAGGGGCGAGAGATACGAAAGTCCCTGCCCTGTAGCTCACATTCCAGCAGGAAAGATGGGAGTTGGCCCCTTGATTGTGATCAGCACAGAGTGGAAGAGAGGACTGGGGCCCCCACAAGCCTGACAATGTCCCCATCCAGCCCGTTATTCTCAGCTGAGATCGGCCAGGACCTGGCAGGGTGGCTGGAGTTGGGCCTATGGAGCAGAATTAGGAGGATGGTCCTAGGCCTAGTGTCACCTATGGACCATGCCCCAGCCCTTTCCTCCCAGCTCATCCTGGCACGTTTCCTGGTTCTCCTGCCCCCCAAACGTTCCCCTCTCGAGCTGGGGGAGACCATAATTGGGGCAGGATGTGCCACAACTAGAAAGGAAGCCTTCTCTCCAAGACCCTGGGCCGAGCGCTTGCTCTAGAAGAGAATGAGGTGGACCCTGGGCCTGGGTGCACGTATTTGAGGCTCAGGTCACCTGGGAAGAAAAGAGAGAGGAGGAGCAAAAAAAAAAAAAAAAGGCAACTTGAGCTCATAAAAATGCTCCAGAGAGTGGAAGGATTTAAAAGAAGCTGAGTCCCACTGAGAGAAAGTGGAGGGAGGCAGAGGACACAAAGGCAGACAGGAGTGGGAGTGGGAGTGGGAGTGGGGAGAGTGAAAGAAAGAAAAAGGGAAGGAGGAAGGGACGGAGAATGAGGTATCTACTCTCCTCTCCTTCACAGCTACACTCCTCCTCCGAGTTGTCTGCACTCTGACCCCTTTTCTAGGTCTCCCACTGGCTCCTCAGCCCACTCCTGTCTGGCTTCCTCCCCCGTCACTCCACCAAAACAGCTCACATGTAGCTGCCATGTTGCTACCTCCAGTGAACATTTTCCTCATCATATGAATTCTCTCTGCAGCGTCTAACTCTCCCTCCTTCTAGAACAGTGGTTCTCAACCTTCCTCATGCCGCGACCCTTTAATACAGTTCCTCATGTTGTGATGACCCCCAATTTCATTGTTACAAATTGAACATCATTAAAGCATAGTGATTAATCACAAAAACAATATGTAATCATATATGTGTTTTCCGATGGTCTTAGGCGACCCCTGTGAAAGGGTCGTTAGACCCCCAAAGGGGTCGTGACCCACAGGTTGAGAACCGCTGTTCTAGAACAATCTTCCCTCTGCCTACATGACACCCACCACCCCTCTCCCCCTTGCTCTCCTACTTTTCCTATTCTCATTCAGTTTCCTATGGGGGTTCCTCCTCCCCTTCCCAACCCTGACACAACACGGCCAGACTTGATTCATCACCTTCCCTCTTCACCTGGAAGGGATGAAAGTCAAGGGGAATCTCAGGAGGCCAAAGGACTTGGGTGGAGCGGAGGCATAGAGCGGCCGAGCTGTGCCTGGAAGCTGAGGAGCCTAGCTAAGGACCACAGGGCCTGGATGGCGCCATGCTGAGGGAGGGAAGGAAGAGGGGAGCCCACACCCCTGGGGTCTGTCCCCAGACTGCCCTCAACAGGACAGGTGCAGGGCTCCATGATGAGGGTGTGTGAAGACCAAGGTCTTCACTGGAGTCTCACTCTTAGACCCTTCTCTTCTCTCTCCTCATCCCCTCCCACTCCTAGGGACCCTTTCTCTATCCCCAGTGAGGGGGTTAGGGGAGGAGCATTCTGGAGGGATGTTCAAACAGGGAGGGAGGGCAACAGAACCTCGGGAACCAGAGCAGCTGGAAAAGGCTGACCACCTGCTCACCAGGTGCACCAACACCTGGGCTGCCTCTTCTCCCTCGTCCCACACCACGGAGTCCAAGCTGGGGGCTTGAGGGGCTCCAGAGGGATGGGGAGTTGGGGAGCACAGGCCTGCCCCCCACCTTGTGGAGAGAGGGCACTTGGGGAAATTTGGAGAGAGAGTGAACTCAGAGCTCAGCATTTTCCTCTTTCTGTTTTTCTGCTTGAGGAATTTTTTTCCCCCTAAGTGCTGATGACTTTACCATTTCTTGGACGTGGGGGAAGGAGATGTTGGCTTTCGCTCCCCGCCCCCCCAGCTCCAAATGCCGGACAAAGTCTTACATTCCACCAGAAGCCAGAGCTTCAGAGTTTCCTAAAGATGAGGTGGCGTCTCCTCCCCTCTCCAGCCCCAGTTCCCTCCCCCTTCCCTCTCCCCAGTCTCAAGCCCTCAGTCCTGGCCAAGGAGGCCCAGCCAGGCTGGGAGGAGACCCCAAGCACATTCTTCCTCTCGCTGTCATGCTGCAGAAATTAAAGACACATCTTCGGGCTGGGCACCCGCCAAGCGTTTCAAGTCAAAAAGTGGCAGAGAAGGCCCTGGGCCTCAGCTCTGTGCCACGTGTAAAGGATGCTCAGAAGCCCTCTGCCTGGAGCCCCTGGGGTGGGAGTCTGACATTGGCCAGTGGGGCAGTGGCTGGGTGGCTGTCACATGCACCCACACCCCCAGGGGTCCCTGGAAGCTCTTCAGAACTCCAGGCCCACAATGTAGCAACTTCCAAGCCACATCTCTGAGGCGTCATCTCTTTTTAAGGGGGGGGGGGGGGACAGCCTGAACAGGGAGCATGTGGGGAGGGGGCTGTAGGCACCAGGCCTTCTGGTGGAGAACACTCAGCAAGCAGGGAGGTGGCCAGGTAACACCAGCTGTCACCCCAAGCCTGTGACACCCTGCCCCAGATGACCAGTCTACAGGGTTGACCTTCCTGAGGAACGAGACCCTCACACTCTGCTGCGGGACACCGCTTGCCCACACCCCACACTGGAGGTTAAAGGAACTGCCATCTCAGCACCTCAGCCCCCTGGTCCTGCCCTGCAGTCGCTGGCACTAGGCGGGGGCAGATCCTGGGCCACAGTTGGTGCCACATGGTGGGGATAATTGATGAAGGCCCAGCCCTCCATCGCCGTCTCCAGCCTGCCTCTCTGGAAACTCTATATTTTCCCTTTAATTATAGCCCCTGCCGTCCCCTCCACAGCCCCACCCGCACCGCTCATCCTGGCTGCCCACGGCCTACGTGGCTCCCTCCCCTTCTCTTCCCCTGGTCTTTTTTTTCCCTTTGCCTTCGTTGCACAAAACCAGCTGGGGGAGGGCGTGGAAAGGGGCGGGGGGGGGGGGGAGGCAAAGGAATCTTGGATGGTTTGGGGGAGGAGGGACTCCCCGCTTCCACGTTTGCAGCTCTGGAGCAATGGGGGCGGGGAGCTCTGGGAGAGGATAGGAATTGATGGACATTGCAAAGGGACCCCCATTGCCTCTCCTGGGCCCACAGATTCTGGCAGGACCAGGACCTGGACAGGGTTGGGGTTGGGATGGAACACTGCTGGGAGGTGGGGACATGGAGAAGAAAGGACACTGTCTTCTAGAGGTACTGTTCCCAAATATAGCCTGTTGTTCTTGGGGTCCCCACATCCTCTCAGGGTGCCCAGGTGATTCTCTCCTGGTGCGAGAGGCAGAGAGCAATGCCCCAGGTTTTCAGGAAAGATGTTGGATGTGGGAAACAGCCTGTAAAATAAGGTTACTCACCCCCCCTGCAATTTCACCCCAAACCCCCAAATACACATCTCCCCCTGACTCCCACATTCTCCCCTGTGCCCCCAACCATCAGTCCAGGTACAACCAGGGACAGGACTCTATGCAGCTCCCACAGGAGCGCCCTGTCTCCAGGGAGGTGGCCTCCCTCTGTGTTCCCTCCTGCTTCCCTGTGCTGCCCCCCGGCCAGGGCCACAGCAGACCCTAACCCAGGGCGCTTTCCTAAGCCACCAGTCGCCACAGCCTTTCCCAATGTAAACTCACCCCCCCTGGGCTGGAAGGATCCTGGCAATTGCCCACCCAAACCGTGTTGCCCCCTCACTCAGAACCAAAGCTTCTCTCTGAAGAGACCACCAAGTCCAATTTCTCACCCAGGGCCTCGGCCTCCCCACCCCATCTCTCTCACTGTGCCTGGGGTCTGGGAGCGCGTGCTTGAGTCTGGGAGCTGTGGGCATGGTAGAAGGACCGACATCCTCAAAAGACTCCTCTCGCCAGCATCCCTCCGAGGAGCTGATTCTTAATGTCTATAAAGGCATCTCTAACGTGTTCCCCAAATATTCCTAAGCTCCATACCCAAGCCACACCAGAAGACACCCCTAAACAGGCACATCTTTTTAATTCTCGGGTTCTCCTGTTTTAGGGGGGTCCCAGCCGGCCTCTTCATACCCATCCCTTTGCTCTTGCCACGGCTGGGGTGGGGGGTGCATGAGGCATGGCCAGGAGGACCCTCTCCCAACCACCCCCAATCCTTCCACCTTCAGGAGGCTCTCCACCCTGCTCTCCAATTCCAGTTCTTCCAGATTGGGGGTCCCAGGAAGAAAGGGGAAGGGGCTCCCCTGCCCACTCTTTAGCCTACACTACATTGAGGACCTAGCCGCACCCCAGCAGTAGCATCTCTAGCCCGGGCTGGCTTGGGGGGCTGGGGAGGCAGAGCTGCGAAGGGGGGAGATGTGCGGTGGACTCCCCTTCTCTTCCCTCCTCCTCCTCCTCCTCTCCGTTCCAACTCCCAAATTGGGGGCCGGGCCAGGCAGCTGTGATTGGCTGGGGGACGGGCGGCCGGCTCCCCCTCTCCTAGGGGCCGGGTTCCTCCCCACTCGCCGTCGGGATGGTATAAAAGGGGCCCGGGCCACCGGTCGGAGCAGACGGGAGTTTCTCCTCGGGGTCGGAGCAGGAGGCACGCGGACTGTGAGGCCACGCATGAGCGGACGCTAACCCCCACCCCAGCCGCAAAGAGTCTACATGTCTAGGGTCTAGACATGTTCAGCTTTGTGGACCTCCGGCTCCTGCTCCTCTTAGCGGCCACCGCCCTCCTGACGCACGGCCAAGAGGAGGGCCAAGAAGAAGACAGTAAGTCCCAAACTTTGCAGAGTCCGGGCTACTTGGTGTCGCAACCTGCGCCCGGTCCCGGGAGTCCGCCACTGAAACGGAGACTCGGGGTGCTCCGGGGACTCGGTGATGGAAGGGGGGTGCGGAGGGCGCTTCTCTGGCACCCTGGGAGGGAGGGGAACGCACCCTGGGTGGGGAGGGTGGGGATGAACGCCCCCGGGAGCGGGAGTGGAGGATGGAGCGCCACTTGCGTTAGCACAGGCGGGGGTCCTGAGCGCGCACGGTGGGGTACCGCCGGGGAAAAGGGGGTCTGAGCGCGGGACGCGGGGAGAGTACGTCGAAGATGGGATGGGGGCGCCGAGCTAGGCATTTGGAGCCCAAGACGTAAAAACCATCAGGAAGGCTGTGGGATGATTCATAGGGAAAGATTGTTTGCCCTCTGCAGGCTAGACAGTGTTGCTGGGGCCGCGGGGGTGCTGGGCCGCGGGGGGAGGGGGCGCAGAGAGTGGGCGGGTTGGAGGATGAGAAACTTGGGAGAGGACTGGGCAGGGCGGGGGGTCCTTGCGCCCTCTGCTGATCAAGATTGAGAACCGTTCCTCCCTGTCCCGCGCTTCCCCGCGCAGGAGCTGGAGCGGGGAGCGGGGGTTATTGCGGAGGGTGAACCCCACCTCTAGACCTAGAAAATAAAGCTGGCCGCGGGGTGGCCCCTGACTCTAAAGAAGCGTCCGATCCAGGGAAATTGTTTAGTGCTGCCGCCACCTAGTGGCCGTCTGGGTAGACGCTGGTGCGGTGGCCGGGTTAACTACATCACTACTTGCGGACTTGTGGGTTCTTTGGCTGCGGGGTGACCCAGAAGCACTGGCTGGCTTTGGGAAACGGGGGTTGTCCCAGAGAGAAGGTTTTGGATACGTATGGGCGCTGGAGGTTTGGGCGTATCCAACTCTGGGGGTATATTTCAAGTCTCTGGGCGGGACCCCGCGCCAACCAGCCCCGCCCCATCCTCGTAGCCCCGCCCACGCCATCCCACCTGCCTGGGGAATCGGGAGGAATGGGGGCTGGACCTCCCATCTCTCCTCCCACCCCCTCCTCCTCCGGGCGCCATCCAGACCCCTCCCCACCAGCCTGCCCTCGGGATGGGGCCCCTCCTGTTCCCTCTCTCCCCCCCTCCCCTCCCCGTCCCCCAACCCAATGGCTTTTTATTTCCCTTGGCCTCAGCACCAATGGGCTGAGGTCGGAGTTGGACGCAACCCCCGCCTAAAGCTTTGTTTAAATTCCTGAGAACTGGAAAGAGTTATAGCGGCTCTGGCGAGGCGCCTCGGCGCTGTCACTGGCGCTGATGAGGAGCAGATGAGCTTATGAGCTTTTAAGGATTTGGGGAGAGGAGGGGGGGGAGGAGGCGGGAAACGGAAAATCTAAATATGTCTCCAAGACGGAGGGGACGGCGGGGAGGGCTGGGATCCCTGGAGCTCGGCGGCGGGGGCTGACGGCCCCGCGTCCCCTGTCTCGCCGCAGTCCCACCAGTCACCTGCGTACAGAACGGCATCAGGTACCACGACCGAGAAGTATGGAAACCCGAGGTCTGTCAGATCTGCGTCTGCGACAATGGCAACGTGTTGTGCGATGACGTGATCTGCGAGGACACCAAGAACTGCCCCGGCGCCGTAGCCCCCCCGGGCGAGTGCTGCCCGGTCTGCCCCGACGGCGAGGGTAGGGCTCCTCTGCGCCTGGGGCTGGGGCTGGGGAGGGCGGGGGAGCGGCCCCGGCCCAAGCCTTGGAGGTCTTTGCGGCCGGTGCACCCGAGCAAGCCCTGCCTCTAACCCGCGCTTCTTCTCCCCCTAGTGTCGCCTACGGATCTAGAAACCGCAGGAGTCGAGGTAATCCTCCGCCCTCGACTTGCGCCACCCCTCCCCTGGCTCCCCATGGCCCTCCCTTCTCTAACCCAGTTTCTTCTCTCCCAACCCCAAAGGGACCCAAAGGAGACACCGGCCCCCGAGGCCCGAGGGTAAGAAGCGTGGCGCTTTGGGCAGCGGAGGGCTGGCGGTGGGCGTGGCTCCTGGCCTGTGCTCACCCGCCTGCCCTCTCCCGCTCCAGGGACCCGCAGGCCCCCCTGGCCGAGATGGCATCCCTGGACAGCCTGGCCTTCCCGGCCCCCCCGGGCCCCCCGGACCTCCTGGACCCCCTGGCCTCGGAGGAGTAAGTGGCGAGTGCCCCTCTCCTCCCTCCCCACCCCCCGGTTTTTGGTTTTGTTTTGGCAGATGGCAGTCTTTATATTTTGAAATAACTTCAAACTTAAAAGAAAAGCTTCCAGAACAGTGCCAAGAACTCTCATATACCCTGCTCAGTGTGTCCCATTCGCTTTATTAGTCTGTCTATATATACATATAATTATGGTTCTTTTTCTTTCTGGACCGTTTGTTTGGGAGTGAGTTGCTGGTAGTATGTCCCTTTGTTCCTAAATTAACTAGTGGTTATTTCTTGGCGGGGGGGGGGGGGGGGGGGGGGGAGAACATTCTCGTACAGGCCCATTGCACAATGATTACATTTTGGAAATTTAACAGTGATGCAATACTATACTTAATATACCATCCCTATTCAAATTTCACCAATGTCCTATTCTATAGCATTATTTTTTCCAATTCCAGGATCCAATCCAGGATCATGAATTGCATTTTATTGTTATGTCTCATTAGTTTTCCTTTCATCGGGAACATTCCTCAGACTTCTTCTTTTTTTTTTTTTTTTTTTTTTTTTTTGGTCTTTCATGACACTGAGCTTTTCTGAAGAGCCCATTTGTTTGGTAAACTGTCCCTTAGTTTGGGTTGGTCGGCTGCGTCTTCATGACCAGATTCCACGGATGGGTTTTTGGCAGGACTATCTCACACGTGATGTTGTCCTGCTTCGTGCATCCCATCGGGAGGCACATGATGTCTGTTTGTCCCATTATTGGTGCCGTCTCCTGCCTTTCAACTCACTGTCCCAACCCCACTTTCTCATACGCTCTCTCTGGTTTTTTCCCCTAGAACTTTGCTCCCCAGATGTCTTATGGCTATGACGAGAAATCAGCTGGAGTTTCCGTGCCCGGTCCCATGGTGAGCCACCAGGGGGAGTAGAGATGACAGAAGAAGAGCTGATGGGGATCCACACAAGATGGGCCAGTGATGGCATAGAGGGGTGGCAGAGATAACCTAGGAGGGTCAAGATGACCACTGGGACCTCAGAGCCCAGAGAGAATGCAAGGCAACTGGGTGGTCCCAAGAGGAACCCATGGGAGACAGCAAGACTACACCCTTGTTGCACCTTCCCACAGAGATGTCATCAGCGCCTTCTTTTCTTCTTCTGTAGGGTCCTTCTGGTCCTCGTGGTCTCCCTGGCCCCCCTGGCTCACCTGTGAGTATCCGGGGTATCTTCACACACCATCTTGAGCTTTGGGCTTTTAGTGGGAGGATTGGGATGAAGGATTGGGATCTCTTGGTGAGATGGGAAAAGGTTGGCCGGAACCTGCCCTTCTAACCCCACCCCTCTCTCCTTGTCCTCCAGGGTCCCCAAGGTTTCCAAGGCCCCCCTGGTGAGCCTGGCGAGCCTGGCGCTTCAGTAAGTGCCCTCTCCCCAACTTGTCCTCCGTGTACAAATACACCTCCTTCTGCAAATACATGGATTCTCCATTCCCATCTGGAGTCTTCCTTGCCTCCTTTCCCTCCCTTTTTCCTTATCCTGGTAATGGTAACCTCCTTTTTTCCTATCTCCTCTAGGGTCCCATGGGTCCCCGTGGTCCTCCTGGCCCCCCTGGCAAGAACGGAGATGATGTAAGTGGCCACCATGAGAAGACACCACCTGACCCACTGCCTCTCTGAGCTAAGGCCCTATACTCCCCACCCAGTGCCCCACCGCCTTTGGGGGTAATACACAGAAAAGGGAGACGTTCACCCTGATGCACAGGACTGCCCTTCAACAATGATCTTCACCCTTTGTGGGATGTTTCTCCTTTCTCTCCACTGTAAGCAAATCCCACCCCTGCCCCTCAGGGCAAGTGACTTCCTTAAGCTTCATTGCTCTGGGCACCTCAGGTCTGCTTTCCATCTGATGAGATTAAAATGCTGGTGACAGAAATAAACAGAAATTCCTTTGGAGGAAATTAAAATTCACCAAACAAGGGTTTCAGGGTAGATTTAGATTGCAGTCTAAATTCAAAGATAAAGCGCTGCGCCCCTAAGCCTGACCTTCAACAATCCCAAGAAGATTCAGACTCTCCACACGTTTCCAGCCCAGGAACATGGGCATGACGGCCTTTTCTCTCCCTCTCAGGGTGAAGCTGGAAAGCCTGGTCGTCCTGGCGAGCGTGGGCCTCCTGGACCTCAGGTGAGCAAGACAGTGTGGCCAGCCCCCAGCTCTCCTGTATTTGGGCTTCGTTTGGGATCTGTGTCCAGAGTGGTGGTGTCTTCTAATGGCCCTGCCTTTCTTTTCTTTTCCTTCCAGGGTGCTCGGGGATTGCCCGGAACAGCTGGTCTCCCTGGAATGAAGGGACACAGAGTGAGTCCGCTATGAGTCATCTAAGCTCCCAAAGTCCCAGCATCCCACCATTCCAACCCCTTCCCCAAAGGTCCCTGGTGTGTGTCATGGTGGGAGGCAGCCACAGAAGTCCCAAGGGACAGAGAGTAGACATCCAAAGGAACTTACATCCATTGGGAAAGAAATTCTGAGAAGGGGATTGGATGAGATCTTGGGCCAGTTGGGTTGAGACTAGCTCAGAGACAGGGCAATGTCTGTGGTGAGCTCCTGAGGCTCCTTCTCAGGTCTGGGTGGGTGTCAAGGTGACCCTCCCCCTCCACAGGGTCTTACCTGCTCCCTCCTTTCTATCTTAGGGTTTCAGTGGTTTGGATGGTGCCAAGGGAGATGCTGGTCCCGCTGGTCCCAAGGTAAGAGGCTGTCTGAATGTCATGGTCCTCCACCTCCCGCCCAGTCCCACCCTGAACCAATGCCTAATTCTCTTCTCTGCTCTATAGGGTGAGCCTGGTAGCCCTGGTGAAAATGGAGTCCCTGGTCAGATGGTGAGTGTGTCCAGTTCTAGAAGGAAGAGAGGGAGCAGGGTGTACGGGGCACAATGGGAGCTTGAGGGAAATGGGTGTGCCCTCCATCTCACTAGGTTTTTCTTGGTTTTGTTGCCAGGGACCCCGTGGTCTGCCTGGTGAGAGAGGTCGCCCTGGAGCCCCTGGCCCTGCTGTAAGTACTCCTGGTCCCTTGGGGGATCCCTGGGCTCTGGAAGGAGCCCCCCAGGAGCTACAAGGACTGGCCAATGCTCAGTGGATGTAACCAAGGCTTCCTCCCTCTCCTACAGGGTGCTCGTGGAAACGATGGTGCTACTGGTGCTGCTGGACCCCCTGTAAGTGTGGCCCCTAGACCTCAGCGCCTGGAAGTGGGCAGGGTTTCAGTGTGAGCTCTTGGGGATAACACTGGAGATGGGCCATGTTGGTCTGAACCCCAAGACCTCTTCTGTCCCAGGGTGTGACTGGCACCTGCCACTTTCCTTCTTGCTAACATCTCCTTTTCATTCACAGGGTCCCACTGGTCCTGCTGGCCCTCCTGGATTCCCTGGTGCTGTTGGTGCTAAGGTGAGACCCCTGCCTTCCTCTGAGCATGGCTCCCATGGGCCAAGGTGTCTCCTTGCTCCCCAAACCAGAGGGACCCAGAGTGGCAAGAGAGAAGTCCACTCCCCAACACCTTTGTCCTGGGGTCCCTTTCTCTGATCTTGGAGTCCTGACTCTTGGTCTCCTGTCCCTACCCTTCACCCCCACCCCCTCACTCCCCACCTTCCAAAGGTGAGGTTGGGCTGCCAGGGTGGCTCCTGACATGTCCTTTCTTCCCATCCAGGGTGAAGCTGGTCCCCAAGGATCCCGAGGCTCTGAAGGTCCCCAGGGTGTGCGTGGTGAACCCGGCCCCCCTGGCCCTGCTGGTGCTGCTGGCCCTGCTGTAAGTATTGCTTCCTCGGTGCCCCATGCCCCTCCCCAACTCAGAGTCCTTGACTGTCACTCACCCGCCTCTTTCTGTGCCACAGGGAAACCCTGGTGCTGATGGACAGCCTGGTGCTAAAGGTGCCAACGTAAGTGTCCTGAGGTTTCAGAGCTGCCCCTGGTGCCCACCTCCCATCTGCCCTGTGCCCTTCACTCAACTTGACTCAACTTGTTCTGCCCCCTACAGGGCGCTCCTGGTATTGCTGGTGCTCCTGGCTTCCCTGGTGCCCGAGGCCCCTCTGGACCACAGGGCCCCAGCGGTGCCCCTGGCCCCAAGGGTAACAGCGTAAGTGCTACTCTCTTACTTCTGCCCCATTCTGCACTGGCTCCAGTGTGGCCCTTGTCTGGGGGTCAAGGCCAACTGAGCACCCCATCTTATGGCTCATCCTCTTCTCTTCCCACACACAGGGTGAACCTGGTGCCCCCGGAAACAAAGGAGACACTGGTGCCAAGGGAGAGCCCGTAAGTCCCCCTGCAGCTCAGCCCCGTCCGCCTGAGAGGAGATGCAGGGAGGCCCAGCCTCAGCCAGCGGGGGAGCGGGCACCCGGAGGGCCCCTCACTACAGGCTGTCCCCTCCTCTCTGCTGTCTCCAGGGCCCCACTGGTATTCAAGGACCCCCTGGCCCTGCTGGAGAGGAAGGAAAGCGAGGAGCCCGAGGTGAACCCGGACCTGCCGGCCTGCCCGGACCCCCTGGCGAGCGTGTAAGAGCCCCCTCCTCTGTCCCCAGTGCCAGCCCGGCGCCCCAAGTCTGAGCTCACTGACTTCCTCTCCTCCTGCAGGGTGGACCTGGTAGCCGTGGTTTCCCTGGTGCAGATGGCGTTGCTGGCCCCAAGGTAACCTCTCTTCGTGGCTGGAGGCTGACCCTGCTGCCCCTTGCCCTTTACTTCCCTTTTTCAGATGTAGTCACCCCCACCACCCACGCACACGCACACGCACACGCACACGCACGCACGCACTCACGCACGCTGCCCAGCCCTTGTGCCCCATGCTGTGGCTACAGGCTTCTCTCTCCACACTCGGCCTCACCTTGGCCTTCCCACCTCCAACAATGCCCCCCAAGCCCCCCATCTCCCTGGGAGGAAGATGATGCTGCCCCTGGGAAAGAGGCCTAGGCCTGAGACCCTAATTGTTCCTGTGACCCCCCCAACCAGGGCCCCGCTGGCGAACGCGGTTCTCCTGGCCCCGCTGGCCCCAAAGGCTCTCCTGGTGAAGCTGGTCGCCCCGGTGAAGCTGGTCTGCCTGGTGCCAAGGTGAGACCCCAGCCCTCTGCCCAGCCTGGCCCGGCCCCTGCCTGTCCCGTGTTGGCTCGGGGATGAGGTGCTCTGGAGCTGGAGCAGGACCACGGACCTGCCGTCTGGAGTGCCCCCTCCCCAGCCTCCACTGTCCTCCTCCCCGCCCCTCCGCACCCTCTCCCTCACCACTCACACCTCTGCTCCCTTAGGGTCTGACTGGCAGCCCTGGCAGCCCCGGTCCTGATGGCAAAACTGGCCCCACTGTGAGTATCACTCCTCCCTGGGCCCCCTTCCCCTCTCCTGACACCTCCCCCCCCCCCCCCACCGTTCTCACCTCGGCTTTTGTGACTTCCATTCCCAGGGTCCCGCTGGTCAAGATGGTCGCCCCGGACCTCCAGGCCCCCCTGGTGCCCGTGGTCAGGCTGGTGTGATGGGATTCCCTGGACCTAAAGGTGCTGCTGTGAGTATTCAGGGAGGAGCATCACAGAGCCGGGGACAGACACACGGGGAGGAGAGAGTCCTGGTTTCTGGACCCAGCTCTGCCGCTGATTTGCTGTGTGGCCTCAGGCCACTCACGGCCCCTCTCTGGACCCCAGTCTCCCTATTCATAAAATGAAAGACCTCGCCTGACACCACTACCATGGCTCTATCCCTGGAAATAAATATTGTTGGTATCTGCACCCTTCCCCCCATACACACACGGAGATGGGGTAGTCCCTTTATATAATAGTTACCCCCAAATCTTGGGGGTTCTTTGAGGTTTGAAAGGAGATATCAGAAGAGATGAAAGCCCTTTGCAGCTCAGGTCACCACAGGCATATGACGGGGAGAAGGAAGGGGAGAGGGAGGAGGGATGAGCCGGAAGGGGCATGTGTCCGAGGGAGAGGCTAAGGGACCACAAAGGCATTTCCCCAGGGGCCGGAGCTGGTGGATAGGAAAGTCCCTTTAAAAATTACGCTCCGAGTGGACAGGAGGGACCTGGGACGCCCTGCTCTCCCACTGCAGCCCCTCAGCCCTGACTTTCCCCCCAGGGAGAACCCGGCAAAGCTGGAGAGCGAGGTGTTCCCGGACCCCCCGGCGCTGTGGTAAGCATCTTACCCTTCCTCCTCGCTGCCCATCACTAGGGCCCCCGGACCCCCAGCCCCAGGCCCGCCCACCTGCCCCTCTTCCTCCAGCCACCTCACCACCCTGAGTTCTTCTTTGCTCTCCCCCCACAGGGTCCCGCTGGCAAAGACGGAGAGGCTGGAGCTCAGGGAGCCCCTGGCCCTGCTGTAAGTGGCCCTGCAGGGAGGCCTGCACGGGGCGGGGCACAGGGGGGCAGCAGCGGGACGACACCTGCCGCGCCTTTCCTGGGCCTTTCTGACCACATTCTCCCCTGACAGGGCCCTGCTGGTGAGAGAGGTGAACAAGGCCCTGCTGGCTCCCCCGGATTCCAGGTGAGGCCTCACAGCTGTCAGGGGGCTGGGAGCGGGTTGGGAGTTCCCCTTTGCTCTCTTCTGAATTCTAATCCCCTTCTCTCCCCTCCCCCATTTCCCACCTCCAGGGTCTCCCTGGCCCCGCTGGTCCTCCCGGTGAAGCAGGCAAACCCGGTGAACAGGTAAGAGGCAGGGATGCAGGGAGTACAGAGGGAGGGGCCGGCCTCCGAGTTAACTAGACACCGGCAGCTGGAGGGATAATGGTTAGACACCAGGCAGGACTTCCCACCATGAAGGGAGCAGCACAGAGGGAAGCAGGCAGCTGCGCCTGTGCAGGACGCGCTCTGGAAGGAGCTGCTCGGCTGCTAGTCTGCATGACTTCTGCTTAGAGATGCTGGAACTTTCCTTCAACCCAAAGTTGGGGGCGCAGAGAGTAGAGGGGTGATCCTAGCTCAGTGCCACAAAGGCGCTGGTCTCTCATCGCAGAGCCTGGGCCACCCCCCGGCAGGAGGGCAGGTGCTTTCTAGGGCTGAGGCCCCGTGGCCTTTGCTCACTGTCTGTCCCTCCCTCCCCCTCAGGGTGCTCCTGGAGACCTCGGTGCCCCTGGCCCCTCTGGAGCAAGAGTAAGTAGAGCCTCTGCCGCTCCCATCCAGATGCCCCGGGCTGGCTGCCTCTGGAGCCACCATCACGAGTCCCTCCCTCCCTCTTCTCCTAGGGCGAGAGAGGTTTCCCTGGAGAGCGTGGTGTGCAAGGTCCCCCCGGCCCTGCTGGTCCCCGCGGATCCAATGGTGCCCCTGGCAATGATGGTGCTAAGGTAAGGACAGCACAGGGACGGGGTCTCACCCCTCCTGCGGCCGGGGACACCTGGCTGTGACCAAAGCCACCTAGATGTGAGGGAGGGGTGGGGGACCCTGCTGGGGTGGGGTCCAGGTGCAGCCTGAAGTGCTGGCTGTGAGCCTTTACTCTCAGCGGATGCCTGTCCCAGGCCTCGAAACCAATAAGAGGGGCTCAAGGCTATGACGTCATCCTGGAAGCCCAGGCCTCACTCCAGTCCTCTTGGTTGCCATTTAGGGTGATGCTGGTGCCCCTGGAGCCCCCGGCAGCCAGGGTGCCCCTGGCCTTCAGGGAATGCCTGGTGAACGAGGTGCAGCTGGTCTTCCAGGCCCGAAGGGTGACAGAGTAAGTCCAACCCCGTGTGGTTCCCCTCCTCTGTCTACTCTGGATCCCTCGGCCTCTCTCTCCCCTCCCTGCCATCTTCCCCTCCGGCCTTTCTGCTGATGAATCCTCTAGCTGTGGTCCAGGCCCTTCTCTCCCCATGAGTTACCTTGGCAACGAGAGGTGGGGCTTTCTCCTGGATGGGGGACTCCCTTGTTCATCCCTCTACACAAGGCAGGGCCTCTTACCCTCTGCAAGCACCTTTTCCTCGGAAACGTTTGTGGGGTCCTGGGCGCGGGGGCAGGGCAGAGCTGGGGCGGGGTCCCAGACACCAGCCAGACACGCTAGGCCACCTCCCGGCTCCACGCTGCAAGTCTCAGGCTGTCCCATGTTTCTAGGGCGATGCTGGTCCCAAAGGTGCTGACGGTGCTCCTGGCAAAGATGGCGTCCGAGGTCTGACTGGCCCCATCGGTCCTCCTGGCCCTGCTGGTGCCCCTGGTGACAAGGTGAGTGGCTGCCTCCTTACCGTCTTCCCTAACACAGCTTTCCCAGCAAGCCTGGGCGTGGCTCGGTGCTGACAACCTGAAGGCGGGGAATCTGAAGGGAGGGAGGCTCTCCTGGGGTTAGTCTGCCAGGAGTACGCAGGGAGGACCCTGACCCTGAGCCTCTTGCCCCCCCCTTTCAGGGTGAAACAGGTCCTAGCGGCCCTGCTGGTCCCACTGGAGCTCGTGGTGCCCCCGTAAGTACAGAGTGCACGCCTCGTCCTTGGCCCTTCTCTCCCTCCGCCCGTCCCCCAGCCCTTCCTACCCTCCTCCACCTTTGCTGTCATCCCTGCCTGGCCCCTGGAGACCCTCCTCAGGGCCCCTCCTCCTCGCCTGTCCCTCCAGCGCCCCCTCCCGCCTCCCCCACGCCAGGGCCTCTCTCCAGTTTGCCTCCTTGTCTTCTAGGGAGACCGTGGTGAGCCTGGTCCCCCTGGCCCTGCTGGCTTCGCTGGCCCCCCTGTGAGTATCAAGACTCCCTTCATTTCTTCTCACCAACTGGGACCGGGGGCCTTGGGGGCCTGGATGAAGACAGAAGCAGCGTCCTGAGTCGGGAGGGGGAAGGGCTGGGATGTCTCCCATTCAAGTATCTTCCTGCCCCGAGTCACTGCCCCAGCCCAGCAGCTGACCTGTGACACTGCCATATCCCTCCCCGCTACTCACCAACTCCCTCCTCCTCCTCCTCCTCCTCCTCCTCCTCCTCCTCCAGGGTGCTGATGGCCAGCCTGGTGCTAAAGGCGAACCCGGTGATGCTGGTGCTAAAGGCGATGCTGGTCCCGCTGGCCCTGCTGGCCCCGCCGGCCCCCCTGGCCCCATTGTGAGTATCCCGCCCTCGGCCCCGAGCTGCCACAGGCCTGGACCCCGGGCTGGCCCAGCCTTGACGCCTCTGTGCTCCCCTCCAGGGTAACGTTGGTGCTCCTGGACCCAAAGGTGCCCGCGGCAGCGCTGGTCCCCCTGTGAGTAGCTCACTCCGAGTGTCTGCTGGGCTCCCCGGCTGGTTTGGAGGAAGGGGCGGCTGGGCCAGGTAAGGGCGCCCTTCTCCTCCTGACGTCTTCCTTGTCCTCTCGGCTAGGGTGCTACTGGTTTCCCTGGTGCTGCTGGCCGCGTTGGTCCCCCCGGCCCCTCTGTGAGTATCCCCGGTGGAGACTCCGCTGCTGGGAGGGGCGGGGCGGGGGGCACCGGCTGTCAGGAGCGTCCTGGGCCTGATGGAGGCCCCAGGGATGCTCTGGAATCCGGTGGAATCTGACAGCCCCTCTTCTCCTCATCCAGGGAAATGCTGGACCCCCTGGCCCTCCTGGCCCTGCTGGCAAAGAAGGCGGCAAAGGCCCCCGTGGTGAGACCGGCCCCGCTGGACGTCCCGGTGAAGTCGGTCCCCCTGGCCCCCCCGGCCCTGCTGGCGAGAAAGGATCCCCTGGCTCTGATGGACCTGCTGTAAGTGCGCGCTCCGGAGGGGCCTGGCTGGGGAAGAGTGGTCCCTGGCCACGGCAGGGCCCCTCACCACTGTCTGCCTCCCACAGGGCTCCCCCGGAACCCCTGGACCTCAAGGCATTGCTGGACAGCGTGGTGTGGTCGGCCTGCCCGGTCAGCGAGGAGAGCGAGGCTTCCCCGGTCTTCCTGGCCCCTCTGTGAGTGCCCCCTCATCTTGGGGGACCCGAGAGGAACTGTCATAGGACTCGGAGGGTGCAGGATGGGGGGTGGAGCCAGCAAAGACTAATGTGCTAGCTGACCAGGGGGCTCTCAGGACCCCCCGCCCCGTCTCTGGCCTGACCCTTTCTTCTACCTAAGGGTGAACCTGGCAAACAAGGTCCTTCTGGCTCCAGTGGCGAACGTGGCCCCCCTGGTCCCATGGGACCCCCTGGATTGGCTGGACCCCCTGGCGAGTCTGGACGTGAGGTAAGCAGTTGCCAGCCCTGTGCGATGCCAGTGCCCACCGCAGGGCCATGGGGGCCTTGGCCTGAGCCTCCCTCCCCCTGGCTGATGCCGACCTCTCTCCCGCTCCCTGCAGGGATCACCTGGTGCTGAGGGCTCCCCCGGACGAGATGGATCTCCTGGCCCCAAGGTGAGATGGCTGCGCCCCCCCGGGCCACAGCCGCGTCTGCTGCTCCCCCAGCCCCACCGGGCCCTTCATCTGGGGCTGACCCGGCCTCTGCTCCTCTCCCCTCCCAGGGTGACCGTGGTGAGACCGGCCCTGCTGGACCCCCAGGCGCTCCTGGCGCTCCTGGTGCCCCTGGCCCAGTCGGCCCTGCTGGCAAGAGTGGCGACCGTGGTGAGACTGTAAGTAGCTGGGCTCCCGCTGGCTACTTCGGGTCAGGCCGGGACACTCCAGGCCGCTAGGGTCCTGCAGGCGGACATCTGACCTCAGCCAGGCGGGGGGAGGACTGGAGGTCTTGCAAGGGGGCCAGGCCCTTGGCTCCCCAGAAAACAGCCACAGCTCAGCCTCGAGGCCCCTCCCCACAGTGCCCGTCGCCTCCGAGGATGGAGTTGTCCCCAGTTAATTGCCCAGCTTACACACAGCCTGAATTCCATAGTTTGCTCTGGAGCTTGGGAGAGGGGGCACAGTGGGAAGGATGGGAGGAAAAGGGGATCTGGCCAAGGAGTGGTTTCAACAGCAGCTCGTGCTGGGCCAGCCCTTAGCCGGGGCTTCCCAGGGCCGGATCTAACACCCTCTCTGCTCTCCCCAGGGTCCTGCTGGTCCTGCTGGCCCCATCGGCCCCGCTGGCGCCCGTGGCCCCACTGTAAGTCCTGCCCTGGCCCTCGTGTCCTCAGAACCCTGTCCAGGTGTGGACAGCACCCCACTCAGTGCTCACGGACCTTCCTCCTGACATTCTATCTCCTCCACTCTTCTAGGGACCCCAAGGCCCCCGTGGTGACAAGGGTGAGACAGGCGAACAAGGCGACAGAGGCATCAAGGGTCACCGTGGTTTCTCCGGCCTCCAGGGTCCCCCTGGCCCTCCTGTGAGTACCTCCCCAGCCCCAGCTGCCATCGAGTCTTCTCTTACCCTCTCCCCAGGCCTTGCTGTGTGATGAGGGGCGGGGGCACTTTGGCTTCAATTTCCCCCCTCTGGATAGTCATTCTCACTTCTCCCTAGTGAGGACTGGGATCCGAACATCTGTGGGCATTTCCAAGGCGCTTCTGAGAGGGCGAAGGGTGTATGGAAGGCCTGTGGGCGGGGTCTCAGCCTGTAGACTCCCTGATTGATGGGGTGGGGCAGGTTGCTGGCCGCACTGACCCACAACGGGCCTGAATCGCCTTTGCGTCTCCCTCAGGGCTCTCCTGGTGAGCAAGGTCCCTCTGGAGCTTCTGGTCCCGCTGGTCCCCGTGTAAGTCTCGCCTTCTACCTCCTCTTCTTGGGCCCCAAGTCCAGGTTCACATCAGGGCCCTTGGCCTGGGACACAGGCGCTCCTCACCTCTCTGGAGAAGGGTCCAGAGATGGGGCTGGGGGAGGGGAAGCAGAGTCCTAAGCCATCTCCCCAGCCTTGGGCATCCCCCGCCTGCTCCTTCCTCCCCCGGGTCTCCTGGCCCAGCGGTGGGAATGAGCAATGATGAGCGCCAGGCGGGGAGGGTGGCGGGCTGCTCCCCAGTGTGGGGCGGTCCTGTGCTTCTGGGCAGACTGTCTTTAACCATCATCCCCTCTGCAGGGTCCCCCCGGCTCTCCCGGTGCTGCTGGCAAAGATGGTCTCAACGGTCTCGCCGGCCCCATCGGACCCCCTGGTCCTCGTGGTCGCACTGGTGATGCTGGTCCTGTTGTACGTAGCTCCCCATCCTGTCTGCTCGTGGCCCTCCAGCCCTGAGATGCTCAAACCCCGGAGAACCCCACTCTCTTCCCTTTCCTTGCAGGGTCCCCCCGGCCCTCCTGGCCCCCCTGGTCCCCCTGGTCCTCCCAGCGGCGGTTTCGACTTCAGCTTCATGCCCCAGCCTCCTCAAGAGAAGGCCCACGATGGTGGCCGCTACTACCGGGCCGATGATGCCAATGTGGTCCGTGACCGTGACCTCGAGGTGGACACCACCCTCAAGAGCCTGAGCCAGCAGATTGAGAACATCCGGAGCCCCGAAGGCAGCCGCAAGAACCCCGCCCGCACCTGCCGCGACCTCAAGATGTGCCACTCTGACTGGAAGAGCGGTGAGGACACGCCCGCCCACCCCCCACCCCATGCCCATCCTCCCCCTCCTGCCCCGAGGGGTTCATGCCCAGGCGCGCCCCGCCTCCCAGGCCTCCCCTGACTCCTCCTCGCCCTGCCCCATCGCAGGAGAATACTGGATTGACCCCAACCAAGGCTGCAACCTGGACGCCATCAAGGTCTTCTGCAACATGGAGACCGGCGAGACCTGCGTGTACCCCACTCAGCCCACCGTGGCCCAGAAGAACTGGTACATCAGCAAGAACCCCAAGGAGAAGAAGCACGTCTGGTTCGGCGAGAGCATGACCGGAGGATTCCAGGTGCGTGAGCTGAACCCCGGAGCCACTCTCACAAGATGGGGGGCGAGGGGCACAGGAGGGGCGTGAGCGAAGGTCTGGGTGCTCTAGGCCTCTGCTGGGTGTGACGGACAGAGCCGGGGGGAGAAGCCGGGGTCCTGGGCCCCTAAGACCGGCTCAGACAGAAGGTGCCCGTGGGAGGTCACGATGCTGTCCGAGGACTCCAGGGACGGGGCCAGGACTAGAGGCTCCAGGACGGCCGCTCACTCTCTCTTTGCTCTCCCGGCCTCTTGCAGTTCGAGTATGGCGGCCAGGACTCCGACCCCGCCGACGTGGCCATCCAGCTGACCTTCCTGCGCCTGATGTCCACCGAGGCCTCCCAGAACCTCACCTACCACTGCAAGAACAGCGTGGCCTACCTGGACCAGCAGACAGGCAACCTCAAGAAGTCCCTGCTCCTCCAGGGCTCCAACGAGATCGAGCTCCGGTCCGAGGGCAACAGCCGTTTCACCTACACTGTCACCTACGACGGCTGCACGGTGAGTCCCCGGGGAAGGGCCCCTCTCTGGGCCGTGGCTTTCCAGGCAGGCCCTCGTGCTCCCCGCCCTCACTCCCACCGGTGACGCCCCTCTCCCATTGTCTCCCCTCCGCCCAGAGTCACACCGGAGCCTGGGGCAAGACAGTGATCGAATACAAAACCACCAAGACCTCCCGCCTGCCCATCATCGATGTGGCCCCCTTGGACATTGGCGCCCCAGACCAGGAATTCGGCATGAACGTTGGCCCTGTCTGCTTCCTGTAAACTCCCTCCACCCCCACCTGGCTCCCTCCCACCCAAACCCATGGCCCCTGACCTCGGAAACAGACAAACAACCCAAACTGAACCCCCCCAAAAAGTCAAAAATGGGAACCAATTTCACATGGACTTTGGAAAATTTTTTTTTCCTTTGCATTCATCTCTCAAACTTAGTTTTTATCTTTGACCAACTGAACATGACCAAAAACCAAAACCACATTCAACCTTACCAAAAACCAAAAAAAAAAAGAATAAATAAATAACTTTTTAAAAAAGGAAGCTTGGTCCACTTGCTTGAAGACCCATGTGGGGATAAGTCCTTTTCTGCCCGTTGGGCGTATGACACCCCAACGCTGCCCTTTCTGCTCCCTTCTCCATGCCTTCTTGGGGCCTCCCCTCCACTGCTCCCCAAAACTAAGTCTCCCCCAAAGACACAGGAAACCATGCATTGTCTGCCCAGCAACCAAAGGCAATGCTAAAACACCCGAGTGGCCCTCCCTCACCCCGCACCCCCAAGCCCTGGGGGAACCTGGGGTTCTCAGACTGCCAAAGAAGCTTCACCATCTGAGGTCCCCGGGCCTCGCCACATTCCCCTCTTCGTTTTTGAGGAGGGCGTGCTGGGGGGCCACAGGCCCTGCATCGCCTGGTTTGGAGGAGAGTCAGGAGGGGCCACGACAGTGGAAACGTGTCGGTCCCCGTGCGCCAGGGCTGATGGGAGAGACTGCTCCGTTCCTTGTGTAACTGTGTTGCTGAAAGACTACCTCTCTATGTGTCACCGGGGCAACGGCGTGGGGGCGGGACGGGGGCAGGATGGAAGGGGCTCCCCGTTTTATATCAAAGGTGCTACATCTCTGTGATGGGGTGGGGTGGCGAGAGGATCACTGGTGCTATAGAAGTGGAGATGCCCCACCCCGACCATCAGGCCAGCAAATGTTCCTTTTTGTTCCAAGTCTTCTGAATTCTTTGGTGTTTTTTTTTTCTCTCGTGGATGGAGACGCATGTGAATTTTCTCAAGGTGCTACTTACCACAGGGGAGAGCGTGTGCCACTCACTCCTCGCCCTCTCTCCCCACCCCCTCGCCTGCTCGGGCCTCTCTCTCCAGACCTCTCTTCTCTGAAACCCCCTCCTCCTCAGCTCCTCCCAGCCTCACTCCTCTCTCCTAGTCTGTCCTTCGTCCTCCTGGGTTTCAGAGCACAAATTCCCCAAAGCACAAAGCAGATTTCCCCCTGGGGTGGGAGGAAGCAAGAGACTCTGTACCTATTTTGTATGTGTATAATAATTTGAGATGTTTTTAATTATTTTGATTGCTGGAATAAAGCATGTGGAAATGACCCAAACATACGTGCAGTGGCCTCCTCATTTCCTTCCTTGGAGTCGGGGGTGGGGAGGGAGGTGGGGGGGGGGCTCTCCTTCCTTTCCTTGCCCATTTCATCCCCCCTCCCCGCATCTAGCACCCTCCTTGGTCCCTCTTCTTCCCTCTTACCGTTCGTATACCTTAACCTATTTTCTTCCCTTTCTCAGGCAAGCTTCCTTACAAGTCTCCCCAAAACCCTCCCCCCCCCCTTATAGTACATGTGCAGCAACACACACACACGCGCGCGCACACACACACACACACACACACACACACACACGACTCCCTCCAGAGCCTCATGCCCACTTTCCCATCAAAGCCACCCATTCTGCTGCCCTCTCCCCTGCTGTGGGCACCCTGCAGGGTTGGGGGACATGAGAAGGTACTGCCCCTGGGGGACTGGGTGATGGAGGTGGGACCGGTGAGGGTACCTAGAAGCCCTCAGCAAGGCCTCACCCTGGGCAAACACGGAGGGGAATGTGGCCCCCCCCCCCCCCCCCGCCTCACCCTCACTGAGCTCCTCCGAAGGAGCAGCTGGCAGCACAGCACGTGAAGGGGGTGCCTGTGCCTGGCGGAGGCCTGTGGGGAGACCTGGGGTCCTGCTCACCCTCCAGGGCTCCAGGGGAAGGAGCGGGGAGGCTGCCCAGGGGCCTGGGAGACCTGCAGACAAGGCGTGTGCAGGTGCCACCTGGAAGGCGACAGGCCCCAACCGCGCTGAGCATGGACTGGATCCCTCTTGGCCTTCTATGTCCCCAAGATATGAGGCCCCCTGGGGGTGGGGTGGCCTGGACAGGTCCTTTTGCCCAGCCCCTGCCCCCTGCCCATTCCTTATCCTTTTAAAATCCTTGCCTCTTACTCCTGCTTCTTCCTCCCCTCCCTTTTCCCTTCCCCTCTGCTGCCCACACCCCTGCCTGCCTGAGTCCCTGAGGCCCCCAAGGGGGAAGGGAGACAGCGTGCAGTCAGTGGGAACACAGGATCCAGAGAGTCCGAAGTCCGGAGCAGACCAGGCGCCCAGAGGCCTGGAGACAGTTACAGTTGTCCCCACCTCCCATCCAAGGTCTTAGGCCTAAACTTCCGTGTTCCTCCACCGGCCTCTGGAAAGATGGAAAAGCCTGCGATCCTCATTAAGTAGTCATGGCCATTCATTATGGCCTTGAATAATTCATCATCAGCACTTCTAACACAATCAGGACAGTGTAGACAGGGAATTAGTCTAGAGAGGGTAAGAAACTGGCATGACAAGAAGGGCTTAGTCATATGCAAATTACCTGGTGCCGTGGTGATGGACTGATCAATCAGTGGCCTGCTGGCACCTGCCTAGGTAACCCCCATCTACCTGGACCTCCGGCCCCTGGGGCCCTGGGCAGTCTCACCCCTTCCCCACCTGCCCCCTGGGGGATCCAGAAGCTTCCTGAGCCTGGCATCCAAGGCTCTACCTGGCCGCTATGCACCTGGGCATTCTCCCTGTGCCCTCCCCTGCCCACACCGGCACACCAGCCAGAGAGGGTGATCGAAATTCCCGCACATGCACCCCACTTCCCACGGCCAGGCCTTTCTTTATGCGGCTTCCTTTATGTCTGCTTTTGCTCCCCCCCCCCAGCCATGCCCAAAGGTCTCGTGTCCCCTCGTCCTCCTGCCCGCCCCAGCCGAGTTTGCCCCCTCTGACTTTTCAGAGCCCTCCCTGTCCACAAACTCATCTTCGCCTCAGTACCAGGCAGTGCTGTCATTGTGCGCTGCCCTGTCTTCACCCTTCCTCCCTCCAGGCCAGGAGCAGCTGACGGAGGCAGGAGGCCGGAGGCCGGGCGCTCAGCTGCGGGGCTGGCACAGAGGCTGTGCGTGGATATGGAGACTAAAGAGAGAGGAGGAGAGGGACACGGGCCTTCTAGGTGAGAGTGTGGAGCTGTGTGCCTTGCGGAACTCGAGAGAGCAAGTGTGAGAGGAGGAGGGAGCCAGCCAGCCAGCCCAGAAGTGGGAGCAGGCAGCGGGGAAGGCGCAGGCCAGGGCTCTCGCAGCGCTGGGCGGCACCCCACCTGTGCTGTCCACGCTGCAGCCATAGCCACGCGTGGCTTCGGAGCACCAGACATGTGGGTAGTGCAGCTGAACAACTCAATTTTAAATTGTCATTAGTTTTAGTCATTAATTTTAGCAGCTACCCATGGCCATTAGGCAAGGAGTGAATACGCCTCTCACCACATGTATGCAAATCCACCCACAGGTGCATGAGTGTGTGTGCCTGTGTGTGTGCGTGTGCACGTGTCCCAGCGAGGGCACCGGAGGGGACACGGGACATCAGGGCTGTGGGGGTGGTGATGCCCTGCTGTGCAGCTCTGTGTCTGCATCACGTGGTGTGAGGCCAGAATGTGGTTTCAGTGCTTGTGCAGGAGAGGAGGGGGACAAAGGGGCCATTGTACCACATCCCCAACTCCAGCCCTCCTTCCCGCTGACATCACGGCTGCCCTAAATACAGCCGCGCGGACCGGCTCCCCCAGACCCTGCTGCCCCCCGCGTGGTGGCACCGGCCCTGTCCCCAGGGCTGCTCCGAGGGACTCGCCTTTTGCTTCTCTGTGAGGAGATGGGCCATGATCCTGTGGATGACTTCTCAGTCAGATCCAGATGGAAAATTCTAGAAAAGAAGGCGGCTTTGTTTGGATGTTTTATTTTTTTCCTGCTCTCAGAATCCTGGGTCCCCTTGGTGAGGTGAGCCCATCTGCCGGCAGGATTTTCTGTGACCGAAATGTGGTGGGTTTCCCCTCCCTTTTCCCCAGCTCCTTAACCCTCAGCCTCCCAAGCGCCTCCCAGGCCTTCCTGGACTGAGCTGGGTGAGGTTTAGAGTAGGGGAGCTGGGAGGGGTTCCTAGCTGGAGCGTGGGAGCCTCAGGTGGGGGGCGTGTGGAGAGCATGGGACGGGAGATCGTGGGGCTGCTCTCAAAGCTGAGACACCCTTCCACGCCCCCCCCCCCCCCCCACTAAGGAGGAGGCTGCGAGGCGGCCGTGAGTGTGGGAGGCGGTGGGAGTGAGAGGGGTCCAACCAGCCACACTGTGTGGGTGAGAATGTCTCCCTCTCTGGGTGCCCACCCACCGAGGAGCAAGTGCGTCTGTGTTCACAGGGGCCTTGCACGTGTGCGGGTGTGTTGGGAATGGGTGAGGGGTCTGTAAATGCGGGGACAGCTCCCCCCGCACACACGGTGGCAGGAGGCTCTGTATGAGCCAAGAAGGCTTGGGTCTAGCCTTGGGGACATGTGTGCGTGGGCATGACAGGGCCTGGGAGGGCCCGCCTGTGTGATGAGGATGAATGGGGCGGGTGGAGCAGGGAGGAGTGTGGGGGAAATTAGGAGGGGCTGGGCGGGGGGAAGACCATCGTCCTGAAGTCCTGGGGCCAGCGGGTCGCTAGGGCTCGTGAGCGGCTGTGTCTCTGTGTCCCCTTCCTGGTGTGTGCCCCAGGGGGGGAACGAAGGTAGGCTAGGCAATGCCCACGGAGCACGAGGCAAGACCCTGGGAGAAGGCGCGTCTGTCTCAGAGGGCAATCGGACCTTCACTCACACGGAGATCTCCACGGCTGCGGGGACGCCCCTGGCCAGGCCGAGGGAGGTGAGTGCGGTGCATGCGGGTTGGAGAAGGTGGGGTTTTCTCAGCATAAGACAGAGGGAGGAAGAGAAAGATGGGATGGAGCGGTGAGCAAAGCACATTCCTTAGAATAAGGCGGCCACGTAAACAAGTTCTCAGTGACTTCACTGCCGTGGGGAGTCCTGCCCGCTCCCTGAGGCTTTGGAAAACTGATGCAGCCACAGAGGCCTGGTGTGAGTGGGCCTGGAGCAGGCGAGGGAAGGGGCTGAGTTCTGGGTTTTGGTCAATCTGGAGTGGAGATAAGGACGTGCCATGAAACCCACGCTGCCCGATCAAAATATAACGTGAGCCACGTTAAGTTGTTTTAATGTCCCAGCGGCCATAATAAAACTATAAAAAGAAACAGGTGATGTTCATTGTAAGCGTAGACTTTACTGAACCAATATATCCCCCAGTGCTGCCATTTCCATTGCACGTGCCGCCCATCTCAACTTGGACGGGACACATTTCAAATGCCCGGCGGCCTCGGGGGGCCAGCAGCTGCCCCACCAGACAGCACAGCGCGGGCAGCCGACCACGCCCCAGAGCGGCAGGGTTTCAGCCTCCGCCCCCCACTCACGGGGAGAGCTTGAACTCTTCACAGGGCGCAGAACAGAAACTGAGCCCACTTCACCTGGAGCTTAGGGGGCAGGGAGACCCCACGGACCTCTGGTTTGGGGGTGATTGCGTGAGCACTTGTATGTAATAAGGTCTCCATGCTTGGGAGCCGCCAGGTGCCGGGCACTCGTCGGGCCCTCCCAAATCCTCACAAGGGCCCGAGGCAGCCACGATCAATGTCTGTGAGTAAACTAGGTGTTAGAGCTCCATCTGACCCTGAACCCCAACACGCAGGCCAAGGGGGCTCTGGTGAAATGAAGTGTGTGCGGGTGAGGGCTGGGCCCACCGTGGGCAGTGCCCCTGTCCCGTGTCTGGCGGAGAGGCAGTGAGGAAACGTCTAGAGTCAGGCCACGTGTGGGCTCTGTTAGGGTGAAGGTGGAGGCCACTCCCTGGGCCACGTGGGCAGTGCCAGCTGAGGGATGGCAGGAGCCGAGGGTGGAGCAAGGCGTGAGGTGGAGTCTCCTGGTGGAGATGGTGGGGACACTGTGGCTGTGTGTCCTCGGCTGTGGGGGGTGGGGAGGGGCAGGACTGACCGCCCAGTGGAATCCTACCCCCCAGTGAGTACAGGGGTGCCGAGTGTGCCGTGCCCTCCCCTGTGCCGCCAGGGAAGGCTGGGCGTGCGCGCGAGTGTGACCAGGCACAGCTCGATGTCCTGTGCAGTCACGCCATCCTCCCAGCTACTTGTCTGGGCCACTTCCTCCCAGGCCGGCAGCCAGGCTCCCGTGTGCTCCTTGGAGCTGAGCAGGGAAGAAGGCGCTGCCAAGAGCCAAGGCAGAGCAGGAAGCAGAGGGCAGTGAGGGGCTGGCCTTGAGCTCCTCCCATCCCGTCCTGGCGGGCACAGGAGGAGCCCGAGGCCCGAGGTGGGAGCACAGAGGGACCCCTCCTCCAGGGGGAGGATTCAAGGACGAGCTGCCCCAGGCCGGCTGCTCCGATCTGAGCAGATTCCGTGCAGCTCCTGGTTTGGCCAAATGAGGGGCCCCGGGAAAAGGAGGAAATTGTGAATGAGAAATCAGAGGCACCTACTCGCCAGAGAGCCCACGTGCTGGGGGGTGAACCCCCAAAGACAGACGTCTATTGAGCACACACAGTGCCGACACTGAGCCCCTGCCGGCCCCCGCCGGTGCCTATGGGATTAACTAACTGGGGGTATGGGGTGCCCAGCAGGGAGGGGACCAGAACACGATGATAGAAACGTTGGCGATGGCCCTGCCCAGCTCTGAGCAACCCAGACCTGCATTCATTCCTTCAGAGCATCTTTCCAGAGTGCCTACTGTGTGCAGGCTCTGTGCCCCCTAGGGCACAGAGGAGGACCCCAGCAAGACACCACACAGAACAGCTCTGCCGCCCCGAGGCTGGGCCGGAGGGGGCTCTCAGAGGAGGGGTGGGCCTCTCTGAGGACCTGACATCGCAGTGAGGAGGTAGCTGTGTGCGCTGCGGGGACTGGGTTCCTGGCAGAGGGAACCGCAGAGGCCGGGGCCTAAAATGAGTGTGTTAGGAGGCAGTGTGGCTGGGGCTGGTGAGTGAAGAGGGTGGGGTGCCGAGGTCTGAGAGGTGCACAGGTCAGAGGTGCGAGCACAGGGCAAGACCCCCTGATTTTTCCTGTTACAGGATGGGCTTGGCTGCTGTTGGAGACGAGACAGGTGGGGCAGGGAGGGGGCAGAGAGGACGAGGGGAGGCTGTTTCAGGGTCTGGGAGAGAGACCCTGGTGCAGGACTGGCAAGTGGAGACCGTGAGAAGGGGATGGATTCGGGGCATATTTTGAAGGTAGGGATTCTGGGGAGAGAGAGAAAGGAGTAGGACACTTTGGGGGCCCTTCCAAGGACAATGTGGGGGCCTTCCTCAGGAATCCTCAACCAGGAGCCCCACCATCAGACAGGGGCGGCCCCACTTGGTCCTAAGCCATCAGCCCCAAGGCAACGAGGGGCACAGGGAGGCTGATGAGAAGAAGGCACGGGCAGCGGTAGATGGGCAGAGCTGCAGGTATTTATTCTGGGTGCCCTGACCCCAGACACCCTCACCTGCCCCCCCCCCCTCATCCCTCTGCTTGTTCCAAGCCTGGAGGCCATCGGACCGGGAGCCAGAATCAGGAGGAAGGATGTGGCCCTGGGTGGCGGCTGCTCTGTGAGTCGGGGCCGAAGGGAGGACGAGGCCAAGGCTGGAGCTGGAACAGCAGAGGGGGGAGAGAGTGGGGGTTGTGAGGTCCAGGCCCTGGTTCTCCTGCCTTCCCCACCCTGATACTCTGACCACGAGTGCTTGGCATTGGGGGGCCTGGACCCCGCACTGCTGAGCAACCCCTCACTGCTGCCTCAGTGGGTGGGCAGGTCTGTGTGTCCCTCCCTTGACCTCTTCCACCCCCCTCCACCTGCCCCAACCTTGACACAAAGGCTCTTGTTCCCAGAAAAATGAGGCTGGCACTGCCCTGCTGGACCCACCTGGGCGGGCCCTCAGCGCTGGTCCAGGATGAGGGGCACCTGGGCGCTGTCCACCTGGGGAGGCAGCTGCCGGCCTGTGCGCACGTTGAACATGGGCTCGTGCTGGCCTGTGCGCACCTTGAACATGGGCTGGGTGGAGAGGGGCCTGGGCACCTCTCGCCTCGCTGCCATCTGCCGCAGCTCCTCCGTGTTCTCACGGATGGTGAAGTGGTGGAACATCTGGATGCTGGGGCACAGGACCGGCAGAGTCATCAGCCTGGGAGTCAGCCCCCCGACTTTGGGGTCCAGCCTGACACTGCCTCTGAGCCACCCTACAGTCTTCCCTACTGTTGTGTGGGGGAGCCTCACACACGCGATGGGCGGCGGGAGGACAAACAAGACGTTCTATGGCGCCAGCTCCGTGGCCTGTGACCGAGGCAGGGGTTCTGGGTGTAGACAGCCTGGATTCAAAGCTGAATGTCCTCCACAAGTTGCTTCACCCCTCTGTGTCTCAGTTTCCTCAACTGTAAAATGGGGCTAATATAGAGCTACCTCCTAGGATTGCTGCGGGATTAAATGAGTGTTTAGAAAAGTGCCTGGCAGGTGGTAGGCGCTCTCAAGATGATATGAGTGGACACCACAGTGGATATATATTTCCAGAGGCCAGCATTTCCTGGGCTTTCTTTCCTGTTTTTATATTCTAACTAGAGGCCCCATGCACAGATTCGTGCACTGGTGGGGTCCCTTGGCCTGGCCTGTGCCCTCTCGCAATCTGGGGGATGTCGGATTGACAGTTTCGGCCTGATCCCCAAGAGACCCCATCAGTGCACGAATCCATGCAATGGGCCTCTAGTATGCATATAAAGTCTTTAGTTACTCTCTTCCCACCCTTCCCCATCCCCCCTTCCCTCAAAGATTCATCAGTCTGTTCCATGTTCCCATGCCTGTGCGTTGAGCGTCTGCCCCCTGGTGGTCAGTGCACATCATAGGAAACAGTTGATGGAACAGTTGCTTAGGCTTTTATATATATAGATGGCCCTCTACCACTCGGCTCCCTCCACCACTCAGCTCCCTCCCCTAATACTCTCTCCCACCACTGAACATCCAATTCTCCTCCCCGCCCCAGCCCCGCCCCAGGCTGGCAGACCTATATCCTCCCCTTTTTCCCACCCCCTGGCTTTCGTCCAAGCTGTTTCCCCAAGTCCTGCCAGGCCTCGCTGAGTCACCTTTTGGTTGCTCAGACCTTAACTCCTCTCCCTTTGTACCTTGACCCCCCTCACCCGCCCCCCGCCCCAGTCAGCCCCCAGGGCTGTTGAGCTCCAGACTCTGAATCTGTCTCCCTCTCTTTGCTACAAACCAAGGCTCCTAGAGGCCTGCACCAGGCTCCACCCTCCACAGGCCCGAGTGGACTGATGGCCACACCCTGGGGAAGTCCTTCCTGAGCCCTAGCTCCAGTTCCCCTCAGAAGTCTCAGCCTCATTCTCATTTGACGTTCCCATGGGCTTGCTTTCTGCCGTCGAGGGGCAAGCTTTAGTTCATTCTAAGAAGTGGGGCAGCACCTCGGTGAAGCATGAAGACTTGCTTTGGGTTTGGGTTCCACTGCTTACTGGCTGCGTGACCGTGTGCAAGTGACTTAACCTCTCTGTGCCGCCGTTTCCTCACGGCAATGCGAACTGCTGGTGTATGAATTAAATTAGTTAATACAGGAAAAACTGGGAATGCGTCCGGGCCGGCGTGGAGCCAGTGGCAGCTGCTGTTATGGGGAGCCTTCCGTTGCTGCTGCTATCCCTGGTGTTACTGTATTCGGTAAGCCCACTTGGCCTCCATGCAGGGAGGCCTGGTGAGCTTGGCCTTCAGCGGAGGGATGGTTCCAATTCCCTCTACACAAACCCACCCACACTTGGGGAGCCCAGCCTGGAGACATTTTCCCAGGCTACCTGGTTGCCAGGTCAGACAGACAGCCCGGACATTTCATTACCAACAATAAGAACTGGTTTCCTTAAAGGGGCGGGGTCCCACGTAAGGGGAAAGCAACCCTACCTGCCATTGGGTTACGGATCAACTGGGGAGGATCAACTGGGGGAGGACAAGTGATCCCCATTCGTGTCCGAGCCTCAATTAGTGGACACAGACTCAGACTCCAGCAAGAGCCTGCAGATTAAACTCCAGGAAGGACGCCCAGCTTCCTGCTGAATGGGCCGCCCTCCTGGGGGCGGGGGGGGGGGGGGGGGGAGTAGGACACAGTGCTGTCTGGCCGCAGGGAGGAGGTGGAG